>NC_069706.1:31545594-32928391 GCF_023699985.2 Odocoileus virginianus
AAGAAAAAAAGTATCAATGTAAGAACCTTTGGTAAATTGCTATTAAAAAATTCTTGGCAATTATCTTTCAGGTGTGTGCGCGTGCGTATTCAGCTGTGCCTGCCTCTTAGCGACCCCATAACTGTAGCCCACCAGGCTCCTCTGTCCATGGGCTTTTCCTGGCAAGAATACAGGAGTGGGTTGCCATTTCCTTCTCCAGAGGATCTTCCCAACCTAGGGGCTGAATCGAGTTTCTTTTGTCTCCTGCATTAGCAGGTGAATTCTTTACCTCTGGGCCACCTGGGAAGCCCATAACTCAGGCAGATTACCTCTAATACATTTCAGGAAAAGTTAAATATTAATACTATTCTCAAAGAGAATTACATCTCAAACAATTCTTCAAAAAAAAAATGCTTTCCCTTAGACATACATAAAAATCACTTGATCAGCATCTGTTTAAGCCACTAAGACAATTTCATGTTAGTTACACCACAGCAGTTATGTGAAGAGGACTACAATATTTGAAAAATTCATATTTTCAATGAAGAATGAAACATGACAGAATTTAACTAGGTGGAATGCAAGGTAAATAGCTGGTCACCAGTAATAACATAAAAGGTGAAGTGTCTGGTACTTTTTCAGTGTTCTGATTTACTTGAGCAGAGACCTTGTCTTTTTTATTTTATGTTTTGGAACACACCATCGATCTAAGGATCATCCAAATAAAATGACAGAACATTACTAGAAACTAATCCCACTCCCCTTATCTAATTTAAGATTACTTACTTTCCCAAAACAGAAATCCACTATACTAAAAATTAAAATCATTCTCACCAAGACTTGTGCCCCAAGACAATGAAAGCCAAAGCCTACGCTTCAATGACAAAGTTTTTGTAGTCACTTTCTTAAAAGTTAGTCACATCACTGGTGCATGGAACTGGGGGTGGGGGGGAAGAGTTGGGGAGTTCCAGCTGCTCTGCCTGCCAAGATAAACAAAAATTCTTAACTCCCTGTTTGCCAAGTAATCTACAGTAAGCAGTCTGAATTACTTTGATTCTTTAAGATCTTTAGGTTCTTTAAGATCTTTCAATGTAAGGAAAAGCATGCACCTAGAATAAACTTCCCTCACAACTTAATTTCATACCAGAGTGAATAGTTCTCACAGTGTTCCTCCTCAGAGCAGCAGCCGAAGCATCAACTGCGAACAGGACAGAAATGCAAATTCTCCAGCCCATCCCAGACCTGCAGCATCAGGATGTCTGGGGTGGGGCCCAGCAACTTTGTTTTAACAAGCCCCGCAGGGAATGCTTGGGCTCTGAGAACCGATAGCCTAAGGTCTAAGAGTCAAAAAGGTTCAAGTTTTACTGGCTTGGTGACCAACAGGTAATCACCCAGCTTCTCTAGACTTGTTTCTCTTCTAAACAGTGGAATCAGAGGGTTGTTATGGATATTAAATAAGAAAACCACGTTAAGTTTCTAAGAGCAATGCCTGACATATAAAGACATTATTCAAGCACTAGCTGTCGCTACTAATATGAGCTTTGACGGCTGTAGACTTGGAAGGGGAATAAAGACAAAGACAGAAAAGGCTTAATCCCTACCTCTCCAGGAGTTTAAACTTAGTGACCAGGCCAAGGCACGTGTACACAAAGCAGAACCAACCAAACTCCAAGAGGAAATAGAGGGGCAAACGAACTGACCGTAAGAAGCAGCAACAAATTCTGACCCAACATTATAAGAGAAGGCTTTAAAGAAGTGACTGCATATGAGCAATAAGAGTTCCACGGCCTCAAGGGAAGAAAAAGTCATTTCAGCCTACAGGTGTGAGCCAAGATCACAAGAAGCAGGCGAAAAACGAAAAGTGCACGGTAGCAGATTGCAGTAGCTGGAAAACGGACCAGGAAAAAATATGCTGCAGAACATAAAATCGGTCACCTCAAATCCTGGGGCTTAGCTGGGGGTGGGGGGAGGGATTGGAGGCGCGGGTAAGACCGGCCTCCGCCCGGCACTCTAATGCACACGCTCGTCTGCAAACTAAGTTCCCCTTTTGTTTTCTGAGCACCCAGAGAGCACTTTTACGCACAGCGACCCATCAAGCCATTGTCTGCAGCAAAGTTGAACGCAAAAAGCTGAGAAGCGTGCCCGGAGCCCCGGATTCCGAGGAGTGGGCGCTACTCCAACTAGACCCGATGTCTGAACATTCTCAGACTCCAACGAGCGTAAAACCATGAACACTTTTTTTTTTAATCGCTTTATTAAAAGGCAAAACTTGGATAAGCACAAAGTCGGGAGGAACGAGGGCAGGGGTTTTGCTTTTGGGGGTTCGTTTTCTTCTCTGAACCCCCTCTGGATACTGGCCGAATCCCGATGGCTTATTTTCCCAAGCTTGCAGGCTGAGGTTTTCCTTCCGGTCATTGTGTTTATTTCCCCCAAAGAGCAAGGCCCCGCGGGGGCAGGCGCGCCGGCCCGGGCCCGGGACAAAGCCCACTCCCGAGCTCCACCTGGGCGCGGGCAGGGGCGGGGAGGGGCGGCGCTTCGCTGCCCGCCCGCCGGCCGGCCGCAGTTACCAAGCAGCGCGGCACCGCCCACCCCCGCCGCCCGCCGGCCAATCCGGCGCGTCTGCTGCCCGGGCGCACGAGCCCCGGAGACACCAGTCCGAGCGCGACCCCACGGCTGGGGCCTGGCACCGAGCGCGCACCCGCACCGCCAGAGCCGGCCAATCAGCGGGCCGGGCATGCGCAGGCCGCAGGCTCGCTCGCTCGCGCGCGGGGCCCTCACGCGTGAGGCGCCCCCCCCACCACCACCACACGCCGCGCCGGTGCGCGCGCCCCTCCCCCACGCACCCAGGCGCGCGCGTCAACTGTCGTCCCCCGCGACCGCGTCTGCTCCTGCCCCACCCCCAACGCCGGCGGCCTGGGGCTGCTGGGGGGGGGCGGAGTGGGGGCCCCCCCCCAACACGGCCACCGACGGTCCCCAGACCCCCCAGCTGTCCGTGTAGGGCCCCCCCGGGGGGAGGGGCAAGTTTCAAAATAAAAGCCCTGCTCGAGATGGCAACCGGGGCGGGGGGGGGGGGGGGCGCTGGGATGAGGAGACGGGGACTCACCCGAGTGCAGCCGCCTCCAGGCAGCGCCGGGGCTGGGGGGGCGCCGAAGGGAAGCGAATGTGGGCCGCGCGCGCGCGAGCTGTGGCCGCGGCGGAGCAGCCTGGGGTTGAGATGGGCCGGCGAGCGGGCAGGAGGTGAGAGGGCGAGGGGGCCCTAACGTCTCGGCCGAGCTCCTGTCACCGCCGCATGGCCGCCCTTGGCACGGCCTCGCTCAGCGCCTAGATCCTCTCACAGGGGAACCGAGGGATAGGCCGGGGTAACCGCTGCAGGCGGGCGGCCACGGCTAGAGAGCGCGTGCAGGGAAGAGGGGGGGCGATCGGTGGCCCCTTTTCTCTGCTCTCCGAGCTTCTCTCTCTCACCCTCCTCCTCCTCTTTTTTTTTTTTTTTTTTTTTTTTTGTTCCTAGAAGGCGCGCTGCGCGTGCGCACCCGCAGCGCCGCCCAGCGGGAGTTGTAGTCTCTGAATCGTCCCCACCAATGCGACGGCGGGGGACACTGGACTACTACTCCCAGGAAGCCTCGTGCCGACCAGCCCGGAGCCCGAGGACGCGGCGAGCTCGGCGCCCGGCCCTCTCGGGCAAGGACTGTCAATGGAGGCGCGGGTGGTGGGAGCGAGGAACATGGCTGCACCTGGGGCCTGCGCGGCTGCCCGAGTGGGGGAGGGGAGCGGGGACGCAGGGATGAAAATCCAGGCCGAGTCGGTACCCTTGCCAGGCTTCAGCCGGCCGCAGCCACGGTCCCATGGCTCGCGCTCACTCTTGCATCCGAGATTCCCTGCAAATTGAGAGGCTGGAATACTGCAAAAGCCGGGGAGCCCCAGGCCGGCCTGCCGCCTTCCCTGCTCCGCCAAGGGACTTCCTCCGCCCTGCACCACCCTCCGGGACACAAAGAACTCCTGTTAGTTTCTAAAGCTTGCCTCGAGAGACTCTTGCCGCAACTTCGGACTGGGCGAGGGAAGGGCACCATTCTGTTTTTATTTACCCCTCCATCTCCAGGCTTTGCTTACTTTTCACTCGACATGTAGAAGGAAACTTAAGACGGAAAAGCCATGGAGGGCGAACAGAAAACGTGATTTGCAGCCCGTTTTGTTCTGTCAACCGCTAAGCAATTTTCTCAAACCCCACCCCCCCGGTTTGTTTGGTTTTTTTTTTTTTTTTTTTTTTTTTGCTTCTCAACTTTCATTAGCTCGCGAATTTCGAAAATGGTGAGATATTACTATTCATCCCAAGTTAGAAGTTTAAAAAACTCGAGGCCAGAGATTTTAGATGTTTATGTAAAAAGACAAAATCGAGTGATTATGTGATGTTCCTCCCTGCCGGAGATTCTGGCCACGCCGGCCATCCTCCCCCCTCCCCCTCCTCCTCGGTAGGTGGCGACCACGGCGCTTTTTCCAGCCTTTGTCGCTCGCAAGAAAACTTTCCGAGCAGCTAGTCTTTTGATGTAGGGCCAAGACCTTTCCTTTGAATTTAGGTTCGCAGATTAGCCTTCCCCATCTTCTTCCGTAGACCGCACCCATAAAGCCTCATCTAGAATGTCCATCCTGGATTTCTTCTAAAATAGATGGAGAATTTAAAAGATCCCTGCGAAACAATCTGATTCCAGAAGATGTCTACATTTTCCCGATTTCCCCTGCAATCTTTTACTGTCATTTTGTCCTCGATTAATTCGATTAGGACTCTCCTTTGTCAAGTTTCTGCACAGCATTTAGTTTTTCATAAGAACAGTTTTCTTCTTACACTCATACTTCATTAACATTTTGGAATATTTAAACTCCATCTTCCCAATACCAAGTGCAACTGACATACTTAGGGATAAACATTAACTCTTGAGAAGCCTACAATTCAGCTGGTTAATAGCAACCACCCCAGGAGCTGCAAACTCAGCTGCTGTGAGCATCAGTTGAGGATGCTTTATGGAGGGATAGGAGCCTTGAGTGCTCAGATGTTATAGAATCCGCCTGCAATGCAAGGGGGTCCAGGGTTTAATCCCTGGGTCCAGAAGATCCCCTGGAGAAGGGAATGGCTACCCACTCCTATATTCCTGCCTGGAGAATTCCATGGACAGAAAAGCCTGGTGAGCTTCAATCCATGAGATCTCAAGGAGTCCAACACGACTGAGGGACTAACACAACTTTTTTTGTTGTTTGTTTTTTGGTCTTGAACGGATTATTGGGGATACTGAGAAGTTGAGGACAGTGATGGGAGGATGCACTGGGTGTGGTGGAGTAATGGAGAAGCATTGGAAGGGTGTTAGGAAGTAAGACAAGAGTTCATTTAGTCAAGACTACCCTTGTCGTTAAAAACTTATCTGGGAGATAGTCCCCTTTTTATGAAGTTAACAGTTCCGTTTGAAATTTTGCTGCTGCTTCATGAACAACTCCAGCTTCCTTGAGGTTGAGGTTGAACTATTGAATCCTAAAGCTGGTCTTAAAACTTTAGGTGGTTTTGAATTGCCTCTGGACAGAAAGCTGGACCTTTGGGGGACAACGAACAGTGTATAGAAGTCAACCTTTTTTCCTCATGTACTGCTATTAGCAGATTTAACCCTCAAGTCCATACTTACAGTCATAAATATCATACATGTTCAGTCTTAAGACCCGGCTCACCTTGGCTGTTAGTGGTGCACTTGCTGTTGGTTAGCCGGTTTTTCCCTCCCTCATAGGTGCAGGTGCTATGCTAATGGTGATCAGAATTACAAGCCACTTGAGATACCAACTCAGCACAGCCAGCTGTTTTCCAACACAAGATCACACTGCTGTTTTAGGGGTTGAGCAACAAATGAAAAAAAAAAATCACTGATTTGTATATTTAGGAACGATTTCTTGTGGAATACTCCTTTTTTCAAATCACACTCAACTTTTGTTTCAAATCACATTCAACATAACAGGATGTGTGTACCAAGACTGAGATTGCAGTCTGACTGTACCATTCGGCATGTTGGATCTCAATTCCCCGACCAGAGATCAAACCTATACCGCCTCCAGTGTAAGCTCAGAGTCCTAACCACTAAACTGCCAAGGCAGAATCTTGCAGATTATTTCAAATTATTTCATATACATCTCTCTTTTTAATGTTCAACCTAGCATATGCAGTCCTGCAGGTGAGTGTCCAAAAACAGGACACTCCATTCTATTGCATACAGTAGCCCCTCCTTATCTATGAGGATAGTACTGAATTCTCCGTATACTACGTTTTTTTTCCTGTATGTACATACCTATAGTAAAGTTCTTTGTTTTGGGGGGCTTTTTTGGCCATGCATGAAGATCTTAGTTCCCCGACCAGTGGTTGAACCCAAGTTCCCTGCAGTGGAAGCACAGAATCTTAACCACTGGACCACCAAGTTAGTCCCTTATAACAAAGTTTAATTTATAAATTATGCACAGTGAGAGATTAATGGGCTTTCCAGGAGGGGCAGTGGTAAAGAATCCACCTACCAATGCAGGAGATGCAGGTTCGATCCCTGGGATGGAAAGATACCCTGGAGAAGGAAGTGGCAACCCGTTCCAATAGTCTTGCCTGAAAAATTCCATGGACAGAGGAGCCTGGTGGGCTACAGTTCAGGGGGTCGCGGAGAGTCAGACACAACTGAGTGAATACACACAAGAGATTAATAATAACTAAAAACAATATAACAATATGTATTGCAATAAAAGTTATGTGAATCTGGTGTCTTTCTCGAAATACCTTATTACACTATACTCACCCTTCTTATGATGAGGTGAGCTCCCAGGTATCACCAGAGTTAATCTGTTCCGCGTTTTACGCCCTGGTGCCTCCTTTGCACTTTTACGAATAAAAGTCCTATTGCACATCTTCTTCTGGAAGAGCCCGGTTTCATCACAATTGAAGATTTGCTTTGGATAACATCCTTTCTCCTTAATCAACATCTTCAACTCCCCTGGAAACGGGGCAGCAGTTGCTTCCTCAGGAGACACAGCCTGCCCAGTAATTTTTATGTTTTTCAGTCCAAACCTATTCCTGAATCTGTATAGCCATCCCTTACTGGCAGTAAAGGGCTTGGTGTCACTTGTTTCAGGGGCTCCCTGGCTGAAGTCTTCATAGAGGGTCAGTGCTTTCTGACGCAACATGTTGCTGTCAATAGGAACACGCTTTCTGTTCATATCTTCCACCCACAAATCTAATGCCTCTTCCATCTTAACTATGCACTCATCACGGACTGTGGCCGTAACTTTTGCAGTTCGGGGCGCTACAGCAAAACTAGCACGAATTTCTTTTTCCTTCTTCATAATTTCACGGATAGAAGATTCGTTCTTACCGTAGATCTTAGCAACCTCAGCATAAGATTTTTTTTCTTTCCTTACTAGGTCGAGAACTTTCACTTTTTCAATCAAAGGAAGCACTTTACGGCTTCTCTTTGGCATATCTGAACCACCAGCATCACTACTCTTGCGCTTTGGAGCCATTATTAAGTAAAATAAGGGTTAACTTGAGCACAAGCACTGCTGATACCTCGGCAGTAGATCTGATAACCCAGGCAGCTACCAAGAGACTACCCGGCAGGATACGCTGGACAAAGAGATGATTCACGACCCAGGGCAGGACGGAGCGGGCGGGTGTGAAATTTAAAACTTATGAATTGTTTATTTCTGGAATTTTCCATCTGCAGCCAGCCCTCCATATCCGCGGGTTCTGCATCTGCGGATTCAACAAACTGTGGATGGAAAATATTCCAAAACAAACAAACAAATAAAAAAATGCCAGAAACTTTCAAAAAAGCAAAACTTGCTTTTGCTGGGTGGGCGCCCAGCAACGATTTACATAGCATTTACATCATATTTACAATGATTTACATAGCATTTATATGGTATTAGGTATTATAAATCCAGAGATAATTAAAAGTACACAGGAGGGTGTGTGTACACTGTATGTGAATCCTACAGCCATTTTATATAAGGGACTTAAGCTTCTGCAGATTTTGGCACCTGGGGGTTTTGGGAAGGTGGGGGTGTCCCTGGAACCAATCACCCTTCTAGACCAAGGGATGGCTGTAATGTTTTCCAAATGCCTGTAACTGAAACCGTGGAAAGTGAAACCGCAGATAAGGGGGCGGGGGTGCTGCTGTCTGTGGGAGACAAAAGCCAAGTCAGAGGAGACTCAGCCAGGCTAGAGACAGATCTAAACCAAGTGTGAGCTCTTCTACCAACTTAAATGCATCTTCACACATTCTCCAAGCACAAACAACCTTGTTAACTGCTTTTAAATAGCAAGTCACATGGCAATGTTGGAATGCCTTCACTAGTTCTGAAAAATCATCACCATCTTGGATTTTTAATACCGGTGTCAGGAATCTGCTTTCTCCTTCATCACAGGATCCATCCCCCTATCAGCCGCCTTTGCTGGCAGAAACGCATCTCTACCACTTGGTCAAGGTCACTGTGATTGAGTTTTTCTTTGATTTTTTTGGGTTTGTTTGCACAGCTTGCAGGATCTTAGCTCCCACACCAGAGACAGAACCCAAACCCTGTCAGTGAAAGCTCCAAGTCCTAACCACTGAACAGCCAGGAAATTTCCTAGTGCTCCTTTTAAAAAGTTGGTTGGTTGGAATCCAAACTGAAGAATTAATCTTTTTGTGACCCTGTCCTATATTTTATGTTGCCCCAAAACATAACTCTAGCAAAAGCTGAGACACTCTTGACATACCCATTTTTCAAAGTAGAGCCATCTTTTGATGAACACTAAACAGAGGTCTTTTTCCCTGTAACTTGGCTTGAAGGAGGACCAATAAATTTCGGATCCAATTTCTTGGGTTTTCTTTATGGTGTCAGTTCAGTTCAGTCGCTCAGTCATGTCCGACTCTTTGTGACCCCATAGGCTGAGCATACCAGGCTTTGCTGTCCATCAAACTCCCGGAACTTGCTGAAACTCATGTCCATTGAGTCACTGATGCCACCCAACCATCTAGTACTTACAGAGAGAGAATAGGATGAAAAATATATATCTTGATGAAAATAATAGTTTGATCTTTTAGATCTGGGTTTAGTTAGGAATTTCATGCCTTGTCCAGATCACATGGAAAAGGCCAAAATGACATCTTTAGCTCCTGCCTGGGTATCTGCCCTCTAACAGATAAATCCTTCATTATTACAAGGATGCTTTTTTAAGAACTATTTATAAAACACTATTTGTGAACAGCTTTTTGTTTGAACCATTTGAATATTACAACTGTGGAAACAGTATCTTTGACAGAACTCTTCCAAAGGTGGAAAAAATAAATAAACCGAAGTTATAATTTATTCATAATAATTAATAATGTAGATGTGACCTAAATAGACCTTCTAGCTCTTGCTATGCCTTTTTGTGCAAACATCTGGCCTGAGCTGTGAATCTAATATTCATGTAACACCAAATGAAATAAACAGTTTTATGTGTTGGTTTGATGGCTAGATGTTTAAGAATCTGCCTGCAATGCAGGAGACCTGGGTTTGATCCCTGGGTTGGGAAGATCCCCTGGAGAAGGGAACAGCAACCCACTCCAGTATTCTGGCCTGGAGAATCCCATGGAGAGGGGAACCTTGCAGGTTACAGTCCATGGGGTTGCACAGAGTCGGACACGATTTACTTAGCTGGATTTAGATAAATGTTGGGTTTCCCTGGTGGCTCAGATCGTAAAGAATCCACCTACAATGCAGGAGACTTAAATTCTGGAAGACCCCGGAGGAGAATCCAGAATTCTTGCCTGGAGAATCCCATGGACAAAGGAGCCTGCCAGACTAGTCTATGGGGTCACACACACAATAGTCACACAGTCTATTGTTCACGACTGAAGCAACTTAGCACACACACATGCAGATAAGTGTTATCTTCTATTTAGTATTATGTGACTTTTGCTGTAATTGTTGCGTAACTTCTTTTTTAAAACATAAGATCACTATAGTATTTTCCCTGCCTCCCTCAGGGATTTGGGGGAATCAGGCAGTATGTAAATGAAAATACTTTATAAAATCTTAGTTAAGTGTTCTATAAATATTAAGTGGTATAATTTAGCACTCAAAGGAGTATTTTAAAATATCTTAAGAACAAAATGTCCATGTTTCTTTTCTAACTACTTAAGGATTTTTGAAATGCTTTTTATTCTGAGCTTTAGGAAAATATATTCACAGATACTTAAACTTATCATTGGATACGATGAACATGAATTTAAGCAAAATCTGAGAGATAGTAAAGGACAGGGAAGCCTGGCATGGGGCAATCCATGGGGTTGCAAAGGGTTGGACACAACTGAGTGACTGAACAACAACACTTTATCATTCGATGCAGTGAACCTGTAATCATATCTGACAGATCAGGTGATGCAACTAATCAAATAACTGGTATTATAAGCAGCACTTCCTTTTAGAATATTATCTCTGCCAGGAAGATTGTATTCAGAAACCTTTGAGGAAAAATCCAATCAAATAAATTATTTCTAAATAAAATGTATAATTGATAGCCTTGCAACGTATCATTTGTAAAATCAGCATTGGACTCAATACTGAGGGAAAAAAATAGCCCCATTCTTTCCCTTTTCTATTTTTGTTTCGAAAGTCAGCTTCATGTCTGGGTGCTTGATTCTTATCTTTGCATTTACCAAGCCTCTTTCTCTGGTGAATCAAAGCAATCTTTTTAACCCCCTCCTGAACCTGTGTTTATTATAATTAAGGCAAATACAATGGGTAAGTTTTCATCGAAGAATAAAAGGAGTTCTGAAGAAGGAAATGGCAACCTACTCCAATATTCTTGCCTGGAAAATCCCATGGACAAAGTAGATTGGTGGGCTACAGTCCATGGGGTGGCAAGAGTCAGACATGACTTAGTGACTAAACCACCACCAAAAGGAATTCTTCCCTGATGGACTAGTGGCTAAGACTCCCAACTCGGGGGCCCCTAAGTTCAATCCTTGCTCAGGGAACTAAGATCCCACAAACCACAGCTGAGAGTTCCCATGCCATGACTGAAGATCCCAGATGGAGCTCCCATGCAATAAGACTCCACACAGCCAAGTAAATTAAATAAAAATAAATAAAAATAAAAAATATTAAAATAAATCAATAATCAGTTCAGTTCAGTTCAGTCGCTCCGTCGTGTCTGACTCTCTGCAACCCTATGAACCGCAGCATGCCAGGCCTCCCTGTCCATCACCAACTCCCAGAGTTTACTCAAACTCACGTCCATCGAGTCGGTGATGCCATCCAGCCTTCTCATCCTCTGTCATCCACTTCTCCTCCTGACCCCAATCTCTCCCAACATCAGGGTCTTTTCCAATGAGTCAACTCTTTGCAGGAGTTTCAGCTTCAGCATCAGTCCTTCCAATGAACACCCAGGACTGATCTCCTTTAGGATGGACTGGATGGACCTCCTTGCAGTCCAAGGGACTCTCAAGAGTCTTCTCCAACACCACAGTTCAAAAGCATCAATTTTTTGGTGCTCAGCTTTCTTCACAGTCCAACTCTCACATCCATACATGACCACCGGAAAAACCATAGCCTTGACCTTTGTTGGCAAAGTAATGTCTCTGCTTTTTAATATGCTGTCTACGTTGGTTGTAACTTTCCTTCCAAGGAGTAAGCATCATTTAATTTCATGGCTGCAGTCACCATCTCCAGTGATTCTGAAGCCCGAAAAATAAAGTCTGACACTGTTTCCATTGTTTCCCCATCTATTTGCCATGAAGTGATGGGACCAGATGCCATGATCTTAGTTTTCTGAATGTTGAGTTTTAAGCCAACTTTTTCACTCTCCTCTTTCACTTTCATCAAGAGGCTCTTTAGTTCTCTCTTCACTTTCTGCCATAAGGGTGGTGTCATCTGCATATCTGAGGTTATTGATATTTCTCCTGGCAATCTTGATTCCAGCTTGTGCTTCCTCCAGCCCAGAGTTTCTCATGATGTACTCTGCATATAAGTTAAATAAGCAGGGTGACAATATACAGCCTTGACGTACTCCTTTCCCTATTTGAAACCAGTCTGTTGTCCCATGTCCAGTTCTAACTGTGGCTTCCTGACCTGCATACAGGTTTCTCAAGAGGTGGGTCAGGTGGTCTGGTATTCCCATCTCTTTCAGAATTTTCCACAGTTTATTGTGATCCACACAGTCGAAGGCTTTGGCATAGTCAATAAAGCAGAAATAGATGTTTTTCTGGAACTCTCTTGCTTTTTTGATGATCCAGCGGATGTTTGCAATTTGATCTCTGGTTCCTTTTCTAAAACCAGCTTGAACATCTGGAAGTTCATGGTTCATGTATTACTGAAGCCTGGCTTGGGGAATTTTGAGCATTACTTTACTAGCCTGTGAGATGAGTGCAATTGTGTGATAGTTTGAGCATTCTTTGGGATAGCCTTTCTTTGGGATTGGAATGAAAACTGACCTTTTCCAGTCCTGTGGCCACTGCTGAGTTTTCCAAATTTGCTGGCATATTGAGTGCAGCACTTTGACAGCACCATCTTTCAGTATTTGAAATAGCTCAACTGGAATTCTATCACCTCCACTAGCTTTGTTCATAGTGATGCTTCCTAAGGCCCACCCGACTTCACATTCCAGGATGTCTGGCTCTAGTTGAGTGATCACACCCTCGTGATTATCTGGGTCATGAAGATCTTTTTTGTACAGTTCTTCTGTGTATTCTTGCCACCTCTTCTTAATATCTTCTGCTTCTGTTAGGTCCATGCCATTTCTGTCCTTTATCAAACCCATCTTTGCATGAAATGTTCCCTTGGTATCTCTAATTTTCTTGAAGAGATCTCTAGTCTTTCCCATTCTGTTGTTTTCCTCTATTTCTTTATTAGTGGGGAAAGAAGCCAAAAATGATACTGTTCAAATTTGAAGTTAGCCCATCATCAGTGGGTCAAGTACTGCTTTAAACTGTTTCCCCAGCAGTGGAATGGCACACCAACCATTATCTCTCTTTCCCCAGAATCTAAGGAGAGAGGTTAGCCAGATTTGGGGTTGTACCTGGGGTTTTTGATTTCCATTTTTTCCAGCAAACTGTGCAGTTCAATCCCAAATGAACTCAGAACTGATCCCAAAGTGAGCAACAGCAAAGAGGCTGAGCACTGATTAAATTCCGGAAAGACTGAGACAAGGTTTCTGTCCTTCAGAAATGTAGAGTAAGGGGAAATACTTACTGAGCATTCCCTCCAGGACACATGCTGTGCTCAGCACTTGAGATTACCTCACTACACTGACAACTACCCCCTGTGGTAGGTGCTTAGAACTTCCTCATATGCTAAAAAAGGCTCAGAAAGGTTAAGTTACTTGGCTAACATACAGATGGCAAAATCCAGATTCTAAGCTAAATCAGCACGTCTCCAAGTCTGGATTCTTCACTACTGATGTCTTTGCAGGCTAAAGTCATCTCAGCTGGGCTGATGTGACAAATGAATCAAATACAAGGTACACTCAGATAAACACAATGAGACAGTATGAGATGGCTGGTGATAAAGCAAGAAACTTTTTTATTTTTGGCTACTCCTTTTGGCTATGTGGGATCTTAGTTCCCTGACCAGGGATCGAACCCTGGGCCACTGCAGTGGAAGCTCAGAGTTTTAATCACTGGACTGGCAGGGAAGCTCTGAAAGCAGGCAGTTTTAAATGGAAGAGATAGCGTTTGCAATGAATATTAAAAGATGAGTGGAGGAGGAAATGGCAACCCACTCCAGTATTCTTGCCTAGAAAAGTCCATAGACAGAAGAGCCTGGTGGACTGCAGTCCATGGGGTTATATGACTGAGCATGCATGCATGAGGGTGGAGGGAGATGGGTTGGTTGCAATAAACTGGTAGAACTGAAAAAAAAGATGACTACTTCCCTGGCAGTCCAGTGGCTCCACTCTGCCAATGCAGGGAGTAGGGAGTTCAATCTCTGGTCAGGGAACTAAGATCCCACATGAAGCAACTAAGAGTTCCCGTGCTGCACCTAAAGATTCTGCATGCCACAACAAAGAACTGGTACAACCAAATAAATACTTTAAAAATAATAATAAAAATAAAGACATATATCTTAAAAAAAGAATTTTTAAAAACAAAACAACATGAATTTTTTTAATTGAGGAGAAACTCTCTTAGATTTCTGTGAAATAAAATCCATGTTTTATGGCAAGACAAGAAAAATGGAAACAGAAAAATTCTTCTCTGCCTTCCTCCTTCTCTGACCTCCTCTCTCTCCCTATCTGTTGTATCTGCATTTTGTATCGACCACACCTCCTGGATCCTCAACATGCTCAACCACAAAGAGCAACCTTCTCTCAGCATCAACAAGACAACTCCTTAAAAGAGATCATTCCTGAGGGATGGGTGGGAAGTTTGGCTTAGCAGATGCAAGCTATTACATCAATATATAGGATGGCTTAACACCAAGACCCTACTGTACAGCCCAGGGAAGTATATTCAACATCCTGTGATAAACCAGAATGGAAAATGGCAGGCGAGTGTATGCTCCTCGGTTCTTTGTCTCATCACAACAAAAATTTGGAGTGACGGACATTAAAGCCCCCTCTGCGTGTCACAGCTCTCGGGTCTTGGACAGACCGTGTTATAGCTCTTAGAGGAATCAGTGTTACAGCTCTATTTTATTTAGAAGATAGCAGGAAAATCCATCTTCGAGGGCATGTCGATCCAAAGACACGAAGAGAAGAGCACCCCATCGTGTGGGAGAGAGAGAGAGAAGAGAGATTTGGCTCCTCTTTTTATATGGTTTTTCTTCCTCCTGGGCCTGTCCTATGCAAATTGGGCTTAGGCAGGAGCGCAGTTCTACCTGAAGTCCTCACTCCGGTCTTCGGACCTTTCTTTGACCTTCCTCTGTTCTGTTTTCGTGGGCTTTTCCTTCCTGTCTTTTAGCCACCGCCATTTTGGACTCCTTTTCCCTATTCTAACTACCTAACAGAAAAGAACATGAAAAAGGGTGTACATAAATGTATAATGGAATCACTTTGCTGTACAGTAGAAATGAACACATTACAAATCAACTATACTTTAATAAATCAATTTTAAAAATCATATGACATTTGATGTACATTAATAAAATGTCCCAGAAAACTTATGTAACTGTGCCTTGACTTCTACCAGGCAGACAGATCTCAGAGTTTTCTGAGATGCTCTTCCTGGGTTATAATCCTCAAATTTGGCTCAAATAAATTCTCCATTTCTTTCTTAGATTGACTGCTTAATTTTTCATTGACACATCCCATACCTCTAATCAGAGGCATCCTGGTGGGTGGGGCAGGCAGGAAAACCTATAGTGGTATAGTTGTTGTTATTTAGTTGCTAAATCATATGTAACTCTTTTGCGGCTCCATGGGCTATATAGCCTGCCAGGCTCCTCTGTCCACCGGATTTCCCAGGCAAGAATACTGGAGAGGGTTGCCATTTCCTCCTCCAGGGGATCTTCCTGACCCAGGGATCAAACCCACGTCTCCTGTGTCGCCTGCATTGCAGGCAGATTATTTACCCTCTGAGCCATCAAGGAAGCCCATATGGAATACTATTCATCCTTTAAAAAGGAGAGTCTGCAGTATGCAACAACATGGATGAACCTTGAGAACATTATACTAAGTGAAATAAGCCAGTCACAGGAAGACAAATACAACTCTTTCAATAATGTGAGATATCTAAAATAGTGAGACTTGTAGACTCAAAGAACAAAATGGTGGTTGTCAGGGGTTGGGGAAAAGGAGAAATGGGCAGATATTAATCAACAGGGATGAAGTTCATTAAGCAAGGTGAACATGTTCTAGAATTCTGCTGTAAATCACTGTACCTGTAGTCAACTATAATATATACTTGAAACTTTAACAGCACAGCTCTCACGTCACATATTCTTACCACAATAAAAAATTTAAATGATTTTTTTAATGTGAAAGAAAAAAATCAATGCACCTAAAATTTTGATCCACATTGTGTATTGTGTTTACTCTCCAGAAAGATAGCACCACTATACATATATAGGGTGAAAATGCCCATTTCCTCCATATCTGCCCAATCTCAGTGGAAAGTAAAGATTTTTTAGTGGTTCTAATCTGCACATTGTGAACAAAGTTTGGCATCTTTTCATATTTTTATTATCCATTTGCATTTATGTATTTGCAAACTAATCATTTGCATTTTCACAATTAGGTATTTTGGTCTCTTTTTTTCCCCTTTATTTATTGCATGAGTGCTGTTTATTTATTTTTAGTTGAGGTACAGTTGATTTACAACGTTGTGTTAATTTCAGGCATACAGCAAAGTGGTTCAAATATAGACATGTCTTATATATATATACATATATAAAATGTATATTCTTTTTCAGATTCTTTTCCCTTATAGGTTTTAGAGTAGAGTTCCCTGTGCTATACAGCAGGTCCTTGTTAATTATCTATTTTATACACAATATTGTAATATATATATTAATTCCAAACTCCTAATTTATCCCTCCCCCTTCCTTAACTGCTTTTCTAAAGGAAAGCAAATTTTGTGTTTAAGGGGTTACAAATATTTCCCCAGTTTGTCTTTGTAACATTTTTTGTATGTTGCTGTTGAACTGAAAAGTTTCATTTTTACGTGGTCCGAGTTATCCATTTCCCCCCCAATGTCTTTGGTGTTAACCAATGGTAAGAAAATCCTCTCCCACACCAAGAGAGAAGAGAGAGAAAGAGGGGTGAGGGGAGGGAGCTGCCTGTATACACAAACACCCACATATTCTCCCCACAGCAAGATTTCTGTATTTCTATCTCTCATCTTCACCCTCCTTTGCTTGGCCTGCCTGGGGCTTTCCAGTTCACCGCCCCATTTAAGGCTCCCACTCTGGGTCCCCGCGGGTCCAGGTGGGGCGCGCTGACCGTCCGCGCCTGGGACCACCTCCTGGGCTCCCAGACCCCGCAGGCTTCCTCACTTCCCTCACAGCCCCGGGCCATCGTTTTCCAGGCGCGCGGCCGAGGTAGACCTGCCGTTCCCCTCCGCTAGCACCACCGGCTGATCGGCTTCATCGGTGGCCCGCAGCGCGCTGATTCCGAGCATCCGTGCCAATCCCGGAAGCACGTGGCCAAAGGAACTGTTTCCTAGGATACTCGGTCCTGGATTCGGAGGCGGAAGAAAGGGCCAAGGGTACCACTGAACCGTGCCGCAATCTCTCCGGCCGCTGCCAACCAGCGGGGAAATCCCCAGCCTGGCAGGGATTTCCCTCTCGGTACAGTTTGCAGGCAGAACATAAACAGCTTAAACAAAAGCACCTTTGGTTCATCGCACGCTTCTGCTTCTCATTATAAACTGTGACTAGGTGAATAGGTATTTTGGTTTTCTAGTTCAGTCTGCACGAGCTTGTTTAGCATGGGTTGGCTTCCTTAATCCTCATCCAAGTCCTGTTCAGACAAACAGCATCGTTACCTAAACAGTGAGAAAGATTTCCCTTTGACATGCCTTCTAAGCCTTTATAAGTAGCTGAAGAGTAAGTTTCAGTTTGATATGGATTTCATTCTGTTTTATTGTAGTAAAATAGATATGTATAACATAAAATCTACCACTGAAATCATTTTAAGTGTATAATTCAGTGGTATTACATGCATTCCTCATGTTGTGTAACCATCACCCTATTTCCAGAACTTTTGTCATCACCTCAAAAAGCTATCCATTAAGCAATAACCCCCACACTTCTCTCTCTCCCTGCTCCTAGTCACCTCTATTCTACTTTCTGTCTCTTTGACTTTGCTTATTGTGTTTTTCTATATATTTATTTTTACTTATTTATTTGGTGGCACTGGGTCTTAGTTGCAGCTTGTGGGATTGAGTTCCCCATCCAGGGATCAAACCTGGGCCCCTTGCATTGGGAACACGGTATCATAGCCACTGGACCACAGAAGAGTCATTGGACTTGCCTACTTTGGATACCTCTTCAGAGTGGAATCATACAACATTTGTCCTTCTATGTCTGGCTTCAATCAACATATTTTTAAGATTACATGTTGTTGTATGCATCAGAAATTCATCCCTTTTATGGCTGAATAATATTCAATCGTATGTATGTACTATATTTGCTGTAGCTATTCATTGGCTAGATCATTGCCACCTACTGTAATGCTCAAAATTCTCCAAGCCAGGCTTCAGCAATACGTGAACCGTGAACTTCCAGATGTTCAAGCTGGTTTTAGAAGAGGCAGAGGAACCAGAGGTCAAATTGCCAACATCTGCTGGATCATCAAAAAAGCAAGAGAGTTCCAGAAAAACATCTATTTCTGCTTTATTGACTATGCCAAAGCCTTCGACTGTGTGGATCACAATAAACTGTGGAAAATTCTGAAAGAGGTGGGAATACCAGACCACCTGACCCTCCTCTTGAGAAACCTATATGCAGGTCAGGAAGCAACAGTTAGAACAGGACATGGAACAACAGACTGGTTCCAAATAGGAAAAGGAGTATGTCAAGGCTGTATATTGTCACCCTGCTTATTTAACTTATATGCAGAGTACATCATGAGAAACACTGGGCTGGATTAAGAACAAGCTGCAATCAAGATTGCCAGGAGAAATATCAATAACCTCAAATATGCAGATGACACCACCCTTATGGCAGAAAGTGAAGAGAAACTAAAGAGCCTCTTGATGAAAGTGAAAGAGGAGAGTGAAAAAGTTGGCTTAAAACTCAACATTCAGAAAACTAAGATCATGGCATCTGGTCCCATCACTTCATGGCAAACAGATGGGGAAACAGTGGCAACATTGGCAGACTTTATTTTTTGGGCTTCAGAATCACTGCAAATGGTGATTGCAGCCACGAAATTAAAAGATGCTTACTCCTTGGAAGAAAAGTTATGACCAACGTAGACAGCATATTAAAAAGCAGAGACATTACTTTGCCAACAAAGGTTTGTCTGGTCAAGGTTATGGTCTTTCCAGTAGTCATGTATGGATGTGAGAGTTGGGTTATAAAGAAAGATGAGTGCCGAAGAATTGATGCTTTTGAACTGTGGTGTTGGAGAAGACTCTTGAGAGTCCCTTGGACTGCAAGGAAATCTACCCAGTCCATCCTAAAGATCAGTCCTGAATATTTGGAAGGACTGATGTTGAAGCTGAAACTCCAATACTTTGGCCACCTCATGTGAAGAGCTAATTCATTTGAAAAGACCCTGATGCTGGGAAAGATTGAAGGTGGGAGGAGAAGGGGACAACAGAGGATTAGATGGTTGGATGGCATCACCACCTCAATGGACATGCGTTTAGGTAAGCTCCAGGAGTTGGTGATGGACAGGGAGGACTGGCGTGGTACAGTCCATGGGGTGGCAAAGAGTCAGACATGAACAACTGAACTGAACTGAACTGATTGGCTATGGGCTGCAGTCCATGGAGTTACATGACTGAGCATGTGTGCATGAGGGTGGGGGGAAATGGGTTGGTAGCAATAAACTGGTAGAACTAAAAAAAAATAATGATGCTGCTATGGACATTCATGTGCAAGTATCTGTTTGAATCCTCCTTTTCATTTCTTTTAGATATAAACCTGCAAGAGCAATTGTCCAGTCATATGGTAATTCTGTGTTTAACTTTATGAGGAATCATCAAACTGTTTTCCACAGGGACTGCCCCATTTTACATTCCCACTTAACAATAATTGGCAGGTTCCAGCTTTTCCACATCCACGCTACCACTTGCAATTTTCTTTTTTTATTAGTGTGTGTGTCTGTGCTTGCCAGCTTTTAATATTAGTTATACTAGTGGGTGTGAGGGCTTCTCAGGTGGCACAGTGGTAAAGAATCTGCCAAGCAGGAGACATGGGTTCAATCCCTGGGTTGGGACGATCCCCTGGAGGAGGAAAAGGCAACCCTCTCCAGTATTCTTTCCTGGGAAATCCCATGGACAGAGGAGCCTGGCAGGGTACAGTCCGTGGGATCACAGACAGTTGGACACGACTTAGCAACTAAACAATAGCAAATACACTAAGTCACCACCACCACCAGTGGGTATGAAGCGGTATCTCATGGTGCCTGTTTAGATTTGTATTTCCCTAATGATGAATGAAGTTGTGCATCTTTTTAAGTGCTTATTGGCCATTTTTAAATCACTGGAGAAATTGAGTCGGTTGATTTTTTTTTTCTTGTTTGTTTATTTTGGGCTGTGCTGGGTCGTCACTGCTGCTCGGGGCTTTCTCTAGTCGTGGCGAGTGGGCACTGCTCTGCATTGCAGTACCCAGGCTTCTCATTGTTGCAGAGCACGGGCTCTAGACTCTTGGGCTTCGGTAGTTGCAGCACATGGGCTCAGTCATGATGTAGGGCTTGGTTGCTCCATGGCCTGTGGGATCTTCCCAGACCAGGGATCAAACCGGTGTCCCCTGCACTGGCAGGCGGATTCTTATCCACCATACCACCAGGGAAGTCCAGGCCATTTTTCAATTAGGCTGTCTGTTTTGTTCTTGAGGTGTAGTAGTAGTTCTTTATATATTCTGGATATCAGTCTCTCATCAGATTTATTTATTGCAAATATTTTCTCCCATTCTGTGCATGGTCTCTTCATTCTTTTTTAAAAAAAAGTTTTTATTGGGATACAGTTGACTTACAATGTTGTGTTAGTTTCATGTGCAAAGCAAGTGAATCAGTTATACATAGATTCACTCTTTTTTAGATTCTTTTCTCATACAGGTCATTACACTGTATTGAGCAGAGTTCCTTGTGCTATACAGCAAGTTTTTGATAGTTATCTATTTTATATTGGGTTGGCCCAAAGTTCATTCAAGTTCGTTAACATCTTAAAGGAAAACCAAAATGAACTTTTTTGGCCAGTGTGATATATAGTAGTGTGTATATTACACTCCCAACTTCCCAACTTATTCCTTTGCCCTCTTCAGTAATGAAATAACATGTACTTTGATGCACAAAATTTTACTTTTTATGAAGTCTAATTCATCTATTTATTTACTTACCAGTGCTTTTGGTATCATATTTAAGAAACCATTGCTAAATCTCAGGCCATGAAGATATTCCCCTATGTTTTCTTGGAACAGTTTCATAGTTTTTGCTCTTACATTTAGGTCTGATCCATTTGGAGTTAATTTTTGTACGTGGTTCAGGGTAAAGTGTCTAATTTCATTCTTATGCATATGAATATTTAGTTTCCAGTTTCCCAGCACCATTTGTCAAAAACACTGTCCTTTCCCTATGGAATAGCCTTGGGTTTATTTCTGGGCTTTCTCTTCTATTCCGTTGGTCTAAATGTCTGTCCTGCCATTATCACTGCTTTGATTACTGTAGCTTTGTAATAAGTTTTGAAACTGGGAAGTGTGCATCCGTCAACTTTTCCTTGTTGACAAGTTTTTGATTTCAAGAGAAAAACCGAAACCATAAATAAATAAATAAAAATCATAAAAAATAAAGAAATGGAATCATGACATTTGTATTCTTTTTTCTCCCTCAATATTGTGAGATTCATCCACATTGTTCTAAGTAGCAATTCTTTGTTTCATCCTAGCTTGATGATAGGTGTTCTTTGCTTCTTTGTTTTGTTTTTTTGGCCATGCCTCATGGCACTTGGGATCTTAGTTCCCTGACCTGGGATCAAACTGGTGCCCCCCTCGGTGGGAGCTTGGAGTCTTAACCCCTGGACCACCAGGGAAGTCCAAATAGGTTTAATTCTTGTAAAAACATAAAGCAAAATATTGGTACTAATTTATAAATTGCATTGTTCTGGGTGGGACCATGTATTAATAGGAAAACAGCACAATATTTTCTGCTTCACCAATGAATTGGAAAGCAACAGGAAACAAGTAACACTCAGCCCCAAATTAAAGGTTAACTTTGTTTTCAAGTAAAGTGAAATGATCTCTGAGCTATTTCCTGACATATTGCAGACAGACATGGGAAAGATTTTTTTTTTTTCTTTAGAACTCAGACTGAGAAAGTCCACTCTCTCAAAATCAAGTTTCAGTAAATGAAGTGGACAAAACTTATTCATAACAAATATCTGCATTTTTATATTTCACATTTACTATATTTCAGCATTGTTCAAGGCCCCAGAAAAGCCCTTAAGATGTATGAACTGATAGGAAATCTTTGTTTGGCCCTTTACATGTGTGATGGCCACATATTCCAAATTCAGATTCTAGCAAAAATGCAAGCAGTGCTGGCATAAACCTGGTTAATAAACCAACCAGATTTTTTTCTAATACAATACAAAACACAGCTGTGACTATAAGCCTACTAAAGAACTGGAAATCCATTAGCCCAACCAATCCATAGCTGGCTGTCTTTGAGAGGGAGTGAGCAAAGGTTCTACGGTTTAGTTTCCTCCAGAGTGGGGGTTAGGAGAGTAGAGAAGAAACGGTGGGTACCTGCTGTATATATATACCTGCTGGTACAGAAAGCAAAGAGGAGGTAAGGTAGCTAGTCTTCATTCATTCATTCACTCACTCACTCATTCAGTGTTTCCATCCATCCAGTATACGTTTCCACTCTTCGTGAACTTTTCTCTCTATGACCTTCATTTTTAAAAAATGCCTATTTATTTATTTTTGGCTGCATCAGGTCTTAGATGTGGCGAACAGGATCTTTCATTGTGGTGTGTGGGCTTAGACACCCTGAGGTGTGTGGGATCTAAGTTCCCTGACTAGGGATGGAACTGGCGTCTGCTGCATTGGAAGGCAGATTGTTAATCACTGGACTACCAGGTAATGAGTGGTCCATTAATGAGCTTCATTTATTGTCCCACCCTCTGGGCATCCTTGGAGTCTCAGATGGTAAAGAATCCACCTGCAATGTGGGAGACCTGGGTTCGATCCCTGGGTTGGAAAGATCCCCTGGAGAAGAGCATGGTAACCCACTCCAGTTTTCTTGCCTGAGAAATCCCCATGAACAGAGGAGCCTGGTGGGCTATAGTCCATAAGGTCGCACAGAGTTGGACATGACTGAGCAACTAAGCACAGATGGGTCTAGGACGACAATGCCTCAGCACACAGTAGACCTTTGGTGTTTGTTGACTGACTGAATGAAGGTAAAGCTCAGGCTCTGAATCCTTAGACTTAACTCCACCACATCTTGCCTCTGAGATATTCGCATCCTTGCCTAAACTCTCTGAGCTGCATATCCTCATCTGCATGTCGGGGAGAATACCGTCTATTTCTTAGGGAGACTGTGAGAACTTATTTAGGTCTGCCATATAGCCTATATCTTTACAACCCCATGGACTGTAGCCCACCAGGCTCCTCTGTCCATGGAAGTTTCCAGGCAAGAATACTGGAGAGGGTTGCCATTTCCTACTCCAGGGACTTTCCAACCCAGGGATCGAAACCGAGTCTCTTGTGTCTCCTGCATTGGCGGGCAGATTCTTTACCACTGTGCCACTGGGAAGTCCGCCATATTGACTAACAGGCATTCAAGAGAATATGCTTGAATGCTTTGGAGGATGCGGGGAGGAATACGGCCCTGTTCTCAGGGAGTCTACAGATGGGTGAGAGCACAGAGCCGTAAAGAGGTCATCACATAGTATGACCAATGCACTGTCAGGAGGCCCAGAAGAGGTAGGGAAAGGCCTCTTGAGTCAGGCTTTGAAGGACACATGGAAGTTTCTAGCAAAGGAGATGGAGGGTGGAGGATATTAAAGGCAATGTGAAAGTGTTAATTGCTCAGTTGTGTCCAACTCTTTGCAACCCCGTGGACTGCAGCCCACCAGGCTTCTCTGTCCCGGGGATTCTCTAGGCAAGAATACTGGAGTGGGTTGCCATGTCCTTCTCCAGGGGATCTCCCCGACCCAGGGATTGAACCCAGGTTTCCCAAATTGCAGGCGAATTCTCTACCACTGAGCCGCCTGGGAAGGCAAAGAGAAGAGCATGTGAAAGGTACCCAAGTGTCACGGTGCACAGCTCACAGAGGGGGTGGCAAACAGCTGGTGCCGGCTGGGACTCGGGGCCAGGCACAGACCAGGCTGCGGAGGGACTCACATCTGATGACAATGGGCCTTCTGTGCCGCCTAAAAAGTGTGTGCTGGACACGTTAGTCAGGATGCCTGTCATTCCAGCTGCTATTTCCAGGCGAAATTGTGCCACCCACTCAGGGAAGCCGGACTAAGCTGCTTTAAACGAACAACAAAAACTTCATTCAAGTCTTTTATTTACATGGAATAAAATGATTCCTTTTTGTGTGCTTAGTTAAAGGAGTTTTGACAAATGTGTTTACCCTTGCAACCCCCCGCCACCATCAACATATAGCACATTTCTATCACCCTAAAAAAAATCCCCTCCCGCCCCTCTGCGTGTGTTGATCCTCTCCCCCGAAATCCAGGTCTGGCCTTACCTGATCTGTTTTCTGTCACTAGTGTGCCTGTTCCAGAATTTCATAGAAATTTATATTTATTTTTATCGTGACAGTGGGATCTAGTTCCCTGACCAGGGCTCGAACCCCGGGCCCCTTGCATTGGGAGCACGGAATCTTAGCCACTGGACCACTAGGGAAGTCCCCGCTATGTAGTTTCTGTGTCAGGCTTATTCCCCTCACTCAGTCGAGCGTTTTGGAGATGAATTCACGCTGTTGTAGGTATTAGTAACCTGTTCCTCTTTATCGCTGGATACCAGTCCTTTGTACTAATGTACCACTCACTGTTCACCCATGATGGTCTCCAGTTAGGGGTTATTATGGACAAAGCTGGACGTTCCTGTGTAAGCCTTGGTGTGGACACATTTTCACTTCTCTTGGATTAATAGCTGGAGGTAGCATTGTTGGGTGTTAAGGAAAATGTGTGTTTAACTTTTAAGAAGCTGCAGAACTGTGAGAGAAGAGGAAGGAAGTGGTGGTGGTGGGGCACGCAGAGAGATAAGAGAGAGGAGAGAGGGACTTTCCTGGTGGCCCAGGGGTTAAGACTCTGCAGGGCACATGGGTTCGATCCCTGGTCCTAGAACAAAAAAAAAAAAAAAAAAAGAGAGGGATAAAGAGTGAGCGTCCCTCAGGCCAGTGGGGGAATTAAGTTGGAATGCAAGGGGATCATCTGAGGGAGGGAGGCGCCTGCAGGGCGGCCCCACAGCACTCATTCACCCTTGCTTATCTGTGACCCTGCTGCACCATCATGGCCAGTACAGCGTCCCGAGGAAGCTATGCCTCCTCCCAATCCATAAAACCACACGGAATATTACATGGAACCCTAGGCGCCCCCATGGAAGAGCCCCAGGCAGGTGCAGCCAGGAGTCCCTGGAAGATTGGGGCGGAGCCAGTCTGGAGGCCGGGGATCAAGGCCTCGGAAAGCAGGCAGGGTGGGACGCGGCGGGAGGTGGGCCGCTGGAGAGGCAGCATCCACTCAGCCTTGGCGAGGCCCTGGGCTTGAGGCTGGAGGCCGGGAGGCCCGAGGAGGGGCCTGTCCCTTGCGCTCACTTGGCAGGCTCGGGGGAGCCGCCTGTTCGGGCCCACTGGAGCTCTGGCGGCCAGCACAGGCAGCCAGTCCCTGCAAGCCCTCTGGGAGGGAAGAACTATTCGGGTAGATTCACAGCGGCAAAAGGAGAGGGGAAGAGGAACGGCGCAGAGCCCTCAGTGAAGGCTGCTCCCCACCCACGGGCCTGATATCCCTCCTGTGGACGCGGGAGAAGCCACAGGCTAGGAGCCCCGGACCGGGTCCCAGGCAGCACGGCACACCCAGATGGCCGGCCTCTGCGGGGCCTAATCTGGCCCCGTCACCAACAGACCAGCCAGCCATGGCTTCCACACCTGAGCAAATTAGCCAGAACCTTTCCTAAAGGAAGAACACAGTGGCTTTCAGCGTCCAGACAGTAAGAAGTGTTCCTGTCGCAGTCCTCAGGGCACCTGCTCTCGGGTTTCTCCTGGATCTAGTCTGCCTTGATCCTGGGCCAAGTTGGCCTGGGAGATGCAAATCACATTGGGAGGCCTAGGAAGCCAGCCTCAAAGCCAAACCTGCAGAACCAGATGGAGCCCTCTGCGCAATTCCCAGGCCAGAGCTCTGAGCCCCAAGGCCTCTTTGCACACCTGGCCCTGGGTGTGGTCTCGGAGGTGGCTGCTGTTGCCTCTGGCAACTGGTTGCATGTCAACTTTCAGCTCCAGGTTGTGTCCCAAGAACCTTCTCTGCAGGTCCATTCTTGTGTAACTTGAAAGACCTTGACCCTTCCCGGTGCCCACAAGCACACCTTTATTCTCTGCTCACTCAGATGAAATACCTGGGGCAGCAGGTTTGCACAACAGCCCTTCAGTGGCCCCACAGATGGACTCTGTCCCAAGCTTGGGCTGTGGGAAGTGTGTGGTCTGCAGTCTGTGTGTTATGTGTGTAAATCTATTTTACATACTTACAAAGTTCAAGTTTTCTGATCGTCTGCCCTCTGGCTGTGAACTGGATGGGACACAATTATAGTTCAAAACTTTGGCCTGAAAAAAAATTAAAAACAAAACCAAACAAACATTTGCTTGCACAAAAAAGACAAATACTGTATGATTCCACTTGTATGCAGTCCTTAGAGTAGTCATATTCACAGATACAGAAAATTGAATGGTGGTTGCCAGGGGCTGAGAGATGTGGGGGGAAAGAGGGGTTGTTGGATGGGTTTTCAGTTTTGCAAGATGGAAAGAGTTTTGGAGCTGGGTTGCACAACACCATGAATATACTTAACACTACTGAACTGTACACTTAAAAATGGTTACAATGGCATGTCTGATGTTATGTTCATTTGACCACAATTGAAACAGTTGGTGGGGGGTAAGGGAGGGAAGGATTGAGAGTTTGGGATTAGCAGGTACAAACTATTATATATAAGATGGATAAACCATAAGGTCCTATTGTATAACACAGGGAACTGTATTCAACATCCTGTAATAAACCATAATAGAAAAGAATATGAAAAAATATGTATAACCGAATCACTTTGCTGTACAGAAGAAACTAATGCAACATTGGAAACCAACAATAATCTTTTTTTAATTTACTTTATCTGCAGAAGATCATGACTGTTTTATGGCCTTGTAAGACTCACAGAGGATGACTTTATGTGTAGGGAGAGTTGTCAAACATAAGCACTTCGTAGGCACAGAGTATGAATGAGAAGTTAGGATTCTGGGGGGAGAGGGAGTGAAACTGGTGAAGGGGATTAAGAGTTATGAGTCTCCAGTTATAAAGTGAATCAGCCACAGGGATGTAATATATAGCATAAGGGATATGGTCAATAATATTGTAATACCCTTGTTATTACAAAGGGGCAGACTTTGTCTGCAGACCAAGTCTATTACTAGACTTTTCGGGGTGATCACTTTATGCTGTATGCAAATACTGAATTACTGTGTAGTACACGACTGAAGCGACTTCGCAGCAGCAGCAGCAACACCTGAAACTAGGGCTTCCCAGTGGCTCACCTGCCAATGCAGGAGACGTGGGAGATGCAGGTTCGATCACTAGGTTGGGAAGATCCCCTGGAGGAGGAAATAGCAACCCACTCTAGGATTCTTGCCTGGAGAATTCCCATGGACAGAAGAGCCTGGAGGGCTACAGTCCATGAGGTCTCAAAGAGTCGGACTGAGCAACTGAGGAAATACACACCTCTAAAACTAACATAAAAGAGTACATCAACTCTATTTTAAGTAAAAAAATGAAAGAAGTAGTTAGGATGGGCTAAGGATATGGTTCGGATGATGTAACAAAAGGCGCTACAGACATGCAGTGTGGCTGCATCCCAGTGGATGTGTGGCCTGTAATAGAGAAATACCTGGACCCCAGCAGCCTCAGTTTGCTTTTGGCCAGAAGTTGCTGCCTTTCCTTGGTTTCCAAGGCTGCAAGATACTGTTGCTTCTGAAGAGGGGATGTTCAATGCACATTTATTGTCTACTAGGACGTTTCAGGACCACATTCTACAAGAAGAACTTGTTTCATTTGCTATTAATCCTGAGAAGTTATATGAAGCTTTTTGTTTTATTACAGAATAGTGTTTTGCTTTTTTTTAAACTTAGGACTTATTTTGAAAAATAATGAGTTCAATTCAAATGTATGCAGATACCTTCTAGAGAAAGGTAATATAGCAAATTAATCTTGATCAGATAGTATGGAAAACATTTCTGGAATTTTTTTTTTGGCCATGCTATGCAGCATGTAGGGTCTTAGTTCCCTGACTCTGTATCAGACCTGCACCCCCTGCATTGGAAGTGTGGAGTCTTAACCACTCACTGGACTGCCAGGGAATTCCCTGGAATATTTATATTCGATGACTCTTTATTAATTAATGCCTCTGACTTAAAACTAACCAAAAACTGCTAATATTTTCACTAGAGGGACTTACTAAACCCTGGTCACAACAAATGAAGTACTTAAAATTAGTTAAAAGCTCTGAATCTAAGCATCATTTTGAAGAAGAGATGAGGAATGGAGGAAGGTGTTGAAATAATGTATCATGGTAGTCATCTAGTGCCTTCGGTTATTTGGACATTAATTTCAGAAGTGTCCCTATAATTATATTAAATTAAAGATCTCTCAAATTACAGGCCACAGATATGCACTTTCAATGTTGAATAATTCTATAAAGGTGCTAGTTAAAATGCTGCTGTAAGACTAGAATGAAAGGATGTCCATTTAACTCAGTGAGGTCAGGCCGGCTTTAGGCCCGAAGGGATCTGTTAGGTTGAATCTGAAGCAGCTCTTTAAGAGATTCATTTAAGCAAAATCTTCGGTTTCTTGGCTGGCAGTGTCCTCAGCAAGGAAACCATGTGACCACTCGGGGTAAGGCCAAGTCCTGTCAAGGACAGTCAGAGGTTTATGAAGTGGCTGATTCAAGTCCACACCCCACCCCGGAAGGACTATGTCCACTGCCCCCGGGCTGGGGTGAGGGCTCCCCTAGGGACTCAGGGAGGAAAACCAGCTAAGAATTGATTGACAGGAGGGTGATGACTTTGGTTTTACTTCCATTGTCTGTGCTGGATGGGAGTCCCACAGATTAAAAAAAGCCAGTGGGTAAAAATATTCTGGTGACCTGGTAGATGGCTGACCTAAGCCCAGCTAACGTGTATAGCACATGAAGCAGTTAATTCAAAGTGTTTTCAAGGGTATGTTCTCTGCTTTGGAGGCTTCCCTGGTGACCCTGCAGTAAAGAATCCGCTTGCAATGCAGGCAACACGGGTTTGATCCCTGGGTCAGGCAGATCCCCTGGAGAAGGAAATGGCAACCCACTCCGGTAGTCTTGCCTGGGAGATCTCATGGACAGAGGAGGTTAGCGGGCTATAGTCCATGGGGTTGCAGAGTCCGACACCTCTTAGTGACTAAACAACAACAACAGCAACAACTCGGCTTTGCTCTCTCCAATCCTGTGAATAGATATCGTTGTCATTATGCTTGTGGTTGAATAAAGCTGGTTTAGAGAGATCAGGTGAGGGGCCCAGCTGGCAAGGGGCGGAGCCAGGGCTCAGCCTGGCTTGATCCATCTGTCCCCTTTGTTCTGAGACTGAAACAATTCTCTTCTGTAAGGGCCCATCCATTCTACCTTTTGTTCTCTGCTGCAATTCAGCCAGCTTGGTTCTTTTCTTAATCTTTCTCTTACGTGTAAATTGAGATCAGTGTAATTGCCGAGAAACTAGGAATTAAGAGGGCAGCCATCCTGAGAGAGAAAAGTAAGGGACACAGTTGGTTGGTCTCGAAGCATGAAACACTTCCAGATGCCAAAATCACTTACCGCCCGCTTCACTTTGTTTGGCAGGGCTAAAATTAAATACTGTTTTCCAGTAGCTGCGGTGGGAATTGAATTTTTGCATCTTTTGTTAGACGCTTTGGAAATGACCTTGAAAGACAGGAGACCCTCAATTCGTGTTCCTTGGGAAAAAATACTGTCAAGAGAAGAGCGGCAACACTTGAAAACAGTTTCCATTTTTTAAATCAAAGGACTCATAAATCACAGATTTTATTTCAAGACAGGCAAAATTCAAGGGCAGGAAAGAGAACGCTTCATTGGTAAAAATGTTTTTAAAAATTTCAAGCGAGATTATTTTCTGCAACTACTTGAAGAACTGCTGCCACCTCATGGAAAATTTTGATAAACTTCCAGTTCAGTGGAGAATCCATGTTTGCTGTCTTCCAGGATCTTCTTCTAATCACTGCTGGAAATCTTTGATCTGCAAACTGAAACTTTTAATTTTTTGTTATTTTTATTTCTTCTTATTATTTTTAAAGAGTTTTTTTTGATGTGGACCATTTTTAAAGTCTTCGTTGCATTTGTTATAATATTGTTTCTGTTTTATGTTTTGGTCTTTTTTGGCCATGAGGTGTGTGTGGACACCCCCCACTCCAACAGGGATGGACCTGTAGCCCCTGCATTAGAAGTCAAAGTCCTAACCCCTGGATCTCCAAGAAAGTCCCTGGACCTTTTATATCCTTGGAGGTTGCTTCAAAATCGTTAGCATGTCATAGAATCAATGAGATTAGCTATGAAAGAACAATACTTATTTTCAAAATATTTTAAATGAAAAAAAGTTTAATTTAAAAATTTCAATAGTTCTTTTAAAAAAGAAACATGACTTCAATTGCAATTGAAGTGAGCAGAGAGGACCTAATGATGAACTGTGTTCCCTTAAGCCCTTCATCTTTAATATTTTAAGAACACTTCTGGAACAAACAGACCAAGGCTAGCTAAACATGGCCAACCCCTTCACACCTGCCTGGTCTCGTACATGCATGAAACGACCTTTCCACCACTGGGTTCAGGTGAATTCTTTTTTCAAAGCTCTGCTAAGAGATGGCTCCTTCCTGGAAACATCCTTCAGCCCATCCAGGCAGAGTGGGTCATGTTTCCCTCTGTTTCTGCAGGAAACTGTGCCCGCTCTTAGGGTCATATTCACTCTTACCGTATTTACTGTTGTAGCACCTTATTATCATTCCTTTTACTGTAATAGTTTTGTAGAGAGAATGAACAGTGTGAGAGCTGGAAGTTCGCTCTCCTGAGTTCAAATGCTGGCCTTGCCTATTACTAGCTCTGTAGCCTTGAGCAAGTTTTCTCTGACGCAGAGGGGAGGTAATAATAGTCATACCTCAAAGGGTTATTACAAGCTTTCAATGAGCTAGTATGTGTTGGGTGCTTAGAGCAGGGCCTGGCACAGAGGCACCCCTCTGGGAAGTGTGAGCTCTCACTGCTACTGTCCACATCTGTTTTTTAATCAGAGGGAAATCACTTTACAATGCTTGTGTTGGTTTCTGCCATACCACAGCACCGATCAGCCCTGATCATACACATATCCCCTTCCTCTCAAGCCTCCCTCCTCTCCCCTCATCTCCCCCAGCTAGGTCATCACAGAGCACCGGGCTGGGCTCCCTGTGTTATACAGCAACTTCTCACCACTGTCCACATTTTTTTTTTTTTGGCTGCACCGTGCAGCATGTGGGATCTTAGTTCCCGGACAAGGGATCAAACCCAGGCCCCCTGCGTTGGAAGCACAGCATCTTAACCACTTGGACCACCAGGGACGACCGTGCCGTCTACATTGTAATACCCCAGGTCTGTCTCTCCCTAGGACGGGCCTTTTTCATCTGATTCCTCCATTTGGAACAAAGTGAGTCAATCAGTTGTGTTTAGTGAATGCAGGCATGCACAAACCGACATGCTTAAGAGCTCATTTTCCACGCGAATACTGTCCCAATGGTGATCTCCAACAGAGTGTGTGTGTGTGTGTGTGTGTGTGTGTGTGTGTGCTGGGACCAGAGCTCTCTCACCCCTGCCCTGGCATGTTCCAGCTCCACACTCCAAGTCCAGTTCTAACTTGTACACGTTACACCGGGCTCCAGGCCGCCTTGGGCACCAAAGTAGACAACAGGAAACATGTAGCCCAGAACTGAACCTGTGCCCATTATGGTAACGCATCTGGGTCAGAAGCCCAACGTGGGAACCGAGATTTGCTTTCCAGATACTGAGCTACAGCACCCCTCCCAATATGTCCATTTTCCCCTCTTAGTTTTTTTTTCTTTCTTTCTTTCTTTCTTTTAAAAAATGTTGTGTATGAATCACCGGTGGCTCAGACAGTAAAGAAACTGCCTGCAATGCAGGAGACCCAAGTTCAGTCCATGAGTCAGGGAAGATCCCCTGGAGAAGAGAATGGCTACCCACTCCAGTATTCTTGCTTGGAAAGTTCCATGGAGCCTGGCAGGCTACAGTCCATAGGGTCGCAAAGAGTCAGACACGACTGAGCAACTAAGACGTTCTTTCACTTTATATGTGTGATGAAATAGTAGTATAAATACATAAATACAAATATATATTTAATTTATAAATAAATAATGTATAAATATAAATGTTTGGATGTCTGTCATTGAGTCTTTATTCAAATTCAATAAAAAAGGTCTTTACTGAGTTTGTTACCATACTGTTTCTGTTTTATGTTTTGGTTTTTTGACCACGAGGTATATGGAATCTTAGCTCGCCAACCATGGATTGAACCCACATCCTCTGCATTGGAAGGCAAAATCTTAACCACTGCACCCCCAGGGAAGTCCCTCTTAGTTATGGTGTTAACCTCCTCGGGCTGCCAGGATAAAGTACCATAAACTAAAAATAAAAGCATCAGAAATGTATTGTTTCATAGTTCTGGAGGCTAGAAGTCCAAGATCAAGGTACCAGCAGGGGTGATTCCCTCTAAGGGTGGGAGGGAGCACCTCTTCCAGGTTTCTCTTCCTGGCTTCCAGTGGATTATCAGTGGTTTTTGGAATTCCTTTGCTTGCACATGGCATTCTCCCTGGGTCTCTTCACATTGTCTTCCCAGTGCTTGTCAGTTTCTGTGTCCAAATTCCCCCCTTTATTTGTGCATTTAGGGTCTTCATTGCTGCAAGAGGGCTTTCTCTAGTTGTGGCGAGCAGGGCCTGCTCTTCATTGCTCTGCTCAGGCTTCTCATTGCAGTGGCTTCTTTTTTTGCAGAGCACAGGCTCTGGACGCCAGAGTTTCAGTAGTTGCAGTAGGGCTGTTGCGCACAGGCCCAGTAGTTGTGGTATACAGGCTTAATTGCCCCGAGGGGGCGTGGCCAAGGGAAGCTGGGGCCAGGGGATGCCAAGCAGGAGCCTTGACCTGTGACCTAGCAGGGCTGGTGGAATGTAGCGCTGGCCCCAGGCTCCCAAGTGATCCTGGCTTTGAGGAGCAGGCCTCAGTTACCTTGCCTGCTCTGGGGGTGGGGTGGGGCTTGACTTGCAGCTGGATCCCACCGTACCTGCAGCTGAGCAGGGCTGCGGCACACGGGATCCAGGTGTCCAGACCAAATCACACACAAAATCATGCCGCTGATCTATGGCTTTTCAGTGAGTCTTCAATTTCTGGAGCCTTCACCCTCCCCACTCCTTGCCACCGAGGGGAGGGGGTGGGGGCCACAGGGGTTTTTGGTCCTGGCTCCGCCTCCCCCAGCTCTGCATCCTGGCTCCAATTTCCTCTCTGTGGCAGCCAGGGGCTTCCTGTCAACTCTGGCTGTCTGAACAACTTCCTCATCTTGCAGCAGGTGTCTGGATTGCTTCTGAGAAACGCAGACAGGCTGGGAGCAAGCAGAGAGCCTCTGGGATTGTTCAAAGGTGCTCAGTGGAAGGAACAACAGCTCAGCTTGATGCGGGCCCGCTAGGCCCAGCGGTGGGTAGAGGGGAGCTGAACCAAGCCTGTCTGCTCTGCCTCTTCCTCCATCTCCCCCAACTCAAAGACCACCTTCTCTTTGCAGATTAGCAGAGTCTGGCTGCCAAGGTAACGTTGCCAGAAAAATACAGGAATTTGAATTTCAGATCAACAACAAATAATTATTTTTAGTATAAGTTCTATCTCAAATATTGCACGAGATATACATAGACTAAAGAATGATTGGGTGTTGATCTGAAAGTCACATTTAACAGAGCATCCCGAATTTTCATTTGCTAAATCTTAGGATGAGATGGCTTGGCTTTCAGTGTTGGCTTTCAGATTTCTCAGAAAGAGAACAAAAGAAAAGGAAAAAAACCAAACACCTGGTGGAGAGAGTAGTGTCTGACAACAGCTACCCCTGCTCAGGGTCTGAGGGTGGAGAGGCCTCTTCCCGGTGTGGCGGGGGGCACCCCCGAGATACACAGAGAGGCCCAGACTGGGAGTGGGTACCCAGGTTCAATCGTGAGTCAGCCACCAACTTCCTGTGGGTCACCCTGGGCAGGGGTGGCCCTGCCTGGCTCCCAGCATGCTGTCTGTGGCCTCAGGCACCCACTCATTCATCCCACTGGTCCCAAGAAAACCCTCCGTGTGTCAGACTCAGGCTTGGGAGAGGAGTGTGACTCCTGAACCTTTGAGCAACTGGCCAGCAGTTGGTATGTGCAGGATAGAGACACGAAAAAGGATTCTGCGACTTCCATGGTGGTCCAGGGGCTAAGACTCTGCACTTCCAATGCAGGGAGTGAGAGTTCGATCCCTTTTTTGGAGACTAAGATCCCACATGCTGTAAAGTGTGGCCAAAAAATTAAAAAAAAAAAGGATCCCCATGATCCAAGGAGATAGAATTTCCTCTTCCCTCCTCTAGATAGAGAGTTATTCAGCTCCCACTGGGCCCTGAACCATTCTTTTACTGGTGCCCATGGCCACTCAGTGATCTACAGGGGCTTCCTCTTGGTGGCATCACCTACTGTGGCATTTACAGTACTTAGCACTGGCACTACCATCACTGGCAAAAAGCCCTCTCGGCAGGTACTTTTTCTTTACAACGAGGGAGTTTCAAGATGCTCTGGAGGGACTTGCAGGACTGGGTTGGATCGACACAAGCTCGAGTCTCCCAGACACCCACCTATAAGTGTCTACGGGCTTCTGATCACCTGGGTTTGGGCCAGGGAGTCTTTGATGGCAAGCTGAGGATGGTATGGTCAATATTACATGCTTTTCCCAACATGGATGGATGGTAGGAAAAATGGTCTTTTGTGTGTCCGTCGCTCAGTCATGTCCGACTCTTTGCGATCCCGGGGACTGTAACCCACCAGACTCCTCTGTCCATGGATTCTTCAGGCAAGAATACTGGAGAGTGTTGCCATTTACTCCTCTAGGGGATCTTCTCAACCCAGGGATCGAACCTGCGTCTCTTATGTCTCCTGCATTGGCAGGCGGGTTCTTTACCACTAGCACCACCTGGGAAGCCCAGGTGATGAGGTACAGAGGGCCAGATCCAGAAGGGTCCAGAGCACAGGAACTTCTGTCCCAGTGGAGTTTGAGGCGTGCTAACCTTCTGGCAAGTGGAGGCATTCTGATTCATCCACGACATGGAAGCTCTCTGAACCTGTACCGTAGGGATTTTTAGGATGACTCCATTATGTAAGCAAGACTGATGAAATCATTTGACTACTGGTGAATAGTCAAATCCAGTCTAAGGTTTGTTCACCTGTCAACCAGCCCCCTTCCTTAGGGGCAGTCCAAAAGTCACCTCATTAACATAATGCAGATACATTTCAAGGGCTTGTTATGAACTACAAAAGACATTTTGTTGTCTCATCAGGAAATCCCAAGGGTTTTAGGAGCTGGTACTGGGAAAACAGATGAAAGCCAAAATATATATTTCTTATCATATTGCAATATCACATGGGTTGCATGACAATCCTATGTTTAACTTTTTGAGAAACCCACAGAACCTTCACCATTTCTCATTCCCACCAGCAATGAAGGAAGATTCCAATTTCTCCACATCCTCATCAACCCTTGCTATTTTCTGTTTTATTTTTTATAATAGCCTTCTTCGGCTCATAGGTCAAGAATTTGCTTGCAATGCAGGAGACCCAGGTTAGATCCCTGGGTCCGGAAGATCCCCTAGAGAAAGGAATGGCAACCCACTCCAGTATTCTTGCCTGGAAAATTCCATGGACAGAGAAGCCTGGAGGGCTACAGTCCATGGGGTCACAAAGAGTCCTCGAACACGATTGAGTGACGAGCACAGCTAGAAGGTGATACCTCATTGTGGCTTTGATTTGCATTTCCCTAATGACTACTAATGATGTTGAGCAGGTTTTCATGACTTGCATATCTTCTTTGGAGAAATAGCCACCCAAGTCTTCTGCCGGATTTTCAGTTCGGTCGTATGTGTTTTCTCTTGAGTTGTTGGAGTTCTTTAGATTCTCCACACAGCAACCAGAGTGAGTTTTTAAAAAGCATCATTGGAAAAAATAAAAATAAAAATAAAAAGCATCATTGGATGCTATTGCTCCCCTGACAAAACAAAACTCTTTGGCGGCAGCCAGGGCACTGTGGATGAAGTCTTGCCCCCCCAGCCCCATCTCACACTCTCTCCCCTTCACCCACCGCTCACCCCACCTCCACAGAGAAGCCCATGTCCTCCCCACTCCCCTCCCCAGGGCCCCATGCCCTGCTCCCTCTCTCTTGGGGCATTTGCCTGCCTTCTGCTCTTTGCCTGGCTGACTCCTCCTGACATTTAAGGGTTCAGTTTCATCCTTGTCTCTTCCCCAGCCGACTTTAGCCTTGGTTCCTTATATCTTGTTCATTTCCTTCACAGCTCTGGTCTTGTAGTTACATGTTGGCTGTTTTGTTTTTTATTTTTTAATCAGAGGATGAGATGGTTAGATGACATCACCGTCTCAATGGACATGAATTTGTGCAAACTCTGGGAGAGAGTGGAGGACGGAGGAACCTGGCATGCTACAGTTCATGGGGTTGGAAAGAGTCAGACATGACTTAATGACTGAGCAACAGTTTATTTACTTATTTGGCTTTGCCAGACCTTAGTTGTGGCACATAGGATCTTTTAGTTGCTGAGTAGGGCAAGTTGTTGGAGAAGGAAAGAGTGTCAGAGACCTCCTTCCCCGCCAAAATGAGGCTTCAACAACCTATCAAATAGGAGAAACTATTTGCAAATCATACAGTTGATAAGGGGTTAGTTAATGTGGTACTAGTGGTAAAGAATCCTCTGCCTGCCAATGCAAGAGACATAAGAGATTCCGATTTGGTCCCAGGGTTGAGAAGATCCCCTGGAGGAGGAAATGGCAACCCCCTCCAGGATTCTTCCCTGGAAAATTTCATGGACAGAAGAGCCTGGCAGGCTACACTCTATAAGGTTGCAAAATGTCAGACATGACTGAGCAACTTAACACATACAACACATCCAAGATCTATGAAGAACTCAAAAATTAATAGCAAAAGTAAACAATTTGATTAAAAAATGGGCAGAGGGGGAATTCCTGGTGGTCCAGAGTTTAGAACTCCATGCTGAGGGTCCAGGTTCAGTCTCTGATTGGGAAATTAAAATCCTATAAGCCACGAGGGTGCAGGCCAAAAAAAAAAAAAAAAAAAAGGACAGAGGAAGTAACACAGAGAAAGACAAACATCATATGATATCACTTAAATATAGACTCTAATAAAAATGATACCAGTAAAAAAAAAAAAAAAAAAAAAGATACCAGTGAACTTCTTTTCTAAAATGGAAACAAAGTCACAGATCTTAAAATCTTTAGAAAATTGGCATTAACGTATATACACTACTAGGGACTTGCCTGGCAGTCCAGTGGTCAAGATTTTGCCTTCCAATGCAGGGGGCGTAAGTTCAATCCCTGGTCTTGGAACTAAGATCCCACATGCCTCATGGTGTGCCCCCCACCCCCCAAGAAAGGAGGGTGCATTTCAGGGAATCCTTTGGCAGTCCAATGGCTAGGACTCCCCACTCTCACGGTGGGGCTTCCTTGGTGGCTCAGATAGTAAAGAATCTGCCTGCAATGCGGAAGACCCAGGTTCAGTCCCTGGGATGGGAAGACCCTGGAGAAGGAAATGGCAGGCTACAGTCCATGAGGTCGCAAAGAGTCAGACAAGACTGTGCAGCTACCACTTGACTTCACTCTCACCGTGGAGGGCTTGGGTTCAAGTCCTGGTCGGGGAACTGATTCCACAAGCTGTGTGGTACTGTCAAAAAACTCCCCAAACACAAAAAACAAAACACATATCAGTTCAGTTCAGTCGCTCAGTTGTGTCCGACTCTTTGCGACCCCATGAATTGTAGCAAGCCAGGCCTCCCTGCCCATCACCAACTCCCGGAGTTTACTCAAACTCATGCCCATCGAGTCGGTGATGCCATCCAGCCATCTCATCCTCTGTCGTCCCCTTCTCCTCCTGCCCCTAATCCCTCCCAGCATCAGGGTCTTTTCCAATGAGTCAACTCTTCACAGGAGGTGGCCAAATTATTGGAGTTTCAGCTTCAGCATCAGTCCTTCCAGTGAACACCCAGGCCTGATCTCCTTTAGGATGGACTGGTCCAAGGGACTCTCAAGAGCCTTCTCTGACACCATAGTTCAAAAGCATCAATTTTTTTGGCGCTCAGCTTTCCTCACAGTCCAACTCTCACATCCATACATGACCACTGGAAAAACCATAGCCTTGACCTGATGGACCTTTGTTGGCAAAGTGATGTCTCTGCTTTTTGATATGCTATCTAGGTTGGTCATAACTTTCCTTCCAAGGAGTAAGCGTCTTTTAATTTCATGGCTGCAGTCACCATCTGCAGTGATTTTGGAGCCCCAAAAAATAAAATCTGACACAGTTTCCACTGTCTCCCCATCTGTTTCCCATGAAGTGATGGGACCAGATGCCATGATCTTACTTTTTGAATGTTGAGTTTTAAGCCAGCTTTTTCACTCCCCTTTTTCCCCTTCATCAAGAGGCTCTTTAGTTCCTCTTGGCTTTCTGCCATGAGGGTGGTGTCATCTGCATACCTGAGGTTATTGATATTTCTCCCGGCAATCTTGATCACAGTACTATATAGAAAATAGATAACTAACAAGGACCTACTGGATAGCACAGGGAACTCTACTGAATATTCTGTAATAACCTATATGAGAAAATATATAAATATATACACACACAATGGATTATCAGCCACAAAAAAGAATGAAATCCTGCTATTTTCTACAACGTGGATGGAGTTAGATGGTATTGTTGTTGTTCAGTCGACAAGTCGTGTCTGACTCTTTGCGACCCTATGGACTACAGCACACCAGACTCTTCTGTCCTTTACTGTCTCCTGGAGTTTGCTCAAATTCATGTCCATTGAGTCGGTGATGCTATCTAATCATCTCATTCTCTGCTGCTGGACACAAAGAGTCGGACATGACTAAAGGGTCAGAGCACACGTACGTTTAGGAGATATTAGGAGCTACTGTTTTAGGCTGTGTGTTCAATAAGCTCTTTTTTTTCCCCCCTCAGGGGACAGTAGGACATTGTGTGGCGTCTTCTGAGAGCACCTGCTGGGCCGGGACTGCCGGGGGAGGCGGCACAAGAAGAGAACCTTCCTGCTGGACCACAGAGCGGGGCAGACCCTTATCAAGAAAAGCAAAGGGATGGGCCAGCCAGGCTGAAAGCTGGGGCAGAGGCGTGGAGGTATGTGAGCCTCTAGAATGTTCTGAGAACAGCGAGGACATGGTTTGGCTGGAGCCCAAGGCACACTGGGAGATACAGAAGGAGCTGTTCTGGGGCTGGGCCCCAGATGCCAGAGCGAGGCCAGAGGATTTCCTCCGGGGGCAGCGCAGGCGGGCGTGCTCAGAGCTGTGGTTGAGGAAGGTTTCCTCTCTGCGGCACTTTCTCAGATGCCAATCCCAACATCTGTGAGCCAAGGACTCGGCTATAATTGGGGATTGTGACAGCACCTCTAATTAACAGTTTTAAAAATATGTGTATGAGCCTGCATGTGAATGTGTAGACGTGTGAGTGTATGTGTTGTGTTTCTCTAGTCCTTCCAGCTGTGGCCTCCTGTTCATGTCCTTTTCCCGTGGACTGAGAAGAGTGTCTTAGCAACTTTCCTGGGCAAGCCTTGAACTGGTTGGTATCCACGTCCCCCCTCCCCTTTTAAAATGTACCTCTGTTCTTGTCAGAACAAGGAGGAAACCAGAAGAGAACCCCTCCCAGTTAGAGGTTGCCCACTGCTTTTCCGTCCAGAGCTGGGGACGGTCAGCTCCATGGAGGACCCACCCTGGGGCAGTGCTTGTGGCCTGAATTCTCTGAGTCAGCCAGGCTTAGTTTTGAATCCTGCCTCAGTGCTCAATGTTTCCTAGTTGTGTAACCCCAGATAATAGCCCTTGATCTCCTTTGAACCTCAATTCTTCATCTGGAAGAGGAAGAAGGAATATTTACTTTGCAGGGCTGTGAGGATTAACATTGCACACAAAAGGTCTTATGTAATGCCTCTGACATTGTAGACGGTTAGCATAGAGTGGTTATTTTATTATTATCTGCAACAGTGTAAGCCAGGTGGAATGTTTTTGGTACCTCTTGTAGCACCGAGTGTTTATCCTGGCTCCCATTTCCTGCATCTTAAGTGGGTGTTTCAGGGACACGGATGTTGAAACATTGGGCTTCTGGAGTCCAAACACTTGACCAGAATTCAAGAAAGCAGACTTTTATTGTAGAAAAATGGGCAGAGGCACCTGTCATGGTTCCCCAGAGATGGGCTTGGGGGAGGGTGGCCGGGGCAAGCTTACTGGATTCACTAGGAAGGAGGATTTAAGAGTTACAGGAAAGGAATTTCTTTGTGGTCCACTGGTTAGGACTCCATGCTGAGGGCACAGGTTCGATCCCTGGTGGGGGAACTGAGATCCTGCAAGCAGTGAGGTGCAGCCCCAAAAAAAGTTAAGGGAAGAATCATAATACATGTGTTTGTTTGTTTTCCTTCTTTTTCCTTTAATTTTAAAGGAGATGAAATGTAAAACTTATGAAGTAGAGTATCTGATTTAGACTAGGTGGTCTGGAGAGGCCCCCAAGGAGGGGACATTTCAGTGATAGGTAAAACGGGAAGGCACAGCCACATGAGTTGGGAAGGAAGAGAGAGGTTGCTTTGTGACAGAAAGGCAGTGCTGGAGAGACGGCCAGGGAAACAAGATCAAGAGGGCACAGGGGACAAATCAGCCAAAGAGTCTCAGGGATGCTGGGGTCTGCTTTAACCACACCTCAACTGCTACCCAACTTTTCACTCCTGCATCCTCCAACCTGGATCACCCAGAAACGTCAGCAAGAACCCGCCCCTTCCTGAGACCATCAGCCTCTCGCCCTGCTCCTTCCCTGTCTTCATGCTTCAGTTTCCTCATTGAATAATTCTGAAGACCGGACGCGCTCCAGTCCCAGCCCCGGCCCGAGCAAACCGCCCTGCGCCCGGGACGCGCGCACCAGGGATTTGGGACCCGGCTTCCCCAGGCAGTCCGCCTTTTGGTTGGACAATTAGCGGAGGTGGGCGGGGAGTTGACCAACCCCACACACGCGCTTCTCCATGAAGATTCTTGAGCTTTCTTTGAAGAAAGGAGTGCATCTGCTGCAGTGTCTCTGTGGAAGGAGCCTGAGGTCCAGCAGCAGCCTAAGTGAACCCCAGCTGAAAGGAATTGTGACAAGGTTATTCAGGGATATTTCCTGCAGATGCACCCAGATGGTACCATCGATGGGACCAAGGACGAAAACAGCGACTGCACCCTCTTCAATCTAATCCCTGTGGGCCTGCGTGTGGCGGCCATCCAAGGGGTGAAGGCCAGCCTCTATGTGGCCATGAATGGTGAAGGCGATCTCTACAGCTCAGATGTTTTCACTCTAGTATGCAAATTTAAGGAATCTGTGTTTGAAAACTACTATGTGATCTATTCTTCCACACTGTACCATCAGCAAGAATCAGGCCGAGCTTAGTTTTTGGGACTCCATAAGGAAGGTCAGATTATGAAGGGGAACAGAGTGAAGAAAACCAAGCCCTCATCACATTTTTCAAAACTTACTGAAGTGTGTATGTACAGAGAGCCATCACTACATGAAATTGGAGAAGAACAAGGGCGTTCAAGGAAAAGTTCTGGATCACCGACCATGAATGGAGGCAAAGTTGTGAATCAAGATTCAACGTAGCTGAGAACTCTTCCCTTTGTCCCTCTCTCATCCCTTCCCTTTCTGCCCCTGTCCTTTACCCATTTCCTTACAATAAATCCACCCAAGGAGAGGAAAATAAAATGGCAACCCAGGATCTGGTGGCTAAGATTCTGCACTCAAAATCTTCCTTTGTGTAGGACAAGAAAATTGAACCAAAGCTTGCCTGTTGCAATGTGGTAGAAAATGCACATGCACAAAGATTAGCACACCTAAAAGCAGAGGGAAAAATAAATCAAGACTCCACAGGCATTAAAATAAACTGTGTTGTTATTAATAGAGGACTAATTGTAATGAAGACATAAATAAGGATGAAATAAAGTTATTACCTTAAAAAAAAAAATCCTGAAGACCATTTCCCCCAAAGAGCACTGACCTCTTATCGAGCCACTAACACGAGGCTTCAAAGAGGCGCCATGGTCCTTTTCCATCTTTTCTTTCTTCTTCCTTGCTGGGGCCAGGTGGGAGGGAGGAGACCCTCTAACTTGGAGGTCAGTAGACAACCTCAATAAAACTTGAACTCTTTTTTCTTTTTTTAAAAAATGTATTTTGGCTGCTCAGTAATTGCAGTAGGCAGGCTCTTACTTCCCTGACCAGGGATCAAACCCAGGTCCCCTGCATTGGGAACCTGGAGTCTTATCCCCTGGACCGAGGTCCCCTGATTCCTTATTTAAAGAGGTATCTGGAAGGGTTGTTCTGAAGCCCCCGCCAGCGGAGCTCAGGCTCACCTTCCTCTTTTCAGTAGAAGTGGGGCAGCGGCAGGTGAGGGAGGCTCCCTGTAGGGGAGCAGGTGTAACAGAATTGCTGCCCTTCCCCCCTCCAGCCTCACCCTCGCTTTGTCCCTGCTCCGATGATTGCTTTATTACTGTTTTCAGTCTGATATAATTCCGGCATTTTCCATAATCTTGATCTTTTCATTGATACCAGATTTCTATACAAAGATTTGTATATAACATGATTATGTACCCACCAGAATACATTCCCCAGCAATTAGAACGTTTAAGATGCAGCTCCTAACGTTGCTTCTGCACATTCCTCATTTATTACTTTTGAAAGTGTTTTGTGATTTTTTTTTTTTTTTGGTGCATGTGTTTACACATTCAATAACAATTCTCATTTAGAGTTGCAAAACACGAAGCCAATTTTGAACCCAGACAGATGGCAGCTAAATGAAGTTTAATTAAAGAATGAGTGCTTTGAATCAAATCACTTTAAAAAAGTACAGTACACTGAGATTCCGGGGAGGTTGCATAAACAGCATCTGGGCTCTCTTGCGGAAAGCAGGGCCTGCTGGCAGATCTGGGTGGGGGGGAGGGGAGGGGATGGGTGGGCACACTGTGGACCGAGCGAGCAGGCGGGGTGGGAGGTGGAGGGGAGGCGGCCCGCGGCCCCTAAGCACATCCTCGGTACTCAGCCCGGACACACCTCCCAAAGCCCAGAGCCCCCGGGACGGGAAGGGAGACGCACACAGGTCACCTCTTGGTTCAAAAGCTTTGACTTGGGAAGGGAGATCCCCTTTATTTCTGCAATGAAGCCTGGCACCAAGGCACGAAGGTTCGCTGCACCAACCCGCCTATTTGCATGCATCCGAAGGATGACAGAGGCGGAGAGTCCGGCCTTTCGGGGTTCCAGCGCCCTTCCCCGGGGCTCCCCGCCTCTCCGCGCAGCCGCCGGCGGCACCGTCTGGAGCAGGCGGAGCCCCGCCCGCCCCGGGCAGGAGCCACTTCCGGCTCTGGCAGCAGATCTGAGCGCGGGGGCGGGGCGGCCCGGGCCGGTCTAGACAACCCGGAGGCGCCAGCCCGGCGGCTGGGGCGCCAGGTGGGCCCGAGCCTCGGGCAGGCCGGGCTGCAGGGACGCAGGCCAGTGGCCAGGCTGGAGGCGCGCTCACTGCCCGGTGGCTGCCGTGGAGAAGAAAAGGGCACAGATCGGTGGGGTGGGAGGCAGAGGAGGGGGACAGACAGGGAGGGCCGGGAAGTTGGCAGAGTGCTGCAGGGGAGGGAACGCCGTGGGGGCTTTTTAATGCAGGGAGAGACAGGATTAGATGGAGGAAGGATGAGTGCCAGGAGACAGGGTCTGAGGGCAAGGTGGCAGTCACCATGCGGTCCTTGATCTCCTAGGCAGTTGATGCCTAGAGGGCAGTGGGTGGTCAATGGTAGGGGGTCGCCTCTCCCCTGATCCTGGAGATTAAAGGCAAACTGGGCTCAAGGCCAGGGAACTGAAGATGGAGTGGAGGGCCCCAGCGGGTCCTGGGGCCACTGGGATGTGGCAGAGAGAGGAAAAGTCTGGGTGGGGGCATGCCAAGCTTGTGGTTCCGGCTTCTTGTGTCTTTCCAGGAGGAAGAGATCTGGAAGGCTGGGACAGGACCTTCCCTCTCGGCTCCAGGCCCTGGGCTGACCCAGAGGGCTGGCAGGAGCTCCTGGCCTGTTTGGATTGTGTACTTAGCTGACTCAGGACTCAGTTCCTCCACGTCGTAGGCTTCCTGCTGGACCCTGGCTGGACGCCGCAGTCCACCCTGACCCCTCCATGCCCCAGCACTAGCGTCTAACTGACCTCCAAGCCCTGTTGGCTGACCTCCTTGTTATTCTTCACCTGGCCCAAACCCCCACCAGCTCTGGCTGGAACAACGGCAAGAGCCTTCCACGTGGACTCCGGCTTCTGTCTCCTCTGCGGGGGAAGGCAGGCCCTTCCAAAATGCAGACCTGGTCTTGGTTCTCCCTTGATACTCCGTCCCGTGGCTCTCACCCGCATCTCTCCTCACCTCTGCCCAGCCCACAAGGTCTTCCACTAGGACGAGGGGGGAAAGGATACAATGCCCTGCAGAGCACCAGGCTGGGCCAGCAGAACCCATGCTGCGCCAGCAGAACCCACGCTGCATCTCTGCCGGGGTTCACCCCTCATCATGGCACCACATGCAGGGCACAGCCTGTGGACTACGCTCGCCTACCTTTCCATCTCACTTCCAGCCACTCTCCTTCTTTCCCCTGTGGCAGTGACTCCTCGTTCCTAGAACGCTCAGGTTCTCAGTCCAGCCTCCCTGCCTATGCACACGTGGCTCTCCCCCAGGACGGTGTCCAGCCCCAGCCCTCTCAGCTTTGTCCTGCCAACTCCTAAGACCCTGATGCTGGAAAACTTGAAGGCAGGAGGAGAAGGGGATGACCGAGGTCGAGGTGGTTGGACGGCATCATTGACTCAATGGACGTGAGTTTGAGCAAGCTCTGGGAGACAGTGAAGGACCGAAAAGCCTTGTGTGCTGCAGTCTGTGGGGTCGCAGAGTTGGACACAACTGAGCAACTGAACAGCGGCATGCTTCAAGGACCGTTTCTTGAATCTGTGCTAGATGTTTGCTTCCGCGTCCTGTCCTTCCCCGGCTTCCCTATCAGGACTGAAGGAGTGGCCAGTATGGCAAGCCTGAATGACTGCCAGACCCTTTTGACTTATCTTTCTGAAGTCTCATCACTTCCTTCACCTTTCCACCTGTCACCGAACTGGTCTTTCTGACGGGTAGCTGTGACCCACCACTCTGCTTAAATACCCTGAGCTCGAGCAAAAACCTGGGGCTCCCCAGGTGGTTCAGCTGTAAAGAGTCTGCCTGCAAATGCAGAAGACGTGGGTTTGATCCTTAAGTTGGAGGGTTCCCTTGGAATAGGAAATGGCACCCCACTCCAGTATTCTTGCCTGGAAAATTCCATGGACAGAGGAGCCTGGTGTGCTACAGCCCATGGGGGCAAAAAGAGTTGGACACAACTGAGACAGAGCATGTACACACAGTAGCAAAAAGCCACCTCGGGGACTTCCCTGGCAGCCTGTGGTTGAGACTGCATGCTTTCAAAGCAAGGGCTGCAGGTTCAATGCCTGGGCTGGGAACTAAGATCCCACATGCCGCACAGCGTAGCAAAAAAAAAAAAAAAAAACCGAAACCCGTGTCACCTCTTCAGGCTCGTTCCAAAGACCCTGTCTGCAAGATGTCTTCCCTCCAGCTATGGAGATTCCATGCCTGCTTATCATATCTACCTTCTTGACTGTACCTGTTATTGGGGCCAGGACAAGACGACCCCCGACCACAGAGGCTCGGCCCTGCACTTCATCTTCTTCTGGCACTGCATTCTGAGGTCATGTGACCTCAGCAGCAGCAAAATGAATGAAGCCTGTACCCAGGGCCCTGTGGTCAGGGCCGTGGCCTCTGTTCTCGGCAAAGACGGAAGGCCTGGGCAGGCCAGCTGAGCCAAACTTCCTGACCTCATTCCAGGGACGGCAGCTGCAGCCACAAATTCCAAAAGAGAACAAGCAACAGTTAGGAACAGAGGCAATGCTTTTTTTTCTTTTTTTTTTTACTTATTTAAAAAGGCCTTGGTGGCAGGAATATAGTGTAAAAATCATTGGAAAAACTAAAAGGCATCGATACATATCCGAATATACACTTTGTACATAAATTACATTTCCTTTAGTCTTTCTGAGTGAGGTCCTGATTCAGCACTGAGGTCTAGTAATTCAGAGGTCCCGGGAGTTGCACGTTCAGGCCGGCATAGTCCACCATGTACATTGGCCATTGCTAGAGAGAGGGGGGACAGACAGCCTGGGTTAGGACTCCAGGTGACTCTGAGAGCCCCCTGGGACGCTTTGTGAAGGATTTCCTCGGATGCTTTTTATTTTGAGGCTGTGGGAGGCCAAGAGAGGGGGGTGTGACCTAAGGTCTCACGGTTCACCAGTGACCGTGGGGCCAGGGCTGGAGCTTTCTGACCTGTTCCCACCTGTGTCCCAGGGACCAACCGTGTGGGCAGACATGTGGGGAAGAAATTGGGGATCGCTCAGAACAGGTGGCCTGAGCCCTGTAAACTCAGCCCCCTCCAGGCCTCAGGCTCTAGAGCAAGCTTTCCTATCTTTCTGAGTGGTGGGAGGGTTGAGGGACCCTCTGTGAGCACCCTGGCAGGAACAGAGGCAAAGCCTGAACTTCTGTGCTTTTCGGGAAGAGGTCCAAGCATAAACAAACTGAAGTTGTTTTCAGCTGGCTTCCAATATTCTCCCCATTTGGACCCAGGATTTCAAAGCTAATATTTTGAAATCAGAAAGAACGCTTGAATTGTGCCTTTAATGAGGCTTTCCCCTCGAGAGGAGCCACGTGGCTGAATAAACCAGTCACGTGGCAAAGCAAGTGGTGCTCTGGAGGTGGGGTGTCCGTCCACCACTGACCAGCGTGAGGCTGCAGAGTTAATGGGCCCCTGACCCCAGTTTTCCTCGTCTACGTACTGTGGGTAACACCCACGCCTCGCAGTCCTGTGGCTCAGAGCATGTGATGTGAGCACAGAAATTAGTCTAGCATCTGATTGCCCTGGGAATAACCGGGAGTCTGCTCAAGGTCCTATCGAGTGGGAGGAGGTGTCAGGTCCCTTCCCACTCTGAGGCCTCAGCTTGCCCATCTGCATAGTGGGCCTGTGAACTCCTTCCCAGGGGTGCCTGTGAGTGCTTGATGAGAGGAGGGGTGGACTAGCTCACAGGTGGAGCAGGCAGGTATGTCTCCAGACCCTGCTCAGGGCCCGGCGTCTCCCCGCACCCCGGACCCACGCCCCAGCATAGACGACCCTGCCCGAGTGCTGGCTGAAAGCCAGAAGGAAGAGCGGTCAGGTCCTGTTCTGCACAACTTTACCACGAGCGAGATCTGGTTGGTGGATGCTACCGACTCCGGGTTCGAGGAGGAGGACGAGGAAGATGAGGAGGAGGAGGAGACGGAGTTCCCTTCGGAGACCCGCTTTCTCTTGCGCTTGGGAATGCTGCTGTCTTTGGCTGGTGGGAGAAAGGGTTGCTGATGCCGGGTGCCAGGGCCACTGTGTCTCGGCTTCCTGACGCCCTCCCTTGGAGAAGGCCTTGTTCGCAGGTTTGAAGTCCCCTTCTCAGCACTCGAGGCTCCTGATCCCCCAGTGGCTGAGGCCCATCTCCGCAGCTGCCTTCCCTGAGCAGCCCCCACGCCTAACTTGCCCACCCTCCTCCTCCCGCTAACTTATTGCTTTGCTGACACTATAGCCTCCTCCTCCAGGGAGGCTTCCCCAGCAGGCCCAGCTCAGACCCAGGGTTTCCTTATATCCTCCCTGGACCAGGTAGAGTCCAAGGTCCCAGGCTCCCCAGAACTCCCAGACTCAGAGCCATACAGACTTGGGTCTTAAGGAGAGCCACGTAATGGCCCTGCACCTTCATTTTGTCACAGGTAAAATGTGAGTGAGATTCTGCAGGTTTGCTGGGAGTGTCTCATGAGATAATGTAACTGGTCTCCAGTAAATACTCAGCAACTGAGAACTGCTACAGTATGGTTGCTACTGTTACCGCCGATGTGTGATGACCCAGATCTGACAATGCTGTGACAAACGACAGGTCACAGGCACTGGTGACCTTTCTTTCCCAATGGAAAGAAAGCCTGGTTTAGAGCCAGAAGCCTGAAGTTCAAACTCCACAGCTGCCACTTACTAGCTGTGTGACCCTGGGAAAATGATGAACCTCTCTGAGCCAAAAGGGGAAAGGTGTATGATATGAGACTCAAAGGAGACTAAAAGTATGAAGGAGCCCAGTATCAAGCCCAGCACAGAGCAGGACCAGCAGGGGTTGTGCTGTTACTGAATCCAATTCATGCGATTATGAAAGACTTAGCAAAAAGATTTGCAGCTGTGTACTGGAAACTTCCCTGGTGGTCCAGTGTTAGGACTCTACACTTCCACTGCAGGAGCTGCAAGTTCCACCCCTGGTCAGGGAACTAGGATCTCCCTGCACGGTGTGGATCCCCCCAAAAATCTGCAGCTGTGTGCTGCGTAAGTGGAGATTGGGCTTAACTGAGTGGATACAGCTTATTGACACAGCCCATCGGAAGGTCTTAACGACACAGATGAGGGCATGCTGGGCCTGGGTAGGCAACTGTCTAGCTGGTGAAGCAAAGCCAGAGGCTGGGGTCTGGATGCGGTAGGAGTGGAGATCCCGGGACACAGAAGACTATGGAGGCAGAAGGAACCCAGCCTGTGAGCCAGGGAGGAGGGATTTTTGAAGGAGGCTCCACATGCGGACAACTCAGAGGTGCTTGCCGCGGGCTGTGGCCACCGTGGGGGTCACTTTAAGACCTTAAAGATGGCCATGGTTGGGGGTAGTGGATATGTCTTTGATAAAGTGAAAGTGTCAGTTGCTTAGATGTGTCTGATTCTTTGTGACCCCATGGACTGTAGCCCACCAGGCTCCTCTGTCCATGGGGATTCTCCAGGCAAGAATACTGAAGTGGGTAGCCATAACCTTCTCCAGGGGGTCTTCCAGGCCCAGAGATCGAACCCAGGTCTCCTGCCTTGGCGGGCAGAGTTTTTACAGTCTGAGGCACCAGGGAAGCCTGTAAGTCTCTGATAATGTGTTCCAAAATCTCCTCCCGGAGGCCTCCATGGGGCCTTCTGCCGTGTTCGCCTCTGACTTGGGAGCAGCTCCCAAACCTAGTCACCTCCCTGTCCCATGCCATGCCCTTGGCATCGGCACATGCTAGAAGGCTGTGGCATTCCAGGGGAACCCCGACCATTTGGGGTTAGGGCCTCAAGTCTCAGGCTAGGGTGGAGTAGCCTCATTGAATCCTGTCACTGTCCCCGCTGAACAGCCACACTGGGGCCTACAGTCCACGGTGGCCTGTGGTTCAGATGGATGGTTAGCACATCAGGCTCGAGGAGGCCACCAGCTCACTGTGTGGCCTTGGTGAGTCCCTTCCCCTCCCTGGGCCTCAGTTTCCCAGCTGTACCATGAGAGGTGGGACTAGATCAGTGTTTTGTTTTGTTTTTTTGGCCATGCCATGTGGCCTCTGAGATCTTAGTTCCCCAACCAGAGATTGAACCCAGACCTACAGTAGTGAGAGTGCCAAGTCCTGACCGCTGGACTGCTGGGGAATTTCTGTAAATCCGTGTTTCTTAATCAGAGGTGCACCTCCCAATCCCCGGGGCTCCAGCCTCTTGAGTCCTCTGACACACCTGCTTGATCAGAACCCCAGAGTTTCCCAGGTTCCAGGACCCCGAAAGGTTCTAGAAGACCAGGGTCTAAGTGCAGGTGTCGCCCTGAAAATGCAGGCAGAGTCCAGGGGCCCAGCCAGTCCTGGGCAGCGCCCACCTGCCTCACCCCTGCAGGGCATAGGTCACCCCCTCTCCCCTCCCCAGGTGGCTTCCCCCATCCTACCTGACGCCCCCTCCTGCTGGCTCCTGCCTGTCCCTCCTTCTGTCTAGCTGATCTGCCAGGCTCGGCTCTCCACGGCAGGGCCTCTCCGAAGGGCAGCTGCAGGCTTCCTGGGACCTTCTGGGGATACTGGCCTTGCGGAGGGAGGTCTCAGGCTCCCTGGGGAGGTTCCAGCAGGAGGACTACACTCTCCTCTATCACGTGCCCCCTGGCCCAGATGTGTCCCTAGACTCTGGTCCCCGAGAAGCAGAGGGGTGGCCTCTTCAGCCTCTGACTTACCTGGCACCTTGGCGTCACTGCAGATTTCTGCAAAAGGTCTGAAAAAGAGAGAAATGAGGTGGCAGTCAGAACACCAGGTTGCCCCTCCTTCTCCTCACCTGCTCCCTGAATGTGGGTGACATCGTGAGATGAAAAGGCTGCCAGCAATGCCGGAACGTTAGCCAGGAAAGCCCCGGATGAAAGCAGTCAGCATCCCCGCTCAGAGCAGGCGGATGATGGTGAGCGTGGCACCATCAGGGCCGAGCCAGGTAGGTCGCCCCTCGGACTGGTTTCCTCTAGAAAGCGGGGCTGTCGTCTGACCAAGTGATCCGAAGTGTGTGCCTACATTTATGTAAATGGATATATGAGACAGTACTATTTTTTAAATATATCTTTTTTTTAAAAAAAGGAACCTGGATTCTTTTTTTTTTTTCTTTTACTGTTTATTTTTATTTATTTAGTTTTGGCTGTGCTGGGTCTTGGTTGCTACCGGGCTTTCTCTGGTTGCCGCGAGTGGGGGCTGCTCTCGGGTTGCAGTTCCAGGGCGTCTCATTGTGGTGGCTTCTCTTGTTTCAAAGCATAGGCTCTAGGGCACGCGGGCTTCAGCACTTGTGGCTCCCACGCTCTAGAGCACAAGCTTAGCAGCTGTGGCGCATGGGCTTAGTTGCCACGTGACATGTGGGATCTTCCTGGATCAGGGGTCGAACTCTTGTCTCCTGTGTTGGCAGGCGGTTTTTTTTACCACTGAGCCACCAGGGAAGCCCTAATATGTCTTTTACTCTTTATTTTAATGATTATTTTACTTGCAGCATTATTATAAGAACCCCCCCAAATTAGATGTAACCTAACATATATACATATTTATATACAATATCTATTTATACATAATATATATATATATGTATTATATAATATATACTTATATATATATATATATATACACACATATATATATATATATATAATAGGCATTAACAGAAAAAAGAAAAGTGGGAACATGGAACGAAAACCCCAGAACGTCTTCTCTCTGGGAGGTACATCTATTGGGGGTGGGTGGGCATTTTCTCCTATTTTCCAGAAGTTACTTCAGGGGGTGAACATACATGGGAAGGGAGGGAAACCTCTACTTTTCATCTGAGGCCCCGCTTCATAATGTGAGGCTTCACTTGTGGCTCAGCTGGTAAAGAATCCACCTGCAATGCAGGAGACCTGGGTTTGATCCCTGGGTTGGGAAGATCCCCTGGAGAAGGGGAAGGCTACTCACTCCAGTATTCTGGCCTAGAGAATTCCATGGACAATGTAGTCCACGGGGTCACAAAGAGTTGGACATGACTGAGCGACCTTCACTTTCACTGAATAATGTGATTTCTTCCCCCAAATCAATAGATGTTTTACTGCATCTTTAAAGTATCACAAGTCCAAACAAACCTCTGGCATCTTGCTATTTCTGTAGCTGGACAACTCAGATCAATTGAATAATACAATTTTTTTGACACATGCAATTATTTTATTTTACTAAAAAATTTTTTTTGGCTGCACCAAAAAAAAAAAAAGAAAAGATACAATAGCTGTATTTTTTAAATAAATAAGCCACAATACGTGTGGCCTGTGGAATCTTAGTTCCCTGACCAGGGAGCAAACCCAGGCCACCACAGTGAAAACGCTGAATCCTAATCACTGAACTGCCAGGAAGGCTGAGACTCTGAGCTTCCACTGCAGGCAGTGTGGGTTTGATCTCTGGTCGGGGAACTAGATCCCATATGCCAAAACTAAGCACAAACACTTCAGCTACTGAGCCCTGGAGCTGCAATGAAGACCCAGCATAGCCAAAATAAACGAATGTGTGAGTAAATAAATAAAAAATTTAAAATAAAAAACCCTCAAAAACATGGAGTGTAAAACTGGAAAGAAAATATGGGTAGAAGAGAAAGTCAAAGAAATGCACCACCAGTGTTAACTCTAAATAGGAGGGTTATGGGTTATCTTCCTTCCTTCTACCTTTTTGTATTTTCCAGGTTTGCTGTGTGTATTGTTTTTAAACCCCCAAAATAATCAAATAAACTATTATGTTTAAAAAAATATACAGGGATATACAGTAAAATACAGACAGTGGCTATCTCTAGGCTTGGGGGTACTGAATTATTGTTATTTTCTAAATACAGTAAAACAGGTAAAAATGAGTGGTATAGTAAAAAAAAAAATCAAATTTAATTAAAATTGAAAAAATAAATACCTATAAATGCTGAGGCCATGTGTTTCAGTTGAAAGGGGTTAGAATCAGGACATCTGGCACTATAGCCTAAGTGCTCCTGTCCCCGAAGAATTCAAATGTTGAAAAAAAACCTAATCCCCAGTGTGATGATATTTATTGGTGGAACCTTTGAGAAGTGATTAGGTACGGAGGGTGGAGCCCTCTTGAACAGGATTAGTGTCCTTATATAAGAGGCCCCAGATTGCTCCCTCATCCCTTCTGCCCTGTGAGGACACAGTGAGAAGACGCTCATTTGTGAACCAGGAAGAGCCTCACCAGACATCAAATCTGCTGACACCCTGATCTTGCACTTCTCAGCCTCCATAATAGTGAGAAATAAAGTTCTTTTGTTTAAGCCACCTGGTCCATGGTATTCTGTTACAGGAGCCTGCACTGACTAAGATGTCTGGGTCTGGAGCCCGGCTGGCCCACTGTGACTTACACTGTCCCTTTCTCACTCTGGATATCTGCTTCCTCATCTTTAAGAGGAGGCTGCTGGGACTTCCCTGGCAGTCCAGTGGTTAGGACGTGGCCTTCCAGTGCAACAGGTGCGGGTTCAAGCCCTTGTCAAGGGAGTTAAGATCCCAAACACCTCGAGGCCAAAAAACCAAAACATAAAACAGAAGCAATACTGTAACAAATTCAATAAAGACTTTAAAAATGGTCCACATTAAAAAAAAAAAAAGATGAAAGACAGCTAGGCTGTCTACTGGATTCTGTGCAAGCGAGTTTCCTCTCTCTCCTTTCCTCGACGTTTCTCTCTGTTTCCGACTGCTGGCTGGGCCGGCTCTGGGGGTTCCCCTCCCAGCTCCAGACAGCACCCACCCCACACCCCCTGCAGCAGGTGCCGGGAGCACTCACTGGAGCTGGTTGATGATGACCATTCGGACATGCTCGCGGGCCTTCAGGATCTTCTCCAGCCGGTGGATGTCGTATGTGTTGGGGTTCCGGAAAGGGATGTCGTCCGGCAGGCCCGTGACCTCAACGGCGTCTGGGCTGTCCCGGATCAGTTTGTAAGGGACCAGCACGGGCCGGTTCAGGCCCAGGGCCTCGCCTAGAGCGCACAGGGGGTCAGGGTGAGGGAGGATTCCCTGGTCCAAGGCGAGCTCTCTGGGGAAGGGCTGGGACCCAGCACGGCCCCACTAGGTAGCCACAGCACCCCAGGGAGTTTGTAAGTCAACGCACATACCACTGGTTTGTTTGTTTTTTTAATCCAATTAGCAAAACTAAAAATCCAGGGGTGAGGGATGAGGAGGGAAGGATTGGGAGTTTAGGATTAGCAGGTACAAACTATTATATACAGGATGGATAAACACCAAGGTCCTACTGCATAGCACAGGAAACTATTTAATATCCTGTGATAAACCAGAATGGAAAAGAATATGAAAAAGAATATATATATATTTATAAAACTGAGTCACCTTGATGTATAGCAGAAATTAACACAACACTGTAAATCAACTATACTTCAATAAATTAAAAAATCCAAGGAATTCCCTGGAGGTCCAGTAGTTAGGACTGCTTGCTTCCACTGCAGGGGGCATGGGTCTGATCCCTGGTTGGGGAACTGAGATCCCGCAAGGCCAAAAAAAACATATATAGATGTAAAATCTACTCCTATTGCGTTAGAAAAAATAAAAGTCCTTACTTAGGTATTTATGGATGAAATGACGGGATGTCTCAGGTTTGTTTTAAAGTACTAAAGCTATCAAACCATGCCTATGGAATTCTGTCCATGGGATTCTCTAGGCAAGAATACCAGAGTGGATTGCCATGCCCTCCACCAGGGGATCTTCCCAACCCAGGGATTGAACCTAAGTCTCCTGCATTGGCAGGTGGGTTCTTTACCACTAGCACCACCTGGGAAGCCCAATGCATTGGTTTTAGAATTAAGATTGGCCAAATGTCGATAAGCACAGAAGCCAGGTCTGTGACACGGTGGGTCACTGAGTCATTCTCTCTGCTTTGAAAACTGATTTCAAAATAAAAAGTGAAAAAGACACAACAAACCACACAGCAGAGTCGCTTCCTGTTACTTTCAAAACGAAACCCCAAGTCCTGGCCTGCCTCCCTCTCTGCACTCATCGAGAACCTCTCCCCCCGCACCTTCCCACTCCTGGCCCACCTGCCTTCTCCCTGCTCGGCAGTCACTGAGCTGCTCCCTACGCCTGGCAAGCTTCCCGCTGTGCCTACTGACATGCAAGTTCCTGCTCAAACATCCCTTCTTCCAAGGAGCTTTCTCGTTCACTGATTCAGCCATGGCTATGCTCCCATTACCCCTGCCTCCTCATTACATTTCTACATTTTCCTGTTTTCTTGTGTCACTCTCTGAAATTTAAAAAACAAAAAACAAAACTGCCTTCTAACTCTCAACTACAATACAAAGTAGATAATACTACTAAATTCATCACAAACAAAATGTATTCAGAGCCGCACAAGAGGCAAGAGGTGCAAGCAACAGGCGTCTTTCAGTGGATGAATGGACAAAAAAACCGAAAACACATACTAGGGAATCTTATTCAACCTTTAAGAGGAAGGATATTCTGACACAAGCTAAACATGGATGAACCTCAAACACTGTATCTTTTCACTTACATGAGGTATGAGAGTAGTCAAATTCATAGAAACAGCAAGTAGGAGGGGGAAACGGTGAGCTGTTATTTAATGGGTGTGAGTTTCAGTTTTGCAAAATAAAAAAGTGCTGGGGGAAAAAAAACATATACAGAGCACCTAGTGCTGCCTGACACGCAGTAATCTAGAAACTGTTCCATTGGTGGTGGCTGTATTATCAACTGTACCATCCTGGGTTCTTCCCTGGCACCCGGATGCCTTCTGCAGGGGACTTGGCACTTTGCATCTATTCCATGGCCAGTTTCTCCCCACATTGAGCCCCGCTGATGGCAGGATCAGACTCCTTCCTCTAGATTCTCAGGGCTGAGTGTGCTGGGCAGACAAGCGTCTGCGTGAACAGGCACTTGACTGCGGGCCACGGCCTCTGCCACACAGCCCAGCCTGAGAGGGGCAGAGATGCTGACCACTGTCCCAGCTGTGTGTACCGCCGACTGTTTCCTTCCCCCCAGTTTTCTTGGTGCGGGGGAGAATGAGGAGTCAGCTCTCATCGGTCACAGCGCAACTATGTCCCCAGGGAGCAGACAGGCCAGCTGGGGACAACTGGAGGCCCGGCTGGATGCAGAGGCGGGGGGACCCCCAAGGAAGGCTGCCCCCAGCCCTGCCCTCCCTCCCTCCCTATGCACTGACCGTATTTCTCGTTGAAGAGCTCCTTCACCTGCTCCCGGAGGATCACCTTCTCCCCCAGCCTGTTGGCATCATCTTCGTCTACGAGAGGAAGGCAAGGGGGCGTGAGGGTCCCCATGGACTCGGCCCCGGGACCTGCTCCTTCTCCCACATGGCGGCCCAGACCCCCACCTGCTGGCACAGGCTCTCCAGGGCCCACCCGCTCCCCTGCAGCCTGTTGCTGGCCTCAGCCGTCTGTCCGTACGTCCACCCACCCATCTGTCCATACATTCATCCAGCCATCCCTCATTCTCTGAACAGCTTCCCCAGCACAGGCCCTGTGTCAGGCACGCAGCACCCCGAGGAGGAGGAGGCCAGGAGCCTCCTCCCAGGGATTCGCAGCCTAGCGGGGGTGACAACTAGGCCATGCGCCCACCCAGAAGTGTGACCGGGGACACCCCCGAGGAGATGGGAGGGGGGGCGTGAATCAGGGTGCCCACGTTGCTTGTACACATCTGGGGAGGCCCCCTGGGAGAGCAGGATGCTCAAGGTGGGGTCTCTTGGAAGGCAGGATGGAGTGGGGGTGGAGAAAGACACCCCAGGTGTAGAATCAGCCCCTGTGCAGGCATTGAAAGGTGAAAGGTCACGATGTGCTGGTTGCGGCTGAAGCACAGGGTGGGGCCGGGGGGAAGTGATGGGGATGGGTCGTGGGCGCGGGCAGAGAGGTGGGGGGGGCTTGTGCCAGCCTGACAGAGCTGGGCTTGCAGGAAGTCACCTGGCTGCCTCACAGACCCAGAGCCCAAAGCCTGCGACCAGGCAGGTTTTGGGGTTGCACACGTTTCCTGGTCAGTGTCCAGGGGGGCCCTGGGGGGGGCACCTTCTGCCTGGACCCTGTGCCCCGCTGCCTCAGCCCTCTCCTTGGCAGCTGGGGTCAGTGGAGCCCCCAGAGACAGCCCTGGGCTAGGCCGGGGAGAAGCGGGGTGTGGACGGCGTTAGAGGAGGTTCCGGCAGAGCGGCTGTGGGCATGTGTCCTGGGAGCGGGCGTTCCAGGAAGAGCCCTGGGGCACCTTGGCACAGTTCACCATGTGGGCTGGGCCTCGGGGGCGGGGGCGGGGAGCTGGAAGCCGGCAGGGAGCCAGGGCCTGGGAGGTGAGGGGCAGAGCAGACAGAATGGGTCGGCGGAGAAAAACAACTCCTGTTCTAATCTGGAAAAATCTCATAGAACTCAGTTCCATTTGGGAGGCCCAGGGCTCTGTGCCACTCAGACTGTCTGCTGCCCCCGCCTGCACCTCACAGCCCGGGCACGAGGCCCAGCCTTCCCCCTGCCACTGCCAGGGAGGGGCCTTGCCCGCCCAGCCCTGCAGGGCAGAGAGCTTCCCACACCGCCTGGCACCCCTCCTCCATAATCCGCTGCCCTCCCAGTCCCTGCCCTGCCGTCCCCCCCTACCCCAGAGCCCTGTCTGGTCCAGTTTATGCCCACGCTCCTGATTCTAGCATCCAGATCTCTGAATCTCAAGAGTTCCGGGATCTCTCTCTCTTCAAGCATGGCCAACCAGCCACCCGGGTGCCGTGGGGCACTAACTAGCGTCAGGCATCCCAGATAGCATCTTCCTCCTGCGTCCCCATCTCGGGGAGCGATGGCTGCACCTGGCCACACTGAGACCCCAAACTCGGCACCCTGGCTCCCTGCCGGCTTCCCACACACCCCATCACAGCCCTTCCCCACGGTTCAGGGCCCCAGCGGTGGCCAGCATCAACCTGACCCTCCTCCACGTCAGCAGACAACTAGGACAGCCCTTTGCCCCAGGGCCACCTCGAGCCTGCAGGGAGGGGGAAGACACTTTCTATCCAGCTATTCCCCTGCCACCAGGGATGGCTCCCGGACTCTGCACAGAACGGCAGTGCCACAGAGGCCAGGGAGAGATCAACCTGTATCCACCCAATGTGCACCGGACACTGCTGGCAGCTTTCCCAGACACGGTCATGGCCGTTGCTCACCACAGTCCAGGGCACAAAGGTTCAGAGAGGTTAATTAACCTGCCCAAGGTCACACAGCCGCGCAGGGCCAGGAATACACTATTTGATCGGGAAGTCCAGGTCTTTCTCTCTACCAGGCACACTGGGTTTCCTGAATTTTCACTTTCCCATCTCTAGAAAGAAGGGTTGATCTTTAAGGTGTTTCCTCTAAATCTCTGGTTCTATCAGCTCACAGTTGCATGCCTCTGTCTCCTCTCAAGCCCAGGGCGGGGCTGGGACTCAGTCGGCACATGACAAAGCCTTCCGGATTAAAAGGAAGTAGACAGTGGACTTCCCTGGTGGTCCAGTGGTTAAGAATCCAGCTGCCAATGGAGGGGATGTGGGTTTGATCCCTGGTCGGGAAAGGTCCCACATGCTGCGGGGCAGCTAAGCTGGTGCGCCAGCACTACTGAAGCCCGAGAGAGGCCGCCACAATCAGAAGCCTGGCACCGCTGCTAGGTCGTCCCCGCTCGCTGCAACTCGAGAAAGCCTGTGAGCGGCTACAAAGGCTCAATGCAGCCATAAATAACAGACTAACGAAAGGAAGTCAACAGCACCTCGAAGACAAGCCCGCAAGCTCAGGTTCTCGTGGCTGCTGGATGTGACTGTCACCTGGGCACGTGGGTGGGTCTGGGAGCGGGGGACTCACTCACCCACCCCGCCTTCCCCTGCAGATGCCTGCCACTCTGCTGCCAGTGGGTGGAGAGCGGCAAAGGGCAGGCCTGAGCTTCACACTGCCCTCGCCCTGGGGGAGAGGCCACGCCAGGCTCCGGGAGGGCAATGAACTTGGAGTCGAAAACCTAGGCTTGTGTTGGTTCAGTCACGGTGGGTCGTGCCACCTCTCAGCATTTCTGCTCACTGTCCTGAAACAATATTTGTCTTGGACAAATATTTCACAAGCACGGCTCCATGGGGATGCAGTGCTGACCTTGCATCAGAGTACAGAAAACAGTTCCAGATGAGGCAGGCGACAGTGAAGAACACTGGGTGACCCACCAGGCTTGAGAACTGTCAGTGAGAGCCTGGTGGAAGCACGGGGCGGGGAGGGGGGACCCCCCAACCCAGCCGGGGATCATGGAGGGCTTCTCAGAGGGGGTGACAGCTGTGCCCCCCACGGCCCTGTGGGACTCAGCCCGATCGGCACACGTCGGGGCTCCAGGCACTCCATGAGTGCTCAACAAATGTTTTGTGAGTGTGTGTGTGTGCGCGCGAGCTCAGTTGTGTCCGACCCTTTGCAACTCCACGGATTGTAGCCCGCGAGGCTCCTCTGTCCTTCATAATCTCCCAGTTTGCGCAAACTCATGTCCATTGAGTTGGTGATGCCATCCAACCATCTCATCCTCTGTCGTCCCCTTCTCCTCCCGCCTTCAATCTTTGCCAGCATCAGGGTCTTTTCCAATGAGTCAACTCTTCGCATCAGGTGGCCAAAGTATTGGAGCTTCAGTTTCAGCATCAGTCCTTCCAATGAATCTTCAGGGTTGATTTCCTTTAGGATGGACTGGTTGGGTGTCTCCTTGCAGGGACTCTCCAAGCCCCTGGCTTGATTTCCTCCAAGGGACTCTGTGTACTTGGAGGAAAGATGAGGGGAGACCTTGTGGGATGAGGGCCAAGGAGGGACCCAACACTTGGGAGGCTCTACTCGAACCACAGGTGCCCTCAATCTATCTCCAGCCTTGCAGCGGGAGGACGAACACTCGGGTCCGGGCTCAGAGGTGCCTAGGACAGAGCTGGTCTCCTGTGCTGTGAACTGTGGTCACTGTCCCCAGATAGTGGCCCTCAAGTCCTGGCGAGCCCCGGACGCGGGGGAGGAAGGCCATGCTCCCTGCTAGCCTGCATGGCTCAGCCCACCAGGCCTCTTGGCCGGCTGTGTGTCGGGCACCTCCTTCCTGACACTGCCAGGCTCATGCCGCCACCATCGTACGCCCACTCCCTGGAGCAGCGGCAGCCAGGCCGGTGGTCACCAGGGGCCTCCCCCAGGATGGCTGTGGGCAGGGCAGGGTGGCCCTGGCAACCACCACCACTGAGTCTGATCTGCCAGTGAGCAAAACGAGGATCAGAGAACATGAGAGACACAGTGTGTGTGTGTTGGGGGGTTGGCTGGGGGGTGAGGCACAATCTCTGGGGCCCGTGGGGTCTCGGCCAGAAACCCCGTGGTCTTTCGTGGACTCCGAGGTACAGCCCTGTTGCTGGAATTTAAGACCAATTAAGATCACACGCTCTGAAGTTTGACTGCTTGGTCTCAAGTCTTGGCTCTGTTATTAGCTCATGATCTTGGGCCACCACTGCATTTCCTTGTTTGGAAAGTTGCAACCACGACCACACGGAGCTGAGGACGTCCTGCCCGTGCCTGGTGTGGTCTCGGGCTAGTTGTCATTACTCTTCTTCCCTGGGGGGACCTGATGGAACGTCTGCAAACCCAGGCTGGCTCTAAGGACCGCGACGGTTGCAAACGTTTCAGAATGTTCTCCATTTGGAAACATCACAAGGGCTCCATGCGAAGGTACCCTCCAGGTACCTGCTTGAATGCCTGTAGACAGTGGGGAGAAAGGGCATCCCCAGGGCCAGTGACAGCAGATTCCAAGGCAATCTTGACTGTACCCCCTAATGCTGTGTGGTGTTTGGAAAAGCACTCAACCTCTCTGAGTCAGTTCTGACATCCCTCCAGTGGGAATCCTGGCCTGTTAGGGAGGGATTTAATGATACATTAAAAAAATTTAATGATACATTAAAAAAAAAAGTAAGCTCTTATGCTGTCAATGTCAAGTTATCATTGACATGATTAGCAGACCACTGCCTCAGTTATCTCACATAGTCTCAGGAAATGAAATCTTACATAGGAAACTCTTCCAGAAAATGGAATTTTATTTAAGTCTCTGGGCTTGCTTGACTCATTTAGGGGAGGACATTTTCTAAAACTCATCAAGCGGGCCTCCTCGGGTGGCTCAGTGGTAAAGAATCCGCCTGCCAATGCAGGAGACCCAATTTCGATCCCTGATCCAGGAAGAGCCCACGTACTTTGGGGCAACTAAGCCCATGTGCCACAACTACTGAGCCTGCACTCTGGCGCCCAGAAGCTACAACGGACTGAGCCCGCGTGCCCTAGAGCCCGTGCTCACGACAAGAGAGGCCACTATAACACGAAGGTCATGCGCCACAACTAGAGAAAATCCTGCGCAGCAACGAAAACCCAGCACAGCCAGAAATGAATGAATAAAAATAAACATTAAAAAAAAAAACCCACACCAAGTACCCTTTTTCTAATTAAGCACACAATTTGGGGGTAGGGGAAGGTCACTCTCATGACCTGAACCCCAGTGCCATCCAGAAAGTGCTCCTGAACTTGCCCTGGCCACAGTGACCTGTTCCCCACTGCCCCGGGCTGGCATTTCTCCTGCCCATTTTTGCTTTTTCAGTTTTCTGGTTTCTCTCTCTGTGGTCTGCCCCAGGAGCTCTCGTCTTGTCCTTTCTAATCGGCTGTCTGTTAGCCCAAGGATTAAATGAATTTTGCCTGGGGAAAGCAAGCAACCAAGCTTATTAAATCACAGCCATGCTGGGTACACAGTTTTAAGCCAGGCAGCTCAGGGTGACGCCTGGGGTGGCCCCACATCACTCTCTGGAGGCAAAGTACAAGAGCCCGGAGCAGCCTGGCCTTTCTGCGCCTAGTCTGAGGTGCCCAGCTCAAGCTGATGACTGTGTGCTGAGAACCATGTTCCAAAATGACACAGAGGAAGCCAGCAGTGAGAGAGGGGAGAGTCCAGATCCCCCAGAGGGAAGAACATAATAACTATTTCTCCTCTCTCCTCTCGAAGCAGCCTCTCCTCTCTGCCAGGCTTGGACTGGGCGATCCAGCCATAAACCAGACCCACAGACTTCCCTGGTGGTCCAGTGCTTAAGAAGAATCTGCCTGCCAATGCAAGTGACCCAGGTTCAATCCCTGGTCCAGGAAGATCTAACATGTGGCGGGGCAACTAAGCCCTTGTGCCTTAAATGCCGAAACAAGAGAAACGACTGCAATGAGAAGCCCGCACACTGCAACTAGAGAAAGCCCATGAACAGCAGCGAAGACCCAGGGCAGTCAAAAATAAATAAATTTACTAAAATAATCAAATTATTTTTAATTGTTATTTTTGATTGTCACCTGGTTTCCCAGGTGGAGCTGGTGGTAAAGAATCCACCTGCTGAAAAAAAAAAAAAAAAAAAGAATCCACCTGCTGATACAGGAGACGCAAGAGATGCGGGTTTGATCCCTGGGTTGGGAAGATTCCCTGGAGAAGAAAATGGCAATATTCCACTCCAGTATTCTTGCCTGGAGAATCCCATGAACAGAGGAGCCTGGTGGGCTACAGTTCATGGGGCTGCAAAGAACACACACACACAGAATGATAATAATAATTTAAAATAAAAAAGTAGACCCAGGTGGGCCTGGCTCTCAAGAGACCAGAAGGTGGATATCCAGGGGCACCCCACCTTGGTGGAACAGCTGCCTTGTGCAGGGAGCAGGGGTCGCTCAGAAGGGGGACGAGCCACGTCCTTCCCTGGGCCCCTGTGACTTGTAGGATACTTCGCTTTCCTGGCACCGGGCCTTCGCCAGGATGAAAGGGTACACTCAGTTCACCTCTTAACTCTTTCCAGGGTCTGTATGTAGGGGCAGCAGGAGTTCCGTCATCTGTTTTACAGATGGGCAAACTAAAGCTCAGAGAGGGGACGGTTGTGCTGCAGTGGGGTGGAAGCCCTCACCTGTGATCTAATGCACCCAAGAGAATCTTTCGTACGAGTGCCAAAGGAAACATGCTCTGGTGGGCGAAGGAGCACTCTTAGTAACGGCAAGTAACAGCAAGACCCAGATAGCCTAGGACAGGAGAATGAATGAATCGATCGTGATGTACTCAATGCAGTGGAATATTACGGAGCCCTGAAAACAAACAGCTACGGCCACACATTTTAACGCTATGTTACGTCTTATAGAGTGACAGAAGCAAGTTCCAGACTTTCTATAATAGGATTCCTTGGGGACTTCGCTGGTGGTCTGGAGGTTAAGAATTTGCCTTCCAGCGTAGGGGATGCAGGTTTGATCTCTGGTTAGGGACCTAAGATCCCACATGTGACAAGATCTCATATGCTGCCGAGCAGCTAAGGTGGTGATGAGGAGCCCGAATGCCACAACTAAGACCCTATGCAGCCAAAAATAAATAGATACATAAAAAAAAAAAACCTCTAAAAAATAAGACACCTGGGTTATAAAAGTTAAAAAAAATAAGCAAAGTGAAAAAATTTTGGTTTAAGCAAGTATTTTATGCAATAGACATATTTTTTTAGAAAAATAAACCTGTGAGCAGTGATTACATCACAGGGGATGACACCATCAAAGACATTTTTTGGGAATTTGAATACAAACTATATACTAGATGAGAGGGAGTTAGCAAGTTTCCTAAGTGTGACAATGGTATTATGGGTCTGCAAAAAAGAAGAGCATTGTTCTGGAGAGATGTGTGTTGAAATATTTAGGCGTGAAGAGTCAAGACATGCCTGCAAGTCATTTTGATGGAGAAAGAGGCAGAGACAGAAACCAACGGGGGTGGGGTCTGTGGGTGGGAGAGAGACAGGAGGGAGGGCGGGAAGGAACTTGGCAAAATGTTAAGAATTAATGTGCTGCGCTTAGTCGCTCCGTTGTGTCCAACTCTTTGCAACCTCATGGACTGCAGCCCACCAGGCTCCTCTGTCCATGGGATTCTCCAGGCAAGAATACTGGAGTGGGTTGTCATGCCCTCCTCCAGGGGATCTTCCTGACCCAGGGATCGAACCCAGGTCTCCTGCATTGCAGGTGGATTCTTTACTGTCTGAGCCACCAGCTCTCAAAGACTCCAGGAAATTCCCTGGCAGTCCAGTGGTTAGGACTCTACTCTTTCACTGCAGAAGGCCCAGGTTCATCCCCTGGCTTGGGGAACTAAGATCCAGTAAGACAAGAGTCTTGGCCAAAAAAAAAACAACAGAAGAATTAGTGAATTCAGTGAAAGAAAATACTGACAGGCATTATACTATTCTTTTTTTCCTGTAGTTTTGCAATTTTTCAGGGAAAAAACCCCAAGAGAATGAGACACATAAAATTCAGAATATTTGTTCTAGGGAGGGAGGCAGACAAAATGAAGGAGAGCATGTGGGTGGGTGTATGTGACTGGCTCTGTTCTGATTCTTAGATTCTTAGAGGTGGTGGGTTCATGGACGTTCACTGTAATATTTATTAACAAGTGCCCAAACAAGTATGTATGAATATGAATGAAAAAATAAAAATAAATGAATACTAAATGCAGTGTGGTATCCTGCATTGGAGTCTGGAATGTGAAGAGGATATCAGTGGAAAAACTGCAGAAATCTAGCCCGAAGCTTATTTCATTGCAGGCACCACCTGATGTTGAGTTTTGACAAGTGGACCAAGGTTCTGCAAGATGTTAGTGTCCTACATGGGTGAGGCTGTATTTGGGAATTCTGTACTATTTTTGCAAGTATTTGTAAATGAAAAATTATTTCAAAATAAAAAGGTACAGCCATCAACCAAGTGATCGCTTGTTACAAGCAGGGATGGATGGCAGAGTGAGTCACGTGCTGGGGACCACGATGGAGCTGATCAGTACGTGGCGTTCCCTGGGGAGGGGGAGGGCAGGGAAGAAGCCATGCCTTCTCTCCCAGGGTTCTCTCGGGCCGGGCTCTGTGCCTCCATCAGTCCATCTCCCTTCCCCGGGATGGAGGTGGGTGGCGGGTGGACCACAACCTGCCCGGGCAGGTGATCCAGGTTCCTCCTGGAGCCCAGCTGCCTGGCGTCCAGCTGACCCACTGCAACAAGAGCCTGAAACAATGGCCAAGGGAGGGCCGTTTGGCTGGGGCCTCCCCTTCTGTGGCTCCTCCAGGCCCTCCCATCTGCCAAACACTAGGATGCAAGCCCTCCATCGGCTAACGACACATGCCTGGCGGAGACAGGACCTGGTGATTTACACAGTGATGCTCTTCATTCCTCACGACAAGCCTAACCTCCAGGTGTTAGGATCTCCGTTTTACAGATAAGGAACCTGAGACTCAGAGGCGTCAGGGTGCCTGGTCACGGCCGCCAAGGCCACATGGTTTCCGATGGGTGGCACTGAGGCTCAAATCCAGGTCTCTCTGACCCCTGGGTGCCAACTTCCCACCTGAGAACAGCCCAGCAGCTTGGCAGAGGGCTTCCTCCCGAATTCCCTTGCAGCTCCATTTAACTGTAAACTAAAAATTTGATTGCAGCTTGAACCTGCAAGACAGGCTGGGCAAAGCGAACATCAGGTTTTCTTGGGGGGGAAGTCTATCCTGGATGACGATCCTGGGAGCGGACATACTCATGGCCCTTCCCAAGGGAAGCTACCTCCTTCCCTCTCCCCTCCCCTTCCCTCCTCCACGGTCCCAAGGCCAAGAAGGCCTAGGCTGAACTGTGCCTGAACGGGCCAAGTGCAGAAGGCCACCCACTAAGTGTGATTGGCAGAGCATCAGTGCCCAACTTGGGCAAGGTGGGCAGAGGCAGTCAGCTGACCACATAGGCTGGGGCTCCGCTGTGCCAGGGGGCAGGGAGAAAGGAAGTATTTTGAGGCCACAATCCTTAGCCTACAACAGCGGCGAACAGCTGGGGACCTGAGAACAGATGCTCCCTGTGGGCCGAACATGTGGTCTGTCTGCATGTGTTCATGATTACAGCCCCAGCACCCACAGAAACGCCCGACACATCACAAGCACTCGGCAAATAACTGTCCGAGAAATTAAACTCCCATGTGCCAGGCACTCTTCTTAGACCTCGGCACGGATTCATTCACTTAATCCTCCTGACAACACTAGGAAGCTGGTCCTAGGAGTATGTCCCTCCTGCAGATGGGGGGACCGAGGCACAGAGAGAAAGCCACCTGCCCAGGTGACACAGGGAGTGAGCAGGAAGCCACGACTCATCCCAGATCACTGACCCCCTGGCAGTACAGCCTCTCCGCTGAGTCTGCGAGGACAGGCAGAGGGTTTGAAATCGTACTGAAGGCTCATCATGACTCAGTTTCTGCACGTGGGGAGGAACCTGATCTTCCTTCTACCCCGTCCAGCTCTCTCTGCACCCATAAGCCCAAACCCATGTTTCCACCTGCCTCCCCGAGCACCTCTGCTCTGCACATCCCCGCCCAGTCTCTCCCCAGGCCTCCCTCAAATGTGTCCCTCCTCCCGTCTCGTGGGTCCCTGACCCCACCCTCCCACACGGCCACTCAGGAGGGAAACCTCGGCTGAACAGTGGCTCCTAAAGCTGTCCACCCCCTAACCCCTGGAGCCTGTTTCTTCACATGGCAGAAGGGACGATGCTGCTACGCTTAACGGTCTTGAAACGGGGAGACGATGCAGGATTATTCGAGTGGACCCCAAATGTAATCACAAGAGTCCCTGGAAGAAGGAGGCAAGGTCAAAAGCAGAAGGAGTGGGGACAAAAGAGGTTGGATGGATGAGCTCTGAAGATGCAGGAGAGGCCACAAGCCAAGGAAGGCAGGCAGCCTCTAGAAGATGGAAAAGACAAGGAAACAGATTCCCCCGAAGAGCCTTTCGAAGGAACCCGCCATGTGGACACCGTGACTCCTCCTGTAAGGAAATGAACCTGTGTTGCTTTCAGCCACTGAGTTACTTCAGCCACAGGAAACCCCACCCCTCTGCGCCCCTTTGCCTCCAGCTACATTTTTTTCAGGGTGTCCCAGGTGGTAAAGAACCCATCTGCCAATGCAGGAGACATCAGAGATGTGGGCTCGATCCCTGGGTTGGGAAGATCTCCTGGAGGAAGAAATGGCAACGCACTCCAGTATTCTTGCCTGGAGAATCCCTTGGACAGAAGAGCCTGGCAGGCTGCAGTCCATAGGGTTGCAAAGAGTCAGACACAACTGAAACGGCTTAGCACGCATGGTTTTTCAAGTAAGCATGTACGGATGTGAGACGGACCATAAAGAAGACTGAGGACCCAAGAATTGATGCCTTCACACTGTGGTGTTGGAGAAGACTCTTGAGAGTCCTGTGGACTGCAAGGAGATCAAACCAGTCAATCCTAAAGGAAGTCAACCCTGAATATTCATTGAAATGACTGATGCTGAAGCTGAAGCTCCAATACTTTGGCCACCTGATGCGAAGAGCTGATTCACTGGAAAAGATACTGATGCTGGCAAAGACCAAAAGCGAAAGGAGAAGGGGGAGGCAGAGGATGTGATGGTTGGATGGCATCACTGACTCAATGGACATGAGTTTAAGCAAATTCCAGGAGATAGTGGAGGATGGAGGAGTCTGGCGGGCTACAGTCCATGAGGTTGGGAAGAATCAAACATGACTTAGTGACTGAACAACAACAAAATCCAGGTACATCCTGTCACCTTTGATGCAGCAAGAACATCTCGGCTGGCCTCCCTGAATCCATCCTCTCCTCTGCAAGTCACTCAGACTCATCTAAACAGTCTGTCTGACCATGTCCTTCTGTTGCTTTAAACTCGCTGAGGGCCTCTCTGTTGTCCGTGGGACAAATCCATTCTCCTTCCCCTGGTGAACAAGACCCTCTGCAGGAGTTTTCACCCAGCCCTGCACTCCCCGGGTCCCCACCCGAGAGGTGGAGGGGAACCTGCCATTTCATGAAACAGACAATGGAAGCCCAGGCCTCCTCTACTTTGTGGGGAGGAGAGAAAGCCTCTTCCTGCTCACCTAGCGCAGCATCTATAATCCTGAGCATCGGGGACTGGGGCCTGCTGAGAAGCCATCGTCGCTCAGGGCCTGACCTCTGATGTCCTTGCAAGATGCTCAGCCACGTCTCTGGGCCGTGGGAGCCTCAGGGTCACAAGGGGAGAAGGGCCTCCTCCCAGGGAGAAGGGGGTTCTTCCACTCACCCCCAGAACACCACCCTCTCCTAGCTCCTCCCGGTTTTCTCTTGACCTACAAGGACCGAAGCTACCAGGGTCCTGACCCTCGGACTCCGCTCACTCCTGATGATCTCGTTCTGTTTGGGCTTTATTTATGTATTTTTATTTTTTGGCCTCACTAGGTGGCATGTGGGATCTTCGTTCCCGGACGATGGATGTGCCCCCCTGAATTGGAAGTGCGGAGTCTTAACCATTGGGCCACCAGGGAAGTCTCCGTTTGGGCTTCAAATATTACCAGCAATGCGCTGTGATTCTTCAAATGACACATCAAATCTGGACCGCTCCCCTGAATCCCCCGCTTGTATGTCAAACTGCTCTTGGAGAGGTGTACGCATGCTCAGTCGTGTCCGACTCTTTGCGACCCCAAGGACTGCAGCCCGCCAGGTCCTCTGTCCTTGGGATGCTCCAGGCAAGATCACTGGAGTGATCTGGATCCTCCTCCATGGGATCTTCCTGACCCCGTGATTGAACCCGAGTCTCCTGTGTCTCCAGCACTGGCAGGTAAATTCCTTACCACTGAGCCACCTGGAAAGCCCCCAGACTTAATAAGCCCCCAACATGCCTGAGACCTCCCCCAGTCCCTTTTCTAGCACCTCTTCCTGCATCTTCTGAATCTCAGCTACCTTCTGACACCTCCACCCTTGCAGAAGCTCAGTCCAAATCCCTGAGGTCAAGCTTGACTCCCCCCACCCATCCTCTTGCTCACAGCCCCCACCAGCAAATTGTTGGTTTTGGCTACAAACTCTGCCCAGAGTTGAAAACTCACCACGGCTACAGCCACCCCCGGGCCTCGCTCGCGTCGCTTCGACCACCTCCTTACATCGCCTCCCGCGGCCTCCCTGCGTGTCCTCACCCAGCAGCCTTAAGGGTCCTGTTAGATCCTAAACTGGATTCTGTTTCTCCTCTGCTCCAAAGCCTGCACTGGCTCCCAGCTCCCTCGGAATAAGGGTCAGCATCCTGATCCAGCTCCCACAGTCAGCCTTCTCTCCCACTTCCACCCCGTCTCCTAGCATGTCCTCCACTGGACCTCACCTCCCACCCAGGCAGGGGAACTCAGGGCCTCTGCAGCGGGCACTGGGCCAGCAAGGTTCTTCCCGACGTGACTGCCCCCTGGCTCACTACTGCCCCCTTCAGGCCTTTGCTCACAGGCTTTCCCTGGCCACCCCCACATCAACTGCTGCAACTCCCTAAAAATAAACACAACCTCTCCCATCTGACTCTCAGCCCTCAACACCTGGTACCCTTGATCCTTCGCACATCGCACATCGTCTGTTCTCTGCAACCACACCAGAATGTAAATCCCACGAGGCAAGAAAGTGAAGAAAGCGAAGAAAGGTGAAGAAAGGGAAAGTGTCACTCACTCAGTTGTGTCCAACTCCTTGCAGCCACATGGACTGTAGCCCACCAGGCTCCTCTGTGCATCGGATTCTCCAGGGGGTCTTCCCTACCCAGGGATGGAGCCCTGGTCTCCCGCACTGCAGGCAGATTCTCTACCATCTGCACCACCAGGGAAGCCCTCAGCCCCAGTGTCCAGTCCAGCGGGCACTTCAGGACTGTTCACGGACCAAGTAACTGGCCTCTTGCTCCCAAACCTGAAGGGTCCCTTCTGCAGGTTGTGCTCTCCTGTCCCCAAGCCTGCAGAGGGACTACAGAGGGTCCCAGTGTCCCCATCCCCGCCTCCCACCACCACGAGGTCTCTTTTGCCACCAGACCCCTGGAGGTGGCTCGGACGGTTAAGAATCTGCCTGCAGTATAGGAGACCCGGGTTTGATCCCTGGCTCAGGAAGATCTTCTGGAGGAGGCGATGGCAGCACACTCCAGTATTCTTGCCTGGAGAATCCCATGGACAGAGGGGCTTGGCGGGCTGCAGTCCACGGAATCGCAATGAGTCGGACACGACTGAGGGACTAAGACTTGCACTTTCCTTCCCTGGAGGTTGGCAAGATCCAGTCCACCCAGGAAACCACGTGTGCTGCGCCATCCTTCGTGTCCCCCTCCCCCCCCAGGCCTCCACTTTTTGTGGCTCAAAAACGCATTTATCAGCCAGAGAGCTTCGGTTGGGCACGAGGCGCCTGGTGACCCCAGAGCTGACCCCATCCCAGGCCAAATAAAGGCATTGGTTGTTCCTGTCGGCTTGGGTTGTCCCAGCTGGGGAACTAGTTGGGGTGAGGTTTTCTGGAATGCCGCAGAAGAGTTTGAAGCCCCTCACTGCTCCCGTTGTTAGCCCTCTGCCTAACAACGGCTAGGAACCTTGGGAAGGCCTTCCCCTCACCTGGCAGAGCTGGAGGAGGACAGGGCTGGGACCACCACCGACCGCTCCAGGGGCAGGGTGGGGGGCAGCCTGCGACCCCCGCTGGGCCCCCACAGGCCAGGAAAGGGCGGGGTTTCCTGACACCACATTGTTCCACGGCCCTGTGGGCTGCCTCGCCTGGAAGAAAGGAGGCAGGCGGCCAATTCTGGGCCTGGCAGCCGGCTGTCTGCCCACAAAGGCCTCCGGGCCCCGCCCAGCAGATGCCAGCTCCTCCCGGGATGGCAGAAGGGAGATCATTACTGGAGCCTAATTAACAAAGAAAAGCAGAGATAATTAAGTGGAGAAACATGTGGCGGGCGCTGGAATTGTGATATCTTTAGAAACTTGAGAAAGGATGATCTTATTTTGAGCTCTCAAGAGCCTGCTGGAGTTGGAAGGGTGGAGAGGGGGTGCAGTAGGGAAGAGAAGGGGGCATGTGTGTGACAAGGCCGGAGGGTGGACCATTGAGGCTGTCCCTGCTCCATGTGACCTCAAGGCCGAGAGATAGCAAGTTTACTTTCCCAGGTCAAAGACAGTATGTTAATTCATCCAAGGTCACAGACAGTAAATCCAAGGTCACCTAGCTCCTGAGCGGGGCCAGCAGGGGACTTTTTCCTGTTCCTATTCAGTCCCTTCCCCAATGCTCTCTGCTGGGGTCACTGTCAGGCCCTTCTCCAGAAAGTCCACCCCTCCCAGCACCCAATGAGGGACAGGAGACCTAGAAGAGGCCCCATGGGGACAATGACAAGAGGTGCCATGTGGGGCTGGGGCCATTCTCTGCTCATGAAAAGTGAAAGTATTAATCACTCAGTCGTGTCTTACTCTTTGCAACCCCAGGGACTGTAGCCTGCCAGGCTCCTCTGTCCACGGGATTCTCCATGCAAGAATACTGGAGTGGGTTGCCATGCCCTCCTCCAGGGGATCTTCCTCATCAAGGGATGGAACCTGCATCTCCTGCATTGGCAGGCAGATTCTTTTCCATCTGAGCCACTGGGGATCCTTCCCGCAAAAGGGATCACAGCCCTCCCCTTGGCAGACCCTTCACCCAGAGCTGAGCTTCTCAAACTGGGCCTCAGGCAACACTGCGGTGGGAAGTAGGTCAAACGGGATGCCAGCAAGTCATACTTTCTCAGCAGAATGTAATCTGACAAGAGTTCCTTAAATGAAAAGCCAAGTGGAGGGTTTACGAGCAGGGCCCTTCCGAGGTAAAGCCGGGGCCCAGCAGAGCTTGGACCCTGGCCCGCGGGGGTGCTTGGGCTCTGGGCGTGGGGACATCAGCGGAAGGGCTTGCCAAGGCCGGGTCTGCAGGGTCCAGTCCACGCTGCAAAGCCAGGCCTTCCAGGCCCTCCACGCTCCGGCCTAGCTGGCCTTGCCCGCCCGAACACAACAGGCCACTTATTCCTCTTCTTCTTGCCTCGCTGGGGCACCCAGGACAGCCCTGGTGTGGCTGGGGATTTGTCCCACTCCTCAAGTAGGGGAAGAAGCCGGAGGTGCAGGGGTGGTGCAGGTCAAGGGCAAAACCGGACTTGCTGGCCTTAAGCGGAAGTCGGTAGCTCTGCTCTGACTATGGGGTCCCTAGCCCCTTTTCTCGGGTGGTGAGTGGGAGTAGGGGGGGTTCCTGGCTGCCCACCACAGAGTTCCCTCAAGCTGGCAGGGAGGATGAGCTGCCGGAGACCAAAGAACCCAACCAAAAGAAGACAAAGCTAGCCTGAGGCCTGGGGGAACTGTGTGTTTAGCCAGAAGAGACCCCAGGCATGCAGCTGTGGGAAAGCCTGGAGCAAGGCAGCAGGGGTGTCAGTGGGTGGGGAGGCCCCTGGGTCTGCGCCCTCCCTGGTTCTAAAGGGCTGGGGCTCTGGGCAGACAGGCACGGCATGCACAAGCCAAAGGTAGCTGCAATGGGTAAAGCCTTCCCCCATCTCCTGCAGCACCCTGAGTGGCTGCTTGGATGCCTCCACTGACGGGGAACTCACTACCTAACAAGGACCCCCCCCACCCCTTAACTGCTGTTTTTCAAGATCAGTTCCAGAATATTCATTTCCTTGATCCCTCTGGTGTTGCCGAGGCCTCTGCGGTCATCTGAGATCTGCAAAGAGCTGCCTGACTCAGCTCTTCTGACCAGCAAATCCCTCCACCTTTTCCCCTCAGGCTCCACCTCCTCTGTTCCTTCACAGGCTCCTTGCCCTCAAGGTCCCGTGGAGGGCAGTGAGCTCCTGGGCTCTGCCCTGGAACCTCTCTGCCTGATCCACGCTAGCCAGAGCGGTGGTTGCAGCTGCCACCTTCACCCAGGCTGGGCCCACCCCCAGTGCCACCTGCAGGTTCTGGGCACCACTTGGGTCCTGCCAACTGCACACGTGCTCCTGGGTTTCTCACAGGCCTACAGATCCAGCCCTGAAGATGGACACCACCGTCACCCTTCTGGAACCTTCTGCCCTCTCTCCCCCCTCACTCCCCCCCTGCCACCTCTAGATCCTAATTCCACCCACCCCTGGGTCCTGCAGCCCACGCTGCCCCAGTTTTGCCTTCTCCCATCCACCTCGGTGGGTAGAAGAGAGGTTACCATGGTAATCATAAGACAAGACAAATCCAACCCTATTATTTCCTTGACAGAAAAAGCCTGCAATGCTATGGGAGAAAGCTTGAGTCACCAGCATTTACGTCAAGGCCATGTATGATTCCGGCCTCATCCTGGTGCTGCCGTCCACCCCCACCGCCCAACAGCACTGGCCCAGGCTCCAGAACAGCCCTGGGCGTGACTGTGGCCCTGCGTTAGCCACCTGGCTGCTTCCTTCAGCCTCAGTGTGCTCAGCCGCAAAATGGGAAAGAAGAGAGTGCTGACGTTGCAGGCTTGCTGTGAAGACACCACGAGGCTCGGGTCAGAGGCCCAGGGCCAGGCATGCTGTGGGTGCCCAGCGAGGCACCGAACTTGCTCAGGGCTCGGGAAACCCAGGCTGCCGCCATCCTACTTCCTGGGGATCCACCTGCTAGAAGACACGCCTTCCAAGCCCCTGATGCTCCCTGTCCTGACGACCTCTCCTCCCTCCAGCCATGTCTAAACCCCTTGGTCAGCAACAGTGGCGGCCTCTCCAGTGTCCAGGTCATACATTCTCTGGACTGTTCCTTCCCATCTTCCCAGTCCTACTCCGAGGACCCTGACTCTAACAATCCTTCTTCCCACACCCCTCTGCCCCAAGACACACAGTCTTCTGTCCCCATCACCCTTTCCCTGTCCCTCTCTGGGCAGAGGGGCTCTGTCTGGCACATGGTCTCAGCATCCCCCATACCCCTCCTGTTCTCAGGGGGATGCCCTTCCTCTGGCCATCTCCCCATCCTCTCTGCCACTGGGTCACTCATTTCTCTAAAATCACACCATCACTATTCAATCTCCAAACCCCTCTGCTAAACCCTGTTTCACCCTGCAGCTCCTACCCTTTCTCTGTCTTGTCCCTGATGAGTTCCATGTCTTTTCTCTCGTTCTCCCCCCAAGCCCACAATTCCAATCAGGTCCCCTGCCCTCCTTGAAACTGCTCTTGACTGCGTCACCCCTGGACCGCTGGGCTGCTCCGTCCCACGGCCTCATCTCAGGTCTGCGCCTGACCTCGCAGCAGCACTGGGCCCGGGTGATCTCTTTCCTTCTCCAACAGTTTGTCACTCAGTTTCCAGGACATCACACCCTCTGGGGGTTCACTTATCTCTCCTCTGCTCTCAGAGGGCCCCAGAGTTCTTCCTCGGACCGTTAGTGAGTGTCCAGGCCCAACACTACTATGATCCAGTTTCATGACTGATATACACGGGATACAGAGTGGCTCCCGAATGCGTGTCTCCTGTGGGACTCTCTGCAGCTGAATGCTCTGTCCCTGAGTCACGCCCTCCCCCCAAATGGGACTCTCTCTTGTTTATAGATCCAGCTGCCTTCCCAACCTATTCATTTGGGTGTCAAATCTGCCCACCACTCAGATCCTACCTCCCCTCCTCCTCCAAAGTTCTGATGCCATCCTTGATCTTTCTTTCCCACATCCCTCGTCCATACTCAGAAATCCTGTTGGGGGACTTTCTGGTGGTCCAATAATTAAGACTTCGCACTTTCATTGCAGGGGGCACGGGTTCAATCCCTGGTCTAATCCCTGGAACTAAGATCCTGCATACCATGAGGCTTGGCCAAAAAAAAAAGCAATCCTGTTGACCCTATTTTCAAAATATGTTCAGGGCCCCAGGGCCTTTGCACTGATGGACTCTTCTCCCTGAATGTCTTGACCTAGATTTCTATATGGCTTATACCCTCTCTTCATTCAGGCCTTTACTCCTGGTAGCCTCTCTAAAACTGTGCTCTTGAAAGAAAGTCCTATTTTTGTATTTGTCTTCATGGCACTCATCACTATTGAATATATTATTTGTTCTTATTTATCTGCCTCCCCGACTAGAATATAAGCACCATGAGGGCAGAGATTTTTTTTTTCCTATTTTGTAGTCCCAGATCTTGCTTGGCATAGAAAAGGCAGGCATTGAATAATGTTTTGTTGTTGTGCAAATAAATGAGCTCAGAGGACCGTGAGCCTAAAGCATTAGACAGGAGTAATGTTATATGTGCTGATAGCCAGAAGGGGGCAGCAAAGACCTACCTAGTATGGATTCGGGGGTGGGGTGGGAAGAACTCGGGAGCGGGCTGTGTGACCGCCAGTGAACTCCTTAACCTCTCTGAGTCTGTTTCCTCTTGTAGGACTGGTTGGGGAGAAAGGGGGGAAGAAGATCAAATGTGCTGGTATGGGAAGGCTTGGTAGCTGGCAGACCATTGAATGAGCAGATGTGAGGTGTCCACGATGTGAGGAGTTGCCCCGCTGTTCACTCTTGGGGAACAGGGCTGGCATTTAACTATAATGCACCCCGAGGACAGAGCATTATGTGATTTAAAGACACGGGAAAATGCTTATCTTTTAAGCATGCGTGTTTGTAAGTTTATAGAAAGAGCAAGATAAACAATTAATAAGCTTGGGGGAAATCTGGAAGAAATGTGTCATCATAATAGTGAATAGCCATTTATGGACGTCCCTGGTGGTCCAGTGGTTAAGAATCCGCCTGTCAAAGCAGGGGACACAGGTTCCCTCCCTGGTCTGGGAAGATTCTACATGCTGCAGGGCAGCTGAGTCTGTGCACCACAAGGTGATTGAGCCCGAGCTCTGGACCCTCGAGTCACAACTACTGAAGCCCGTTCGCCTAGAGCCCACGCTCCACAAGAGAAACCTGCACACCTCAATGAAGAGTAGCCTGCTCACCATGACTACAGAAAGCCCACGCACATCAAATAAAGACCCAGCACAGCAAAAAAAAAAAAAAAAAAGAGAGAACCTCCTCCAGGAAGCCTTCCTGACCCCCTGGAATAACAGTAATGACTGCCAACCCCACTGGCCAAGCCCTTCCCATCATAGCTGGTCCAGAACTGACAGCTTTACAAATACTTCTTTGAATCATCAGCAGGGGTAAACTGTCCTCCACGGCTGACCCACCACTGCCCACCACTCAGCCACCCAGATCACCTGGGGAAGCAGGTATGACCAGCTCCATCTCACCAAAGAGGAAGTGGAGGCTTGGAGATGAGAAATAATGATCCCAGGGTCACATGGTTAGTAAGAGGGGTCAGGGCTCTCAGCCTGGGTCTGTCTGCGCGCCAGCCTGTGCTCTCACACGGCTCCCATACTGCCTCAGCCCTCAACCCCAAAGCACATTATCTGCCACCCCTCCACGTGCCCAGGGCTCCTGCCTCCAGTACAGCCCCCCTTCCTCCAGGCTCTGGCGCCTGCCACTGTTCCGCCTTCCCTTGAGACCCGATCTCCTGCTTCCATTCCCCTTGGAACCACGGGAGCTGGCCGGTATCAGGCTTCCGTGACTTTTCGACAGTCTGGGGACAGCCCTTTCTGGGGCAGGAGCAGCACCCAGTGACCTCTGGTGAACCCTCAGAGGCCCCAGGGAGCCTGGACGCCTTCCCAGCCCAGTGTGACAAGTGGCATGAGTAAGCGCAGAGCTGGCCTGCTCCGGCCCCTCCAGGCTGACACCTGGCCTGGGGAGCCAATGCCTGGAAAGGCGCTGGCAGTTCCACCTCCGGGGCCTGGGGCCAGGGCCACATTCCCGTCTCCTCTTCCAGGCAGTCTGCCATCCTCTCCTGAACCACGTGGGCAGAGAAAGCATTTCCAAGGGGCTTCCCTGGTGGCTCAGATGGTAAAGAATCTGTCTGCAATGCAGAAGACCCGAATTTGATCCTGGGCTGAGAAGACACCCTTGGAGAAGGAAATGGCGAGCCACTCCAGTATTGTTGCCTGGAAAATTCCATGGACAGAGGAGCCTGGCAGGCTACAGTCCATGGCATTGCAAAGAGTCGGACCCAACTGAGTGACTAACATTTTCATTTTCTCTACACACAACAGGGGCTATGGGGAAAGCTGATGGGAGGGTGGGCAGACTGGCACAGAAAAATGGGGGGTAGGTGGCCGCCATGGGGTAAAGGCTGAGAGACTCAAGAAGCTGCTCAAATAAGATGTGCCATCAAAACCCCCTTGTGGGAGGGCGAGCCATGGCCAGTGGAAGAAGTCACCCCCAGAAGGAGGCAAAGGCTGCCAGCTGCCTCTCTGCCCCCAGCGTTTCTCCCCAAAGCCCAACTCGCCACTATTCAGTGGCTACCCTGAGTGACGTGCCAGCTGCCTGGCATCAGATGGAGCAGGGAGCCAGGGGTGGGGTCAACGCTTCCTCCACTACGGGCTGGGTATCCCAGGAAAGTCACCGAAGTTCCTTGCCCTATTTCTTCATCCTTAAAGAAGGAACAGAAGGATTTTCCTGGTGTACCGTGGATAAAAATCCGCCTGCCAACACGGGGGACATGGGTTCGATCCCTGGTCCGGGAAAATTCCACACGCCGCAGAGCAACCAAGCCCGTGTGCCTCAACTACTGAGCCTGCACGCTGCAACTCCTGAAGCCCACGAGCCCTGGAGGCTGTGATCTACAAGAGAAGCCACCGCGATGAGAAGCCTGCGCACCACGAAGCTCCAGTTTGCTGCAACTAGAGAGCCCGCACGCAGCAGTGAAGGCCCGGCACAATCCAGAAAAAAAAAAAGGCGGGGGGGGGGGGGGGCGGCGGGCAAGGGAGAGAAAAAGGTAACAGGGCCAACCGCTGAACTCATAGCCCAGCACACATCAGGGGTCAGAAATGACATTTTCTTGTTTTGCTTTAAAACTCATAAAAATACAGGCATGCTTCTGGAGCTGCTGTATTTTCAGCCTCCACGGGGCCTGGGTAGGAAGGCCTGGGTAGCACAGGCCACGCAGAGGCGAGGCCAATGGACGGCCTCGCAGTGTTTCTCCAGCAGAGGGAGGCCTGCCCGCTCCCACGACGGCCGCTCGTAGGAGCAGGACGGACACTGCCCAGCATGGACACCTACTGGGCAGAAACGGAAGTCGGGGTGGGCAGCGGCTTGAAGCTGATTCAGTGGTACAAGTGCTGACGGGGTCGCGGGGCCCCTGCTTTGGGGCAGACGAGTGGACCACAGGCCGCCGGCCGCGATCCTGGAGCCAGGCAGGTCCACAGCCAGCTGGGCAGCCTGTCACAGGGCAGGGATGGGCCCGGGAATGCGATGAGAAGGGGACCCACAGGCCTGTGATGTCCTCACGAGAACCTGGGCCCTCCTTTCCGTGTTCTGTCCTGCAGCCCCTGGCAGCCGCGGGCCCCACCTCCCCACAGGGGCGATCTGCTCCAGATCACGGGCCCAGAGGCTGGCCAGGCCACCTGCTGGCCACGTGACGCGGGCACATCGCTGAGATGCGAGTCTGTTTCCCCCTGAAAGTCGGGCTCTCGTCCGTCCCGAACTCCCAGCTCTAAGGAGTAAACGAGATGCCTCCTATGTGTGTCCATCACTGTAACCTTGGTACCCAGCACATTGCCTGGCAATGGGAGGAAGGAACTCCAGAAACACGTGTAAAACGGACCCAGGTGAAGCGGTCTGCACTGGGTCTGATGCCCAGAAACCTTTTGGCAAGGTTTCCGCCAGGGCCACCGTCTCTACCTTACTGACATCATCTGATGGCACCTCTGAGAGTTCTAGAAAAACCCCTTGGGCCTTGGATCCCTGCTGCTCACCCATCTGACCACCTGCTTCTCCTTCCCTCTCCTCCTGCTCTCCAGTCCGGCTCTCCCGAGGCCCCATCAGAGCCTTCCTCTCCTGAAACTCTCTCCGAGCACCCCTCCCTCTGCTTCTCCTCCTGGGGGTCCCTGCAGCCGACGGCAGCTGCCACATCACTGTACCCCTTGGTGAGTCTGACCCCTCCAGGTCGCCCCCTCCCCAGAAGCCCACCAAGCCAGGCCGGGGAGCAGGGAACAGATCCAGGCAGGAGGGTCAGGGTGCACAGAGATGGGTGGTGAGTGATGTGGCCGGGACCATGACATCGAATTCCTGTTGTTTAGTCGCTAAGTCGTGTCTGACTCTTGCGACCCCATGGACTGTAACACACCAGGTTCCTCTGTCCATGGAATTCTCCAGGCACGAATACCGGGGAGTGGGTAGCCAGTCCCTTTTCCAGGGGATCTTCCCGACCCAGCAATGGAACCCATGTCTCCTGCATCGCAGGTGGATTCTTTACCACTGAGCCATCAGAGAAGCCCTCAGGTTCCAGTACTGCAGGCTCTTCATGTCCCCAGCACAGCCTCCCCGAGGGCCCGGGGCTGCCAGCGGCTCTGGGCAGGAGGGGAGGAGAGGGAGCAAGGCTCTGGGCCCAGCACAGGCAGCCACCTCCTCGGAGGCCTGGGCCATCCCTCAGTGCTGATCGGGTGGTCGTGTCCCCCGCCGCGGGGACAGCCTCTGCTCATTCAGGGCTTGGGAGGGCCAGGACATAGCCTGGGGGAGGATGGATGCGAGTGGATGCCTTGAGAAGGGCCAGGAGAGGCGTTTTACAAAGTGGGTAAACGCTTACCCACACCTCACCACCAAGCTTGCAGGTTTCCATGCAGACACCCCTTCCTCTGAAGTTAGGAACCCACCTGCCATCAACCGTATCTGCTCAGCAAGGCCCCTCATGCGGGAAGTTGGGGGTCACTGACCCAGCCGGGCCCTTCCCTCCTGAATCCTGGCTGGGTGAAGCTTAAAAGTCACCTGTGCCCCACCACCATCCCTTTCTGCGATGAAGGAACCGGGTCCAGATTCTAACTTGACCTTCCTCCCTGCTTCCCCCAGCCCGGGGCCAGTTCCCAGGGCAGACATGGGACTCCCGCTCCGGGGCCCCAGAAGCTGGGCCCCACGGTGAGCTCCGCTCCAGCCTCTGCCCCAGCACTGTGGCCACCCCTGCCCCCACGCCAAGTGGCCCTCCCATAGCCAGCGCCTCTTACCAGGCTTCGGGATGAGTCCTTGGAAAGGCCTGGAAAAGAAACAGAGTCGGGAGTGTCAGGGGAGGGCCTGGGAGCTTGCAAGGAATGTGTGGGGCCCGCCCCAGATCAGCTAAACCAGTGTCTGCAGTTTGGGGGGGGGGGGCCTGCATGGTATGGACTGTGGGATCTTAGTTCCCTGACCTGGGATCAAACCCGGGATCCTGGCAGTGATAGCACCGAGTCCTAATCCCCGGATGGCCAGGGAATTCCCCAGAAATTGCATTTAACAGGATGCCTGGGACTCTGTGTGCATGGGACGCTGGGACCCTGGGATCCTGGGACCCTAGGACTCTGGGACCCTGGGAAAGTGGGATCCTGGGACCCTGGGACCCCGGGAGACTGGGACCCCGGGACACTGGGATCCTGGGACTCTGGGACCCTGGGACGCTGGGACCCTGTGACGGCTGGCAGGGCCTCTGGGCACCAGGTGGAGCAGGGTCTCCCGCTAGCGCCGCCCTGCTGGCTCCACAGCGCCATGCGTATCACTGTCTCGGTCTCCTCTCCTCTGACGCGGGCCAAGGCCTCTCTCCCAGGGGAACAGGAATGCAGCAAGCAGCCACCGAGGCAGGGAGATGGGGCCCATGAAGGCTGCCCCTGCTATGGTGTATGGGGGGTGCGGGGGACCTAGTCTCATCTCTTTGGGGCTCTCTGCACCCCGGTTGGCCTGCAGGGCCCCCTCCTCCAACCCCCAGAATCCAGGTGGTGCTGGGAAAGCTGCCTTGTCCAGCTGGAAGGCCAGGATGACCCGAAGGCCAGGCCAAGGGTCCGCAACTCGAGGCCCCGCCCGGCCCTTGCCTCCTCTCTCTTCCCCCGTTCCCTGAGTACCTGGTGACGGTGAACTTGATCTTGTCAGCCACCGCGAGGATCCTCTCCAGGTTCTGGGAGCCAAAGGTGCAAGGCTTTCGGAACGGGATCCCTGGGGGCAGCCCCTCAATGATGACCGAGCCGGGGTTACTCTTGATCCGCTTGTAGGGCACCTGGACCGGGTACTTGATGCCCAAGGCCTCCCCTGCGGACGAGAGGGACGGAGAAGTGTTGTCGGGAGCCAGAGGCAGGGCTGGTGTGTTGTCAGCAGCCAGGGGAGCTCTCCATACGAGTGTGATACACCCCTACACATCTGGGAATGGGGGGTGTCGTGTAGTGCTACAGACAGGCACAATCAGTAGGGGACCGGGAAGTGGGGGGCCTTAGGGGGCTGGGGTGTGGGTCTGTGCCCAAGCCAGGTCAAGGAGCAGGCACGGGATGTGTGGCTATGGTTGCTGGGGAGAAGACTGCTCCTAACGTGTCAGCCTCACAGCTTGAGAATCTGAAAGCCAACCTGCAGATGGTACCTTGTGGGCACATGTGGTCCTTCCCTACAACGTCTGATCCTCCTCCCTCTGTGAGGTTCCGCCTCACCCTGGCTCTGGACCGGCCTGGCCTGAGAAGGCAGATCACAAGTGGGAGCAGGGAAGCCAGCCAGGGTGCGGCTCAGACCTCAGGGCCCTCTTTCTGGGGCTCAGCTTCACTCCCGCTGCCCACCATCTGCAGAGGGCAGTGGCATGTCCATCCCAGGGCCTGTACTTTGTCCTACAGACTGGGGGCTGTCCTGAGGCCACTGCTGACCCACTCTGAGCTGCTGTCTGCTGTCAGGCTGACAAGAACATCCATGGCTCCCGGACTAGGTGGGGTGCACCATGGGAGCATCCTGCTGGACCAAGGGCTGGACACCCCTAAGTGTCCCAGGTAGCCTGCTTATGAAGACAAGCCTGCAGAAATCTCCCACGTCTTGGACAAGCAGAAACAGCTGAACTTTTTCTGGGCAATAAACTAATTTTTATCTCGTGGACACTGGGAATGGTATCCAGTTCCAGTTTAGTCACTCAGTCGTGTCTGACTCTTTGCGACCCAATGAACGGCAGCACGCCAGGCCTCCCTGTCCATCACCAACTCCCGGAGTCTACCCAAACCCATGTCCATTGAGTCGGTGATGCCATTCAACCATCTCATCCTCAGTCGTCCCCTTCTCCTCCTGCCCTCAATCTTTCCCAGCATCAGGGTCTTTTCAAGTGAGTCAGCTCTTTGCATCAGAATGGTATAACTGGTCTCATTTCCCTTTTTGCTCTGGCTCCTAGGAAACTCAGAGCCCCACATTCAGCAAGTATAGAACTGCTGAGTCTTCATGTCCCCCCTGGTTTGCGCCATTGTCAGCTTGTCTGTTCAGTGTTATTGAGACATAATTCACATATCATAACATTTACCATCTTAAACAATCCAGTGGTTTTTAGTAGTAGTAGTAGTGTTTTTTGCCACATTCGTGGCATGCGTGGTCTTAGTTCCCTAACCAGGGATTGAACCTGTAGCCCCTGCATTGCAAGTGTGGAGGCTTAACCACTGGATCACCAGGGAACCCCCCCACCCCCTCCGCGTTCAAGAAATGTTTGCATGCAGATTGAGTGGTCTTCCCAGAGGAGACTACGGCCCCACCTCTCTTCGTTTCTGGCCAGGGCACCCTGGGGCTCACCATATTTCTTATTGAACAGATCTTGAACTTGCTCCCTCAGCGTGTTGGCAATGTCGATCCGCGAGAGTCTGGCGTCATAATTTTCTGCCAAGTGAAAAACAATTACGGATTTGGGCTGTTAAATGAAAAGGCACTTGATGACTTTTACAGAATATGATTTTCTAATTATGGGGAACTCCTTCTTGGGCAATTATCAGCTCCTTGGAGGGGGCCCCTCGGAGAACTGCAGCACTAACATCTTGACGGGGACGTGTGTTTGCTCCGGAAGGACGTACTGTTGCGACAACAGCGATGAGTCGGAAATTAAGTTAATTGTTGACATTTGAAAACCACACCGATGAGCCAGACCTGGAGGGGAGAGACCCCACGAAGGGGAGCAGTTTCCTGCATCACGGTGAGTGGAGCGGGACCTCAGTCAGGGTCAGCAGGGGGGCAGGAGGCTAAGGAGGGACCTGAGGTCACTGACCATCACCCCATGGAGGCAGGGAGCCAGCCTGGCAGTTCCCACGGTCACTCACTCACTCACTCGGAGGGTATCTGCTAAGAAGCCCATGTGTCCACACCCGCCATGAGGCCCCCGGATGTTGGGGAGATTAGAGCCTGATGCTGCCTTGTGGGCAAAGAGAGGTGGGGGGAAAGGATGGGTCTCTGGGCAACTGGACCCCGTTTGCTAAAAGTGCTGAGTATGAACAGCCCTGGGGTAAGGTGAGAGACTCGACTCCCCCCCCGTAGAAAGTTCTGGCCTGGGGAGGAGTGAGAGGCTTGGTGGTAAGCAGGTGCCCCTCTGGGATTTGGGGCCCAGGTCCCCAGGCTCTGCCACCCCCAGGGGCTGGCCCTTCTTGTCTCTGGTCTGGCTGGCCCCACTTTCTCCTGAGAGTCACAGGGACCACCCAGGCCCCACCTGGGGAACACCCACCCTGGGGGACTTGTAGCCACTCTCCAGAGCTGCTGTGACGTGCACATGGACAGCTGCTCTGAGTCACAGCAGCCCCCACTGATGCTACACACACACACACACACACACACACACACACACACAAGCATGCTCATCGTGTTCAACTCTTTGTGACCCTATGGACTGTACATAGCCCTCCAGGCTCCTCTGTCCATGGGGTCTCCCAGGCAAGAAAACTGGAGTGGGTTGCCGTTTCCTCCTCCAGGGGATCTTCCCGACCAGAGATGGAACCTGTGTCCACTGCATTGACAGGTGGAGTCTTGACCGCTGAGCCACCTGGGCAACCCACTGATTCGATCTTAACCAAAAGGGAGAGTAGTCCTACCAGCCCCCACCGTCCAGAGGGATGGGATGGAGCCTCCTCCGCCCACTGTTTCTCACCCAGGGTCCCCCCTTCAGCCCTGAGCCCAAGCTTTGCCCCGTCCTCCACCCACCTCCGTCCACCCCTCCTCGGCCCGGCCACAGTCCTCCCTTTGAGGAGAATCCTCCTTGCCCTCAGCAACTCCTCTCCTCTGATTTCAAAGCACAAACGGCATGGCCAGCTGCCTAACACGAAGCAGGTAGGTCAGCTGCCTCCCCAGACTGACAGCGAGCGGCTCCTTCAGCCTGTATCCCACCGTCCCCTGAACCCCTAGATGCCTGCCAGAGAGTCTCCCTAAAGCTGATACACTACAGCCCTGCCTGGCTGCCCGCCCACCTGGCTCAGACCACCCCCCTTGGGGGGCCCTGAGGTTGGCAGCCAACCCCTCCCACCCCCAGCATGGACCTCCAAAGGCCAGGTCAAGGTCATGGCGCTGGGACGGGGACCCCATCCTGAGCTGCAACCTTACCTTGAAAGCCCTGTCTCTTCAGGCTCTCGTCCACAAGAGGGTCCCCGGAATCCCTCTCTGGGGGCGTTGGGGGAGGGGAGAGAAGCCAGGGTGAGCGGGTAGCTCCTGGGACCCGGGACAGAGGTGGCATCTGGTGGGGACAAACTTGGTGGGGAGGGTGGTGGGGGATGCCAGGGGGGACGGAACCAGGAAGGAGGAAGCAGGAGGGGCGGTGGCAGACGCCTGGGACCCTTCCCACGCCCAGCCCGTGACCCTGGGCAGGGTACCTTGGCTGTCCGCGAGGGGCTCTTTGACTCCTTCCGTGAGCAGCTCAGGCCTGCAAAACACAAGAGAGGCTATCACTAAGGTCCCTCGAGGCCTCCCCAGCTCTGCCCTCTGGGACTCAGTCTGCACATCTGTACAATGGGCCCTCTTGATTCTGGACAGTCCAAGTCTGGGGCTCCTGTCCCCCAGGCAGGGTCCTGCCGACAGATCTGGGGGTGTGAGATCTGGCAACTGCTGGGCTCTGAGGATCCAGCCGGGAGTGAGATCTTAGTTCCCTGACCAGGAATTTAACCCATGCCCCCTGCATTGGAAGTTCAGAGTCTTAACCAGTGGACCCCCAGGAAAGTCCATGTTTTTAGCATATTCAACAAAGTTGTTTATGCAGCTATGCTTGCATGCATGCTAAGTCACTTCAGTCACATCTGACTCTCTGTGACCCCATGGACTGTAGCCCGCCAGGTTCCTCTGTTCACAGTATATTCCAGGAAAGTATACTGGAGTGGGTTGCCATTTCCTTCTCCAGGGAATCTTCCCGACCTAGGGTATTGAACTCATGTCTCCTATGCTTCCTGTACTGGCAGAAGGGTTCTTTATTACCAGCGCCATTGGGGAAGCTAATTTCAGAACATTTACATCTTCATCTAAAACGTATCCTTTTTAAAAGTAAGATCAGTAAGAAGTGGCTAATTTTTTTCCACTAATATTGCCAATAGTATTTTTAGCTAACTTTTTGAAAGGAGGAATACCAAAATAAAATAAATATATTCAAGTGCTCAATCTCTCTTCCAATTATCTCTTAAAATCACCCCAACCCCTAACATCCCAACGGTTCCACTGGACAAAGTTAATCACTCTTTTCCACTTGAATCATTTTTTTCACTTGGCATTCAGGAAACTGGGATTACTTAAATTCATTTTAAAATTTGGTGTATATATATATATATATATATATATATATATATATGTATATATTTAAGAAATGAGCTCCTGATACTGACAACCACATGGATGAGTCTCAAAAGCTGAGTGAAAGAAGTCAGAACCTGTGAGATGCATAGTGCATGATGCCATTTATATGACATTCTGGAAAAGGCAAAATGACAGATAACTCATCAGTGGTTGCCCGGAGCTGGGGTAGCCAGCAAAGCGGCACAAGGGAAGTTTCTGTGTCTTTTATAAAAAATTTTATTTATTTTGTAAATCTTTCAGTTATGCCACAGACCATGTGGGATCTTAGTTTCCCAACCAGGGCTCAAATCTGCGCCCTCTGTGTTGGCAGCACGGAGCCTTAACCACTGGACCACCAGGGAAGTCCTGTTTTGGATTTTGAGGGTAGTCATGTGACTGTATGAACTTGTCAAAAATCAAAGAGCTGTACATTTTAAAAGGGTAAAATTAAACTTCAATAAACCTGATACTAAAAAAAAAGCCAAAATAACCCAAACCACCTTGACTGAGGGTGACGAGCCCCTTGCTAAGCCTTGACCTTCTCGGCCACCCCACCTGACACCCTGAGCAGCCTGCCCAAGGGCAAGGGGAGAAGCAGGAGGAGCCGGGCTCCACCCAAGTACTTCCGGTTCTGTCTGAGGGGTGGACGAGGCAAGCGGCCCCCACGTGTTACGTTCCTCTGGGACGCTGACAGCTTCCCACGTTCCGTCTGCCCCCCGAACTCTCCCTTGTGTCTGAGCCCCGTAATCTACCTGCCATCCCTCTCTGCAAGGGTCCCCCACACCCCAAATGTAACACAAGTCACACCCAACTCCTACATTGGTTTTTTTTTTTATGTTTTGGCCATGCTGTGGGGCATGTGGGCTCTTAGTTCCCAGACCAGTGATCAAACCAGTGCCCCCTGCATCGGAAGTGTGGATGCCGGGAGCCAGCACATGAGATCTCACCCATGACAAGGTGGGACAAGCAAGGCAGATCAGGACTTTAGGAATTTCGAAAAGCTGCCCCGGCGCTCACCTTAAAGATGATCTCTGTCTTCCTGATGCTTGCTATATTAGACTACTCCCTAATTCCTGTGACACAGGTAGACGGCCTTCCCCGATCTCTCTCCAAACAGAATCAACTTAGAACTTTAATCAATATGTCCCCCGGATGGTGGTATCCTATAAGATTATCCAGGATGAAAGGAGTGTTTCAATTTAGACCCCTTTGCTGGCATTCTAGCCTGCTTGGCAAATGCGTACTAACGTACCTGACTGCTCACAACACCTTAATCATGAACAGCATAAAGAACCTGATCTCACAAAAGGCCCTAATAGGCACAGAGCCCTTCGGGGGGTGAGGAAGCCCTATTAGAGAACACAAAAATATTATTCTAAAAGTGGTTAGAATTGTTCATTTTAACCAGGAATGCTAAACAGGGGCTGCCTCACCGGAGCTGCAGAGTCTTTGTGTTGTAAACCTTTTAGATAAATTTAACTAATAACTTCTGCAAAAGGACTGACCTTTGTGTTCATTAAAGAATAGATTACAGGAAAACAGCTTTGCATTCACCTAAGTCATAAAATGTCAATAGGCCCCGAGGCCAGAAGATAATGTATAAGACACTCACAAAGAAGTTACAGGAAACACCCTGGTTTCCTGAAGGACAAGCTGATGTAATGTTAAACTATCTTCCCCTTAAAAATGTACTAACTTAAAAAAAAAAAAAAAGTACTAACTTAGAATAAAAAAGCTACAGTAAAAAAAAAAAAAGATTTGCCAGACTCTACTACACCCCCCCAGTCTGGTCTCTCACTCTCTTTCTCGCCGATGCCATTCATCCTGAGGGTACCCCGGATCCTGCGGAGGCTGTGGAGTCTGGGGACTGGACCAAAGGGCAAGTCCCTCAACTCGTGACTTTGACCTCCAACCTCATCATTGGCGCCTTGAAAAGCGGCATCACCACCATCCTAGCTGCTCAGCCCCCAACCCTGAGTCATTCAGGCCCGTCTTCCTCTCACATCCACGTCGTACACACTGGCAAATTCTACCAGCTCCGTCTTCAGAACACACCCTGAACCTGACTTCTCACCATAGCACCTTTACCGAGTCCAAGATGCCACTGTCTTCAGGGCCAGGTACAGTCTCCTCACTGGTCCCACCCTTCTCAAAACCATCCAGTGAGATCTCATTACATTTGAAATAAAATCTGAACCCTTTACGCCCAAGACTCTGTACAATCCAGCCCTTGCTACCTCTTGTGCCTCGCCACTCACACTCTTCCCTCGCTCAATCCACACCAGTCACACACCGGAACCTTGCTAGACTGGAAATGCACAAGCGTGTCCCTGCCTCAGGGCCTTTGCACCTGTCATTCCCACTGCTTCAGTGCTTTTCTACCAGATATCTGCAAGGGCTGCTTGATTAGGTCTCTGCTCTGATGTCCCCTCCATCAACAGGTTCTTCCAGCCCCTCTCTGCCCCTTTAACCTGCATTACAGCATTTATGTCTACCTGATATTATATTGGGGTTTTATTTGATGAGATCAGCCAACTCAACAGCAGGATTCAGTGGCATTCATTGATGCATCACTGCTGGCACATGGGTGGGCACTCAAGGTGCATTTGTGGAAGGAAAGAACCATGTATCCACTATCTGTACCTGGAGTACCACCCTCCCTGCTTAACCTGGTGCAAGCCAGGCTCCACGAGAGAGCTCCCTGCCCTGTACCCCAATGCTGGCCTGCCACTCTAGGCGTGAAGGACACCCTGAGTCTCCCAATTTTGGGGCCATCCACTCCTCCGGGCAGAGCAAACATTTAAGTGTCTCCTCTTTCTTGTTACTTTCAACCAAACCAAACCTAAATTTACAAGACATCCCAGTAACACAGAGTAGCATGAAACAGGTCACCCCCAGGTCCTCCCTCATCTTTTAAAAATTCAATAGCTGCCTCCATCTCCTCCAGGGGGAGTTTATATCTCAGTTGGGCACACACCCTGGATACAATGGAGCTCCTTGGGTCCTCACTGACGAAAACTAGATGCTTGAGCAAAGAGAAGAAACCTGAAATGCCAATGCCCAATTTTCCAATCCAGGGAAAATGGGGCATTGTCAATCTGGATGCCTCCAACCTCCAGAGGATGTTCAGAATGGTCCAGGAGATCAAGCCAGTAGGCATATTCCTGTTTTATATCCAGCCAAGCTCTCCTGGGGACTGAGAGGGCGTCAATCTGGTTGCTTTCGGTCCTTCAGGCCTCAGCTGAGGATGGGCAAACTTGCACCTGCTCAGTTGAGACCAAACTTCATCTAGCACCCTATCATGCAAAAAAAAAAAAAAAAAAAAGTGCCTTCCCCAATCTAAAGAGGAAAATAGCTACTTGGCACTTCTCCTTGGTGCTGGGCAAGCCTGGAGCAGCTCCCGTGGACCCTGCCGGGCCTTACCTCTTGATGACAAACTGGATGCTGTTGCTGGCTTCCAGGATCTTCCGGAGCTTGGCGATCCCAAAGCAGTTGGGCCTGCGGAGGGAGATGCCTTCAGGCAGCCCCACCACAAACAGCTCCTCTGGGTACATCAGGAACTTGGAGTAGGGCACCTTGACAGGCTCCGAGATGCCAATGGCCTTGGCTGCAGAGATACGGCTACTGTAGGGCCATCCAGATTTAGGGGCCACGAGCCTCGATTCCCACCTCCCATGTCTGCATGGGGGGGCCGGAGCCCTTTTAAAACTTAGCTCTTAGCTGAACCTTCCTGACTCTCCTGAGAGGTTAAGTACTGTCAGCCTCAGTCTTGTGGGTAAGCGACCCAGAGCCCAGAGGGGATGTGACTTGTCTCAGGTCCCAGGGTCCCTCAGCTCCTGGGGACGTGAATCCAAGTCAGTGGGACCCCCAATCTTACACTCAGTCCATGCCCTCATGCCCTGGCAATGCAGGAGAAACCGCTGACAGCAGGTGAAACTTGGCATCAGCTCCACCCAAGTCCACTCGTCCCCATGCTGCCAAAAAGGCCCCCTGGAAGGTCCCTCTGCCACCATAAATAACCCCAACCCCCTGTGTGGTCCAACACCACGCCTCGGGAACTGGAGAGATCTGAGGCCCAGGCCAGGCACCACCATTCACTAGTCACGGGGCCTCACACAAGCCATGGCACTTCCCCGGGCCTCAATTTTCCTCATCTGTAAAATGGGCATTAGGACGCAGGGATTTTATGAGACGGGATGGGAGAAGGTGTGTGAAGCACCTTGCCAGCGCCTGGCCAACCACAGGGGCTGAATGAAGAGTAGGCTTCTCCCCTGCCTTTCTAGTAGGAAAGATCTTGTCATGCGTGCATCCTCCTGAGGACCCTGAATGAGGGTGTCTGTGGGGGACAGAGGGGCAGTTACTGCTGACACAGCGGCCTCTCCAAGCTGAGGCTAAGGCAGACCGTGAGTGTGAGTGTGTTGATGGAGGAGATGGCGGTGCTGTGTTTCAGAGGGTGGGGTTCTCCAGCAGTGCCTCAGTCTCCCCAGGCGGGATGTCTGGAGCTGAGGAGGGGGCTGGGCAGCAGCCCCTGCAGTGCCCCAGCCCCCCCAGCCCCTCCCTGTTCAAGAAGCAGCTGGGATGGGGGGGGTCAGTCCCTCTGATAACAGGGCAGCTGGAGGGAGACCCAGACACCCCCAACCCTGCCCGGCTCCTCGCTCACCGTATCGCGTGTTGAAAAGCAGCTCCACCTGCTTCCGCAAAGGCCGGATCACGTCGCCGTGGCTGTCTGGAAGGCAAAGGGCAGTTTGATGAACTTCCCCAGCGGCAGCAGGACCCTGCTTCTCAGCTCATGTCCCATCTCTGCTGGCACCAAGGATGCCCTGTGCTGAGACCTTGGGAAGGGGAAGGGTGGTGATAGCAGATAACCCATTTCCACAGAAGTGGCCTCTCTGCAGACAGGTCCACAATTCCCAGGCTCAAATATTTGCTCGTGAAATTGGGTCTAGGGCATCACTAGGCCTGTATGGAAGGTTTGAGGCCTAAAGATGACCATGGGACTTTCTATGTGAATGTCACTCTAGACCAGCACAGTGACTTAAGTATGTATGCATGCGTGCTCAGTCATGTCCGACTCTTTGTAACCCCCTGGACGGTAGCCCACCAGGTTCCTACGTCCACGGGATGTTCCGGGCAAGAATACTGAAGTGGGTTGCCATTTCCTCTCCAGGGAATCTTCCTGACCCAGGGGTTGAACCTGCATCTCTCGCATCTCCTGCACTGGCAGGTGGATTCTTTACCACTGCGCCACCTGGGAAGCCTAGTCAAGCACAGCGCCTTAACTAGTGTGTGTGCACTAAGCCTGCAAATTGAGTACGCTGCCACCAGGTGGCAGTAGATATCTGTTAAAACTATAGTCACTCCCCACTTTTGGGACTGGGAAAGAGACACTCCTCTCCTCTGACACCCACTCATTCCATTCCAGGGGCAGAAACAGCCTCATCCTCACCTTGACCTCCCTGCCTGTCCTACTCCCACTCTTTGCAGGCTGGGAATGAGCCATGTTCCTGAGACTGAACATGTCTATTGGACCCAAAGCCAATTTTGTGCTTTCAGGCCTCAGTTCAACTTGCTCAGGAAGATGAGGCTCAGACCTCAGCCTTAAAAGCGTTCTGGAAAGAAGTAGGGTGTATATAAAACAAAATAAGAAAGTCTTACAATTTCTCTTACCAGGAACAGCTGCTCCTACCTCTGACCACGTATCTCCTAGTTCTAGAAAACAGGTCTATAAACCTCCTCCCAATTCAAGTAGCCTACAGGACATCCACCCCCAAACCCAGTGTCTGGAAGAGACAGACGGGAGATGTCGTTGGGCAGGGGAGGGGAGGAGGCCTGGGTAGGGAGGGAGTGAGAAGCGGGAAGTGGACAGTGCCTCACCCTCCACTGGCCTTTCCTCGGGCCGAGGGTCCTCGCTGGGGCCTTTGTCTGAAAGAGAAGAGGGAGCCATACAGCCGCATGCATCATCTGCACTTCCCAAGTGAGGTTGGACAGGCGGGGAGTGCAGGCCCAGAGTCCGGAGCATGGCATGGTGACTCCCAGATGGCACCAGGGACCCCAGTTTTGTACAAGCACCCACCCTCGCCGCCACGTGAGCTATTGAGACCAGACGCCTTTGGGATGCATGGCCTGGAGACCAGCCCCATGCCACCCCATCCTTCCTTCCACTGCCTGCCAGGCTCTGCTCTAGGAACTGAGGAAACGCAGCAACAAGATACGGCCTGTCCTCCTGCCGCAACGTCAGACATAACACATGAGGGCAGATGGCAGTGACGCCATAAAGAATAAGAGTCACAGGACTTCCCTGATGGTCCAGTGTTTAACACTTCGCCTTCCAATGCAGGGGTTGTGGGTTCGATCCCTGGTCAGGGAGCCCACACAGCTCGTGGCCAAATATCCAAAACATAAAACAGTAGCAATAACAAGTTCAATAAAGGTTTTAAAATGGCCTGTATAAAAAAAAAATCTTAAAAATGGGGACAGATAAGGGGATGGGGATGTGAAGCTATTTAAGGTCGTAAGGTTCCGGAGCCTCTGGCAAGGTGACTTGACCCTGGCAAGGACTCAACCTTGTCCCCAGACGCAGGTCCAATAGGCAGCAAAGACATGGCCCAGGGAACAACACGGGAGGTGAGGGCTCAGGCCGTAAGGGGGAGGGGGGAGATTGGCCTCGGGGGGCTGAGGAGGGGAATACGTGGGTCAGATCCAAGCGTCCAGGAAGGAGAGGGACACAGGCAGAAATAGGGGAGCCGTGTGTGTGGGGAGGGTGGCTGCAAACAAGAGATGACAGATGTTGGCAGGCAGATGAGATGCAAGTGCAGACAGCAGGAGTGGGGTGCCGGGGGTGGGACCTCCGTCAGCCACGACTCTTTCATGCCAGCACTGGAGGAAGGCACGGGGATTTTCAACATTTGAAGCCACCAGAGGGAAACTGTGGCTTGGGAAGCCTGCCCTGTGTTGCCAGGGGCTTTTCCACACGAGGCCAACCCCTGGACAGCCCCTTTCCAGCCCACAAGACCGGGCCGAGGAGGCGGGGTGGAGCAGGAGGATCCCGGGTCTGCTCTCGGCCAGCTGGTGGAAAGGATGCTCGGTGAGAAGGGATGCAGGGACTCCCATGACAGGGAGAGCTCCCATGATGTGGTCAAGGCCCCACCTTCTGATGCGGGGAAAAAGGGAGCCTGCTTTTCGGATCACCAGACAAGCCGGAGCCTTGGGGCTCAACCCAGAAGGTTCTGGAAGGTTTCATCTCTGCTCAGTCCCTGATTTAAAAAGGGCCAGAGCTTTAGGACTAAACTTTCATCAGGGAAAAGGTACGTTGTGGGCAGTGGATGATGGGCCCACCTGACTCTGCCTAGACTGGCAGCTCCGAGGGCTGACATCAATTCCTGGAAACAGTGATGGAGGGTGACCAGGTGGATCACCAGCCCAGCTCCCAGCTCCACACACACAGCTCCCCGCTTCCTGTTTTCTCCCTTGTCCCCCTCCCCTGCTTCTGTCCCCAGCCTTACCCAGGTGCTGATTCCAAGGGCAGGCCCCTAATAAACATGCCACGCATTAGGCTCCATCTGAGAGACTGGTCCCCAGAGAACGCAACCCACAACACACATCCTGGGGTTGTGACTTTCTCCTGTGCGTTTCAGCACAGTGTTCCAGCCTGTCAAGGCCACGGGGTACATCATTCTTGGATGGATGGACCATTCCTCCCCAGGGATCTGCAATCTGCATAATCTTGCTGCCTAAGATCTCACCGATACGTGTTCAAGGAAGGACGGAGCCCTCCAGGACACGGGGAAATCTTCCCCTCGTGGAGGCTGGGATCCCCCTGGAGCCCCCTTCTCTAGCTTGAAATTCAAATAACTATTTTTTTTTGGCAGTGCTGAGTAGCATGTGGGATCTTAGTTCTCCAATCAGGGATCAAACCCCGTGTCCCTTGCTATGGGAGGGTGGAGTCTTAACTACTGAACTGCCAGGGAAGTCCTCAACTACCTTTCATTTAAACTGAAAACATTACTTAAAACTGTGTTCAGAATCGAAACCCTTTTGTTTATAAAAGTCATAAGGAGCTTCTCCAGCCAGCCAGGGTCAGTTGGAAATGTTGATGGTATAATGAGTCGACCCACTCCTGTGGATGACCCCACACGGGGTCCTTTCTGAGGGCTTACAGTTGCCCATGTAGACATCCATCCCAGAACTGTGCCTGGGACTAAGGCATAGTCAAGCTGTTTTCGCTTTGGGCAAAACCTCATCTCCAAATCTGCTGTCAGCTCATCTTTGTCTGCCATGACTTCTCACATCCTATAGACAGCGGATCTCAGGTATTACCTGGAGACCCATTCACCCACAGCAGAGCTGGAAACCCCCGACACCTCCTTGCTGCACTGGATTCCCAGATCCAGGTCACTCTTTCCTGTTTCCAGACCGTTCTCCCTGACAGGGAAGACAGAAGCAGCAGAGACGCTCTGCCTTGATTCTGTCACCGCCCATCTGGGCCTGTAGGAGGCCTTCTTATGTATTTTCCTAGTCATTTGTTTATTTTTGGTAGGGGAAAATTAAAAAGTGCAGCAAGGCATACAGAACATGGTAACCAACCCTCATGGACCCACCAGCCGGAATGAATATATGTGAGCATGTTGTCATATTTGCACATGATTTTTTAAAATATTAATAAAACATTAGTGATACTATTTTTACAATTCAAATTTGGAAAAATGCTATACTGTCCGTATCTTTCTGCACTCGCATCTCACACTGAACATGATGAGCTTTTTTGTGCTCTGTTCATTGAAATACAACTACTATGCTTTTGCATGGTGTCGTTAAGTAACTCTACCCCCCACCCCACCCCTCCCCATCCCCCCATCAAGCCCACACTAGACATCACACGCAAGGGTAACAAACTCCAGCCCTCTTCTAAAGTTTCCTGCCCTGGCCCTTCAGCCCTTATTACAGAGTTTTCCAAACTCAAATCATTTAAGGACTAACATAATTTTCCAGCATATCTGCAAACCTTGTATCATTTACTGTTTGTCTAATTGTTTACTTTTCAAAAATGTTAACTATGTGTAATTCTTCTTCTTTAATTAAAAAAATTTTGGCTACACTGCATGGCACATGGGATCTTAGTTCCCTGACCAAGGATTGAACCCGCAGTCCATGCAATTAATTGGAAGTGTGCAGTTTTAACCACTGGACCAGTAAGGAAGTTCAAATTCTTATTACCTATAATAACATCTGTTGATAATGGTTGGAGTTGAGCGTGTGAGATTCATTAAATTATTCTCAACTTTTTGTGGTTTTGAACATTTTCAAAAAACAAAACATGGAGAACTCCACCCTCCCCCTGCTAATCTCCACCTGCCTAATCATTCCTCTTGTCTAAATTATCACAAGTGTCTGTCTTTCTCTCCAGCCCTCTAACATCTATTCTTAGCTCCCATGGTCAGAGCGGGTGAGGGTGCGTGCTCAGTTGTGTCCGACTTTTCACGACCCCGTGGCCTGCAACCCAGGTTCCTCTATCCATGGAATTCTCCAGACAAGGGAGTGGGTTGCCATTCCCTCCTCCAGGGGATCTTCCTGACCCAGGGATCAAACCAGGGTCTCCCGCACTGCAGGCAGACCCTTTACTCTCTGAGCCACCAGGGAAGCCCCCTAAACACTAGACCGCCAGGGAATTTCCCTATTTTTCTTAATGATTTGCTTACTGTCTTCCTGCACTGGCATGTGTCAGCCCACAAGGGCAGGGACTTTGTGGTCTGTTGGGTTCACTGCTGTGTCCCCAGTCCTTTGCATGGGACTTGGTACATAGTAGGTGCTCAATAAATAGCTACTAAATAAATGAACAAATTTATCCACATGGGAGCTCCTGGGAAAGACACAGTAACCAAATTGAATATAACTCAGAGCCTATTTCAAGTTTTCAGAAAGGAACCTAGGCTGGTTGAGGGAGTTAGGCATTCACTGCGTTTCTTCTAAGGGGGGCAGTCAATACCCAGAAAATTCCCAGGGAGGTGGGTTCCAGCCCATCTCTTTACTGTTACTGTTAGTTGCTCAGTCGTATACGACTCTTTGTGACCTCATGGACCATAGCCCGCCAGGCTCCTCTGTCCATGGGATTTCCCAGGCAAGAGTACCGGTGTAGGTTGCCATTCCCTTCTCCAGGGGATCTTCCCCATCCAGGGATCGAACTTGGGTCTCCTGCATTGCAGGAAGATTCTTTACTGTCTGAGCCACCAGGGGAGCCCAGCCCATTTCTTACCAGTCAGCATCTCCATCCCGTAACCAGAATCTTCTGAGGGCAGATGTCCAGGCATTGAGTCTGTCATTTCCTCAGAGGCTGGGGAAGGGTCTGGAGGCAAAACTCCAAATGATGACAGCATCTTCTGTCTGTCCCACCCTGCCACGGTCCCCAGGGACCCCCAGCCCTGCATGCCCAGAGAGCAGGACCCTTCAGAAAGCCTCCCCTTGGACTCTGGGAGGATAGCTGTGCCAGGGGTCAGCAGGGGCCCTGGGTTTACCCCATATTGAGCCTCCAGAGGCCAAGGACATGCCCTGCTTCACAGACGGGGAAACTGAGACTCGGCGGGATCCAGGTCTGGAGTCAAACTCAGATCTTCTTATTCTAATGACCTTCTCTTTTTTATTTTCTTTTTTTAAAAAATTCCTTCCATTTTATTTTATTTGTTTTTTTGGCTGTGCAGCATATGGGACCTTAGTTTCCTGACCAGGGATTGAACCTGCGCCCCCTGCACTGGTAGTGTGGAGTCTTAACCACTGGACCGCCAGGGAAGTCCCTCCGATGACCTTTGCTTCTCCCCACTCTGCCTCGCAAATCCCAGGGAATCCAGGCCAGAGAGGTGATGGCTGTGGGAACCTCAAGGAAGGTCAGAGCCGAGACCTGATTCCCAGCCCAGAGGGCAGAGGTGGCTGCAAAAAGCACCCAGAACGCTGCACCCTTTCACGGGCAGACCAGACCGAGAAACAGCGGCCTGGAGACACCTTCTTGGCAGGTGCTCGGGAGACAGAGTGGGTCAGCCCGGGAGGGGACGTGTTCGTTGCAGCGGTTCCAGGGCCCCTGTTTTGCGAGCTGCTCCATCTCTGAACATTCAGGTGGGGGCGGCAGGATCAGCCCTTACCTGGGACAGTGACCTGGATGATATCTGGATCCTCTGGTTCGATTTTGATGGGTCTCAGCCCACTCAGCTCCCCGGAGGTTCCTGCGAAACGAGGGGAAGACAAGGGATCTGGTCAGGTGCGGGCGTGAACTTGGCCCAGCGAGCCAGGTCACTCCTGAATACTCCCCTGTCTGGGACTCGTTAGTAGTGCCAGAGAAAGTCATATCAGCTCTGGTGTCTGATCTATAGACAGATGCAACGTATAGACCTGGCCACTGAGACCAGAATCGCCAAGGATGAGGAGGCGGTGGTAGAATCCTACACAAAGCCACCACATCCCATGTGCGCCTCTGCGGCCCTCAGCCTGCTCTGCAGCTGGGAAGGAGGGACAGCGGTGAGCAGAGGAAAGTCCTTAGTCCTCCACCTTGCAGGTGGGAGGAGAAGGGGACGACAGAGGATGAGACGGTTGGATGGCATCACCGACTTGATGGACATGCGTTTGAGTAAACTCTGGGAGTTGGTGATGGACAGGGAGGCCTGGCGTGCTGCAGTCCATGGGGTCGCAAAGAGTCGGACACGACTGAGCGACTGAACTGAACTGAACCAGGCTCATGGTCTGAGCCTGCTTCCTGTCCAAGGCACCCACCGCCCCGGACACACGCAGTGGGTTCCTGCTCCTCACCTGGCCCGCAGTCTTCGGAGAGACTGCTCTTGTCTGACCTGTGGGAAGGAAGTCGAGAAATGACATGGCATCAGCCCCCATTCTTGCCCTTCAAGAAGTCACGGGCCCTCGACGGCTGTCAATCCAGAACACACCCCTGACTGCACCGGCTCCCACCCCAGCAAGACTCCCAGGGTCCCACTGCCCAGGATAACAGTCTCCTGGCTGCCCCGGCCAAGGCCCTGCTCCCTCTCCTGGGGTGACCTTCTAGGCGCCCACCTTGCCCACCAGCTGGGAGCTCCTGAAGCCTGGGTCTGGCCAGTCTAGGAGCCCCACAGCTTAGCACGGGGTGGGTGTTTGATCAGGGCTTGCTGGGGGGATTGAGAGCTGTAGGGAACCCCAGCCTGGAGGGGGTTGGGGACTCTGGGGAGGGGGGAAGTGAAGCTGGGGAGGGCCCTGGGTTGGATGATTCGGTTCATCCACAGAGCACCGTCAGGGTAGAACCAGACCGGACGTGGGGACTCCGGGACAGATGGCCCATCCCTGGCGCCCAGGAGCCCAGGGCCTCCGTGGAGACATTGGTGAAGGGTGAGCAGGCCATGAGCGCAGTGCAGGGCCTTGTGGTCAGGCAGGGCAGACGCCAGTCTAGTCTGGGTGGCAGGGAGGGTTTCTTAGATCCTGAAGGGTGATGAGAGCCCTCTGGGTGGAAGAAAATCGGCGGAGTCTCTGTGCTCTTTCTGGGCCCCTTTAGATTCTCCCAGGCCCGCAGTGGGGCGGGGCACGCAGTGTCTGTGTGGGACGGCCCCATGCAGGGTGTCCAGGTGGAGGGAGCCAGCCTGTCCCTGCTCCTCCCTGCAGAGCTGGGGTGGGGATGGCGGATGGCCTTACCGGGCGGTCCCAGCCAGATCCAGGACGGCAGCACGGGCCACCTCCGTAGAGGCGTCCTCCGGCGGGCTGGCCGGCTCCAGCTTCGTGGGGTCTTTGGTAAACTTGTTCCCTGGTGAGGAGAGGCAGGGAGGGGCAGGATGGTCAGGGCGGAGGCTCTCCAGCCTTCTCGGCCTGGGGGGTGCCTGGGGGCAGCTGCTGGGGGGTGCCCCTCACATGTGGCCTGGCTTCCGCCCCTCCCTGTGGTCTCCATATCCAGCTGAGCTGGGAAGGGGTCCAGGGGGAGAGGCCCCTCCTGGGACGAGGAGTAAGGATGGTGACGATCTCAGAGGACGGGGCAGGAAGGAGAAGCCGGAAACGGCCACCCCGACCGCACACATGCTACTGGGGCTCAGGAAGCCCTTGGGAAAGGGGCCGAGTCTCCCCAAGGCTGTACCATGGGACCACCCTCTATATTTAGTTATCCCAGGAGCCCAGAGCACCAACCCAGAGGATGGAGCCCTTACCATTTTTAGGATGTGGAAACTGAGGCCCACATGACCCTGCCCAAGGACACGAAGCTGGAGGGAGGTAGGGACCCAGACACATTGCACCCCAAGATGCGAGCTCGCTTTGCTATACCCAGCAGAGACCACCTCTTCTTCGTGAGAGGCGGCCCGCCCACTGCTCAAGGCCTGGGCACGTGGGTTTGCATCCAGACCCCGCAGCTCACTAGCTGGACTTCAGGGAAAAGAACAGAACCCACTTGAGGGACTATGGAAAACTAAAATAAACTAAAGTTAAAAATGCTAACAGCTGAGGCAAGTACCTCTCACATGTTAGCATTTGGCCACATCTGGGGCTGGGTGTCCCAGTCTGTCTGCACCTGGGAGCTGGGGGCCCCCCATGTCTGCCCCAGCATGCGGAAGCCACCCCCAGGCTCCCTTCCCACCCCAGAGTCCAGTGTGATGGCAGCTCAGGCACTCGGGGCATCAGCTTGGCGGCTTTAGAACAAACTGGACAGTCCCCACACATACCTGTGAAAATTCGCTCGTCGAACATCCTGGGGAGAGAGGAGAGACGGGCATGAGAGGGGAGCCGGGCTCAGGTCCCCTCCATGACGGTCACTCTAGTCCCACATGCACGGCTACAGCTGCAGACCTGGGCACCCCAGGTGCAGGCTGGCCACATATGGGGGGGCAGGAGAGGGCATGGTCCAGAAAAGCCAGATACCCGCCAACAGCCAGACACCCCAAACCATTTCTCCACAGTCAGGGAAGGCATCCATCGGCCAGGCCCTGGGGGGGGTCCCAGAGGGTTCAACCTATTTATCACGACACCCAGGGACGTGGGGGGGCGGCTTCCTCCAGCCTCCTGTTCTCCTTGGCCACAGTTGCTGGGTAACTCACACCTCTTTCCCACCAGGGCTCTGCAGTCTTTACCCACAACCACCTGGGTCTCAGCGACAGGAGACCCTGATCCCCCAGCACAGGCCGGGCTTGTCCCAGATTGCAGCCTCGCAGGGTGACACATGGGACCTCTCAGGGGTGTCTCAGAAGCCTAGGGGACCCAAGCAGGAAGGGGGTCGAAAAAGACTTCCTGGAGTTGCTGATGAGGAGCTCAGGCGAGAGGCCTGAGAGGTGGTCAGGTAGAGACACGGGGGACGGCTGGCAGTTCCACGTGGCCAGCTGGAGCTGTGCCCAGGCAGGTGGTCGCTACGCCGTGGGCAACAGGGAGCCTCCAAGAGGGCATGGCACCCACGGATCACTCCACCAGCACAGAGAAAGGACTGGAGCAGGGATGGCTGATGAACCAGGGGCCACTCGGGGACTCCTGAGTCATTCTGATAAGACACCTGGAATTCTTATTCCAGGAAACAAGGATGGAGTAAAGGTCGGCGAGGCTAGCTGCCTGGCTCCAGGGATGCTGTTCTCTCTGCTTTGCTCCCAGCCCCCAGGAGGGTGACCCCCAGCTTCCCGCAGCTGGTCGGGGGGCAGGGGGGTGGCTGCAGTACAGCCTGTGTGCCATGGAGCGGCTGGACAAGGGGCCAGGGCTTTGGGCACTAAGCTCAGGCTGCAGAGGTGACGTGGGCCAAATGAAGGGATGTGTGTGTGTGTTAGTCGCTCAGTCGTGTCCGACTCTTTGCAGCCCCATGGACTGTAGCCCGCCAGCCTCCCTTGTCCATGGGATTCTCCAGGCAAGAATACTGGAATGGGTTGCCATTCCCTTCTCCAGGGGAATCTTCCGACCCAGGGACCGAACCCGCCTTGCAGATGGATTCTTTACCCTCTGAGCCACCAGGGAAGCCCCAGAAAGGAAGGGATGTCTGAGTCGAAACACAACGGGACCCAAAAGTGCCGAAGGCGGGCCCAGAGGGAAATTCAAACAGAGGCAAAAAGGCTGGTGACACGAGGCAGAGTCTGGGTGGCTGGGGCGGTGAGCCTCTAAGCAAGACGCCTTCTCTTATTCTGAGAGGCCTCTGGCTCCTCCGATGTCCCCCGAGGCTGAGAAGCAGCCACAGGGAGTAATTCTGGGGACACCTGCCTTCTTCTCCGAACCACTTCCTCAGCCCCGCCCAGCGATGGGAGGCCGCCAGCATTAATGGCTGTTTTACGATCTATGGTTACATTTACTATCAGGGAGCACGCGGGAGGGGGCTCGAGACCTTGGCCCGCAGTTCCTGGTAGAACTGGAGGCAGCGGGCAGATGACAGGGAGAAGGTCTGACGTGGGAAGCCCCTAAGCCCCTTACTCACATCCGTTTCGTCTCCAATCAGTGTTATGAGGCTTGAACAATCATAGGTCCCATTTTACAGATGAGGCAAGAGAGGCACGGAGCAGTTCAGTAACTTGCCCAAGGACACACAGCTGGGAAATGGTAGGGCCATTCAAACCTAGGCTGTCGGCACTGATATGCTCAAGTACTCTCCTATGTGGAGGGGGATGAGGTCAAGGGAAAGGCCTTGTGTTTATTGAGCAGCTACTACAGGCCAGGTATGTTAGGTCCACCTGCTCATTTTAGGTTGAGAAACACCTGAAAGGTGGGGCATCATTTTTTTAAAAAAATATTTATTTGGCTGTGTCGGGACTTAGTTGCGGTATGGGGGATCTTTAGTTGTGCATGCAAATTCTTTCTCGTGGCATGAGGGATCTAGTTCCCTGACCAGGGATCAAACCCGGGCCCCCCCTGCATTGGGAGTGCAGAGTCTTAGCCACTGGACTATGTCAGTCGGGGGGTGTGGGCACCATTATCTCCGTTTTTACAAATGAAGACACTGAAACTTAGAAGAGAAGCGCTATTCAAGCTTATCACACAGCACGGGATTTCAAGCCTGGTCTGCCTGATTCCAAGCCTCCTCCTCTAGGAAGTCCCACAGGCTTGCTGCTCAGATGCCACCGAGTCTGCACCTGAAAACAAGTTGTTCTGATTCTCCCAGGGCTCATCACAGGAGTGACCATCACTCCTGGGGGCAGGTGAGGACTGTTCCTGTTGTTTCATGAGGTCCTCAGTAGAACTCAGTGAAGGGCTCGGCCTGCAGGAGGCGCCTGGCAAATACTAGTGAAGGATTAAACGAACTACAGTTTGGATAGAGGGAGATGAAGGTCAGTCACAGTGAGGACGCAAACACCACAGTCAGGCATGTAAAGGGTTACTGGGGTGTCCTTGCTGCTTTCTGCTCCCTCTCCCTCGCTACCAGGAGACAACTGAAGACAAAGGACCCAGGCAGCAGCAAGAGAGATTTAAGCTAGACAACAGTAGGCACTTCCTGAAAGAAGGGCGCTTGATTTCAAATCACCTCCAGAGTGATTTCTCAAGTGGGATCCCTGCCCTGGGGAGGGGACAAGGGCACAAGAGGCAGCTCAGAGGTGGTCCCACTGCCGCCCATGTGATGGAGGGCTCGTGGGGGCGCTGATGGGGGGAAGAAGCCACCTGCTGCTGGAGGGGTAAATTTTGAATGAAGACAATGGGCGACTTCCAGGCAGGAAAGCGAGCCTTGAAAGACAAGACAGATGGGAAGGAGAGTGGGGAGCAGCTCCAGGCAGAGGGAAGGGTTTCAGCAAAGGATGGAGACAGGTGAGGCAGCAGGAGCTCAGGGAATCAGGAGGGAAGGTGGAGAGAAACCAAGGTGCGTATGGAGGTGGCCGATGGATGACAGCGGGGTACCCTGGGAGCAGTCACATGGTGAAGGGTTCTGAGAGGGGGTCCCCCGCCGTTAGAGTTGACTTTCAGAGTCACCACCCTCAGTGGCAGCGAGATGCCTGCCCAGCTCTGGGCCATGCTCAGCCTCATCTTCTGGCGACCCCTCCTCTTCCTGACCCCAGCCTCTAACATGGAGATCCCAGGGTCCAATGTGGGCCCTCTTCTCTGCTCACTTCTATTTCTCTCCTCTGCCCTGTGATCCCTTCCTGGACCACACTGCCAACTCTCAAGATTTTTTATAGTTTTTTTTTTTTTGGCCATGCTGCATGGCACGAGGGATCTTAGTTCCCCGACCAGGGATTGAACCCAAGCCCTCTGCACTGGGAGCGTGAAGTCTTAACCACTGGACCACCAGGGAAGTCTGCAACTCTCAGATTTCTATCTCTAACTCAGACCTGAGCTTCTGACCTCTCAGTGGGTCCTCTGAAAATTTCACCTCCTGAGCATCTCCAAGAGGAACTCAAGCAGCCAGGTGGGGGTGATCCTTCTTCCCCGCCCCCCCACGCCATTTCCACGGTCCACCCACCAACACACGCCATCGGCATCACCGCTCAGATTCGATCCCCAATCCAGCCACTTTTCTACCTCTGCCCATCATGCCGACCAGGCCTGTGGCTGCAGTCACCAACTCACACCACTCTCCTGCTCTGCTCCCTAGAGTCCATTCTAGGAGCCAGGCTGGCATCCAGCAACCCTACAGAGGTCCTTCCCAAGGCTCCAGAACAATGGCATGCTCTCAAAGATAATCCCCACTCTCTGGCACCCTGGGTGTCTGGGCTGCTCACTGAGGTCAATTCTTTTGCCCAGACACTGCCCAGCTGGGTGTGGGCAGCCCTTCTCAGCCTCCAGGTCTGGCTTAACCGATGGGACCTTCAGAGGCCCCCTGACCACCTTCAACAGTTATTCACCACCACCACCACCCACCATTTTTCCCTTCTCCTATCACCCTGTTTTATTTCCTAAGCTCTAAGAAATCAGGTGGCACGAGTCCAAATTTGGACAAGCACTTACATTCATCCATCCATCCATCTGTTCCACAGATAGGTATTGGCATCTCACGCATACCAGGGACTGCTGTGGGTGCTGGGGATTCGGCAACCAGCCACAAAGCCCCAGCTTACAGTCTAGCACATCAAACACGCAAGCGGGCATGTGAGTCCATGCACACGGTGGGAGTGCGCCCCCAGAGAGCTCCTGGAACAGACGCCTGGGAGGGGGCCAATGCAATCAGGGCCGCTGGAGGCAGGGGGCTGGACAGAATGGCCTCTGGTCCCCTCCCTATCATCTCTAACTATTTAGGAGGAAGCATCCCAGGAAGCCTGGCCTTGCCTGGAGACGCTGGTTCAGCAGTGAGTTGAGCCGGATGTGAGGGCAAGGTCCCCTGCGGGAGTTGGGAGACAAGGGGGCGGGGGTGGGTGATGGGGGGGCAGGTGGTAGGTCTAGGTCGAGGAGGCAGGGGCTGCCATTCTGGAGTCCATCATGCCTGCCCTCTCCCACCCACCTGCCTCGGGAAACTGGTCACCTGGAGGAACAGGGAAGGCAGACAAGCTAGCAGCAGGCGGGGCCACCCAGTGGGAGGCGCAGAAGGCGAGAGGCGGCCCAGTCCCGCCTGAGCTCAGGTGGGCCCCCTCTGAAGCCAGTTAAGGGCAAAGGCCTCAGGTCTTTATTGTTGCTGTTTAGATACACAGTCGTGTCCGACTCGTCTGTGACCCCACAGACTGTAGCCCGCCAGGCTCCTCTGTCCATGGGATTTCCCAGACAAGAATACTGGAGTGGGGTGCCATTTTCTCCTCCAGGGGATCTTCCTGACCCAGGGATGGAACCCGCGTCTCCTGCATTGACAGCTGGATTCTTCACCACTGCACCACCATGAAACCCTCGGGTCTTCTTTAGGGGCAGGAAAACACCTCTAAAAACTTAGCAAGTGCCCACTTGGGCCAAGCACTGTGCCTCCATTTTTCCATTTCATTCTCAGAAGAGGCCAGAAGGAGGAGGCCACACAACTGTCAGAGAATCCCTTCGTTCACCCCAACCCCTTGTCACCGCCCCAGCCCGCTTCATGCCTGTTGTCACCCCCTGCCCAGCCCTGCCACCCCGGTACCCCGAGCGCGGGCTCCCCTGCACCCCGCCCCCTACCTCTTAATGACAAAGTGAATGCTGTGTCGCTCCTCCAGGATCCGCTTCAGCTTGGGGACTCCATAGGTGCAGGGGCGCTTGAAGGGGATCTTGTCTGGGATGCCCACGATCTCCACAGCCTCTGGGTCGCAGGCAATCTTCCTGTAGGGGACGGGGACCATGTGGTCCAGGCCCAGGGCTTCCGCTGGAAGGGCAACGGCAAGGCTGAACGCGGGATGGAGGCTGCAGGACATGCGGGGCCCCAGAGCCTGGTCATCACCACCTCCCACCTCCCAGGTACCAACCACTCTGGCCACACAGCAGCCAGAGGGGATCGTCCTGAAATATGTCACTATGCTCTTTAAAAAATGCCCATAGTCTCCCATCCCACTCAGCAACAGTCAAAGTCCTACAAAGCCCTATGTGACCAGAACCTCTGACCTTATCTCTCTCCTTTCACCACTCTCTGCTTGCTCACCCTAGTCTCTCCAGCTTTCTTCTTTCTTTCTTTTGCCATGTGAGATCTTAGTTCCTGATGAGGAATTGGAGGGCGGGGTCTTAATCACTGGACCACCAGGGAAGTTCCTCTCCAGCCTCCCCGCTGCTTCCCTAATGCACCAGGCACACACTCACCCCAGGGCCTTTGCGCCTGCTCTTCTGTCTACTCCGACACTCTTCTCCCAGCTCACAATAGCCTTCCTTCCCTCCCTCTCTCCATTCAAGCATCTGCTCAACTGTCACCTTACCAGCCTAAAGCAGCCCCCTCCTTCCCTCCAGAGCCTACCCTGGTTTGTTTTTCATCCCACACTTATCATAACCTGACGTTACAAACATATTTATCTGCGCATTGGTTCACTGTCTGGGACTGAACTAGGCCAGGACACACAGTAGTTGCTCCCTGTGTATCTGGGAGTGAATGAGCGGCTTCAGGAAGCTTCCAGGCTCATGCTGGGCTCTTGGCAAGATGCTTCCGGTCACACAGGCATGCCCTCTCCTCCAGGGAGGGGCCCAGTGCCCTGCTCCCTCATCAGTGACATAGATAAGACGCCGCCGGAAGCGGACAGCTTTGCCAACAGCAATGTAGACAGAATCCGAGCTCGGGAAGTGGTTCTTTGTTCTTTTCTTCCAGACCATGTGGTGTGGTCCTGCCATTTCAGTCACTCATACACCCCAGCTTCTCCTTTTATGCTCTTTTTTAGTATTTTCAATAATTAATTAATTAATTTGACTGCATCGGGTCTTAGTTGTGGCACGCAGGATCTGTCCTTGTGAGGCGTGGGTTCAGTAGTTGACACGTGCGGGCTTAGCTGCTCCATGGCATGTGGGATCCTAGTTCCCCAACCAGGGATCGAACCTACGTTCCCTGCATTGCAAGATGGATTCTTAACCACTGGGCCATCAGGCTCCTCCTTTTCATTTATTTTCTCACCCAATAGTTTTGAATGTCTAGTATGGGCTTGATGGTGCTATCATGGGGCCCCAAGGCCTGGGAGACAAAGCTGGGCCAGGTGTCCGCTTTGCTCATGCCTCGCCCAAGGGTGTCTCCAGCCAGTCCCAAGGCCCCGCCAGCTCCTCTCTGCCCCTCAGGCCGCTCTCCATCCTGGCCTGGCTCCTCGTGTCATGCCAGGCTTCATCTGCATCCAGACAAGTGCCAGCCCAGACCTGGACCGCGTTCCCTGCCGTCAGCCACGCCGGGACCCCTGGGCAGGGCAGAGTCTCTGTCCAGGATGCTCCCTGGGGTGCCGCCAAGGCTGTTTCTCTGTTGACGCGGCCCAGGTCTGCGTTGGCGGCTTTGGCAGCCAGATCCCACTGTGAAGATCACACTTGGCTTGTTGTCTAATTAAACCCTCGAAATCTCAGCAGCTGTCAAACCATTTCTCCCCCACCCCCCCACCGGTTCCCGAGTATCACCAGCCACCCCCCAGCCTCAGTACTTGAGTGATGGGTTCTTGGGTTTTTTGAGTCCATGTGAATCCAACTCCACTCGGGTTCATCTGACTTGCTGGGCCTGTCCTGCCACTGGCCCAGACAGAGATCTGGTTCGCAGAAGCCCCTAGCTGCTGACTGCTTAGAAGGGGCGGATAGAGCCCCCATGTACAATCCTTGGGCCCTTGTGTCATTTCAACCTCTCCTCAGTGGTAGAGATGCTGAGGCTTCCTGAAGGCTGGGGTCCCCGCATTTCTTTTCTGGTTTTTTCCCTTTGTACCTCCAGCCCCATCACTGGCCCACTTCGCCCAGAGTTGGGAGCTGAAATGGCGGGGGTGGGGACCAGGAGCAAGATCTGTAAGTCTTGGGTCTGTGGGATGCTTCAGGCATCCAAACAACGTCCCTAGCCACCCAGAGGGTCTCCCAATACTCACGGGGGGCAGCTTCTCCCCTGGGGAGACAAAGGGACAGCTCAGAGGGAGCCCTGGCCTGAGGAGGGGCGAGGTCTCAACCACTTCACCCCCAACACTCCTCCTTGGGTTTGGCCATGGTGGTGGGCCCCGGTGCTGGCCTCGGGGACAGGCACAACATTCTGGAAACATCCAGCACACACAACAGGCTAAAGACTGGCACCTGCTGTGCCCACACGGTGAGGGCAGAACCCACCCACTGCAGACGGACCCGGACTTCCCCAGCTACCCTCTCTCTGCTCCCCCATCCAGCTCACACCTGCCTGGGGAGGAAGGGGAGAAACTCAGGTGCTGAAGGCCCTCTGCAGTACCCCGCCTCGCTCAGCCCCACCCCAACCCGGACGGCCCAGCCCACTAAGCCCATGGGACTCAAGTCTCCCCAGCCCCAGGGTGGATCGAAGAACACCTCCTCCAGGAAGCCACCCCTGACTCCCCAAGCCTGGCTCTGAGTCATCCTCCCTTTCTAAGGCCCCCACCCCCTGCACGCTACTACACACCAGCACGTACTACCGTATACCACTGCGTACCACCGCAGACACATCTTCAGGCACCCGCTGAAGCACCTTGAGACCAGAGCTGGTCTGAGTGCCTGGCACGAGATCGGGGGCTCAAAACGCATGACTGAGAAGGGAGCCAACAGGTCAACAAGTGAGAGCAAAAAGGAAGGGAGAAAGGGGGCGTCCCTGGGGGCTCGGTGGTGAGGAACCCAGCGGCCAATGCAGGAGACGTGGGGCCAATCCCTGATTGGGGAAGATCCCCCATGCCTCTAGGCAACTAAGCCCGTGCACCACAGCTGCTGAGCCTGTGCCCCAGAGCCCGTGCTCCGCAAGAAGAGAAGCCCACACTCCACATCTAGAGAGCAGCCCCTGAGCCCCGCAACTAGAGAGAAGCCTGTGACGCAACAAACACCCAGCACAGACAGGACAAATCAATAAAGCTAATTCTTGTCAAAAAAGGGAAGAAGCAAGTGTGGTATGTGATATAGTTAGGTACACATGTGATCTTCAACTCTGGTGTGTGTGTGTGTGTGTGTGTGTGTGTGTGTATGCATGTATGCGTGTGTGTATGCTTAGTCGCTTCAGTCGTGTCCAACGCTTTGAGACCACATGGACTATAGCCCGCCAGGCTCCTCTGTCCAGGTGATGATACTGGAGTGGGTTCCCATTTCTCCTCCAGGGGATCTCCCAGACCCAGGGATCAAACCCGTGTCTCCTGCGCCTCCTGCATTGGCAGTGGATGCCTCACCGCTAAGCCACCTGGCAATCCCTGGCAAATCACCAAATCCCTGGAGGGGGTGGTGGGAACTGCAGATGGGTAGACAAGTTGGACAGAAGTGTGGGTACCCTGGGGACCCATTACTTGTGAATGGTGTCTGAAGCAGGGGTGCAGTCTTGGGGGACTGCGCCCTTAACCTGGGGGGCAGTCTATAACTCCGGGCAGTTAGGGTCAGAAGAACCGAAACAAGATGCAGGGCCCCCAGCTAGTGTCCACGGAGGACTGGAGGGTTGCGTGGCGTGGAAAACACAGATTTCTGCTGTGAGAAGTGTTGTGAGCAGAGGAAGAGGGTTTTTTTTTTAGCCAAGCCGGGGGGAGGGGCAGGTGGCTCGGTGGTAATGAATCCACCTGCCAAGCAGGAGACCCGGGTTCGATCCCTGGGTCAGGAAGATCCCCTGGAGAAGGAAATGGCATTCTCCAGGTATTCGTGCCTGGAGAACCCAGGGACAGAGGAGCCTGGAGGGCTTCAGTCCACGGCGCCACAAAAGAGTCGGACACAACTCGGTAACTGAACAAGAAGGGGAGGGCAGTGAAGCCATCTTTATTTGGGGCCGGTCTGGTCATGGTGAGAAGGCCAAGGTTAGGGAGGACTGGGCAACTCCAGGGCATCTGGCAAGTGGCTGTGGACTCCCAGGGCGGTGGTCTCCCCTGACCCCACAGAAGCAGCAGTTCCGCGGGCCCCGGACCCTCCTCTCTGTCCCTGTAGCTCTGGGTGGTGCCCCCTCCCCCCGGCCTCCTCCTTTGGTCTCCTCATGCAGAGGGACCACCCCCCGGGGGGCTGCATGATGCCAGTGAGTTCAGCGACATCACAGTTGCGTGCCGAGTGATCTGGGGGTACCTGCGTCATCTCATCCCGCCCTGGCCAGGGCCACACTGCAGCTGATCATTGAGTGGGGCTCACAGGCAGAGCATAAGAGAGGCTGAGCCAGTGAGACGGGACTGCAGAGGGGACCAGGTGTGGGAGGGGACTTGGGGATCCCGGGTCTCAGCGTGAGTTTACAGGTCTGGCCCCAGCCTCCGAGCCGACAGTGGCTGCCCTGCACACTTGGCTGAAGCACCACCTTGTGGGAGACCCCCCACCCTGGCCCCGGTTACCACCTGTGTCTGTCTCCCGGAGTACTGTGAGCTGACACGCGCTCTGAGCCCAGCTCTGTCCTGGGTGCCAGGGACACCGAGGGGCCAGGGCTGTCTGGGGACAGATACAGACATGGTGCATCAAGCATGCGATACGGAACAGAGAGGAAACCATCGGGGTTTTTAGGGCCCAGACTGAGTTTTAAAGAACAAGTAAGGAGTCTGGTTCGAAAAACCTGCAAAGGGCTCACCAGGCAGGGGGCATGCCAAGAAGGGTGCACAAGTGAGGTGGCAGGATACGGCACGGGGTGACAGGGAACTTGTGGGCATGCCAGGCCAACAAATATTTTTCTGGATGGTGCCCTAGATGGGCAGTCACCCCACCACGCTTCCGGCCCGCCTCCCACAGGTGAGTCAAAGTCAAGGGCTATGCCATCAGTCCCACCCCCCGCCCCAGGGAATCTGGAAGGGAAATATTGACACAACCACCCCCTCCCCAGACAGGAGATGACATTCGCGTTGACGGCGCGCGGGTGCCAGCATATGGCTCCCGCTGTCATGTTGGGGAACACAAGTGATTGCCACATAATGAGCTGCTCAGCACGCTGCCAGGGCCACCCCGCGGGCCCAACGCCCACTCACCATATCTGCTGTTAAACAGGATCTGCACGCACTCCCGCAGGGTGTTGATGTCCTCGGTTTCCTTGATGAAGGCGTCCCATTTCTCTATCAAAACACAGGAGGGACAAGTGAGGCCCGTCCGAGCGGGGACCCCATGGTCTGGAGGCCTCTGGCCTCTGTCCGCCCACCGCACATGTGTGCTCCATTTCTGCAGTCATGCCTGACTCTCTGTGACCCCGTGGACTCCGGCCCGCCAGGCTCCTCTGTCCAGGCAAGAATACTGGAGGCGGTCGCCATGCCCTCCTTCTCTAGGGGATCGTCCCAACCCAGGGATCGAACTCGTGTCTCCTGCATTGCAGGTGGATTCTTTACCCACTGAGCCACCTGGGAAGCCCCCGGTCTGCCCCATGGACAGTGCATATCATGCAGGTGCAGCCAGTCCATCCTGGGCCTCTCCTGAGTCTCGACCTTCGAAACCTAACCGTCATGTCTGATGCACCCGGGTTCTCAACCAGCTTTGGCCTTGATGGCGTCCCCTCGAACCCTCAGCCCTGCTGGCCTCTCCCACAAAGCCAAAGTCTCTGCCTCAATTTAGCATGAGTCACTAACGAGATCATTTGGTTTGTGAAAATTATAAAAGGAACATCTTTAATGTATTAAGTGGTTATCTGAGCTAAGTACTTTGTACATAGATAACATGCTAGTTGGGGCTTCCCAGGTGGTACTAGTGGTAAAGAACCGGCCTGCCAATGTAGGACATGTAAGCGATGCAGGTTCAATCCTTAGGTGAAGATCCCCTGGAGAAGGAAATGGCAGCCCACTCCAGTATTCTTGCCTGGAGAATCCCATGGACAGAGGAGCCTGGCGGACTACAGCCCACGGGGTCGCAAAGAGCTGGACATGACAGAAGCAATTTAGCACGCAATATCCTAGTTAAGCCCTCAGAACAATCTGTAAACACAGATAGCAAACGTAGCATCATTTCCATTTTGTAGGTGGGAAAACTGAGTCTCAGAGAGACTAAGTAACTTGCCTGAGATCACCCAGCTAGTACCTGGTGAGATTCTGTCTCAGCTTGGATCCGTTGCGCACGGTGGCCTCCCACAAGGCTGTTCTGCGTGGACATCCAGGCCCCCTCCCTGCCTGACATGCACCTTGTTTGGGGGTCTCTACTCTGATCCCAGGACATTAGGTTTCTTAAGGAACCTCTCATCGAAGTGAGGCTGAGACCTCCACAAGGCAAAGTTGCTGCAAAATCTTACTTCATCCTTTTCCTGGTATAAATGAATTCCACATTTTCCTGTTCCCTATATTGCATGGTACTTTAAAAATGTGTCCACAGGACTTCCCTGGTGGTCCAGTGACTAAGACTCTGGACTCCCAAAGCAGGGGGCCTGGGATCAATCCCTGGTCGGGGAACTAGATCCCACAAGCCACAACTAAGAGTTCACATGCCCCAACTAAAGATCCTGCATGCTGCAACAAAGGCCTGGCACAGTCGAACAAGTAAATAAATATATTCTTAAGAAGCCTCTCCCTTGCCTGAAGGGCCTGAAATTAAAACAAAATATATCTGTCCATCTGGCCATGTACTTCTTGGACACCTGTTCCTTCACGAGGTGGAGTTTAATTCCTCTCTCTCCCTTTTGAGTATGAACTGGATCAAGTTCTTGGCTTCATTTTTTTTTATGGCCATGCCATGCAGCTTGCAGGATCTTGGTTCCCTGACCAGCAACTGAACCAGTGCCCCCAGCAGTGGAAGCATGGAGTCCTAACCACTGGACCACCAGGAAAAGTCCCAAGTTCCTGGCTTCTAATGGGTAGAACATGGCAGAAGTGACAAGTGATGTCTGAGGCTGGGTCATAAAAGACATGTGGCTCCCTCCTCACTCTCTCAGATCACTAATTCCAGGAAGCTAGCTGCTGCATTGTGAGGGTACTCAAGCAGCCCTGTAGAGGCCCACGCAGTAAGGAATACAAACCCTGCCAACAGCCACACAGGCGAGGCTGAAGTGGATCCTCCAGCCCCGACCGAGCCTTCAGATGATCATAGCCCCAGATGATATCTTGATCACAGCCTCATGAGAGAAACCAAAACCATAACCACCTGGCTACCCTGCCCCTGAATTCCTGATCCACAGAAACCATAAGGCATCAGTGCTTGTCGTTTTAAATTTTTGGGGCAACTTGTTACGCAGCACTGTGTAACTATTACATATTGGTTTTACTCTGGTTTCACTCACAAGTCCCTTGTGCAGTGCTGGTCCTCCTATCTCTCACAAAGACTCAGGGGACACACATCCATGCCAGGAGGCACCACCCCAGTCCTGGATCCCCACTCTGGGCAGGGTGCTGCCACGGGCACTGTCCTACCTGACTTGTCATGGACGATGGAGAAGAGGATCCGCTTAGAGGCATGGACGTTCTGAATGAGAGGACCTCCAGGACCAGTGGGCTTCTGTCCTGGACAAGGGAGCGGAAAGGTACAGGTTCAAGGTGGGCCCTAAGAGGGGTTCCCCTAGATCTGGCCTGGGTGCATAGGTCGGAGCTCTGGGGTAACATTTCCCCCACCAGGGAGAACACAGAACTGAGCCCCGTGATCAGGAACGCAAGGCAGGTGTGCTGACCAGAGGCCTGAGACATTCTGTAGCAGAGTCTGCTCTCTGGATGGCAGATGGGGAAGAAAGTCCCAGCTCACCTTTTACAGGTGGGGACACATTTCAGGCATATAAGCCCTGTCCTCCTGCTCATCCCACACTGTGGAGGGGAGGGTGGGGTCCCTTTTTCTCCTTCTCATAACTTAAAAGCACCTACTCTGTGCCAAGCATTGCACTCGGCGCTTGAGTACGGTGCTTCTCAAACTTGGGCACCCACTGGAACCACTTCGCACACCTGTCAGTTTGCAGGTGGCTGGGCCCCACCCCCGAAGCGCCGGCTTCAGCAGGCCTGCGCTGGGCCCGAGAATGCGCACTGCGAACGCGCTCCGTCATTTCATCGCGGTGACAATCCAGCTAGACAGGTACTCCCAGCATCTCCATTTTACAGAGGAGGAAACTGAGGCTCAGAGAGATTTGCCCTGGGACACACAGCCACTATGTAGAGGAGCCAAAATAAGGATACCGGTCTTTCTCATGCCCAGTTTTTCCTTGTTTCTGGTACCCCTACTCCACGCTGGGTATGCAGTAGGTGCTCATTATGCATGGACCTGATTGGTATGCTTACTCTCCCCCTCCAGAGACTCCCCCGGGGATCCTCTTGGGCATCTCTTGCCCCAGATCACAGATGACTGGGCAGAGGCTGGGGTCTGATTGAGTCCAAGCTAGGACGCCAGCTGCCCTGCCTCAGCCCCTGGCTCCGAGACGCCTCCTGCAGCCCTGAGCACCCCAACCTCCCCTGGGAAGCTGCCCCTGCAGGAGTGACCTCTGTCCCACTCCCAGACTCAGGGGTCCCGGAAGCAGCTTACCACAGCAGTCCGGGAAGTCCTGGGCAGCGGGGGCCTTGGGCTCCGGCCCAGGCCGGCCGAGGCCCAGGTCGCTGGGGCCAAGCGGGCAGGCAGGCGCCTCCTGCTTGAGCTCCCGCACGGTGTGGTTCGGGAGGGCCGTGCTGTACAGAAAGCTGGCCACGGACGAGGAGGGGGCGGTGGGGGGCAGGTCCTGGGGTGGCCCCTTGGGGGTCTGGCCATGCAGGCCACAGTCCCGAGCCCCCTTGGCTAGCAGAGAGACGCCATTCAGCTCCACCAGGGCCTTCGAGTCCCGCCCGCCATCCTCGAGCGGCCTGGGTGAGGGAAAGGACACGTGATGGCTTTGCACCCCTGTCCAGCCAGGGATACGTCTGCCCCCAGCCCTCTCTGCACAGACCACAACAGCCTGTGAGGCACGCAGGACGGGAGCGAGTCCTCATTTACAGGCGGGGGTGCAGGCCCGGGGGGGGGGGGGTGTGACACGTCCAGGGCCCTGTGCCTGGACCCTCCCCGAGGACCGGGGCCCTGCCCCTCGACCTCTGTGCCCCGCGGCCACCCATTGCATCCTTTCAGCTGCAGCCAATCGGCTTTCACCTCCTAACGCATCCTTCCTTCCCAGGCTCATGTTCTGGCCGCGGTGCCCTAGCCCCGATGGGTGACTCAGGCTGCTTCCAGGCTGACCGGGCGATCGGTACCCTCCCCCGCCCACCAGCCCCTAATGGAACCCTTGCTTGACAACCCCAAGGAGCACCACGATGCGGCTTCCCGCCTCCACACAGGCTGTTTCTGATACCTGCGGGGCTGCCGGTGCTGTTTCTTCCCCAACCGAGCCTCTCTGCACATGCAAGTCCCCAGGGAAGACTTCTGTGACTCGACACCTGGCTTGGAGCACACTCTGTGTCTGCATTTCTGCCTCACTCCTGCCATCAGACTGGGAGCTCTTACAAGCAGGGTCCCCGGTTGGGAATCTGAAGTCCCCTCCCCTCCGGCTGGGCCAGCGGCCACAGCACGGAAGGTCATCGCCTGGCCCGGCCCCCACAGTCTGACTACTGGCTCTCAGCTACTCCCGGGCCGGCGGCCTCACTCACCTCTTGAGCTTGAAGCGGATCCGGTGGCTGTGTTCCAGGATGGCCATGAGGGCCTTGGGGTCGTACTCGGCCGGCCTCCGGAAGGCCAGGCCCTCGGGCAGCCCCTGCACGGCCAGCAGCCCTGGTTCCCGGAGCAGCCGCTCGTAGGGCAGTGGCACCACGCTGGCCCTCCCCAGGGCCTCGCCTGCGGGCGCAGGGGGTGGAGGAGAGAGGCCTGATGAGAGGGCAGCCAGGCCGGGGTGGGGGCCGGGCGTGCCCCAGAGCTGGGGCCATGCTGAGCCACTCCCTACGGTGCCGGGTCCCCAGGAGACTGGACCCCACGGGCCCCTTCATTTGCAAACCTCACAAAGACTGACCCCCTGAAGGTGGAGCGGGCAGGGGCTGTGGATGGCCCCCCCCACCTCCCTGCTGTCTGCAGCTGAGGGCCACGGCTGTCCATCAAAGGGGTCCCCTGGCTTCCCTGCCACTCTCTTCTCCGGGCTTCTGGGTGGAAGGGAAAGCAGGGCCAGGAGCTCAGGCAGGAGGTGAGGAGGGGGGATGGTGAGAGACAGAGAATACACAGGGGAAGGGCAGCTGCTGCAGGGAGGAAGGAGAAAGGATGAGAGAGGGGAGGGCAGGGGAGGAAGAGGGGATGGAGAGGAAGTGAGAGACAGAACAGACAGGCTGAGAAGATGGGGAAGGACGTCCCTAGTAGGCCTGTGGTCAAGACTCCACACTCCCAATGCAGGGGCGCAAGTCTGGTCCCTGGCTGGGGTACTAAGGAAGATCCCACACATGCCACATGGTGTGGCCAAAAAAAAAAAGATGGCGAGCACGAGGGAAGGCAGGATAGAAGGGGTGGCGAGGGGCCTGGGCTCACGGACTTCTGCCGCCCCCCACCAGGAGGCTGAGGGCTTCCCAGGTGGCGCTAGTGGTAAAGAACCCTCCTGCCAATGCAGGAGACATAAGGGGCACAGGTTCAATCCCTGGGTTGGGAAAATCCCCTGGAGGAGCAAATGGCAGCCCAATCCAGTTTTCCTGCCTGGAAGATCCCATGGACCGAGGAGCCTGGTGGGCTATAATCTGTGCATGTTGGCGTGCTAAGTCACTTCAGTCATGTCCGACTCTTTGTGACCCTGCGAACCATGACCTGCCAGGCTTCCTCTGTCCTTGAGATTCTCCAAGCAAGAATACTGGAGTGGGTTGCCCTGACCTCCTCCAGGGGATCTTCCCAACTCAGGGGTCAAACCGGAATCTCCTATGTCTCTTTCATTTCATGTGGATTCGTTACCGCTAGTGCCACCTGGGAAGCCCAGGGGGGCTAAGGTCCACGTGGTTGCAAAGAGTCGGACACGGCTGAAGCGACTGAGCATGCACCTACCAGGAGCCAGAAGGAAGCTACGCCCCTTGTAGCCACTCCTGATTCTGCCCGAGGCAGGCAGGCAGTCGGGGTGCAGGGGCTCTGGGCATGTGCCCTGTATCTGGCAAGAGTTTCTGCAGTGACACAGCCCACCAAGCGTGACCAGTCCTCCCATCCTAGGGCCTCCAGACCCTGACTCGTCTTGGCTTCCTTCTACTGACATCTAGACTCCAGCAGGGTTTCCCTACACGCCCAGACCTCTGCTCCAGAGAGCGAAAGGCTGCAGGAGGGGAAGGAATAAAGCAGATGAGAAATAATGGTGGTGGGGGGAGCGGGAGGGAGTCCCTTAGGGATGGAAGGGACCGCCTGAGGTCACCCAGGGAGCGTGGAAGTCACCACTGGGCCAGAGACCTGGTGGCAACCTGACATTTCCTGAGGGAGGCCAGGCCTGCTCATCCCTTCCCCTTTTCCCACTCCAGGAGAAAGACTTGGGTGGTCAGTTAGCCTTCATTCAGTCATTCAACAAACACCCTCTGGGCTCCTGCTATTGCTGGGCTCTGAAACTGCAGGCTAGGAACAGCAGAAAGTGCAGGCATGGTCCCGGATCCTGGAGAACGACTGGGTGAGGACACAGTGGGTGCCCACAGGGGACCCCAACCCAGCTGGGAGCTGGGGGCTTCCTGGAGCTGAGCCTCAGACAGCAATGCCATGTCCACCAGACAGAGGAGGGGAAGGGCCAGCCCTACAGGCGCAGCAGAGCAAAGGTGAGGAGGTGTGAAATGAAGCCAGAGTGAGTGGGAGAAGAGGAAGGCGGTCAGAAGGGCTGGAGCGGGGGTTGGCAGGCTGGGGTGGGGGCTGATGCCACACCCAGGGTGACGGGGAGCCCAAGAAGGGAGCGGAGGAAAGAGCTCTGTGGTCAGACTTGTGCTTTAGGAAGATGCCTGGCAGGGGGCGGGTGGGGGGCGGCAGGGATCTGGAGGCTAGGCGATCAGGGCAGGGATGGTTGGTTCAAGGAAATGGGGCTGGGCTGGGAGATCCATGCCTGGGGATGCAGAACTGGGGCGAGCTGGAGGGGGAGGGGGAGAAGGCTCCCACGCCTTGAGGTTTTGCCCACCGCCTGCAGTGGCGGGAGCGGGGCCTCCTCAGCTGGGGAGGGTGGGGCCGGGGGCTCCCACCCACCTGGGGGCCCCAAATGGAATGAGGAAGGATCTTACTATAAAGAACATCAAACACCTCCTCTACCATCTTCCGCAGAAGGTACACGTCCGAGCCATGTTCCAGGGCAGACCGTGGGGCGTTCCGGCCGCCACCCTCACCCCGCGGCACCTTCTTGGGGTGCTCTGCCTCCGGCTCCTTCCACGGGGGCCCTCCTGCAGGACACAGAGGTGAGGCCGTGGTGAGTTCTCGCATCACCACCAGCCCAGTGAGTGGGGATGTCCCTGGCTCGGGTCGAGTCCTGCGGCTGGATACCCAACACGGAGTGCCCACGGAGGAATGAAGGAAGGATTAATGAGTGAGTGAGGCCTGCCCCAGCCACCTGCCTAGGGCCAGGCTGGTCATCAGAGCGCCCAGTGCCCAGTGCAGGGCACGCATCCCTGCTTACCTCTAACTCACCGGCTGACCCTGGGTAAGTCCCTTCCCTCTCCGGGCCTCAGTCTCCGAGCTCTCAACGGGAGACTAGCTGGCCTGGGGCAGAACTGGGGTTCAAGGAGTGTCCGGTCCATCACCCCTTTCTGTCTTAACCAATCGAGGTCCTACCTCTCTGCTATGCCATATGGGGAGATGATGGGGACCCTAGCAAGAGGCTGAAGGGGGCTGTGAAGCACTTCACGCCAGGATGGACCAGGGTGGGAGCCTGGGAGCATGGGGAAGATGCTAGAAACTTCGTTGGAAAGAGAATGAGAGGAGGGCCTGGGGGGCCCCCCCTCAGCTTGGAGTCTGCTCTCCTTGGGGACCTGTGAAGCTTGAAATAAACCAGCCAAGTTCCCGGCGCTATAAATAGCAGCTCTGCCTGGCTCTGGGAAGCCAGGTGCACCTTCCCCAGGCTCCGGGCTGGCTCCCAGCCTGGCCCACGAGGGCCACAGACCCCCGCCACTGCCCACCCTACCCAGGTCCAGGTCTCCTGCCCAACCTTGGAGAGGGGACAGGTTCCGAGAGCCAGGTGGGAGAGGGGGCTGGCTGGGGAGGCAGGTGGTCCCCAGTAACGATACAATGATGTGTCCCAGCACCAGGGGTCAGCCTTCCCAGAAATGGCTAATCCAAGAGACCAAGCCCCGGGCAGGGGTGGGTGGGGCTGGGGTAATGAAAGGGCTACTAACAGCTAGGAAAACAATGGCTGGCGTTTATTGAGGGTGAACTACGTGCCAGGCACTGTTCTTGGTGCTTGCCATGTATTAATTCGTTTAATCCTCAGCTTGACCCAGGAGAGGGTAGCACTGCGGTCCCCTTTCACAGATGAGGAGCCTGAGGCCCAGCAGGTGGCCGAGCCAGGATTCGGCCCCAGGCATCTGGCTCCAGGGCCCACTCTTAGCCCCAAGAGCTCTGGGTCCCCCAAACCACGGGCTTGCATGCCCACCTGGGCTCTAACCTCCCACAGAGGGGAAGCCGACCCCGCTCCCTGGGGAGCTCACCGCCAAGCTGGGGCACCAGGCGTGCAGATGGAAGTTGTGGGCACGGGAGGAATGCATGGAGTGGGTGGGGGGCAGTCACGGCCTAGGCGCTGGGGCGGAGGGGCATGGACGAGGCCGGGAAGGGTGTGAGTCTGAAGGCTGGGGGGACGTCTGCCAGGCACAGGGGGGCGGGAGGGCCTGTCAGAAGAGGGCACGGGAGGGACGGAGGCGGCGGTGAGCAGGGACACGCACGGAGCCGGGGGTGTGCTCTTGAGCACCGGGGATGTGGGGAGGAGAGAATGCAGAGGCCCGGCTGCTTCCGAGGAGCCCTGGAGGCCCAGGTAGCACTGAAGAGTTGGGGGCTTCAGAGGGACCCCTCTGGATCAGGGCTACTGGCTCACAGCTAGCAGGGCTCATCTCTTCTGGGAGCGACCAGGAGCCCTTGGCAGGGGTCCCAGGGGGTGCACAGGCTGCACCCCCCCATTTAGAAAGGGCAGACCCCATCTCCATCACCCGTCAGCTGCGTTTTGTGCCCCTCACTGCCCGGTTACGCTCACCGCATCTCAAGTTCTCATCTGTACACCAGGGGCGACTGTCCCCTGAGCCCTCTGTGAACAGCAGAGAGCGCCAGCGCCCAGCCCTCTTTATCACGACATCCCAAACTGCTCCCGTTTCTAGAGCGTTCCCTACATGCTGGAGGAGTCCTCAGTCACATCATCCCCGGGGGCCTCCAGCAGGCGGCTCCAAGATTCTGTTACTGTGACAGGGTCAGTGCCAGCCTCCCAGGGCTGACGTCAGGACGAGGGAGTTTGTGCGTCAAGGGTGTTGCATGCAGCAGGCGCTCAATAAATATTAGCTGAGCACGTGGACTCAGTCCCCACATCAGGGATGTGCAGGAACCGGGCCACAGCCACAGTGTCCCCTTCTGTCCCCGAGCGGATGGAGGCAGCCGCGTCTGGACCGCCCAGGGTTGGGTCAGCTCGCCTCTCTTGGCCGAGGGACGCGGTGTGATCCCGCCCCGAAAATGCCAGGTTGGGAAGCCTGCATCCGCACAGCTTGCCCTGTGTCTCCCCCGACACAGGGCCACCTGGTGTTGCACCAGGGACCCAGCGAGCGGCCAGCTCTCCTGCCCTCCAGGACGGCGGGCCCCGGCCCTCTGGAGCCCCGGGTACTCACGGCAGAACCTGAGGAAGTCTGATTGCAGCTCCTTGCGTGCGTTCAGGAACATTCTCCCCTTCTCAGTGCCGACCACGAAGGCGCTCTCATCATGCACGGCGACGCAGGCCACCTCAGCGTTCAGCTTGGAGAGCGCTGAGCACTGCGTGGGGAGCAGGGATGTGAGCTCGGGAAAGGGCCCCCCACTCCGGACACCCCCAGGGCTAGCTTTGGGGGGGTGAGAGCTGAGCCCCCAGCTGCCCGAGATCCCCCCAGCAGCTCAACGTCTTGGGTCTTAGATGCTGCAGTGGGAATGAATGAACGACCCCCACAGAGCTTGGCCAAGGTCAGGAGAAGAAGACAAGGTTATGGTTTCTGGAGGAGGACAAAGGCACACAAGATCTGTGTCCCATCCCCAGGCCCTCCTGCTCTTGGCAGGCTTCTGGCCTCAGGCCTGGTCCCAGCCCCAGGGGCGATCCTGTCCTGGGCTCTAAGTCCCTGAAGAGGAGGTGGGACGGGTCCCAGGAGAATCAAGGCTTTAATCTTGCATCAGCTTCTTCCTAAAAGTCATGCCCTCTTCTGGGCCTCAGTTTCTAAGTCTGTAAAATGGAGACAAGCTGTCCAGCTCCCAGAGTGGCAATGGGCTTGTTCTGGGGATTCAATGGGGCCTGGCTGGTGGGAAAGAACCTCTAAACCATGGCAGCCTGTGCAGGGATGAAGCAAAGAGTTTCTTTCTGCAGCCCCAGAGCTGAGATTGGCAGGCCCACGGCACAGGAAACCCTAACACGGGGGCCCTGCAACCAAGACCACCAGTATCTCAGGCCTCTAACCTACCTCACTGGGAAACCTGTCTGCAAAGCTTGTGGCATGCAGTCAGCCAGTCAGTTCAGTCGCTCAGTAGTATCCGACTCTGCGACCCCATGGGCTGCAGCACGCCAGGCGTCCATCCCCGTCCATCACCAACTCTCGGAGCTTGCTCTAACTCATGTCCATTGAGTCGGTGATGCCATCCAACCATCTCATCCTTGGTTGCCCCCTTCTCCTTCTGCCCTCAATCTTTCCCAGCATCAGGCTCTTTTCCAATGAGTCAGTTCTTTGCATCAGGTGGCCAAAGTACTGGAGCTTCAGCTTCAGCATCAGCCCCTCCAATGAATATTCAGGACTAATTTCCTTTAGGTGTGCAGTCAGCGTCTGATAAGTGCGGGTTTTATCTGAGTTAGCGCTCTGTGGACAGTCAGAAGTCTGGCTTCTAATCACAATTCTGCTGCTACGTGATCTAGGCCAGGTTCTACACCCTCTCTGGGCCATGATCATGCCTTGAGTGGCAGCTCTGGCCGGGAATCGCCCTAAGGAAGCTGGGGACATCAGGCCAGCAAGACTGTCCCCTGGGGCAGGAATGGTGTTGATTTCCTCTCTCTAAGATTAAAACCAAACCCTGCGCTCCTTTTCCCCGAGGCAACATGGTAAAACAAATAAACAAACAGATTCAGCTGTCTCCAAGGGGAGGCCACCAGGGCTGGAGGTGAGCCTCTGCTATGTGGTCACTTCACAGCCGAAGAAGCTGAGGTCACAGCAGGGAGCGGATTCGCCCAGAGGCACAGAGAATGAGGGTCACGAGGAAGCCTCTGGAAAAGGGTCAGAGACTGGATGGGGGGAGGTGGTGAGCAGACAGCGCTTTGCCCTCTCCCCCCACCTCCACTGCAGACTGCCTGAGGACCCCGCCCAAGGCCGGGAGGGTACCAGCAGAGTTAAGGCACTGTCAATCAAGTGCCACCGTCACCCAGGACGGTCCCTCAGGACATCTGTACAGGCCTCGCTGCAGGGCGGCGGGGGAGCCTGTCCTGTCCACGGCACAAGGACAGAGGGCCGTCGGTTCCTCCAAGGAGCCCCTCAAACACCCTCCACAGCAGCACTGCCAGCTTAACTCAGTTGTGTCCGACTCTTTGCGGCCCCATGGACTGTAGCCCGCCAGGCTCCTCTGTCCATGTGATTCTCCAGGCAAGAATACTGGAGCAGGTTGCCATTCCCTTCTCCAGGGGATCTTTCAAACAAAGGTCTCCCGCATCGCAGGCAGATTCTTTGCCGCTGAGCCATCGGAGATGGTCCCCTAGAATTTCTGCAGTGACGGAGATGTTCTATTTCTACACTGTCTGATAACATGACCACTAGCCACATGTGGCCCCCCCGCCCCCCGCCAAGCTCCAGAAACGATGCTTAGTGTAACGGAGTCACTGAAATATTTCATCTGGTTATTCATAAACATTTATTTGGCTGCTTTGGGTCCTAGCTATGGCACAAGGGATCTGTGATCTTAGCTGTAGCATGTGGGATCTTGAGTTCCTGACCAGGGATCGAACCTGGGCCCCCTGCATTGGGAGCATAGAGTCTTATCCACTGGACCACCAGGGAAGTCCCAGGGAGGGAGACTTGTGACCATCCCAGGGATGGGACTTGAACTTCGAGAGGTGACGAAATGAAGACAAGGGGTGAGGGGATGAGGGCTGAGCTTTCAAGGCTTGATCTCACTTAAGTCTCCCGCCTGCTGGTGAGGGCAGAGGCCTTGGGGCAGGTGGGGAACATGGAGGCCTAGAGCGGTGGGGCTCCTGTGAGTAGCAGAGTTACGAAGGCCGACGGTCCCACTGCCCTCCGGGGCACTCACCATGGAATCTAAGGCAGACACGAGGCTGGTGATGATCTCGTCTTTGCGGGCGAAGGCGGAGGTCCAGCGGTCAGGCCCGCAGCCGTTGGCGGGGATGTCACAGCGCTTTCCCAGCAAGGCCATGGTCGCCTGGATGGAGGGAGGCGGGGAGCAGGTGGAGGTGGGTGGGCGGGGCACACGTAGCGTTTGTCCCCCCATAACCCGCCGAGCCCCTGAGACCACCTCCACCTGCCAGGTGGGACAAGTCAAGGACTGGTCTTCTCTTCCCTAAGGGTCTTCCATGCACGAAGGACTCTGAGCTCTGTCAGGCTTGGACCCACCGCAGCCTGCATGGCGCATTACAGGTGTGAGAAACGGACGGCGGAGTAACTGAGGGCATGTCTCCCCAGGTCTGCACCCCAGAGCCAAGCCCAGTGTCACGAGCAGTCTCCTTGGCAGACCCTAAATGCCAGCTGTTCTGGCATGGCCCTCCCTTGCTCACACACCCTCCATAGCTCCCTACTGCCCACGTTAGCTCTCGATTCCTCAGCTTGGTATTCAAGGTTCCAGACTTGTCCCTTGCCTCAGCTCCCCCTTACACCCCCATGCTCTGAATCCTCTAAATGTCACCATCCTCCAGACACATGACCATCCTTTATGGGTCCTCAGCTGTCACTGGTTCTTCTCTGAATACCCTCCCTGGCCCCTTTGGCATTTACTGACTGCTTCCTTAGCTTTAAAAGTAAACATTTTTTTTTTAGTATCTGGCCACACTGCACAGCATGGCGGAGGTGGGGGGTGTCTTAGATCTCCGACCAGGGATTGAACCCCTGTCCCCTGAATTGGAAGGCGGAGTTTTAACCACCGGACTGTCAGGGAAATCCCTGCCCCCTTAGCTTTCAATTGTCACCTCTGCTGGGAAGGCTCCCTGGATTGCCCCCTCTCCTACCCCTTCCTTCCCAGGATGGGCCAGGTATCACTGGGCTCCCCTCTGTCCCTGAGCGACCCCATCACAGTTCCCAGGGGCAAGGCTGCTGCTGCCCCAAGGCCGTGGAGCTTCAGTCTACCTCTTGTAGACTGTCACAACTGAATCTCAGAACTGCAGAGAGATACAGCAGGGAAGAGGCCCCTTCATCCCAGACGAGGTTTCCCGAAGACAGGACTTTGCCCCTTGTCATGAGACTCTGGGAGGACAGAGCTGGGGCGCCTTCAGATCAGGGCCCCGTATCGGGGCTGCGCCTGGCAGAGACAGGCCTGCTGGCCCTACATCACCCAGCCAGGAGGGAGCCCCACTAGATAACAAAGGTCAGCCTCCCTTGGCCCCAACCCCCCGCCATCCATCCTGCCCCTCCCTTTCCTGACCCCAGGAACCAGGTCTGGGGGCCCCTCCTCCAGGATGCCCCAGTGCCAGCATCTTCCTATTGGCCACCTGCCCCCTCGCCAGTCCAAGCAAAGGAGAGGGCAGAGAGCAGAGACAGGGACCCTCGGTCCCCTTCCCCAGGCTGAGACCCTGTAGGCCTCTGTGTGGAGGCCCCAGGTGGCCAGTTCTGGTGAGGGAGCAGGGAACAGAACTGCAAGCATCAGAGGGAGTCTGTGAGTCCTGCCCTCTTGGCTTCCTGGCAGGGAAGGCGTCGGTGCATAAAACCGGGGCTGGGGGTTGGAGAGCCCCAGCAGGTGACAGCTGGGCCTGCTGCCTTGGTGCAAAGGCCAGAGTGTCTTCTGCCACAAGAGCTGCCCCCCCTCCCGGACCATAAGCTCTATGAGGGCAGGGACTGGTTGGCCAATTCCTGCTGCACCCCAAGGGACCAGCTCCGTGTTGTCCGAACCATAGACTGTGGCCTTTTAGTGGCTCGTGAAATCAATGCCACAGAACAGCAAATGTCAGAGCCTGCCACACACGACATGGTGAGACATGTCCAACTTCAGTGACGGAAACATGCAAAGGAATCAGGGATGCGCTAGAGCGTTTCTCGCGAAATTAAAAGACGTTTGCTCCTTGGAAGAAAAGCTATGACAAACCTGGACACTGTATTAAAAAGCAGAGACATCACTTTGCTGATAAAGGTCCATACAGTCAAAACTATGGTTTTTCCAGTAGTCACATATGGATGTAAGAGTTGGACCATAAAGAAGGCTGAGCGCTGAAGAATGGATGCTTTCACACTGTGGTGCTGGAGAAGACTCTTGAAGAGTCCCTTGGACTGCAAGGAGATCAAACCAGTCAATCCTAAAGGAAATTAGTCCTGAATATACATTGGAAGGACTGAAGCTAAAGCTGAAGCTCCAATACTTTGGCCACCTGATGTGAAGAGCTGACTCAATGGAAAAGATCCTGGTGCTGGGAAAGACTGAAGGCAGGAGGAGAAAGAGGTGACAGAGGATGAGATGGCTGGGTGGCATCACCGACTCAATCAACATGAGTTTGCGCAAACTCTGGGAGAAAGTGAAGAACAGGGAAGCCTGGCATGCTGCAGTCCATGGGGGTCACAAAGAGTCAGACACGACTGACACACTTAGTGACGGAACAACAAGAGCTTGGCTCTGGACGCTGTCTGGCCCAAGCTGGCTACTTAGTTGTAGGTAAATATTAATTTTAATAACTGGCCAGGTCAGCAGTTGCCCCAAGTGAGTATGGATTCACTTCTAAATGTTTATAAAATGTATTTATTCTCCTAGGTTGTCTTACCTAAAAAAAAAAAAAAATCCACAATTACCGTCAAGTGTTTTAATATCCCACTCTTAGTAACTTTGATAACAAGCAGACAGTAAAGGTACAGAACACCTGAAATACACTATCAACCATCTTTTTTTTTGGGCCACATGGCATGGAGGACCTTAGTTCCCCAAGCAGGGATCAAACTCATGACCCTTGCAGTATATGCGAGGCATCTTAACCACTGCGCAGCCAGGCAAGTTCTTGCCTTACTTTTAATAAAGAAAGCTTGAAACCAGCAGCATGAAGGGATGCTGAGGGTAATGCCAGGCCCCGGATAGGACATGCTGATGGACCAAGCACCAACCAGAGGCTTTCTGTGACACGAAGCCTAATCGCGGGGCTGTCGCGAGAGCAGCTGAGAAGCTGGCCTGACTGGGGTGCATGGAGCCTTGCCCCCTCCCCTCAGGCACCCCCCTGCCCTCCCCAGTCCCTTGAGCCACTTCCAGAAAGGCCTCAGGCTGCCAGCCTCCCAGCTGCTGGGGCGCAAATTGAATCAGGGCAGAGCAGGAGGCACCAGACAGAACTCCAGCCCTGGCCTCCGGGTCGCCCCAGACGGCTGCCGGCTCCTTCCGGCACAGGTCCTAATCCGTTTAGGAAGGAGCCAGGGGCTCAGGGAAGGGGGGGCGGTGCGGAGGGTGCTGGGTTGTGGGCCGTCCCCGGATTCCTTGTCCATCGTGCTCCCAGGACAGAGAAGACCCTCCTGGACCCCTGAGAGGGGCAGGTTCCTGTGGCTTGAGCTGCTGCCAGTGGAAGAGGGGCCCAGAGTGCTGGAACCAGCTGGGAGCTATGAGCCAGGAGTCACACATATGTGGTGAGACCTAGGCCTGGGGCTGCCAGAACCCCAGGGGGTCAACCACCTAAACCCCCTGTTTTCTCTTGTGCAAGGTGGAAAAAGTGAAAGTGCTCAGCTGTGTTCCACTCTTTGCGACCCCATGGATTGTAGCCTGCTAGGCTCCTCTCTGGAGAAGGCGATGGCACCCCACTCCATTACTCTTGCCTGGAAAATCTCATAGATGGAGGAGCCTGGTAGGCTGTTGTCCATGGGGTCGGGAAGAGTCGGACACGACTGAGCGACTTTACTCTCACTTTTCACTTTCCTGCATTGGAGAAGGAAAAGGCAACCCACTCCAGTGTTCTTGCCTGGAGAATCCCAGGAGACGGGGGAGCCTGGTGGGCTGCCATCTATGGGGTCGCACAGAGTCGGACACGACTGAAGTGACTTAGCAGCAGCAGCAGCAGCAGCAGCAGGCTCCTCTGTCCATGGGATTCTCCAGGCAAGAATACTGGAGTGGGTTGACATTCCCTTCTCCAGGGGATCTTCCCGACCCAGGGATCAAATCCAGGTCTCCCGCATTGCAGGCAAGATGCTTTACCGTCTAAGACACCAGGGAAGCCCAATTAAGGTGTAAGGTGAGAAATGTATCAGGTGGGGCTGCTTCTAATCTGAAAATGAGGGAGAAGAAAGCATCCAATAAGACCAACAGACTGCACAGAACAGAGAACATGGAGTATGCTAGCTGAGCAGGAGGCAAGTGACTCAGAAAGTACAGGAGACAGTGCCTGGGGGGAATGGACGGGAGGCCACCGCCTGAGCCACGACACAGGTCACACGCCAGCGAGGACGGGGACAGGGTGAGGCTGCAGCAGCTAAGGGCTGCTCTGTGTCACCCGGGAGAGGCCATCAGAAGTGACATCACGGGTGACCGGCTCCCAACCTGGGGCACAAGAAGCAAGGAAGCCTTGAGTGACAAGGGCCTTCCACGCACGCCCAGGTTTCCTGGGGGACAAGGTCTGCGGGGGCCGTGAGCATCCCACCACAAACATTTCTCCCAAGGGTACCAGGGCCACACAGCTGGCTTCCCCACCCTCCTGGTGCTGCCGGCTGAGGGTCCGAGGCCCTCTCCCCCCACCCTGTTCAACTGCCTCCCTCGCCGGGAGGCAATCTCGGCTTGAAAGGGAAAGTCGCTCAGTCCTGTCAAACTCTTTGTGACCCCCATAGACTACACAGTCCATGAAATTCTCCAGACCAGAATACTGGAGTGGGTAGCCATTCCCTTCTCCTTGGGGATCTTCCCGACCCAGGGATCAAACCCAGGTCTCCCGCATTGCAGGCGGATTCTTTACCAGCTTTGCCACAATGGAAGCCCAAGAATACTAGAGTGGGTAGCCTACCCCTTCTCCAGGGGATCTTCCCAACCCAGGAATCGAACCGGGGTCTCCTGCACTGCAGGCGGATTCTTTACCAACTGAGCTGCCAGGAAAGCCCATTCCTTTGTGGTTCAATTGGTTAAGAATCCGCCTGCAATGCAGGAGACCTAGGTTCGATCCCTGGGTCAGGAAGACCCCTTGGAGAAGGGATAGGCTACCCACTCCAGTATTCTGGCCTAGAGAATTCCATGGACTGTGCAGTCCATGGGGTTGCGAAGAATGGGACAGGACTGAGCAACTTTCACTTTCTTTCAGCTTACACATCATCTATTCGCTGGTGCTTCTCCACCTCTCCCTCCTCTCCTGAGATTGCTGCCTCCTCCGCATCAACTGTTCAGTGCCCAACAAGCAATCCAAACACAACACGGCCCGCATTCCCCACTCAGATCCTCTCCTCTCCCGCCATCGGCTCAGAGGCAGGCGGACACTGAGGGACCTCATCCCTGAGTCCCTCCCCTCTCACCCCTGAAACGATCCGGACGGGAGTCCCGCGAGCTCAGCCCCGGAATGCATCCAGGTCTACCCACTTCTCGCCGCCTCCCTGTCCAGGCCACCCTCCTCGCTCACCCACTCCATGCCAATGGCCTCTCACGGATCTCCCTGACCTCCTCCTGCCCCCACGGTCCCCTTGCAAACAGCAGCCACATCATCTCACGTGGCTTTTCCGCTAAGAAGCTTCCAGGGGGTTCCCACCACAGGCAGAAGGTCGCCTCCCCGAGCTGTAGGCCCATGTGACCCAGGCCTGTCTGCCCCTTTCCTCCCCGCTCCAACCCCACTGTACTGGGCTCCAGCGCTGCCCTCTTTCTGTTCCCCAAACACACCCTGTGCTCCCCTCTGGGGCCTTGGACTCGGCTCCTCCGGAAGAGAAGGTTCTGGCAGGTCCCTATATTCTCCCATTGCCCCCTTCGCTCCATTAGCTCCCTGACCTGGCAGCCACGTGGCAGCCCACCCCCATCTCTTCATTCATTTCCTTCATAGTATCTGAAGCGACCTGCTCACGTGCTTCCTGCCAGATTTCCCCAACTGGAACTCGGCTCTAGGAGACCAGAGGGTGTCCGCTTTACTGTATTTTCACTGCCTCGAATGCCTGCTTGAGTTTTCAAGGACACTCAATGAATATTCAGGGAGCTAGGGACTTCCCTGGTGGTCCAGGTGTTAGGACTCCGAGCTCCCACTGTAGGAGTTCGATCCCCAGCTGGGGAACTAAAATCCAGCAAACCACATGGGATAATAAAAAATGTGATGGTCAGCCACTTTGGCTGGGAGCCAGGATGTTCAAAAGCTATTGTCTGGCAACGACGGGCTTGCCAGGCTCCCAACAGGTAATCTGCGGGATTGCAACTTTGAATGTATTTGGATCACGGAGGAGGAACCGTCCAGAAACTGAAAGTGAGGGATCCGACAGGTGTCCTGTACAGGTGCTCCTGCAAGTGTGGTCCCAGGACTGGCAGCATCAGCACCACCTCGACGCTTGTCAGAACGTCCAGGGTGGCGCATCTGCACATGTGAGCATCCTTCCTTTCTACATCATCCTTCCATCACAGAGACTCGCCTAAGGAAGCCCCAGTCAGTGGGTAGTGAGGATGAGGTCTGTTCATCTGTCTCTCTGACCCCAAACCTGGTCCTTTCCCCTTGACATGCGCCGTGAAGACCGTACTGCTCACACCCGCCAGGATGCAGGAAGCAGGAAGGTCAGCTGATGGAATCGACAGCTGATGCTCAGCCAGACTGACCAACTCGCCCAGGTTTGCCTGGGGCTGTCCCGGCTTTAGTACAGAATCCCCTTAGGCCCAGGCAAAGGGGTCTCTCCCAGGACACAGGTATCAGGAGGACGAGGAGTCCAGACACCCCTCGGCCACCGAGAACAAGGACAGACACTAAAAAAGGGAGACAAAGCCACAGACAACAGGTCCTGCCTTGGGTCCAAAACACCCAATTTCATCTAGAGATGAGAGATGGTCTTGGGAGCACCTCAGGGGAGGGGGACAGAAGGGAGGTCTCCTGGGGGGGTGCTGCTTCACCAGGAGATCACAGAAATGGGGAGGAAGCCACTCTCCCTGCTTCACCAGGAGATCACAGAAATGGGGAGGAAGCCACTCTCCTGATGTGCTTGAAGGTCACATGGGTAGCAGACAGGACAACCTTTGGGGCTTTCATGAAGCCCCAAAAAGCAGATCGGGCTTCCCCGGTGGCTCAGCAGTAAAGAATCCACTTGCCAATGCAGGAGACTCGGGTTCAATCCCTGGGTGGGGAAAGGGAGGACATGGCAACCCACTCCAGTATTCTTGCCTGGAAAATGCCATGGAGAGAGGAGCCTGGCGGGCTACAGTCCATGGGGAGGCCAAGAGTCAGACAGGACTGAGCATCTAAACGACAACAAAAGGCGGAGTGGTCCCTGGGTCCCTGGTCTGCAGGGACACTGCTCTGTGACACCTCCCCCGGCACCCGGCTTCCCAGCCTTGCTCTGCCCACCGGTGAGTGAGGAGGGCAGGTAGCCCGGCTGCCACCCACACCTGCCAGTCCACCTTCCTAGGCCCCGACCCCCAGAAGCCCCGAGGTCTGCCTTGAACTCAGGACACTGTACATTTCAGTGCCCCGGGGATTCTGACACGCAGTTGGGTACCAGGCCTGGATAATCTCCGGGGAAGTTTCCAAGCATCTCAGCTTTTCCTGCCCGCCACCCGCCTCCCACACTTGCCCGGGATTCCTGGCCCAGACAGTGGCAGCTTTGCTGGCCGCCGACAGCTGGAGGCCTGCCCGGGGTCGGAGCCAAAGCTGAGCTGAGTGCTGTGTCCACGGCTGAGTCATGGCCGCCCTGATTCAAAGCAGACTTGCCCCTGGGAGGGAGGCCCCCACGGGACCGGGCCCAGAAGGACCACTTCCTCCTGCCCTGGGGCTAGAATGAGGGCAAGGAGACAGCACTTCAGCAAGGGTTTCCAGTCCTAAACACCCCACACTGAGCGCTCGCTCGGGGCCAGCTGGAAGGCTGGGGGCGGGGGGACTGTCCTTGAACTTGTCCTTACTGCCGTGCATGGCCTGGGTACTTGGGAAGACCTCACTCTGGTGGGAATTGGACCTTCCTCCAGGGGTTCAATACCCCAATACTTTGGCCACCTGATGCAAAGAGCTGACTCATTTGAAAAGACCCTGATGCTGGGAAAGATTGAGGGCAAGAGGAGAAGGGGACGACAGAGGATGAGATGGTTGGATGGCATCACTGATTCAATGGACCTGAGTTTGGGTAAACCCCCGGGAGCTGGTGATAGACAGGGAGGCCTGGTGTGCTGCGGTTCATGGGGTCGCAAAGAGTCGGACACGACTGAGCGACTGAACTGAACTGAACCCTCTTCGCCCTGCTTCCCCCTCCAGCTCCCTCCTCCTCTCCCTGTCCACCTCCCCTGGGAGTGCCCGTTTACCAGCACGCTGACAGCTATGACCTCCATCCCTGGACTGTAACAGGGCCCATTCTTCCTTAAATTAGCCATTTTAAAAACATTTATTTATTTTTGGCTGTGCTGGGTCTTCACTGCTGTGTCGGCCTTTTCGTGGTTGCAGCGAGCAGGGGTTACGGGCTGACTGTGGTGCCTGGGCTTTTGACGTCAGTGGCTTCTCCTGGTGCGGAGCACGGGCTCTGGGGTGCACGGGCTTCGGGAGCTGCAGCCTGTGGGCGCCTTAGGAGGGGTTCCCGGGGTTTAGAGCACAGGCTCACTAGTTGCGGCACACTGGGCTCAGTTGCTCCGAGGCATGTGGGATCTTCCTGGACCAGGGATCGAACCAGTGTCTCCAGCATTGGCAGGCAGATTCTTTCCCACTGAGCCACCAGGGAAGCCCTTTAGTATTTATTTATTTGGCTGTGCCGGGTCTTACTTTCGGCATGGCGGGACCTTTAGTTGTGGCATCTAGTTCCCTGACTGGGGATTGAACCCGGGCCCCCTGTATTAGAAGCATGGAGTCTTAGCTACTGGGCCACTAGGGAAGTCCCCTGGGCCCATCTTAAAGGTGGAAGAAAACCAAGCCCCAGAGGGATGACATTTTTGCTAAGTAAGTGGCGAAGTCAGGACGAGATTCAGGACATCTGACACACATGCTCTGTTCTCTTTCTGCTCCTCGCCGGGGCAGGACCCCTAACTGAGAGGAACCCCAAGAGCAGGGACAGACCAGTTGGGTGGCTGGCTGATGAGACCGGTGGGCTGGGCCTGCTCCCGGCTGGAGGCAGGCAGGCGGGAACCAGGCCAGGGCTTGTGAACTTGGCTGCAGGAGCCCGGGTGCCAAGTCCTCCATGCCATGAGGGACTTGGGGCACGGGCAGGGCACACACAGAGGGTGCCAGAGTCAGAGCAGGGAGTGCCCGCGGGGGAGGGGGAGAGCCACAGGGCTGCTCCTCTGGTCCCAGGACTGGGTTAGACCCCAAAGCACTTAACTCTCACAACCATCCTCATTTTTTTTTTTCTTTTCTTTTTTTCCCTGTCCTTATACTATCTTCATCTTTTTTGGAACTTTTTAGTTTGTATTGGGGTATGTGCTAAGTCACTTCAGTCGTGTCTGGCTCTTTGTGACCCTATGGACTGAAGCCCGCCTGGCTCCTCTGTCCGTGGGGATTCTCCAGGCAAGAATACTGGACTGGGCAGCCACTCCCCACTCCAGAGGATCTTGCCGATCCAGGGATTAAACCTCTATCTCTTACGTCTCCTGCATTGGCTGGCGGGTTCTTTACCACTAGCATCACCTGGGAAGCCCATATTGGGGAAGAGCCGATTAATAATGTTGTGATAGTTTCAGGTGGACAGCGAAGGGACTCAGCCATACACACACATGGATCCATTCTCCCCCAAAGGGCCTTCCCTGGTGACTCAGAGGGTACAGACTCCGCCTGCTGTGCAGGAGACCTGTGTTCGATCCTTGGGTCAGGAAGATCCCCTGGAAAAGGGAACGGCTACCCACTCCAGTATTCTTGTCTGGACAATTCCATGGACAGAAGAGCCTGGCGGGCTACAGTCCACGGGGTTGCAGAGTCAGACATGACTGAGCAACTAAGCATGCATGCACACGTTCTCCCCCAAACCCACCTCCCATCTAGGCTGCCACAGAACACCGAGCCGAGTTCCCTGTGCGCTACAGTCGGTCCTTGTTGGCGATCCACTTTAAATATAGCAGTACAACCATCCTCATCCCACACAGGATTTCAAGGCTTGAGCGTCCCAAAGCCAGGATGCAGCAAAGCCAGGGCCTGAGCCCAGATGCCGCCAGCTAAGCCTGGTTCCTTCCACCCCACGACTCAGCCTTCAACTCACTTCCCCGCTGGAGCAGTGAAAGGTCGGTGGGCTTGGCTGGCTGGCAGAGAGAGGGCCCACCCGGCACCCTGCTTCCTTATCTGTGAGACCCTAGTGCAGGCGCAGGTGAAAAGACTCCTGGGAGGATGGTCTGTTTCTCCTCCCTGGGCTTGCAGAAAGCGAACTTGTCCCCAGAACCCAGGGCCACTTTGGCGGATGGCTTCCCTGGCCAGTGGCCCAACTGGGAATCCCCAGACCTTCAAAGTCACCCCAGAGGTTGAAGAGTGTGTCCTTAAAGGGATGGAGGTGTGAGTGAGCATCTGTGTTCGAATGGGGATAAATTAAGAAAAAAGAGAGCAAGAGACAGTGTGTATATAACACACTCAGAACAAGAGCAGCCCCCAGCCAGAGTGAGACCAAGAGGCCAGATCCCAAGATACAAAGGCCACCAGCCCTCCTGCAGGCAGCCTGCCCGGGGTGGGTGGGGTGAGTGATGAGCCACCCACAGCTGGGCGTGCAGCAGCCTCCCAAGTGCCTACACGTCTGGGTCCTGCCATAACAGGGGCACGTGTGGTGGGCACCCCTCCTTCCCTTCCACACACAGTTGCTGAACGCCAAGGGCTACACTGGGAAAGGACAGAGAGCATACCGCCACCTGGCCATCAGCTGGGATGCAGGCCCCAGGCAGTGTGCTCTTGGGAGGTCAGGGGCAGCCTGCAGCGGCGTGCCAGAAGCTGGAGGCCTGGCTACCTGTGGGGAGGCCCCAGGGGAGATGCTTCCTGGCCCTCCCTTCACCCCAATTCATTTACTGCACAGCTCCTAGAAACACTGCCCTGCTGGCCCAGACAACACGGTTGGACACGGGGGGAAAATGACTGTCTTTCATTTAAATAATTTCTGTTTGTTTAGCCTGAGGGGAGTCAGGGTTTCCAAACAAGGTTTCCCTGAGTTGATGACTGCTGGAAGGGTTTTGAAGGGTGAATAGGAGTTCTCTGAGAACACGAGTGGATAGATGGTATTGTCATTTCTGTGGAGGCATAGGCAAGAAGCTTGGCTTGGAGATATACAACTCTCATTCTATGAGTCAGGGGAAGTGTTCGGGATTGGTTGGTTTGTTCATTTATCTGGCTGTGCCAGGTTTTAACTGCAGCACGCAGGACCTTTTTAGTTGTGGCATGCAAACTCTCAATGGGGGCATGTGGGATTTAGTGCTCTGACCACCAACTGAACCTGGGCCCCCTGCACTGGAAACACAGTCTTAGCACTGGACCACCAGGGAAGTCCCCCCAACTATCTTTTGACCATAATTGCAGGAGAAACCTCAAGCAAGAGCCATCTTGCTGAGTCTAGCCAAACCCCAAGTTGCACAAAACTAAAATGAGAAATGACTGTTGTTTGATATTGCTAAGTTTGGGGCTATTTGTTACACAGTGACAGGTAATTGATACACCCAAGGGCAGAGTATGAAGGTGCAGGTACAGCCCAAGGGTGCAGCTGTTTGGGAGAATGAATAGAACTTGAATACATACTTAGAATGTCCACAGGCAGGTGGGCAAGGCCACCTCCAGTGTGGGGCAGAGCTGAGCTGGGAAGAGAAGTGAGGTTAGCTGGGAATTTCCACCCCCTCCTTCTTCCTAATTGGTATATATTACCAGAGAGCCCTTCTGTAAGAATGGTCGCTCAAATGTGCCCTTAAGGACCTGTGGTAGGTCCCCAAAACAGTCATGTCTGAAGCCTGAAATGTCACCTTATATGGAAGAATCACTTTTGCAGATATGATTAAGTTAATGACCTTGAGATGCAGGGATTATCCTGGATTATCTGGGTGGGCCCTAAATGCCATTACACATAAATTTTTTAAAATTAATTTAAAAAATATTTATTTTTTAATTTAATTTGGCTGCTCTAGAGCTTAGTTGCAGCACGAAGGATCTTTTTGTTTTTAGTTTGGGCATGCAAGATAAGTTTATAGTTAAAGTCCCTCAGTCATGTCCGACTCTCTGCGACCCCATTGACTGTAGCCCACCAGGCTCCTCTGTCCATGGGATTCTCGGAGTAAGAATACTGGAGTGGGTAGCCATTCCCTTCTCCAGGGGATCTTCCCAACCGAGGGATGGAACCGGGTCTCCTGCATCGTAGGCAGATTCCTCACCGCCTGAGCCACCAGGGAAGGCCTAAGATCTTACAGCTGCAGCACTCAAACTCTTTTTAGTTGAAGCACGTGGGATCTAGTTCCCTGACCAGGAATTGAACCCAGGCCCCCTGCATTGACAGCGTGGAGTCTTAGCCACTGGACCACCAGGAAGTCCCCACGCGTCTCGATACGGAGACAGAAGGAGGTGTGACACAGGCAGAAGGTCACATGAAGACAAAGCAGAAAAAGATGGGGAGATGCTGGCCTGGAGGACCAGAGTGATGCGGCCACCAGAAACCAGAGGCAAGTAACAGACACTCCCCAAGAGCCGCTAAAGGGAGCACAGGTTTTGGCCGAGTGGTGCTGACTCGGTTCTGTTCTCCAGAACGGCAAGAGAGTAAATTCGGGTTGTTTCAAGGCACCAAGTTTATAGTAATCCATTTCAGGAGCCTCCGGAATGAATCCAGGACCCTTCACTCACCATGAAAGTGAAAGTCACTCGGTCGTGTCTGACTCTTTGCAACCCCATGGACTATACAGTCTATGGGATTCTCCAGGCCAGAATACCGGAGTGGTGGGTAGCCTATCCCTTCTCCAGCAGATCTTCCCAACCCAGGAATCCAACCAGGGTCTCCCGCATTGCAGGCAGATTCTTTACCAACTGAGCTATCAGGGAAGTGGGTGTTAGTGGCAAAGAGTTGGACGTGACTGAGCAAGTGGCAAAGAGTTGGACGTGACTGAGCAACTGACTCTTTTCGACCCCATGGACTGCAGCCCGCCAGGCTCCTCTGTCCATGGGATTCTGCAGGCAAGAATTCTGGAGTGGGTTGCCATTCCCTTCTCCAGGGACCTTCCCGACTCAGGGACTGAACCCGCGTCCCCTGCACTGTAGGCAGCTTCTTTACCACTGAGCCACCGCATTCCCCCTCACAAATTCTGGCCCACATCCTCGACCTCCTGGACACACATTCCCCAGCTCAGACCTCTACAAAGCTCAGACCTGGGTTTGCTGGAAATTTCTCCCATTTCTTCCCTATGGGAAACGCCAGGAGCCAGTGCTGGGAAGAGCTGAAAATTCTTCTGGATGCCGGGGAACACCTGACTTAAGTCTCACTGCCCGATGTACCAGCTGGGCACTAGAGCCCGTGGGAAAAAAATACTATCACCACGCAAAAGGCAAAGGCAAGAGCAGATACACCACCCAAACACGGCCCCCGCACCATCCGCTGCCATATGCCTGTGTTTCTTGAAAAAGAAGCTTGAGAGAACAAACAAAAAGTATTTTCTCCCTTTCTGAGGTGGGGGGGGGCATCCCCCTTCCCCCGCCCCCGCCCAGCAGCCCTACCCTCCACTGCATGTCCTGTCCCAGGGGCTCCCCAGTGGGGAAGGAATTACCTGGGGCCCTGAGTTCTCGCCCCTTCCCCACTGTCCACCCATCGCTGCGGCTGGCAGAGAACAAAAGAGGCTGTGGCCCTGACTTCCACTCCCGTCTGCCCAGGCTGGCTCGACTCGGGCAGCTGGAGCAGGGGGCCTTACAGTGGCTGCTGTACTGTGAAAGACAGCCCGGATTTTTAAAATTTAATTAATTGTACTTATTTACGGCTGCACCGGGTCTTCGCTGCTGCACGCGGGCTTTCTCTAGTTGCAGTGAGCAGGGGCTACTCTTCCTTGCGGTCCATGGGCTTCTCATCGCGGTGGCTTTTCTTGTTGCAGAGCATGGGCCTCAGAAGTTTTGGCTCGCAGGCTCTAGAGCGCGGGCTCTCAAGTTGAGGCACATGGGCTTAGTTGCCCTGAGGCATGTGGAATCTTCCCAGGGCAGGGATTCTTCCCAGAGCATGGAACCCGTGTCCCCTGCATTGGCAGGCAGATTCCTAACCACTGGACCACCAGGGCCGTCCAGCCCAGATTTCTGGTTGAGACACCTGAATCACAATCCCACCTCTGACCCCTCGTCCTTTTCCTCCTCCCTGCTAAGAGAGTGTCCACTGTGTCCTGCCACCTAAAGGCAGGTGCCCAGGGCGGGGAATTTTGGTGATGCTCTGAGGCTTAGATCAAGGCGATCCCAATCCCTCTCCTGGGACTGGTTTAAGAAGCACAGAACCCACTTCTGGCCCCTGAGGCATGAAGCATGTAGGAAAGTTTCCCCTGCTCTTAGAAAGGGACTGAAGCGAGGATGTCTGGATGGTCTGAAAGTGACACCTCTAACCATGACAGCCACCTGAGGACCACACGGGGAGCCACCCAGGAGGTGGAGCCATCACTCAGAGGACAGAGTTCACTGGTAGAAAAACCAGGACCCCCGTGACTCAGGGTCCATCGCCTCCAGGCTTCAAGCTGGATGATAAAAGTCTGTGTTTTGTAAGCTGCATTCAACGGACGTTTCTCTTGCTTGCAGCTAAATGCATCCTAGTTGAGTCAACCTTTACTTTTTGTTGTTTCGTCGGTAAGTCGTGCCTGACTCTTTCTGACCCCATGGACTGTGGCCTGCCAGGCTCCTCTGTCTGTGGGATTGCCCAATCAACCTTTACCAGTTGTAAAAAAAAAAAAAAATCACCCATTGAATTCTCAGGCAGTCCAGTGGTTAGGACTTGGTGCTTTCACTGCCAGGACCCCAGGTTCGAGTCCCAGTCAAGGAACTAAGATCCCACAAGTCACAGCCAAACAAAAAAAAACAAACAAACAACCATTTGTTTTTGTCTCCTGGTCTATTTTAAAACAGACCAACACTCCCTTTCCAACTGGTGACAAGAGAGTGGCCATCCCATTTGATGATTAACGAACAGAAAGAATCCAGGGTTCTGGGGCCACCGGTGGAGCCGGCTCACTCAGCCCCTACCCGAAGCTCTTCTCTCCTGCCCACGGAGCAGGCGCGGGCTGTCCCACCCGCCCGCCTGCTGCCCGGTGGCCCGAACTCCCTTGAGACCAGGATGACCAAAGCCACCACCTAGGATGGAAGAGCCAGGGCAGGGAAGGCACTGCTCTCCCTGAAGTCCCAGAAGGCTGCCCCGGGTCTGGGCCACCCGCCTCCAGCCTCTTGATTACAGGAAAAAACAAACCTCTCACTTCTCAAGTCTCTGTGTACCAGATTACCTACATCCGGTCACTATGCTAAGGGAAACGGCTTCCGTGGCATGCATGTGCATCAAATTCAGATTCACTTCTGCTTCCGCGTTAGGACACAACTCTTAAGTTACTGTCTTCTATCATCTTCCTATATAGTTCATGTTTCTTTATCAGTCTTTCAAATCACTTCTGAAATAAGATGGGATATAAAGCAATGAAAATAAATCCATCCATTAATCCTTTTTTGTCCTTTGGCTGCGCAAGCTCTTCATTGTGGTGCACGGACTTTCTCTAGTTACGGCGTGTGGGCTGCTGCTCTAGTTCGGATGTATGGCTTTAGTTGCCCCAAGGAACATGGGATCTTAGTTCCCTGACCAGGGATCAAGCCAGCGTCCCCTGCGGATTCTCAACCACTGGACCACCAGGGAAGTCCCCCAATAACTTTTAGAAAGCCCTAGTGCCAGGCACCGTTCCAGGAGAGAAAAGCCCTGCCTTGTAGGAAGTAAGTCATTTCATCTCCCCAAACCTTGCTCCCAATGCAGAGGGCCCAGGTTCGCTCCCTGGTCAAGGAACTAGATCCCACATGCTACAACTGAGGTTTGCAAGACACAACTAAAGATCTCACATGCCACAATTAAGACCTGGTGGGGAAAAAAAAACAAAACCCAGTGAAGTCAAAAATAAAACACACACACACACAAAACAAAAACCTCCTCAACTAAGAAAAAAGTCATAACATTAACAGCAGCGGCTACCATTTACCGAGCACTAGCAAGGGGACCCGTGATGCAGGCCTGGTGATGCCCACCGTCCCCCCAGGCCTTGGTTCCGGGACTGGCTCCGGAAGCCCCGCACTGGTCCGGGTGCGCTGACAGCACTCAGGTAGAGGGTACAGGAACACAAGCTTTGACTCCATACAGGAAACGCTTCCGCGCTGGGAGGGCTGTCCCCGGGGTACCCCATCCCCAGGGGTAGTCAAGTGAAAGCTGCCCACTTACCAAGGCCCCTTATAGAGACTCGGGTCTGTGGATGTTTTTAAAGACCAGATGGGCACCACCTGCAAAGATCCTTCCGTCAAGTCACCCGGCCTGGGGGTAACGAGGGCAGAGATCAAGGACCGTTCACGTTCACTTTATGTAGAAAGTGAAGCAAGCGGGACTTCCCTGGTGGTCCAGAGGCTAAGACTTCATGCTCCCAATGCAGGGGGCCCGGGTTTGATCCCCGGTCAGGAAACTAGATCCTGTGCAGCCAAACCAAGATTGAAGATCCCTCATGCAACTAATATTGCAAACAAATATTTTTTTTTAAAGTGCAGCAAGCTGGTAAACAGGATCACAGGAGCAAACTTCACCCACTTAAGAAAAGCACTCTTAGTGTCTCTAAGTGTATCGAGTCCTAGCATTCAGGGCAGGATGGACTCTCATCCTACCACCTCCATGTGTCTCTGGGGAAACCAAGATCCAGAGGGCACAGACTGTACCCCGATCCCTGCACACTCGGCACACGGTCGCCCCAGAGTACGGCATGCTCTCCCGTGAGCTTAAGTGCCACACTGGGTGCAGAGTCCTTCCTACTCATCAGAGCAAGGCCTTTACGGAAACGCACTTTATGTCTTTGAAAACGGTCAATAATTCAGACGGCATCCTGTTTTCAGTGCACTGCCCACAGGCTTGCCTTCACTGCGTTCTCTCTGGTGCCTGGTCTGTTGAAAAAGACATCAGACGTATGAACTAACCACAGCAACAGGCCACACCACGGCTGAAATCTCTCCAATATGATGAAAGAATCCAGGCGAGAAAGACTGGGCTGTAGGAGAGCCCCTTTATGTTCGTTTCAAACAAAGGCTGAACTCCGACGTTACAGGTCAGGATGGTGGTCATGTTGGCAGGGAGGTGGGGTGGGGCGAAAGATGGAAGGGGGCATGATAGAGGCTCCTAGGGGGCTGGGAATGCTCTGAGCTTGATCTGGGTGGTTATCTGAGTGACTTAGTTTCTAACATTCACCGAGCTGCTGATTTATAAATAGCTTTTATTTTTCCCCTTAATAATAAGTTTTTAAAAAGACAGGTGTGGGATCCCCAGTTACACAGCAAAGTTGTCTTGGACTTCCCTGGTGGTTCAGGGATTAAGAATCTGCCTGCCAACGCAGAGGACACGGGTTCAATCCCTGGTCCGGGAAGAGTCCACATGCCAAGGGGTAACTAAGCCCGTGTGCCGCAACTACTGAAGCCCACGCTTTGAAGCCTTTGGTCTGCAACAGCAGAAGCTACTACAGTAAGAAGCCCACACACCACAACTAGAGAATAGCCCATGTGCAGCAACGAGAACCCAGCACAGCCCAAAATAAACATAAATAATTTCTTAAACACCTTAAGAAAAAACCCAGAAAAAAAAAGAACGTTGTCTTGATAACTCTCCAGAGCTTTAACCGAGTTGCCACCCTTTGATCCAACCCTGTATATTCATTGGGAGGACTGATGTTGAGGGTGAAGCGCCAATACTCTGGCCACCTGATTAAAAAAGCCGACTCATTGGAAAAGACCCTGATTCTGGGAAAGACTGAGGGCAGGAGAAGCAGGTGACCAAGGATGAGATGGTTGGATGGCATCACCGACTCGTTGGACATGAGTTTGAGCAAGCTCTGGGAGACGGTGAAGGACAGGGAAGCCTGGAGTGCTGCAGTCCACAGAGTCCCAGAGTCAGACACAATTGAGAAATTTGAACAACAATAATCCTTTGACCCAGTCCCTTTCTCAATTTAGACCTTTTTTTTTTTTCCTGGACACACAGCTTGTAGGATCTTGTCTCCCTGACCAGGGATTAAACCCAGGCTCGACAGTGAAAACTCACAATTCTAACCCCTGGACCATCAGGGAATTCCCTATCAATGTATCCTGAGAAAATTATGCAAAACACAAAGATTTATGTACAAAGATGTTTCACCCAAGCAGGTCAGACCTCCGTAAATAAACACACCAGCATACAAGAATGAGAAATGGCAGGCAACCTTAGTGCCCCATGGGGGCTGAAAACCAGCTTCGTACAGACAGATGACCTCATGGAAAAGCCTAGATGGAGATTCTAGACGTTTTATCTCCAATGGGCGGCATCCACAAATGGCTTTCTCCCCTCTACTGTTCTGCAGTTTTGTGGTCTGAGATGAGGAGTATGACTTTTTGCCATTTGGGAAGAAGTAACAGAAACCACATTCTTAAAACAAGTTTTGTTTTTTTTTTTTTAATAACCAACCCACTTGCCGCCCCACGCCCAGCACAGGAAGGCAGCCCAGGCCAGGGCAAAGGGCAGACTCAGGGACACACAGTGCATCACGCCGCTTCCTGGGAAAACCACAGAGGCCGTCCCCATTCCTGGAGGAGGAGATGGGGCCTGGCCATGCGAAGCCCCATCTCCGCCAGGCCCTATCTCCAATGAGCCCTGGGTTCTGGAAAGCAGGGCTTTACCCTTCCCAGGTGGGGAAAGGGACTCATGATGGTGTTCTCTTCTCAGATGAGGGCCCCCAGGACCAGGCTAGGGCCATGCCTGTGCTCTGGGTGCTAAGACAAGGAAGGGAAACCCTCAAACCCAGGCTGTGCCCCAGAGGAGATGGGGCGGGTGCTGTTGGCAGCGTCGAATGTCTGGGTCACCCTCGGGCCTGCCCCAGCAGGAGGGGAGGCTAGGCTCTCATGGGCAGACAGCTCCCCAGGGTCAGGTTTCCACTTCGTTATTTAAAGCCCGGCTCCGGCTCCTGGCGGGCGGGCAGGGGCGGCCACCGCCTGCGTGACCAGGATGAGCAATCGCGATCCTGACTCGGGCCCGCGTGCCTATGGCAACTGGCCTTGTGGCCTTGGAGACTAATCTCCAGGCTGCCAGCCGGTAGGGGCCTCTCCGGGCGGGGCAGTGGTTCCCTGCAGAGGCCCCGGCCTGGGGAGCAGGATTGGGCCCTCTCCCAGCCAAGGATGGGGCATCTGGCCTTGCAGCAGGGCCAGGCTCTAAACGCACAGGTTCCCACGGCCACAGCCCCTGCCGCACTCCACCCCTAAGGCATGATCACGCACGTGGGGACGTGATCACACGCACACACACACCAGAACCATCACACTTCCTTCCACAAAGCACAGAGACAGACAGCAGACGCTCCTGCTCTGGAAGAGAGTCCCAGGCTGGGAGTTGAAAGGACAGTTAAAATAGGTTCAGGAAGAAGAGATTAAAACAGGGTAACACTTCTTGATTTGAGTGCTGGTTACATGAGGTACTGGAGAAGGGAATGGCAGCCCACTACAATATTCTTGCCTGGAGAATTCCATGGCCAGAGGAGCCTGGTGGACTACAGTCCATGCAGTTGAAATGACGTGGACACGACTGAACGATTAACACATACTACATGGGTTATATATAACATATATAACATGGGGTTATATACATAGGTTAAGGGCTTCCCCCGTGGCTCTGATGGTGAAGAATACACCTGCAATGTGGGAGACCCAGGTTCGATTCCTGAGTTGGGAAGATCCCCTGAAGGAGGGACTGGCTACCTACTCCACTATTCTTGCCTGGAGAATTCCATGGACAAAGGAGCCTGGTGGGCTACTGTCCATGGAGTTGGAAAGAGTAGGACACAACCGAATGACTAACACATACACAGGTGAAAATTCATCACACTGGATACTTAAGATTTATGCATTTTACTGTAAGTAAATTATACTTTCATCAGAGGTAAAAATGAGTGATATGCAAGAAACACGGGGTGGCAGGAGGTGGAATCAGGGAAGGCTCCTTGGAGGAGGTGACACCCAAACCTGAGTGCAGGGTCGGGTCACGGGGGGGGGGGGGGGGGGGCCAGGAGTTTGTGGGGGAGGGGCAGAGCCAGGGGAGCAATACCCATCAACAAGGAGGACCACTGCCCTGCCCTCTGCTGGGCCCACCTCCTTGGAATCAAATGCTGAGCAAGTACAGTGGGACTGTTTGAAGGAGAGCCAAATCACCCGCTGCCCGGGAAAGCCAACCACCAGCCCAGGCCGCCCATGCGTCTTGGTTTCAGTCGAGCCCAAGCAGAGCAGTGGATGGGGTGGGGAACGGGCCAGGCTCCCCATGGCTGGAACATTCAGGGCAGGGCAGGAAGTGGTGGGTGAAGATACGGGCACGGCCGCTCGGGTCAGGTCAAGGACCTCAGAAGGTCACCATCCTTTAGGGCAACCTTCTTGGCACCAGGGACTGGTTTCGAGGAAGACAATTTTTCCAAGGATGGGGGTGGGGATGGTTCGGGCGGAAATGCAAGCGATGGGGAGCAGCAAAGCTTCACTCGCTCACCTGCTGTGCAGCCCAGTTCTTATGTCACGGTACTGCGGGTTGGGGATCCTGCTCAAGGGCATAGGAACCACCAATGGGTCAGGAAGTTTGGGGGGGGTCCTGGCAGTTGAACTTTAGGGGGCAGGACCAGGGATGGGGAAGTGGCAGCTGTCAAGCTTCTGCAACAGTCCCGGCCTGAGATGACCACATCTGGGGGCAGGGGGGAGGGGGGAGGGGAGGCGAAGGAGTGGATGGATTTGATTTGATCAGAAAGCAAGGCAGAGCTCCATGTCTGAGTGGTTGGGGGTAGCGATGGGGCTGAGGGAGCCTAAGATGGAGGCACCTGGCGTGACACCTGGGTTTCTGATCCTGCCGATGGAGTGGATGACAGTGTCCCCAGCTGAGCAGGGAACAGAAGGAAAAGGCTGGACAGGAGGCCGAGAGGGCAGGCCTGGGGTCCCCAGTTCAGTTCAGTCACTCAGTCGTGTCCGACTCTTTGCAACCCCATGAACTGCAGCATGCCAGGCCTCCCTATCCATCACCAACTCCCGGAGTCCAGCCAAACCCATGTCCATTCAGTCGGTGGTGCCTTCCAACCATCTCATTCTCTGTCGTCCATTTCTCCTCCTGCCCTCAATCTTTCCCAGCATCAGGGTCTTTTCAAATGAGTCAGCTCTTTGCATCAGGTGGCCAAAGTATTGGAGAACCCGAGGTTGATCAGGGCTTGACTGGGAGCCCTGGGTGGGAGGGACAAGATCTGATATGGGGTAGGTAAGATGGCAGCCAAGGCTGTGCGTGGACTGGCATGCCCAGGAGAACACAGTGGGAGAAATCAGGGAAATCGGGGACTAGAGAGAGTCAGGGAGGGGAGAAGGGCAGAGGTCAGAGGTCAGGGGGCTGGGCAAGGAGCCTAGAGGAGCACAAGGAAGGCGGGCAGCAAAGGGCTGGCCTGAGGGGAGTGGAGGCAAAGAGCTGAGTGGAAGCAGGTGGAGACTGGTGGGGTCCATGTGAGAAAGGAGATATGAAAAGTGGGGTGGGCTCAAAAGGGCTTCATTCTTTTTTTTCTTAATTTATTTGGCTGTGCTGGGTCTTAATTGTGGCATGCAGGATCTTAAGTAGAGGCACGTGAGATCTTTCAGTTGCAGCATGCAGGATCTTAGTTGAAGCATGTGGGATCTAGTTCGCTGACCAAGGATCGAACCCCACCCCCCTGCATTGGGAGTGCATTGTCTTAGCCACTGGACCACCAGGGAACTCCCAGGGCTTCCTTCTTTAGGATGAGATAACCCAGAACCAGGTGACCCAAAGGTGACGAAAGGACTCTCAAGGCTCAATTAACAGCAAGATAGTGGCTTCCCAGGTAGCTTACTGGTAAAGAATCCACTTGCTAAGCAGGAGACCCGAGACGTGGGTTTGGTCCCTAGGTCGGGAAGATTCCCTGGAGGAGGACAAGGCAACCCACTCTAGTATTCTTGCCTGGAGAATTCCATGGACAGAGGAGACTGGCGGGCTATAGTCCAGGGGGTTGCAAAGAGTCAGACACGACTGAGCAACCAGACAGAAGCAGCAACCCAGACAGAACCAGTGGGGTCGGATGGAAACACAGTCTCTGCTGGGGCCAAGCCTCCCGGGTCCTTCCAGATGGACCCCAAAGCCTCTAAGTTCAGGAACCAGACAGAAGAACCCTTATGCCAAGCCCTCCACCAATTCAGGAACGAAGCGTCCCGGTCCCACAGCCGCTTCGTTCCATTGGACGGGAAGGTGTGTTCAAGCTGGTGGAGGCTGGATTGCAAGGCCAGCCAGGAGGCGGAGAAAGTGGTGGTTTTGCCAGTCTCCCAAATAGGACATGCACATGTGGGGAGGGAATTTTTTTTTTTTTTTTTTTTTAATATTTGGCTGCACCAGGTCTTAGTTCTGGCACACGGGATCTTCGTTGAGGCATGCAGGATCTGCTTAGTTGCAGCAGGCAGGGTCTTTAGATGTGGCATGTGAGATCTGGTTCCCCGACCAGGGATCGAACCTGGGTCCCCTACCGTGGGAGCGTGGACTCTTAGTCACTGGACTGCCAGGGAAGTCCCGAGGAGGGGATTTTGGTTTGCCCATGGCTGTCCCCCAGAACCACAGTGGGCAGTCCATAATACTTGCTGGGTGGGTGAATGAGTTGCTAAAAGGAAGCAGAAGTCCGAGAGTGAGGGAGAGGCAAGAACCAGGCTGAGCCAAACTCCGCCACCCTTGGCATCCGAGGCCCTCCCCCAGCACGTCCAACCCCCTCCCACGTGCATCGGGCCGGCTGGCCTGAGTCCCCGTGCTGTCCCGTCTGCCCCTCTCAGTGTTGGGGGGAAATGCCTGGGCTTTAGGGTGCACCAAAGCTGGGGTCTGGTGTCCGCCCAGCTATCACCGGCCTGCGACTCCCACTGGGCATCCAAACTCTCCATGTCTGTTTCCTCCTGAGCAAAATGGCACCACCAAATCCGCTGGTCTTAGCATCACGCGGACGACGGTGACGACTTCACGCTGATGTCACCTGCTGAGCGGCTGATGCCCTGACATCACCTGTCTCATCAACTCCAGGTGAGCTCATCCGGGACTCCTGACGGGCAGCACCAGGACCCTTCTGTTCCCTAAGTGCTGGGCGGGGGGTGGGGAGCCTGGGAGGGAAACGGAGGCCTGGCACTCAGCTGCCCCTGGGCAGCTCAGCTGTGTACCGGATGCCCTAGTTCTCAGACATGTGTACAGCTGGGGGGCTGGGTGTCAGGAGACGGTGCGGAGAAGCCAGCACCGGGGTGCTGCCAGCCCCCGCGGCGACCGCGTCTCCCGAGGGCCCCCTTGCCAGACGTAAACAGGACCTCTCAGAAGGATGTGGACGAGGAGCCTCAGGCCTTTTCTTGCCAGGAAAAGACTGGGCCAAAAAAAAAAAAAACAAAAAATGCTAATCACTGTGGGTGAGCTAATCCCCCAGGCGCTGGGCTGGCACCCAGGCTCCCACCCTCCACTGGCAACCTGGCCCCGCCTGCCGGCTGCCTCCTTCCTCCTGTTTATGGCTCCCACTCCACCCACGGCCCTGACCTCTGAGCCAGCATGGGTGGAGGGCTAAGGTCCCAGGGAAGGAACCTGGCTTCTCACTCTTGACGACAACCCTGAACCGGAGCCTGGGCAGCATCCCACTCCCCGAGCCTCAGTTTCCCCATCGGGAAGGCGAGTCCTTGGGCGTGAAGTTCTCAGGTCCAGATGGAAGGTGCACCACCACCCCGCCCGGCCACCTGCCCTCTGTGCCTGCTCCGATCTGCCCCAGAGCCACTCGCTCCTCGCTGCTGTGAGGAGCGCACTCCTCCTGTCCACAGGCCTCACCCACCCCCCCAACTTGGACGCTCTCCAGCCCCGTCACCTCTTGTTCCTGCTCCTTTATTTTACTTATTTTTAAAAAATACTTTATTTGGCTGCACCGCATCTTAGTCATGGCACGTGGGATCTTCAATCTTCATTGCAGCATGAGGCATCTTCAACTGCAGCCTGCTAACTCTTCGCTGTGGCATGCGGGATCTAGTTCCCAGACCTGGGACTGAACTCAGGACCCATTCGCTGGGAGCTCACCACCAGGGAAGTCCCTGTTCACGCCCTTTTAAATCCTGGCTCTACACCCCCCCAGGACCCTTTCCTGTTGCCCTGCCCGTTCCGGGGGCTCCCCCAGTCCCCGTCCAGTCCACCCCGCGGAGCCTCTTATCCACCGAGAGGATACCATGGGATTCTGACTGATACGGGTGTTCTCAGTCGTGTCCGACTCTTTGCGACCCCGTGGACGGTAGCCCGCCAGGCTCCTCTGTCCGTAGGATTTCTCAGGCAAGAATACTGGAGTGGGTTGCATTTCCTTCTCCGGGGGATCTTCCCAACCCGGGGATGGAAGCCATGTCTCCTATATTGGCAGGCGGGTTCTTTACCCCTGAGCCACCTGGGAAGCCCTGGGACTCTAACTGCACGGTATCTTCATGGAAGCTGCTGTGACCTGGGCCCAGAACGGGGATGGATCAGGCCCAGTTCCCACCCCAGAGCTCCCAGGTGAAGAAAGAGAAGCCAAAGGTTATACACGGTGACCCACACGTGAGAGGAGGTGACCACCATTCAGATGTCCGTTTAACAGGTGTGTTAACTGCACCTGCCACCTCCCCAGGGTATGTGTACACACCCTGTCTACACGCGTACACACGTCTGCCAATGCCCCAAGCCCCATCCATTCCTTTCACAATTATTTAAGTACCGTCTGCACACCCACTGTGCGCTCTAGATGAGGAAGGCCACCAAACAAGACGGAGACACAGGGGTGCTGTGGTGAATTCTCTGCCCCTATGGGATCAGGGGCTTGCTCACTCAGTCGTGTCCAACTCTTTGCAACCCCATGGACTGTAGCCCACCAGGCTCCTCTGTCCATAAGATTCTCCAGGCAAGAATACTGGAGTGGGTTGCCATTTCCTCCTCCAGGGGATCTTTCCAACACAGAGATCAAATCCACATCTCTTGTGTCTCCGGTGGGTTCTTTACCACTGAGCCATCTGGGAATAACCAGGTCCCCAGGGGGGCGTGACATGCATTTTGTGGCTGGATGCTCACAGACCCCGACACTCTGGTGCACACCCACCACCCTTCTCCAGCCATGGCTTTCACACACCATCATGTCTGAGGCCCCAGCACCCCAGGAGGGAGGCAGGATCTAGACCATCATCCACCCTATGCTGGATGGCTGAGGCCCAGCGGGTAGGTGACCTGCCCTCCATCACACAAGCCAGCGAGAGCCAGGGCTCCCAGCCTTGTTCTGGCTCCTCTCCCTGGCCTTGGTCCTGAGTATACTCACACTCATGCGGACACCACTTCCTTCTCCAAACTCATCGCCCCCATCTCTGCCCTCACTCAGATAAGGTGAGGTGAGGCTGGCTACCCTGATCCACCAGGGACAACTCAGGACTCCCCTCAAGCTCCAGCCAGGTGATATGATCCAATAAAGTGGCCCGTTCCTGTCCTCCCCCAACCCCAGAGTCAGGGAGAGCTTGGAGGCACCCAGCCCAGGTCACACCATCCCCTCCTTACATCCGGATCACTGCTGATGGGCAGACCTCCATCCGCCCATGGTCTCAGGAGCGTGCAGGGGTCCAGCCCCTGGGAGATCTGGGTCCAGCTGAGGCTCCACCACCCACCAGGAAAGTGATGCTGGGCAACCTGCTCCCCCCGCTCTGGGCCTCAGTCTCCCCCCGCCAGGTAAAGACATCCACAGCACCCTATTCCTTCCCCCCTCACAGACCAGTGGTGGGAGGTTGAGAGCCAGGTCCCCACGGAGCTGTTCTGGCCGAATCCCACCTTGGCCTCGGGTCTGGCTGAACTCCATGAAACCTGAGTCACATCACGGACATCATCATCAGCAACCATGTGTGACCACCCAGCGCTATGCTGTTAGCATCTTTCTTTCGGCTCCCCACAGCTCCCCTCCAAGCACAAAGACTCTCCCAACTGATAGATGAGGACACGGGCACTCAGAAAGGCTGAGTAACCTTCCCGAGGGCACACAGCAGGAAGACTTAGGGGCCAACTTGAAAGCAAAGCCTGTCAGAGGAGCAAACATGCGCCTGACTGCCCCCCCCAACCCTTCCCCTGAGCAGCGCCCCCAAGCACAGCTCACTGCCCAGTGACATGTGTAGATATTTGCAGAAAGGGCTGAGTGGTTCTCCCAGGGTTCAATACTTCAAACTCTCTTTTCTGCCTCCTTTCAGAGAGCAAGGGGCTTCGGGACAGGGGCTGGGCCTCCTTTCTGGGGTCACGGGGAGGCCCAGGGTGGGTTTCCCAGAGTTGTTGGGGTCCTGACCACCAGAAGGGACCCCAGAGATACAGAGATGTCGTCTTCTGAGCCAAAAACGGGGCAGAGGGTGCTGCTAAGGTCACGGGCCTTCCAGGATATTGGGGGGGTAGGGGGAGACAGCAGAGAATTCTGGGAGCTGCCAGCCCTCCACATGGTCCCCAGGCTCTGGGTCACCCAATCCGTGCCCTCATGTCTGAAGCCTGGCATGAGAAAACCACTCCTCTCCAGTCCCCGCAGAGGGGCAGCTCAGCGTCCCAGACGGTGGCCCTGACAACTGTATGTCCCCTCCCACTGGGCTCCCAGGTCCCATCGCCGCCCCCCCCCCCCCCCCCCCCCGCCAAGGCCTGCAGAGAACCCTCCGGGTGGGGCTGACATAGCTCTGAACTGGCTCCCCGAGGTGGGTGGTGGGCACCTGGACGTGAGCCAGCTCGATGCCACGCCCACCTGCCCACCACCCTGAGTTCTGAGCAGCACCCTGAGGATGAGCATGGCCCACACGGGCAGTGACTCAACATCACACCAGATAAATTCAGGGCCTGCATCACCGAGACTGGGTCCCCCTCGCCTGGGAGCCTCACCATCCCCAACACCCCACCTGCCCACCCCCCACCCTGGGCTCCAGGGGGCTCTCCTGCAGGTGGTTCTGCCAGTTCGTCAGCCCCATCCTATAGACCCCAAGGACTGCCTCTCCTGGGACACACCTGGACACATAATGAGGCTTGAGGGTTCCCCAAGGTGACGCCATGGACTCCCGGGGGGCAGAAACAGGAGCCCCTCTCTCCTGCCTGGTCCCAGGGGCCATCAGCCTACAGTCCATTGCATCAACTTACTGAGCAGCCTCTTGCCTCTAGGCAGAATCTACAGTCACCATGTCCCACTGGGGACTCTCCTCTCATCTGGGGGTGCTTCCAAAGCCCTGATCACTCTCACCCCTCTATCGCCCCCCAATCCACCATAGTCTGCTCCCAAACCTCCCACCGGCTGTTCTGCCTCCAAGCTCCCGCCCAGCCTCCTGGATCAGGCAGCCAGGGGAGGCTCCTGGGCACCTGCAGTGGGGCAGCGAGCCCCAGACCGAGGCTCATGAGATGTGGTTTCAGATCCTGATTCTTGTAACTCTGGGACCTTAGCCATGTGTCTTCCCAGCTCTGGGCCTCAGCTTCCCTGTCTGAAAAGGAAAAGAGGTCAATGTACTCCTAGGTCGCCACCCCCCAGGAGGCTCAGGAGTGGAGAAGGGTGTCTGAGGGAGGCGGCAGGGGGACCCCCACAGAAGCCTCTGGGCTCCAGCCTTGGGCAGAAGTCACATCAGTCTTCCTGACAGACAGACCCCAACCGGCTGCCAGGGGATGGGTGTGTGTATATGAGTGTGTCTGTGTGTGCGTCTACTTAATGGGTCGGGACTTCTTTTTGGGTGATGAAATGCTCTGAAATTAGACCGTGGTGAACACTGCACAACTTCGGGAATATACGAAAACACACTGAAGTGTACGTTTTACTTTTTTTTGGCCATATCGTGTGACATGTGGGCTCTTAGTTCCCCAATCAAGGATCAAACCGGTGTCCCCTGCACTAGAAGTTTGGAGTCTTACCCACTGGACCACCAAGGAAGTCCTGAAGTGGACGTGTTAAAGGAAATAATCTTCAGATAAACTAAAAGAAAAACCCAGCATGCTAGAGAAGAAAAGAACAAAGTCCCCGAAGGCATGGCTGAGCCCCTAGTCAAGGCTCTGAGGACCAACCTACAGGCTTTTTCTTGGGGAGAGTACATAAACTCCTTTTTAAAAAACTATTTATTTCTATTTATTTATCTGACCGCACTGGCAGACACGAGATCTCCAACCTTCACTGCAGCATGTGGGATCAGGTTCCCTGATCAGGGATTGAACCCGGGCCCCCTGCATTGGGAGCGTGCAGTCTTAGCCACTGGACCACCAGGGAAGGCCCAAAACCCTCCTTCAGAGGTTTATGCCTCTATACTAGGGTCTTCTATATTCTGGAGCCAAACATGCTCCTAACTGATGGTCTGTCCCCTGGGCCACCCGCTGGGCCTGGTGGGAGGGTGGGGCACACACTGGGCAGTCGGTGTCCAAGGCTGGTGGTCAGGATTCAGCCAAACGTCAAGTTACTGGGCACGGTCACCAGCCGCAGCCTCTGGATCACCGCACAGCCATGCACACACACACACACACACGTGCACGCACAAAAGCGTGTGTCTAAATAGCCCAGGGGATTAACTGTTCTGAGGCTTCACACTTGCGTGCTCTCCACACACACCACCTGCCCTTCACGGAGCGGGGAACCCCCTCCAAACTGGGCTGCACCCGGCCCAGGGAGACGAGATGCCCCCCTCCACCCCACCACCATTATTACCCTCTAGATGCCTCTGAGATCACAGTCAGGCCGGCAGAGGCAGCAACTGGGGAGGGTGGGGTGGGCCAGTGAGAGCTGTGATCGAAGGGCAGAAAAGCCCCTTGCCCTTCCAAGGCCCTGCCCTGAATGTCCAAGCACCCAGCTTGCTTCTAATTCAACACTTGACAAGTTGGTGCGGGACACTCGCTGCGTCAGGCAGGGGGAGCCGGGGGCAGGGGTGCAGAGGGACGAGGCAGCGTGGCCCTTACCCCTTGGAGGGGGACAGATAAGTACAAGGGCAGCTGGGACACTGCAGGTGAGGAGGGCTGGGCGGTAGGAATGCAGACTTGGGAGGAGGTATCAGGGAGGGCTTCTAGAGGGAGGTGACATCCAAGCTGGGACCTGCGAGAATGAGCCCAGAGAGGTGGACAGGCAGCAGAAAAATGTGTTCCAAGGAGAAGCAACAGCACACTGGGAAGCAAGCTGGAATGCACTGTGTTCTAGAAAACGACGGAGCTCAGCATGGCCATCACAGAAAGAGGCGGGGCCTGGCAGGGAGGGAGGTGATCTGATGAAGGTCCTCGCCTGGACCTGAAATGACGTCCCGCGGGTCCCCAAGGAAGGTCTTGCCACATCTGGAGTCCCACTTCCCGTCTCTGGACCCCTTCTTACACTGCTCACTTCCCACCCCCGATCCCCACCCCAGCCTACTCCTGGGTCAGAATCCCACCTGCCCTCCGGTCACCTTCTGCAGGCTGCCCTCAGCAAGCTGGGGAGTAGGCGTGTCTCCAAAACCTAGCCACAGGGCCCATACCCCTGGGCAGCCCGGCACCAAGGTAGGGCTTGGCACCTGGGAAGCCTGATCACCCACTCCAAGGGGCTGAGGGGTGGTCTGGCCGCGGGGACTAAGCACTTCTGCCTCTGGGCTTTTCCCAGCTTGCACAAACCCAGGCACAGCACCGCCCATGCTCCATGGGCAGAGCAACTAAGAGCAGAACCGAACAGTGGTGTCCAGCTCCTCTCGGGGCAGGCCTGGGGCTCTCCAATGGCCAGCCTCTGGGACATCTGACAAGTGGAGAAAACATTCTTCTCTGGGGTGAGGACCAGCTTCCCCCAACTGGACACGCACATCCTCCCAAGAACCCCACCAGGCACGGGCAAGCACGCTCCTCTGCTCAGATGAGGCTCAGAGAGATAAAGTCACTTCCCTGAAGCCACACAGCTGGCTGGGGGTAGAAGTGGGACTCGAACCCTTGCCTGTCTGGTTTCAAAGGCACCCTGCTGGAAAGCGGGGAAGCTCTGGAATAGCAAAAGGAGTCCACCCCCAAGGAGGGGCACTGGTCTCCCATCCAGGACAACCAAGAGCATCTTTCTCCCGGATGGGCTGAGAACGGAGTGTCTTGGGCAGCGACTGGCCCCAGGCGGGTGGGCGGTGGACCAGGACCAGAGGGAAGATGTGGTTAGCTCACCTGCCCGGAGGGCTGCACCCCCAGCTGGAAGCCAGGTACACAGGGAGAACAGGGGCAACCAGCTCCCTCCCAAAGGCCCTGCCTCTCCCGAGCTAGGCCTCTCTGCTGAAAGCAGCCACGCCTGAAAAACCAGCTCCTGGATCAACATGAAACACCAGCCGCCAGCCTTGTCACAAGACCCCCTCGGAGCCGGAAGGACCACCTTGGAGCCGGCTGGCTGGGTGGGCGGGCAGGGGCCCTGCCTGCTCCAGGGAGCCACCCAGGGCCACCCGAGAACCCTTCTGCACCAAGAACAGTCCAAGGGTGCCTCCAGCCTCTGAGGACATGGGGGAAGGGGCAATGGTGGGACGGCGGGGGCAGCCAGCTCATCAGGAAAAGTCCACGACCTCCTCACAAGAAACAACGTTAAAACCTCCAAATCTCATGCTGCTGTCGCCCATGGTGCTCCTTTCCCTTAGGAAGCCATGACCCCTGGGGCACCCCCAAGCTCCTACTGGGTACCTGCTTCACTCAGGCGCTGCCACTCATGAGCCCACAGGCAGCACTGCGTCCATTTCCTAGAGGGACAAACTGAGGCTTGGCCGGCTAGGCAGCCGTCCAAGCCACACGCAGTGGGCAGACAGCAGACCTGGAATCGGCCTGACTAGTCTGCAACCAACCAAAATCTCAGTGCCACTGCCCACGCGAGCATTCAGGAGAGCGGCCACAGCCAGCCATGGACCTCAGCTGTTTGCCAAACAAGTTTTATTTAGGGCCCCGACAGGTAGCTCTTCTCCTGGGTCGGGAAGATCTCCTGGAGAAGGAAATAGCAACCCATGCGAGTATTCTTGCCTGAGAATCCCATGGACAGAGAAGCCTGGCAGGCAGTCTTTGGGGTCGCAGAGAGTCAGATGCAACTGAGCGATTTTTTGAAACTGAATCTTTCAACCTTTTTAATAGGTAACTTGAACAGAAGTGGCCCCAGCACAGAGGTGGGCACTGGAGGCCCACATGTCCCCACCTCTGTCCCCTGGATGGGGTCTCATGCCCTCCAGGGCTCTGGGGAAGTCCAGGGGCTTGTGGGACCCCAGCTGAGTCTCACACTCGCCCTGGAAACCATGTGCTGTTCTCTTGCTCATAGATGACCACGCCAAAGCACAGAGACACAGTGTAACTCACCGGAGGTCACACAGCCCCGTTGAAAGTGAAAGTCACTCAGTCGTGTCCGACTCTTTGCAACCCCATGGACTATACAGTCTGTGGAATTCTCCAGGCCAGAATACTGGAGCGGGTAGCCTTTCCCTCTTCCAGGGGATCTTCCCAAGCCAGGGATCGAAACCAGGTCTCCCACATTGCAGGCAGATTCTTTACCAGCTGAGCCACCAGGGAAGCCCAGGAATACTGGAGCAGGGAGCCTATCCCTTCGCCAGGGGATCGTCCCGACCCAGGAATCGAACCGAGGTCTTCACAGCCCTATTGCTTGACCCTAAATCATGCTCCTGTTTACTCTCCTTCCCTACCCCCTTGTTTCAGGAAAACACAGAATATGTACCCCGAACTATACAGCCGCAGAAGTGGAGACCAGGGACTCACGGCCAGGGACTCCCAGGCTCCCTGGGGAGGGGGGCACACGGAGATGGCTGAGACAGCCCCCCTCCCTCCAGGCCCGCCCTCTGCTCCTACCGGGAACAGGATGCTCCCGGAGCCCACCTGCACTACGGGAGGGTGGAGGCCCGCAGCCCTGAGGGCGGCTACAGGCAGGTGTAATTTCATCCGGAGCCTCCACTGCAAGTCACCAGAAACGGAGGATGAAATTCCAGCTCTGCGGACAGAAAGGTGCAGCAGTCCTGGCTTAGGGTCGGCTCTCAGTGGGGGTGGGGACGCGGATGGGGTACCTCTGTGAACATGATGGAAAAGGCACGCCTTCCGCTGGGCGGCCCCACGCCAGCTAAGGGCTCAGCAAGCTGGGAGGGCCTGATCTCCATCAGGAGAGCAGCAGGGCTCTGTGCTACAGCCGTGCTGTGGAATACTACTCAGCCACTAAAAGGACCGGCTCCGGGTGCCCCGACCAGGCATCACGCAGAGTGAAAGAAGCGAGACGCAGGCTTCTGTGTGATGGCGTGTATGTGATGCACTGGAGAGGCAGACCTATACAGACAGAAACCTGGCCAGCGGTTGCCAGGGGCTGGGGAAAAGGAGCAGGCTGCCCGTGCACAGGCTTGAGGGGACTTTTGTGGGGTGATGGAATGTTCCATGTCTTGACAGGGGCTGGGCTATGTGAAGGCAGACACTGGTTGAGCTCCTTGGACGGCACCCTTGAGACCTGGGCCTTTCACCAGCTATTCCTCACCCCTCGACAATACATATGGTAACATGTGAGGTGAGGCCTTCCTATGTGCCAGCCTGGGGCTGGATGCCAGGAACTGAGACATATGCTTCTGCAAGTTTCTCACCAGCCTGCGGAGGGACCAATGAATGGATGGACAGATACACACACACCATATGGTAGTAGTGAGACAGTCATTTTCTAGGCAGGTTGATGAGAAGTCTAGGGGTCCCCAAGGAGAGAGGGGTCTGGAATTCTCAAGGAGGAAAAAAGGACAAATTTTTTCCCCTCTACATTCCTTTGGATTATATAACAATAATGTATCCTGCCTGAGGACAGTCTCTGGATTAAACCTTCTGGCTAATCCTGTTATCTTACAATGTAAATCATGGGAGTAGGTCTGGTGAGGTCTTTCAACCTCCAGAAGTTCTTTTGACCCTTAATATGAGGGTTAGGAGAATATATTGCCTCAACAATTTAGGGACCACACCCCTAAACAGCAGCAAGTAGTTATGGAACGAAAACGACGCTCCTTTCCCTTGGCAACATAATTCTCCTAAAAGAAAAGGGGGGAATGACAAAGTCATTTCCTAGGCAGGTTGATAAGAAATCTAGGGGTCCCCAAGGAGAGAGGGGTCTGGAATTCTCAAGGAGGAAGAAAAGAAACTTCTTTCCCCTCTACATTCCTTAGGGTTGTATAACAATAATGTATCCTGCCTGAGGACAGTCTCTGGATTAAACCTTCTGGCTAATTCGGTTATCTTACAATGTAAATTATGGGAGTAGGTCTGGTGAGGTCTTTACAAGGATTGGACTTCCCTGGTGGCTCAGAAGGTAAGGGTCTGCCTACAGTGCAAAAGACCCGGGTTCAATCTCTGGATCAGGAAGATCTCCTGGAGAAGGAAATGGCAACCCACTCCAGTATTTTTGCAAAATCCCTCCATGGGATTTTGCCCAATCCCATGGACAGAGGATCCTGGTAGGCTATAGTCCATGGGGTCACAAAGAGCTGGATATGACTGAGCGGACTTCACTTTACAAGGATTATGTAACGATAATGTATCCTGCCTGAGGACAGTCTCTGGATTAAACTTTCTGACTAATCCTGTTATCTTAAAATGTAAATTATGGGAGTAGGTCTGGTGAGCTCTTTACAACCTCCAGACATTCTTTTGATTCATTGGAGAGTATATGACTCCACTGCTAACACTAGCAGGAGGGTACTCTTTCTGCCCACTTCTGATGCCTATGTCAGAAGCTTTCTTTATCTCCTTTATCCTTTAATAAAACTTTATTACACAAAAGCTCTGAGCGATCCAGCCTCGTCTCTGGCCCCGGATTGAACTCTTCTCTTCTGGAGGCCAAGAATCCCGGTGTCTTTTCATGGTTCAGCAACAATGTACCTTGAGATCCCACCAGCAAAGCGGCCTGGCCCTGCCCAAGCCTCCGGGGGAGAAGCAGCCTGGAGGGTCTCCTCCAGCTGCAGGCCAGCGAGGGACAGGGCCCGGCTGTCACCAGCTCAGAGCTGGTCCTCCTCCCCCAGCCACACAGCCTGACCGGGCACCTACAAGCTGCCTAGGACCCCAACCCCTCAGGCTGGGGCCTCTCACCTCCAGCTTCCCACCCCATCTCCACTTGGGACCTTCCCTGGGGTGACCCACCTAGCTCACTGGAGAGTCCCCAGCATGTACCACCAAGCTCCCCACCCAACCCACAGGGCCATCCTGGGGCTTCAGCAGATGGGGGGCATCACTGCCATCTCATGTATGAGCACACAGCCCAGACTGGTGGCAGGGCCCCTCCCAGAGACAGTACCCCCAGCCTGGAGAGGGGAGCATCAGAGAAACAGCCTCCCAGTGCTCGGGGCTGGCTCTGTGAATCTTGGGACCACAGATCCTAATCTGGTGTCTGATAGGGTGTCCCCAGCAAGTTCATGCTCCTCCCAACAAACTCTCATTTTTCACTTTTTATTTTATATCGGAGCTGCTGTTGTTCAGTCACTAAGGTGTGTCCAACTCTTCACAACCCCCATGGACTGGAGCACTCCAGGCTTCCCTGTCCTTCACCATCTCCCGGAGTTTGCTCAGACTCACGTCCATGGGGTCGATGTTGATTAACAATGCCGCGTTAGCCTCGGTGTACAGCGAAGTGATTCAGCCACACACAGAGCTGCAGCCGTTCTTTCTCAAACTCTCCTCCCATCTAGGCTGCCATGCAACGCTAAGCAGAGTTCCCTGTGCTTAATACCCCGCATGGACCACAGTTCCGGAGAAGTAAATGGCAACCCACTCCAATATTCTTGCCTAGACAATCCTGCGGACAGGGGAGCCTGGTGAGCTACCGTCTATGGGGTCGCACAGAGTCGGACACGACTGAAGTGACTTAGCAGCAGCAGCCTGGACCACGATGGCACAGAAGATTCTGAAACACAAGGCCTCCCAGACTGGGGGTCCCTGAGCCCCACCCCCCAGGTCTAACAGATCTGGACCCTTAAACTCCAGACTGGAGAACTGAGGAAATCACAAACAGCACCACCTGATTCAATCTCACTCTAGATCATCCCTGGAGCCTCAGGTTGAATCCTGACCCCAAACCTAGGCCCCAACCACACCTGCGTCCCCCATCCCCAACCATCTCACTGCCCAGAGGCTGCAGTGGGAGAATTACCAGATAAAACACAAGACCACCAGTTCAGTCTACACTTCAGCTAAACAAGCAAATTTGTAGTGTCATTTATAATCCGCACGGGCTTCCCAGGAGGCGCCAATGTAGGAGATGTAAGAGACGCAAGTTCAATCCCTGGGTTGGGAAGATCCCCGGGAGCAGGGCATGGCAACCCATTCCAGTATTCTTGCCTGGAGAATCCCATGGATGGAGGAGCCTCGCGGGCTATGATCCATAGGGTCATAAACACTCAGACAGGACTGAAGTGACTTAGCACGGACGCACATAACCGCCATACAGCATTATCCGTCAGTTAACCAAAATCCAAATTTAACCGGACGTCCCTATTTTAACTGGCTAAATCGGGCCACCCGGAGCAGGTGGTCCTGAAGGAGGGAGACAGGTGGGCACACAAATAGCTCTGGGGCAGCCAGGCCCAGCTCGGGACCAAGAGGAAGGGTGTCTGGAATGAGAGTTTCGTTGCCTGCCTGACACACCCCCAGTGGTCACCCCCAGCCAGTGCCTGGACAAAGCACAGCCTCCCCAAGCTCATTCAGGTCACCTAACTCACCCCAAAGTGAACAACGGCGGTGCCCTGGATGCCATCCTCAACCAGGGCTCTGAGCCCTCTTGCTGTCATCAGACATAACCCATGGCACTGCAGCTTAAATGACAAAATGTCAATTCCCTGGTGGTCCAGTGGTTAAGACTCTGGGCTTCCAATGCAAAGGGTGAAGGTTGGATCCCTGGTCAGGGAACTAAGATCCCACGTGCTATGTCGGAAAACCACAAATGCAAAAAAAACACTTGAAATGACAAACTATTGACCCAGTGAGGTGGTCCCAGCCAGACATCCCTGCCGATGAGGAACCTGTGTGCCCATCAAAGCTGGCTCCCCTTGGGACTCACCTGGACAACTCAACCCTTTTACCTAGAAGTCTCTCTTATCACCCTGTCACCAATGGGGTGATCCGCCTCTGTTTTCTGACCAGGTCCATCTCCTTCATCTCTCCCACAGAAAACAATCCTTCCACCTTCCGGTCTCCATAAGGGTTTGGATCTCACGGGCCCCACACCCCCCGGGAGATCCTGAGCCCTAGGTCCTCGGTCCCACTCTGCTCACCAGGACTAGTGAATTAACCCTGCAGGTCCTGTTCCCGGTGCCCCCCAAGGCCTCCAGAGGCCCCCTGGAGCTGGGTGCACACTGCTGGTCTGTCCCAAGGAACGTGGCTGTGTCCCTGGTTGCCAGGCATCAAAGAGAGAGATGCCCACAGACGGCCTGGACCAAGAGAAACCACATGGACGTTCCGGAAGCAGAGCCCCAGGCTCAGGTGTGGGGTAATGGGGAGAGGAACCTCCCAGAGGATGTGGGGCAGGGAGCTTAGGGAAAGACCCTCGGGGTCCCATCATTGTGGGGACCTAACCCAGAGATGCGAATTCAGGAACAACAGGAGAGAGCCGGCTTAGCTACTCAGACCCTGGGGCAGAATTTCATCCTTTCATTCATTCACTCAATCAGTAAGTATTTGGGGAGCAGCCCTGGAGCTTCAACACTTTGGCCACCTGATGCGAAAAGCCGACTCATTGGAAAACACCCCGATGTTGGGAAAGAGTGAAGGCAAAAACAGAAGGGGGTGGCAGAGGATGAGATGGTTAGCGTCACTGACTCAACGCACATGAATCTGAGCAACCTCTGGGAGATAGTGGAGGACAGGGGAGCTTGGCAGTGCTGCTGCCCATGGGGCCACACAGACTCGGACACCGACTTAGCGACTGAACAACAACCCAGGCACCACGCAGCCGAAAGCAAGCCTCGGTCCCTGGCCTGTCCCCGTACCATCGGGGACATGTAACTCGGGTGAGATCACTACTGGGATGCGGAAGGACAGGATGTCATGGGGACACAGAGGTCGCACCTTGGCCAGTCCTGGCGATGTTCCTCGGCAGGTTTCCAGCCCGAGGACATGAGCGCCAGCTGAGTCCTGACACAGAAGGGGAGAAAGACAAATTCTACAGCCCCTACCCACCATCATCCTAAGCAGGGAGGGCCCTTCAAGGAAGCCCCGCCCCTAGGAGGGAGGAAGCCAGGAGTTTAGAGGAACAGCAGAAGCAAAGGCCTTTCAGGGAAGGTGCAGTTTTCAAAGAGTGGGCCCAGGAGGCAGTGGGGGCCCCGACGAGAGCCAGAGGACTCGAACCAGAACCCAGAATGAGGATGGACCAGCAGATACGGTCTTCGGTTCCAAGGTCAGGCTGAGGACACAAGAGCCCCAAGCTGTCACCCACCACATCACCTGGGGTCTCCAACAACAGGCCATTACCAAACTGGGGACACCCCGGCTGTCGAGGAGACGGGGAGGCTGCACAAACAGGTGCCTCCCGGACCCCTATCATGACATCTGCCTTCCCGACAATTTGCAAGCATCAGATACTGACAACTGGCAGGCAGCTCACGGAGGCTGCCTGAAATGAACAAATGAAGCACACTTGCAAATACATGACCCTTCCTCAGGCATCCACACAACAGTCCTCCTAAGTAGGTTAAGCCTGCCCCTCCAGTGCTATCTTCCAGACCCAGTTTTGCAACCTTTCTCCCCAGGTCCTCCCACATTTTGAACAAGCAGGCACCCTCATCTCCTCCGCTGGGGTCCTCTGGGACCCTCTGAGTCAGAGCCACAACTTTCTAGGTCACCCTCAGAGCAGGCTACGGGATGGGGTGTGGTCTGAAGCTCCCCACATCCCAAAAGCAGGTTGGGGGTTCCAACATCCCTTCTTCTTGCAACCAGGTCTGTCCCTTGGTCCACAGGTCCCTGTTCAGAAGAAGGCAGAGGGTGACTTCCACCCTCCTGGGCCCCTGCTCCTGACCTGATGCCCCCATCCTTGCTGCCCTTGTGCCTGGCCCCTCCCTGCCAGCAGCCACCAGCCTGCCTGCCACCACTGCCTCCCTCTCACTCTGAATAAATAATCGATGCTTATGCCCTTTCCCTTTGGGAATGACGCTGCTGAAATAAATGGGTTGCTCCGAGGCACCTCCCCAGTCCCGAGAGGCCGGGTCAGTAGCGGGGAGCAGCAGTCCTCGCCACGGGTGCAACCGAACGCATGAGGGAGACGAGGGCCAGCGGGGTCGGGGCAGCTTCTGGCCACCCCTTTCTTCTGCTGTGAGCAGGAAGAGGAGTCCCCACAAATGCCCACTCCTCAAGAAGCCGTCCAGGCCTGCCCACCTCACCAGCACCATACTCCACGTGAGACCCGGCAAAGGAGACCCCTACATGCCGGGCCCCCTCACTCGGGCTGTGACCGGGACCCGGGAGCCTCCCACCTCAGGTCTAGTTCTGGGAGCCCAAGTCCCAGGGCCGGATGTCCAGGGCTTGAGCCCCGCTCCAGCGAGGCCAGGAGGGCAGAACTCTCAGAGGCACGGTCCCCCTCTGTCCTGGGCCCAGGCCAGGGAACCTTCCCTCTTCCTGCCCACAGGCTGGGGCTGGGGCACCCAGGACCCTTCATTCCCAGAGACTCAGGATGGTGGCAGTGGGGAGGCATCGAGCACTCGTGGCCCGCTCCACGGGCCTCCCCACCCATCTGCGGGAACTCAGAGACCACCCACAGACAGGGCATCCCCAACTTGCTCCTCTGAAACCTTTGTGACCCCCCTACTGCCATCTTCTGAGCCTCCTTCCCTTGCACTCCATCAGGAGCCCCGCGGCCACCACTCAGGCCAGCCCTCCCTCCCCAGGAACCCCAGCAGGAACCACTGTGCTGGGCAGTACTGGCTGTGTGGGACTCAGCCTGTGGGGGGGGGCGGTGCACCGGGCTGGAGATCGGCCCGGCCCCAGCAAGGCGGAGGTGGGGGGAGTTGGGGGGGCGGGGGCCGCGGCCTGCCCAGCCCCCGTCGGCTCCCACACTGGCGCCCGCCGCCGCCCGGATAGCACAACTGACCTCATTCGCCAACTGCAGCAGCCTGCGGGCGCCCGCTGCCCGTCCGGGGTGGCCCCCCACCTCCGGAAGGGCCCGGGAGTGGGGAGGCGGGGGCGGCGGCGGTGACAGCTCCCGGCTCCCCCTCTCGGCAGGTGGGGGCGGCCGTCCCTCCCCGCCCCCGGCCCGAATTATAATCCCGGTCACGTGCCTCCCAAGGCACCCAAAAGCCGGACCCAGATTCTGGAACACCTGGAGGGGGAGGGGCGCCCCCCCCCCCCCGCCGAGGGTGGGAGGAGAGGGGGAGAAGGGCCTCGGCGCCCGCCCTCCCCCCCACCCCCCGCAAAAGTTTCTCCTACCTTGGAGGATCCTCAAGCGCTCCTGCCAGCGGCGCCCCGGCCCCGGCCCGCGGCCAGGACTCAGCCTCCTGCCGCTGCCTCCTTAATTAATCCGGGAGAATGGGGGAAGGAGAGGCGGAGGGAGGCGCGGAGCGGCGGCGGGGGCGGGCGGGAGGCGAGCGGGGCGCGGGGCGGGGAGGGGGCCCGGCGGGGGCTCTCGGGCCGGCCGGGGGGCTGGCGCTCGGCGGCCCCCACCCCCGGCGCGGGCTGCGGCGGAGGGCGGGGCGCGGCGCGGGGAGCCGAGCCGAGAGCGGGAGCGCAGGGAGGCTCTTTGTTCTGTAATCCCAGTAAGATTGCCAGCCATTCGCCCCGGCCCTAATCCCAGCCCCGCGCAACACCACCCTCCATTGGCTGCCATTTACATACGGGATTAGCCCGCCCCGCGCCCCGGCCTGGGCACCGCGGGGGGAGCGCCGCGCCCCCCGCCCCGCGCCGGGCGCCCAGAGCGCGCGCCGCCCCAGCGCCCGCCGCCAGGGGGGCCCGCGGGAGGGGCGGCCCCGGCGCCCCCTGGCTGCCCGCGGCGCCCCTCCGCCTCCCCAGCGCCCCACCGCCGGGACGGATTAGAAAGCCAGGACTCGTCCCCGGAGACCCCCCTCCTCACCCCCGCCCCGGGCGCGGGAACCGGGCCCGGAGGGTCAAGGTCACTCGGCGGGCGCCGGGAGGATCCCCGGAGACGCCGGGGCCGCGCGCTGGGGAAAGTGAAGTGGCAGCGGCTGGTCACCTCTGCCGTGCCCAGGTTATTTCCCCCTGTGGCGTGGCCCGAGTGCCTCTTTCAGCCTTTGTCCCCTGGGATGGGAAGGAAGGCAGTGACAAGCCCAAGGTCGCAGCTGATCCGATTGGACAGGCCTGGTCCCATCTTGTCTGGGCAGCGCTCCTTCTGATCGCCCGACCCAGGCTTCTGCCACCCCCTTCCCCTCCATACCAGCCTTCCTACGGAGTCAGAAGCACACCTCCCATCTTCTGCAGTGCATGCATCTTAAATCGTCAGGAGTCTGGAGATTCACCACAGTGTCCTGAGCCCTGGGCTAGACCCTGGCTATGCTGAACACTGTGGGGAGGGACAGGCAGGCTGCCACCCCAGGGAGCACCTGGCCTAGAGGGAGAGAGCCAGACTGAGAATCCACTAGGTCCTAGCAAAGCCCACCCGGCCCTTCTGGGCACACGACCGGCGCTTGGTAAAGGCTGGCCTTGGCTGGTCTGGTTCCCCCCTGGCCAGCCCACCAGACAGAGCTTCTCCCTGGCAGCCCCATGTCCAGTGCCCAACCCACAGTGAAAGAAAGTGAAGTCGCTCAGTCGTGTCCAACTCTTTGCGGCCCCGTGGACTGTAGCCTAGCAGGCTCCTCCGTCCATGGGATTTTCCAGGCAAGAATACTGGAATAGGTTGCCATTTCCTTTTCCAGGAGATCTTCCCAACCCAGGGACTGAACCTGGGTCTCCCGCATCGTAGGCAGACGCTTTACTGTCTGAGCCAGCAGGGAAGTCCGTAAGAGCCAAGCCCAGAGGGGCCCTTGTGCCCACCGAACACTTTGCCCACAGAGGATATTGGCCAGAGCAGGGGATTGGGAATGAGGCCACAGACGCCCCTCCATCCCACGCCATCTTTGCCCTCTTGGGGACACCCACCATCCCCCTTGTCACCCTGATTCCTGGGGACACTTTGAAGCACCCTGTCTTGTGGTCCCCCTCAGACGCACATCCCTACCCGCCTGTGCTGGCCCTGGTGTGGCAGAGTGTCTAAGGGGAAGGGCCAGGGTCTGGAGCCTGACAGTGTGGGTTCAAATCCTGGCTCTTCCTCTTAACACCTGTGACCTTGGGCAAGGCAGTTCACCACTCAGAGCCTTGGTTTCCCCCCTTCCCGCAGCCCCTGAGTCAACCACACAGTTGCCCCAGTGGGTAACAGTGATGATGGGCATGCTAGTTAAGTGTCTACTAGGCATATTACCTAGGTGTCTGTTCCTGATCTGAAGCCTGCAAGGGCGGTCCTATTAGCCTCATTTCACAATAAGATGAAGTGATTGTTTCCGGACGGACATTCCGCATGTGAGTGTCACTGCTGGGTCTGGCTCCTCAGCCCTTGTTTGACCCACTGACTTATGCTCCCTCCATCACCATGCGGATTTGGGGGTTAGGCATGGCTTCAATGGGCCCAGCTGGGGGAAGCTGGTCCCAGGAAGGAAGGGCTGGCTGGTTGGGCTGTTGGTTTCTGGACAGAACGGTTCCTGGACCTGAAGTCCAGGGGCTGAGTGCCAGAAACCTCTGGACCCCAGGGCTTAAAGGAGCTGAAGCCAGGTGCATGCTCAGGACTGCCCTCTGCAGGCGGAATCGGGAGTGGCAGATATGTAAGTGGAGTGCTGGGAGGGAAAGGTGCCCTCCTGCCTCTGGCCTCTGGGCTGTTCCCCCCAGAAGCAACAGCCTGCTGCCCCCAAGCTCACCCAGGCAGAGACTGGGGGCGGTGTGACACAGCAGAAGGCCTTGGCTTACCATGTCCATGTCCCACTCAATTGGGCATGACTGGGTTATGACCGCTGGCTCCACGTTCACTGGCTGTGTGACCTAGGCCCAGTTGGTTGTCCTCTCTGGGCCTCAACTTCCTCACCTGTAAAATGGAGCCAAGGTAGTCCTTTCTTCATATGATTGCTATGAGGATTAAATGACATATTATACAGGGAAACATTTATCAAAGTGCCTGGTGTGTAGCAGGTGTTCAATAAAGGGCAATTCTCCTTTTTCTTTTTTTTTGGTGGCAGCATGCAGCTTGCAGGATCTCAGTTCCCTGACAAGGGATCAAACTGGTACCCCCTGCAGTGGAAGCACAGAGTCTTAACCACTGGACTGCCGGGAACTTTCCAAAGACAATTCTCATGTTTAAAATTTGTTGGTTTCCCCTAGGGGCAAAGTCAGACTTGGAGTTTTTACTGAACTGCTCTTCATGAGGAGGTGGGATTCTAAGGACGGGGTCATGGACATTCACATTTCTGTCAAGTTCAATTCCTCCTGGGAAGGGCAGCAACAGCTGTTTAAGCAGAGAGGGGAGTTTGTTTGAGAAATCCTTGCCAGTGGCTACCTCCCGCCTACAGGAACGTCTCCTGCCGGCTTTGTGAAGCTCACTTGCACTGGCCCTGCCCCATCCTTGCCCCGGCCTGGTCAGATCCCCCTTCTAAGTATGTAGATGTAGAAACCAAGGTTCTTCTCTCCTCCTTCCTCCTAACTCCCTCACAGTCACAGGGTTGGGACTTCCTTGGCAGTCCAATGGTTAAGACTTCACCTTCCAGATCAGGGGCTGGAGGTTCGATCCCTGGTCAGGGAGCTGAGATTCCCACATGCCTCCTGGCCAAAAAACCAAAACAGAAAATAGAAGCAATATTGTTAACAAATTCAATAAAGACTGTTAAAATGGTCCACATCAAAAAATCTTAAAAAACAACGAAAAACCTCCAAGATTACTCCCATCAAAAAGCCCTTTCTGTGCCTTCATTCACTTAACCAGGTGGGCCTGCCAGTCCCCCTTTCACAGATGGGAATATAAAACGGTGGGTCCTTTGTGGAAGTGATGGGGCATCTGGGCATCCTGTCTCCCCATTAGCCCAGGAGCTCCCAGTCCCAGCGTGTTTGGTGTAGGGTCTCTGACCAGCAGACAGGCCACGGGAGTGAATTGCCATGTGAACTCTTCCCTCTGCTCCCCTGGGGTTTGGGCCCAGCCTGGATCTCTACCTTCTTGCACAGTTTCCTTTCCCATCATTCTGGGCCACTTCTGGTTCCTTGTTCCTTGGAATGGAGACTCTCTGGGGTAGGAAGGGATGTGCATAGAAAGACAGCCCAGCCGTCTCCATCAAGGTATCCCTTCTCTGACACTGGGGCAAGCCCAGAGGAATCCAGGAGCTTGGCTGCCCTGGATGTGACTACAGGGATGAAAGGTGAGGACGGTGAGCCCAATGCCCTCATCTTACAGGTGAGCATCCCTCAGTACCGAGGTGGGCAGCACTGACCCACAGCAGCCCCGCGTGAGTGGCAGGGGTGGACTTCAAGGACTCCCAATCCCCCACCTGCCATTCTTTTCTGCCATCTCCTTGGCTTTCTTTGGATTTCCAGGAAGATGATTTTATCTGATAATTGCTATTTAGCCTTTAAAAGTGAGCCTTGAATGGTTTCTGGATTTAACTACTCCAATTTCTCTTCAGAGTCACCTATCTCGTATTCCATCTTGGAAACCAAAGGGAAAAGAGAGTCAGTGTATGGAAATGTGCTTTCAAGGCAGTATGCAGGATCCATGAAACAAGGTCAAGCAAGGTGGGCAGAGAATCTGTAAGCCTGGATGTTAAATGTTATCCCTACCAGCTAGGGCGGTTTCCCCCGTGTGGTTCAGCAGTAAAAAATCTGCCGCCAGTGCAGGGGACAGAGGAAATGCAGGAGACATGGGCTTGATCCCTGGGTCAAAAAGATCCCTTGGAGGAGGCCATGGCAACCCACTCCAGTATTCTTGCCTGGAGAATCCCATGGACAGAGGAGTCTGGCGGGCTACAGTCCACAGGGTCTCAAAGAGTTGGACACGACTGAAGCGACTGAGCTCTCACACAGCTCAGTCAATGGTGCTCAAACGGTTTGAGGGCTGTGAAGGGACAAAGGGTTGGTGATGGGCTTGCTTGGGGTTTCCAAGTTTGTGACCCAGATTTCCAACTCCCTACACTGACAAAGGACCATTCCCCAGGCCTCCGGACATCTCCTTTTCATCCCCTGCCTGGGCCCCATCCTCCCAGATTTTTGTTCCCTGGCTCACCCAGACTGCTCAGGGCAGAAACCATTTCCCTCATTGGGGCATCTGATCAGCAGAGGAACCTACTAGAATCTTACAGACCCCCCAGAAGCAAAGCCCTAGTCCTGGGATTTCAGGCACCCTGGCAAGCTGGTGTGGACAACTGGATGCAAGGAGGTCTTCTGTTCACGACACAAGCAGGTAGATCTGCAACCCCAGCTGCCTGGCCCCAGGGTTTGGCTCTGGTGTATAGTCTACGACAGCCCAGGCCAACAGAAATAGGACGTGAGCCACAAACACACACCCCGGAGGAAATTTTAAATTTCCTAGTAGCTGCATTAAAAGAATAAAAGAACTAGGTGAAATTCATTTTAGTCATATATTTGATTTAACCCAGTGATCCCCGGTGACTCAGTGATAAAGAATCTGCCTGCCAATGAGGGAGATGAGGGTTTGATCCCTGGGTCGGGAAGATCCCCGGAATAAGGAAATGGCAACCCACTCTAGTATTCTTGCCTGGAAAATTCCTTGGACAGAGGAGCCTGTTGGGCTACAGTCCATGGGGTCACAAAGAGTCAGACATGACTTAGGGACTAAACAACAATGACAACCCAAAGTGTGTTCATTTCAACATGTAATAATATTTTTTACAATTGAGAGCTTTTTTGAGACATTTTTTATTTTTTTTCTTGTACTAAAGTCTTTGAAATCAGTGTCAATTTCACACTTATACCGGCAATGCAGTGGCTGGGACTTGGTGCTTTTACTGCCATGGGCCCGGCTTCAAACCCTGGTCAGGGAACTAAGATCCTGTAAACCAAAAAAAACAAAAACAAATAACTTTCATTTACTGAATGCTTGCTATAAGCCAGTGTGCATGCTAAGTAGCTTCAGTCATGTCTGACCCTTTGCAACCTATACAGCCCTCTAGGCTGCTCCATGGGATTCTCCAGGTAAGAATCCTGGAGTGGGTTGCCATGCCCTCCTCCAGGGGATCTTCCTGACCCAGGGATCGAGATCACATCTCTTATAATGCCTACATGGATAGGCAGGTTCTTTACCACTAGCACCACCTGGGAAGCCCATGGTAAGCCAGGCCATGGTGCTAAACATCTTCCATCATGCCCATTCCGTGGAGGACACAGGCTCAAGGAGGTCCCTGAGAAACACGGTCGAGTTTACCATTCCATCTTCCCACCCAGGAGCCGGTCTTCCGTGGTCTCAATTTGAAGGAGCTGGAACAAGGGGGGCGCAGTGTCATCCCCCACAAGGGGCCCCTGTTTCTTAGACCCTGGCCCTCCACCCCGACCCCCAGCAGGAAACAGCAGTACCAGGCCGCTGCTTGCAAAAAAATTTAGAGTTATAAATTAGTGAAGATTCAGAACAACCTCAGGGCCAGAAGAGGAAAAAACAAAGGGGAAAACACTTCAAAGCAACTTCCCCAGACACTACAGGAAAAGAGCAAAGTCAGTAGAAAAGCTTCAGGGGAACTTCCGCTCTGCGCATGCATCCATGGAGGGTGGTGGGGAGAGGGACTCTGAGCAGCCAACCGGCTCTCCACCCCACCCCCACCCCTGCTGGACGTCTATCACAGCAAGATCAGAAACTCAGCTGCATCATTTGGGTAGTTTCCTCTCTGCAAGCCTCAGTTTTCTCATCTGCAGAAGGGGTTTCTACTGCAGCCCAAGGCCTTTGGTGAGTTCAGCCCCAGCCCCGCGCTTGACACAAGGGCGGGGCCCAGGTGCGGCAAGTGGAGGGGCTGGAACTGGGAGTTGGTGGTGTGGCATCTTCCGTCTGAGCTCGGCTACCAATGGGGGGCCCTCGGCCCCAGTTTCCCCCTCTTGAGTCTTGTTAAAAGGACAGGTCCAGGGGCTTCCCTGGAGGTCTGGTGGTTAAGAATCCACCTTCCAATGCAGGAGATGAGGGTTCCATCCCTGATCGAGCAACTGAGATCCCACAAGCTGTGGGGGCACCTAAGGCCTTGCAATGCAACTGTGAGTGGTCTAGCGCTCACACACCACAGCTAGAGAAGCCGGCGAGCTGCAGCGGAAGGTCCCGCACGCCGCAACTAAGACCCGTTGCAGCCAAATGAATAAATAAATATATATTTTTAAAAGCGCAGGCTCAGACCCTTTCCAGAGGTGGGTTGGCTCAGACAGTGGAGGGGTCAGAATTTTGTACTTTAGTACCCAGTCCCCAGCTCTTTCTGATACACATTCAAGTTTGAGGAGCACTAGCTTTCATGTTGGAGAAGGCAATGGCAACCCGCTCCAGTACTCTTGCCTGGAAAATCCCATGGACGTAGGAGCCTGGTAGGCTGCAGTCCATGGGGTCGCGAAGAGTCGGACACAACTGAGCAACTTCACTTTCACTTTTCACTTTCAAGCATTGGAGAAGGAAATGGCAACCCACTCCAGTGTTCTTGCCTGGAGAATCCCAGGGACAGGGGAGCTTGGTGGGCTGCCGTCTATGGGGTCGCACAGAGTCGGACATGACTGAAGCAACTTAGCGGCAGCAGCAGCAGCAGCTTTCATGTTCTCCAAGGGTCATCTTTTGCTTTTGAATTGTGGTGTTGGATAGCAAGGAGATCCAACCAATCCATCGTCAAGGAAATCAACCCTGAATATTCGTTGGAAGGATTGATGCTGAAGCTGAAACTCCAATACTTTGGCCACCTGATGTGAAGTACTGACTCATTGGAAAAGACCCTGATGCTGGGAAAGATTGAAGGCAGGAGGAGAAGGGGATGACAGAGGATGAGATGGTTGGATGGCATCACCGACTCCATGGATATGAGTTTGAGTAAACTCCGGGAGTTGGTGATGGACAGGGAGGCCTGGCGTGCTGCAGTCCATGGGGTTGCAAAGAGTTGGACACGACTGAACGACTGAACTGAACTGAACTGAAGGGTCGTCTGGGCTCCGGCATCTGTGGTTTAACCTCTCTCAGCCCCGCGGGTCCAGTCCACAGCCACATCCCTTGTGCCCCGTAGCACTCCACACTGGCTCCTCTGTCACAGGCTGCCAGTGCCCAGCCCAGCAGCCAGGCAGGCCTGACATCTGGTTGGGCCATATTAGGCCTGCGATGGGGGATTCCACACGGAAACACCCTCAGTGTAGCAGGCATCCTGTAGACCCTGTCGCCACTGGCCCCTGGGAGCTCTGAGCCAGGCGTGAGCACACAATGTGGTCTGTGAAGCAATGAAGTGACCCTGGGCACTGGAGCCAGAGGGCCACCCAGCTCAGCCTGAAGAGGAATGGGTTGCTGAGGCCACGTCCTCCGGCCCCGTAGGAAATAGTGAGCCAACAGCACAGCCCCTCTGGCCTCCACTCCATGGGCCTGCTGGCCAGGGCCTCAGCAGGTGCTTAAACAGTCCTTTTTGCCTCAGGATTTTCTGCTGCGTCCCCTCAACTCCAGAAGAAGGCATCACATAGAGTCTCCCTGTCTCGCCCACCACCCTTCCATACCACCCCATCCTCCAAGGGGAGGTCTGGTCCAGACCTTGAAGCCAAGTCTTTGCTTGTGCATCAGCGTGTGCAAGCGGGTCTTTGCACACACGATCCTTCTAAACCCAGCACCCTGCCTGCCCCAGCAGCTCAGCTCCTCCTCCTCCAGATCTCAGTCTTCCTGACTCCGCTGATCCTGGCCCCTACCCCACCACGGCTCTAGGAGCCCCTCAGAAAGGAGCAGGGGGAAACTGAGCCCTGGCTCCAGTTGGAATTGTACGTTGGGTGAGCAATGATTGGAGCCTTGTCTGACTCACCCATTAAACTCATGTGAGGGCGGACGTGGGGAGGGGTCCTGGTGAGGTCCCCCGAACCTGAGGTCCCCCGAACCCAAGCTGCCACTGTAGACCTCTACAAGCATTTGCTGAATGAATGAATGAATGGACAAATGAATGAATGAAAAGGGCCTCATCTGTCTGCTGTCACGTGACTTGCTGGCCTCTTGGTTTCTCTCTCTTGCTCTCTCGGTTACTCTCTGTCTGTTTGTTGTTGTCTTTTCGTGAAGCTCTCTCCAGCAAAACATGCGTGTGAGTCTGTTTCTATGTCCCTGTGCCTGCCCTGGGCTTTGTCTCTCTTTCTCCCTCATCATCTCCGTCTGTCTGTGACTCTGTATCCATCTCTGTCCTCACCAGCTTCCTTCGTGGGATGCTCCCTGGCCTCTCTGTCTCTCCCCGAGCCTGTGTCTCTCCCAGCTCTCCCGGGGTCTGCCATCTCTCTCTGTGTCTGCGTCTCTGTGTTTCTGTCTCTCTCTGTCTCTGGGGGTCCTCGCGTCTCTTGCTCTCTGCGGCTCTCCTTGCGCCTCGGTCTCTGCCGACTCTGCTCTCTGCCTCCTCCTCCGACTCTCCTCCGCTGGAATCTTTCAAGAACAGAGAGAAGCATGTAATTGAGCTGGGGCCGTCTCCATGGTTGCAGCTGTGGAGTAACTGAAAGATCAATTTAGAACGACCGTCTCTGTAATAATTGCACCGTAATAGTTTCTGGGAGACAGAGTGGGGCTTGGAGTGAGGTGGCCAGGATGGTCGGGGACCCTGGTGGGAAAGGGCCACCTGCAGCGGCCAGTACCGCAGGGCCAGGCTATGGAGGGGATGCTTGGCCTTGGCCAGAAACAAGAGGGGAGTGGACGAGTGGGGAGGGAGGCCAATCTCATGCCCCCACACGCCCCAGCTCAGGGGTGTCCCTGCCTCCCTGCGCCTACCGCCAGGCCCTGCTCCTGTTTATAATTTATGCTTATGATCGGAATTATCAGCAATAATGATAACATGATTATAATTGCCGAGCTGCCTGGCTCGATTGCAGCACTGTTGGTAAATATTATGACAGAGAGTAGCGTGAGGTCACTGCCTCCCCGAGCGTGAGGATGGGGTGGGGGACGGGGAGCCACAAGGGGTTAGGTGGTCCCCACGCCCCAGCCGCTCCCAGCCAAACCGACCTGCCCCTCCGCGGACAACTTCTGCTCGGCCATTTGCTGATCTATTTCAACCCCAACGATCCTCCGCATATCTGCCTTAAAACCATTGCTGCTTTAGGCTCAGCGGTGAGCATTTAGAAGCCTGCAGGGCGCCGCCCCACCAGTAGAGGCTGCACAGGTGAGTGTTAAGCGTCAGGCGCTCAGTCGTGTCTGACCCTTTGCGACCCCAAGGACTGTAGCCCACCCGGCTCCTCTGTCCATGGGATTCTCTGGGCAAGCAGACTGGAGTAGGTAGCCATTCCCTTCTCCAGGGGATCTTCCCGACCCAGGGATCCAACTGGGCCTCCTGCATGGCAGGCAGTCTTTACCCATCTGAGCCACCGGGGAAGCCCTTGGGAGGTGCGGGGGGACAGGAAGGATGCTCCTTCCACTCCCAAGTTGGGTTTGACTGGCGACAGCCCCACAGGACTTAGGGGTGGTCTGAGGGGCCTTGGCAGAGGGTTGAGGGGCAGGACAGAGCCACTGCCCCAAGCACAGTCCCCGGGGACAGGGGACATCTCTGGCATCCAGAGGACCACCTTTCTACCCAGGGGAAATGAGGCTGGAGGCTCAGGGTGGAAACAAGATCAGGAACTAACTCCTGCCTTCGGCATAAGCCACTTTAAGGAGGCTGCCCAGATCATCCAAGGACAGGGAGGAGATGTGCCCACCGCAGCCACCCAGCGGTTCACTCTGAGCTGAGCCCACCTGGTCTCAGTAGGGCCAGGTTCTCGCTAAGCCTGCAGCCTCCAGCAGCAGGGAATGACCGTCCATCTCTGACGCTATTGAGTGCATGGTTAGAAAAGACAGGGATTCCCTGGTGGCTCAGCTGTGAAATAATCTGCCTGCAATGCAGGAGACCTGGGTTCGATCCCTGGGTTGGGAAGATCCCTTGGAGAAGCGGGAGGCTACCCACTCCAGTATTCTGGCCAGGAGAGTTCCATGGACTGGAGTCCATGGGATCACAAAGAGATGGACACAACTGAGCATCTTTCACTAAGAAAGACAGGTGGGCTCTGAGAGTCAGAGTGAGGCTGTGAGTGAGCACAGGGGTGACCCAGGAGAGGGCCAGGGTGGTGGCAAGCCTTGTACACGCTGCCTTGTGGGGCTCAGAGACACTTTCCAAACGCAGAGGGCAGCAAGGGGGCACAGCCAGGAGGTGCCCTGGGCCTGCCATCTGTGGCGACTTGGAGCCTTCCCGGACAGGACAGGACGGAGCCCGCCCGGCCCCCAGCCCCCCGCCCCCCGTGTGCTGCATTATTCATGAGTCCCACATTCCCCCGGGGATAAACATTCAGAAGGAGCGTTGCAAATCCACTTTCCTGCTCTGAAAATAAATAAATGAGCAGAGAATGCCAGCACACAGAGGCCATGGGCTGAGACTCCTTTGAGCCCTGGGAATGCTCACAGATGGCCTATTTCTGTCCCCTCACTCAGGGCCCCTGACCAGCAGGGCCTGAGACCCACACGCTTGGCAAGCTGGGTTGAGCCCAGAGGAGAGTCTGAGGCCAGAGGCCCCTCTCTGCCCGCTTTGCCTGCCCCAGCCCAGGGAGAGTCCACCCCGCCCCCAATCCAGGTGACCCAGGTGACTCTCTGGTCCTTGGCACTTCTTGGGTCCCAGGCAGTTGGCACAATCTTGGGATCCTCCAGGGACTGGAAGCTGGCCCAACCCGGAGGAACTGCCTTGGCTCGTTGCCAGGGTCAGGCTGAACACACACTTAACTGGTGCTTTTGTGGCCTGAAGAATAAATAAAAGACGCAGCGCGCTCCTCCTGTCTCCACTGCTTGGAAGATGCTCCCGCACCCGCCCCCACCAAGTTTCCTCTGCCCTTCCCCACCCTCCCCTCGGGAAAAGCATGTCACCCAGGAGGCCCTGGGCCCAGAACTCAGGGTGGACCCCTTCCCAGAAAGTACATCGAAGATGGGAATGTTAATTCGATTGAACCCACGTCAATGGTAATTAAGAAAAGGAGGTCGGTGCTCTACGCCAAGGTCACAGAAAATGGACTTGGCTTCAGCACCAAGGGGGTACGTGGAGCACTGCCCATCTGAAGTTCAAGTGGAGACCTTGCGTGGCCGGAGACCTGCAGGAGCTCTATCTTCGGCGCTGGGCTGATGGACGAGGGAGGGCAGGGCAAAGCCATCCAGGTAGCAAGTCCGAAGGAATACATTCAACAAACTCATCAGCTCTGGCCCCCGAGGAAGGCAGAGCTGTGAGCAAAATGTGTGTTCTTATTGTTCAGGAGACAAAAGGGTGATACACAGACCCAAGAAGCCAGGGTCTCACCCTCAGAATCTCCCTCTCACATCCCTATAATCAGGGTCCCATTCCAGGGCCACGTCCTGCTGCCCGCAAGCTGAATGCGGGTGAGATTTCAGTCTCCTCCTCCCCCATCAGCACAAACTGCCCAGTCTTAGAGTTCTCACCTCCCAGGTCCCAGGAGGCTGAGGGAACCCTTTGAGATCCCAAAAGGGAAATATCCTTTGGGAGCCAGCATGGGACTGTTGGCTCTGCTCTGGAGCAGGGAGTCAGGAATTGCTGTGCTACTGTTGAAGGCAAGTCCTTTCCCTCTCTGAACCTGCTTTCTTTCTTTCAAAATAGAAGGAATTATCTAATACTTTAATGGATTTCCCTGGGCTTCATCCAAAATGATCTAAAAAGGGCCATCTAAGCCAGAACCTAAGGGAGCCAAGAGATAAAGAGAAAGAGATTGTTCAGACTGATGGTTAAGAGTGCAATTCCCAGCTGTGGCCCTTGCTAGCTGTGTGTCTTTGGGCAAATAACCTCACCTCTGTGCATCAGTGACCACACTGATCAAATGGGGATGAGGAGCTTGCCCACCGTGAGAAGGTACCCTGGGAGGGAGGGCAGTGAGTCCATGCATCTGAATGGTCAGTACTCTGTCTGGCACGTGTAAGCCTCCCTGGCATCATCTATGGTGCCCCCCGCCTTCAGCTCTGAAGGGCCCTCTGGGGGAGGCAGGCCAGGGACCTGGTAGGACAGACACACCGGAGGTCCACACCTACTGGGCCAGGCCTGGTGGTCGGACAGGCTGTGAGCAGGTGACCGGGGCTGATGTCCAGGCCACCCTCAGCTCACTGGGCTCAGTGTGTGAGGCTGCTTCCACCGTCAACTCATCACACTTAGCGCCCAGCACAGCATCTGCCCGAAGCAGAGCCACGGTCTCACATGTTCGGAAGCTACCGCCTGCCCTCTGGGCCCTCCTGGGAGGCAACCCTCAATACCTGTGGAATCTGGGTCACCTGCCCAAGCTCCTGGAAAACAATGTCTGGTTCTTTTTATGGTCATGCTCTGCGGCATGTGGGATCTTCCTCGACCAGGGATCGAACCTACATTGGGAGCCTAGGGTCTTAACCACCGGACCATCAGAGAAATCCCACAACTTCCTATTCTGAGATCCAGCTCGTCAAGGCATGGACCTGGAGCTTTCTGTTGCCGCTGATGGCTGAGACCATCTTTCCGTAAGCTCTCTCTCTTTTTAAAAAATAAATTTATTTGTTTATTTATTGGCTATGCTCAGTCTTTGCTGCTGTGCACAGGCTTTTCTCTAGTTGTGAGCAGAGCTGCAGTACCAGGGCCTCTCGTGGCGGTTGCTTTTCTTGTGGCTGAGCACTCTAGGGCGTGCGGGCTTCAGTAGCTGCAGTTCCTGGGCCCAGTAGTTGTGATACCCAGGCTTAGTTGCTCTGTGGCATGTGGGATCTTCCCAGACGAGGGATCGAACCCGGGTCGCCTGCATTGGCAGGCAGATTCTTTAACCACTGAGCCACCATGGAAGCCCTTCCCAAACTCTTGATCATTTCCAATCAGCTGTCCCCACGCATCTAGGGCTCCAGTCTGTGTCATTTTCTGCTCTGTGTCCTGTGCCCGGCATGCTGCCAGAAGCACAGTAGATGTACCTTCATTGAATGACGAGTGGGTGAACCTAGGTAGGGCGTGGGCCTGCAGGGCTAGAGCCTCCGTCCCGGGGACACCATCTTCCAGCTCGCCTTATGATGGATCCCAAGGGGTCAGCGCCAGGCTGTCTGCAGCTCCCACTCAGGTGGACAACACGTGCCAGAGCCAGGCACTCAGAGAACCCCAAGGCTCCGGGGTGGCTGGCCACTTGGCGTCCTCAAGGCCCCTTGTCTGCCCGCCAGCCTTCTGTTCACCTCTCCTGGCTCAGCTGTCAGGTCACTGCCTCCAGGAAGGAGTCCCTGATCTCAAGTTGGTCAGCGGCCCCTCTGGGCCCGCATGGACCCACAGCACTCTGACCCTGCTCAGAAAGGTTTGCAGAGACTTAAAGGGAAAAAAAAGCCACACAGCCCATGCTTCTCTTCCTGCCTCACCCAGAGCTGGGGCCAGTGACAGAACTTCAGAATGAAGATAGAGGAGTGGGGTAGTGTGTGCTGTTCCATAAGCAGGAAAAATTGTGTCTTTAAGAGTTCTAAAATATGAAACTTTTTTTCCCTCCCCCCCCCCCCCCCCCCCCCGCAGTCTCTCTTTCAACTTATCATGGTGTTTAAAAACATTTGTTATTTAATGTCATTCTAACAAAATGTTAAATGATTAGCATTGTGCCACTTCATTCTTTACCTTTCATCCTCGTATTGTTCAATGCCAGTTTTAAATGCAGCTGAAAGGGAGAATTTCCTGGTGGTCCAGTGGTTAAGGCTCTGCGCTTCCTCTGCAGGGGGCATGGGTTTGATCCCTGGTCAGGGAACTAAGATGCTGCATTCTGGGAGGCATGGCCAAAAAATTAAAGAATAAGTAAATAAAACTTTAAATGCAGCTGTGAGAACATTTAACTCATGTGAAATCTCCTTGAAGTTACAGAGTTTATATCATGCTTTGTACATGCCTGTGTATTTTATTCTGACTCCAATAATGGAAACATGGTGCAAAACCAACTCAACTCTCTTAATTTTCAATATACACACATTCGACCAACTCCTTTGACCTTTGGCTCATGACGTGTACGGAAGGACCAAAAGGAAAAGAAATTCTGAGCTGCCCTATCTTTTCTTGTCCTTCTATGTCGTCATTTTTAGCATGAGTGGTTGGCTCATGCAGGGAAGTAAGACAGGATATGATAGGGTCCCCTGGTTCTTTGTGATTCTTAGAACGTCATTGCCTTTGGACTTCTCTGATGGTCCAATGGTTAAGAATCTGCCTGCCAATGCAGGGGGCATGGGTTCGATTCCTAGTCCAGGAAGATTTCACATGCCTTGGGGCAACTAAACCTGTGCATAGCAACAAAGACGCAGCACAGCCATAAACAAATAACTGGGGGAAAAAAAGTCATTGTCTTCTTTTTGCATTTGAAACAAGTTCTGGTTTGAGCAGAAGGCAGGGCTTCCCCAGGTTGCCAGCAGCCCCCTCATCTGGCATGCTCACCTTGCACTTGCTTCGAGTCTCCTGCTCTTGGTGGATCCACTGGAATTTCACGCCCAAGTGGAAGGGGTGCCCTCCCTGTTCCCGCCCATGCTCATTGTCCTGTTGGACTTCACTTACAACACACGCACACATCCAAAGATAGAACTATTTAGAATTTCCAGATGGCAACAACAGTGCATTTAACTGAGTGAGGAACCCTTCTGAGTTCAGGGCCCTGTGTGGCCCAGGATGTGGGTCCTGCCGAAGGGAAGGTTGGCTCCTATGCCTGTTGACACATCATCAGTGCCCACCTGCAGGGCCGGTTCATTTTGGTGCCAAAGGGAGCCTGCAGAACCCTGGGGGGTTTGCCTGAAGCCCCCACCCCAAGGCTGGTCAAAGGCATCGTCCCTAACTGGATCCTCCTCATGGACCCAAACTTTGGTTTCAGGAGCCCATTTTCTGCTCCCTTCACCCTCCCCACCCCTCCAGGCTGGTCCTCCTTCCCAGAAACCAGAGACCTGCCTCCCCTGCGTCTGCTGCTTACAAGCTGTGCATCCTTGAGTAGGGTACCTCCCCTCTCTGGGTCTCATTTTCCCTGGGGTGAGATGAGAGCTGAGAGCCGCGATGACGTGGCTGCTTCCTGGACTTGCCATCAGCCAGGCCAGCAGCGGGGAGGTGTCCTTCTCTCTTGCCTACCTCTTTGTCAGACATGGGGACGCTTTTCAGGAACTGTCGGTGTTGACGGTCAGGCGGCTAGGCCCCCTTCCCGGGGTGGGGTTGGGGACATTCATCCCCAAGTGCATTGGTTTCCTACCAGTTGAAGTTTCTGCTGACACCGCTGTATTTTCAGCACTGGCATTGTGCTTGTATTTAGGTCAGGCCTATTTTAATTCCACTGGGACCAGGGCTGGGCTGAGACCGCCTTCCGGGCCTGACCCAGAGAAGTACTGGGTTGGTTCAGCCCAACTGAGCTGCTGAGGGTTCTGAGAGGTGGCAAGGGGAGGAGCCAGGAGGTGTGGAGGGAGACAGGACTGGACAGGCGGCCCTGGCCCCCAGACCCTGGCCCATCTGGAGCCCCTCCATCCTGGCCGGATCCCCCAACACACACACTTAGCTGTTGAGGAGGAGAGAGACTCCCGGATGGAGCATCCAGGGCCAAGGTTTCGATCCCACCAATGTGCAGCATGATTTTGGCAAGTGATGCCCTCTCCTGCCTCAGTTTCCCCAGCTGTGTGACGAGGGGCCTCTGGATGACCCTAGCCAGCATCACAGGGGCGTGCTAGGTCCTTGCTTCCCCGTGCTTAAGAGTCCAGACTGCGGTCCTCACGCGGCCACTTGCTAGCTGTGTGACCTTGTCAAGTGACGAGACCTCTCTGTGCCCGAATCGCCCCAGCTGAAAAAGGGAGATAAAAATAGGACCAATCTCCCGAGGCTGGAGGGAGTGAAATGACAGAAAGCACATAAAAACGGTCACGTGGGCCCCGCCTGGAACTCGGGAACCGCTCAGCAGGAGGGAACTGGCAGTGGGGGGTTATTTTCATCACCGACGTCCCCCCAAGGTGCCCCTCAGCTCCTAGCTCCCGGCCTCGGCCCAAGCCAGAGCCACGGAGGCCGGGCGTTCATTGACATTCTGACCGCCAGCATCCTTACCTGGCCTGAGTCAACCTACCCGCATCTATCACTAGATCTGGTAATTAAATACCCTTGATGGTTTTTTATTGGAACAAGGCAGGACCTACACATGACTTGCTTTTTAATTAATAACCAGCCTCTCTCCTCGCTCCCCTCTCCTCCCGCTGCTGTCCTTGAGCACAGGCCAGGGTGAGGGACCCAGAGGCATCCCGGGCCTGTTTGGCCAGCTCTGGAGGGAGGTACGCAGTCATTCCTGACACCCCTCCACCCCCTCCCCCGAACATGCTCTGTGCAGAAGAGCTTCCTCTGGGTGGGGCCAGGTCCAGAGGAGGCCCCCCACCCCGACATGGTCTCCAACTTTGGGAAGCGTGTAGTGCCCCGGGGTGGTTAGACCCACAGATGCATCCATTCTAAGAGCAGGCGCTAGAGGAGAAGTCTCTGGAAGCGCAGCCAGCCAGCCAGCCTGGCTGGGCTGGAGGCGCCGAGAAGGTGCCTTTGAGCCGCTAAAGTGAAGGATGACGTAGGTCTCCTGGTGGGAAAGAGGAGACGCAGCTGCCGCAGGAGCAGGAGCAGCCGTTACAAAGGCTCTGAGTGCGGGCGCAGACGTTGTGGCTGTTCTGCAGTTGCTCAGTCGTGTCCGACTTTGTGACCCCGTGGCCTGCAGCTCCCCAGGCCTCCCCTGTCCTTCACCGTCTCCCAGAGTTGGCTCGCAGAGGGGATGATCAGAAAGGATGGGCCCTGGGCCGGAGCGCCAGGGAGCCCTGAGGCTTTGGTGGGAGAAGAGTCTGAGGGAGCAGACAGGACAGGACTTGAGCACAGGACGGAGGGTAAGTCTCAGGGCAACAGACAGCGGGTCGTATACAGAAGAGCCATGGCGTCAGATCTGATGTTTAGAATCGTCGCTCGGGTGTCCAGTGTGTGAAAAGGACTTGTGGGCGGGGACTTCCCCGGTGGTCCAGTGGTTAAGACTCCAGGCTGCCATCGCAGGGGGTGCAGGTTCGATTCCTGGTCCAGGAGCTAAGAACCCCACAGGCTACACTGTGCTGCCAAACCATTAAAAAAAAACCTGTGGGAGCCCGACTGCAGTGGGGGTCCCAGGCTGTCAGAGCTGGGCCCAGGGTCTGAAGCCTGGATGCCCTACCTGGGACCCAGGAGCCTGGAGCCCCCCAAGGCACAGGGCCTGCTGCCCACCTCCAATCCCAAAGCTAATTCATTCTCCTGCTATTTTTAATGTAGAACTTTGTTGAGGTTCAGATAAGCATCTCTGAGCTGGGCTCCTTTGCATAATGCCCCTCAACGAACATTTCTAAGGTACCAACAAAGAAGACAACTCACACACCCCCAACTGGGGACCCCCTGGCTGGGGGAGGAACCCCACTTTGCTGGTTAGGAGCTTACTGCCATCATCCTGAAAGCTCAGGCCCAGATGGGGTCCCACTGAGCCTGACTGAGGGCCCTCTGCCTCTCCGGGACTCAGTTTCCCCTTCGTGAAATAAGGGGGCTGGTGGTGTGACCTCTAAGGAGTTTTGCCTTCTCCTGGCTCAGAAACCACAAATTATCTCTTTGCCTCCCAGCAAACCCGTAAGGGTGATGAGGGTGATGAACCCATTTAACAGATGTGAACAATGAGACCCAGAGAACGGGAAGGATTTGTCCAACATCACTCAGGGCTTCAACATCCTTGCATCTCATGATGTAGGGCCTCCTGAGGAGGCTCTATGAGTCCCCAGGGAATCTGGGCAGACCAGGCCCTCACAGAAAAATGAGGAAAGGAAAACCGAGGCAAGAAAAGGTCATGGTCCCTGAGGGATGGGGCAGCCAGAAACCCTTCCTTTTTGTTCTCCACGTCTCAGCCCCAACTCACCTCCTCCCAGAAGTCTTCCTGGATCTCTCACTTCTCTGAGCTACTTCATCCTCGACTGCCCAGGTTGCCCACTGACACCTGATCCTCCAGGTGGTCCTCTTCTCCCAGGCTGCCCTGATCTCCCTGATGGACCACGTCTTCACTGGCGACAAGGAGGGATGCCTAGGTCTCCAGGCTTCCTGCATCCCAGCCCCACCAGTGGCTGAGCAGACAGGACTTGTTTTGCTTGCTTGCTCAGTCATGCCCGACTCTTTGCAACTCTTTGGATGGTAGTCCACCAGGCTCCTCTATCTATGGGATTTTCCAGGCAGAAATACTGCAGAGTGTTGCCACTTCCTTCTCCAGGGGATCTTCCCAACCCAGGGATCGAACCCGAGTCTCCTGCACTGGCAGGAGGATTCTTTACCTTCTGAGCCGTTGAGAAAGCCTGATTTGGTCATCCTCAAATGCCTGCATTCCCAACACACGGCAGGACACCCCCTGTGCCCTGGACATGTGAATGAGTGCCAGTCCTCAGGCTCTGACACAGGTCACTCTTTTCATGGCTGGACTGGACACTCCTGGAGGGCAGGGACAAAGCGGTCACCTCTTTTTGATCAACAAATCCTACCCCAGGATTTCCATGCACGCAGCTCAGTTTATGGGCTTCCCGTGGCTCAGTGGGTAGAGAACCCACCTGCCAAGGTAGGAGATATAAGAGATGCAGGTTGGATCCTTGGGTTGGGAAGATCCCCTGGAGGAGGGTGTGGCAACATGTTCCAGTACTTTTGCCTGGAGAAGCCCCATGGATGGTGGGCTACAGGCCATAGCGTCGCAGAGTCGGACACGACTGCAGGACTGAGCACGCACGCACAGCTCAGTTTACTGTTGGTGCTCCATAAGGCTTTTGGGATTTAAGTTGCTTTGCTTCTCGGGTCCACGTCTCTGCCTGCAAAGTGAGAGTCCTCGAGCATTCCGTGGTGCATCTGCTATGTGCAGGGCCCAGTGACGGACCCTGGGACCCCCAGAGGAAGCGGCTCTGAACATCCCTGTCCTCTCGGAGCCCAAGGCTAGCTGGGGAGACAGGACATCCAGGAATAAATACCGGGCAGTTGGATGGATGGATGCTCTGAGGAGGGCAATTAACAGGCCGTGGGGATGAGAGGAAGAGCAAGGGAGGGGGTTGGGGACACACACTAGCTTCTGAGCTGGACCGAAATGATGGGAGAGGAGCAAGGGCAGATTAGGAGAAGGAAACGCCCGAGGACAATCCAGGAGGCAGAGACAGTGGAGGAAGCATCAGAAATAGTGAGTGGTCCAGCTTGACCCAAGTGTGGGAGAGAAGAGAGGATGGGGCAGGCTTACTGGGAAGAGCCCTGCAGGCGGGGGCAGGGGTGGACCGCAGTCCTGATGTTGGGAGGACGCGATGCCGTTTGTGACGCCTCTGCTGTTGGTGTCCTCCCAGAATACGTTTGTTTGTTCTTTGCCGCGCTGGGTGTTCGTTGCTGCATACTGGCTCTGCTCTGGTTGCAGCAAGCAGGGGCTTCTCTCTAGTTGCGGCACACGGGCTTCTCGCTGCCGTGGCTTCTCTTGTCGCAGATCACGGGCTCTAGGGTGCTCAAGCTCAGTAGCTGTGGCCACGGGGTTCGTTGTCCTACAGCGTGTGGAATCTTCCCGGACCAGGGATTGAACCCGTGTCCCCTGCATTGGCAGGTGGATGCTTAACCACTGGACCATGAGGGAAGTCCCTCTCCATGTACCCTTGACCCACCTGGCATCAACTGCAAATAGCATCCTGAGACTCCACCTGAAGGTAGGGTCTGGCTCCAGGTACTACCTGGAAGGGGGGACCGTAAATCATGTAGAGGCAATAGTTGGATGCTGACCTCCCCAGCTGCCCCTGCTTGATGGGACGATCCTGAGGCATGAAGCCAGCCAGAATGTTCTAAGCCCCAGTTACCCCCAAACTCATCTGCTCACGGACACACTCTTGACTGGCTTTTCTTCCTGTTTCACCCCCTCACGGTCATCCTGGGTTACCTCCCAATCACTGGTACCCAAATCCTTGGGAAACATGAGCAAAGATGGCCAGAATCTCCTATTTCTCTCAAATTGACTCCTATTTAAGAAGCATCTGAGGAGGGTGGAAATGGCAACCCACTCCAGTATTCTTGTCTGGAGAATCCCATGGACAGGGGAGCCTGGCAGGCTACAGTCCATGGGGTCGAAAAGCGTCAGACACAACTAAGCGACCACCACTCAGGACGGTGGGGCTACAGAAAGCCCAGGGAAGAGGGATGTCTGAAATGATGAGACACCCCAGAAGTAAGCATCTGTGGTAAACGGTTGCATCTTCACCCTTTCATTTATTCAGTTATCTCAACTGTACCTCGTTTCAGAGAAGATTTAAGGCCACTTTCAACAACACATGTATAGCACTCACGTCAGTGGGGTCACCCCGTGCCTTATCAAATGGGATCGTGCCTTTGCCGTGGCTTGGCCCTCAAGGCATCACTTCCCCCTCCAGCAGTGTACTCTGGGGTTCACTGTGAACCTTGCTGGTTTGCCTCGAACCCCTCTGCTCAGACAAAACACATCCTTTCTGGTCTTTGTTAGGTACATGAGGGTAAGTTTCATGTACTGGATTTTAACCTTTTTCTTATTGACTTGTAGGAATTCTTTATATATGATAGATCCCAATGCTTTTGTGTAAAATTTTAAAATGTGTAGCTATATGCACTGCAAATCTTTCCCCAAACTGAGTTAATGTTCACTTCTTTTCAATATTTATTTACTAAAATAATTATTGCTTTATTTATTATGTTTTATATCTTAATTTAGTCATAGTTGTCAACATTTTCCTTTAACATTTGCACTGTTTACATTTTTTTTTTTTTTCAGAAAAAATGTTCTATGACTGATTGTGTTGGTGGGCTCCAATATTAATTTTACCCTTCTGCCTTAGTAACAGAATTCCAGTTTTTAGCTGAACATATTGCCACTCAGCTTAGAGACTACATTTCCAGTCCTTTTCCCAGTTGGATGTGGCCATTAGACTGATATCTGGCTGATGGTATGAGAGTGACAGCATTTTGTGGGACTTCTGGGACATTTCCCTTCCCTACCTTCTTCATTCTGCCATTTAGAATGTAGATGTGATGTCTGGAGCGCCATAAGTTATTTTGGACTTTGAGGCAACCTCAGAATGGAAGCAACATACTGAATACAGCAGGGTAAAAGTTAGAAGCCTAATTCTTGGTATCACTGTGGATCAGTCATAACAGTTTTTCTGGTTTTGTTTAGTTTTGTTTCACTGCTTACATCTAGAGTAATTATACCTGAGATATAAATGATATTAAATAAGAGAGAACTTACTTAAGCCACTATTGCTTTGGGTTTTTCAAGTTGAATACATTTCCCTATCCTACATTTTCTTTTAAAATTTTCACAACTTTACTTTCCACACATACTTCTTTAATTTGTCCGCAGTTGATTTTTGCTTATGTGGGAGGTGGGAATCTAATTTTATTCTTTTTCCATATGGACAGCTAATTGTCCCAGCATCATTTATTGAGTAATTCAAAACAAAGTAAAAGGTGTTTTGGAATACATTTAGTAAAAAGTTACTCAAGACCTACATAGATAGCATTGTTTAACTTTGGGACACAAATAAAAAAAAAACACTTAAATACAGGGGCTTCCCTGGTGGTCCAGGGATTAAGACTCCGCACTTGCGCTGCAGGGGGCGTGGGTTCAATCCCTGATTACGGAACTAAGATCTCGAAGCCCTTGAAGCTTGGCCAAAACAAACAGACAAAAAACACTTAGATAAATGGAAAGATACACCATGCATACAGATGGATGGATAATTCATGGATGGGAAGGTAATTCTCCCTTCAACTAATCTATAAATTCAATGCCACCCCCAATCAAATCCTAATGTAGGTTTTTCCAGTTATATTCGCAAAGATAACCAAAAATAAGTTAGGAAATTAGGGAAAATAAGAGCAGGAAAAGAAGAAAAAACCAGAGGTGATGGCTCTTGCAGTTGTCAGAGACGGGCCACAATTTCCCTATGAAATTTTTGGCATCTGATATATGGAGGGAAACATCTATTTTTATCCAAAGGTGAGGGCAGACCACTTCCAAGCAGGAGATGTGGATTCAATGCTTGGCTCGGGAAGATCCCCTGGAGGAGGAAATGGCAAGTGGCTCCAGTATTCTCGCTGGGAGAATCCCATGGACAGAGGAGCCTGGCAGAGTACAGCCCATGGGGTAGCAAAGATTTGCACGTGACTGCGTGACTAAGCAACGACAATAACGAGGTAAACACAGTTGTTCCTGGGAACAGTGGAGACACTTGGGGGGCGACAGCTCGGGGGCTCAGGGTTTCTTCGGGGGGTGATGAAAATGTTCTAAAATTGGTTGTGATGAGTCACACAACTCTGTAACTATATGAAAAAACCATAGCACTTTAAATGGATGAGCTGTATATGAAATATATCTCAAGACAGCTGTTAAAAAAAATAAAAAGAGAACAAAGAAAAACACAGTAAGGTGTCATACATGTGTGGGTGTGAACCCTGAGGCTTCCAGGCTCTCAATAAGACCCCACACTCAGTGGGGTGACTTGCAGAAATGGGTTGTTATCTGAAAGTCTTTAAAACCCCAGAACATCTCCCAGAGTCGTGACCTGGGATGGTAGGTCTGAGCCCTCTGACCGTGATAATTAGCGGGCTGGCCAGACCTGGTCTAGGCCCCAGGAAAGTTATATCCTCTGCCTGCAGGAGAATGCTTCCTTTTATGCTTTAAAAAAAAAAAAAATTTAGGGACTTCCCTTGTGGTTCAGTGGTTAAGATTTCTCCTTCCAATGCAGGATGTGTGGGTTCGATCCCTGGTTGGGAAGCTAAGATCCAACATGACTCTTGACCAAAAAAACCAAAACATTAAATAAAGAAGCAGTGTTGTGACAAATTCAATAAAGGCTTTACAAATTTTTTAAAATTTTTATTGAGGTATTGTGTACAGAACAGTACACACGACACAGTGTACAACATATCGGATTTCATAAACTGAATACTTGCATGTAACCAGCACGCAGGTGAAGAAATAGAATTTTCCAGGCCCCCAGACGTCCCCCCATACCTCCTCCTAGTCACTTCGAACAGCATCAATTATTGTTGCAGGTTTTATTTCATATACAAATGGGATTGTACAACATGCACTGTTTTGCCTGGCACCTTTTGTTTTAACAGACTATTTCTTTTTTTTTTTAACTGCCTATTACTCTTCTGTTCTTTGTTGCTGGGGGTGAAGGGTGGGAAGGAGGTGAGACAAGCCTAAGGAATGGACATTCTAAGGGATCCTGGTGACTGGTGTTGGTCCTGGCAGGAAAGGGCTGGGGATGTGGAGGTAATCTAAGGGTGGCCTAAATCATGAACCCCAAAGACGATCTCTGTTCACAATAAATTCTGAGAGAGCCAGCTGCTCTTTGAGCCTTGGCCCACCGGGAAGACCTTCACATAGCATCCCTGCACAGCACTACATGAATAGTGCCCCCTGGAGTTGTGCAACACAGTGGCTTGGCTTTCAAGCAGCCTTTCAGAGAACAAGACTGGACCATCCAGGAAATGAGTGTCAGGGCAGCCTGGCGTAAAGCTGGGCCAGGTTCTTAGTGAAGACAGTCTTGCCCTCCATCACCAGCTAGAGGACCCCAGCATCAGTCCCCACTGAAGACCAGGGGGCATGGGGTGGGACCTCCCGCCCAGCAGGCCTCTAGGTCCGGCCAGTCTCCTGGCGGAATCTGTTCTGTCTCCAATGTTGTGGGCATCAGAGACCATGGATTCTAAAGCATGCAGGTCCTTAATGAGAGCCTGGGTGGCCTGGCTTGAGATTTTAGGCAACCACGTGCTTCAGTAAATCAAGGTGACATTTGCAAAGAGGCTAGGGAGTCTCTCGAGTCTCTTGGAACGAGGTTTTGGGAAAAGCAGCAGTGAACAGGGAGGGAGATGCATGGGGCTGCCTGAGGGGGCCTGCGGAACAGTCAGGGGAATGAGACAGGATCTCCAAGTAGGGCCACGTGGACTCTTGGGGTGACGCAGAGGCTGGAGCCGGGAGTGGGGGAAGCAGAGAGTGAGAGCCTGGACTCGGCCATGTGGCCCGGGTTGGTCATCCCTCCGGCCACTCAGGTCACTCCTATGACCTTCAGGAACTGTTTATTCTCCTTGCACCTCATCTGCTCACCTTTCAAACAGGGTTGATGACAAACCTCGAACACCAGTGGCATAGGGTTTAATAAGGACGAATGCCGAGAAATGAAGAAAACATAATCCCTGAGGAAAACATGACTTTAAACTGAGACAATCAAAAGCCAGTGAAGACGTAGAGAATTTTTTGAAATGAGAAAGAAAATGAAGATGACAGCTTTAAATTGTGTATATATAACACAAAGTTGTAATCAACCAGGAAATCGGGCTTAAAAGTTACCCTTAACAAGAGATGAAAGTTAAGAGGTTTAAAATTATGATAAAATAAAGTGACAAAATGAATGTGATTTAAGATCGAAGATCAAAGCCTAAAGTCTGAGATTAAAAGATTAAACTTGGGAAAGGTAAAGAGGTAAAGAGTTTCAGAAGATGCAAACGACCACCCACGAGATGAAGAGAGATTTTTCAAGGGAACGGGACCCTGGATGAAGATGTGACTTTGAGAATGAAGACAGTGCTGTTTACCTTCTAAACAAGAAGTAACCTTGAAAGAGGACTAAGAGAAAAACCTTTTTAAAGGGAACAACATCAAAAAGCTTGGAGAAGATCATAGATGTAGAAAATAAACTGAGATTACAAGTCAGTGAGAACAAATAAGAGACTTTTAAGTGGCTACATTTTTAATTTTTTTAAACACCTAGTATGCACAATTGTCTGGAGAAGGGAATGGCAAGCCACTCCAGTATTCCTGCTTGGAGAACCCCATGGACGGAGGAGCCTGGCGGGCTATAGCCCCACGGGGTTGCAAAGAGTCAGACATGACTTAGCGACTGAACAACAACAATGCACAGTTGTACATTTATTTTCACTTGTTTGTTTATATCTGCCTGAGCGGGATGGTCACTGCTGTATGTGGGCTTTCTCTAGTTGTGGAGAGTGGGGGCTCCTCTTCGTTGCGGTATAAGGGCTCCTCATCGCAGGGACTTCTCCTGTTGTGGAGCACGGGCTCTAGAACCCGAGGCCTTAGTAGTTGTGGCACGCGGGCTTAGCTGCCCGGCAGCAGGTGGGATCTTGCCAGACCAGGCATCGAACCCATGCCCCCTGCACTGGCAAGAGGATTCTTAACCACTGGCCGCCAGGGAAGTCCCAAGGGCTACATTTTTTTAGAACAGAGGGCAAATCTGGGAATGTTTGGAGCTCAAGGAAGATGACCGTGAGGAGGGAGGGATTAAAGATTTAGGTGTGTGTCTCAGGGTGTGTCTCAGAGCCATCCGACAACTGTTTACTGAGCATCTACTATGTACAGGCACTGGGCTAAATGTGAGGGATGTGGATGAGCAATAAATACATAGTGCCTGCCTCTGGGAGAGGCAGGTGACGCACAAGTTCAGACTGTGGTCTCTGCCATGAGGGGTTGGGGAGCATGCAGGAGGAGAAAAACGTGTGTGTGTGCTTGGAATGGTTTCTCCAAGGTTGTGGGGTTTGAGCCAGGATCTGAGGGCTGAGCCCTGATGAGGGTGACGGGTACCTGGGGGAGGTCCACGCAGGACTGAGATGAAGGATAAGAAGGGATGAACCTAATGACGTCTAGGGATGCACACCTGGTTAGGGGGAAGATGAAGATGCCCCTGGTAAGTTTCAGGCTCGAGGCTTCTGGGAAATTGGAGGCCAAGTTGTCTGTGTAGGTCAGAGGCCAGGGTGATCGAGGCACCTGGGAGAGGGAGGCTGTGAGGGGCGTCTAGACGGGTGCTGGGGCAGCCCTGGAGGCAGCGGGTCCTTCCCTCTGCTGGGACACCCGAGGGAAAGAGCAGAAAGCTTTGCCCAAGTTTCCAGAGAAGATTCGAGAACTAAGTCTCCTGTTATTCACTCCATGCCATACTGTCTCCTAAATTTACACTGGGCCCCAAACTTCTGAATTAAGACATTTTCCAGCCCCTTTTGGGGAGTAGGAGGAGGAACAGAAAAAGTACCCCGAGTTGGGGCTGGCCAGGGGGACGGGAAGAAAAGGTTGAGGACAGAGATTCTAGGTCTAGGAGGCAGCTCCACGGAGCGGGGTAGGACCTAGAGTGAGAAGGGGCACATTGAGACCCTAGGTGCTGCAGAGTGGGGAGGCCACAGTGATGCCAGGCGGGGATGGGTTAGGCCCCGGTCTGCAGGGTCCTGGTGATGGAATGAATGTCCACCCCCAGCTGGCCTTGGTCCCACACAGATACGCGCACAGAGGCTGGAAGCAAGACCGGGAGGCCACAGGGGCAGAGCTGTAGGGACACACGCCAGGACGTCTGGGCCCGCATTCGTTCTGGTTTGTGAATGTGGCCATGTGCCTTCCGGGACTCAGTCTCCTCCTCCCCGTTCACGGTCAGCGGATGGATACGCGGCGGAGAGAGGGCCGATGGCGACACCTGGTGGTGAGTGGGAAGCATCGCAGGCTTGGCCGGTTGGATGAGTCCCCAGGCAGTCAGCGGTGTGTTTCATCCATAGGACAGTTTCACCCCCAGTTCCCTCTGGAGGAGACGCCAAGGCCTCCCAAACGACCTCGAGGGTCCGGCTGATGTCCCCCCGGGGCAGGCAAAGAGAAAAGAGAGGAAGTGGGCCAAGAGAAATCCCAGTTCCTGAGACCTGCTTCCTCCAGGAGACAGACTTGTGTTGGGGGGAGAGGATGTCACATTCGATCGTCACAACCACCCCATGCGATGTATTCCACTGTCCCTACCAGAGAGGGAAAAACGTGGCTCTGCAAGGTTTAGGGGTCTGGCGAAGGTCATAAACCTGGTAAGTGGGTAAGTGACTGAAATTCAAAACCAGACCATCCAATTCTTTCTTTCTTTGGGGATTTTTTTTTGGCCATGCTTCGCAGTATTCTTGCCTGGAGAATCCCATAGACAGAGAAGCCTGATGGGCTACAGTCCACGGGGTTGCAAACAGTCAGACATGACTGAGCGACTAATGCATATCGCAGCTTGTGGGATCTTAGTTCCCTGATCAGGGATTGAACCTGTGAACTCAGCAGTGAATGCACAGTCTTAGCCACTGGACCGCCAGAGAATTCCCCATGCTCCCCTGGGAGCCACTCTCCAAGGGCCAGGGCTGTGAACATCGGGGTAGAGGTGTCGTGGGGACACCCTGGTCCTCTCTGCAGTCCCCAGCGGCTCAGTCCCACACCCCAAACACTGCTGCTCCAAGTCTTAATCTTCCCAAAAATTAAAGGCCCCCAGGAGGAGGGACCCAGAGAAATGCTACCCCCATCCCTGCCCAACTCACCATTGCCAGGATTTCCTTTGTGACCCTGACTCCTCACACCTGAGGACTGTTCTCCCCATGTACAGTGAGGACACTGAGGCCTTGCCCAGAGCTGCAGGCGAGTTAGGGGGGCCAACAAAAGGCACGCCCAGTGGCAGGATCAGGACAATGTGAACAACAAAGTAAATAGCAATTGTATGGGATAATAACACAAATGACAGCATAACTATCTGAGTTCACGAAGTGAAGTGAAAGTCGCTCAGCTGTATCCGATTCTTTGCGACCCGTGGACTATACAGTCCGTGGAATTCTCCAGGCCAGCATACTGAAGTGGGTAGCCTTTCCCTTCTCCAGGGGATCTTCCCAACCCAGGGATCGAACCCAGGTCTCCCGCATTGCAGGCGGATTCTTTACCAGCTGAGCCACAAGGGAAGCCCAAGGATACTGGAGTGGGGAGCCTATCCCTTCTCCAGCGGATCTTCCTGACCCAGGAATTGAACTGGGGTCTCCTGCATTGCAGATGGATTCTTTACCAACTGAGCTATCAGGGAAGCCCTATGAGTCCATAGCGAAATAAATAGATAAGTGGGGGAGAAACAACTCTTTCTTAAGGAAGAATTCTAGTCAATAAATGGAGACAGAATAAATGGAGAACTGGAAAACCACTACTGGAATATCACAGTAATAATTACAGCAGGCAAGCTCTGCAGACAGAAGCAAAATCAGTGGTGAGGGAATTCCCTGGAGGTCCAATGGTTGCAACTCCAAGTTTTCACTGTCAAGGGTGCGAGTTTGATCCCTGGTCAGGAAGCTAAGATGCCACAAGCTGTGCAGCATGGCCAAAAAATAGAAAGAAAAGAATCAGAGGTGAAACTTTAAGAAGAAAGGGGGCATCTGCATCATCTCAAGGCATTTCCTCCAAAATAGTTACGAATTATAGATGGACAAAAGATTAAGTTGATGGTGGAGAATCCTAGCACACATCACCTTAACCAAGTGATCAAAGTTAACCCTCACTGGTAATAAGACAAATGCAATCAGGTACCCCTGATATGGCACCCCAACAGGGCACATCACCTCAGGGTTGCATCTAATTTTGAGAAAACACCAAACTGGGGGACACAGGGCGAGATAACTGTTGCGTGTTCTTCAAATGTGTCAAGGTTGTGAAAGACCAGGAAAGTCTGAGAAACTGCAGACTGGATGATGAATCCATGCCCTGTGGGATCCTAGTTGGAATTCTGGAACAGAACAGGGATATTTAGAGGAAAAACTAGTGAAATTCAAATAAAGTCTGTACTTGAGTTCACAGTACCTCACCAGTGTCAATGTTCTGGTTGGATCACAGTCCTATGATCAGGCAAGAAGGTTACAGGAGACGAAGCTGGTAAAGGGCATGTGGGAATTCTACCCTCAATTCTTCTGCACGGCTGACATTATTTTAACACTTCAAAGTTAGGAAAGTCGACTCAGGGGGTGGTGTGGAGACACCCTCTGTCTGGAGTGGCAGGCTCTCACCCCCTCCCACCATACCCCAGACCTGGCCCTGGGGGAAGCACTCTTGCTGCCTCTAAACTGGACTGTCCAGGGGCCCAGCAAGCCAGTGGTGGGGGCTCCCAGAGGCAGATGGAGAAGGAGCAACTTTCCTGCTTGGATGGGAGAGTGAAGAAAACCACCGGGGCAGCCTTTAACCTACGGGGTTTCTGTGGACTCACTCAGACTCCACGGTGCACAAGATTGGTTTTATGTTCTCCATTTTACAGATGAAGAAACAGACTCATGGAAGTGAAGCAACGCGCCTGGCCCGCAGTCAGAGGTTGTGGGATTGGGTTGAACCCCAGGAGTGCCCAGTGCTTGGTCTCTTCCAGGGTGATGCGGTCAGAGACCACTCCTCCCACCCCCTCCACCAGCTGAAGGGTTCCAGGTTGCTCTCCTGGGCTTTGACTTTGTAGCCACTTCTCTGAAGCTGCCCATCCCCCACAGCTGCAGCCCTGGGGCTTCCTACCCACCCCCCCCAGGCTCTGAGCACCCTGTGGGCAGGGCTCTGTGAGGCAGACTTTCATCACGGCTTGGATGGTGGAGGCCCCCCTCATCCTGCTTCAGGTGCCCTCCTTCCATCCTCCACCTTCTGGATGCCAAGCCCTGGGCAGACAGGGACTCAGGAAGCTCCTTTCATGAGGTTCAAGCCCTTGTCCACCCTGCCTCAGGTCCCATGCACCCTCTGGTGGCAGTAAGGGCCAGAGACACCAGGCCCCTCACCCTCCCCATGACAGTCCCTCCCTGCCACCCCTCACAATCCTTTCTTCAAAGCAGTTAACATGGGGTTCCGCTGACTGCTGGCCTGGAAGCCATGAGTGGGTGGGGATCTCACTCTTCTTGGACCACAAGCCTCCAGCGTTTCCACCAAAGGTTAAACTAGTCCCTGAATTGCTTTACTCTGGGGAGAGTAACCCATTCAGTGTCATCACCTGGCAGGGGACAGGGCCAACCCAGTGCCTCAGGTAAAATGGCAGAAAAACACATAAGTAACACTGGTGTTTGGTCTCAGAAGAAAGAATCTTTCTGCAGAAGCTCTCTGAATTCCAAAATACTGGCATGATGAGTTCTGGAAAAATAGAGACCATTTATATTTGAGGCGGCGGAAGCCTAAGAATTGGGTGCTGTTTAAATCCAGCCTCAGGACTTTCCAGGTGGTCCAGTGGTTAGGATTCTGAGCCTCCACTGCAGGGAGCTGGGGTTCGATCCTTGGTCAGGGGTCCCAGGGACATGCAAAGAACCTGAGCAGGTTTAAGAATTGGACGGTCTGGGGAATTCTCTGGCTGTCCAGTGTTTAAGACTCTGTGCTTTCACTGCCGAGGGCCAGGGTTCGATCCCTAGTAGGGGAACTAAGATCCCACAAGCTGAGAAGCATGGTCAGAGCAAAGAAAACAGAACAAAAAAACCCACAAAAGAATTGGACGGTCTGGTTTTGAATTTCAGTCACTTACCAGGTTTTTTACCTTCGCCAAACACCTCATGCTGCTGCAAGGCAAAACAACAAAAAAAACCAGCAAAGAAACAAAAATAAAACCCAAAGACAACAAAACCCACCCAATCTGTCCCTGGTGAACACTGTCGATTGCTGCGTTAGTCCCCATGTTGCCTCCCCATCTCCAGCCTGGCTGTGCTCCCAGGGAATGACCTACACAGCCTCCAATAGGCTCCCTTGCCTTGGGCTCAGCAATGGGAGGAGACGGCAGAGGTTCAGCCAATGGGAGGGGCCGGCAAAGGTTCAGCCAATGGGAGAGGCCGGTAGAGGTTCGGCCAATGGGAGGGGTCAGCAGAGGTTCAGCCAATGGGAGAGGTCGGCAGAGGTTCAGCCAATGGGATGGGTTGGCAGAGGTTCAGCCAATGGGAGGGGTCGGCAGAAGGCAGGGGCAGGAGTTGAGAGAGAGGCGGCTACTGTCCTAGGGCTTCCATGATAGCTCCGTTGGTAAAGAATCCACCTGCGATGCCGGAGACCCTGGTTCGATTCCTGGGTCGGGATGATCCCCTGGCGAAGGGTTAGGCCACCCACCTCAGTATTCTTGGGCTTCCCTTGTGGCTCGACTGGTAAAGAATCCACCTGCAATGTGGGAGACCTGGGTTCTGTCCCTTGGTTGGGAAGATCCCCTGGAGAAAGGAAAGGCTACCCACTCCAGGGTCCTGGCCTGGAGAGTTCCATGGACTGTATAGCTCATGGGGGTCACAGAGTCGGACACGGCTGTCACGTTCTTTTTTAGTCCTTCCCTACCGGGCCACACTGCCCCCTGGAGTTCTCTCTGCAGTTGAGTCCCTTGTGGGTCCCCGTCCACACCCGAGCACACAGCCCCTCCTTTTAAACTCTCATTCCCCCACTGCACAGTGTCACTGCTTCCTCCAGAACTCTGCTGATGCAGTGCCCGAGAAAGGGCACATAGCTGGACCCATTCAGCTGTTAACCTCGAGAGCCTTGTTTGGTCTCTGTGGAGAGGGGTGAGGGGTGGAGGGTGGGAGGGACCCTCAATTGCACAGCCTGCAAAATGACCATAAAGCTGGCAAAACAGTGACTACATGATCTAAAGACATCTTACTGCAGGAGACAGCATTAGCTGTCTTAAGCGTTCTCACTGAACTCATCCAATCTGTTAGCTGAATCCATCACTATTTTGTACAGGGGAGACTTCGATTTTTCCTTGTGGGCCCACTTACATCTTCAACAGATTCAAATCCAAACCCTCATGCCTCTCTGGCAGCCTCACCTGACTTCCACGGGTGCCCCCTTTCTCTGGTTCTCTGCCACTTTTGTTGAGCTCCCTCTTCTCGGACAAGGCAGCTCAGTTCCACACCAGACCCCCTGAGGCCCTTATCAGCCATTCACATTTGAGTAAGAATTAGCCAGGAACAGGATCAAGTCAGACTCCTGGCACCTGGGTGTTCATGAGCTAGGAGACATTGGGGGAGGCCAGGAGGCCCACAGAGAGAGAAGCGGAAACCGCAGGGGTCCTGGGCCTCAGTCACAAGCTTTATTGTCTCGAGCACAGACTCGCCACAGTTCAACAATTCCACTTTGGGGAAGGGAAGGGGAGGGTGCAGGAGGGCTTGGGGAGGGGCACGGCTGAGCATACACTGGGCAGGCGCAGATGCCCATGGCGAAAGCGCTTGCCACCTGCCAGCCCATCCTGGGGGGCTCAGCTCCTCTCAGAGTGGGCTTTTGGCTGTTAGTAGACTAATCAGTGCCTCCAGTGGGCAGGGCAGCTGCCCGATTTTGCTGGAAAGAGTAGTATTTGACTCGGTTAAGCCACTACAGCATTGCTTCTAGACCGTTGTTAATGAAACCGCATGCAAGAGCTACCGAAAGCCAACGGGGAGCAAAGAGGGGCTGATAGGACTAACTGGCCGCCCCCAGGGTGGGCTGCTTTGGGGCAAGGACGTGAAGACCACCCATCTGTACCTGGGAGCACTCAGGGGTGACCTGGGCACTACCTGCATACCTGTCTTGGCGCAACTGGGGAACACTGTGCTGGACCATCGGGCACCCCCTCTACCCCCTAGGGGGAGAGACCCCTAAGCTGGGGGAGGTGGGGCAGGCCTCCACGGAGACGCTGCAGTGCAAGGCAACCATCGTGGGTCTCCCGGCTCTAGAGGTGGGGCTTCTGGCAGACACTGGCTTTCCCATCACAAATGAGGCTGGAGTAACTTGGCAGGCTTGAGGGGAGGTGGGGAGATTTTTCTTCCCCAATCCATCCTTGGGTTCTTTTCTTGGCTACAGGAGACAGGACTTAAAATGCCCCAGGCAGACGCCTTGTACCACTGAAAGGGGGCCGTTGGGCTGTGTGTTCAGATGCGCATGCGTGGCCACGCCTCCCTGAAGGCTCACCCACGTGTACCTGGCTGATTCTGTGCATGTCGAGGCTGCAGGCACATGTGCAGTGTGTGCAGTCGCGGCCCTGCCAGGCCTGGGGCTCAATCCTGGAGCCTGAGCGTCCATGTGGTGCGACCGTGACTGACTGCAAAGATCCCACCCACACGGCATGTGTGCATGCGTGACCCCTCTGAGTGTGCCTGTGGCGAGGGTCAGAAGGTGTATATGTCTGGGTCTGCATGGGTGAATCTGCCGGTGGGAGGCCAGTTTTGTAACATCAAGTCAACCCAGGGGACTGCATATGACCTACCAGTCAAAACACGCCCAAAGAGCTGGTTTGGGGCCTCCCTGCCCCAGCTCCAAGAAGCCAGGTCTCTAGGGATGGGTTGGGGAAGGAAAGGGGCTTCCAGACTTTCCTAATACTGTGGCTCCTGGCCTTGGGGACTACCCTCTGGACATCAGCCGCTTGGAGCTGCGTGTGCGCTGGGGTCGGAACGAAGGCCCACGTCCCAGCATATTGAACCTGGGGCCTTGCTGGGCAGACGGGCTGAGGGGAACTTGTACCACCGTCTGAAAGAGGCTCATTCGTGTGTGGGGACAAGAAGCCCTGGGGACTGCCTTAGTCTGGAAGAGGCTGAAGGAAAGGGGGTCACCTCCTGCCTCCTAATGACGGGGCTTCTCTCCTTGGCGCCTGAAGGGGAAGCTGGGGCCCTCCTCTGGCCCCTTCCTAGGACAATGGCTCTCGGGGGTCTGAGAGGGACCCGCAGGAGAAGGAAGGGAAGAAAGGGAATGGGGACATGCCCAGGGGCCAAGACGGTCCTCAGGGCAGTGCCTCCTGGGGAGAGGGGCCTGTTCGGATCGCCCCGGCCTCCCCAAGCCAACACCAGAAACTGCCGGGTGTCCAAGGCGCCCAGGCTGCAGGTCCCAGGGGCCAGGCCAGGCCTGTACCGCTCTCCGTGGAAGGTCGTGCTTGAAGAAGCCTCCTGGTCCGGCAGGGGGGGTCGGGGGTGGGGGATTGTCCACGGCGGTGGGTACGTCATTGTTACAAACACTGTTCTTGTCTTCAAAGCGACAGTCCTGCCCCCTGCCTGGAGGGGGCGCCGCCGGGGCAGGCTGGAGGGGCTCTGGTCTGGACTGGGCCACGCCACAGTGTCCGTCAGGATCAGTGCTTGTCCTGGAGAAAGCAAAAGCTCGGTCAGCAAGGCTCTCAGGAGGCCCAGGGGCAAGTGGCAGAGGGAGGAGGCAGGGCTGGGGGAGGAGAACTGGCCGGTGCCAGAACAGCATGTGCAAAGGCCCTGAGGCAGGAGCACTCTCCGTGCTGAGTGTTTGGGGCACAGCGAGACAGGAGGCAGGGTGGGAGCGGTTTATGGGAAGTTGAAGGGAAGAGGAAACAGCAGGCACGATTTACAAAGAGCTCCGAGGGCCTGCGTGGAGGCTGGATCCGAGGAAAGGAAAACTGGTGCTGAGACTCCAAGCCTCAGTTTTCACATCTGTAAACTGGGATGATCTCCGTGTGCCTCGCAGGATAAAGCCATACAAGGTTTGGACATCAAGTCCCAAGGGGCCGGGTACGGGTGGCTCCTCTGCAAACACAACCCCGACAGGTCCTGCTACAGCTTCCTGCCTCCACCCTGCTCTCAGGTCTGGTGTGGGGTCCCCACCTCCCCACACCCGTCTCTCTCTGCTTCTCACCCCCAGGGCCAGGCCCTCAGCAGATGCTGTGGCCAGGGTTCTCAGGTCTCCAGGTGAGTGCCTGCAGCCATAGCTCCATCAGCTGAGTTGGAAGGACAAGCCTTCTTTCCTCCAGCCCAAGGTCGCACTGGCCCAACGTCATACAGGGAGCCAGAGACAGAGCCTAACTGGGCTGGCACCTGGGCCCCAGGTGGGCTCTCCAACACTGCAGGCGAATGGCAGGAGCTAACTGTGGGGGGTGGGCCACCAGACACCCCCTTAATACAGAACCCAGCAAAACACATTCCCAGCAAGGGAGTCAGGCCCATGAAAGTCCTGGGAAACCAATTTTCCACCCACAATTTTATAAAACGTAGACTTTACAGAGACTGCTTAAGGAAGAGAGAAGATGATACATTTAAAATATTCAGTTGCAAAAAAACCAGGAGGTGAAATTGAATATTAGAGCATGCTTTGTTCTTGTTCAGTGCTAAGTTGCATCTGACTCTTTTGTGACCCCATGGACAGCAGTGCAACAGGCTTCCCTGTCCTTCACCATCTCCTGGAATTTGCTCAAATTCATATTTGTTGAGTTGGAGCAGGCTATCTACTCCATTACATAATTTAGGGAGTTTCCTAGCAGTTCAGAGGTTAGGATTCCACCCTTCCACTGCAGGGTGCCAAGTTAGATCCCTGGTTGGAGAACCAAGATCCCACAAGCAGTGTGGTATGGCCAAAAAAATTAAAACAAAATAATTTATGTGCTACTTTGCAACCATCACAATAAAGACGGCTCAGGCCGTCACAGACTGATGATGAATCCAGGGGGCATTTGAGTCAGGAACAGAGAATTCACAAGGTCTTCCAGGGTCTCCACTCAATGTTCATTCAGAAAGAACCAGTAACCATACAGTAGGGGTCAGACAACACCTTGACCAGGTGATACACCTGGAATGAAGGGCAGATGGACCTCACGTGCCCCAGTCGTGATGCCTGGAGAAGAACATGACCTTGACCAAGTATTTCAGCCTGAATTGCAGAACCGGGCTCTAATCACCCCAAAGGACAGTCAAACCCCAAAGGAGGAATCTTCTATTAAACAAAGAGGGAGGGACTGTGTTTCAAAAATGCCATGCCATAAAAATCCAAGTGAAATGGAGGAAATGTTCCAGATGCAAGGAGACTAAAGAAGACATAACAAGTAAATGCAATGAGCCTCACTAACCTTAGACTGGACCTTAGACTGGGAGAGAGCCGTGAAGACACTCCAGGGTCAAATGAAGAAAACAGGTAGGGAGTATGATTGGCTATATTAACAAATCTCATAACAACATGACATTTGCTGAGACTGATAACTGTACTGTGTTTATGTAAAATCATGCCCTGTTTCTCAGGGAATACGGACTGAATATGCAATTATACTCAAATGGTTCAGAAAAATATTACATGCATATAACACACATCTACACATAGAGAACAAAAAGTAAAGCAAATGGGGCAAAATCTTAACCACGTGTTATGGGGGGAAGGAGAGCTGATGCTCTAGGTGCTATTTTAGTTTTAGTTTGTATCTGTGTACAGGTATTTATGGGCTTCCCTGGTGGCTCAGTGGTAAAGAATCCGCCGGCAAGGCAGGAGACGCAGGTTCGATTCCTGGGTCAGGAAGATCCCCTGGAGGAGGGCATGGCAACCCACTCCAGTATTCTTGCCCGGAGAACTCCATGGACAGAGGAGCCTGGGGGACCACAATCCATGGGGCCACAAAGAGTCAGACACAACTGAGCAACTAACACTGTCACTTTCATATTTATTTATTTGGCTGCACCAGGTCTTAGTTGTAGCATGAGGGATCTTCAGTCTTCATTGCAGCCTGTGGGGTTTTCTAACTGTGGGATCTAGTTCCCCAACCAGGGATCGAACTGGGGCCCCCTGCACTAGGAGCTCGGAGTCTTTGCCACTGGACCACCAGGAAAGTCCCTCGAGGTGCTTTTTTTTAATTCTTGTAACTTTTTTGTCAATTAAAAATTATTTCTAAATAAAAAGAATGTATAGGGACTTCTCCTGGTGGTCCAGTGGTTAAGACTTTGCCTTCCAATGCAGGAGGTACAAGTTCAATCCCTGGTCAGGAAGCTTAAGATTCCACATGCCTCGGGCCAAAAAACCAAAACATAAAACAGAAGCAATATTGTAACAAATTCAATAAAGACTTTACAAATGATCCACATTAAAAAAAAATCTTTAAAATACAATTATAAAAAAAAGTATGATTATGTCAATTATATGTATTAGTCGCTCAGTCATGTCTGATTCTTTGTGCCCCATGAACTGTAGTCTGCCAGGCTCCCCTGTCCATGGGATTTTCCAGGCAAGAGTACTGGAGTGGGTTGCCATTTCCTTCTCCAGGGGATCTTCCCGACCTGGGATCGAACCCAGCTCTCCCGCATTGGCAGGCAGATTCTTTACAGTCTGAGCTACCAGGAAGACATTTTTTTTTAAATTAATGTGTACATACATTTACAGACATATAACAATCTTCATGATTTGCAGGAGTTCTGTTCCACAGAATCAAACTGTCATGAAACTAGCAAAAACTGAACCATTGCTCCCAGTGCAAATACAAGGTTCCTGCAAATCTCTGATCTGACGTTTTCATCGATCGATCAACAGGTAACCATGTTTCACGCGTGCTTCTGTTTAAAGCATTTCACTGAATTCATCTTGTTGGCTCATTAATAATGGACTCAAGGCCGGCAACACTGTAACTCATGCCTGAATGGAGCTTCTCTAAAGTATTTTCTGGAAGGCACATTGCAGCCTTGCTTCACTTAGGAACACTAGACGGCTCTTCTAGAACACAACATGATGCTTGGGGGCCATTTTAAACAGTGGAAATCACCAAGAAAAAAAGCATGAAAATGTGAGAAACGTGTCACTAAGTAGACGGTGAAAAGGACACTTGTTTGCAGAATGTTAGCACAAGCAGGCTGCTTTGTACAAACTCATCTGGGAACATGCCGTGTCTCAGGTGATTACATTTTTCTCTGCTCTGCACGTGTCCATGAATGACCACAGAAGTGCTGTCAGTGTGGAGTTTGGGGTTACAGGTAAATGTTACCAAGCAGGCGAGTTTGCAAACAGGGAATAGTTTGGATTGGCTGTACATGTGGACACACATACACATACACACACGTGCATGCTGAGCAAAGTTCAGGAGCTGTGTCACTTAAAAATGGCAACCTTGGTCATCTCTGGGTGGAAGAGCTACTCACACTACTAGTGAGTGTGTTTTTTCTGGCCACGCCGCACAGCTTGTGGGACCTCAGTCCCCTGACCAGAGATCAAACTGTGCCCCTTGCAGTGGACATGTGGAGCCCTAACCACTGGACCACCAGGGAATGTCCAATGTGTTCTTCCTTATGTATTTTTGAGTTTCTTCCCAAAAGTTTCCCAATAGGCACATATTGTTTTATAATAAAAGGTTTTTTTGGAAAGAGGAAGGTTAAAAGAGCAGGATGGGGACTGAATCAAGTTTGACTCCACGGTCCCTCCTCTATGAGGGCTCCTGCAAAATGTGTCTTTGCACCTGTGCTGCCTTTTCAGTTTCCTCTCCAGAGAAATCAGCCCGTACGCGAGGGCCGTGGGAGTGACGCAGCAAATCCCTCCGGGGACAGGGTGCCCCTTACCTCTTGTTTGTGGGCCTTGTCTTGCTGGTGGACGCCGTTTGCAGAACCGGAATTGCCCACGGCCTGTTAAAGAGCCAAGGGCGAGAGGCTGAGCGAGGTTCACCAGCCAGCATTTCCTGGTTCGTCCACTAGATGGCGAGGCCTTCCCAACAGGACAGTCTCAGGCTCTGAACTCTGAGCGTGTGTATGTGAGTGCTAAGTCACTTCAGTTGTCTCTGGCTCTGTGCGACCTTATGGGCCACAGCCCGCCAGGCTCCTCTGTCCATGGGATTTCCCAGGCAAGAATACTGAAGTGGGTTGCCATGCCCTCCTCCAGGGGATCTTCCCTACCCAGACATCAAACCCGTGTCTCTGTGTCTCTTGCATTGCAGGTGGGTTTTTTAACCACCTGCGCCACCTGGGAAGCCCGGAACTCTGAGCAGAGCCCATCAAAATGGGGAAATCTAGGCTCTCAGGGCAAGGCTGCATCTCCACCTTTCGTCTGAGCTCCTCAGGATAAAGCCATGGACCCTTCAGGCTGAGACTTCCAGGGGCAAGGCTGAGGCTCTCACCCCAGATCTGGGGGGCACCGAGCTCACCTGGGACTTATCAGGGCAGCTCCTCATGGCCTCCACGAGCCTTTCCACCTGCTGAGCCTGGTCCAGCGCGTCCCGCAGTGCGTCCTCCGTGCTTATCAGCTGGTGCTGCAGCCGCAGGAGCTCCGGTGCCGAGGATGAGGACGGGTCGATGAGGGAGTAGCGCCTCTGATCCGACAGGGACTTCTCTTTGTCCTGGAAGCAGCAGGAGAGAGGATGAGCGTGTGTGTGTCTGTGCGTGCATACATGTGTGTGTGTGCATGTATGTGCTGCGGGAGGGTGACCTCTTCTCTGGGCAGGAAACTTGTCTATCTCACGTCATCTCTGGGTCAGCCTTGGGCATCACCAGGATGCCCCTCAAGCCTCCCTCCCTCACCTGAGGGTCCCCACAGAAGCATCTTTCCTGCTCCCTGCCCTGGATTCCCAGGTTCTATCAGATGCTCCATGTTTCCCAAGTTTCCAAACCTAGGACCTCTCCCTTCCTTCTTTCCGTCCTGCATGCCCCCGACTCCCTCCACACTGTCTTACATGGGTCCTTCCTCTTCACCCCTAGACCACCCACAGCCTCATCCCCTGAACCCCTCCTCAAAACGCCCCCACCGCCTGCCTCAATAGGACATTCCTTCCCTTCCCTTCCAAATGCTCCGCGGCTGACCCCGCCCACCACGGTACTGGAGACAGGCAGACCACAAACCCTCCCTGCACTGCCCTCCTTGGGCGGGGCTTCTAGGTCCTTCCGTTCTGCTCGGATCCTCTACCCAAGCCTCCTTCTCCATCCAAACTTCCCTTACTTCAGGAGGTTTCTAACCACCAAGCCCATCCCTAGTTCGCTGTGGTGCTGGCGACGGTACAGGGGGGACAGGGCAGAGGCTGGTCACATGTAAACTTGACCAGCTTGTGGTTCATGGAGACAGCGTGGCTCCGCCCCCTCCATGTAGCTCTGGCAAAGACTTGGAATGGTAACTCCCAAGTCCCTACTAGCCCCAGGGTCTTGGTTTCCAAGTTACGCCCAGGCTCACAGCACCATGCGGACCACAGAGGGGTCTGTAATACTCTCTGCTGGGCAGACCTGCCAGGACTGAAAGGCCCAGTGGTCCCCATGCCCACAGTCTCGGTGCAGACAGAATAATGGACATCCCCCCCCAACCCTGCAGGTCTAGGGCTGCTCCCACAGCAGCAGGCGGGTCCTGGGCTCTCCTCCTGCCTGCGAGGCCCCTCTTCCTCCATCTCCTCCACTGTGGCTGAACCCCTGTGGCTGGGCGGGTGGGCAGCGAGGGGCTTTGGAGCAGCTTCCCCTGATAGCAATCCTGTCCTCCTGGACCTAACCTGTCCACACCCTGGAGTTGACCAGGCCCAGGAACCTGCCACAGGCTTGTCTTGAATGCTGACCAATGGGGGATGGAGTGGGATGGTTCTATCCTGCGCTACCAGCCTACCCCACCTGCATTTCTGGGGACTCCACTCAGTCAGGCCTCTGTTCCCCTCTCGTCCCTGAGATGGATGCATGAATCGCCACTGCAGGACCCTGAACAAGGAGCTGGCTTCTGGTTGATTACTTCCCTTGATGGGGAGCTCACCACCTGGCGGTAGGCCACCCCACCTCTGGACTGGTCAGATTCTTAGGAAATCTTCCTTTGCATTACATCACCCAGACAGCCACATAACCAGCCATGATATCTACAAAAGGGGCCTCCCGTGGCCCTTCCACCAGCCACCCTGCTGACCCTATCAGTGGTTCTAGGGCATTCCAAACCCTCACTGTGACTTGGCTGTCCCTGGGGTGGCTGCAGGAGGTCACCAATCCCCATGGCCTGACAGCAGGTCACCCCAGCCCCTCCCTGGTGTCCCCCATCCCCAGGCCGCCCCCTTCCCCACATACCAGCCCGGTCAGCTTTTCCCGCAGGCCCCGGATGTCATCCTTGAGTTTCTGCTCCTTGATCCTCCACTCAGCCTTGTGGACCTCACGGCTCAGGTCCCTCTCAGGCCCCGGGGAATGGCGATTGGCCTCCAGCAGCAATACCCGCAGTTCATTCAGACTCCTGGAGCGGGGCGGGGGTGCAAGAACAGCAGTCAGCCTGGGTACCTCATCTCTCATGCTCCACAATTAGCCAGGTGCCTGGGACTGGCCACCCCAGTGGGATACTGGCTACTAAGACACAGCATCTGTGCCGGGAGGGGCCAGAGAGGAAGCATGAGGCTTGAAACCATCTGACCACAGCTGGGGAGAGACTCGGGTTTGGGAACTGGACAGTCAAGAGGACTCAGCCTTTCTTAGAATTTTTTTGAAGTTTTTTTTTTTTTAAAGAGAATAAAATGTTTGTTTAATTAAAAATAGTATAGAAGTGGAAATATAATATTGTATACACAAAACTTATATAATGTTATAAATAAATGTAACTTCCAAAAACTACTTTTTATTTTATTTACTTATTTTTAAAATATTTATATATTTATTTGGCTGCATCAGGTCTTAGTTGTGGCACACAGGCTTAGCTGCTGTGCGGTTTATGGGATCTTAGTTCCCCAACTAGGGATTAAACCTGTATCCCCTGCACGGCAAGGCAGATTCTTAACCATTGGACCACCAGATAAGTCCCAATAAAATACATTTTTAAGGTAATAATAAAATTAAATGAAATAAAAAAATAAAGTATTTATCCAAGAGAGCTCATGGGGCAAGACATTTTAAATACCTGCTATCAAATAACTTTTATTTCCTACATCAACTCTGGTAGTAACTGGCAGTAGCTGCCTGGAATACTGTGGTGAGACTGATTCTGAGGCCACATCTGGGTGTTGCAGAAAAAGAGTGCAGTGATCAATTAGCAATGTCTCCCATGGGCAGAGGCTGGGAAAAAAGGACATACCCCTTCTTAGCTCTTCCCCTTGCTAGAATCTACTTTAGAGGAGGGGAAAACTCCCTCTCTAGGTGGCCATGGGTAGTTAAGAATAAAGTAGAAGTTTGCTGTCACTGTCCTTTCCCTTTCTTCCTTCTTCCTATGCTGAATGATGGCACCTGATGGCTGGAGCTTCAGCAGCCACCCTGCAACCATGAGGAAAAGTCCATGAGGAAGAGTCTAACAGAACCCAAGAGAACAAAGGTGTTGGCATTGATGCCTTGAGTCACTGAACCAAATGCCAGCTGTAGCTACCTCCAGATTTCTTGTTATGTGGCTAAAATAAATCTCTACTCATTTAATCTGCCCACACATTTCTAGCTGATCTCCCACTCCCATCCTAAGTACCAAAGAAGCAAGGAGCAGCTCATGGTGACCTACATCAACCAAGGAGGGCTTCAAGGCAGAGGAGGTGGGATCCCTCAATAATTTTTAAGAGTTTCAAGGGGTCCCCAAGACCAAGATATTTGGGAACCACTAATCTTTCCTATGAGCTCTGCTTGGAGAACTGTGTTAAGAAGGATTCTGAGGCTCCGTTGGAGCTTAGCAGCAGACAGTATGGTGATCACTGGTGATGCCAGTCATCTGTCCACCAGGTCTATTCCCTGGCTTGCCTCCAAAAAACACTGGGTGCTATTAGCTGGGTGCAGTGAGGGTCACGCTGGTCTGACCACCACCCACGACTGACTCACCGCTCCTTCCGGAGCAGCTCCTGGCTGATGAGGACCAGCTGGCCCGAGGCATCATGGGTCTTCCGGGACACGGCCTCCAGCTCCAACTCCAAGCGCCGCTTCTCTTTCTGGAGGGTGTCCACCTTCTTCTCCCCTGACCTGCACTTGCCCTCCAGTGCTGAGGCCAGCCAGCAGGACAAGGAGGGAGAGGGTTGGGATCGCCACGGGAATCTGTCCCACCCGGGGGCCAAGGCTCGGGCGGGGAGCAGGCTTTCCCGGGGAAACGGGGGTGTTAACAGGGACACGCTCACTGAGCGGACCTCTCTCGTCCTGTAGGGCCAGGCAGCGAGGGGCCGAGAAGAGCTACTTAGGAAAAGCAGACCACGGCCCCCACACAGCAGCGGGGCCCTCTGGTGTCAGAAAAGCACTCCAGCCTTTGAGAGACAGGGCCTGGGTGTTTACAGTGTCGCCTGGACGAGGGAAATCTACAACTTCACCTTGGTCCCGGAGGAATCTGAGGTCAACTGACCTTTGTTGGGACCCATTATGCCACGTGAACGTGATGGGAGTGGAGAGAAGGGGGGTGAGAACCGTTTCCCAGGATGGGGGCCGACTCATGGGTACCACCACTGGCATTCTGGTGGACAAGAAGCAGGGCCAGTTTGTCACCAAGTCACAGATTCCAGGCCCCCCACCACGCCTCCCGCCCCCACCAGGCTACCCTCTGGATTTATCCCCATTTCCCCTGGGCCTTGTCTTTTGCTGCAGCCAAAGTCCTTCCCCTCCCAATTCTGAAATCCTGGTATTTCTTCCAGGGGCTGGTGCCCAAGTACTATACCAAAAGGCAGAGAGATTGAAACCCAGGGGTCTTCAAGCCCAGAAAGAGATAAGACGTGATGCAATTACAGAACACAGGGAACAGAGGCCTGGCTCTGGGGAGAGAAGGTGGCTGGGGCCCCCCTGTGTTTTTTGTGGCTGTGCCATTTGGCCTATGGGATCTTAGTTCCCCCACCATGGATCAAACTACTGACCCCTGCATTGGAAGCACAGAGTCCTAACCACCGAACCATCAGGGAAATCCCTGGGGCCCCCACTTATATTACAGATGAAGTGTGGGCTACCACTCCCCCAACACTGCTGCCCAGATGGAAGTCCAGTGCCACCTGGGCCAGGCTGACTTCTCCTCAGGGCAGAGTGGGGAAAGGGCACCCTGGCCAGCATCATCTCCCCCTCCCCTGCTGGACTGGCACGTGGCCCAGTGAAAGCCCCCGCATCTGCCCTGAAGGAGAGAGACTTACCACTTACTTGGGCCCTGAGCATCTCGGTCTGAGATGTTAAGGCTGTCACCTCTTTGTCCCTCTTGTTCAGCTTGTCCTGCAGGCCTGGGGAGAAGGGGGAGATGAGGGGCCATCAATACCCCAGAGCCAACACTGCAGTCCGGCGGACAAGGGGGTGGCCCTCCCAGCCAAACCCTAAAACGACGTCACACTTGGCCTCCAGAGTCCAGGATCTTTCTCAAGCCAGTCGACCTTCTGGGTGAAGTGAAAGTTGCGTCCCACTCTTTGTGACGCCATGGACTATACAGTCCATGGAATTCTCCAGGCCAGAATACTGGAGTGCGTAGCCTTTCCCTTCTCCAGGGGATCTTCCCAGCCCCGGGATCTAACCCAGGCCTCCCGCATTGCAGGCAGATTCTTTACCAGCTGAGCCACAAGGGAAGCCTGGGTAACCCACCGTGAAGAAGAGGTGCCGGTCTTGAACAACTTAACTCTCAGACTCTCAACTTCCTCAAGTGAAAAATGGGGCTAATAAAGGTGCTCACGTCACTTGGCCACATGCATTCAATACTGGATAGCCCAGGACAGTCATGAAAAAGATGCACGGAAGGTTCTAGAACTGTATTAACTTTCTGTACATTAATTTATAAATTCAATGCGATACCAGTAAAAATGCCAGCCAGACTCTAATTTTTGTGGAACTAGATAAGCTAATTCTAAAATCACTTGGAAAAAAAAAATTTTTTTAAATAAGTAAATAAAAATTTTAAAAAAGGAAAAAATTTTAAATAAAATCAAAGTCACCTGGAAAAATAAGCAAGATCAGCCAAGAAAACCTGTCAAAAAACCCCCAAAAAACTCCTTCAAAGAATTAAACACACAATCACCATGGGTGTGCGTGCTCAGTTGCTGAGTCCTGTCTGACTCTATGCGACCCCATGGACAGTAGCCCACTAGGTTCCTCTGTCCATGCAATTTTCCAGGCAAGAACACTGGAGCGGGCTGCCATTCCCTTTTCCAGGGAATCTTCCTCATCCAAGGATCGAACCCGAGTCTCCTGCATTAGCAGGCAGATTCTTTACTACTGCGCCACCAGGGAAGCCTGCAATTACTATACAATTTAACAATTCCCCTCCCGAGTATACACCCTCAAAGAGCTGAAAACAGAACTCAACAAGTACCCCCACGTGCACACTTATAGCAGCACTATTCACAACGGCTGAAAGGTGGAAGCAACCCAACTGTCCATTGACAGGTGAATGGATGACAAAATCGGGCACATGCATACAATGGCCTATTGGTCACACGTGGGAACGAAGCACCGGCCCGTGCTATAATGTGGGTGAACCTTGAATATATTATGCAGAGTGAAACAAGCCAGACATAAAAGGCCACGTGTTATATGATGCTATCTATATGAAATATCCAGAAGAGGCAAATCCACAGAGACAGAAAGCAGATTAGCAGTTGTCAGCAGCTGCGATGAGGGGAAAATAAGAGAATGACTGATAATGCATATGGGGCTTGCTCTTGGAGTGATGAAAAAGTTTTGGAACTAGACAGAAGAGATGATTGCACAACACTCTGAATATATCAATGCCCCTGAATGGTTTGCTTTAAAATGGTTGATTTTATTTAAATTTTGTCTCAATTAAAAAAAAAAAGGTGGGAGGGCGGACTTTCCTAGTTGTCCAGTGGCCAAGACTCCATGCTCTCAATGCAGGATACCCGGGGTTTGACCCCTGGTCAGGGAATTAGATCCCATATGCTGCAACGAAGACCCAGCAAAGCCAAATAAATAAAAAAGAACAGCTGAGAGAATTTTGAAAAAAAAAAAAAAAAAAAAAGCCTAAGACCAGCCTTGCCAGTAACTGAAATATATACGAAGTTTCAAAACACTGTAAAAGCGGTGCATGAACAGACAGATAGGTTATTGGAAAGGAATAAAAAAATCTAGAAAGTCAATTACCTGATGGAATTTAAAGATGGTAAGTTTGGTTCATTCAAATCAGTGGAGACAGGGAGATGAGAGGTTTTCAAAAATGGTGCTGGGATAAGTGGGCACTCTTGGGGAAAAAAATAAAAGTGGATTCTTACCTCACACCTGGAGTAAGAATTCTACGTGAATCAGATTTACACAGAAAAAGAATAAACCCAAGATCCCCAAAATAAAAGATTGATTTTTAAAAATCTGCATGGCAAGGGACTTTCCTGGTGGTCCAATGGTTAAGACTTTGCCTTCCAAAGCAGGGTGCGTGGGTTTAATGCCTGGTTGGGGAGCTATGTTGTAAAACTTTTAAAATGGTCCACATCAAAAAATATCTTGAAAAAAAGAAAAATAACAAAACCAAACACACAGTCCAGTTCTCAATAAACACCCTTCGGCTCTTGTATGTGTGTGCTAAGCCTCTTCAGTCATGTCCAACTCTTTGTGATTCTGTGACTGTAGCCCGCCAGGCTCCTTGGTCCATGGGATTGTCTGGGGAAGAATACTGGAGTGGGTTGCCATCCCCTCCTCCGGTGGATCTTCCCGACCCAGGGATTGAACCCATGTCTCTTACGTCTCCTGCACTGGATGGTGGATTCTTCACCACTGGTGCCACCTGGGAAGCCCAGGCAGCTTTCACCAAACACCAGATGAGGCAAAACAAAGTTGAACCCAGCTTGGAGGCAAAACCCACCAGTCTTTCCCCAAAGCCCCACATCCCGCCCAGCCCAGCGGCCACTCACCCTCCACAGTCTCCTTCATCCTGATCTTCTCCCCTGAAATGTCGTTGGATTCAATCATCTGAAAGGAGAGCCCTGTAAGGGGGATGCTCACCTCCCCGTCTCGGCCCCCAACCCCAGCCAGCCCACCTCTCCCCAATTCAAGGAGACCTTCATGGACTTGCTGCAGCAGGGGGCAGAGGTGTTCTCGGTCTGGCTTCCTTGACAAGGGGACCCCTGCTCTGCTCCCAGGACCCCCCAAGGCTGCTTACATAGCATCCATGTGGTCCCTTCCTGTCCTTTCCTGTTTGCAAACGTCTATCATATTAAATAGATGTCTCCTTCCTGGGGACGCCTACAGGGATTGGTTCTGGGACCCTGTTTCCACCATTATCCAGAGGCAAGACTCCCAGCCTCGGTTTCCCGTCCATAAAACAAGAATGGACTGCCATGGGGCAGCGCATGCAGAGAACGCCCAGTGACAGCTCCCAGAGGGACTTCAGGAAATGCTACCTTCTTTCTCGGTGTGTGTGCGTGCGTGCTAAGTCATTTCAGTTGTGTCTGACTCTGCACGACCCTAGGACTATAGCCGCCAGGCTCCTCCCTCCATGGCATTCTCCAGGCAAGAATACTGGAGTGGGCTGCCATGCCCTCCTCCAGGGGACCTAACACTTCCTTTAAAAAACAAACCCAGAAGCAAAGAAGCAAAAACTCAACTAAGAAAAAAAAAACCTGTGTGGCAAACATCAACAGGCTCCTTGCTGCTTCTTGGCAGACATTTCAGGCTTCCTGCACAAGAGAAGCTGGCCATCCCCTGAGCCTGCAGTTTGCCAGACCCTAGCACTGCGTATCAGGGCAGCGCAGAGCTGAGCAGGCAGTCACCTCCATCCGCCTGCCCCTCATACCTCCGCTCATACATCCTCAGCCCTGCTTGAGCCAGTCTGGTGTGATTAACAAAGCCCCCTAGGTCTTTGTTTTTACACATTGCAGGGAAACTGAGGTACACATTAAACTTTTTTTTAAAAATTCCCATACTTACACATGAGAACAAAAATCAAGTTGTCCTTGAACTTAAACCTTTGAATCTGGAGGGCATGTGGGTCCAGACCAAGGTCCCACGTGTGTGGAAATCAATGGGCGTTTCTAAGGTCACCACCCACTCCCTGGTGTGAGGTCAGTGGCAGAGCGGCAGCAGGCCATCCTGTGGAACCACAGCAACCCCCAACCTCCCTGCTAGGGGAGTCCAGGTCCTGGGGCCCCAGGCCTGACCCTCCTGCCCTGAGCAACCAACCAGGCCATGTGCACACAGCTAACCTGCCGCTCTTCTTCTCAACTCCGCCCAGCGTCCTGGGAGGGCACTTGCTAAGAGGGGCCCCCGCCTGTTTGAAGAGGGCAGATGGCTGGTGCAGTGGGGCCTCAAGGCATGACACGGACAGATCTCCTTTTACCAAAAAGGCACCTCCTGTATGGAGAACTCCTGAACACTGGTTGCTCAAATGCTAAATTCTGGATTAAATGTACAAGGGGAACCAGAAGCTCAAGAACCATGGGGGCTGATAAAAAGGCAACCATCTTGGGATTTCCCTGGTGGTCCAGTGGTTAGGACTCCAAGTTTCTACTGCAGGGGCCCAGAGTTCGATCTCTGGTTGGGTAGCTTAGATCCTGCAAGCCTCAAGGTGGCGGGGGGAGGGTGGCAGGAGCAACGACATTGCTGCAAATTGTCCCTTCATATAAGACTTTGTCATTCCGGTACTTCTCTGGCCCTTAGGCAGTGGGGTTCAACAGGAACTCTGCCACTGATGGGCAAGAAACTCCAGGAAAGCTACTCCGCTTTGGAATCTGTTTGCTCATCTATGAAATGAAGTCAGTATGGACCCCAAGGGAGTCCAGGTGAGATGGGGCATCCTAGGGCCTGCACCAGGGGTGCTGCCCAGAGCCACTCAGAGGCCCTTCCTGGCCCCGCGGGAGCACCCGTCCATAACCCTGGGGTCCCGGCCCCCCAGGGTGCTCAGCTGGGACTTCCAGATTTGAAGCAAAGCTGACACAGGCGGCAGCAGTCTCCCAGGGTCACACCCCTCTGGCCTTGCGGAGCCCTCTCCCGGGATCACTCCCCCACCCCACCGCTCCACTTGGGAAAGTGGCTGCCGGACTGTTGTTCCGTCTCGTTGGGACTGGCAAATAGGGGGCCACCCTCAGGTCCCCTAGGTCGGCGTTCGGGTCAGAAATGGGACTCCCTTACCCCTGCCCAGGGGTGGACAGGGTTTGCCTTCCACACCTCTGCCAGCCCAGTGCCGGAGCTCCCAGTACCAACACCCTGGGAAGGCCTGGGAGCCTGCAGAGTGGGATGTGCCTGCCAGCTGGGGAGAAGGCTGCTGTCTGTGCCCAGGAACACTCCTCTCCAGGCTGGCCTGTGGGGACCCAGCCAGGTCTGCTCAGACTGCTTGGGGGCCCCACGGTCACTCAGGCCTGCTGCCCTTCTGAGAGAGGGGCCAGGGGCTCCTCCTCTGAGCCAGGTGCCCTCTGATCTCAGACAGGTATGCTCCGGGTGGGGCGGGCAACGAGGATGCTTCCCTGGGCTGCAAATAAAAGGTCAACAGGCGCCTGAACCCTCCCCCAGCCAGGCCTTTGAGCCCAGGGCCGCTTGCCGCCCCGTGGACAGGAGGGGCGGCGGCCACCTACATGGGTGTGCTGGGCCGAACACAGGGACTCGACAGCCTGGAGTCTGTTTTCGGTGACCAGAAGCTTCTCCCGCAGCCTCTCGGCCTCCTGCTTGCTCTGGGCCTCGGAGCGCTGCAGCAGCTCATAGTCCAGCATCTTCTTCTCGGCCAGGGAGATCTGCTCCTTGAGGAACTCGATGGCCTGCGCCTGGCCCTGGTACTCCACGTCCAGCTTCTCCAGCTCGCGCACGCGCAGCTCAGCGTCGCGGCACTGGTCCTGGGCCTCCTGCAGCTCCAGCCGGTGCTGGCCGGCCTGCACCTCCAGCTGGGCACGCCAGTGCTGCTGCAGGGCGGCCAGCTCCTCCTGGGCCTCCTGCAGCTTTTGCCGCAGGCCCTCCTTCTCCTTCACGTGCACGGCCGTCTCGATGTCGTGCTTGGCCCTCAGGTTGCCCAGCTCCAGCTGGTGCTCCATCTTGATGCCCTCCATCACGGCCTTCAGCTCCCCGATCTCCTTCTGCTGGGCGCCGGGGCCCGAGTTCAGGGTGGCCTTGAGATCCTCCAGGGACTTCTGGTGGTCTGAGGCCAGCGAGTCCAGCTTGGACTTCCAGTTGTCCATTAGGCCCATGTTCTCGCTGGTGGCCTGCTGGACCTTGGCCTTCAGGTCCACCACCTCCTGCGCGTACTTCTCGTTGGCCGCCCGCAGCTTGTCCACCTCCGCCTGGTAGGCCCTCAGCGCCTTCTCGTACTTGTCCCTCAGCAGGCCGCTCTCCCGCTGGCGCTCCTTGCTGGCCGACAGCAGCCGCTCCCGCAGCCGCAGGGTCTCGGCGGCCTCGGGGTGGTCGGCGGGCGGCGGGCCGGAGTGGAGCAGGCACTGCTGCAGCTCCTCGATCTCCTCGCGACGCAGGCTCAGCTCCTCCTCCAGCTGCAGCACCCGCGACTTCTCGGCCACCGTGGTCAGCTACCGGGAGAGAGGGAGACCGGGGTCAGTGGGCCCCCAGGGGCAGGGGCAGGGGGAGCAGGAGGACGCGACAGGGGAAGGTCACGGGGAGGACGCCCCATCCCATCTGAGCGCCACCCCCTGCCTTGGGCCCCAGTGATTCGGGGATTCAATGGTTCCCCGCTGCCCTAGCCAGCTTGTAACAAATCCGTGGTTAAAAGAAACCATCAGGGGACTTCCCTGGTGGGTCCAGAGGTTAAGACTCCATGCTCCAATGCCAGAGGTGCAGGTTCGGTCCCTGATGGGGGAGCTAAGATCCTGTGTGCTGCGTGGTGCAGCCAAAAATAAATAAATAAAGCAGCCAAGGAAGAAAATGGTTGCATGGCATCATCGATTCACTGGACGTGAGTTTGAGCAAACTCCAGGAGATACTGAAGGACAGGGAAGCCTGGCGTGCTGCAGTCCATGGGGTGGCAAAGAGTTGGACATGACTGAGCGACTGAACAATAACAAAGAGGGGGGAAAAAAAAGGAAACCATCTATTTGAGGTTATGGTTTTCTTCAAGTTTAAGTTATTTGTAAAGGGTGGACACGACAGAGGGGATTTGCACTATCCTGCTCTAGAAAAGTCTCAATTAGAATGACTGGATTCACGAGATGCTGTTTGGAGCGGGTGGCCAAAGAAGGGTCTGCCATTTTTTTTTATGCCTAAGGCAGAAAAAAAAAAAAAAAGGCCCCAGACCCACCTTCTGATGGAAAACTCTGAGATCAGAGGCTCCACCTACCCAAATCCCACTTTGATCAAGTCGGTGGTCACAGATTTGAGAATAATATATTTGAGAGTTTTAAATCTTTTATAAGCTTAGGGAATTTGTTTCTGAAGGTGACCTTTAGTTCAATTAATGTGTTTTTGGTTTTTTAAATCGGGTTGACCCCTTTCCAGAGGAAGATGCCTCAGTGTGGAGGGCTTCAGCCTGTCAACTGTGACTTGGTTTCTGCAAGCAGCTGCTGTGTACACACGTGCACTGCACACGCAGTCACGCTGGCAATGGCCAGCATGTGGACAGGGACCGTGTGCATCTGCAGATACCCACAGGCACATGCACACTCACTCGTGTGCTGAGGCCAACCTGCAGAAGCCGGTGGTCACCCGCCCCACACCCTCACGCTGTGTACAGTGGTTTTTGTCAATCACTGCCGGCTGGCTGTTTAACTCTTATCACCAGGGGCCCTGCAGCTGGGCTGGCCAGCTGTTTGGAGGTGGACCTGCGTAGGTGGCCAGCCCCAGACGGACATGGTGGGCATGGAGGCGCCAGCAGGGTCTACAGATTGGTCTTAGATGGTGCCCTGGGACGCAGGGGGACCTCACTCCCACACAAAGTTTTCCCTGACCTAGGAACCACTCATACCCTGGGGCTGATGGAGAATCATATGCCCTGGGGACCCCCCACCCCCCCAAAGTCCCACAGCTCCCTCAGCCCCAGGTCCTTCAGGCTGCACCCCACCCCCACCCCCCGCCCCATGCCATCCTATTGAAGACCTTGGATCCCCAGTCCCCCGACCACTGCCTTCCCCAGCCTGGGGAGAAGGGAGGGGTGGATGGGTCGTCCACACAAGGGGCGGAATGTTCCCAAGAGCCCCAAATTTCTGAACATGACAGAGCATTGTCTGGGCAAGGAATGGGTGAGGCTCTCACGGGACCTTCCCCGGCCAATGGGACCATGAGCTGGGGCACAAAGTCCCGGAGAACCAAGACCTCCCCCTCCTCCAACCAGCATCACACGAGCACGTTCTTAAACCGGCACTGTCCTCCTAGAAGGGATGCAAAAGGGAAAAACAAAAACCTAACAAAACTGGGAGGAGAGCAGCCAGAGAGAGAAAATAATAAAACAGGGAAGCTGACGGGGGTGCCGGCGGGCCAAGGCGCTGGCGGCGGCGGCGGCGGTTACCCGGTTGTCGGCTAGTTCTCGGAGCAGCCGCTCGGCCTGCGCCTTCTCCAGTAGCAGGTTTTGCTCCAGCTCCCCGATGCGCGCGTGCTCCAGCTGCGTCTGGGTCTGTCCACCCGGGGAGGGTGGCGAGGTGGGGACAGGAGAGAGGAGCACAGGCGAAAGGAAGCCGGAGGAAGAGAGAAAAAAGAGAGAGAGAGGCAGGTCATCTTCTGTGCGCAAGACAGGAGAGCAGTGGAAGGAAGAGAGGAGGTCTGGGGAGGCGCCCGCCCCTCGCTGAGCCTCAGCAGGATCTGTTTAAGGGCAGAGGACAGGCTGCAGCAACCTTGCCCAAGCCGGCCCCTGGATGGGGCGACAACGGGCACCCGGGTCCCTTCTGTCAGCCCCCCACGTGGCCCTTCCCCTCGCAGCTCCTGGGGAGGAGCCCCACCTACTCCCTACTTCTCATCAGGGAAAGCCCGTTTCTGCACAGATACCTGCACCCAGGAAACCCCCAGGATGGCTGGATGAGTAAATGACCCCAAGTTTCCTGGTCCCCAGGCCTGTCCTGAAGGTTGAACCAACTGGAAGGAAGGGTTTCAAATACACCCACACCATCATGATTCCCCCAGCCGGCCTCTTAAGTGGAGGCCGGGCTGTGTCTCCCATTGCCCTGCCCCGAACCTGGCCCCAGCGGTGCCCATTCCCCGGGGCCCCCTGCCGCGGGTGCCTGGTCTCCCGAAAGCACAAGGGCACTTTTGTCCCAGCTTCACAACACCCGCTTCACACGCTAACAAAGCCCCACATTCTCAGGGCATCCTGGCTGGCATTTCGATTTTACCCCAACAGATCTGCGGGGGCAGCAGAAGGCTCAAGGCTCAGGGCATCCAGAAAAGTCTGGACCCCAAGTTTTCGGCAGGGAGAAGCCAGAGGGTTGGAAGCATCCCTCGGCTCAGCCCGTCATCACCAAGGAGAGACAAAGGTGACAGAAGAAGCGAGCGGCAGTTCCCGGGGAGGCAGGCTGAGCACCACAGCGCTATTGTGTAAAACCCAAGAATACACACCCGACACAAGTGAGGGAGACAGCGACAGTGCAGCTGATAGAATCATCTCAGAAACACGCACGCAATTCATCAAGAGCGACAGAGACCTTTATGTCCTTCGCCTCCCAATCTCATTCCTGTGAGTTCTCCTAAAGGAACAAAGGTGTCTCTCTCTCTCCCCCAAGAGGGCAGCATGGCGCAGTGCTATAAGACAGCCATGGTCCGTCTCTTTCAGAAAGTTAAAGGCTAAAGATGGTGACTCAACCCCAGCCTTGCAGGGACCATGTTCCCCCCTGATTCTCTCCCCCTGATGGTGGGCATGGCAACCCTGCCTGGGATTCCAACCACACCAAATTGAAAAATAAAGTGTAACTATTGCTAAGTCGTGTCCAACTCTTTGCGACCCCAGGCACTAGACAGAGCCTGATCACAAATACCATATTGGTGGTCCCAAGGGCAAGAAAAAGCTTCTAGCTTCACAATTTCAAGGTCAACTTCATTTGGTACCCCAACCACCGCAGAAGCCCCCTTCTGTCACTTTCAGAACTCTCAGCCTCCTGTTCCCTGGGTTGGGGTCTCCCTGTGGACACAGGGGAACTCATAGGAGGTACTTGCTTAATTTAATTAAGTTCAGTCCTAGGAGTTTGGGGAGGGAAAGTGCCTCTAAAGGCTAGATTTTAGTGAGATGGACAATCTGGCTTTTATTCTGCTCCAAGGACACTGCCCAGGGCGTGAGGAGCAGCAGCCACCACGCTTATCTGCAGGGCGGTGTAAGCATGGGCATAATTTTTGTTTCACACACCAGCTTTAGAACCTATCCCGCAGTGTCTCAGCTGTCTCCCCAACTCACAGGAGAGACAGGCCATGCCGGCGGGACACCCTCAGGCTCAGAATCACCCAGCAACCTGGGACAGCGTGAAGCCTAGAACTCAAGACGTCTGGATTTCAAAACCGGGGTCCTTCCCCAAACCAAGCCTGGCTCCACGGAGGGGAGACACAGACTTCTGGCAGCAACATGGAGCAGTGATGGGAGGCTCCAGCAGTGGGGCCTCCCTGTGTCCCTGCCCCTGTCCAAATCCTGGAAGCTCGGTGAAGCCTGGTCTGAGCCTTTGACCTACCATTTTTTCTCTTCCCCTTGCACGCACAGTGTCTACCCTACTCCAAAGCACAAAGTCTCTGCCTTGGGACGCCCCTCAGGTAACAGAGGGCTGGTGTTATCAATCAACGGGGGGCTGGGAGGGCGTTTCCCCAACTCGTCACCCCTTTTCATCTCCCTCAAGGCCTCAAGCTGCACAGCCAGTTCCCAACAGCTAATTCTGAGTTCCATCTCTTCCTGTTACAGGGGGTGTTCCCAAGCCAATGAAAAATAACAGCGAGATGCTATTTAATCAACAGAACAATAACACAAGCCCCCTGGATGATAAATCCCTAAACTTCATGTCTACTTCAGAACCTCAGAATGTGACCTTGTTTTGAATAGTGTCTTTGCACATGTAAACAGTTAGGATGAAGGCATCCTGGGTTAAAGTGGGCCTGATGACTTCCTTTTAAGGTCACGTGAAGAGACACAGGGACACACAAGGAGGAAGGTCACGTGACCACAGAGGCAGGGATGCCGTGACAAGCCGAGGAACACCAGCGGCTGCCAGCAATCCTACCAGAGCTGGGAGAGAGGCATGGAATTGACCCTGCCCATACCTCGATTTCAGACTTCTGACCTCCAGCACTGTGAGCGCATCAATGTGTGTTGCCTCGAGCCGCCACTGAACTGTGATAGTTTTTCTTTCTGCAGCCCCAGAAGGTGCTACAAATGCCTGTCATTTGCTTCTCCTGGTGGAGATGTCCTGCAGGTATGCTGGTGTGGAGTTTGCGGGAGGACCAAGGAAATCGTGGGCTTATACAGGGCATTTAGTGCCACAGACTGGACGCTCTCAGCAAGAGTGAAGCCTGAGACTGGGCCCCTGCGCAGGCCAACAGCCAAGGTCAGAAAGGCGGTGAGAGGTTGTCATGGGACATCTCACACATTTGGGGGAGGGAGGACAAGCAGAGAAATGGGGTCACATAGCTGGAGGGGTCCCAGGAGGAGCTCAAGGTGTTCTGGGGGCTTATTTTTGACTTTCAGATGGGGGTGGGCAGGAGAGGGACTTGGGTCCATGTGCCTTCCGGTTGCCGTGAATGTGGTCACAACAGAAACAGCATCAATGGGACTCCACTGCCCTTGGACTGAACTAGCTGTCCGTCACCGTTTGCCCCACCCTCCTCCTCTCTCAGCCAGGGCTGATTGGATCTGGGGTGGACACCCATCCAAAGCAAGACAGCCCATTGGCTAGCCTCGGACCAATCAGATTCTCTCAGCTGGGAGACAGTAAGTGCTGGAGCCTGGGAGGGGCGGGGCAGGGGGATGTGAGGGCAGAAGGGAGGAGATGTGTCGAGAGACCTGCAGACACAGTGAGAGACAGACAGACTGACCACGAGTCATGAGAAGAGGGAGGCGAGTGAGGGGGGAAGAGACTGCCTTTCTGATGCTGCTCCTCCTTCCAGTTCTCTGAACTGCCCGCCCTTGGTGCTGTGAGAGTTCCCTGCAGCCGTTTAGTAACCCGCCCACCGGCCCCCCACCCTGTGATGACTGGAGTTAGCAGTTACCAGGTGTCTTTGCAATCACAGGTGCTTTTCCCGGGAGCGACCTCCACCCCCAATCCCTTCGGGAGGGCAGCCACCCCACGGAAGAGCTTGCTAAATGTCAAGCACATAACCGGCCCCTTCGCTAAGCGAGAAATTTACATTGGAACACTGGATGCCAGGCTGGGGTTCCTACACCAGGTTGTGCCCCAGGAGCCATCCTTTAAAGCTCAGGCAGCAAAATCCGTCCCAACAGGGGCAGCCGCCAGTGACCCAAGATCACACACATCCCTCCCCAGCCAGGGTCATTCAGAGATAGGACAGCCATTCGTACAATTTTGCGGAATGCTGGAAGTCAGAGGGGTTTTAACACGGCTCTTTCACAAAATCAGAAACCGCAGTTTCCCATCGGAGCTCAGAAGTGATCCAGGGCAGTGATTCCCAAAGTGTGGTCCCCAGGTCAGCATCGCCTGGCAGCTCGTTAGAAATGCAAACCCTTGGGTCCCATCCAGATCTACTGTATGGCCACTTGGGTCCAGAGTTCTGGGTCTGAACACACCTACTGGGTGACGAATTCTCAAGCTGGGAAAGCACTGACCTGGTCAACCTCCTTATTTAACAGAGGAGCAAATGGAGGTCCAGGGAGAGGAGATGACTGCCCAAGACCAGGGTCAGGACTGGAATGTGCAGAGGGACTGAGCTGACTGCCCTCTGCCTTATCTGATGGCTCCAGGAGTCTACATTTTCTGTCACCTCCCAGGGAGCAGGGAGGGTCATGGCAGAAAGGCATTCTAACCCACCCAACTGTGAGCAGACCTAGTGAGCCCTGCGGACTCCAGATGGTTTGGTGAGCAAGTGTCTGTGTCTGTCTTGGGTGGCAGGGGTCCACAGGTGCTTTACTGATTGATGTGAGCGTCCTCCACACCTCGGCTCAGAAAGGGTGAGTGGGATTGGAGAGTGAGAGTGAGAGGCCCATCGGGGCCCAGACCCCTCGGCCAGGTGCTGTGACTGAGGAGGTGCTGTAACTGGCCATCCTTACAGGTTAGACTTGGGAGTCAGGAGTCCTGGGTCCTGGTCCCAGTGGCTGCTGACATGCACCATGACTGGGTGAGCCCCTTTTGCCTTTCTGAGCCTGTTTTCCCATCTATAAATTCTGTGACTCAACCACGAACTATTCCCAGCCAAAGGTCTAGCTGGAATTTAAGATGAACAGAGGGCCCAGGGAACACCTTTAGAGATACTGCCCAAGAAAGAAGGGACAGGGAGCCCAGCCACCATGTCCTCAGGCCCAGCTCTGTGGATTCCCTGGGTCCATCCCACCCAGCTGCTGACCCGGGAAGTGTGGCCCCTCTGGGGCTCCTGGAGCTGAGCCATTCCCACTTCTGATGCCCAAGTCTCTCTTGCCTGGCCCCTCCCCACGCTCCCAGGGTATGACCTTTGACTCTCCCCCAGTTTGTCTACCTCCCCGTCCCCATGGTCCTGTCCCACAGGGTCAGAGTTGCTGCCTGGACCTCATGACGATTTTCCCTTTGAGGGCTGAGCCTGGGGTGCAAGCCTAGGGGAAGGTTTGGGGGCCTTTGACCATTACCTCCAGGTCGCCCTTGGTGATGGACTCCTCTTCCACTCGGAACTGCAGGTCCTCCACCTTCCTGCAGGGGGGAGAGGGGGCTGAGCAGGCTTCACCCGGAGGGGTCCATCCATGCTCCTGCTCAGTCGTGTCTGACTCTTTACGACCCCCTGGACTGTAGCCCACCAGGCTCCTCTGTCCATGGGATTCTTCAGGCAAGAATACTGAAGTGGGTTGTCATTTCCTTCTCCAGGGGATCTTCCCGACTCAGGCACTGAACCTGTGTTTCCTGCATTGCAGGTGGATTCTTTACCCCACTGAACCATAAGGGACCCCTGCCCAGAGGGGTGGGCTTTGCCAAGTCAGCAATGGCAGAGAGAGCCAAGGCCACAAGAAGCCTCGAGTCCACATTCAGAGTACCCAGAAGGTACCGTCCCAGAGCCTCGTGGCTGATGGGGGCGGAGCCTCCTGGAAATCCCCAGCCCTCCCAACTTCCTGGTCCAAGCTCTACACAGAGAACATGGACTTCTCTAAAATAGGAGTGTACAGGAGACACTGGTTAAGGAAAGGTCCCCAGTGTTCTCCTTACTTGCTGCAAGTAGTAAAGCCTTCCTTCTCCTGCAAAATAGCTGTGTTTAATGCAGCATCTTTCCCCTCTAGGGTGGTTGTGGGAATAAATGATAGAATGGATAGTAAATGAAGCAGAATCAGTTTTGCTTTCATCATAGCAGGGAGCAGATAGGCTGCATCAAACAGTCTAAGGGGAAAGAGGGAGGGTGGGCTTCTTCCCCTACTGACCCCATCCTCTTTCCCCTCAGAATCAGGGCCCAGAGTTCCAGCCCCCACTGCTTGGGCTGCTCCCTGATGTGGAGGGCCCCCAGTGCCCTGCTGCAGGTGCGGGGCCCACCCCAAGGACACCCCCCACCCCCCCACCCCCGAGAGAGCACCGGGGAGAGACACAGGCACGTTACACCTCACAAAGCGGCTGCTCCTGGGGCCTCGTGAGACTCTCAGCAGAGGATGAAACTGAGGCCCAGAGAGGGCCAGTGACCTGCCCAAGGTTACGCAGCAAGCGCCGGGCAATGCTGGCCCTTGTACCCAGGACTTCCTGAATGAAACTCCCACGATGTCTCAGGGATCTGTTTTTGTTTGTTGGCATCAGGCGCGTTGCCATGGGAACCAGTTGTGTGGGCCCTGCTGACGGTCTCAGGCAGATATAAATAAGCCCTCCTCTCCCGGAGTCAGACAGTAACAACAGCCCCTGGAGCACATGCCTGGGCTGAAAGCCCAAGAGCAGACCCAAGTTGGGGGAGGTGGGGGGCTGGGGCTGGGGGCTGCCTGCTGCACGGGGGAGCAGGAGAAGCTGCAGAAATCTGTGTATCAGCAGCTGGGAGACAAAGAGAGGCTCCTGGGCCAGAGGAAACCCTGGCCCTCATGGGCTCTGAGCCCGGCCAGGTGTTCCAGGACCAAGTCAGCCCAGAGACCCCACATGGAGGGAACACAAACCCCACTTGCCACCCTGGCAGGTCACAAAGAGCCAGCGGCACCACTAACAAGACTAGTGACCTCAGGTGAGTCCCTTCCCTGCCCTGAGCCTCAGTTTTCTCATCTGTGAGCTGGGGGCAATACTTCCCTCCTGGGTTCATTGTAAGACAGAGAGACGGTGCAGGTAAAGCACCCAGCCTGGGGGCTGACCCCCAGGTGCACTGTGTTTCCGGTGGCCTTTTCCTGCTGCTGCTGAGCCTGTTTCCTGACACGGGAAATGGAAATGAAGCTTCAGGACACAGGCTGCACGCTCCACTGGCCAGGACCTGCCTGGAGCAGAGGCAGGTATCCCCTGTGCTGAACTGGGTCACGGAGTGCGCACGTGGGGTACACGTCTCCCTAGTGAGAGGTCCCCCCCCACTGCCCTCCCCGGGAGTTCTCATGATGCTGCACAAGCCAGGCAGGGCAGGAACGGTGAACCCACGTCAGGAAGGAAAGCAGTGACAGACATGCTGTCTCCCATGTGCTCAGCACTGTTGCCAGACGCTTCACTGGGGTTATCTTGCAAGTCCTCCCAACAGCCTGCAGAGATGGGGGTCATCACCCCACTTTGCAGATAAGAGGACTGAGGCCTGCAGGGCTTGTGTCACCAGCCCAGGTGACACAGCCAGTACACGGTTGGTGGAGGTGGGGTTTGGGCCTGTTGGTCCCGAGCCATCCTCAATGAGGCTCTGGGAGTGTCCCCCTAGGACAGGGCCCGGGGCGGCACATACCTCCTCTCCTCCTCCAGCTGGTTGGACAGGTCCACCTTCTCTTTCCGCACGCTCTCCACCAGGAGCCGGGCCCGCTGCAGCTTTTCTTCTGCCTCTGCAACATACTGGGCCCCGAGCCGAGGGCCCGGACAGGGTCGGCCTCCTCCCAGGGGACTGGGAGCCAGGGTGGGGAGGGATGGGGAGAGGCAGCGGAGATGCAAGCAGGCAGGCCTGGAATCCCAGCCACCCCTACGCCCCTTCCAGCCCAGTCAGGCAGGAACTGTGGGTCTAGATGTGAGGGAAGAGGGCCAGCCTCATCCAGTGAGGGTGAGGCCCACCTGCCCCCAGGACCTGCCCCCTCCCTCCACCCTTGAGGGCTTATGAGACCTTCTGTCTTGTGAATGCCCCTGTCACAGCACATACGTGAGCTTGGCCTTAATAATTCCAGGACCCGAGGGAAGCGGGAGCCGGGCTCCAAATGAGGACAGGGGCCCAGGAGGGAGCTCCCAGGTGGGGGACAAGCGCCAGGGAAGAAGGAACACGTGACAACAGGAGAATCGAGGTGATGGGGGACGCCTTCCTTCCCTGAAACCCAGCCCTAGAATCTGATCAGAAACGTGATCTGAAATGTGGACATTTGTACCCTCAAAAAATTTTAGTATTAGAAATTATTTAGAAAAAGTGAGGAATTGGAAAACCACGTGAACACCAGCAGGGAACAGGCCACGTGGGTAAGGACACAGCCTGTGATAGATGGCAATGCAGCCGTTCAAACGGGGAAGAATTTTCCGTGACCTAGAAATCATGCTCGGGCTATGTGTGTCAGTAGCTTCAGTCGGGTCTGACTCTGCAACTCCACGGACTGTAGCCCGCCAGGCTCCTCTGGCCTTGGGATTCTCCAGGCAAGAATACTGGAGTGGGTTGCCATTCCCTTCTCCAGGGGATCTTGCTGAGCCTGGGATTGATCCCCAGTCTCCCACATTGCAGGCGGATTTCTTTACGTCTAACCCACAAGGGAAGCCCTGCTCACACTATAGGAAGTAGGAAAAAGCAGGATACGCAAGCCTGTATCCAGGTTCTGGAGGAATGTGGACCTGCCACTGGAAGGAAAATCACCAGGATAGGGGAGGTTGGTAACCCGCATCTCAGAACACCCCGAGTTCTCCTCTCTGAGCGTGAGGGATGGACAAGACTGGCCCGAGGAGGCCGCCGGTACCCCGCTGGGGACCCCACCACCCCAACCCGCCCACCCACCTGCTCGTGCTGCGCCTTGAGCAGGGCGATCTCCTTCTCCACCTCGCAGATGTGGCTCGTGGCCTTGGCCACCTCGGCCCGCTCCAGGTCCCGTTCAGCCAGCAGCTGTTCTATGTGCTGCTGCTTCTCCTTCAGCGCCTCCTGCAAGGCCGTGGTGCCCGAGATCTTGCGGGCGTAGCGCGAGGAGGTCTCGGTGAGCTGCAGGGAGGCACGGGGGCAGGCGGGACTCAGGAGTGTGGAGCTCCAGCCAGACAACCCCCAGTTACCCCACAGGTGGGGGCGCGGGGCCCAAGTGCCTGGACTCCTAGGGTCCGGCTCCTCCCCCTTCCCAGGGCCCTAGACACTCTGCCTACTTACGTGGAGGGAATCATGACGTTTGAGATCCAGGGAACTCCCCACTCCCAGGAAAGTTACAGCCCCTGGGGCTCCACCTCATGGCGGGGTCCCTCACCTGGGCCACCCTCTCCTGGACTAGGAGGAACCCCGTGTAGACAGAGCTCTGCACGGCAACCTCACCTTCTCTCCTCACCCCAGGTGAGGTACCAGCCTTTCTAAACTGCCTGCCCTCCACCTGTATTACCTGCCCTGCATTTGTATGACCCTCTTTAATTCCTAGGAAAGGGCCTGAGACTACTGACCCATCAGTCATAGAAAAATAACAATAAATGTAAACAAGTCAATTTCTCTGTTACAAAAGTGTACACTTTCTTTTTAAAAATTATTTATTTGTCGGTGCTGCTGGTTGCTGCATGTGGGCTTTCTCTACTTGTGGTGAGTGGGGGCTACTCTCTAGTTGTGGCCGGTGGGTTGAGTGGTTGTGGCTCACGGATTTAATTGCCCTGTGACCTGTGGGATCTTAGTTCCCGGACCAAGGGTTGAACCCATGTCCCTTGCATTGGCAGGCAGATTCTTAACCACTGGATCACCAGGGAAATCCTTACACTTTCATCTTTGTTCAAAAACTCCAAACTTCTACCTTAGCACCTGAAGTGTATATCTCAGTTTAAGGGCCTAAGTTACCAAGTTTCCATGTTCTTTTATAGAAACTTCTATTAAATATTTAAAGGAAAAAAACTCCAAACTGACAGATGCCTAGAGCCACAGTAAGTCAGAAGACACCTGAATCTCTATGGCCCCACCCTCCATATCCCCATACACATACCAGGGTAGCCCTCCCCAGTCCCCCATCCTCACCAGGCCACTGCGGCTGGGCCGGCCACCCACGGAGGAGGCCACAGAGCTGACAGAGCTGATGGAGGAGCTGCTGGGACTGTGGGTCAGCGCCGACACACCCATGGCCATGCGCTTGGTCTTCTTGGCCTTGGCCGGGCTGGTGGACGGGAAGCCGATGCGGATCACCTTGTGGATGGGCGCGAAGAGACCAAACTTGGGTGGGCACTGGAAGTACCTAGAGGGGCAGGAGAGACCACGCTGCTATTACCGTCCCACAGCCTGGAGCCCGGCCTGCCTTCCCCACCTTTCCAGAGCCCAGCAAAGAGAGAGAGGTTCCTCCCTGGGGAGGAACATGGACCATCACCCATACCCTAAGACCAATAGACCGGACTCCCAGAAAAGGAACAGAGGTGAGCAGGGTCTGCTATTCTGCACAGCCACTGGACATATTTCTGGGGGACGGGGGAATAACAATCGATGAACACCTGCTCTCTGCCAATCCCTTTCAAAAATGCTCATGTCAGTCCCCCAACCACTCTATTGTTATCCATTTTTCACAAATGAGACGTAGGCTCAGAGAGGTTAAGCAACCTGCCACAGTCACACAGCTGGTTAAATGGCAAAGTTGAGACTGGACCCAGCAGACTCCAAAGCCCTCGATGCTTTGGCTCTGCTCACACACCAGAGGCCCCCAGCCATATCTGCAACCCTACTCTCCCGGATGCCCCTGGACGACCCCCAGAGCCAAGGTTCTCTGTCCACGGAGCTCCCTGCATGGAGAAGCAGAAACGGAAGGAAGCACCTTAGGGGTGATGCTGACCAACCTTCCTCTGAATTCTGAAAGCAAGAGTAAGTTGAGAGAAACATTTGCCTTGAAAACAGGAAGGCAAGTGTTGTCATGGAAACTCTGGAGCATCTTCTCTCAAAAGCTCTCTGGCCAGGGATTCCACATGGGATCAAGGAACTAGTCCCGCAGAGTTTCCGGCTCACCATGAATCTGCGATGCCATGCCGCCGCTTCCTGCATTCAGGTCTTTGTTCAGGCTGACCCCCAGCCTAGCAGACCTTCCTCCTCAGAGCTGTCCCAGCCTCACTTGGAGCACAGTATCCAGCCCAGGGACAAAAATAGGCTCGCAGGCCACCTCCCCTCAGCCCCACACCCCTGACACTCTTCACTCATCACATCACCCTTCCCATTCCCAATGGGCCCAGGAACAGTCCTAGATCCTCTCGATCCAGAATTCCTGACAGTCAATTCCATTTAATGAGAGATGCTGAGAAACCTGCGACCCAGCTGTGACCTAACCTTGACTGTAGAGCACAAAGCACTGATTATTTCCTGTGTCGCCCAGGGCATCTCCCAGAAGTCAGAGACCACTGCCTCTCCTTTTCTGGTACCCCCACTGCACTCAGCCAAGGTGGCACGGGGAAGGGAACACAGGGACAGATGACTCTCTGCGTCATCTTGAGAAATGACCTCTCTGGCCTTGGTTATCTAATCTGTAAAATGGGAGTGACAGCCCCACCACCTGCTTCCATGAGCTGCCATGGAAGCACGTATACCTGGCATCAGGCGCGGCCACCGGGCGCTCTGCGCTGGCACCCCCAGATGCCCCGGCCCCGTCCCCTGCACCCACCCCAGAAGAGGACCCCCTCCTCCTGCAGAGGGGAAGCCCGCCATAGCTGGTGTCAGGCGCGGCCACTGGGCACTCTGCGCTGGCACCCCCAGATGCCCCAGCCCCGCCCCCTGCACCCACCCTAGAGGAGGACCCCCTCCTCCTGCCCAGGGGAAGCCCGCCATAGCTGGTGTCAGGCATGGTCACCGGACGCTCCACGCTGGCACCCCCAGATGCCCCAGCCCTGCCCCCTGCACCCACCCCAGAGGAGGACCCCTCCTCCTGCGCAGGGGACCCACATACCTAGTGCCCGCCACTGCCCCATCGTTCTTTCCAAGCGGCTCGTCCAGTTCCACGCCACACCACTCGCCCTTGGCAAAGTCCGTCTCCCCCACATACCGCACCACGCCAGTCTTCGTCCCGCCAACCTGGTGGCACACAGAGAGACTCCGGTCCAGAGGATGCAGTGGGAAGAGCAGAGATGGCACAGGCGCCCAGGCTCATCCCACCCCTCCCCTCCAGTATGCAAGGTTTAGGGGAGATGGAGGGAGCTCGAGGACAGCTGGGAGGGACACACGGATAACCAGTGCTTCCCCAGGCTGTCCTGAGCGACAGCTCTGGAGTCAGAAAGACAGACTTGTGTTCAAGCGCTGCCACTTACAAGCTGTGTGAACTTGGGCGGGTTACCTAACCTCTCTGAGCTTTAACTCTGCTTCATCTGTCAAAAGGGCTCTGGTGAGGATTAAGTACTGTTCGTGCAGTGTCTGGTACATACAAGAGTGCAGTAAATGTTATCCTTAAAAAATGGTTTGAATGGGGGTTGCCAGGAGCTGGGTGGGAGGGGAAATGGGTTATTGTTTTAATAGGAATGAGTTTCAGTTTCACGAGATAAAAGAGATCTGTTGTACTATAACAACATGAATCTATTACTTAACATCACTGAATTGTACTCAGAAATGGTTAAGAAGGTAAATGTTATATGTGTTTTATTTTTTTTGATTTTTAAAGTTAACTTTTATTGGAGTACAGCTGCTTTTCAATGTGGTGTTAATTTGTGCTGTGCAGCAAAGTGCATCAGCTCTGCACATACAGATATCTCCTCTGCTTTGGATTTCCTTCCCATTTAGGTCACCGCAGAGCACTGAGTGGTTTCCTGTGTTGGTCAGTAGGTTCTTAGTTTTCTATTTTATTTTATTTTATTTTTTTAGTTTTCTATTTTATACATAGCAGTGTACAGTGTACATGTCAACCCCAATCTCCCAGTTCATCCCACCCACCTGGTATGTGTATTCCACCACAGTTAAAAGAACTCAAAGAACAGGCCAATAATCAGGAATATTACTGTAAAAAAAATGGTTTAAAAAAACTCTTAGTTAAGTTTACATATATACAGAAAGGGGCTTCCCTGGTGGCTCAAATGGTAAAGAATCTGCCGGCAATGCAAGAGACCTGGGTTCGATCCCTGGGTGGGGAAGATCCCCTGGAGAAGGAAATGGTGACCTACCCCAGTATTCTTGCCTGGGAAATCCCATGGACAGAGGAGTCTGGTGGGCTACGGTTCATGGGGTCGCAGAGTCGGACATGACTGAGCAACTAACACACACATATACATAAAGAGTCAAATACTTCCAAAGCCCTAAAAATCCCTGGGAGTTTCTCTACCTCTCCCCAGAAGCACTTTAACTCTTTATGATGAAGTTTTTGGTGTTGACTAGATATTTCTAATTGACATACTTATATTTCGACTTGTCAATTTTTTAGTTTGGAGTGACATCCATTGACTTCTCGTCAAGGAAGGGGAGGCTGAACCCACCCCGACTGGTTCTCCACTCTTTCCACATATCAACAGCTTAATTTTGATCAGACTCCAGGCTGATGGTGCTGGGACTTAAGTAAACACTAGTCACAGACACGGATGGGTGGATACAGAAACTTTTCCTTCCCACGACCAGTTTTCCCTACAGATAACAACTGTCTTCTATGATTGTTTGTTATGTTTTACCACCTTCACACTAGGTCAACCCCAAACTCTCTCAGCCGTCTAAAATCTCCTGCCAAGATGTGTAGAGGCATTGAGAACTCCATCAGATTCTTTCTGGAGAAGACTCTCCTGAAGCTGGGAGTCCCTCTGCTGCGTAGCCATCACTCCAGGCCACCACTCCATCACCCTGAGGAGTCCCTCTTCTTCCCTCCTGGGCTGGATTTCCCATCTCTTGGATGCAATATCTTCTTTTTTCTTGGTTTATTCACTTATTTTGGTAGAGCCTTCCACTGCTTTCTAAGACGAGGTGCACGAGGAAATAAAATATTTGAGCCTTTGCCTATCTGAAAAAAAAAATTTCTTTTTTGTCTGTGCAGTTTGCAGGATCTTAGTTCCCTAACCAGGGGCTGAACCTGGGCCAAGGCAGTGAAATCACCAAATCTTAACCATTAGGCCACTAAAGAACTCCTGAGTTTTGAGGTTTAGTATTCACATCTTCAATGTGTCTGGCGCAGAGCCAGTCCTTAAGAAATGGTGGGAATGAAGTGAGTTTTAATCAGGAGGCTGGTTCCTTTGGGGGCACACACCTGAGGCGTACTTAGGGGTGTCAGAGAAGGTAACCTTTAGAAAGTCCTATTTTGGTTCAGATAAATATGGTAGGGGCTTCCCTGGTGGCTTAGACAGTAAAGAATCTGCCTGCAATGTGGGAAGTCCTGGGTTTGATCCTTGGATTGAGAAGATCCCCTGGAGAAGGGAATGGCTACCCACTCCAGTATTATTGCCTGGAGAATTTCATGGACAGAGGAGCCTGGTGAGGCTACAGTCTATGGGGCTGCATAACACCCAGACACAACTGGGCAACTAACACAAACATGGTAGATAAATAAACACATTTATTTTCACCCTTTCTTGAATTTGCACTGGAAAGACAGTGAAGGGACTCTTTTTTTTTTTAAAGGTATTGAGCCCTCAAAGACAAAGAGAACAGGAGAAAAGATGGTAGACAGTGCTGGAAACCCAGGGCAACCAGGTCCACGGGCAGCTGCAGGGAAAGCAGAAAAGCAATCAGTGTTTCTCTCAGAAGCCCCCGAGGCAGATCCCTTTATAATGATGGGATGATCTGTATATACTTTTTTTTGGGGGGGGGGGGTGGCTTGCAGGATCTTAGTTCTCCAACCAGAGATCAAACCTGGGCCCTCGGCAGTGAAAGAGTGAAGTCCCAATCACTGGATTGCCCGGGAATTCCCAAGAAATATATGACACGTACCCACCATTACAGCATCATACAGAATAGTTTCACTGCCCTAAAAATTCTCTGTGTTCTCCAAAGACCTCGAATAGCCAAAGCAATCTTGAGAAAGAAAAATGAAGCTGGAGAAATCAGGTTCCCTGACTTCAGACTTATGAGAAAGTTACACTAATCTAAACAATACGGTACTATCACAAAACAGAAATATAGATCAATTGAAAGAGAGAGAAAGCCCAGAGATAAACCCACACATCTACGGTCATCTAATCTATGATAAAGGAAGCAAGAATATACAATGGAGAGAGGACAGTCTCTTCCTTAAGTGGTGCTGGGAAAACTGAACAGTTACATGTAAGAGAATGAAATTAGAACACTCCCTTACACCATACACAAAGATAAACTCAAATTGGATTACTAAGGTAAGGCTGGACACTATAAACCTCTTAGAGGAAAACATAGGCAGAACACTTTTTGACATAAATCACAGCAAGATCTTTTCTGATCCACCTTCTAGAATAACAGAAATAAAAACAAAAATAAACAAATGGGATCTAATTAAACTTACAAGCTTTTGCACAGCAAAGGAAACCATAAACAAAATGAAAAGACAATCCAGAGAATGTATATTGTACAACCATTATGGAGAACAGTATGGAGGCTGCTTAAAAAACTAACTACAGGCCCAGAAAGGTTAAGACACTTGCCCAGGGGCACACAGCCACAGTCTCCAGGGCCCCCACTTCACGAGCCTCGCTGGTCCCTCTGTGGTTCTCTGTGTGGGTGCCCCGGCCTGAATCCCGCCCGAGCCCCCTGGGCCCTGCCCCCTGCCCAGGGTGGGGAATCCAGCTCGCCCACGTGGGGTGGGGACGGGGGCAGGGACTCACCAGCACACGGTCTCCCAGGCGCAGGTCTTTGTCACCGCGCTTCACGGAGCCACTGTCCGAGAGGTTGGAGCCCGACTCATTGCCGGTCTTGACCGAGCTGTTGAGGACGCTCTCCCGCAGGGGGATGACGCGGCTGGTGAGCGGCGGCGTGGCGGTGCCCGAGTGTAGCGACAGGTTCTGGGCGGTCAGCGACTCGACCGAGTGGGCGTCGCTGCCCGAGCCCTCGGCCGCGGGCTGCCGCGTGAGCTTGGAGGGCCGCGTGAAGATGCCCTGCAGGGCCGGGCACTCGAAGTAGCGCACGCCGCCCACCGCACCGTCGTTCTTGCCCACCGGCTCGTCCAGCACCACGCCCGCCCACTGGCCGGGCGCGAACTGCGTCTCGCCCAGGTACTGCACCACGCCCGGCTTCACGCCGTTCACCCACACGCGCTCGCCCACCACGAAGTCCCCAGCGAACTCGTCGCCCACCTCGGCAGCCTTGGCGCCGGGCTTCTCGGGGGCGGCGGGGGCCGCGGCCGGAGGGCCCGAAGCCTGCTTGTGCAGGGGAGAGCCTGTGGAGAGAGGACAGAAGTGGCGGTTAGGGCTCAGGTCCGGGGAGGGGAATGGGGAGCTGGACCCTCAGCGGCCCCGCAGAGCGCGGTCTGGCTGGGAGGGGGCCGGTGCCCGCTGACGAATGGGGAAACTGAGGCAGGTGGGGCTGGGAGTGGGGCTTGGGGCAGGTCTCATGGCTCCTGGGCCGTGTGGGTATCCCCCACTCTGCCAACCTCTCTGGAAGATTCTAGGGATGAAAAGCTCAGGACAGTGCCTCCTCAGAAGGCTTTCCACCCAAAATAAATAAGTAAATAAATAGAGTTATAGGGAGTTCCCTGTGTCCTAGTGGTTAAGATTATGGCCATTCACTGACAGGGCCCAGGTTCAATCCCTGGTGGGGAAACTGAGATCCTGCAAGCCACAAGGTATGGTCCCTCCCGCCCCCCACCAAGATAAAAGTTACAGAGGACTTCTCTGGTGGCCCAGTGGTTAAGACTTCGCCTTCCAATGCAGGAGGTGCGGGTTCTATCTCTGGCCAGAGAGCTCAGGTCTCACGTGTGTGCTAAGCTGCATCAGCTGTTTCCAACTCTTTGTGACCCCATGGACTGTAGCCCGCCAGGCTCCTCTGTCCATGGGCTTCTCCAGGCAAGGATACTGGAGTGGGTTGGCCGTGCCCTCCTCCAGGGGATTTACCTGACCCAGGGATCGAACCCGCGTCTCACATTTCCTGCATTGGCAGGTAGGTTTTTTACCACTAGCGCCACCTGGGAAGCCCTAAGATCCCACAAGCCCTGTGCTCAAAAAACCAAAACATAAAATACAAGAGCAGCAATACTGCAACAAATTCAATTAAGACTTAAAAAATGGTCCACATAAAAAATATTTCAAAAGTTTAAAATTTTAGAAAATTAAAAAAAAAAAAAGACTTTCCACTGCTCGGGGTCACTCAAAACTGAGGGCAGAATGAACCCATGATGGAGGGTTACAAGCTGCTACGTCCTTACCCCGGTGGGCTCAGGCCCTCAGCTGTTAATCTGAGACCACCCATGGCCCCATTTGGGACTCAGATCTTGGGGGGGGGGGGAATCTCTGTGCCCCCCACTTCTTCCCCAGACAGTTCTGGGCTCCTAACTATTCCTGGACAGCTGGCCACAGACATCTCAGGACAAGGAAGGAGGCAGTAAACCCTTTTACTCCACTCCTGTTATCTTCCCCTCCTCCCCCATCCCCAAGCTGCAGCCCAAGCCTCAGGGTACACAGACCAGGAAAAGAAGGGGTGAGGAGTATGGGAGGTGGAAGCAAGCACTTAACCTCATTCCTGGTCTGAACTCCAGGCTCTGTGGCCTGAACTGGGTCCCCTGATTTTGCCCTTCTTTATAGAAAGAATGACCCTGAGGCTCAGCCATGGGCCTTGCCCAAGGCCACACAGCAGAAATGGGGACAAAAACCCTCACTGGGGGGCCTGACTCCCAGGCCTGGGCTCAGATGTGCTGTAAACTCAGAAAAAGAATAGAAGGGGGACAACCTGCTTGTATATGTGTACCTGCGTGCCAAGTCACTTCAGTCGTGTCTGACTCTTTGTGACCCTATGAACTGTAGCCCGCCAGGCTCCTCTGACCATGGGATTCTCCAGGCAAGAATACTGCAGTGGGTTGCATACCCTCCTCCAGGGGATCTTCCCAACCCAGGGATGGAACCTGCATCTCATGTCTCCTGCACTGGCAGGCTCGGTCACTCATAAACAGACACAGCAAAGCTCAAACCCACCATGCTTTGTGCATGTCTGGCTCTTGGGCCGCATGCAAGGCCCCGTGTGCAAGTGGGTATTTGGAAAGCCTGCCCATTTAAACCTCAAGGTTCGGAGACTGCTTCTCCTTCCTGCCAGACGAAGTATCAGGCAGGGAAGGACTCATCCTTTTCCTCCTCTACTCCAGAGGCTGACGCACTTGTCAAACACAGACAGGGACAGAAGGCAAGCAGACACTGCCATGCCCCTATCAGAGATGCTTGTGTTTCTGGTTCTTTCCACAGACAGCCAGGAGAGGGGTCACAGGGGCAGCGGCTCTGCCAGCATCCTCCCGGTACCCAAGGTCGAGGAGCCCAGGGCCGTAGGCCTGGCTACATGCTGTCTCAAGGCTGGAAGGACAGAGCTCCTGGAGGATGAGGAAGTCACAAACTCCAAGGCAGGACGCACACAGGAGGCCAAGCAGGCAGGTACCCCTCTGGGGCACTAGTAGTGGTGGGAAAGCACGTGACCGCCCAGGGCCTAGGCAGTCAGAATGGGGGTCTTAACTGAGGGACAAGGAGCTCCCTCTCAGCTGTGAGCTGGGCTCCCGGGAAATCTGTGAGCTTTGCTACTGAACTTGATTAACAACCACAGTGATCACACCCATGAACTGATGCTCTATGCTAAGAGGCAGACGTACAGTAGCTCATACGACCCTCACGGTTAACTGTGTGAAGTGCTTTGGTGATCCCATTTTACAGATGGGGAAACTGAGGCTCAGAGACATCAATTGCTTTATCTAGGGACCCAGGCAAGAGGCAGCAGAGCCAAGCTCCAACCAAAGGCCTCTGGCTGTTGGTGCAGGGCACTTTCATTCATCCAGCAAATTACAAAACATTCACCATGCCAAGCCCCAAACTACAACCGCCCTAATCTTGGACTGCCCTGCATGGACCCATTTCCGAGATTCTGGCCAAACCCCACGGTTCCCTTTGAATAGGGAACAATCTCATCTTGTACTCCTTCCTGCAGAGGGATGTCTCTTGTTTCTTGTGGGACCCTGGGTGGGTGGGTCCCCAAGGTTCTTCTTTTCCACCCCTGAGATCCCAAAAGGTAGAGGCCATGGTGGCTGAGGAAGCAGACTCTGGAGCCCCACCTCGGTCTCCTCGCCTGGCTCCCATCACGGGGCTGCTGAGCAATGATGCACATAAAACCCTAGGAAAGGTGCCTGGGCCACATAAGTGAACAAGTGCCAACCATTCTTACTGTGATAAGAATGACTGATACTCAAAAGAAAGGATTGGAAAAAATTTAAAGTCACAAAAGGTCCAGGGGGCAGAAGAAGGGCTTCCAGGGAGATTCTGGTGACCTTGGACCAATAGCTCTGCCTCACACCGCTCCCTGGAGCAGCCAACTTCATCCTACTGTTCCCCGTGCCTGGGCTGAGCTCTGGGCCCCCAGTTCTCATCTAGGACCATCCTGTTACCAGGAACTTCTGCTGGGATCACACCCGTTGGGGGACTGGGAACCCCGCAAGGTCAGGTGGGTCCCTTCCTTAAAAAAAAAAAAGCTGCCTCAAAAAGCAGTCATAGTGGGAGGAAGCCACAAATCAGATGGGGCTCCAACCCCAGGTCCTGCATAGCACTGCCCAAGTAGCCCATAGGTCATGTTAACGAGGGGTCAAGGTTATCATCATTAAAACAGCAGCTACCATTCATGGAGTGCTGACCCCACGCCCTCAATGGACTGGGCGATTTTTATACATTATATTCTTAACTTGCAGATTAGGAAACGGAGTTTACAAAACTTGCCGAGTTACCCAGGCTGGCATATTAAAAAGCAGAGACATCACTTTGCCAACAAAGGTTCGCCTAGTCAAAGCTATGGTTTTTCCAGTGGTCATGTATGGATGTGAGAGTTGGACAGTAAAGAAGGCTGAGCACTGAAGAATTGATGTTTTCAAACTGTGGTGTTGGAGAAGACCCTTGAGAGGCCCTTGGACAGCAAGGAGGCTAAACCAGTCCATCCTAAAGGAAATCAACCCTGAATTCACTGGAAGGACTGGTGCTGAAGCTGAATACTTTGCTGAATATTGCTGAAGCTCCAATACTTTGGCCACCTGATGCGAAGAGCCGACTCATTGGAAAAGACCCTGATGCTGGGAAAGATTGAGAGCAAGAGGAGGAGGCGACAGAAGATGAGATGGTTGGATGGCATCATCGACTCAATGGACGTGAGTTTGAACAGACTCCAGGAGACAGTGAAAGACAGGGAGGCCTGGCGTGCTGCAGTCCACGGGGTCGCAAAGAGTCGGACATGACAGAGTGATTGAACAACAACCCAGGCCAGAGCCGGGCCCAGCTGGTCCGGCTCAGAGCCTCCTGGGAAGGCAGGCCCTGCAGGGGCCCGCCAGGCATCAGTGCCTTTCCCATCTCCGCTTCCAGAACACTTCCTGGAGCAGAGGGGCTCTGTGATGTCTGCTTAACTGAACAGCCATGGCCCAGGTGAGAGGCTACCTGTCATCTGTGCTGAGAACACAACAGGGACCGCTGGTGGAGGGGGAACCCAGGGTGGCTATTCTTGGCAAGAAGTTGCCTACTCAGCTGTCCTCCCAGCTGTCCCGGCCCACACAGACCCCCAGGTAATCTCCATTCTTCCTCAACCCCACCCCTTCCAGGGGTCACAGGCCCAGGGACCAGTTGTTTCAACAGCTGCTAAAATCCAGGCCTGGAGCCGGGCAGCCACACTTGGGTGTTCCGCTGCGATTTTCCTCTTTGGTGGCCCAGCCTGTCAGACACAAACCTTCATCAAATCCTCCACTCACCCCGGGGCAGCTGGCAGCCGCCTGAGCTGGGGAAGGCATGGCAACCCCACAGGGCCCCCTTCCCTCCAGGGAGCCATCCGTCACACGCTGGCTGGGTCTGACCAAGCCCTTTCTCAGGTGTGGGCCTTGGTTTCCCCATGGGACTATGAAGAGTGAAGTCAGAAATTGCTAGGGTTCTGGGAAGCACGGACATTCTACAAGCCTCACCTCTTCTCCCGTAGGAGCCTGTGTGTGGTCACAGAGCTGGCTGATGGACTGAGCCTCTGGGGTGGTTCTGGAAGCTTCTTGAAGGCAGGGCCTGGGCCTCCCTGCCCTCTTAATTCCCTCAGGGACCAGCAGCAAAGCTCCAAGAAAGCAAAGAGCAGTGACAGACCTAAACCTCACACCAGCAGCTGATCCTTCCCCAGACACCAGGCACAAGGGAACTGACTGCTGGTTTCAAGTTCAAAGTAGAACGTTGATGAAAAGGGCTAAAGGATGTGATGTGGAGGGACAGACAGCAGCTGGTGGTCTGGTCCAACGTGGAGGGGAGGGGTTGCCCAGATGAGAGCGCTTCCTCTCCTTTTTCAGCAAAGTCTTTGGTCCCACCCTCCCTGGGAAGCCATTGCTGTTGTAGTCCAATTGCTCAGTCGTGTCCGACTCTTTGCAGCCCGATGGACTGCGGCACACCAGGCTTCCCTGTCCTTTACCATCTCCCAGAGCTTGCTCAAACTCATGTCCATTGAGTCGGTGATGCCATCCAACCATCTCAACCTGTCGCCCCTTCTCCTCCTGCCCTCAATCTTTCCCAGCACCAGGGTCTTTTCCAATGAGTCGGCTCTTCCCATCAGGTGGCCAAAGTATTGGAGTTTCAACTTCAGCATCAGTCCTTCCAGTGAATTCAGGGTTGATTTCCTTTAGGATGGACTGGCTGGGTCTCCTTGCAGTCCAAGGGACTCTCAAGAGTCTTCTCAAGCACCACAGTTCGAGAGCATCAACTTTTCAGCACTCAGCCTTCTTTATGGTCCAGTGGGCACAGGCACTTTTCACACCTGCTCAATCTCAGCCACCAGGTACCCCATTCGCTGAGCACCCAGTCAAATGCCAGCTCAGCCAAAGGGGTGGGGAACACCAGGACCTCAGCTGCAACTCAGCGCCTGGCACTCAGCGCCTGCCAGACCTCCTGCCTGGCAAGAAGGCATCAAGGACATAGGGGCCTGGGGTCGGGGAGAGAGGCTCACTGTGAATGGGGGTGGAAGCACCTCCTTGAACCTCTGCCCCGACAGTCACTCGTTCATTCCCTCACCTCCTCCAAGAAGCCTTCCGTGACTGCTTCACCTAAAAGCCCACCCACCTGCAGCACCCTTTACCGGCTTTATTCTTCTAGAGCTCTATCCCATCTTCAAAAAGCCTATGTCTGTCTTCCAGACTTAAATGGAAACTCATAATGTGCTGTGTTTCCTCTCTAGCACCCAGGACAGGATCCTGTAAGCAGGTCCTCAGCGCCAGCCACTCTGCACAGCCCGCACGGAACTGGGATCCACCCGGCTGAGTGCTGGGTGCATGGAATATTCACTTCCTGGGCTGCAGGGAGTCAGTCCAGGAATCTGAGGCTCACTCCAGGCAGCTTCCGGCTCACCTGGCCTCCCTCCTGCTGTTGGACCTCCCTGAGCCCTTCCCATTTTCCCTGTGTTTTCAGAGGAAAGCTGAGAACCTCCTTCTCCTTTTAGAAGCAGACCTCCATCCCCCTTTGGTCTTCCCTGGGGCCCGCCTCCCCGCCACCCCTCTCCTCTCCCCACACCCGCCCTCTGACAGAGGACAGAGCCCATGCACACCCTCCTGGCCCATAAAACACCTTCCTTCACCTCACCCTGCTCCTGCTGTCACCCATTCTCCTTCCCAGAAAACAAGCTCTTCTCTCTCTATTTAAATGTTTATTACATGGATCACTCAGGTACACTGCTGAAAAAATTTTAAACATGTAATAGTTACTGATTTTTAAAAAAGGACCTAGAGTTCCATCATATAAACATAATCACAGGTATCATCCTGGGCTTTGTTTTTCTAGGCTTTGTCCTGTGTATGTACGTGTGTGTGTGTGCGTGTGTGTACACAGTAGTTAAAAGTCCAAAACACCAGCCAGGACATAGTTAGATATTTTATTACTCATAGACAGAGGAGGCTGGTGGGCTACAGTCCTCTGCTCTTTTCGCAGCAGGTGTTTTTCCATCCAGCAGCGTCTAGAAGGAAGTGGTTCCTTCCCCCGACGGGACTCTGCTTCTGCATCCCTTGCTGACCCTCAGCTCCTGACCCCCACCTCCGCCCCTGGCTCTGGAAACTTCTGGAAGGATGCCATGTGCTCCTCATTCACTGCAGGAGACCCTTCCCGGCCTTGTGGTGCCTGGCCCTGCTGTCCACGCCCCTCTCAAGGCTCCCTGCTCCCATGACAGGACTGGGTCCCCTCTGCCTCCTCCACTGCAGCCCAACCCCAGTGGTCCTCGCCAATGGGGTGGCCTCCATCTATCTCTTTCCACCTATATTCTGGCCAGTGGTGTGCTGGGAAAGGCTTAACTGATTCTCCAAGAGAAAATAATAGTAATATTGGGTTGGCCAAAAAGTTCATCCTGGTTTTTCCATAAGATGCTACAGAAAAAAACCAAATGAATTTCTTGGCCAGCCCAATAATAATAATAATAACCCTGATTTTTAGCCTTTGCCAATTCCCATAGTGTAAATTCTCCCACCATGGTCCATCTCAAGATGCCAGCATCATGCCATTGAACACAGAGTTGGGAAGAGATTATATATAGTACTTCCAATATAGAGTAAATAACCTCAAAAACAGGCTTCCCTGGTGGTTCAGCAGTAACGAATCTGCCTGCAATACAGGAGACGCAGAAAATGTGAGTTTGATCCCTGGGTCAAGAAGATCCCTTGGAGGAGGGCTGGCAACTCACTCTACTATTCTTGCTGGGAAAATATAGACAGAGGAGGCTGGTGGGCTACAGTCCATGGGGTGGCAAAGAGTCAGACTCACTGAAGCGACTAAGCATGCATGCAAACTCAAAAACCTAGATGCTAAAAAATCTCACTAGTAGCAAACAGTAGTATTTTACCAATAAAACAATAGTAGTATTAGGGGTATAAATGCTGCTAGGAGAACTACTAGAAGTCATGAGGTTTGAATATTTATTACCTTTGTTTTTAATAGAATGTGCTTAATTTTAAGTTCACACACAATCTGATTGTTTAAATAAGGGCTGTGACTCTGGCTTGCAAAATTCCTGACAATTTCACAATTGGTTCTCATGAGCCAGCCTGGGCCAGCGCCAGCACACCACTGGCCGTGTCCCAGCCCACACCCTGGCTAGTGGCCCATCTGAGACCCATCTAAATTCTCTAGACCCTGTGAATGAGAGACAGGAAGAGGAGACAGGGAAGGACAAAACCCCTGGCCTGTCTCCAATGCTGGGAGCGGGTGGGCAGGAGGCGAGAGGCAGGAAAAATATTCCTCTTCTGTGGTCAGTACCTGGGAACCCTGCTCCACACTGCGTGCCCCTGTAATCGAACCCTCTCAATCTAACCCTCTCCTGCGCCTTTAGCTACTATTTATATGCCGCCATGTTTCTGCCTTTTTAAAAAAGACGTTAATAAATTGTCCTTGTAAAAGATCCAAGTGATGTGGACACAGTGGGGGAAGGAGAGGTGGGAGGAGCTGAGAGTCGCAATGAAACATGCACATTATCATGGGTGAAATAGATAGCCCATAGGAATTTGCTCTATGACCCAGGGAGCTCAAACCCGGTGCTCTGCGACAACCGATAGGATGCGGTGGGAGGTGGGAGGGAGATTCAAGAGGAAGGGAACGAACGTATACCTATGGCTGATTCATGTTAATGGCAGAAACCAACACAATCAGCTCAGTTCAGTCGCTCAGTCGGGTCCGACTCTGCGACCCCATGGACTGTAGCATGCCAACACAATCCTGTAAAGCAATTATCTTCCAATTAAAAATAAATAAATTTTTAAAAAAGATTCAAGTGACATAAAAAGATGGAGAGTGGGGAAAAAAAAAAAAGATGGAGAATGAAGTTGGACCTCAGTTGTTCTCCCCAGTCCAGATCCCCTCCCTGGCCACCAGACTTGCCATTCCAGCAGCTGCCTCCTCCTGGATGTCCTCCAGGACTTCACACTTCACATTCTGAACCATAGTGACCCCACCTCTGTCCCCCCATCTCGGGAGTGCACCCACCCACCCATTTTCTCAGGCCACTAACCCTCATTGCTCCTCCCCTTTCCCCCCACCTCCCCACTCCCAATTCAGTTATTCATCAAGACCTGGAAATTTCACAGAATAAATAACTCCTAAATCCATATCTCCCTCAAGGGTCTCAGAGACCCCTTCTGAGATCAAGTCCTTGAGATTTCACACCTTGCTCAGCAAAGAAGTTTCCAGAAGGGTCTCCCAGCCTCCAGTCTCCAGCCCCCAGCTTCAGGCCCTATTCCAGAGTCATCAGTCCCTGAAGGCAAACCCACCACATCCTCATTTCCCCTGATTCACTTAACTCTCGATTTGGGGATCACTTTCTATGTTAACCTTTGGCTTTTATGAGAAGCCCACGTTACTTGTGTAATAAAGTGAATAACGAGCAATAAAAAACAAAATAGAATATTTGAGAAAGAAAATAATAAATTAGGGAATGTCATCTGTGGCCCGTTCCCCAAGGAAATCATTTATAAAGAAAAAAACTGACTCAATGTCTTGTCATTCACAAAACAAAACTCCCAAAATAGTAAGCAGTTATATAAATTATGATCAAGTCTTGCAGATTATTAAGTATTCTTTAAAAATAATTTTTTCAAAAAAATTTTTTTCTTTCAAGTGACATGGGAAAGTGTTGATGATGTGATATTTGGTGAGAAAGGGTTTAAGAGGATTCCAGGGCAAAGTACATGGGTATGAATATCTAGGTGTGGGGGAAATGGGAACAGGGAACAGGATAAAAAGGAATCAACTTAAAAAAAATCAAGAGAGGCTTTGGAGGGACCCACAGTGGCAATACGACACGAACCAAGGGGCATGATGAAGTCGGCCCTCTGCCCCTGAAGGCCAGAGGGGATAAAGCATATCCGTAAATGTCCCATGGGGCTTCCGAGGTAGTGCTAGTTGTAAAGAGCCCACCTGTCAATGCAGGAGACATAGAAAGGACGCGGGTTCGATCCCTGGGTTGGGAAAACCCCCTGGAGGAAGGCATGGCAATCCACTCCAGTATTCTTGCCTGGAGAAACCCACAGACAAAGGAGCCTGGCAGGCTATGGTCCACAGGGTTGAAAAGAGTCAGACACAACTAAACCAAATTAACACACACATAAATGTCCCATTGAACATGGTTCTACAGAGTGTTAATAGGTCTCATGAAAACAAAACCTTAATCTCAAAATTCAAACAAACTCGAGAAGCAGGGACTTAAGCAAAGCTAAGGTGATTTTGCTGCAGGATTTGTCAGAGCCTTTAATGTGTGAATGAGCAGTGTGATGACTTAGGAGGGGCAATGAATAAGGTGACTACATGATTTATCATCCAAAGCCAGACACTGTGGAGGGAAAGTCAGTGCTATTAATACAGTATCATGCCAAGACTGCAAGCATAAACCAGGGCTGTCCCAGGCAGTACATGGTCACTCTGACCTAAAATTACAGCATTTTTCCTCTCTGTGTCACTTAAGGAAACCCTGCCTGCCCATCAGACCAGCTCCAGCATCGCTCATGGGCACTGCCACGGAGCTCCATTCTGCCTCGGTTTGCACAGTCTGCCACCCAAGCTGCCAGGGTACACGTCTGCACTGCCCCACCCAGAACACAAGTCCTGGGAGGCAGGGTCCACACAGACCACCTCTCCAGCCCCAGAGCCTCAAAACACAGCCTGGCCAAGACCCTGACCTCCCCTCCGTGGTGACCCCGAAGCAACAAACATAAATGCCCCACAAGCCCCATAGCAGCTTTCTGCTCCAAGACCCCTGCTCTCCCAGCAGGTACTCAACACAAAGGTCGAAAGGAAGGGATGGGGTCTCTAGAGCATTCCTCAAGGGGGCCACTTTCCCCCTGCCCACTCCACGTCCCATCAGCTCCTTGACATCACCCACCCATATGTCTCTGGAGAGACCCCTCCCAACCCCCTCTGACCAAGGCAGGGCCCAGCCCCTGCGGCCACCACAGGCCCGGCATCTCCCCTGCTAAGCTGTCTCCATCCATCCATCCCCCGAAAAAGGGACCCTCTACCAGCCCGCTAGGGGCGGGTCCCAGTCCTAGGGATGGCTCAGCATCCTTCCTGAGCCCAAGGGATCTCAGAAGCCCCCTTCCGTTCCCCTTACTCCTAAACCAGGCGGACAGAGCACCCACCCAGCAACTCGGCTGGGGCCCCAGGGAGACAAAGACACGGGAGGCTTACCCTGGAAAGAGCAGAGCCAGGTCCCCATGGAGAAGCCCTGCTATGGCCATGCCAGCCACAGTGGGCGGGCGCTGGCAGCTGGGCCCCTGCCCGCGCCCCCCATAGTGCTCTCAACCCTCCCCCACCATTCCCGATCGATTCTGGGCGACGTCAGGAGCATTAGGAGGCTGCCCTGCCCCCCGCCCATCCACAGTCCAGCCACAGAAAAGCTCAGCTTGGCTTTCCCCATCCTGAGGGCATAAAAAAAGTTTAGGATGTGGTTAGGGGAGGAGAGTGGGAGCGTTGACCTTGAAGGGAGTGCGTGCCGCCTGGGGCAGCGCTGGCTCTGCATGAGCGAGGGCTGGAAGCTCCTGGTTCTGCCCAGGCTTGCAAAGCATCTGGGACAAGTCAGTTAAAACGGGCATGATGCCTCCTACCCTCCTAGGGGGGACTTCTCAGGTGGCGCTAGTGATAAAGAATCTGCCTGCAATGGAGAAGATGTAGGAGATTCGGGCTCGATCCCTGGGTCAGGAAGAGCCCCTGGAGGAGGTCATGGCAACCCACGCCTGTGTTCTCCGGGGAGAATCCCGTGGACAGAGGAGCCTGGCAGGCTACAGTCCATGGGGTCACAGGGTGGGACACGACTAAGCGACTGAGCACATACATACACACACACATACACACACACACACACACACACACACACACACCCTTCTCAGGAGCATGCACACACACACACACACGCTTCTCAGGAGCATACAGACACACACATACACCCTTCTCGGGAGCATGGAGACCAAGCTGAGAGACACAGACCTCCGGGCGCCTGGAACACACACACACACACACACACACACACACACACACACGCTTCTCAGGAGCATGGAGACCAAGCTGAGAGACACAGACCTCCGGGCGCCTGGAACACACACACACACGCTTCTCAGGAGCATGCACACACACACCCACACCCACACACACCCTTCTCAGGAGCATGGAGACCAAGCTGAGAGACACAGACCTGTATTCTCCAGGGAGAATCTCGTGGACAGAGGAGCCTGGCGGGCTACACACACACCCACCCTTCTCAGGAGCATGGAGACCAAGCTGAGAGACACAGACCTCCGGGGTGGAGCGGAGGGGGGTCGGTGTCTAGGACCAGAGGCCAGCTGTGAAGCTCTATGAATGCCCCATTCCAGGCATGTCAGGCTGGCTCTCTGGAGCTGTCTGGAGCATCCACAGGGTATGGGGGCATCTGGGCCCCAGCTCAATAAGCCAGACCTGAAACGTTCTGTGCCCCTTGGGGGAGATCATAGAATAAGAGGTAGACCCCATCCCAAGCGGGCACTTCTCGTGTGAAGGACACACCCATGCACGCCCATCCTTGGTCTCCTGTCCCCGACACTCCGAATGTGGGAAAGGCCACAGGCCCACAGGTCACACAGGTCTCATCGTAATGCAGACAGATGGCTCCTCCTGCCCTGCCCACCAGCCCCGGGTCTGAGCAGAGTGTGGGACTGGACTCCGCACTCCAGCCATCCCAGCCACCTTACCCCTGGTGGGGGGCAGGGGGTGCCGGCAGCCTGAACCAGCTTTTTTTTTCCATTTCTTTCTTTCTTTATATTTTTGTAGTTGCAGTAGATCCTCGTTGCTGCACTCAGGCTTTCTCTAGTTGCGGCAAGTGGCTACTCTCTGGTTGCAGTGCACAGGCTTCTCATTGCAGTGGCTTCTCTTGTTGCGGAGCACAGGCTCTAGAGAGCTTGGGCTTCAGTAGTTGTGGCACATGGGCCTAGCCGCTCCACAGCATGTGGGATCTTCCCAGACCAGGGATCGAACCCGTGTCCCCTGTATTGGCAGACGGACCTTCAACAACTAGACCACCAGGGAGGACCCCTGAGCCGGCTTTAGATGTGTCGCACACCCCCAGTCCTGCCACTCTCTGGCCCTGTAACTCTGGGCAACACAGCTGAGAGCTCCAAGCCTCAGTTTTGTCATCTTTAAAATGGACAGAAGAGCAGTTCTTTTCACTGGCTAGTTAACGAGAAAGAGACGTGAAAAGACACCTGCTGCTGGGCTGGCTTGTAACAAAGCAACTGTCAAACGCCATCCCCGCCTAGATGCAATGTCTCTGTGGCTGGACCACAGTATGAGGGATGCGAGAGGGGAGAGACCCTCTAAGGACCCACCAGCCCCAGCTGGGGGCAAGGGTAGAAGGACCTCAACAGTGGTTTGTGGTCTATCCCTTTGCTCAGCTGCCCTTGAGTCTCTTCCAGGTCCTCGCGGCCAGTCCTTATTCCAGAGAGACACCCACGGCCTGGTCTGGCCTGCCCCCAACCTGAGGCTCAGAAGTGGACCCAGAGGGCTGGAGGGTCCTGTGAAAGCCCGCCATGGTCCCATCTGTCCCAGGATGGCCCAGCTGCGTTGGACCACTGAGGGCTGCTCCTGACGCACAGCGAGGAACGTCACCAGCAGCATCTGGGGTCCTGGAGGCCTGAAATCCCCCCGCATCTTCCTCAGGCCCAGGATAGAGTCCCAACCCCCGAGGAAGCCCGAGTCTCGTGCCCCATTTCCCTTCCGGCCCTGCTCCTGCCCTGGCCCACTCACAACCCTCCGAAGACCCCTGGAGCTGCCCTCCATCCACTCTAGTCCTCAAGAGACTTCAAGACTCAGAATCTTTGCCGGGATGCCCTTCCCCTGACCTCCGCTGGGCAGCTTCCTGCTCACCAACTCAGATCTTCCCAACCAGCGTCACCTCCCGAGCAAGGATCCCTGCCGCCCCCGCCTGATGTGAAGCAGCCGCAGAGGTTCCATCCCATCTGGCTGGGACTCCCTGACCTCAGGCCCCACCCGGCTCCTGGCCCACCGGTGGGTCCCAGACTACCATCCTGCGCTCCTGCCCTGACCACCTCTGGGCCACCTCCTGGTACGGGAGACCCCCTCCCACGGCCCCCTCCACCCCAGCCATCCTCTCCCTGTGTCACCACTCTGGGAACCGACGCAGGCTGGGGTGGGCTGGGGCATTGGTCCAGGCCCGGCCCTTGGCAGACCCTCTGCCCGGAGGCTGAGCTCATACTTTGGGAGGCTGCCACTGCCCTGATTCCCAGAACAACTGCCCCCTCCAACCACCGCCAGGCTCCAGCTTCTGCCAGACCCTCTCTCGGTGCTCCAGGGCCCACCCCCAGAGTCCCAGCGTCCCCTGGGGATGGGCACCTCCAGCACCTGGGAGAGACAATGGCCCTTCCATGGTATGGGTGAGGGAGCCCATGGGCCAATAGGAGTTGGGGGGGCGGGCACTGTCCTCCCCTGTTGCTGTCCCCCATCCCAGCTCTGGGGGGACTCTTGTTATGAGACCTGGAGCTGTGCCAAAAATGCCTCCCTTCCCCTCTCACAGGGTCCTTGCCCCGGCCAACTACTCCCTCCCCCAGCCCGGGGTCTGTGTCCCTCTGACCTGCAAAGGCAGCAGGTGCCAGAGCAGGAGGGAGGGCAGCACCCAGCGCAGCTGCCCCCTTTGGCTGCCGGTGTGTCGCTCGCCGGGGGACGTGGCTCTTGATCAATCAGGCATTCATGGAGTGGCATCCCCTCTCCCAAGAACAGCCCCCCTGCGGGGCTGGGGTCCAGGCAGTCAGACCACCCAGCCCTGACCCTCAGGGGCTCCCAGACCGGAGTGACCAGGAGGCAACCAGCAGGCCCCACCGTGTGGGCCGATCCCCTCCCCTCCAGGGACTATGATGATGGAGCCACGCAGGGGGGCACTGCCTGAGCAGGGGGCACGTGCCACAGAAGGCAATGAAATGCCCAGCAGTCAGATGCAGGTTCGGATACAAACCATGCCTTAACTGCCTGAAACAACACGTGCAATAGGAAAGAAGACCAGGAGGGAATAGAGGACGATGGGTTGGGGGGGTTGTGATTAGGTTAAATGGAGGAGTAATGGGAGTTCCTTCTTTTATTACTCAGATCTTTCCGTAATGAGATTATGGATGGATGAAAGGAAAAGAAATTACTCTCTAATGAGCCTTGTGCTTGCAGGCACTTCACGTTTATTAACTCAGTTGATTCCATGAGAGAAATGTTATTATCCCATTTGCGACTCTGAGAGGTCAAGTAACTCTTCCAAGGTCACACAGCAGGGGCAGAGCTAGGAGGGACGTGAGAGCTGGATCACAGCCAGAACTCAGGCCTGTCTAGATCAGAGTGGAGGCAAGGAAGAAAGAATCTAGAAGGTGCTACGGGCTCTCGTGACGAGGGAAGAGGGTCAGCAAGGGGCCTCACTTGAGCCCTTCTCCAACCACCGTGTGTGTGTGTATGTGTGCGCACACGCAAGCACACTCAGTTGTGTCCGACTCTTTGCAACCCCATGAACTGCAGCCCACCAGGCTCCTCCATCTGTGGAACTTTCCAGGGGAGAATACTGGAGTGGGCTGCCATTTCCTTCTCTAGAGGATTTTCCCGACTCAGGGATCGAACCCACATCTCTTGTGCCTCCTGCACTGGCAGGCGGGTTCTTTACCTGATCAGCTCTCAGGGAAGCCCTCTCCAATCGAGGGGCTACACAAATCCCGCCCACACTAGACCGAGCTCAGCCCCCCTGACGCCTCTGCCCAAGCTCTTCCTCCAGACCCCATGTCACCCTCCTTCACATTTACATTCCTCCAGCCTCCAGGCTGAGCTCACTCACACTTCCTCCACGAAGTCTTCCCTGTAGTCCACTCATGGTGGTCAGTCCCTTGACCTCTCACAGCCCTGGCAGTGAGTGCAAGCATCCTCACCTGGGTGACCACATGCCTCCTCACCCACCTCCCCGATCCCGTTCTTAACCTCTGCCACCCTCTCTCCAAGACTGAAGGATGCTTAGCAACACGCAGATGTTCTCTGCTATAGTAACATCTTCCAACGGGTTCCATCACACTTAAACCCAGTCCCCCTGCCCTTCATCACCTACCTCTGCCGCCCTGCCCAACCTCATCTCATACTCCTCATTTCCCAATGCCTTCTATCATATTCCTTTTGATTGAAAACTTCCCAGCAGCTTCCCACCATTAGGATGGAAGTGAAGCTCCCTGTATAACCCCAACGTGTCCCCCGCAACCAGTCTACCCCTGTGTCACCGGCACACTTCCCACTGGTCATATTGTAGCCACACTCACTTTTTTCCCCTCCCTTATACTCACCATGCTCCCTTCTGCCACTGGGCCTTTGCACGTGCTGTTCCCTCTGCCTGGAATGCCTTCCCCTCCTCATCTAGTAAACCGTCACCCTCAGACCTCAGCTCACACGTGCCCTCCTCAGGGAAGGTTTTCCTGACCTTCAGGACCATGGCAGGCCCCAGTTAGAGGACCTCATGATACTCAGCACTCTGCCCCCCACCAGGCCGGCAGTCCCCTAAGGGCTGGGACCCCAGTTTTGCTCAAAACGAGAGCTCCAGCAGTTAGGATTGCATCCACAGAGCAGGCCCTTGATTTATATTTGTTGAATGAACAGGATATTCTACAGCCATTTATAAATGATGGACATGGGAGATTTTTAGTGACATGAGAAAACCCACTTGATCATGTTAAAAGGAAAAAAGCAGATTTTCAGGTTGTATATGCAACATGATTGCAAACGGCTAAGAAAAAAGTGAAAAGATAAAAACCAAAATAATAATACCAGGTCGGCCAAAAAGTTTCTTTGGGTTTCACTGTTATATCGTATGGAAAAACCCAAATGAACTCTCTGGCCAACCCAACACTTCCCTCTAGAGAGGATGACTGGCAATTTTACCCCTGCATCAAACTTTAACTAGTACACAGTGGACTATTTTACTTTTATCACCAGAAAAAGCCAACAGCTAACAGCTGTCCTCAAACCCATTTGCCTTCAGAGCTGGTGCCTCCAGCCAGAGCACCCAGCCGGACCCCTGCCCTGAGGGCACCCTGTGCCCACCCGCAGGAGGTTACATAAGTAAAGCTCAAAGGGCATGGGTCTGCGTGGCACGCAAGAAAGCTGGTGGGAAGTGGAGACCATCTCAGACCCCAGAAGGGGAATGAGTGGGGGTAGGGAGGTGGGCAGAGGCTGCAGGGTGAATGGGGCTGTGTTTTCCAGGCTGAGTGATGTGGGCAAGGTGCCACGCCTCCCTGGGCCTCCACTGCCTCATCCCTGAGGGAGGCCAACAGCGGTACCTGCCTCCTGGAGCTGGAAGGGTGTCAAAAGGAACAATGCAGCCAGAGCACATGTCCCTGCCCATTGCTAGTTAATTTTCAGAGGGATGTGGGCAGACATCAAGAAGAACTTCCGGGAGCCACTGGCCTCCAGGCTGGTCAGGAAGTGGCTCAAGTCCCTTTAGCTCTTCCAGAAGAACCACTACCTGCCACCCGCCTCCAGACCCTCACCCCTCCACCCTCAGCCCTACGCACCTTCCTTAGAGCCACTGGCCGCTACGGTGGTGGAGGCCGAGGTTGACCCTGTGGATGTCCGACCCATGGGGCTTGAGTGCTTCCCCCCGCGGCCGGGGGGCTTCAGGCCGCTGGGCTTCTGCATGGCGGTGCCACTGGGTGGGCACGAAAGGTCCGTGCCGGTCACGTGCTCTCCGCCATGGTCATTCACCTGTGGGCAGACAACAGGAGGAACGGCATCATATCACCAGATGACATCACACCCCGGCCCCATGAAGCAGAGACCACAGTCACCCCCATTTTCCAGATGGGGAAGTTGAGGTACAGAGAAGTGGTCACAGGTGTGGGCTGTGCATGAGCAGATGTTGTTAGGACTTGCGTCCTGGTCTGCCGGACTCTGGGTCTGGCTCGCTCTCTCTGCCCAGGTCCTGGGCCCAGGAGGTGAGAATCAAGAGTGAGCTGTCTTGGGGGTCGGCAGCACTGGCTGTAGTAACCCCAGACGCCCCAGAGCAGGACCACATGGGTCATCACGGCCACCGACAGCTGAATACGGCTCTCACCACCAAAGCGCAGGCCGGCAGGTTCTGACATGCAGGGTAACCCGGGGGGTTACCCCAGTGGACCCCAGACCCTCTAGGCCTAGCCAACAGCTCACATCCTTCTCGATGTGGGCGGACAAAGCAACATCTGATTTAATCAACCAGCTTCACCACGCAGGCCACACGCCAGCTATTGAGTCCAGCACCCGCCCACCCCATCCCTAGTGCAGGGACATGCCCACACAGAGAGGAGCTTATACTTGCCCCAAACTCGCACCAGGATGGACTCAGCATGCCTTCTGCCCACCTTCCCACCATTACAGCTCCCTGTTTTTATGGCTAAGCAGAGAAGGATGCGATGCACACGGCATGCAGGGCACTAGGGTCTGACAAAGGGGACTCCTGAAAGGGGAAGTCCCTGTATCCATGGTGATCAGTCCAGGGTACCAGGTGACAGCAAGATGGGCCTGGCTGCAGGGGGGTTGGGGAGAAGCAGAAAGGACAGGCCCGCCATCCCCTACCCCATCTCCACTGCCCTATGCGCACACCCTCTCTTGTACGAGGTGTCCGTGGAGCACTCACCACCCGCTGGGCCCTGTCCTGCCCCCAGAGCCGCAGGCAGGACGTGCCCTCCGCCAGGGGGGGCCCACTGTCCAGTGGGGAGAGGGGATACAGAGCACCACAGATGGATGGAGGATCTGGGGAGAAAGCATCACTCCCCACCCCTGGGGCACCGTATCTCGTCCCACTCTCGGTCATAGAACACTATTCCAGAGAACACTTTTCTCCATTCTTTTTCCCCAATTTTAAAATTTTATTATTTATTATTTATTTTTGGCTGCACTGGGTCTTCATTACTGCACTCGAGCTTTTCTCTAGTTGTGACGAGGGGGGCCTTCTCTCCAGTTGCAGTGCTCAGGCTTCTCTTGTCGTGGAGCACGGGCTCTAGGGCATGCGGGCTTCAGTAGTCGCGGCTCCCGGGCCCTAGAGCACAGGCTCAATAGTTGCAGCGCACAGGCTTCGTTGCTTCAAAGCATGTGTGTTCTTCCCAGACCAGGGATCAAACCAATGTCCCTGCATTGCCAGGTGGATTCCTCACCACTGAGCCACCAGGGAGAGCCCCTTTTCTCCATTCTTGATGCATATGATCTATGTGTGCACGCTAAGTCGTTTCAGTCGTGTCTGACTCTGTGCAACCCTATGGACTGCAGCCCGCCAGGCTCCTCTGTCCATGGGATTCTCCAGGCAAGAATACTGGAGTGGGTTGCCATGACCTCCTCCAGGGAATCTTCCTGACCCAGGGATCGAACCTGCATCTCTTATGTCTCCTGCTTGGCAGGTGGGTTCTTTACCACTAGTGCCACCTGGGAAGCCCCATATGACTTCTGTGAGCTGACCCCAAATCCCCACACCTAGACTAGTGGAAGGCCCACATGACTTATGTGAGCTGACCCCAAATCCCCACACCTAGAGTGGACACATGACCCAGGCCTGGCCAGAGCCCCATGGTCAGCTGAAGGAAGGTGGTGTGATCCAAGGAGCATCAGGGCCCAGACTCTGGCTGGAAGCTTTGAGAAGAGGTGCTCTTCTTATTCCGGGGCTGCCTGGGTGTGGGATGAAAGCCAGGAGCTTCAGGGTTGCCACACGGCAGAGCCTGCCAGGGAGCAGCGTCAGCATAGAGAAAGCAGAGCTGAGTCCCAGGATTCAGAGGGCCTGGATCCAGCTGAACCTGAAGGTGGTCCCTTGAGCCCTTCACTCACATCAGCCAACAAATCCTCACACACACACAGGCATTGTTATATCTTTTTGCCTAAGTCTCTTTGAGGGACACCTGCAACCGATTCCCAGGAGGCTCAGTGGTAAAGAATCTACCTGCCAATGCAAGAGACGTGGGTTCGATCCCTGGGTCTGGAAGATCCCCTGCAGGAGGGCATGGCAACCCACTCCAGTATTCTTGTCTGCGTGGACAGAGGAGCCTGGCAGGCTATAGTCCATGGGGTCGAAAAGAGTCAGACATTACTTAGCGACTGAGCACGCATGCACGTCACCCACAATCAAATAAGTTCTGACTAATACAGAAACCAACCCACAGTGCTCCCAGCAGGAATATACAAAGTTTCCCTAGAATGGCTCTCAGGCCAGCAAGATGAGCCAGCAACACTATTGCCCATCCTGGCACGGCCATGGGAAGAGTCAGCTCCTCACACAGGGCGGCTAGACATCAGAGCAGAGGAAAGTTAACTCCCCCTAAGCCACAGAACGGTGGCACCTACATGCCCAAGTGAGCTGATGGGAGCGAGGCATACCTGCCAGCCTTGACCTACACCCCCGCCCCCAGAATCCACCAAATCCAGCATTCTAACCACCTGACCAACTACATAATACCCCAGGAATTCTGGGGCCCGGGAGTCACTTGCTGTTAGGCATGGGTCAAGCTACAAATCACGTATCTAATAAATGTCATCTATCACCAACATATAAAGAACACTTGGCCTTCCCTGGTGGTATAGTGGTTGAGGATCGGCCTGCCAATGCAGGGGACACCAGTTCGATCCCTAGTCCAAGAAGATTCCACCCACAACTAGTGAAGCCTGCGTGCCCTAGAGCCCGTGCTCCACAACAAGAGAACCCACCGCAATGAGAGGCCCTCGCACCGCAACTAGAGAAAAGCCCCACATACAGCAACAGACCCAGTGCAACCAAAAATAATAAATAGATGGTTTTTAAAAAGAGAACACTTGACAACTTACTAACAAGACCTAATAAACAAAATGAACAAAAGATCTGAATACCCACTTCACCAATGAAGATGTGCAAACAGCAACAAGCAAGTGGAAAGATGACCAACATCATCAGTCATGAGGATAAAACAGATCAAAACCACAACGCGATCCCACTTCACGCCGACTGGAGCGGTTAACATCGGACAACTTGACAATATCAAGTACAATATCATGACAACGTAGAATAATCAGAACAGATTGTTGGGAGAAATGAAAAATGGTGCCAACCCGTTGGAAAACAGTTCTTGACAGTTTCTTGAAAAGTTAATATACACCTACTATATGACCCAACCACCAAAGAGAAATAAAAACATATATCCATACAAACATTTGTTAAAAAAAAATTTATTCATAGTGACATTATTCACAAAACATGGAAACACCCCAAACGTCCATCAACTGGTAAACACATTTATACGATAGTACACAGAGGTCCCTTGGCATCCTCAGGGGATTGGTTCAGGACCCTCTGCAGATACCCAAATGGGACAATGCTCAAATCCCTCATATAAAATGATATTGTGCACTCAGCCCTTCGTACCTGCAGATGCAGAACCCAACTATCTTTTTATATTTTGGCCATGCCGTACGGCATGGCCACTGGGGCTTCCCTGTGGCTCAAACGGTAAAAAATCTGCCTGCAATGCAGAAGACCCAAGTTTGATCCCTGGTTTGGGAAGGTCCCTTGGAGAAGGGAATGGCAACCCACTCCAGTCTTCTTGCTTGGAGAATTCCATGGACAGAGGAGCCTGGCGGGCTACAGTCCATGGGGTCGCAAAGAGTTGGACGTGACTGAGTGACTAACACTTTCACCTTCATGTGGCATGTGGAACCTTATTTTCCCAATCAGGGATTGAACACACACCCCCTGCATTGGAAGGCAGAGTCTTCCCCACTGGACCACCAGGGAAGTCCCCGACTACAGATATAAGCAACAATATTGAATGAGCCTCCAAAAACACAATGCCAAGTGAAAGAAACCAGACACAAAAGACTATATATTGTTTGAAATCTGAAAACTACAGACACAGAAAGATCACCAGTTGCTGGGGGTTGAGCAGGGACTGACTTCAAACAGGCACAAGAGAACATTCTGGGTGGTAGAAATATTCTAACATTGAACTGTGGTGATGGCTGCCCACCCATATGTTTATCCTAAAAGCCATCAAACTGTACACTTAAAATGGATAGATTTAATGGTAGGTAAATTAGATCTCAACATTTTTTTTAAATCCACAAAAAATAAAATTCCTGAAGACTCCCCACAGAAGTTAGTGCAAATGGCCTTCCAGGCCCTCCACACACCCCACCATAGCCCTCCCTCACCCACTCCACTCCAGCCACACTCGCTCATGCTAAGCATGTTCTGGCCTCAGGGCCTTTGCACATGCTGTTGCCTCTGCCTGGAGACATCCAGTGTGCTGCTCATCTCCTTCAAGCACCTGCTCCATGTCCCCTTGGAAGAGTACAACCCCTGCCCACCCCTCTCCTGCTTTGTATTTCTCTACTGTCTGAGGACAGGACTTGAGTCTGTTTTGTTTCCTGGGGTATCCTTGGTCCTGATGTAGGCCTGGTGCCTACAGGTGCTTGGTGAACCACTTGAATGGTTAATGACACTGGCTTATCATCAATGAAAGGCCCGGGAGGCTCCCCTCACCTCCCCAGGGCCCAAGCTTCAGGACTGAGTGGCTTGTAATGATCAGCCCAGCTGGTTGTCTGACACCGCGGCTTTTCAGGGAGCTGGTCCGCTCACTAGCTTGCCTGCCCTCTGAGACAGGGACCAGGCATCAAAGCTGTATCTGGCATTCCAGCCTCCCCAGCCAGCCTTGCTGACGATGACCCTGCATTTCCTCACCTCTCACCTGACACTCCCTTGCATCCCAGACTCTGTCTGTGCCTTTTCTCCCACCTGCTTCACTGCACATATTCCAACCACATACGAGACACTTGGCCCAATGCCTCCTCCTCCAGGAAGTCCCCCAGGACCTTTGACCCACAGAGACTTCAGGATCACACACTGAGCCAAGAAGAGAGGATACTGTTCTCTTATCTTCATCTGCCTCCCGGGAGCCCATGGGCCACCCCGGGTGGGGCCACAGTCTCCTCTCTGGGAACCCCAGCCTTAGCACAGTGCCTGGCACAGAGCTCATGATTCAGAAACCCCATAGGACAGCACATTTGCTGTGGCTCAGAGGACAACAAATCTCCAGGGATACTGCTCTCCGGGGAGGCTTCTGGAGGTTCCCATAGTCGCCCTCCTGCCCTCCCAGGCCCTGATGACCCAGGAGCATCCACTATGAGGAACCTACTGTGTGCCAGGCTATACGCCCTGGTGAGGCAGTGGGCATCCTACAGGTGAGCATCGATGGGCAGCGAAGCCCGAAGATGCACCCAAAGCCACAGACAGCTCAGCAGCCGGACGGGAGTCAGACCCAGGTCTGGCCCCGCCTCCTGGCGCTGCCTGGACCAGGCCTGGAATAACATTTGTGAGACCCCTGGCCTCTGGGGAGAGCGCCCACGTGCCTCCCTGACAAAGGAGACCAGAGAAGCCGGCGGAAAGGAGCAGAACCCAGGCGGTGTAACCCAGTCCACGGAGGGCTGGGGTCAGGGGAGGAGAGGCCAGCGGCCCACCCCCAGCCCCATCCCCGCCCCCGCGCGGCGAGGGGGAAATGGAACAGGAAGAGGGGGAGGCGCCCCCTTTATGACTCATGACTTTATGGCTCGTGGGATACAGGAAGCGAGGGGTTTCTTGGGAAAAGCTGGGACGTGGGGACACGCTGGCCTCTGACCACGCTGCGGCCGATGGGGGAGGCCTGGGAGGAAATATTGCTTTCAGTCACGGAGTCCAAACTCCAGACCCATCACGAGTAGCTGTAGGGCCCTGGCCAGGTGTGAGCCTCAGCGGCATCACCTGTAAAATGGGAGGGCACACTGCTGTCACGTGGGGAGCACGGACGTGCGAGGCCGCGGAGGCAGCCCCACGAGGGTGCCTCTGCCCGGCACACAGGCTGTGCAGAGGGGCGGCGTCTCTACGATCAGGTCTCTGTTATGTTCTCCGCAGGCTCCGAACGCACACGCCGCCACCTCCTGGGACCCGGGGCCACGACAAGGCGGGCATCGCAGAAGCGGGCGAGGGCGAGCGGCATTCAGACCAACAGACCCCTTTTGTGTCGCCTTCAATCGCCATTGACCGAAGACAAACCGGGCTGCATTTCAGGGTTTCCATTTCAGCGGTCCCCGGGGGTGGCCGGCCGCAGTTTGCGGGGGAGGAGGAATGGGGCCCAAGAACTTTCTGCCAATCGGAGGCCCAGGGTGCGGCCCGGCAGATCGGGGAAAGGTGCCAAATAGGACAGTGGAAAGCCCATGCCCTCGTGCCAGCGTCGCCCAGAGGGCGCGGGAGGCGGCACCAGGAAGTGGTCTCCCAGGACCAGACCTCAGCGCAGCCATCAGCCGCATCCTGGGCTCTCCTGCTGGAGGGCAACCCTCCCCCTCCGCCCAACAGAGGTGGCTGGGGCGGGGGGTGCGCCTCCTCCCCACCCCACGGATCCCCGCGGCTGGGGTGCCAAAGCTCCCTCTGCTCTTCTGAGCCACGTGGCAGCCAGAGATGGACTCAGTGCGGCTCCCTGCCCACTCACACAAAGGCCGGAGACCACAGCAATGCCATGGGTGGGGTGGGGGAGGGGAGGAAGCGTGCTGTAACCGGGAGCACGGGGTGGGGATGGGGGCCAGGCTGGGGAAACTGCGGGGCACAGACCCCACCCTGCCAGGCCGACCAAGCAGCTGAGGATTTAGAGTGCTTAAACTGGGGCGGGGGTGAGGGGTATCCAGAGACTGAAAGGGACACTTGGCTGGCAGGGGGTGGGGGTGGGGTGAGGGTCTCCCAGTGGTGCCCGGACACTAGGATGCGGACGAGGAGGGGATAAAGTGCCAGGGAAGACATCAAGCAAAGAATCCAACCGTTTGCATGGGCCTTTTTTTTTTTTTCTTGGAAGGCACAAAGAAATCAGTTTTATTACGTCAAGTATGTATATACGATGCAGAGAATTTCTAATCAAATCCTTTAAAGTTTTTTGCTGTTTCATTTTTCTACATCTTTGAAGAATATTTGTTTTGTTTTTAATTGTATTATTGGAGTATAACTGCTTTAGGATGTTGTGTTAGTTTCTGTTGTACAGCAAAGTAAAGGATACATGTATCCTTCCCCTCTTGAACCTCCCACCCCCTGCCAATCCCACCCTTGGATCAGCATGGAACAGGGGCTGTGCTCCCTGAGCTATACACAGCAGCTTCCCACTAGCAATTTATTTTTATTTATTGATTTTAATCGGAGGACAATGACTTTACAATACTGTGATGGTTTCTGCCATCCATCGATACGAACTGACCATAGGTATACGTGTCCCCTCCATCCTGAAGCCCCTTCCCCAGCTGTTTTACACGGGGCAGTGTACACATGTCAATGCCACTCCCCCAACCTGCCCCAGACTCCCTTGCCCCCCTTGGCCACACGGCCATTCTCCACGTCTGCGTTTCTATTCCTACCCTAAAGACAGGTTCGTCTGTACCATTTTTCTAGATTCCATATATATATATGCATTAATATACGATATATTTTTTTCTTCTTCACGCACTTCACTCTGTGTCCAGATGAGCATTTTAGTGAAACATCCAGGAGTTGATGAGGATGAGGGGGGTGGGGGCTGCTGCGACAGACAAGGACTCCAGGAGGCCTGAACTGAGACAGAGGCAGGGGCTGGAGGGGACAGATGCTAAGCAGGTGGCAAACAGCGTTGAAGGGTGGGAGGCGGTGGGGTAGGGAGGGCTAAGGAAAGGATGGCGGGAGGCAGGGACCTGGGAGGAGGGAGGGGCTGGGGCAAGGGGGGGGCACTCATTTGGGGACACGCTAGGTGTAAAGTGACGAGGGTCTGGGGCACCCACCCGGTGTGCAGGGTCAGGGGCTGGAGGGGAAGAAGAAAGGGACCCCGGGCACTGAGCTGAGGGCACCCGATGACAGCGGGGCATGAGCAGGCCAGCTTTCGAGGAGACATGTGGGGCCTCCCCAGTCCCGCAGGGAAATGCAAATCCAAGCCGCCAGGAGATCCTGTTTCCCACCCAATCAGATGGGCGCAAAGTCAAAGAGCCAGGTGATACCAAGTTGCTGGAAAGGCCTCAGGGTAGGGCCCACCAGTGGGCACTGGGACAGTGGGGGGGGGCAGGGAGCCGTGTGGGTGCAGAGGAGACCCAACCACGGACCTTGGCCGAGCATCCAGGAGGCAACTCTGTGCTGCTGACCCACAGCGCCCCCAGCAAATGTGGCTTGAGGGGTGGGGCTGGGGCGGGGCAAGTGGGAGCTTCATATCTATTTTTTTTTAATGCAGGAGGCCTGAGTTTGATCCTTGGGTTGGGAAGATCCCCTGGAGAAGGGAATGGCTACCCACTCCAGTATTCTTGCCTGGAGAATCCCCATGAACAGAGGAGCCTGGTGGGCTATAGTCTGTAGGGCTGCAAAGGGTTGGACATGACTAAGCAAGTAACACTTTCACTTTTCATTATTTATTTGGCTGAGCTGGGTCTTTGATGCAGCATTCTCAATCTTCAATTTTCCTTGTGGCATGTGGGATCTTTTTAGCTGAGGCATGTGGGACCTACTTCCCTGACCAGGGATCGAACTTGGGCCTCCCTGCATTGGGAGTGCAGAGTCTTAGCCACTGGACCACCACACACAATTCCTGCTTCACTAGTATTTGTAAGATTTGCTTCTTTCAGTCCTGCATGTTGTACATGGGAGTTCACTATGCCCTGTCTATTCTTTTGAGTGCCTAAAAATATTTCAAAACATTAAAATTTGATTGTTATTTATATTTAGGCTGCCTGGTGAGGCATGCAGGATTTCGTTTCCCAGCCCGGGATCAAACCCGTGCCCCCTGCAATAAAAGTGTGGATTCTTAACCACTGGTCTGCTAGGGAAATCCCTCAAAATGCTTTTTAAATTAAAAAAAAATTTTTTTAAAGATAGACACAAGGAGAGAGGGAGAGAAAAGTTTACACCCTCTCATGCACACCCACCAAGAGGAATGGGGGGCAGGTCCCAAACAGAGTGAACCCCAGGTGCTAACCCCAGGCTCCAAGTGGTGGGCCCTTATACAAGCATGGTATGAGTGCCCCCAGCCCTGCCCCACTTGGCACCCCAACACTCACACCTGCACTAGAACCCCAGTGATACCCAACCCCCAAATCCAGTGTGACCACCACCCCCATGAGCCTCCACCCAGCCGGTACCCGTCCCATCCTGCTGGGGAAGGAGGCCCATTTGTTTGCATGTGACTGAGGCTCAGGAAATTTCAGCCAGTGGTGAAGCTGGAATCCCCACAGTCAAGTGGAGAGTGAGGCACCCTCCCTGAGAGTCCTGCCAGCTCACAGCAGCCGTCCCTGAAGCCTGGGAGGGCCGGGGAGGTGGAGCCTATCTGCCTGTGTCCCTCCGCCCCACACCCATCACCCAGTCGGCGGGGACCACAGCCCAACATTCACATGGCCGCCGGCCAGCGGCAGGAAGGACGGGGCAGTAGTGGGCGATTTGGGGTCCAAGTTGCCCTGGGGATGCCTGGCAGCCACTCAAAACGTGCGGAAGGGACCCGGCCCAAGCCTCACAGTTGCGCTAGGGTGGGAACCCAGGCTAAACCAGCTGATGTGGCTTCAAGGAGGGGGGAGAGAGGACGAAGCTGGGGAGATGACAGGGCAGGCGCACCCACAGGACTGAGGAGGGAAGGACAGGCAGACCTAAGAGCCCTGGTCGACTCCCCATCTCCCTGGTACCTGCAGGGGGAGACACAAGCAGGGGTGAGTTCAGAAGGCCGGGATGTGGTCCCACCTGCTTGCCATCCTGCCATCCTCACAGCCCCTGAGCTTGGGAATGCAATTCTTTGTAAGTCAGTATCTTCCCTGTCCTGCCCACTACCAGGGCGACTGCAGAGCTCTGGGAGCGGCCAGCCTGTCAGTCCTCTCTGAGCTGGACAGACTGGGGTGTGGCCATCTCCCCTTGGGCTTGGAGTTCAGATCCTCTCTCCCAGCAAAGGGGATCAGGGCTTCCCCTCCCTGCCCTGCCAGTCCAGGGAGGGGAAGGAATGTGGATATACTTCCCTGCATTACACACACACACACGCAGCTGGCATACTCAGAACCAGGGCACAGCCATGGCCCCAGAACCCCAACCCTAGCTGTGTGGCCACGCCCCCAGACTCAGTGACCAGACAGCTTGGATCCTCCCACCACTGGTCTGGGACACTGGGCAGGCATTAGCCTGACTCTGCTGGATGGGGTCCCCCATCAGGCCCAAAGGGAAGGGCTAGTTGCCCCCTGACCCACCTTTATTCCCATTTCACGGGATGGGAAAACTGAGGCCCAGGACAGAAATGTGAAGTGAACAGGACAGTAACAGACAACTGCCCAAATGAAGAAGAGCTGTGCTGGGCAAGAAGGTCCTTGAGATAAGACAGAATTGGGGTCACGGGGGAGGGCGGGGCTGCCGACGTCACCCAGCCATCAGGGCAACAGGAAGGAACTGGCTCTGGTATCCTGCCTCCCCGGCCAGGATGCTGATCCAGTCGTCTTTCACTACTGCCTCCCTCCCTTCTGGTTTCCATGGCAGCTCCATCTAACCCATGAAGGCCAGGGCAGCTGCAGGAGAGCCACCCATCTCCTGGGTTCTCCTCCCCAACCCAGTGTCCTGGGCCTCCTCCCTGGCTTGGGATTTGCACAAGCAACTCAAAAAGACCCTTGAGCAAAAGGAGAGTCTTTACAATAAGTGGTGCTGGATCAAATGGATAGCCAAGAGGGGGGAAAAACAACATCAAAAAAACCCCATGATCCTTTCTGTGACTGGCAGAATAATGGCTTCACCCTGGTCCTTGTGAATATTTCAGTTTATGTGGCAAAAGGGAATTAAGGCTACAGATAGAGCTAAGCTGCTAATCAGCTGACCTGAGAGGAGATTATTCTGAATGATCCAGGCAGACTCAATGTAAGCACGAGGGTCCTTATAGGTGAAAAGGGGAGGCAGGAGAGACAGAGGCAGAGAGATGACTGCCTGCAAAGGACCTGGTCCGACATTGCTGGCTTTGAGGATGGAGGCAGGGGCTGACAGCCAAAGAATGCAAGTGGCCTCTAAGAAGCTGGAAAAGGTTTCCAGAAACAGATTTTTCCTTAGAATTCTTAGAAGGAATGCAGCCCTGCTGACATCCTGATTTCAGCTTGGTGAGATCCATGTCAGACTTCTGACCTCCAGAAGTGTAAGATAATACATCTGTGTTGTTTTAAACCACTGAGTTTGTGGTCATTTGTTATAAGAGCCACAGGAAACTAATATGCTTGCTTCACATCATACACGACAATCAGCTCCAGACAGAGGGCAGGATCTGAACGTGAAAGGTAAAACAATACGGTTTTTAGAAGACATGAAAGAGGATCTGCCTAACGCTGGAGTAAGGCAGAGATTTCAACACAGGAAGTGCTAAAAGGGAAGAGATGGACAAACTGGACAATATGTTTCTGTGACTCAAATGATACCACCGGGGTGGGGGGGAAGGAGAGAGAGAGAATGAATTTGTAATTCCTGTATTCTGCAAAGGATTCCTATTCAAAATATGGAAAAAATTCATCAAATCAAGTGAGAAAAAACTCAACAAGACTTGACCAAGCACTTCACCCCAGAAAAGGGTATTTGAATGACCAATAAACAGATGGAAAGAAGTTCACCTTCATTAGTCACCATGACAACACTACATCCACTGGAATGTATAAAAAGGAAGCATGGACCCCAAGTGTTGGTGAGGATGTGGAATATCTGGAATGCTTGTGCACTGTTAGTACAAGTGGAAATTGGTGTAAGCAATGTGGAAAACAGTCTGGCGTTACACACCACAGCTGAGAGTGACCCAGCAATCCCACTCCTAGCTATGTGTGAATGCGTGTTCAGTCACTTCAGTCGTGTCTGAGTCTTTGCAACCCCAGGACTGTAGACTGCCAGGCTCTTCTGTCTATGGGAATTCTCCAGGCAAGAAACTAGAGTGGGTTGTCATGCCCTCTACTAAGGGATCTTCCCGACCCAGGGATCGAATCAGCATCTCTTATGTCTCCTGCGTTGGCACTTCACCACTAGAGCTACCCAAGAAGCCCATTCCGAGCTATGTCGCCACAGAAAAGTGTACGTACATACACAGGAGACATGGACTATTCCTAATATCCCCAAACTGAAAATAACCCAAATATACACCACCGTCAGAGTGAGTAAATAAGTGGTTGTTTACTCACACAACGGAATGAAGCACAGCAATGAGAATGAGCGAACTACAAATACATGCAACAATATGTGTGAGCCTTGTGAATCTTGAGTGAAAGAGGGCAGCTGTGGATCATATGCTTCCATTTAAAAGGAAGGTCAGAAAAAAAAAAAAAAAAAGGAAGGTCAGGGATTTCCCTGCTGGTCCAGGGGTTAAGAATCCCCCTTGCAATGCAGGAGGCACCAGGTTGAACTCTGGTCCGGGAAGATCCCACATACTGCATGGCAACTGAGCCTGTGAGCCACAACTACGGAAGCCTGCATGCTCTAGGGCCCGTGCTCTGCAAGAGGCCACTGCAGTGAGAAATCCACGCGCCACAACCAGAGAAAGCCCGCAGACAGCAACGGAGACCCAGTGCAGCCAAAAATAAATAAAGTTTTTAAAAAGAAGTTCAAAGGCAGGCAAAAATGTATTCATGGTACCAGAAATTGGGAAAGGGGTCACCCTTGGGTCAGGGGTGTAGACCGGAAGGAAAAACAAGAGGGGCTCTGGGGGAGCTAGCAGGTTCTGATTCTGGCTTTGAGTGCTACAGAGGTATTTCAGTTTGAGAAAATTTGACAAAATACTACACTCATGATACACACACTTGTCCGTATGGATGCTGTACTTCAACAAAAAGGCTTTTGTTGTTTTTTTCAATTCCCTGGGCTTGGGGCGAGTGGCAGCAGGAGTGGAGGAGGCAGGGCAGGCCCAGATCATCATACCAGGTGTGGTCCCTACTGCTCTGGGGCCTCCCCCACCCTGCAGATGACCCCAGCCAGCACCTAACCATCTGGACCCACTGACGCATCTGACTCCCCCAAGGGCCTGTGGACTGCTGACAGGCAGGCTCCAGCCCCACGGGGCTCCAGCTCCCAGGACCTGGCACCGAGGGTTTCTGTGCTCAACAGCCTTCCAGCACCAGCTTTCTTCCCTAAAGAAGACACGCTGACTCCCATCCCAGCATCCTCTCACTCCCAGGCCTTCCCCTGTAGGCAGGGGGTAGGGGGAGGCTGAGCCCGCTGAGGTCAGAGCCTGTCTCCTCACCCACACGAGAGGAGGGGACACCAATCAGGGCCCACGATGAACAGCCAGGATGTGGGTGGCATGGAGAAGGGATGAACCAGCCAGGGGTCCATGGGTACTACTTACACCTCTGAAGAGCCAGCCAGGCCTGCTGATGGGGGGTGGGGGGCAGTGCAAAGAACGGGGGAGGCGTGGCAGCATTTAGTGGCCCCAGAGGTGAGGTCAGTGACTAACAAGCCCTCAAAGTCTGTATTTTCTTTTATTGCTTCCAGGAAGGCACTCCCTATCAATGCCCCCCAGTCACCAAATTCTGGCGGAATATCACCAACGTACAGGCACAGCCACACACAGTCTGTCACATCTCCTTTGCACACTCTGCTCCTTCTGCTAGAATCCCTTCCTCTCATCCACTGGCAAGATCCCTGGCCTCTCTCACTGAGAAAGCTTTAAGGGCAGGTTCTTAGAGTATCTTGTTTGTTGCAGGCTCTTGGTACCTAGGACAGCGCCCAACCGACAGGGGAGCTCAAACGATGTTTAAGGAATACATGAATGAATTAAACGCCCTCCTCTGCCTCCATCAGCTTCCCAGGTAGCACTAGTGGTAAAGAACCCACCTGTGGCTGCAAGAGACACAAGAGATGCAGGTTTGATCCCTGGGTTGGGAAGATCTCCTGGATGAGGGCAAGCAACCCACTCCAGTATTCTTGCCTGGAGAATCCCATGGACAGAGGAGCCCGGTGGGCTACGGTCGGTAGGGTTGCAAAGAGTTGGACACAACTGAAGTGATTTAGTATGCACACATGCACGCCTCCAACATCCTTCTCATGTTGAGTTGAAGGCCCATGACAGCTTGTAACACCCTATGGCCACGCTCACTGGCCAGCTTGGAGTGATCTCCAGAGAGAGGAGTAAGTCAACATTCTGACCAACTCACATTCTTCTAGAATCCCAGAGCCAAGCGCACCTGGCACACAGCCACTGCTCACCAGTGAGTCCAACAAGCAACGAATCAGGTAGTGAGCCCCCTGTCACTGGGAGCAATCAAGCAGAGACTGAAGCCTACTCTCAGAATACCAGCTCTTGCTGCCCTGAGAGGCTCTCGTGAGCTGGCACGGCTATTATCACTGTCAACAACAACAGGAACCAGAACTTGCTGAGCATCGCCCCCAGTCCAGGGCTGGGCCACTGCAGCTGTGCTCTGCACTGTGAACCTGGGTGGCGTGCTGGGTGCCAGAGTCCAGGTGGGCTGGGGCTCTATCCCCCGCCAAGCTGTTTCGGCCCAAGGAATCACAGACCTGCAACATTCATTCTGCTGCAGGCACGTCTAAGCCCTTTAGAGATATTAATCTGTGCACAGCAAGCCCGTGAAGACGATGCTGTCATGAGTTCCACTTACTAGCCGGGAAACTGCGGCCCAGAGCCAGCAGGTCGCTTGCTGGGGATGATACAACTGAGCAGTGGCAGGTGAGATTCCCACTCAGGTCCCCCCGCCGTGGAGTTCACGCTCTTAAACACTGATCTTTTTAAAAACTTATTTATCTGGGGCCATGCTGCACAGCATGTGGGATCTTCGTTCCCCAACCAGGGATGGAACTTGTGCCCCCTGCACTGGAAGCATGGAGTCTTAACCACGGGACCACCAGGGAAGTCCCCCTTAACCACTGCTCTTGACTTCCTCAGAACTGAGACCAACGCTCCTCCAGGCACTGGGTTGGGAGAACAAGGGCACAGTTTGAAGCAGGAGGTCAGGAGGGCGCCCCACGGCCCTGGGTGCTGAGACCACAGTCCACAGCGTGTCTGCCAGCTCCCTCCTGCTTCTGGCCCGTTTCCTGGGCCCCTTCCACCCAGCGCCCTGAGCTCCAGCTTCCCTGAGCTTCTCCCTGCTCCTGAAGACACCCCAGCCAGTTGCCTGCTATGCCAGAATGTTCTCACCCCTCTCCTGTGCGCGTGCTAAATCGCTTTCGTCGTGTCCGACTCTGTGCGGCCCTATAGACTACAGCCTGCCAGGCTCCTCTGTCCATGGGATTCTCCAGGCAAGAATACTGGAGTGGGTTGCCATTCCCTCCTCCAGGGGATCTTCCCGACCCAGGGATTGAACCCGCATGAAGTGAGCTCTTTACCACTAGCAGCACCTGGGAAGCCCTTCACCCCTCTTCCATCCTTTAGCCAAGTCCTGGGGCCCAGCAGGTGTGTCCGGAGCTCTCTGCACACCCCTGTATCACAGATTCCCTGGCATCCTCGCAGGATGGGGATTCTCCAGCAGGGACCAGTTGGGCTCCTGGTTCCTGGGGTCTCACCCCTTCCCCTAGAGCCCATCTGGCCCTCGTGGAGGGGACTGGCTGTGAGCATCAGCCCCAGCTCTCAGCTCCGCTGCAGCTGCTGCTAAGAAGCCTCCGGGAGGAGGGTTATTAAGATCACAAGGCAGCTGCAGTCCTCCCCTCCCTCTGCCACGGACTCCCTCCCAGGACCTGCTGCCCCTCACTCAGGCTTTCATGTTATATATAGCAGGGGCTTACACAAGATAATGTGACAATGCAAAGCCACTCCAAACTCTTTATGTCCCCTGGATCTGGCTCCTAGAAAGCTGGGTCAAATTACTACCAAGAGAAGGTGCCGCAGCCCCTCCGGCTTCATCTGATGTTTGCTAACCCAGGCTGCCCCTGCCCCGATTGTCTCACGTCTTTTCCATCTTGTTAGACTGCGTTTATCTTTGTCAATCACCTCAAGTCCTTTCTGGAATTGGACAAAGAACACAGGAGACCCTTCTGGGCATCTTCTCTTCTCCGCTCTGCATTCCCAGTGCCCAGCGCAGCCCTCAGTCAGAGAGAAGCTGAATGCGGGCTGAGCGAGTGAACCTACAAGCAGATGAACTTAGGCAGGGAACAGTCTACAGCAGAAGAGGGAACAGCAGGAGCGAAATCAGGATATGTGCCACGCATGTGTGTGTGCCAAGTCGCTTCAGTCGTGTCCTACTCTTTGCGATCCTATGGACTATAGCCTGCCAGGCTCCTCTGTCCATGGGATTCTCCAGGCAAGAATACTGGAGTGGGTGGTCATGTCCCCCTCCAGGAGATCTTCCCGACCCAGGGATGGAACCTGCATCTCTTATGTCTCCTGCATTGGCAGGCGGGTTCTTTACCACTAGTGCCACCTGGGAAGCCCCCCAAAATCAGGATACAAGGCAGCAAAAAAAAAAAAATCAGAAAACACCTAATGTCATTTCCTCCTTTATCGCAGGGAGGGTCCTACAACCAGATGCCCTACCTCACAGTGGGCCTGAAAGAATGCTGGGCTCCATACTGAGCCCCCAGGCCAGACACTAAATGCCCCTCTGCCCCCAAACTTCTCCTTCACTTTTCTCTGTGCCCCTCAGGAAGGCGCTCCTTATCGACCCCGAGTCTGCCCATCCTTCAGGACACAGCGCAGTCCTGTTCCCCCAGAAAGCCCCTTCGGCCATCCCACCCACGCCGTGCCCTGCCTCCGAGTCACCCTCGGGAACTTGAACCATTCTCAGGGGCAGTGACCCCATTGAGCATGGAGGCTCTTCTACTCTGGCCTTAAAAATGTTCCATAAAGGTACTGATGTCATTTATACTTTCAGGAAGGGTGCTTACATCTTCCCGATTTGACAAACGCCTCTTGAAGGCGGGGTCTGAAACTAAGGTGCATTCTGCTCCCTCCACGCTGAGGGGCTGGCTTCCGCTCAGCCATCACCCACTCCCACCCACCACGCTGGATGCTGGAGAGTGAGGCTGGGGCACCCGGGAGCGGAGCTGAGGCCAGGCTGGGGGCGAGGAGGAGCGGATCAGCCCTGCATCACCTCCTTTAGGGACGAGAGACTGGAAAACCAGGCCCTCATCGTGAGCTCCAAATTTCCCCTCTCCCGGTGAAGAGACCAAAAAGGCGAAGATGGAAATGAAATAGGGGTGAGCATCTCTCTGGGCTGCGGCTGAAGTCAGAGGTACGTTCCAGGGTCGAAGCCAGGGCGCTCCGTGAAGACGGCAGCCAGTAAGTGGACGTGGCCCCAAACTCAAGCCTCGTTAATCAAAACCACCTGCTATGCTCTACTTTCTATTCAGAGGGGAAATGTTTCATTATCGTTCTGAAGCATTTCCTCTGAAAACAGGAGCTCTGTGTTACTGTTTCTGTACCCCCGGCAAAGAAAGGAGAGATGGGCTGAGGTGGGTCCCCTGCTGGCACCCGCCCCCCGCCTGACCCCAGTCCCCTGGTGCCCCAAGCCCGGGTGGGGAGGCCTGCAGTGGGCTCCCAGGGATGGTGAGCCCCCCACTCCCCTGTCCTCCCTGCAGCCCACACACCCTACATCATAACCCCGTACCAGCTGTGCCCAGCCCTGCCCCTCACCCGCAGACCCAGACATGGCGCGGCCTGCCCTCCAGCAGCCCAGCAGATGGGGTGGGCACCCTCACCCAAGCTGGGCCCATCCGGCTCTCCGGCACCCAGAGACTAAGGGGAGCACCCCCTGGGTGGTCCTGTGGCCTCTAGCTGAAGCCACCATTCGGGGCGGCCACCCCAGCAACCCAGAGAGAGAAGCCGCGACAGAGGCACCAGGAGAGGACAGCAAATGAAATCCAGAGAGAGGAAGGCCGGAGGAGGAGCTGCCTGCCGGCTTCCCAGGTCCTGGGGGAGCCAGGCCGCCTGCAATTGTTTCCTGCAAAGTTCCTTTCCTCTCAACTCCCCTTTCACTTAACCTAATTGGAGGCGGTCCCTGTTCACAGCCACAGAATAATCCAAAGAGAGGTGTCGGTGGGGGGGGGCCTCCCCGTTCTCCCAGCTCAAAGCCAGGCCTGCCCATCAAGCCCAGGTCACTAGACAGTTTATAAAAGGTGAGGCCCTGGGTATAGAAAAGGCAGGGCCCCGCCAGTTGGGAGCAGGCCCTGAGAACCAAAGAGGGTCTGGACTTTGAACTTGAGCCCGCGGGATGGAGATGTCTGAGGAAGTCATGGCCAAAAACCTCACTTTCAGGAAGTGAACCAGATAGGTGGGCAGGCGGGGTGGTGGAAGGAAGTTATGTCATCCAGGCACACCGCAGGTGCTCAGTAAATGCACGGAGGGAATTCCCTGGTGGTCCAGTGGCTAAGACTCCAAGCTGCCAATGCGGAGGGTTCGGGTTTGATCCCTGGTCAGGGAACTAAAGAGCTTGCATGCTGAAACTAAGACCCGGAGCAGCAAAATAAATAAATAAATGTAAATCCGTGGAGGGCAAACAGGGAAACCTCTCCACGTCTTGAATTCCTCATCCATAAAATATAAGCAATGTTATCAAGATATCTACAAACTAAGACACGCGTTCAAAGAGCTTAAAACAGTTCCTGGCAGAGTAAGCACTCAGTATGCATTGTTGTTGCTGTTTTTTAACCTAAACAAAGGCTGACATTCTCCCCAAAGACCACTAGGCAGGTGCTTTGGTCTGAAGGTGACCTCCCTCCTCCAGCTTCATAAGTTGAAATCCTATCCCCTAGGGAGACAGTGTTAGGAGGTGGGGCCTTTGGGTGATTAGGTCGGGGGGTGGAGTGCTCCTGAATGGGATTAGTGCCCTTGTAAAAGAGACCCCACAGAGCTCCGAGCCCCTCTACAGCTTGAGAACACAAAAATAAGTGCAACTCGGAAAAGGGTCCTCACCCAAACCATGCTGACACGTGGATCTCAGCCTTCCAGCCTCCAGAGATGTGAGAAGTAAATGGGTTGTTTAAAGCCACCCAGTCTGCAGTCGTTTGTTAGAACTGCTCAGACTAAGATAACAGGGAACCAGAGCGTCAAGAATACAGCTTCCCTCCTCTGGGCGCTGAAGCAGAGGTGGGGGGATGGCACCAAGAAGGCAGGACCAATCTTTAGGGTGGCAGCTCTAGGGACAGAGGGGTCAAGAGGAAACTGTCCCCCACCTCATGGGCCAGAGCAGAGGGAGCAAGAATGGCATCACCAAGGGAGGCTGGACCATAACAGAGAACAGCCCAGGGAGGAGGCTGCGCTGAGGCAGAGAACAGCAGGGGCTGGGGCGAGGCTAACAGGCAGGACTGCCTGACAGTGGACAAACAGCTGGGGAGGGGCCGGGCCGGGCTGGGCCACTCGTGGGTGTAGATGGAGGCTGAAGGGCCCACCCTGACAGCAGTGACAGCAAACACCAGGCATTCTCTCCACTGCAGTATACACGCTTCACGCACATTTACCTATCCATCCAATTCTCTCAACAGCCCTAAAAGGAGTATCCTCATGCTACAGATGGGGAAACTGAAGCAGAGACAGGTGTCACGACCTGTCTGAGGTCACACAACTAGTAAGTGGCAGGGCTGGGCTTTGAACCCAGGCTGTCAGGCTCCAGCAGTCAAACTTAATTGCCAGAGGGGAGAGCAGATGCTGAAAAAGGATTGCTGCCTCTGCGAGTGGGTTCCTCACTTGCGACTTCAGGCTCTGGGTACGGAATTCCAGGCACCTCCTTCCCAGCCTGCTGGCTGTACCTGGGGACCCACAGGTGTACAGTCCTGCTTGCTAAGGCTCCCCCCAGGTCTCCTCCGCCAGACTCTTCTGCCTTTGAAACTCCCCTCGAGCCCATCCCCCTCCACCAGTCCCACCATCCCTCCCAGGCCAGGACTGCAGATGCCAAAGCATCCTGGGCTTATGGAGAAGGGCGTCATGCCCCAGTCACCCAAATCCTTTGCTGCTCTTCTGACCCACCAGCCAGTCTCTTGCCTCTTTTTCTGACTCCCTCCCCTTGCCCATGCTATTTCCTCTCCCTTGAGCCCCCACCTTTGGGATCCTGGCAGCAAACTTCTTTGCTGGGCTCTGCCAAGCTTCCTGCTCCACCCCATCCTCCAGGTATGCTCCCAGCTCCCCCATCACTGTGCTCCACCAATGATGCTGGGTTGTGCTCCATGGGGGCAGTGCTGCGCCAGGTGACTGCAGCTGGATGAATGAAGGGCTCATTGTTTACGCTACAACTGGTGCGGAGTCTTGCCCCCACGTGGTCCTCCCAGCACCCTCCTCCTCCTCTGCCTGCTATCCCTGGGCCAACACCATCCCCCATGGGCCTCCCTTGGGCATCTCACAGCAGCGAGGGCAGCCCCCCCTCCCCAAACTGGACCTCCCACTTCTCACTCAGAAGGGAAGAGGCGGCAAATCAGAGGTTGGGGAATTCGCAGCTGGGTGGGTGACCTCCCCCCAGGTGCTCCCTCTTATCCAGGGTGGGGCTGGGGCTTGCGTGGCAGTGCCCAGTGGGCACCCTGCCCCGCCCAGGCCCCGCCTAAAGGACCCAAACGGGCGGGCCCTGGAGGCCCAGCTGTAGCATCCTCAGGGCGGCCAGGGCCCCTCCCCGTAGGGAGGGCAGAAAATGTGCTGCCTCACCAGCCACCAGCGCCAGCCTGGGGGGGGGGGGAACCCCTGCGGGAAGACGCCCCACCTCATCCTTCTATTCCCCCTGCGCCATGCACTTTAACCAAGTTTTGCAAAGGGCATTGGCCAGGCGACCACAGCCCGTGGGGCGGGGGCTCCGTGTCCTCCCAGACCCCGGGTCTGGAGAAGAAGGGCCGTGTGGCCGCGCCCACCAGGCTCAGCTCCCCCCATCCCCCGCGCGGGGCCTGGGAGCCCAGAGCCCTGCGGCGAGTCCAGCCGCCCAGCGCTGTCCTTGGAAGGAGCGACGGGCGGCTCCCTAGCATCTGTGCCGAAACCCCGTTAGGGGCACCGAGGGCGCTGGGGATGCCTCCACCGAGGGGACCCGCAGCTCGGGAAGGGTTCCCCAACGCCGGCAGCGCCCCCTCCTCGCTTGCAGGCGACGGGGAAGTTGGGGCGGGGGGTGCACCCAGACGAGCTCCCGCTCACGCCCACCCGCCGGGCCCCGACCCCTTCGGCCTCCCCTCACGCCCCGACAATGCCTCCGGGTCGGCCGCCCGGCTCCGGACCAGGCCCGGGGCTACCGCCGCCTCCCGCAATCCCTCGGTCCTTTGTTGCCCGGCAAGCCCCCTCCCTCGGGGTTCGTCCGGCTGTTCCTACCTTCGCCCCTCCAGCAGCAGGCGGAGCGGCGGGAGGCAGGGGCGCCCGACCCCCGTCCTCTCCCGGAGCCGAGGCACCGGCGGGGGCAGAGGATGCTGCGGCCCCCCTCCCCGCGCGCCGCTGCCCACCGCCTGCAGCCCCTCCCGGCGCCGGGGTTCCGCGTTCGCGCTCCGGGTCCGGGCCTCGCGCGCCGCGTGTGCGGCCGGCTGGGCGGCGGCAGGAAAGCGGGGCGGCGCCGAGCCGGGCAGCCCTGGCCGCCGCCTGCGCTCCCGGCGGCGGAGCCGGAGCCGAGCTGAGCGGGAGCGGAGCGAGCGGCCCGGCTCCGGGAGGGAACAAAAGGGGCCGGCGCTGGGGCGGGCGCGGGAGGGCGGGGCCTGGCGCGGCGGGGGTCAGGCGGGCGCTCGCGCGGCCTCGCGTTTCTCAGGCTGCGGCGCCGCGCCGCAAGGGGGCGGGCGGGCGGAAAACGCCCAGGCACCTCGTCCACCGGCTCCTAGAGGCGGTCAGTGGCTGGGCGTCCGAGGCGTGCCAGCCCCGCACCTCGGCGCCGGGCACCCATCGGCGCTTCCATCGTGTGTGACGGAAGAGAGCATCCTTCAGCCTTGCTCGGCTCACAAGGATGCCCCAGACCCCTGAGAGAGGTGGAAGCTGCGGAGAGGGCTGGGGAGGTTTCTGGAGTTTCCGGGAAGACTTCACTGGGGAGGTGACGTTTCAAGTGGACAGGATGAGGAGGTGACAGTGTAGCGGAGCTGCAAACTCCAGGTCTTCCTGGACGGTCTTGAGGCCAAAACGGATGGGGACAAACGGCGCAGGAGTCTTGGTGATTTGCTTCCAACGCTTGTTTGGAAACAGTGGTCCCCGAGGTACAGATCGAACCCTGCACCATCCTCCCAAGGCAGGAACTGTCTCCCGGAATATCTGAGGACTGACACAGCTACCCGCCTACCCCTCCACCCCGGGGGAAGTCAAGGGCAGAGGCTAAGTGGCAGCCCAGGGGTGAGAAGGAGCTGGGTTCCAGCACTCATTGGTGCCTGGCTGTGGTTGGTCTCTGCATTTTGTTCTCCTTTTCTTTACCCCTCGAGGCACTAACCTTAATGCCTTTGCCCCTTTCTGGTTCCTCCCCACTTTCTCTGTTTGACAAGACATCTATCCCCTTGAAGCCCACCTTTAATTCACCTCCCCCTTACTGTATGGGAATGTGGGTGTTGGGGGAGGTGTGGCCAGTACAGTAGGACTCTGGGAAGGGCAGGTACCAGGCCCGGGCTTGTTTATATGCCCTAAAGCACCCAGTGCAGAGCTTGGCCCAGCATGCCTTTAGAGCATATAATGACACTGTGGAGCTGGGCTTCCCCCGTGGCTCAGCGGTAAAGAATTCGCCTGCAGTGCTGGAGATGAAGGTTTGATCCCCGGTGGCTCAGATGGTAAGGAGTCTGCCAAAATGCAGGAGACCCGGGTTCGATCCCTGGGTCAGGAAGATCCCATGGAGAAGGGAATGGCTACCCACTTCAGAATTCTTGGCTGGAGAATTCCATGGACAGAGGAGCCTGGTTCACTACAGTCCATGAGGTCCCAAAGAGGTGGACATGACTGAGCATACACACATACACACACACACACACACACACACACACACACACACACACACACACACATCCCTCCACTGGAATCCATAATCTTTGAGAAATGAGTTATTTCTTTAAACATACATATATATTTAAAATTTTTTCAGCTGTGTCACATGGCATGCAGGATCTTAGTTACCCAATCAAGAATTGAACCCATGTCCCCTGCAGTAGGGTCTTTACCATTGGACCTCCAAGGAAGTCCTCTTAACCTATTAAACTCAGTTTCCCCATAAATTGATAAACAATAAATTGGGGAGAGTGTTTCCCTTCATCTCAGATATTGATGATGGAGGCTGGAGCACTGGACCAGCCTTGAGAAGGTCCTCGGCTGGTTGGGGGAGCCAGACCTGGAGGCCATGGCAGGAGGGTACCCAGAGAGCCCGGTGGACTGCAGGCTTCTGGAGAAGATCTCGGCATGATGGGAAGGATGTGGAGAGGGCCGTGCTCAGGAAACATGGAGTGAATTGTTCCCCGTGGCTGGGATGGACGGTCTTGCTACTAAGAAATAAAACCGGGGGCAAAGTGCAGTGATGAGAATCCAGCTCCATCACCTACCGGCTAGTGGGCCGTCCTCTCTGGGCCTTGGTTTCCTCCATCTGTAAAATGGTCTACTGACGCACTTATCTGCGAGGGCCGGCCATTATCAAGCTTGAATACATTAATCTAGGTGAAGTGCTAAGAATGAATAGCGCCTGCATTCATGAAATGTGACCCTTTTTTCCCAAAGGGCGAGGTTAGAAAAGGACTTGAGTGCATATTGTGAGCGGTGCCCTCCCACAGCAACTCAATAGTCGATGGCAGTCCTTAAACCTGGGCTTCCCTGCTGGCTCAGCTGGTAAAGAATCTGCCTGCAACGCAGGAGACCTGGGTTGGGAAGATTCCCCTGGAGAAGAGAATGTCTTCCTGCTCCAGTGTCCTTGCCTGGAGAATTCCACGGACAGAGGAGCCGGGAGGGCTACAGTCCAATGGGTTACAAAGAGTAGGACAGGACTTAGTGACTAAACACAACGACAACAGGAAGGGAGCCCAGGATGATCAAGGAGGCCAGGGGGCTCCGCATGACCGAAAGTAGGTGGGGCTCAATCAGCAACAACTCTGAAAGTTCTCCGGGCAGCTCTTGGGGGCAGACTGAAGCCCTAAGAGACCAGCGGGAAGGCTGTGGGGCTCCAGGCTGGAGCTGGGGGGCTGGGAAGCTGTGGGGGAGGAGGACAGCACAGGAAACAAAGGGAGGGGGCCAAACCAGGGCTTCTTATCCTTCTTTAGAGCATAAAGACACATGCCTTGGAACTCTGAAAGCCATGGAGACTCTCCCTAGAAACGTGCAATATGCTTACCCGCCTACGTGTGTTCATACATGCACACACACACACACACACACACACACACACACAGAGCTTTGCAGGCAGGTTCAGGCCATTCACAGACCCTGGAAGCCCACCTGTTCTGTGCACCCAGGTTCTAGGGTGGTAGAGAGAGCTCAGAACAGACAGGGGTCAGTGGGATGTAACAAAAATTGTGATTTGTCCAAATTAGGGCGGTGGGGGTCGGGGGGAAGGGGGTGACCCAGATCAGATGACACCTGGGCCCTGGTGGCACCTCTCCCTTCTGTGACATCCGAGGCTTCCGGAAGCAGAAAATTGGCCAAAGTTCCCAGGACCTCAGCCCATCAGGGACGGACTAAGAAGTCTCTTTGCTGGAAATGAAACCACTATTTAGTCCTGGCCCCTCTTTGCACAGGTGGAGAAACCAAGGTTTAAAGAGAGGCAAGGGGACTTCCCCGGTGGTCCAGCTTTTAGGACTCTGTGCTCCCAATGCCAGAGGTATGGTTTCGATCCCTAGTCCGGGAATTAAGATGCCACGTGGCAAAAAATAAAAAAGAGAGGCAAGGGTTTACCCAGGTGCCACCGCGATACACCTGAGCTCACCTGTGCTGCCCCAGCAGGTTCCGTCACCACCTCCTCCTACCTCAGCCCCCACCAGCCCCCTCCTCACTGACAGCCCCACCCCCAGTTATTCAGCGCAGCAAGAAACACCCCAGGGTACTAGCTTCTCCTCACCCGAACAGTGGGCGGGGCTGCAAAGTTCACCTGAGAGTGAACAAGCCAGGCTTGTTCCCAATGAGCAAGGAGACCTGCTTCTACCTTGGTGCAGCTCGCATGTGGAGGGTGGAGGCACGATGCCCTGGGCATCAGACCTGGGGAGGGGGGCTGGGGGGGCTGGGGGAGGGGCTCTCCCCGCAGACCTCTCACCCGACCCTTTTGTCTCCACAGAAAGTGCTGATTTGCCCGTTTTTCTTGCTGACACGGGCAGTGACTGGCAGCCCCACAAGAGGTGGGGGGGTTTCATGGGAAGAGCCTGTTGAGAGTAACTGGCTGGTCAGGGCAAAGCTCTCTGGGGAGGGGGGTGCTTGCAGGGGGCGCAGTCCCTCTCCTGAGACACGTGTTATTGTTTAATTTGTTAGGACCAACGGGACATTCACCTGATGGAATATTTTGTAACCTCTGGACTGCTGTTCACAAGGAATTTGTAATAAATGACCTGAGAAACACGCCTGGATTTCTGTCAAATGAAAAAAGCATAGCATGAAATTGTGGTCCAGTTGAATCTCAACCTGGTAACCCATCAAGAGGGGAACTTGTAACCGTGGTGACCTTTGGGTGGGGAGAACCAATGGGACTTTTCCCTTTTCTGCCTTTTCCAACAAAAGAAATGTAAACCCAATCCCGTTTCTGTTCAAACCACTGCTTGGATGTTGTGCGTCTGTTAAAAACACAAAAAAGTGATTGGATGTTGTCGTGGCCTTGGACTGGGAGTGACATCACCATGGAGACGTCAGCTGAGGCCGCCTCACTCTGAAAGCCACACCCTTACTTTCAAACACAAGGAGTCGCCTGAGCCCTGTTCTTCCTCAAGAGGAAGCCATGCCCCCTCCCTCCGCTGGATACAGTTGATAACAGCCCATACTTGAGCTCAGTGAGTGACCCAATGCTGGCATTTCTGAGGAGTTATTACAGGGTGAAAGTGAAAGTCCCTCAGTCGTGTCCGACTCTTTGCGACCCCATGGACTATACAGTCCATGGAATTCTCCAGGCCAGAATACTGGAGTGGGTAGCCATTCCCTTTTTCAGGGGATCCTCCCAACCCAGGGATCGAACCCAGGTCTCCCACATTGCAAGAGGATTCTTTACCAGCTGAGCACCAGGGAAGCCCTTATTACAGGGTAGTTGTATGGATTGTGGAAACCCACAGAGACCACCCAGAGGAGAAGCAGCAAAGGCTGTTCGTCCAGTGCTTGCTCTAGCAGGGGCGTCAGAAGCATCACTTGCGCTTGGCAGAGACTCACGGGCCTCCGGGGAATGGGAGAGCTTCAGAGAAGACCAGAGGGAAGGAACGGGGACGTCTCTTTTTTTGACTGTGCCGAGTCTAGTTGTAGCCAGATCTTCAGTGTTCGTTGTGGCACGCGGGATCTTTTAATTTTTATGTTTTTTAGTTTCAGCATGCAAGGTCTAGTTCCCTGACCAGGGATCGAACCCAGGCCTCCTGCATTGGGAGTGCAGAGTCTTAGCCGCTGGACCAACAGGGGAGCCCTTCCTGCCTTGACGGGAGGCAGCTGGCCAGAGAGGCTGGAGGCCAGGTAAACTAAATCGCCTCTGTGATTGGTGAGGCGGGCCTGTTTGGCTTTGGGGTTGGTCCTAAGCTGAAAGTCGAAGCAAAAACTTTGGAAGCCAGCCGTAATTATGAGGTCATTTTAGGATAAAGGAAATCAAGGAGAGGTTAAGGGACACGCCCAAGGTCACACAGCTTGTGAGGGCAAGATTAGCCAGGCTCCCTGACTTCAGGGGGCTTCCCTGACGGCTCAGCAGTGAAGATCCTGATCCCTGGGTCGGCTAGATCCCCTGGAGAAAGGAATGGCTGCCCACTCCCGTATTCTTGCCTGGAGAATCCCATGGACAGAGGAGCCTGGCAGGCCACAGTCCATAGGGTCACAGAAGAGACATGGCTGAGCAACTAAGCACGCATGCACATGCATGCAGACACATGCACACGCATGCAGACACATGCACATGCATGCAGACACATGCACACACATGCACACGCACGCACACCAGGCTTCAGAGCTGGGCTCCCTCCTGCCAGTAAGGAGAGAGCAGGGAGAGCCATGCCACCTTAAACTCCAATCTGAGGGACTTCCCTGGGGGTCCAATGGTTAAGACTCTGCACTTTCACTGCAAGGGTTCAGGTTCAATCCCTGGTTGGGGAACTAAGGTCCTCCATGCTGCACAGCCAAAAAAAAGAGAGAGAGAGAAAATTTCTGAACTGAATAAAAATGAAAATACAGCACGTCAACTTAAAAAATTTTATTTAAGAAACGAACAACTCCAATCCGAGCTCTGCTTGCCCCTAGCTTTGTGACCCTGGGGAGGTGACACAGGAAGCTCGCCTCCCCCACAGGGCTTTTGTAAAGGTGCACATGTTGACTGCCTACTGTATGCTGCATTGATTAGTCGCTGTAGGCCAGCACCCGTCTAAGCACCTGCGATTCTGTAAGCTCACATCCTCCTCAGGACGCCCCAGGAGCAGGGGCCGTACCTGCCCCACTTACGGGTGAGGGTCTGAAACTCACAGGCAGGTAGGGAGCAGTGCCCCGTGGGATCCAGGCCGCCTGGAGCCAGAGTCTGTGTTCTTAGCTGAGTTTTGTTTTTGGCTGTGCTGGGGCTCCGTTGCTGCGTGGGGGCTTTCTCCAGCTGCAGTGAGCAGGGCCTCCTCTTCGTTGCGGTGCACGGGCTCCAGGGCTTGAGCTCAGTCGTCGTGGGACACGGGCTTAGCTGCCCCGCAGCATGTGGGGTGATCTTCCTGGACCAGGGATCGAACCCACGTGCCCTGCTTTGGCAAGTGGGTTCTTAGCCACTGGGCCCACAGGGGGGTCCCCAGAGCCCATGTTTTAGTCCTGACACGCCCTGCCTCTCGGGTGAAGCAGTGGCTGTGAGAACGCAGCAGGGGGACACCTGCGAGGAGGGAAGAGGGGTCCTCAAATCCTCACCTGAGGCCTGACTGGGGGGGGGCACTTTTCCTGGGGTGACTCCTGAGTGGGCTCCTTCAACAGGGAGCCTTGGCAATGGGGGACTATGGAGGGAAGACACCAGCCCCTCTGTGGGTGGACAACGCCCCCAGTCACTGAGCATCAGATGAAGTGTGTCGAAGGACTTGGCTGCCACCGTGGTTCCTGTTGGGGTGGTTCCTCTGGGCTGGAAATCTGCCTCTCTGGGAAGAAGACTTAGGCCCCTGTGCCCGCCACACCCACTGGGCTACCTCCTCCCTGGATCTCCGGCTGGGCCACAAGCACCCAGCCTCCCCTGGCCCAGGGAGATCTCTGGAAGGGGCTGTCTGCCGGGCCCCTCTACTGTCCAGCCTGAAGCCTGCCCCCCTCCCCAGCTGCTGTTCCTCATCCCTCTCTCCACGTCCCCAAGTTTGCACATCTGTGCATTGCATCATCGGCCAAGGCGGTGACACACCCTGGAATCATGTTTATTCCGTTTCTGGGAGCCTCTTGCCCGGGGAGCCTGCAGTGTCTTCCTGCCCAGGACGCTGGCCGCAGGCCCCTGCTCCCTCCAGTAAGGCCTGCCCCACACAGGCTGCACCTTCTCTGCAGGCACATCTCCTCTGGTCTCCTGTGTCCTTCTGAGAAGTCACACCAATTACAGTCACCCTTCCCACCAGATACACAAAACTCAAAGCTGACAGAAGGTTACCCATTTGTGATTTTACCGTGAAAAGACACTAGTGGGGAAAAAAAAACAACTAGGCTATCACCATCATTTCCTGCAAGAAAGGAAATTTTAGCACCAGAAAAAGGTAAGAGTATCATTTTGGAATAAAGGACAGCCCTTTGAATGAAGTAAATCTGGGTTTCTGGAAAATTTTTGTTTTGTTCACTTCGAGGCAGATAGAGGTCCAGATTGGCAGCTGTTCCTGGAACGTTTGGGAACCAGTGTCCTAAGGAGGCTCACTCTGGCCTCCAGGCCCGGGTGGTGACTTTTCTGGTCCCGCCCACTCCTGGCACTCTCAGTCACCCTGGTTGCCTTACCAAATTGCACTACCTGATCTGGCTTTTCTCAGATGCACCCACACACCCTTCCATCCTCCCCATTCCCACCTTCTGGCGCCCCCTGAGCCTTAGTGTCCTTCTACCCCACTGTCTATGAGCCAGATGTTTGGGGAGAAGCTAGGAGGTCATTTGTCCAACCCCTGTTTCTTTTCAGCAGGAAAGATGAAGTACAATTAGACAAAACATCACTAGGAAAACCATGAGCCCTCTTCAAACAGCAGCCTCCTCTCTCCAAAGCTTACCCCTGTGGCTTCATCATTCATAAACTGGTCCCTCATTCCACAGATATGGTCCATGTGTGCATAATAGACAGCAGTTAGAACTCATATTCAAACTGCTAGTGTCCACAAAACTCCTTTTACTGCTTTTGAATACCTTTGCCACTTTTCTTCCCAGTGTGTGTCTACAAAATTGCTTTGAAAAGATTTAGGCACAAATACCTTGGTATAAAGCTGATGAGAGCGCTGATGAAGTTGTGGGCAGAACGCTTTGGGTCACATCGAATTCTTGATGCATGGAGCCAAGGGCAGCTTCCTAGAGGAGGAGACAGCCCAGAAGTGTCTGGAAGGATAAGGGTGTGCCAGGCAGGGGGAGCAGCTCAAAAGAGATGTGGGAGGAACTTTGAAGGGCTACACCCACAGAGCCGCAGGGAACTGGGACTGAGGTGAGGGTGGAGGGGCAGCCTCAGTCTCCTCATCTGCAAAATGGGAATGACAGGCTCTGACTCCACCTACGCAGACAGATGGACAGACAGAAAGGGTTCAAAGCCTGAGTGCTCTGATGGAGGCATGGCCAGGCTGCTTGGGGTCACATCTGCCTCTCAGCTGTGGGGCTATGAAGTCAGGTCGTGTGCTGGGGGATTTAGGGCAGTGGGGCTGCAGCCTTAAAGCATTTTCACACCCGTCTTTTCCTGTTGGCCAGACAAGGAGAGGCAGAAGCCGCGATGCTGGCTCCGAGTGGGCAGCTCTGAGCAAGATTTAGCAGGGAAGAGAGAGGAGGAGGAGCCTTTTTTTGTCTTTGGCAGGAGGGAGGGTGTCTGTGAATGTCATCAGCGAGCTGGTTCCTCTCCTCCTCCCCCAGCCTGGGGAGCTGAAAGCAGCTTATGCACAAACCTTCCACGGGGCTCCGAGCAAGACACCTAAGAGCTCCCTGACTCAGTTTCCCCATCACACACAGAAAAGCTCCTTCTTCTCCTGGCTAAGCTCTCCCAGTCCTCCCCGCAATGTCCCAGAGCTGGTGCTGGTGCGGGGCAGGGCGGTGGGGGGAGCCAGGTCCGGAAGCCCACTATCCATGTGCTTCTTTTCTCTCTGCAACTCCATCCTCCCAGACAATGCCCTGAAGTGTCCAGAGGACCCAGAGCAAGTCAGAGGGACCGCCACAAATGAAGAGGGTGTCATCGGGACTTCCTGGTGGTCCAGTGGTTAAGAATCTGTCTTCCAAGGCAGGAGACGTGGTTCGATCCCTGGTCGGGGAGCTAGGATCCCAAATGCTGTTGGGCAACTGAGCCCGCCTACCACAACTAAAGAAGCCTGCATGCCACAACAAAGAGCCCACACACCCCTCCCCAGCTTCTCTGGTGGCTCAGAAGGTAAAGAGTCTGCCTGCTGTGCAGGAGACCACGTTCAATCCCGGGTCGGGAAGATCCCCTGGAGGAGGGAATGGCTGCCCACTCCAGTCTTCTTGCCTGGAGAATCCCATGGACAGAGGAGCCTGGTGGGCTACAGTTCATGGGGTTGCAAAGAGTCAGACAAGCCTGAGCAACTTAACATTTTCACTTTCACAGCAAAATAAATAAATACTAAAGAAAGAGAGTATCATCTACTGAAGGTCACCCAGCATCATCTACCGAAGGGCCTCCATCTCTCAAATCATGGGGTACCTGCACACACCCAGCCTTCAGCTGCAGTCTCCCCAAGTTACTGCCTGAGGCCCTGTGTGTTTTTCAAGGTCACCCCTCCCCACTGTCGAGCCTGCCAGCTCCCTATGAACGCTGGTGCCTTGGGGACAGTTCACCAGTCGGGGACTGATTCACCCTCTGGCCCCTTTGCCCCGGGTCAGCACACTGACCCTGGTCTCTTCCCTCGAACCTCGTGGAAACACCTGGACCAGAGCCACAGCAAGGCCTGTAGACCAGAGGAGGGGGCGAGGTGGGGGGTGGTATCTAGAGCATGGTAGGAGTGGGGCGGAGGGTCCCTAGACAAGGGTGGGGATGCGGTGGTGGAATCTCCAAATCAGGGTGCTAATGGGTGGGTGTAAAATAATATAAAGAATATACTGGTCTCTGCCCCCCAGTCCCCAGCACAGAACTCCTAAAATTCTTACAGTTCCCTAAGTGAGAAGAGCGCCAGCAGCATCTTTTGCTCTGATACTTGGTCTTTGACCCCTGGTTCCTGACACAGGGCTCCTGAAACCCTTGGAGTTTCCTGGGTGACAGGAGTGTCTTCCGGTCTAATGAGCCAACTCCGGGTGAGCTCCCGGATGGGAGCTGGTCACCAGAAAGACCAAGCCATGATAAAGGCTTAGAACTTTTAACCCCACCTTCCAAGAAGGGAAGAGTGGTTGAAAATGGAATTAACGATCGGTGGTGCCTACATGATGAAGGCTCCATACAAACCTGCAAAGTATGGAGCTCAGGGCGCTTCTGGGTGGGAGAACTCATCCATGTGCCAGGAGGGTGATGCACCCCAACTCTATGAAGATGGAAGCCTCTGCACTCAGGACCCCTCTGGCCCTCCCCTAGGTATTTCTTCATATGACCATCCATCTTTTAAAAAAATATTTCTTTACTTATTTATTTATTTGGATGCACTATTTATTTGGGTCTTAGTTGCAGCATGTGGGACCTTCATGGCAGCATGCAGGATCTTTAGTTGCAGTGGTGGAATCTAGTTCCCTGACCAGGAATCAGGAGATCCCTACACTGGGAGCACGGAGTCTTAGCCACTAGACCACCAGGGAAGTCCCTGGCCATTCATCTTTATTCTTTATCATATCCTGTATTAGTTCAGTTCAGTCACTCAGGCCTGTCTGACTCTTTGCGACCCCATGGACTGCAGCACGCCAGACTTCCCTGTCCATCCCCAGTTCCTGGAACTTCCTCAAACTCATGTCCATTGAGCTGGTGAAGCCAGCCAACCATCTCATCCTCTGTTATATAATAAACCAGTAAACATAAGCGTTTCCCTGAGTTCTGTGAGCTCTTCTAGCAAATGACTGAACCCAAGGTGGGGAGGATGTGTGGGAACAGCCAATTTACAGTCAGTTGATCAGAAGCACAGATGACAACCTGGACTTACGACTACCATCTCGGTGGCGGGGTGTGTAGGGGGGTTTTGGAACAGTCTTGTGGGACTCAACCCTTAATCTATGGGTTCAGTGCTAACTCCAGGTAGAAGGTGTCAGAACTGAGTTAAATTGTACGACCCCTGGGAATTCCCTGGTGATCCAGCGGGTGGTTAGGATCCTGCACTTTCACTGCCTGAGGACCAGGGGTTCAATCCCTGGTGGAGTAACTAAGATCCCACAAGCCTGTGGTACAGACAAAAAAGCAAAAACCGAAATTGGTGGGCCATGTGAGTCTCCTCCACAGTGAAATAGTTATCCATGCACGTGCTTCTGTTTTATGGGTGGTTTGTCTTTTCTCGTAATGATTTGCAGGATTATTCACACTTGACAAGGCTGGTGAAGAAAGTTTCTTTAAAGAGAAGGCATCAGATTATTCATGACTTGACAGGATGTCTCCTAGTTTGTGGCTTGTCATTCAACTCTGTTTATCATGTCTGTGAACGGACAGAAGTTTTAAATATGTTTCCAGGTGGCCTGCCAATGGGAAAGAACCCTCCTGCCAATGCAGGAGATGAAGGAGACCCGGGGTTTAAGCCTTTGGAGGAGGGCATGGCAATCCACTCCAGAACGCTTGCCTAGAGGATCCCATGGACAGAGGGGCCTGGTGGGCTACAGTCCATGGGGTCGCAAAGATTCCTACACGACTGAAGAGACTTAGCGCCCAACCGCGTGTGCACACACACACACACACACACACACACACACACATGTAGTCAAACTTACCATCAAATTTATCAGGGGCCCAGGACAGAGTGGGAGAGAATGACTCCAGTGCCTTGCAAGGGTCCACCAGGCCCCAGGCAGGCAGGTTCTCCAAACGCCCCCCAATGTTGATTCATCACCCCATCAGCCCTGTCTCCACCCCTCCCCGGGCCCCTTCCCCCATCCCCTATGCAGATGGGGCAGCCAGGGCTCCTGCCTTTCCGGCTTCTCTCTCCCGAGCCTGGGGCTTCAGTCCAGAAGTCGCCCACCCCCTCCCTGACTCCTGACCCCCGTGGGAAGGCAGATCTGGCCCGGGCTGTTTTGCAGACAGGAGCCCCTCCGGCCCTCTCCTCTGGGCCCAGGGTGAAGCTTACAGCCTGGCCCACGGCAGGGCCAGATTCTAGCAGATTCATAGATGGTCACTGAAGCCAGGAATGCTTGACTTCCTGTTTTGTTTTCCGTCAGCAGTTCTAAACCAGAACTTTCTTTCCCACAAGAAATATTTCCTCAGGTTACGAACACTGTTGCCCCACTCTGAAACCAGGGGAAACTTGGGAGACTTTTATTTGGATCCAAATTAAAATTAAGGCCATCCAAGGAAGCAGTGAGCACAGAAGAATTGATGCTTTCGAATTGTGCTGCGGGAAGACTCTTGAGAGTCCCTTGGACTGCAAGGAGATCGAAGCAGTCAATCCTAAAGGAAATCAACCCTCAATATGCATTAGAAGGACTGATGCTGAAGCTGAAGCTCCAGTACTTTGGCCACCTGATGCAAAGAGCCTATTCATTGGAAAAGACTCTGATGCTGGGAAAGATTGAAGGCGGGAGGAGAAGGGGGTGACAGAGGATGAGATGGCTGGATGGCATCACTGACTCGATGGACATGAGTTTGAACAAGCTCTGGGAGATAGTGGAGGACAGAGAAGCCTGGTGTGCTGCAGTCCATGGGGTCGCAAAATAGTCAGACGTGACTTAAGTGAGTGAACAACAAGCAACAACAATGGAGGCAGTGAAAGTTTAGAGCCTAGATCTAACTGGATTCAAACACTGCCCACCCCTCACCCCCCCATTCCAGGCATTTGCTAGCTGCCTGGCTGTGGGTTAATGGATCAAGAACTTGTTTGGTTTTCTCCTGTACAAAAATAGGAAGAAGGATTTCTTTGCTACAAACTTGTAGAGATTAAATAAAATGTCGCAGGAAATAGCTTCCAGCACTGAGCCTGGCATAGGAAAAACAGTCCATGTCCAAAAAAACAAAACTTCTCCCAACTGAGGTTTTGTACAGAAGTCGAAACTGAGAACAAGACCAAGTAAGAGGTGAAAATTCATGACAAGAAAGGCTGGTGAAGAAATTCTTTTTAAAGAGGAGTCATCAGAAAGACAAGGGAGAAAAATTGCTGAGACTCAAAGAAGCAAGTCCGGGCACCAACCTGAATTCGTCTCTATAATTAAGGGAGAACTTTGTGTCATTTTCCAGGAATTTCCACATCTTTGAAAGGAGCAAAGGATGTGAAATATTCAATCAGCCTATAAGATCTCTATCACTCATTCGTGCTTGTGTGCTAAGTCGATTCAGTTGTGTCTGACTCTGCGACCCTATGGATTATAGCCCATCAGGCTCCTCTGTCCATGAATTCTCTAGGCAAGAATACTGGAGCGGGTTGCCCTTTCCTTCTCAAGGGGATCTTCCTGACCCAGAGATCAAACGGGCATCTCTTATGTCTCCTGCATCAGCAGGCAGATTCTTTACCACTAACACCACCTGGAAAGCCCATATACACCGCTTACGGCCAAATGAAAGAGCCCCTCTGAAAAGGCTATATACTGTGTGATTCCAATTACAGGACATTCTGGAAAAGGCAAAACCATGTCAAAAGCAAAAAGAAGAGTGACTGCCTGGGACTGGACAGGAGGAGGATTGAACAGGTGGAGCACAGGTGATTTCTAGGTACCAAAACTATTGTATCTGCTACTGTCATCGTGAATACATCCACGACATCACATCTTTGTGAAAACCCATAAACCGATGAACATAAAGAGTGAAACTTGGGAATTCCTTGGTGGTCCAGTGTTAGAACTGTGCCTTCACTGCCAAGGGCCCAGGTTCAATCCCTGGTTGGGGAAATAAGATCCCACAAGCCTCGTTGTGTGGCAAAAAAAAAAAAAAAAAGAATGAAACTTAATGTAGACTATGGGCTTTAGTTCATAATAAGGTATCAATGTCAGTTCATTAATTGTAATTAAGGCACCACATTAAAGCAAGATGTTAATAAGGGAAGCTCCGCCCCCAGGAATTGGGTTATAGGGGAACTGTGTATTATCTACTTAATTTTCTGTAAACCTAAAACTGTTCTGAAGAATACAGTATTCATTTTAAGTTTTTGTGTGATGCAGTGGAAAGAAACAAGTGACAGGGAAGTGAGACAGATTATCACTGATCAGCTGAGCAAGCCCCTTGCCGCCTGAGCCTGTTTTCTCTTTAAAATAGGAGACTGTGCTAGATTTTCTCTAAACACCCTCTCCAACTCCAAGATGCTCTAACATTTCTGAAGGAAAAACCTGAGTGTTGTTTCTCAGGGAACAGCCCAATGAAAAAAGTTCAGGGTACATGCGCTGCAAGTAGTTTAGATCCGGGAACCCTCAGATAGTATAGGAAAAACCAAATCTCCCGCCCCGGGTCACCTTGACCCGGCCAATTCAAATTTCCTCCAAATACCACGCGGGCGGCGACAGCAACCGAAACGCTAAACTGTCTCTGGTCCCTACCAGCTGGCGGGGGTTTCTTCCCCTTCTCGGCTCAGCCAGGAAACTCATCTTTTATTCATGAAAACTAAGGCCCTAGGAGGCCTCGGCCTAAACAGGATGTAAATATTTGCGGCTGGTGGGGGAGAGATGGCATTTGATCGGGGACTGTCCTGAGTGGGGGCCGCCAGGACAATGCTTACTTGGGACCCGCCCACCTCCATCTCCTCTATAGGTTGGGTTTGGGGGGCATGTGCAGGCTCTCCCTCCTGATTGGAGACCGGGTTTGGGACTCCCGTGCCCTCCAAGTCAGACCGGATGCCGCTTAACCCTCCGAGGCATCCCGTTCTCCCAGTCGTCGACTCCCTTCATCCGCGTTTCTCGGTGTGGGACGGGATTGGCTTTCTGGCCCTCGCAGAAGTGCCTGGTCGCCTCTCCAGCCCCTCACCTGCCCTTCCTGTTGCGGGGCATCCTTTGTCTCCGCTACACACTGCGCTCCTAATGCCCCCTTCTTTCTCGCCCGTCACTCCCCCAAACTGTACCTTCTCAAGGCACTGTCCCTTTGCTTCTTCCAGTTGCTCCACCGGGTGTGAACTCACCTCTGTGGACTTCAACTGTCCTCCGAGCCCCCCTACCCCAGATGTTTGCACGGACTACACCCTTTCCTGGTGCCCAGGGCGGCCCCGTCTCGGGGTGGAGCGGGGCGGGGTGGCGGAGGGAGGGAGGCTTACCCAGGAGAAATAACTCCCTCTCAGCTCTCAGGATCTGGCCGGGGTGTCATTTCCTCCAAATCTGGGTTCAGAGTCCCCCTCCCCGCATCCCAGACTTGGGATTTTCCCTTACTGGAGCACTTTCTGCTGATCAGAAACCCATCCTCATCCATATCCCACAGGGCTTAGACTGTCTGGCCCTGTTCACTAAAGAAATACTTATTGAATAAATGAATGGATGGAGGGAGAGGTGTGTAGATGGATGAGGGGAGGGATGGAGGGAGGGAGGGAGGGATGGCTGAAGGGATGGAGCCATGGACAGATAGATGGATGGACAGATGGATAGAATGAATGGATGGAGGGGTGGGGGAAGGATAGATACATGGATGGATGGAGGGAAGGAGGGAGGGATGGGGGATGGGTGAATAGATGAATGGGTGGATGGATGGATAGATGCATGGATGGATGGATGGAGAGAGGGATGGAGGGATGGGTGAATAGATGCATGGATGGATGGATGGATGGATAGATGCATGGATGGATGGATGGAGAGAGGGATGGAGGGATGGGTGAATAGATGCATGGATGGATGGATGGATGGATAGATGATGGATGGATGGATGGATAGATGCATGGATGGATGGATGGACAGATGCATGGATGGATGGATGGATAGATGCATGGATGGATGGATGGATAGATGCATGGATGGATGGATGGTTAGATACATGGATGGATGGTGCAGAAAGGGATGAAAGGAGGGAAGGAAGGATGGAGGGAATGGATGGATGGATGGATGGATGAAGATGTGACTTAATCACAAATTTTGTCTGTGGCCATCTCTTCTTGTTCCCACCCTCAGATGGAACACACACATCTGCTCCATGGACATCAGACCGTACTCTTTTAGGACCTTACACACATTATGACCTTACACTTGCCGTGTCTCCTCATGTCCTCCCCCCTCCGCCTGTGCACCACACATCTCTGCATCCAGGACACTTCCTGGAGTGTAAGAGGCTGCGGTCTTGCTGGAATCTGGCTGGGCAGGAGGCACCCAGCTGCCTCAGGTAGGAGGAAAACATTTCCATCTGTGAGACATTCTTCTTGGAAATGATGCCCTGGGGGCTTCCCAGGGAATGTGGCATGCTGGTGTGAGCATGAGTGGGCATGCTGGGACTTAGCTTTGTTTAAAATGTTCAGCATGCCTTCTTCAGATGAGATTTATGCTTTGCCATGTCTGGGGTTAGGGCAGACATCAAATATACCTCCCCAAATTGAGGCACCAGCTGGCCAGACTGGACCCAGGTGGATCATTTGCAGAGGAGGTGGTATGGAAAGATGGACTTGAGAAATAATGTCCTGGGGAAACTGCTTTGAAAGGAATGTCAAACTGCTTAAATGAGGGGTTTTTTTTAATGAAATTAATCAACCCCTAATTGATCCTGTGAGGACACACAGTTTTCTTCAGTATAGAACCTTTTTCCCCCTCTTTCTTTGGCCATGCAGCTTGTGGGATCTTCCCTGACCAGGGGTTGAAACCACACTCTAGGCAGTGAAAGCACAGAGTCCTACACCGAACCACTAGAGGATTCCCAGGACTTCTTACAGTGGGCTTCCTGATCTGGCCGTCCACATACCCCACGCCAGAGTACCTAACAGGAAGGAAGAAACAGACAAAACCCACAGCTCAGCCTAACAAGCCTGCCCCTGGCTCTGACGTTCTGGTCGGGAGTGTCCCCCTCCCCCGACCCTGCACTGATGCCCCTGCTTTTATTGACACCTTAGCAGGGGTTCAGCCTGGCTGCATGCCGAGGCTCCCAGACCTATTAAATCAGAACCTCTGGAGTGGATTCGAGCCTCTGCACTTATGTAAAATCTCTAGGTGATTCTCTGCAGCCAGGCTTAAGCAAAAACCTGCTCTTTTAGCAATCATCCTCATAATGTTAAAATGCAGTCATTTTAACCTTACTAACAGGGAGAGAGTAATGGGACGAAGTGGGTGTTTAAACAGTTAATCCCACTAGGAGACTGTAAGTAAAGAAAAAAGTATGAGAGAAGCTGTCAGTTAATGATCACTTAAGAAAGCAGGTTTGCTTAACCACCAACCAAGCAGGCTTGCTTAGCAACAAAACCACAGAGCAGGAGCATGAGACATGCCCCCAAACAATAAAACAATGATGGGCTCAGAAGCCACATTCTGCCCAGTGAGCTCAGAAAGGCAATGATCCCTAGGACCTGCCTCTCAGTGCCCACGCAAAACAAAAACGTGAGGAAAAGGGGACGTCCTGAAACCTGAGATGATTCACGAGTTTCAGTATATGCTGCCCCCTTTTTGCTCTTTGCCATTGCACCCTGACAGTCTTGGCTTGGCCACGTAGGGACAGGAAAGCTCCTCCACCCGACGTGGAGGAGGGGTTGTTGATGGAAACTTGAGGTCTACTCAAGAATGAGGAAGAGGGCTTCCCTGGTGGCTCGGTGATAAAGAATCTGCCTGCCAACGCAGGAGACTCGGGTTTGAACCCTGGTCCGGGAAGATTTCACATGCCTTTGTACAACTAAGCCCATGTGCCATAACGACTGAGGCCAAGCTCTAGAGCCTGGAAGCCACAACTCCTGAAGCCTGTGTGCCTAGAGCCTGTGCTCCGCAACAAGAGGAGCCACGTGATGAGAAACTCGAGTGGTGAGCCTACCAGCTGCAACTACTGAAGCCGAACGTTCTAGGGCCTGGGTCCAAAACTGAGAAAAGCCTGTGTGGTAACAAAGACCAAGAACGGCCAAATAAATAAAATCTAAAATAAAAGAATGAGGTAGGTGGTCGTCTCCCCCTCCCCACTTTTCCTTTGATTGTAAAACTGTAGCCCACTAAATTCCCGAGGCGGCACGCCCTCACCTGCCCGCTTGTACCTCTCACAAGCGTCCTGTACAAATAATCTCCGTTCCCTACTTGTCACTCTGCCTCTCGCTGAATTCTTTCCATGCCAGGACAGAAGAACCTACACTCTGCTGAGTACTGAGATGTGTTCTGCCGGTCTCATTATTAGTGGAGCGATTCCTGGGACGCTGCATTTCTAGCCTGTTTCCGACTGGTACTGATGCTGCTGGACCCTGGACCACACCTGAAGTGGGGAGACTTTAGACAAAATGTGCGAGTGCTAAGTCGCTTCAGTCATGTCTGACTCTTTGTGACCCTATGGACTCCCCTGTCCAAGGCATTCTCCAGGCAAGAATACTGGACTGGGTTGCTATGCACTCTTGCAGAGGATCGTCCCGACACAGGGATCAAACCAGAGTCTCCTGCATTGCAGACAGATCATCCTTTACCGTCTGAGCCGCCGGGGACAGCCAGGACGAAACCAAACAAACTTCAAGCTCTAGTGTGGCATCCAGACCAGATTGAGATGGGAGTGGATTGAGAGGCTGTCACATGGGAGGCCAGGGCAGACATGCTGATTGAGAGCAGGAAGTGGGGAGAGCTTGGATGGATAAACAAAACAGAATAAAATGAGAAGCAAAAGAATCCAAACGGACAGATGATCTGGGCTCTCAAATGTGGGAGCAAATGGTCTGGCAGACCCGGCAGCCCTGGGGCTGGCAGCCCACCCTGTTCCTACCTCCCACCTCATCACAGCGCACAAGTCCCCTAAGGTATGGGGAAACTTTTGTCCCTGTTTAAGAAGGCCAGAAGTGCGTAAGCAGTTTTTCAAATTTTTCCAAGCGAAAAACTTTGCATGCAAAAGCCACTGAACTGAAACTGCATTTGTGTAGACTAGCTGGTTCTCTGGGAGGGTTCTTAAAGGATTGCTGCTCAGGGGTGTGTGTGTGTGTGTGTGTGTGTGTGTGTGTGTTAAGTCGCTAAGTCGCTTCAGTCGTGTCCGACTCTGTGCGACCCCGTGGACTGTAGCCCGCCAGGCTGTCCTGTCCATGGGATTCTCCAGGCAGGAATACTGGAGTGGGTTGCCATGCCTCTTCCCGGAGATCCTCTCGACCCAGGGACTGACCCTGAGTCTCTCAGTCTCCTGCACTGGCAGGTGGGTTCCTTACCACTCAGGACAGGTGCTCTGAAATCCCCAGCCCCACCAACTTCTAAAATGCTACCTTGTGAGGAAAAACAAAGGCCTTTTAGAAGGTGCATCTCAAGGTCCTGTGTAGGCATCTTGCCCCCGCCCCTCTAAACGGAGGTGTCTGGTGGCTGGGACCTGAGCTTTTCCACAGAGGGGTGTAGAATTTTAAAAATCACGCATCCTCTGGACACATTTGCTTGGGAATGTTGATTTAAACTTGACCTGTGCTTCCTTTTTTTAAATGATTTGTCTTCATGATAATTTTATTTGTTTATTTTTGGTCACACACTATGCAGGATCTTAGTTCCCCCACCAGGGATTGAACCCGTGCTCCTCGTATTGGAAGCTTGGAGTCTTAACCACTGGACCACCAGGGAAGTCCCAGGCTGGGCTTCCTTTGACAGCTGAGCTCAAAGGTCGTTGATTCTTGGATTGGGAAGATTCCCCTGGAGAAAGGAATGGCAACCCACTCCAGTTTTCTTGCCTGGAGAATTCCATGCACAAAGGCGCCTGGCGGGCTACAGTCCATGGGGTCACAGAGTCGGACACGACAGAGCAACTAACAGTCGCACTTTTCACCGGTCATCTCCCCATGGGGCCTGGGCAGCTGCAGCCACCAGTGACCCTTCCCTCCCCTTGCTCGCCAGGTGCGAGGACCTTCGGATCACAGGCTTCTCATGGGACTTAGTTCTGTATCTCTCACTGTGGTCAGAACAGAGAGCTCACACAGGGCCGGTCCTTCGTGGACTGACCGTGTGAATATCCCGGTCAATGGACTGCCTTCTCTGGGACTCCTGGGAGAGAGCCGACGGGAGGTCACTCTGTGACCTCGTCATCCAGAATGACAGGAGCAGGCCACGTCCCCAGAGACACCAGATTCAGGGAGAGAGACTCCAAGTGAGGCCGAGACAGGCATGGAGGGAGGGCCTTTCAGGTGGCTGGCGCGCCTTCTCTGAGAACAGACTGACCTTAACCCCAGGTCACCAAGGCTCTCAGGGAGGTCCTGGAGAGGCCACGGTGTCCTCAGAGACGCAGACTGAATCTCAGTGACCCTCGGCTCTCTCACCTGTAGTAATAACAGGACTGGAGCTTTGAAGAGCACTTTAAAAAAAAATTGCCTCTTGGTGCTGCGGTAGGACGGGGGAGCCCAGCAGGCTGCAGTCCGTAGGGTCACAAAGAGATGGACATGACTGAAGCAGCTCAGCACGCACACTGCGATAGGCGTGTGTGCTATTCCTACACTGCAGGACACAGTGCCAGCACCCAGGGGAAGTGTGGGGTTTCTGGTGGGCCCGGAGACAATTTTTGTGCATTGAAAAGTTTACTTGCAAAATTACCAAGATTTCTTTGACTGGTGAGATGTCCACGTTTGAAAACCCTTGTTCCTTCCTCAAGCTTTCAAGTTCATTTTACAAATCTTATTTTCCTTTTCATCATTGTGGCTAATTTTTTTTTAATTTGGACATACCTCGAGGCTTGCCAAATCTCAGTTCCCCCAACCAGGGAAAGAACCCAGGTCACAGAACACTAACCTAACTGCTAGAGCACCAGGGAACTCGCCCCATAACATTGTCTTTCTTTCTTTTAAAAAGTTTTTTTCTTTTTAAAGGAGGCAAAGCTTTAACTTCTGTCTTAGAAGTGAGTCCATGAATGGTGATATTATTTTTAGTATATTTGAAACGCTTTACAGCTTACAATTCAGAAATTAAGAGCACAGCAAACAATTCTGCACACATTCCCTCCACACGTACCCTTGCCTCACTCCAGACCCTTTGACACGCGGCAACCAGAATGATCGAATCATTAACTGGGTCGTGTGACTTTTACCCAACCTCCTCCAGGGGCTCCCTGCTCTTGTCCTGCACGGTCTCACCCCTGCAGGCCTCATCTCGCTCCTACCCAGACACCCACACATCCCAGACTGATCAGCCTCTTTTGCTTTCAGTCATTTATCCCTTCAGGACAAATGGAACATCCACTCTGGGCCAGCACTACGGGCAATGGGGAGAAGGGGGGACCAGGACAGAGTATCTGTTCTTAACAATCTGTCAGTCTAGGAGGAGACAAACAATAAACAAGGCAATGCTGTGTGTTAGTCACCCAGTTGTGTCTGACTCTTTGCCACCCCCCAGATTGTTGCCCGCTGGGCTCCTCTGTCCATGGAATTCTCCAGGCAAGAAAGAATACTGGAGTGGGTTGCCATTCCTTTCTCCAGGGGATCTTTCCCATCTAGGGATCAAACCCAGGTCTCCCGCACTGCAGGCAGATTCTTTACTGTCTGAGCCACCAGGCAAGCCCAAACAAGGGAATCAACCCAGATAATTGTGGGTAAGTACAGTCTAGATAAACAGGGTGAAAAAAAATAGGGTGAAGGAAAGACACCAGTGGGAGTAGGAGGGTGCTGTGTTAGGAGGTGTGGTGTTGTGTTTGCCTGCCAGGCAAAATCAACTGATGTTCAGGTCTCAGGTTCAGGGTTCAAATCTCAGGTAAATGCCTCCTCCCAGCAACGCCCTTCCTTCCCTCCCAGGTGGGGTGGTACCCTAGGGTTATATCCTAACAGCCTACCAGTGCATTTTCTTTTTCTTAATAATTTTATTTATTTATATTTACGACTTCCCTGATAGCTCAGTTGGTAAAGAATCCGCCGGCAATGCAGGAGACCCTGGTTGGACTCCTGGGTTGGGAGAATCTGCTGGAGAAGGGATAGGCTACCCACTCCAGGATTCTTGGGCTTCCCTTGTGGTTCAGCTGGTATAAGAATCTGCCTGCAATGCGGGAGACCTGGGTTCGATCCCTGAGTTGGCAAGATCCCCTGGAGAAGGGAAAGGCTACCCACTCCAGTATTCTGGCCTGGAGAATTCCATGAACTGTGTAGTCCACAGGGTTTATTTATATTTAGCTGTGTTGGGTCTTCATTGCTGGGTGGGCTTTTCTCTAGCTGAGGCTCCAGGGCTTCTCACTGCCTTGTTCATTGTTTGTTTCCTCTCCTAGAATGCAGCTTGTTAAGAACAGATGCTCTGTCAGTCCTGGTCATCCCTTCTCCCCGTTGCCTGTAGTGCTGGCCCAGAGTGGACACTCCATTTGTCCTGAAGGGATGAGCCACCGACAGAGACAGAGGCTGATCGACCTGGGATTATCAGCAGCGAGAGGCTTCTTTTGTTCTTTTGCTGCGGAGCACCAGCTCTAGGGTGCACAGGCTTCAGTAGCTGCAGCTCCCCGGCTCTAGAGCACAGGCTCAGTAGTTGTGGCACACGGGCTTGGATGCTCTGTGCCATGTGGGATCTTCCTGGATCAGGGATCGAACCTGTGTCTCCCGCATTGGCAGATGGATTCTTTACCACTGATCCACCAGGGAAGCCCCTATCAGTGCTTTTCCTAACACATCATAATCACGACTGGCTGCTGGGTGTCTCTTTCCCCTCCTACAGCTCCAACGTGCCCTGCTCACCCATCCAGTGCTTTTAACAGTGGCTGCAGGCTCCCAGTTCATATTGTTAGACAGCAACTGAGAGTCAGGCTAAATGGCTGCCAGCTTCCGAATCCCACACCTCTAATCAGAGCACTTCCTGAGGACAAATCCTTCTACTGGAGATATGTTTAGGAAATATGCTTTTTCACTACATAATGAGCCTTTTAATATGGAACACGCTAATGAGAAAATTAGGAAGACTGTACTGATGATGGAAGGCTGCAGTGTCTGAGGGCAATTATTTCAGTGACAGTATCACCATTAGAAAGATGGCTAAAATTCATAAGGAAATCCACTGGACAATAACAAATGAATTTTTAAAACTTCAGTGCAGGACTTCCCTGGTGGTCTAGGGGTTGAGAGTCTGCCTGCCCATGCAGGGGAGGAGGGCTTGATCCCTTGTCCAGAAAGATTCCACATGCCAAAGGGCAGCTAAGTCCTGAGCCCACCTGCCCTAGAGCCCCTGCGGTGCAACAAAAGCCGCCGGCACAGAAAGCCCGAGCGCCACAGCCAGAGAGCAGCCCCAGTCGCCGCCACTAGAGAAAGCCCAAGCAGGAACGAAGACCCAGCACAGCCAAAAATAAGTTAAAAAAACAAAAAAAAAATTCAACGTAAACAAAGTAAAGCAGCAAGTCCGTTCAATGTTCTGGGCCAATGAAGACTACGACTGGGTGGAAAGCAGGAGAGTCTGACTGTCCTGGGCTTGAGATGCCACCAGATTTCCAACCCCAGATCCTGCCATATCACAGGGGAAGTGAGTGATACTTTACCTGTCAAAGGCAAGGTGTCACTTTAACCAAGATTTGTTGCCTGTCCTCTTTGATAAATGGGATTGAAAACCTCTGCCTTTAGGTAAAGGATTTTGTTTTCAGTTTTATTTCCTTTCTACATCTTTGCTCTTTTCTCTAATTGCCCTCTTGTGATAAGAGTCTGAGAGCCCTTGCCCTTTCACAAGAACTTGTGGTTTCCCCATCACTCCCTGGTCCTCACCCCCGCCCCCCATGTGGCAGCTGTGGTGGCCCTGAAATAGTGGCCAGAGTTTTTAAGATCTAAGCTCTGTCTGGGCCCAATTCCAACAAATCATAGAAGGCTCAGTCTAGAAAAAAGAAAAAAAATGTCCCGATGGTATAGTTCCCCCAGAGGTCGCCTCCTTCTGATTCTTCTGGTATTCCAAGCACATCAGTGGACTTGGGGTCCTGGGAACACAAACAGGCCCTCTGTAGAGTGGAGGGTTTTTTTGGAGAAGCAGGAAAGGGGAAAGATTTATACACCATTTTCTGCATTTATTGAAAATGTTTAGTTTCTAAACTGCATATGTAGTGGAATGTGTGTGTGTGTGTATGTGTGTATGATAGCTGACTCTAAGGAAAATATGAATATTAAACCACATAGGAACAATCCCAAGGGAAAAAAACCATAAAGAGACATTTCAAAAAAAGTTTAGATTTCAAGAAAATTTGTATTTTCTCCTGCAGAGAAATAAAGGACCCGTGAATAGTGATTCTAAAAATATACAGGATGGCTCCAGTAGTTTCAAGGGGAATGAAAGAGATATAGCCAACTTCAAGAATTTTTTCTGAAATTGCATAAAAGGAGGGGAGAAAAACACTGAGTTCGTTTTTGAACCTGGAGACTTGAGTAATTACCGTCATTAGAACAAACTGCTTCAGAATCTGAGTCATTTGAGGTTCTTGCCCAACTGGCAATGACTTGAAAAGAATGAGGAAGCACATGTTTTCTTCCCAGCTGTACAACACAATGGTAAATTGTGCCCACTGCCTTGAACTTGTGAGCTTGGCTGCATAACTGGAATAAGCAATTGGCAGACATCAATTCCATGCCCCTATTTACGTACAGAGGAAAAAACTAGGAATCGAGGGGCAGGTACCACGTCCTGAAGGAGCTAAATAAACACTCAGGTTGGAAAGATGAAGCACAGAAATCACACAGGAAAAGAATAGAACAGCAGTATTGTCTTTCCCAATAAATTTCCATAATGGACAGGGTTTCTTGAGAGAAAGAAAACTGAAAGGATAAAAGAAGAAAACAATTACTTGGAATAGAGATTCTGGTATGTGTTAGTCGCTCAGTCATACCTGACTCTTTGCGACCCCATGGACCGCAGCCTGCCAGGCTCCTCTGTCCATGGGATTCTCCAGGCAAGAATTGGAGTGGGTGGCCATTTTCTTCTCCATGGGATCTTTCTGTCCCAGGGATCAAACCCAGGTCTCCTACATTGCTGGCAGACGCTTTACCGTCTGAGCCACCAGGGAAACCTTCATAGATTCTGGAGTCCATATTTATTTGAATGACCAATCAACTGCCTAGAAGATAAGGTCGTCTCTCTGTAATGTGTACAGATTTTAACTCATAATGAAAGAAAACAACCATGAGGCTTTAATCAGCTCTCTGAAGAAAGCAACCCCGTTCCTCACAGCTGACCCAAGCTGTTGTGGAAACATGGATCCTTACTGTTCATTAAAGATACTCATACTGAATACTTACAGAGACTTGTGCTAAACAACAGGGATAGAGATAAAGAAGTTCCAATCCTTTTCTTCAATTCAGACTTTTTTTCTTTTTGGCCGAGTGGCAGTCTTGAGGAATCTAAGCTCCCCAGTCAGGGATTGAACCTGGGCCCCCAGCACTGAAGGCACAGAATGCTAACCAGACTGGACTGCCAGGGAATTCTCCAGTTCAGACATTAAAGTCGGATTTTATCTTGAAATTATGATGCAATATGGTAAGTGCAATAAAACAGAATTTTAAATGAACTCTTTTGGCAACATGGTGGGCTGGCTACACCACATACAACCCCATGATACCAGACAAATTAATCATTCTCAAGCCTGTTTCTTCATCTTGTAAAACAAGGATACTATGAGTACCCACTTTGGGACTAGTACATAATAGAGGACAGTAAACATAGTCACTACTCGTTATTTTTATTATTTGTCATTATTATTGTCATATATTGACAATTAGGCTACGGGAGGAAAGATTAGTTCAACAGGTAGAAAATCAGCCCAAAAGAATGCTCAAAGCACTTGTGAATATGCAGTACCTATTTTTCTGGAATGCAATTGAGTCACATTTTACCGAGGGACAGTTTCTTCCCAGCAAAATGAGACTACGTCCCATGTTGTAGCATTGTGGGAATTCCCTGAAAGTAAACGTCAAGTTCCAGAGTGCACGGGGCCCACCCAATGGAAGCCGGTGTTTCGCTAGGGGAATTCTGGGCAATCGGGAAAACTGGGCAAGAGCACGTCCCAGCTCTGGCCTTCCCCCTTCCAAGACCGCAGGACGTCAGTCCCTGAGCGTGTTCGCTGTCGGGTCCTGAGTTTGGCGGGAAGGTCCGGGGGCCCCGGCTCCTACCCGCACCAGGCAGGATGCTCCTACCCCTCCAGGCCTGCCGGCGCGCGGCCCCATCTCAGCACGGCGCTTCCCGACGTGCCGCGCGGAGAGGGCTTCCCAGACAAATCAAAGACGAAAACCAACCTATGTCCCTTCCCGGAGCGACCAGCGATCTCGAAAAGCCGCGCAGTCGGTTCTCGCCTTCCTCTTACTCCAGAGGCCGGACGCCAGGTCTCCCATAGCAACTGCAGCCAATAGCAACGGGCGACCAGCCCTGGCAGGGCCCTCTGCGCAGGCGCGAGAGGGGGCGGCCCCACGGCTTCCGTTCGCGCCCAGCGTCCTTCGGAAATAGGGGTGGGGTCTGCGTGATGACGTCACGGGCCGGGGTCACGGTGGCGGGAAAAGGCGGTGCGAGAATGGAGGCGCAGGAGAGCGGTGGTGGCACGGGCGAGTGCGGGGCCCAGGACGCTGCTCCAGGCCCTAGCAAGGCCCCCGGCAGCGCCGGCCACTACGAGCTGCCGTGGTGAGGACCCAGGCCATCCACGATGGGGTCCCTGGACGTGCGGGTGGGCGAGCGGCGGGCCGTGTGTCCCAGCGTGACGCAGGGGCGGGAGTTCATTCACTTGAGCAGAGCAGGAGGTCCCAGGGTGGTGTCCAGTGGGTTATTATTTGAAGGCAGTAAGAGCTGTGGGTCGCTGAACCCCCCTGGGGTGCAGAGTGGCCAGTCTGAACTCTGGAAGCGGCGTTTTGATCACAACCCTGCTGACTGATAACAGCCACCCCCGGCCACCACACACTCTTGCACCAGGCGCTCTGCCGCCTGGGACTCTGATGATCGCTGGACGGAAAGTGTCGGACGCAGGTTCGGAATCGGGGATGGTGTTGCAGAAGGCACCGGCCTATTCTCCGTGGCTTGCTCACTTTAAATAGCAGCATCCTGGGGAGCTGGGAGGAAATGGTGACTTAGGGAGTCACCCGTCACTGGCGCAGGTGTTGGGCAGGCTTTTTTTTTTGGGTCCCGCTCCCGGAGCGCACCTCTCACAACTCTCTCCACTGGGCGTGGTCATGGTTTCCTCCCTGCCCCCGCGGTGTATTCCCATCCCTCCAGCCCACCCCACTTCTGGGTGAGAACAGATATCTAAATGAAGGGCAGTATAATTTATTGGAATATATACGCTGCGCTGTGCAGTCCCCCAGCCACTAGCCACATGCGTCTGTTGAGCACTGGAGATGATGCTAGTCCGAACTGAGATGGATTGTAAGTGTATAGCATACACGGGATTTCAAGGACTTAGTTTTTTTTTAATCTCATTAATTTTGATTACATGTTGAAAATAATAATACTTTGAATATATTAGTTTCTCTAAATTATGTTAGTATAATTAAGCTCATCCAATTTTACCTTTTTAAACGTGGCTGAGAGAAAGTGTAAAATGACATACGTGGTTTGCCTTGTAAATTTCAGGCACAACCCTATTTTAGATGCTTAAAGATAGTGTGAAAAGCAAACTGTTGCCACAGAGCTCACATTTGATAGAGAAAGACAACAAAGTGAAAAATCAACAAGTAGACATATAGTATATTTGATGCTGGGAAAGATTGAGGGCAAGAGGAGAAGGAGGTGACTGGATGTGATGGTGGGATGGTATCACCCACTCAATGGACATGAGTGTGAGCAAACTCAGGGAGATAGTGAAGGACAGGGAAGCCTGGCGTGCTGCAGTGCTTGGGGTTGCAGAGTCAGACTTGACTCAGACACTGAACAACAACAGTATTTGATGGTGCCAGGCTCTGTGGCGCAAATAGCTGTGGTGGTAAGGGAAGGCCTGTGATGAGATGGTATTTGAGTAAAGACCTGAATTCAGGCAGTAAGCCATGTGACTATTCAGAGAGAGAGCTTTCAGGCACGGGGACCAGCCGAGAAGTCCCTTGAGGAGAGTGTGTTTGTCTTGTTCAAAGTCCAGCTCAAATTTCAGCTCCAAACAACCCCGGGTGACAAGTCCTCCTTCCCCCGACTTCCGCAGCCTGTGCTTTATATAATCTGCTTAGCTTTGTCATAGAATTTGCTAAGCTCTATCTCCCCTCTAGTGGGAAAGCCCTTGATAGCAAGAACCGTGCCCTGTTCATCTCTGCACCTTCTACTTTTCTCCTCCTGAGAGTTCTGACTCCTTCCACGGCACTTGGTAAAGGGGGGCTGCATGTGAAGAATAAATGAGTAGGACCAAGCATGCTCTCATCTGCTGACCCTGGAGGAGAGCTGTCCCTTTCTTTTCTGCAGTACGTGGCAAACAAGCTTCTTTGCGTCCAGCTGCTTTTGGGGCAAGACCAGGACCTGGAGGGGGACCAGCTCAGTGAATCAGGGAGTACAGTGAAGGGCAGACGGAGTCCTGATGGTCAGATCACTGCAAGTCTGCTTCCACTTATGTTCTCAGAGCTGAAGAAAGTCACTTTTCTCTCATCACGTAGCTTGCTTGTTAATTAAAAGAGAGAAGTATTAGGAATTCCCTGGCAGTCCAGTGGTAAAGACTCTTGAGATCCAATGCAGGGGACGCAAGTTTGATCCCTAATCAGGGAACTGAGGTCCCACAAGCCATGTGATGCAGTCAAAAGAAAATTAATTTTTTAAGAAAGAGAAGCGTTGTCCTAAGGCCACCAGCCTGTCCAGTCCACACAGCCTGAAAGGATGACAGGAGAGGCCTGCGGTTTCTGTCTAGCCGGCCCTGCTGGGCCCCTGGCATGAGTCTTCAGACACAGGCAGGTGAGGGGTGAGAAGGGGGCTCGGCTGCATTGGTGTCTGTCAAAGCAAATGATGCCAGTGCCACGTGCCCCGGACTTGTGTTGTGACGGGAAGACTGTGATGCCACACAGTGCCATGTTGCTCCAGATGGCCAGCTCTGGCCCTGCTCCAGCATCAACAGGTGTTTCTCTGCTGTGGCAGGTTTGAAGCCTTTGGTACATGATTCACATGCACTTGACTTTTCAAACAGCACTAGGACACCTCTTTAAAACCTGCAACCATTTGCTATATGTTTACTGAAAGTATATCGTCTCTGACAAAGCTCCCAGCATCGCCCTTTTGTGCTTCTTGAAAATAGCCTCGTCAACATCTTTCTGCGTTTTCTTAAAAACAGGGTTGAAAAATACAGACCAGTGAAGTTGAATGAAATTGTTGGGAATGAAGACACCGTGAGCAGGCTGGAGGTGAGTGAGTTTTTAAGGTGATTGATTTTTATTTGTATTTTTTGGCCATGCCATGCAGCCTGTGAGATTTCAGCTCCCCAACAAGGGATGGAACTCCTAACCCCTGCATTGGAAGCGTGGAGTCTTAACAAAGGAAGTCCCTGAAAGATGATCTTAAACGTCTCACTGTTGTGGCTTTGATAAGCTCAAGGCATTTGGAGGAAGACAGCCACGAATCTGGAAGAATTAAGGGAATGGGAGATATTCAGTTTAGAGAGAAATCTTGAAGCTGGAGTGGCTGACTTCAAATGTTTGAAAGGCTGGCTCACTGGAGAGGACTTCCCAGATTGTTTTGTATGCTTCAGAAGCATCAGTGGCAAGCTTTCTGTAAAGGCCAGTGAATAGGTATTTTAGGCTTTGAAACCATATAAGGTCTTTGTCAAATATTCTGTTGTGGTGTTTTTTTTAAAGTTTTTTAAAAAATGTTTTCTTTCTTTCTTTCTGGCTGCGCTGGGTCTTTGTTGCTGTGCTGGGCCTTTTCTCTAATTGTGGCGAGCTGGGGCTCTAGGGCGCTTGGGCTTCAGCTGTGGCTCACCGGGTTAGTTGCCCCATGGCATGTGGGATCTTCCCAGAGCAGGGATTGAATCCATGTCCCCTATGTTGGCAGCCAGATTCTCAACCACTGGCCCACCAGGGAAGTCCAAATATTCCTTATTTTTTAAACAAGGCTTTAAAAATGTGAAAACCAGCCCTGGCTGGTCAAGTTGGCAGGTGAACCAGTTTTCACGAACTTTCTTTCCCTCAGGTCTTTGCAAGAGAAGGGAACGTGCCCAACATCATTATCGCTGTGAGTACCGGGTCCTGGCCCTGTGGGACGTCCTGGAGTCTGGGTTTCACCCCCCTCTTAGATACATTCTTGTGTACAGAGCTTCCTCCTCAAGGAGACTCATGATCAGAGCCCAGACCACGCCCGTCAGCCACAGGAGACGGTTCCCTCCCACCTGCGGGCTGGTTGCTGTAGAGATGGGGTGTGTGTGCGGATTGGGGTCGGGACAGTTCTAGGCGGGGGTGAGCGGGTACAGTGGTGAGCAGTAAAGAGGGAGTTCCAGTTGCATTAATTCTGTCGAAGCACTTACTGGAGACCTCGTTCCTAGGGCCCCCCGGGAACCGGCAAGACCACCAGCATCCTGTGTTTGGCACGAGCCCTGCTGGGCCCGGCTGTCAAGGATGCAGTTTTGGAGCTCAATGCCTCAAACGACAGGTACACCTTGGAAGTTAGGCCTGAAGGGTAGCGCATGTTGTACATTTTGAGTTGTCATAGAAACAGCTGATTTTCAGATCTCTGTAGCACACAGAGCTTGTATCGCCGGCTTTATGTTTCCCTTTAATTTTTCCAACAAAAGAGAACCAGGATTGCTGGCTTGGTGATGTGGCATCATAGGCACTTGACTTACTGCTTTAGTTTTTTTTTTTAAGGGAGATTTAAAAAATTGCTTTTAATTCTGCTAAAATACACATCACATGAAACTTGCCATCTTAAAATTTACCATCTTAACCATTTTTTAAAAATATATTTATTTATTTGGCTGTGCTGGGTCTTCGTGGCTGCATGCAGGGTACTTTAGTTGCAGCCTGTGGGATCTAGTTCCCTGTTATTGTTCAGTCACTCAGCCGTGTCCGACTCTTTGCAACCCCGTGGACTGCAGCACACCTGTCCTTTACCATCTCCTGGAGCTTGCTCAGACTCATGTCCGTTGAGTCGGTGATGCCATCCAGCCATCTCATCCTCTGTTGTCCCCTTCTCCTCCTGCCTGCACAGTCTTCAGTAGTTCCCTGACCAGGGATCAAACCCAGGCCTTCTGCATTGGGAGCTTGGAGTCTTAGCCACCAGACCACCAGGGAAGTCTCCCCAGTTTACTTTTTAGATACGGGATAGTTGAGGATTATGAAGTGAAGACCTGTTGAATAAAATGTCTGCAAAGTCTGCCTTTGGCTATTCCCTTGAGGACGTGGATCTTCACTCTGCAATGTTTTCCTGGTTTGGATGATGTGTGTAGACCTGAAACAGGCTCTAAATGCAGCTAACTGCTCATCAGCTATCAGGAGCACACCTGCAGTTGAGCCTTTTTGTAAATGCCAGTTCCAGGTAGCAGATACGAATTGGTTCAAGCTTACCATTACCTTCTTTTCTTCTCACCCATGTATCATCAAACTCACTAGTTTTGAAAACTTTGGTGGCTCTTAATTTTGTTGAAGAGAGGATAGCCCATAATTGCAAATATATGTAATTTTAGATTTATTAGAGTGATGAGTACCATGGCTTTTTCTTGTTCCTTTATCATCTGTTTCCTTCCAGTCACCTTGTCAAACACACCTGCCTTCAGCTTTTGATCTCTTACAGACTGTATGTAGATGTGGGTGTTCAAACCTCATCAAAGATGAATGAACACTGTCAAATGTTCTTTTAGCAAAACGGGATGGTCTGTGTTCTTGTTATAAGACATTGGGGAGCTAAGTCCTTCCTGTTGAGTGACTAACTGGATGAAAATATGTTTAGGTTTTGTCCTTAGAAATATGTTCACTCCTTGATTCTTTTTTTTTTTTAATTAATTAATTTATTTGGACGCACCGGGTCTCAGTTGAGGCACACGAAGTCTTTAGTTACGGCATGTGGAATCCAGTTCCCCGACGAGGGACTGAACCCAGGCCCCCTGCACTGGCAGCCCGGCATCTTAGCCACTGGACCACCAGGGAAGTCCCACTCCTCGATTCTTAAGTTTGAGAAAATTCATGGAGGATTTTGGCATCTGAGAACTCTTAAACTCTGAAATTATGTGATCAATTTCACCATCATCATCAGAGTCTAGACTCCTGTCTCACTGCTTCATTTTCTGACTTGTCTAATAATGATGAAACATCTTCCTCTGTCATTTCTCTGACATGGGTAGAAAATGAAAAATTTTGAATTTTCCACTGTGGTCAAAGATAGCATTCAGGTGGTGTATCTGAACTACTTTTGCATCTTCTAAAGATAATGTAGAACCTCACAAAGCAATCAGAAACTGAGGGATGGGGCAATAGTTAGTAACAGTTTTTTCCCCTCAGTATTGCAAAAGCAATTCCATCAGCATTTCATTTTCTTATTATTTTAGTCTTTTGTAGCATAGTTGGGAATTATTGATGAGTAATGATAAAACAGTTACTGGGATGATGAAATAGCAAATGTTTCCAGGTACAGAATGGGAGATGTAAGATTATGGAGACCCCCAAAATATATCTTAGATTGTAAAAGGGTCCAGTGGACCCATATGATAATTGCAACATAAAATATGTTTTCATTCCATTTTTCAAAAGGAAGTAAATTTTTTTCCCCTTTGTTCTTCAGAAAACCTCCAAGAAGGAATAAGAGTAATGAAATGTCAGTCCTTATAAATAGTGAGAGTTGCCCAAAAAAAGAGACTTTAAGTCTAAATTGGGTCCATGGTGGTGTCCTGAGGGTTGAAAGTCCCCCCGTGGAGGTGACTGAATTGGTCTCAGTGACAATAACCTTGTGGCTCATTGTTCCAGGGGCATTGATGTTGTGAGGAACAAAATCAAAATGTTTGCCCAGCAGAAAGTCACCCTACCCAAAGGACGGCACAAGATCATCATCCTGGACGAAGCAGACAGGTAGGGGCCTCTCCGAGAACCCGTCACCATGACCCCCAAGTCTCCTGTCTGGATTTAATAACTCAGGAGGAAAAGCTCACACTTTTGCGCTTCTGTGGTCGATTTGCTCATCACATCTTGAAAAGCGATTCCGTAGGGGCCTGAGCCTTAAACCTGATCTTAATTAAGTAACTTATAAACATCCATCTAAGACAGTTCATTAGTTTGTTCCAGCATCACTGACATGCATAATTTAAATGATTTTTTTTTTTTTTTTTGGTGAAATACAACTAACAGAAAAGTTAGCATTTCCAGTCACTTTAAAGTATACCATTAAAAAAAATAAAGTATACCATTAGTGACACTGAGTAGGCTTCCCTTGTGGCTCAGTTGGTAAGGAATCCGCCTGCAATGCAGGAGACCCCGGTTTGATTCCTGGGTCAGGAAGATCCGCTGGAGAAGGGATAGGCTACCCACTCCACTATCCTGGCCTGGAGAATTCCATGGACTAGTCCATGGGGTCACAAAGAGTCTGACATGACTGAGCAACTTTCACTTTCAATGACGTGCGTTGAGCATTGAGTCCGTTCAAGGTGTTATGCACTCATTACTGGTATAAATGAAGAACTGTTAGGTGTCATTTAGAAAAATAACAGTAGTTCGTGTTCTTTGAAGAAATTTTAGAAAATCTGAGTACAGTCTTGCTTTATTTCATCTACAGTTTTTCTACACTCTGCATTTTTACATAATTGGGATGATAATAGTATAATTTTTATATCCTGATTTTTTCTTATCAAAAGTATAGTTCCGTGTTGTTATAATCTTGTCAACATAGTTTTTAATTGCTGTATCCTGTTCCATCATGGGGCTGCATCTGAGCCATTTCACGTAGCATTAGCCGTTTCACTGCAACCCTCGCAGCAGTAGCATTTATCCAGCACTTAGATGTCTGTGTCCGCATCACGCCAGGCTCTCTGCTGCACACGCTGTGTGTGTTACCGTCTTGTTTGTCGTACCAGCCCTCTGCGGGGGGCAGTAGCATCGCCTCCTCATGGGCGGTGACGCTGAGGCTCAGATAATGAGCCCAAAGTTCCCACAGGAGCGGATGAAGGAGCTTCGGGGTGATCCCAGGCAGCCTGTGCTCTGTCCGTGTGCAGCCTGCCTGCGTGAGACCCACACGGGGTCCCGGAGGGAGACTGAGCGTGCTCAGTCAGGAGAGCAGGCTTCCCAGGGTCCCTTGGAAGGGGTCTGGGTCTCAGCTGCAGACCACCCCTGTGTTCTTCCTCTCAGCATGACTGATGGAGCGCAGCAAGCCTTGAGGAGGACCATGGAGATCTACTCCAAGACCACCCGCTTTGCTCTCGCTTGTAACGCGTCAGATAAAATCATAGGTGAGCGTCAGCTCTGCATGGCTCGGGGTCCATGTGGCATTCACGTGGGCTCTTCAGCAGCAGGAGAGGAGGCGTGGTACCAGATGGGGGCGTTTGGAGAGTGGAGACGGCTGAAGTTTGTGGAAGATTTAACGTACGAGGGTCGGAGGTGTACTGTGACCCCAGCGGGTGGCTGAAGGGTCTGCCTGGGCAGGCAGAGACGATGGGTCAGAACATTTTGAGGAGAGCCAGTAGGGCAGCAGAATGGGATGGATCAGAAAGAAGCCCACCGGGGACTTGGAGATCATGGCGTCGCCATTGTCACAGTCTGAACACGATTCAGGTACAGCTCCCAGAATTCCGCGTTCGTCCGCCTGGCGGCTTTCACGTGCGTCCGAGTCTCCCAGGGAAGCTTAAAGAAGCCGGGCAGGTGCCCCGTGCTCACCCCCGACTGGCTGGGTGGTGACCTGCCCAGACGGGCCCACACACACAGTGTACAGGGTGGTTCCGGAGCTCAGCTGGGCTGGCAGTGACCCTCCTGCAGGCTGTGGCGCGTGCATGTCTCTATCCTCGAAGATCTTTTCCCCTTCTGGGAAGGGCCAGCCCAGGCAGTGCAGGCTGGGGCCTTTACTGGTTGATATTTGAAGTCGATCCCTGCTTGCCGAGTTCCCCTTAAGCACGCGCTGGGTGGGGAGAGTGCTGTCCGCCCGGCTGGGCCACAGGCATCGTGCGGTCGCTTCCGGTAACTAAAGGACCGTCAGCGTCCCGCTGTGCATTGCCGCGGAGCCTGACTCCCTTGCCGTCTGGTCCAGAGCCCATCCAGTCCCGCTGCGCCGTCCTCCGCTACACGAAGCTGACCGACGCCCAGATTCTCGCCAGGCTCCTGAGCGTCATCGAGAAGGAGAGTGTGCAGTACACGGACGACGGCCTGGAAGCCATCATCTTCACCGCCCAGGGCGACATGAGGCAGGTGCGTGCGGCTGCCGCTCCCGCCTTCCGGGCTGGCCACACCCCTCGTTTTACGGGGAGAGGGAGGTGACTGCTGCACTGGGACGAAAATAGACCAGGGGACGTTGACCCAACACACTGTGGGGGGCCTCGGGCCTCGGGGGAGCAGGCCTGCAAGGAAGGGGTTAAACGTGGACTCCGGAGAGGAGAGCGGGGCGGGCAGAGACTCAGTAGTCCCCCTGGCCCTGTTTCTGTTCCTTGGCAGGCTTTGAACAACTTGCAATCTACTTACTCGGGATTTGGCTTCATCAACAGTGAGAATGTGTTCAAGGTAAGAGCTGGCGTGGCCATCACAGTCACCAGGGCAGTGTTTACCTGCCGGGGCCGGTGGAACCACCCAGCTTTCACTTAGGTGGTGAGAGAAACACTCCAAACCTGGTTCTGCTTGCTGGAGACAATGCAGATAGCACGTGAAGACCTTGGTTACCTAGGATGCTCAGATACGGGTCTGCCAAGGCTCCCCCTTGGATGGGCCCTGTCCACTCCTGACGGGCCTTTCTTTCTGGTTTGGGCAGGTCTGTGACGAGCCCCACCCCTTGCTGGTAAAGGAGATGATCCAGCATTGTGTGAGCGCCGACATCGACGAGGCCTATAAGGTGGGTCTCCTTGCCCTTTCCTGACTCAGGGGAAACCTCTGGCTCCTTGAGAAGAGCAGAGGGGAGAGGGGATGCCCCCTGGGCTGGGCACTTTACTCCATCTCATTTTTAACTGATGCTAGGAGTTGGGTATCCTCTAACTGATGCTAAGATTTGGGTACCCTCTACAGGTGAGAAAACTGGCTCAGAAGCTAGACACCTTATTGTAAATCACATAGCTTAAAAGTAATCAACCTGGAATTCAGCATCATGCCTTTCTACTCTAATTAGATTCTCTATAAGAGGAATTTGTCCACCAAGGACATGAGGAAAGAACAGCCCAACTCCTCGCCTATTTTTTTTTTTAATGTTTATTTATTTGACTGTGTTGGGTCTTAGTTGTGACATGCAGGCTTAGTTGCTCCGAGGTACGTGGGATCTTAGTTCCCCCACCAACTGTTGAACCCGCATTCCCTGCACTGCAAGGCGGATTCTTACCACTGGACCACCAGGGAAGTCCCCCACTCCTTGCTCTGTAGAGAAGCCAACTTCCTCTCTGTGGAGGGGAGCTGTGCCCCCCCTATCTTCTGAAGAGCCTGGGAATGGAATTCAGGGACCCAGAGCCTGGTCCTGTGAGCCGATTCCAGGGGTGTCATTGAGGTTCAGATGGCCCTCCAGTCCACCTGGGGGCAGTGCTGGGATCTGAGGCCATTGGTCTGATTGCAGCCAGTTTCCTTCTTCCTACTGCCACCAAACTAAGCTAGAAATTGACTGGATTTAGGGCAGGGCTAGACCTCGGTGGTCAAAAGTTCACCTGCCAATGCAGGAGACGTGGGTTCGATCCCTGGACCTGGAAGATCCCCTGGAGGAGGAAATGGCAACCCACTCCAGCATTCTTGCCTGGAGAATGCCCATGGACAGAGGAGCCTGGCGGGCTACAGCCCGTGGGGTCACAAAGAGTTGGACATGACTGACTGAGCACACACGCACACAGACCTCTCGTGAAATGAGCACGAGGCCGGGAGACTGAGGCAGACTCCCAGGCACACAGTCAGGAGGGAGCCGTCAGATTTATAGACATGGAGCTTCCCCAACCCTGAATGCACCCCAGGGAGCCAAGGCAACTGACTCCAGGCCCTGCAGCTGGGTGGGGTGGGGTGGGGGTTGGAACTGGGGCCTGTGGCTGAGAAGGCAGGAGGCTGCGACCTCTGTGGTCATCTCTGCCCGGGTCAGGATGTGTTCAGGCCTAACTGTGCCGTGAGTGTGTGTCACAAGTGACAACTCAGCACAGCAGTCACTCCAGGGTGCTTGCTGGGATGATTAATAAGGCATTTTAAGAGCCTTGGAGGGAGGGGACGTATGTATACCGGTGGCTGATCCTCATTGTTGTATGGCAGAAACCCAACATTGTAAACAGCAATTGTCCTCCAATTTAAAAAATAGTAACACAAGGAAAGGAAAAAATAAAAGAGCCTTGGATTAAGACGTTACAGGGCACGGTGGTGGACCTGTCTTGCAGTAGGGTTTAAAACATTTGCAGTATTCTCTTTGCCTGCTGGGAACATGGATTACCCTCCCCACCCCCCACCCCCGCTGTAAGACCTAAAGGGCATGGACCTCCAGCCGGGTTGCCGCATCGGTCTGATTCTCAGAAGCACCTGTGCTGTCTTGGATGGTCTGTCCACGCCCAGCCGTGTTGACGGGCCAGCCCTGGTTTGGGTTTAGCTGCACCCCGTCCCCCGCAACGTACCCTTGTCGTCTGCAGTTACACGACCTCCACGTGGTTTCTTTTGTCCAGATCCTTGCTCACCTGTGGCATCTTGGCTATTCCCCAGAAGACATCATCAGCAACATTTTTCGAGTGTGTAAAACCTTCCAGATGGCAGAATACTTGAAACTGGAGTTTATCAAGGTCAGTGAGAGCAGAGCAGTGCCTCTCCCCGAAAGCATGTGGGCCACGCTGAGGTTTTGTTTCACTCACAGGCCAGGCGCCTGGAAGATGCTCAGTCAATGAGAGGTCATCCCGGGGGCTAGAGGTTTGTTTACGCCAGTCCTGCCAGGCAGTGACCTAATGTTCCCTGGGATGGCTGTGTTCATGAGAGAGATATTTATTTACTTGTCATGTAAGTGACATGTAATTTAAATAAGAGTAAAATTCAACCTCTTGGGTGCATTCTGTTGACAAATGCAGTCTGGCTTTTTTTTTTTTTTTTTTTTTTTTTTTCATTTTCTTAGCAGTACCCATCAAAGAGATTCCCAGGTGGCTCAGTAGTAAAGAATCTGTCTGTCAATGCAGGAGACACAGATTTATCCCCGGTAGGGAAGATCTCCTGGAGGAGTAAATGGCAGCCCATTCCAGTACTCTTGCCTGGATAATCCCATGGACAGAGGAGCCTGGCAGGCCACAGTCCATAGGGTTACAAAGAGTCAGATATGACTGAGCAGCTGAGCACGCATGCACCCATTAAAGAACTATCAGTATTCTTTTAGGAAACAAGATGAACTTCTCAGAGCTCATTTTCCAGCTGGAGTTTGAGTTCCCTGCATCAATTTTGAGCAAACCTTTGGTTCAGATGTTTAGGTTTTAAAAATTAAAACTCTTCCCTCAGTTATTAACCAGATTTAAGTTGGATTTTTGTTTCCCCCCAGGAAATTGGATACACACATATGAAAATAGCAGAAGGTGTGAACTCCCTTCTGCAGATGGCAGGGCTCCTGGCCAGGCTGTGTCAGAAGACAATGGCCCCAGTGGCCAGTTAGAGCAGAAGCCTCTCTTGCTGGGTTACGAGAGTCCTTATTGCTGAGTCACAGCCTTTGGTTCGGAAAAAGTGATGCCCTGGGCCGACCCTGGAGCGCATCTTCCTGGTCTTCACCTTGCTTCCAGCACATCTCCCCTGCTCCTGGAGTATTCACACTCAGCCTCAGACTCACGATGTGGTGAGAGGGTGGGAAGGGACCCTCTAGGACACGGCCCCCGGTCTGTGCTTGTGTTGGCATTTTACTAATAAAACCTTACAGTTTTGTGGCAGAAAGGTGGCAGTGCCAGGCCACAAGGAAAACCAGCTTCCTGTCTCTGTGTACACCCCTAGCGTCCTGCAGGGAGAGGGGTGGTTTTGATAATAGACTGGACAGGATAATCTCAGTTTTTCTAGAAGCCATAAGGACAATCCCACAGGGTGAGCCTGGGTTTGCTATAATTTCCCAGCCTCTCAGAGCAGCCCAGGGCCCTGAGTCCTTCAGAAAGGGCTTGGCAAGAATCACCGAGGAGCGCTTCCCTGGCGGTCCAGTGGTGGAGACTCTGCACTTCTACTGCAGGGGGCACAGGTTCAATCCCTGATCGGGGAACTAAGATCCAGCATGCTTTGAGGGGCAGCCAGAAAAATTTTAAAAATAAATAAACATACATTTTTTTTAAAAAAAGTCAAAGAGGAGGATAGTGCAGATAGATGCAGAGGAACTTCCCTCCAGGTCACCTTTTCTGTGTAGCTGGGTGTATCTGTTGCTTTAGAATTTCCCAGTGATTTTTGTAGAATTGCTTTTTTGTTTGTTTATTGGCAAAAAGCTATTTTTCCCCATGTTTAAAAATTATGGAAAATAATCATTGTAGATAATACAGAGAATGATATGGTGAACTTTCACATAACTCATCTTAACAATTTTACCAACACGTTCCCGTCTTGTTCTTTCTGTATTCCCGCCCAGCAGCCCTACCACCCCACTCCCAGGTTGTTCTGAAGCAAATCCCTGGGTGGGGTTAGACATGTGTCGAGACCACGTTGCTGAACCGTCACAGGAAAGTCTCCAAGGTCACTCACTGGCTCTTTGGGTTAGGGTTTTGATTATGAGGAGGAAAAAAAAAATTAAGGTCCTCAAAAACTGCAAGCAGAAATTTTACAAAATACTTCCGCACATCTTCTCAATCTTACTTATTCATTATTATGAATTTTTTGGCTGCACCACGTGGCTTGCAAGATCTTAGTTCCCTGACCAAGGGTCGAACCCGGGCCCCTGCAAGGAAACACTGACCATGAGAGAACTGCCTGCCTCAGTCTTTTTGTCTGGAGCTTTGGGATCCTTGGGAAGCAAAGGGATACCTGCGCCCATTTTTTTAAGTGACACCCCAGCTTCCCACACTCCCACCCCCCGCTGGAGCCTCAGTGCAGCCCCGTCACACCTGTGCTCAGGCCTAAGCTGTCCTCCCCGCAGGTGAGGCCGGGCTGCAGGGCGTGAAGGGGCTGCCAACAGCTGTGTTCCAGATGTTTTTTCCTCTAATTTCCTAACTTGCAGCATTGACTTCTCATGGAAAGAACTGATGAGACATCTGGAAAGAGGTTCCTGTTCCCAGCCTCCTCTCCAGATCTGGGAGTTTTGGGGCTGTTTTAAGGATTTGGCTGCACCAGGTTGCAGCATGCCGGATCATCCATCTTTGTTGTGACAGCATGCAGGATCTTTAGCTGCGACTTGTGAACTCTTAGTTGCAGCCTGGAGGAGCTTTGACGGCAGGGATGGAACCCAGGCTCCCTGCATTGGGAGCAGAGTCTCAGCCGCTGGACCACCAGGGAAGTCCCGTTCTATGAAACAAGTCTGACCATCTCCCTAGAAGGTTCTAGTGAGGCGGAGAAAGCTGACAGGAGAATCACTGCTTTTAAACTGGAAATGTTTATTGAGACGTTTCGGTCGGAGGAGGCGCTTTGTCTCCCTGATTCTGGCTTTTTTGAGGCAGAGGGTCCCACAGACTCCCGTCTGTCCCATGAGACGGTCGTGTCCCTGCCCCGTTGGCCGGGGCCCCAGGCTACTCCCCGCCTGCCCCTTCCGCAGTCTGCCCGCAGCGGACGCTCCCGCCAGAGGCTCGCAAAGTTAGCTGCGGCTTCATCTCTGCTTCAGTCACCCGAGGCCCAGAGAAAGGAGCGCCGGGGCACCCCCAACTGTTGAATTACACGTAATGCTTACAGGAGACAATTTATTACACAACCTCTACCCTGAAACGCAAAATATTAAATACGACTCCACCTGCATAAATTAACTGTACAAGCTTATCCATCACGAAATCCCAGCAACCAATGTTAGTAAGCAATTTGGGATCAAAATCTAAAGCAAAAAAAAAAAAAAAAAAGGACACGAACACCCATGTAGTATGATGTTTTCAATTCGGGTAGAGGGGATGCGGCTGCCCTCAGTTCTGGTCACGGGACCACCGCCAGAGCCGCCCGACCCCGGGCTCCTCCTGCCTTGCCTGTGGGAGCCGGTCAGAGGTTGGCTCCACATAACTGTCCTTTCCCGGGCTGGGTGCCCCGTGGCCAGCCGGCTGGTCCTCAGGACACGTTGATGCCCCTCCCAGGAGTAGCGGTAGGGAGTGTAGAAGTTGAGCGTCTCTGGAGAAGGGATCCTGGGGAGGCGATAAATGGTTCCCTGGCTCCTTCAATGAAGAGCAAAGGTATTTGTTAAAGAGGGAAAGGTTTGCCTGGCCTGATGCTTTGTCCCCTCGGCCCCGGGAGGATACACAGCGATGGTCAGTGAGCAGAGAACCTGCCCATCAAATGAGCATGTTTCTTATTCCAGGAGCCAGGAGCTTCTGCCTCTTTTTTTTTTTTAGGCTGGGGATCTTTTTTTTGAAAGGCTGGGGATCTTAGTTCCCCAGTCAGAGATTAAACCCCCATGGAAGCTCGGAGTCCGAACCACTGGACCACCAGGGAAGTGCCTGCTTTCTGTTTGAATTCCTGGTGACCAGGGGTACCAGGCCCTAACTCCACTCTCCAGCCTTGCCTGGCGGCCCTTCCACCTTGAACATTGGGATTAGGCCTCTCCAGCCTTGTCGGGCCACTCTGGACACCAGCTTGTGGCGTTCAGACCTTCTTGTGTGCGAGGTCGAGGGTGTAAATTCCAGCCAGCCGTAGCCCGACTCCAAACTTGAAGCTCCCCGTATCATTTGTCAGACAACGTACTCTAATTTCTTTCCTCTTAGGAACCTGCACAGCCTCTCTCCTCCTGCCCTCTCCCTGAATCCAGATGCAGGTCTCTTAACTCCTCACTTCATACAACCTCCTGCAACCTTCCTACACCTCCGCCAACTTAGCAGGCCCAGACATACACCAGCCTTCCCCACAAAACCCGCGCTGCCTGTCGCCTCCCTGACCTCAGATGCTGAGAGTGATGCCCTCGCCTTTGACTCGGGAAAACCCCCCAGGCCTCCTCAATCCTCGCTTCACCTGGCCGCTGACACGTGGCGCATCAGGGAGCCCCTCCAGCTCCACAAGCAGGGTCTGCCTCCACTGCGGCCTCCCGGCTTCCTGCCCGAACACACTGGCGTCCCTGCCTCCCCTGTCCCCTGTATTTATGGCAGTGATACCTGAGAAACATCAAGTCACTCTTCCCCTGCCGAGCACATCCCCCATCTCAGAAAAAACCCAGCTGCTGGCCCTGTCCTCCACCTCTGCCACTCCCCCATCGCTCTGTTCTGTTCCCCTCCTGTTTTTGGACTCAGGCTCCGGTCGGGGTCCTTTCCTCCCCCAGAAGGATGAGGAGGGGTGCTCTGAAAGATTTCTCTGCTTCCCAGCTTAAACGACGGCACCCTCCCCCCCCCCATGTTCCTCCTGCCTCTCCCCACCCTTAGCATCCACTGCTCAATTTCCTTTCTCCCCGCCCCTCTCCTCCCTTCCCTTGTCTCGCCTCTCCTCTTCCAGCTAGTTCTCTGGTTTCCTCTCTCCCACCAGAATGGAAATCCTAAGTGGACAGGGATTTGTGTATCTTCTCTTTACCACTGTGTTCCCTGCCCCTAAGGCAGGACTTGCCCCGGCAGGTGCCCCCTAGGTGCTGGGTGAGTGAATGAACCATGGGCTCTGCCCTTCGGGCTTAAACGCCTGTGGCTGATCCTATTGCTGGTTTCTCAAACAGCCCAGGCGTGCCCCCAGTGACAGGCTTGCCCGTGTCCCCTAGATCGGGACTTCAGGCAGCCTTTCCAGGGCCCTCGGGTCGACTCCCTCCCTCCCAGAGACAGGGCCTGGGCTCTTACATCTCCGCGCTTGTGTGTCCATCCCCTCCTCCACACACTCTAGGTGGGGGCCTCGGCTCTCCTTGGGGGGCGCCAAGCGATGGTGTGTGAGCACTTGGCACCATCACCAGCCCCCCATCCCGCCCCATCCCTGAGTCCAACATGGGCAAGTCATCCTGGTCCTGCTTTTTTTTTTTTGTGGCTACACCACATGGCATGCAGGATCTTAGTTCCTCAACCAGGGATCAAACCCATGCTCTTTGCAGCGGAAGCACGGAGTCCTAACCACCAGACTGCCTGGGAAGTCCCTGGCCCTGCTTTCTGTGCGGGTGTTGTGTGTCCCATCTAAGATGCAGGTCCCAGTAGCTCCACGTTGCAAGCGAGGAAATGGGTCACGGGAGGTTAAATCACCCTCCAAGTTTGCAGAGGCCCACCCAGACTCACTAGCCTGCCCTGCCTAACACGCCTAGGGCTGAGACTTTGTGTCCGCTGTAAATATGTCACCTCACCATGCCAGCCACAAGAGTTGCGGGTGGGCAGGGACTTGTTGGGAGGTCCAGCGCCCCAAGAACCCACCCCGTTTCAGCACCCATTGGTGCTGTCCATGGCCCCCGCTGTGGCTCCTCCAGCCCCGGCTCTCTGCTTTTCCCAGGGGATGTGGTCCCCCCACCCCTGTGCGGCCCACCAGACTGGACTGTACCTTCCTCCGGGTCTTCCCTAGGCTTCGGTGGCTGCCACGTCCCCGTTCACATAGTCGGGCTCCCCGTCCTCGTCTGGGCTTCCTGCCAGGGAAAGCGGTGCTTCCCGCAGGGCTGACTCTGCAGATCCACGAGCAGATGGTCAGAGGGTTCACACGGACATGCTCAGCCCAGCCCTGTCTCCGCAGGAGGTTCCACGCAGCCCACGGGAAAGGCACATTGGGTGGTGTGTCCGTCCCTTCCCCTCTGCGATCTGCCAGCGGTCTGTCCTGCCCGGAGCAGGGCAGGTGCAATTCCATCCAAGCCACTGGATGGGCAGTGGGCCAGGAGGACCCGACCTCAGAGGCCACGGTGCTCCCGAAGGAGGTCCTGCCACGGTCAGCCACTGATGCACCAGAAGCTTCGCTGTGGGATCAGCTCAGCAGGCCTTGGGGGAGCCCACCTGGCCTCGTCCTCCCAGATCCCCTAAGCACCCGTCTCTACCCCTCCCCCTGACTGTGTCCCAGGCTAGGGCGCCGCCCCACCCCGCCAAATGCAAGCCAGCTGAAGGCAACCATTCAGGAATGCCTGGGCTCCGGCCACATACCCACGACTCTCTTGGACTCCCGCCACTGCTGGATGGACGCCGAGTTCTGATAATCCTCAGACCCCTCGTCCCCTGCAGGGAGAGCACCCGGACAGGGGCTGGGGAAGGGGCAGCCACCGCGGCCATTCCTCAGGCCAGCGAGGTGCCGTGGCCGCCCCTCTAGGGGGGCAGCCTGCATCCTTCACGTGCTTGGCAGACCCTCGAGGGAGGGAGGGAGATCCAGGGACTGACAGGGCCTCCTCCCGGGACACAAGGTCTAGTACTGGTGAACCCTGCAGCGGAGGCTCCAGACCCCAGCAGTGCAACCTTACCTGATTCCACTCTCTTTGGCTTGCAGATGAGCACGTTCTCATAGGAATTGGTGTCATCGTCATCTGCCAGGGAAAGGGGAGAGGGTGGGGGCTGCTGGTGGGTCCTGCCCGACAAGCCTGGCTCTTCCTCCCTCCCTCTGTCTCATCAAGCCCTCTCTGGGTCCCACAGGGCCTTGAACATTCTCCTGGACAAGCTTCTTAATGGGCAAAGGCCTGTCTCCAGTGGCTTCCACCCTGGGCTCCTTTTATCTTTCAAAGCTCCCCTTAAATGCTCTGGGGAGGGGCAGGCCCACCATGGATAGTTAAGAGAAGGGAGACCCATCTCTATGTGGGCAAAGAGGGGCAGGCAGAGCCACTGGGGGCGCAGGAGACAGGAACCTGCCTAACCCTTCAGGCAGTGGGGCAGACTGAGGATCCTCTGCTGGGGGGCCTAGGCTGGGTGTGGCATATCAGAGCCTGGTACCCTGGCTTTGCACCCCATCCCCACCCCCCAACAAGGAAGCTAAGCTGTAAACACCACCCTGTCCAGCTTCCATCTTTGTTGGAGAGGCTCTGAGAAGTGAGGGCTTTCCCCCCAATATAGTAGCGCAGGGGGTGAGAAGAAGACCCTCACTCCCACTCCAGCTCGGCCTAGGCAGGGGGCCCAGGCCTGTGCCCCCTTCAGCAGGCACTGCCCACCCTCTTGTTCTGTAAAGCCAAGGTGTTAAAAGCCCCAGGGTTCCAGCACCCCCAGGGCTGGCAGGGCTTGGCATCCTTCAAGCAAGTCTGCCACTTCCAGGGCCTTCCTCCAAGGACCCATGTATGCCCAGCCTTGAGGGGGGCCCTGAACGACAAGGGGACCAGCCTGCCCCTGGTCCCTGCCCTCAGCTCCCCTTCTGCTCCCGGACTCCTGCTCCCTCCCATCCCTGCCCTCCTCTGCATCTCAGCTCCTGCCTGCAGTGCCAGCCTCTTCAGTCCTCCTAGGTCCTCCTCAGTCCTCCTTAGTCCTCCTGGGTCCTCCCTCGGTCCTCCCCATCCTCTCGGGTCCTCCCAGACCCTCCCAGATCCTCCTCGATCCTCCCCCAGTCCTTCTCGGACCTACTAGGTCCTCCCAGGTTCTCTCCGTCCTCCCGGCCCTCCGACGATCCTCCCAGGTCCTCCTCGTCCTCCCCTGCCCACCCCCCACCCCCCCCACGGGGGGTGGCTTCTGGAGCTGCTCTGCCCTCGCCGTCTCCTCTGCCTCACCTTCCGCGGGCTTCTGGAACGGATCGTAATTGTAGTAGTCCGTGGAGGTGGGGTCTCTGACAAGAAAACACAAACACAGCACCAGCTGCGGGGCAGGCCCGTGGTGCAGGGCGGGGGCTTCACGTAGGGGGCGGTGAGACCACGGCCGCCCCAGCCGTCGTCACCCCCCCGGAGCCCGTGGGGGGCTCGGCCAGGGTCTCACCCCTGAGCCACCCTGGGGCTGAGAGCGTGGTGGCCTGGCTCCAGCCACCGCGCCCGGTGACTTCAGGCAAGTCGCCTCCCGCCCCGGAATCTCAGTTTGCCCAACAGGGAGTCCAGGAGGAGACGTCCTGGGTGCCCTTCCTCTCGAGGGTCTGCAGACGCGGGGTGAGCCCCGCCCACCCCAGACGGCCACGCCCGCCCAGACGGTCCCGCCCCCGAGCAGGGCTTCGTCTCTGCCCCCGCCTCATCCCCAAGAAGCCACGGTCCTCTGAGGGGGCGCGGTGCTGCGGGAGCCTGCCCGGGCCCGCGGGTTTCCAGGACAGGAGGCCATTCTCAAGGAAGGAAGCTGAGGGCGGGGGCGGGACGGAGGTGGCCAGGGCCCGCAGAAGGCCGCTCACATGTAGGCTTCCTCTGATCTGGGTCTGCTTCCTGCGGGAGGGGGCGAAAATTAAGCCGTGGAAGGGGCTGTGGGCCCGCACCACAACACCCTCCTGCCCAGAACCCACCTACCTTTGCTGAAGTACTGGTACCTGGGGGATGAAGAATCTGGAAGAAAGTCCAGGCCCATTGGCTCAATGCTGGTTCCCCACCCCAGGCCCCTCCAGGTGTTTCCCAGTCTTCACACCTTCACATCTGCTCTGTCCCCTCGCCCCACTGGGCCAGCCATTAGGCCTCCCAGCAGCCCAGCTTGCATGTCTCTCCTCTGGGAAGGCCTCATGCTTACTACCTGTCCCATCAGGTATTCACCTGTCTCCGTCCCACCTTGCCCCAGCCCCCACCCCTATGTCCCAGGCCACTCACCCTCGAGGCTGGGGGAGAACCGCAACAGCTTGTCCTTCCTGCATGGGAGGGGGGGCGGGGCTGAGAAGGGGCTGGGAGGAGGCCCCCTGGGTTCCTGGGGGTCTGGAGCCCACAGCCTTCCCTGGTGGGGCCCTCAGAATCAGAACTGGGGCTCTGAGGTCTGAGGAAGGAGCAGGATCTTGGCCTGGGCTCCTCAAGGTGGGGACCCCCCAGGGCCCTCCTCATTACCTCCCTTGGGTCTGGGTTTGGGGGCTCATTCCTACCTTGTCAACTCCATGTTGGAGGCTGTGTCCCCGGGCCAGGCCTCCCTGACCACTGCAAAGGATGAGGGGGTGTTGGCTGGGACCCAGACCAGCTGGTCGGTGAAGTCCCTTCACCCTATCACCCCGCCCGATCAGGCCTGGCCACAGCCTCAGAACAATGAGGACGAAAGGGACTTTGAGGCTGACACCCCCAACCCTGAGCCCAGCCTGGGACCCGTCTGCCAGGGGACTCACAGGTGTAGGTCCGGGCCACTGCAAAGCTCTGCTGATTCTCTTGCCTGGAAACACAGAGCTGCGCTGAGTCAGGGCCTGGCCTCCCACAGCCCCAGGGACAGAGAGGGCAGAGGGACAGGGAGGGACGGACCACGGCGAGAGTGAGGGGGTGCTGCCAGCCCTCCAGGACTCAGATCTGGGGCTTCCTGATGTGTTCCTCGTCTATACAGCTCCCCCACCTGCCCACCAGGTGCCCACCCTTCTCACACAGGCCTGGGCTGGAGCCAGCCAGACACATAGACGGTCAGGAGGGCCTGTGGCAGGGCTGGGAGAGCTGCTCAGGGACCTGGTGGTGACTTCAACCAGGAGCAGCAAAGATGCTGCCCCCACCACCTACCACCCCAGGAATGTTTAAGATTCCTTTGAGAGCATGGCCTGCCCGAGATGTTCAAACATGCCATTTATTCCCCAGTAACTGATGAGGCAACTTCAGGGCTTAGCAAACACAGCTAGGCATCTAACTATCACTTTCTTCCTTTCAGACAGAACCTGATTTGTATTTAGACAGTAACATGCCCATCTATATGACTCTATTTACCAATAAATGAATGACATCAAACTAAAAACCTTCTGCTCAGCCAAGGAAGTCATCGACGAAACCAAAAGACCATCTACTGACCAGGAGAAGCTATTTGCAAATGATATATCTGATAAGGGGTTAATGTCCCTTATAATATAATATATAAACAACTCATAACTCAACAACCAAAGAACAAACTGATTAACAAAATGGGCAGAGGAACTGAATAGACATTTTCTAAAGAAGACTTATAAATGGCCAACAGATATGAAAAGATGTTCAACATCACTAATTATGAGGAAAATAAATGCAAATCAAAACCATGGTGAAGTTTCACCTTAGACCTGTTAGAACAACAATATTATCAAAAAGGCAAGAAATAAAAAGTGTTGGTAAGGATGTGTATGAAAGGAAACTCTTGTGTGCTATTGGGGGAATATAAATTAGTGTAATCACTATAAATTCAATATGGAGATGCCCCAAAATACTAAGGATAAAACTACCATATAATCCAGCAATTCCACTTCTGGGTATTTATCTAAAGAATATGAAATAACTAATTTGAAAAGCTATATATAGTGCTGCAGGAGACTCTTGAGAGTCCCTTGAACAGCAAAGAGATCAAACCAGTCAATCCTACAGGAAATCAACCCTGAATACTCATTGGAAGGACTATGCTGAAGCACCAATACTCTGGCCACCTGATGCGAAGAGTTGACTCACTGGAAAACCCCCTGATGCTGGGAAAGATTGAGGGCAAAAGGAGAAGGGGGAAGCACAAGATGAGGTGGTTGGATGGCATCACCGACTCAATGGACTTGAATTTGAGCAAACTCTGTGAAGGACAGAGGAGCCTGGCATGCTGCAGTCCATGGGGTTGCAGAGTCTGACACAACTTAGCAACTGAACAACAAAAACAAAATATGTGCCCTATGTTTGTTACAGCGCTATTTATGATAGCCAATACATGGCTATCATGTAAACATGTATCATGGAAACAATCTAAGTGTCCATCAACAGAGAGATGAATGAGTAAAGAGGATGTGGTATATATACACAATGGAATACTATTTACCCATAAAAAGATAAAATCTTGCTATTTGCGACAATGTGGTTGGACCTTGAGGGTATCATGCTAAGTGAAAAAAGTTAGAGAAGGAAAAATTCCGTATGATTTCACTCATATGTGAAATATAAAAAACAAACAAAAAACAAAATAAATGAACAAACCAAACAAAAACTAACTTGTAGATACAGAGAGAAGAGTAGTGTTTACCAAAGTTGAGCGGGCAAAATGGGTAAAGGGGATGAACTGTGTGATGACAGGTGGAAACTAAATGTTTGTTGGTAAGCTTGACATAAGGTATACAGAAATAGAAATAAAATATTCTACATGTGAAACCTAAATAATGTTCTAAACCAATGTCACTTCAATTGTTTTTTAAAAAAGACTATTTCCCAGCCTCCCTTGCACCTAAATGTGACCATGTAATTAGACTCTGGTTAATGAAATGCAAGCTTTCAGGAAAGCGCCTTAAAGGAGGCACTGCCAGCTGGGATGCACCCTTTTTGTCTTCCTTCTTCATTCTTACTGCTGCATGGAATGCAGAGATGAGGGCTGGAGCTTGAGCTGCCATTTTGGCCTGTGAAGTGCCTTTGGGAATTAATGCCACCACTAAGCATAGTGGAGCAGATTAGCTAATTATAAAAGCCTTTTCGGTTTCTTCCATGGACCCGAATGGCGAGCTGGTCCAGTCTTTCAGGAGCTCCTGAGGGGTGAAAGTGATCTGATTTAGGAGCAAGGACCTAAATCCATAGAAGAGAGTCTGGCATGGCTTCTCAGAGGAAATGATGCAGGAGCTGGGCCTGGCACAGGCTGGTAGGACTGAACCCAAGTGCACTGGGGAGAGCCCAAGTCTCCTCTCTGATCTCCTCCCACTCAGGCCTCTTTCCCCACCTCCCACATGGGGAGGTTTAACTTGTGCCTCTGAGGATCTTCAGTTCTAAGATTAATCAGGGGCCTGGAGTGAGCAGGGATTAAGGGAGGAGGGGAGAAGGGAGATATTGAGGAACTTGCCTTGGGGCGGGGGTGTGGGCAGTGGGGAGGGCACCAGGGGAGTCCAGTCCACCCCCCCAGTGGAGGTTGTAGGCTGGCGAGCCAGAGGACCAAGGGACCTCAAAAGGCTGGAAAGGTCCAGCCCCAGCCCCAGGAGCGGGCATCGATGGGAAAATTCTATTTTCAAATCTCACTGTGGTTTTTCAGTTGCAAAAGGAAATGAGAAGAGGGTGTGTGAGCGAGTTTGTATGTGAGTGCCTGCCCAGGCGTGCAAGCAGGCCCTGTGTGTGTGTGAGAAGTGCATGCATGAATGAGTGCTGGGGGAGCCAGTGGGTGTGCGTGGGCGTGCAGGCCTGTGCACGTGTGTGCACGCAGGTCTCGGAGCGCTCCACCAGCACACTGCTGGCCACAGCCCTTCTGCCGGGGTCTTGACACTCTGGGGTCGGTGACAGCATTTCTTCTCCCCTGACCACTGCCCTGCTTCCAGCTCTCCTGTGACTTCCCTTGGCCCTTAGGACAAAGGCCAAGGCCTCTGGCACAGTCAAGACTCTCCTTCCTCCAAATTCAGCTCACTACTCTCATGTTCACTCTGGCCGCATCAACCCCAAGATGGTGTCCACCCCGGCCTTAAGTCAGTGACTGCCCACACTGCTCCCTCTCTCTCTGGAATGTCCCCCTTTCCCCTTCTGTCTCTCTTCAGATTCTTCCCGCCTCCTCCAGGAGGCCTTCCCTGATCCCCCAAGTTTCATGCCCACATCCTGTCTCAGACCCAGCACCTGGTCCCTGGTCCCTGTCCCTGCAACAGGAGGGTGGGATTCCTCCGTCAACCCCCAACAGCAGAGCCTAGACCCCACCAGGCTGGGGTCATGGCGGGGATTTCTGGAGATGCTCCTGGGCTCACTGGAGCGTGCTCCCCACCCTCCCCGACTAGTCTGGGGTAGGGTTTGGGCGGTCCCTGGGCACCCTCTCACCCTCCCCTAAGTGCTGAGGACCCACTGGAGCCCAGCATGGAGGAGGGGAGAGTGAAGGGGTGAGGGGTGGGGGTGGGGATGCCCGAGGGGATGCCCACAGGGACGGCCCCCGCCCAGGCAGGACACACAACATCACCAGGCTGGGGAGACACTCACAGACTCCTCTGCTCATAGATTTTCTCAGACTTCTTTGCACCTGCAAGAGCAGGACCAGATTAGCCAGTTCCCACCCCCTCCCCCCCCCCCCACCCCCACCGCCTGCCGGGGCCAGGTGGGAGCTAAGATCTGAGGCCCAACCATCTCTCCTGTTGCCCTGGGCAGGCCTCAGACCGGACGTGGGGGCTGGGCCACTCATCACCGGGGAGCCACCTGACCCTGGCGAGGTTTGCTCACCATTTATTTAGGAGAGCAGAACGTGAAGGCAGACATTGCAGGCAGCCCAGCCCCCTCTCCCCTCCCTTGTCCAGCGCAATCCATGCGCAGACAGATGCCTTTGACCCCGGAGAACCAACACTCCCATTAAGTCAGACCCGTGGTCTTCAGAGAACGATCAGGAGCCAGGCCCCTGGGTTTCACTTCTGCGCCCCCAGGCTTATCTGACTGCCCCTTCCGAGCAGCCGGGTCTGGGCCTGAGCGGCTCTCAGGGGACACTGCCCACTCCTCCCACAAGCCCACGACCCCCAGGCTTTACCTGGGCGGGAGCAGCGCACGCACAGGCCGGCCGCTGCCCCCAGCAGCAGCAGCAGAGCCGCCCCCGGCCACAGCAGCTCTGTGTCTGCACTCATGTCCACTCCGGGCCGCTCTTCTTCCTGCAGGGCTGCGACAGGGGGCACTGTGAGCCAGGGTGGGGGCCACAGGGACCGCCCCCCCCCCCCCGCAGGAACCCTCCCCTCATTGTCCCCTGACAACCCAGAGTCCCCTACCCTCCCTGCTCTGGGACCAGACGGGGACAGAACCAGCCCTGTCCACTCATCTGACCCCAGACCCGTGCCTTGGGACCCCCAGGGCCATCATCAAGTGCTGGAAGGTTCTGGAAACCTGCCTGTAAGCACACACTCCCACGCACACCTTCGCTTAGTCCACCCAGCCACCCCTCGAGGGAGAGGCTCACGCCGTTTCACAAATAGAGAAACAGAAGCCCCAAATTCCACAGCTGCAAAGGAGAAAGGCAGGATTTGAACGCCAGGCTCCAGACCCTAGGGGCTTCCCAGGAGGTGCTAGTGGTAAAGAAAACCTGCCTGCCGATGCAGGAGGCTTAAGAGATCTGGGTTCGATCGCTGGGTCAGGAAGATCCCCTGGAGGAAGGCATGGCAACCCACTCCAGGATTCTTGCCTGGAGAATCCCATGGACAGAGGAGCCTGGCGGGCTGCAGTTCACACAGTTTCGCAAGGAGTTGGACATGACTGAAGTGCCCTAGCACGCATGCCCGCACTCCAGACGCTAATGCTGGTTCTGCTCTTTCATCCTGTGAAGAAACCTCCTGCGAACCCAGCTTTGTTCCCCAAGCTCAGAGTCCACTACCCCTTCTACACCAGAGCCCCCATCCAGCCTAGGGTGATTCTCTGCTCCCACCCAAGGCCGCCCGGGGAAGCTGGAGGTGCAATTTCCATTCCTAAAATGCCTGTCTATCCAGATGCTCTGGCTCCTCCTGTCCTGGGAGCTGGGAGGAGGGAGGTCAGGGAGGCTTCTTGGAGAAGGTGGGCCTGAGACCAGGACGGGGAGAAGGATGCCTGGGCAGAGAGGGACTTTGGCGGCCGGTGGAGGAAATGTGCTGGGAGGTGGTGTCAAGAGGCCGCTCTGTGGTCAGTGGCCAGTCCCAGCCTCGGGGCCTCAGCGAAGCCGCCAGCAGCCACCTTGCAAGGCCTGCTGAGTGCAAGTTCAGCCCTCTTGAGGGGCCCTCCAGGGAGATTTTTTGCAACTCTAAAGAGACTCAGCCCCCTCGCAAAGGCCAGTGACAGAGGGTAGCAGGGGTCCTGTGGGGCCTGTGCCCCACGGTGGGCACGTGGAGCCCACGCTACGGAGCATCCCTTCTGTGAACACCAGTGCCTCTGGCCTCGGCCACCTGGGAGGAGGCTTCTCCCCGCTTCACAGCTGCGGGAGGCGAGGCTGAGGGAGACCCAAGCTTTGTGCGGGCCTGCCTCCTCTTTCCGGCTCCCCCAGAGGCCTGCACCACACCCCGCGGCCCTGCTCACCACCCCGAGCTTCCCGAATCCCCATTTCAAAGATGACAGGGAATCTCCGTGTTGGGCCCAGCCTCTGTCAGCGGCCCGTCATGCAGAAGTCATCTCTCCTTCCCACACCTGCCAAGTGAGTCAGCAGGAATACCACCATTCCCAGACCTTGGGACCCAGTGACCTCTGCATGAGGAGAGGATCCTCTAGGAGCCGGGGCACCGTCTTCCTGGGCCACATCCCCTCCACTCTCCGCAGACCTCCCTCTGGTCCAGGGCCGCCTCCCCTCGGCCCTCCAGCCAAGGCCCAAATCCATCCAGGGCTGGTGAGGTTGGAAGCTCCTGGTTTTGGACACGGGGGACCCCTACCTGTATCTCAGGGTCTCTTGGCCTCAATTTTCTCATCTGTAAAACTGGGATCAACCAGGGCCTTCCTCCAACAGCTGTGGGGAGGACACACACGTCCAGCCTGGACCACAGTCAGGGTTTCAGGAAGAGAAACTTGCTGAGTGTCGCACTTCCGGTCGGCTGGTTTGGACAGTTCCCTCGAGCGCCTGCCCCTGACACATTTATCTTTTGGTCGAGATAAAGGCTCTTTCTGCCCCCAAGGAGGTTTCGGGGTAGACCCATGGGGGGTTACTCCCGTGGGACAAGGGTCCGGCACTGGCCACCCCTAGCGTCTGCTTGAGAGCCCAGGGACAAGTCCACACGCTCCACTTGGCATTCGAGGCCCGAGGATCTGGGCTCTGAGCTCTGCTGTGCTCCCTCCGCGAGGACCCCTGACCACCCGAAAGCCCTCTTGCTTCCCGGTTCTGCTGTTCTGGGATGAGCTGCACAGTCAGGCGTGCCCCGAGTCCTGGTCCATCTCCCCCCGGCCTGGCACTGCGTGAGGGAAGGGGGCAGGGCATGAGAACACAAATTCTGCCCCAGCGGCTGAGTCCCGATGCCACCGGTCGCCCTGTTAAACGGGAGGAAAGTCTGACACTCAACCCTCGGGTTCGTCATGGGAGGCCCAGCACTGAGACGACACCCGGAAGGTGCTGCTGATGGCTGGCGTGGGGCACAGCTGGCTGTGACCGCCGCGACTTGTCATCATCACGGTGCCCGCGGGATGGGAAGGGGTAGCTGCATCCTGGCTGGATGGCCTGCCCTGGACCTTGTGGGGCAACCCTGCCTGAAGCCCCCCCTGCCTGCTCCCCCAGACACGCAGGCCTGAGCCTGCCCCAGGCGGGGCATCGTGCTGGGACCCTGGGGGACCCTGGGATCTGAAGGCGAGCGTGGTTGTTGCCCCCAGCCCCGCAGCTGTCACAGAGCCACAGAGCATCACCTCGGAGAGGTCAGCTCCTTTCTTCTCCAAGGGAGAGGGCGGCCCAGAGAGGTGAGTACTCGCCCAAGGTCACGCAGCGGAGCAGTCACAGAGCCAAGACCCGCACTCAGGGCAGGTGGACTCTAATGCCTACACTCCTTCCCACAAATCCTGTCTTAAATTACATTTTTTTAAAAGAATCACACAATATGGTTTTTAAAAGATTCATTTGAGGAAGAAACTAGGACTGCCTCTAGGTTCCCCGAGACCGACACTGACTCAACTCGTCCTCTGTCCTGTTTTCCCACCCAGGTCTGAGAACAGGCGGAGGGCGGAAGGAGAGGGGCTGGGCCCCCGCAGCACCAGGAGGGCCCCCAGGGGCCAGGCCGCACTGGGTGGAGTGGGGAGGGGAGGGGAGGGGAGGCCGCTGCAGCCCCAGGCCTGCAGGCCAAAATAGCAGAAGGGGAAGTGGGCAGTTTTCAGATGAACAAGGTTTGCAACAAGCCCACGGCGGAAGCGCTCTCAGGGACGGGCTGAGCCGCCCCAGCTCCCAGCCTCCCGCCCCCAGAGGCCCTTGGCGACCCTCCTGCCCAGCCCCCCAGCCCCCCTCTTGCTGTGGGTAGGGAAACTGAGGCCCGCCGGGGCCAAGGGGCAGGCTGCAGGGTGGGGATGGAGTCGGAGGCCCCCACCCCAGCCCTGGGAAGGCTTTATCTGCTGGTCTCTGCTCTGTTTCCCCAAAGAACCTTGGCCTTCAGATGAGACCGACCAGAGGTCTCTAAGGGAGGTGCCTGATGCTCGGGCGGCTGCTGCAGGGCCCAGGGAAGCTCCTGTTTTGGGCCAGGGAGGCGGATGGGGACGGCCATGGCCTCCTGTTGACAAAGCAGGGCGCTGGGAGCACCCCGGGGCCTGGAGTTTCTCAACCCGCCCCCCCCCCCCCCCAGCAGGGACCTGGTGGCCAGGCTGGGGGCTGGGTGGGAGCGGTGGGGATAGCTCTTCCTCCGGGCCTGGGGCAGGACCTCGGCCTGCTCGCCCGAAGCGCCTCTCCCATCCTCCCGTAGCTCTGCGGCAGGGTTGTTACAGTCCCATTTTACAGATGAAGAAACCAAAGCTCATGAGGCCTCGGGAGCCCTGTCCTGGCCCCTCAGCAGTCTCTGGAAGTGATGGGACCGCCCCAGGCGCTTCCCAGGGCTGTGCAGGCTGGGCCGGGGAAGGCGAGGGCAGGAGAGGGGCCGGAGCCCCAGAAACAGCCGCCCCCCGGGGTGCCGCAGGGGCTGGGCCAGTGGCCCCTAGCCGGGGGGCACCAGAACAGAGCTGGGGCCGAGGAAGGAGGTGCGGGGCGTCCTGGTTTCTTCCCGACCCACCCAGGAGGCAACCAGATGCTCCTGCCAGGCCACCAGGGCCTCTCCCATCCCCTCCGGGTGTTGGGGGGCAGCCTCAGGACCCCCGGCTCAGGCCCGGGCTCCAGGCACCCCTGGGAAAGCCTTACCTGAGAGCAGGGGGGATCCTCACTGCGGCCACCTCATCCTGAGCCCACACACCTGCCCGAGCCGATGCCAACGCCAGAGACACTGGCGGGCAGCCGGCAGGGCGGCAGGTTTCCTGTCAGCCACTGAATCAGCCTTCACACATCCGCTGCTCTGCCGGACAGGCCCCGCTTGCAATAGACGGAGGCGGGGAGACAGACAGAGAGGCAGAGAGACATGGAAACAAACGCACGCAACATGCACGCTGAACACACACATGTGAACCCGTCTCAGAGAGGAAGAGACACATAGAGAGACAGGGAGAGAGAGAATGAAGGATGAAATGGGGGTGCTTGCACAGACACACACAGGCGGCCAGAGAGTAAGACACGGACACCCTGAACATGCACAAACACAGAAGTACACGTCCACACTAAAATACACACACACAGGAAGAAAACCAGAGAGACAGACACACTCACAGAGAGAAAGAGATACACCTGCAGGTAAAGAAGGAGAAAGAAATAAGAGACACACAGAGACACATAGCGGATGCGTGCCAGGGCAGACATAAGGACGGCCAGAGGCAAAGACGGAGCCGACAGACACCGACACCAGACGAAGGGAGACCCCAGGGCAAGGGCAGAAGGAAAGACACGCACGGCTGCTCCTCCAGGCCCGGGCGCCCTTGTACTCCCATTTTCCAGATGAGGCTCATAGAGGTGCAGAGCCGGCCACTCCCTCCACCTGCTGCCCCAGCATCCAGCCAAAAGGCGAGGAGGTGCTGGACAGGTGGCTAGGTCCCCCAGAACCTCCTGTTAGTGGTCATCAAACAACCTGCCCAAGGCCACTGAACTCTCACCCCATTTGCTAGGGACCCCAGGGAAGCCCTGGGGGCCGCACCTCAACCCCCCCCCCCCCCCCAACCCCCATCGGTCTGGCATCTCAGAGCCTGAGCTCCTCAGCTCTGGGCCCCTCTCTGCTGGGACGGGCTTTCTCTTCTGGTCCCAGTCCGGCCCAGCCAGGTGATGCTGGAGTGCTGCCGGGAGGCCCAGTGGGAAGCAGAACAGAACCGCCAGGGCTGGGTGCTCACTGCTGCCACCCTGTGGGGGAGAAGGGTGGTGCGGGGACCTGGCCCTTGGGAGACCTCGTGGGCCCGGAGCCCCGGTTGCCCTTACCCTTGCAATTGGGGGTAAAGCAGGGCTAAAGCCAACCTCGCCTGACTCGCAGACCTGCGGCTGAGAACCGCGGCTGCCTCCCTCGTTCCATGTGGGGGCAGCGCTGTGTGTAAGCCCCTTGGCAACTCTTGCAGGAAGACCTTCGTTTTCTTATGCAAGCTGACTGGAGGCCAAGAGGCTAAGCTGGATTTCAACCCAAACCCCAAAGCCTGTTGTCTTTTCATCACTCATGAGTTCAGGGGCTCGCTGGGACTGCCTGCCTGACCCCTCCTCACCCGCTGGGACAAGTCTGTGTTGGTTTCCGTCCAACCTTGGGTTGTGTGCTTGCCCAGGTTTCTGTATCTGCAGGGATGGACAGAAGGTCCAACATGTCCAGTGGGAATGGAGCTCTGTTCCACATGCTGGCTTCTGTCAAGGGCCTTCTCATTCATGGAGGATGTGGAGTCGACTGCTGACTGCCAGCCAAGTCTTAGGGTCCGTCCACAGTGGCACCCAGGATCCTCTCTGAGCCCATTTTCCATCTATAAAAACAAGGGTCTGTCAACCCAAAGACCCTTTTTGAAATTGAAGAGGAGGAGGAGCCACTCAATCTGAATCCACTCCTGAATCCAGGAGGATCCATTGCCCCTTTTTAGGCAATTCTCCAATTCCTCCAAGTTCTATTTTATTTATAGATCATTCAGATGTGAGTTAGATAAGCTTTTAACTAGGCATTTCAACCCCTCTTCACCATTAGACATTTTGTGTCAAGTTGTAGAAATACTAGGTGCCCGCCTCTTTTCTTTCAATTCAATGGTTTCTGGTATTATTTTTTGTGACAAAATATATGTAACATAAAATTTACCATACCATTTCTAAGTGGGCAACTCAGAGACATTAATTATTCAGTTTCATATAACCATCACCACTGTCTTGTTTTCAGTTTTCATCACTCCAAACAGGACTGTCTGGGTTTTCAACTCACAGCTGAATGTCAGTTGTGTGTACATTTGTTACAGAAGCAAGCTAAGTTCTAAGAACTCAACAGTTTTAATGCTGAGAATCTTCTGGGGTCATACATCCTTTAAAGGTTGATGGGAAGTGATGGATTTTCTTCAGATACATGCATATTGAGCAGCATATACAACATTCTAGAAGCCCCTGGAGTCTGTCTATAAAGCTGTCTGCCACCCTCAACCTTTATGATACGAACAAGAATCACTCTTGCCCCCTCATGCCCAGGCATTCATGACATTTATCTTCGGTCATGAGCTCACTACCCAGCAGAACCAGGAATATTCCTTCATTCTTCTGCCTCCCCCCCAACTAAGTGATGTTTTTGTCATCTATGTGTATTTTTTTTAGCCTTCAAAGTACTTTTTAAAAATTGAAGTATAGTTGACCTTGTGTTGTGTAACTTTCTGTTGTACAGCAAAGTGATTCAGCTTTACATACACATTTCCTAAAAAAAAAATCCTTTTCCATTATGGTTCATCATAGGATAAATATAGTTCCCAGTGCTATATATAGTTAAGACTTTGTTTTCCATTCTGTATATAGGTGTTTGTAAAGTGGTTTTTTTAATGTATAAAATTATCACAGCTGTGTGGCTGTTATTTCTCTTGGGTGCATCTCTGGGAGAGGCCTAGAGTGTGGGACCACTCAACTTTCAGGCTAATGCTCATTTCAAATTAATTCCCACAGTGGCTGTACTCACCGACTCTCATTTGTTAACACGTGAAGACCCACAAACTTGCCAGCATCTCGTCTGTCAGGCGTCTGGATCTTTGCTGTTTGGATGGGTATAAAATAGTACTTTGTAGGCCTGATTTGCAGGTCCTTGGCTGCTAACGAGGCTGAGCACTGTTTATTTCCTCTTCTGTGAAATGCCTGTTCACTGTTGCTGTTTCCCATTTTTTCTCTTGACAATTTGCAGCAAATCTTCTTACACCTCGTGTGTTTTTAGTTTGTAACGTCATTTATATTTTGAAACTTTTACTTTAAATGTGGTGGCCATATTCTGTATTTCAAGAGTATAATACATGTGAGAGACTTCTACCAATTCCAAGGAATCCTGGTGCTACTTACAGAACACTTCGGTGACCTGGAAAGCATCTCTGATCTCCCTGCCTCCCTATCCCGCTTAGAAAAGACAAGTTTCCAGGCCAGTAATGATTTTATTGCCTTCTGTCCCATGGTGAACAGGTACAGGAAACATTTTCTCTAAGTTCCTGAACTGAAAACCAAAGAGCCCACCACTGCAAAGGAGCATGCTTTTGTTCGTATTTTTAATATTTTACAGTTAGAGTGTGGTTACAGATGTGGGAAGAGATTAGTTGTAGGTTATAATAAACAGTCTTCATTATTCTGGCTCATTCTCATGACAAAAAACTGCAAAAGGAAAACGTCTTAGGTACTAGATGTGTTTCTAAGCCAGTTAGCCTTGCTCAAATAAAAAAGTAACTCAAATATCTCAATGGTATTAGATTGGCCAAGAAAATGCAAAAGACAGAGCAAAGCTCCTCACCAATAAGGGCAGAAGTGGCCAGGCCCAGGGGCCCAGAGTAGCCCGCTGACCGCCCAGCCTCCCCTCAGGGGAACCTTCTAGGGTGATCCACTGCCCTACAGGCTGAGTAAACTGTTTAGGGAAGGTGGGGAAAACCAGGAGAGTCATCAGTGACATCAGAAAGCTTGGGACGAGATCTGTCGGTCTCCCCCGACGGCCCTGGTGAGGCCGTCCCGCTTTGCAGACAGCACGCGGCAGCTGAGCCGGAAGCAGTTCGCGGACTCCATCCTTCTGGGGCCGGCGCAGCCCCGCGAACAGCACTGGGCCCCGTCAGGTCCCAGGGAGGTGGTCATCCTGCACAGTGAACCCTGTCATGGTGTGAGTGACCCCGCGTGACCTCAACAGCCATTCGGAATTTGAAGACTGAAGAGAAGCAAAAGTGTACTCAAAGTGCAACTTGTGAAAAGAGATTAATTACAGTAGGGTTGTTTTAAAAATAAACAAAACAGGCATACAGTCTCTAGAGGTTGCACCGCACCATCTCCTGACAGCAAAATGCTGTTTCTAGCATGTTTCAAGCCAGAGTGGCTTTACAAAACTCAAGCAAATCAGTTCTTCTTCTAGACTTAATCTCTACCAAAAAATTTCCTTCATGGAGAGAACCAGGCTAATCCTCAGCAATCACAAATTGAGGGAACACTAGGTAACAACTTCAACACCTTCCTTTTACATACAGCCCTCCTGACCACTGCCCTCTTTCTGCTCCCAGCTCATTGGGACCTCCCTGAAGGAATATTAGGGACAGGATGGGAAACTCAGGCTTCTGGAAGCCTGCTGTGGAAACTTGTCCTCTCTTGGGACCTGGAGAAACAATTTGGCCACTTGACAAAATGGACTCTGAGGTAAGACCATTCTTAGAAACCTGAACCCCTTATTAAAAGGGCCTCACTTGGCACTCTACTAAAATTGGTTTCTCTGAAGCCAGTTCAAGAATAGTAGAGAGAAACCAGATGTCAACGATCCATCTAAACCGACCTGTGGAACATTCACAGTTAGTACAAATATTTGTGAAACTGACCCTATTTATTCAGGTGCTTATTTTGGGGAAAGACATACCTTCCACACAGGTACTAAAATGCTTCCCCAGGGCCTCTAAAAATGGTGTTTGTGAGAAGCAACCACAGCCGTTACAGCCATATCTGGGGGAGGCAGAGCCAGCTGCAGGCTCATTTCAATCACAAGAAACCTCTGTAAACGACTGGGAGACCTAGAAGATCCTTCCGAGGTCCACGGGCCCGCGAAGACAGAATCCTTGGGAAGGCTTCTCATCATGAGAGCTGGTTTTCAAGCCTCTGGCCACCAGTCCCAGGAAACCCCTCCAGGAGACCAAGTCCCACTTGCTTAACTCTGGGCAGAGGGTTTTCAGCCCCAGGGATGCTTCTGCTTCCCTCTGAACGAAAACACCAGCTGACATCAAGTCCTCTTGCCGGGGAGCAGCTGACGTCAACAGTTGCTCAGGCACTTGCTGGAACACACCCACCCTCCCCGCTCATTTCTCCAGGTTTAAGTTGCAATCAGGCTCTAACCGCAAGGTAGGCCAGTTCGGCACCTTCCCCAGCAGTCGGGCCTCTCCCAAACGCAGCTCGCAGCCCTGCACCTTGCCCACTGGGTCACAGAAACCACCAGACTACACAGCGGCGCCTCCTCAGCACACAGTCTGCGTGCCGGTAAGCAGCACCCAGCACTCACGTGAGGGCCACGCCAAGGATCACCCAGCCAAAACCTATGGCTATACCACGCGAGATTTGTTAGAAAAATTATTTTTATGGGGAAAAAAGGGAAAGATTGGCATCCCATTTCTAATCATTACAAGCTTCTTAAATAAGTTCACAAATCTTGTAACTTCTGAAAGCAAGAGGCTTTGCCCACTGAACAGGACATCCTACTAGATCTGGACATGACTTTCCAAATATAAAACTGTTAATTTTATAAGCAGCTAAAACACAACTCAAAAAATAAAGACAAGCATTAAATATTACGTAAGGTTTTCTTTTATTTAAAAGATCATTCACAAAATACCATATCCATAGATTTACTTTCTGTCATATAGCTGAATGTGTTAAGTGTTTGGAATTCCATTCTTACATTTAAAAGTCAACTAGATTGCCCAGAAGTTTAGATGAATTTGTTTTTGTTCTTAATCTTTTCCACATTGAAGATGTAAGTAGGTCATCTGAAAGCATCAGGTTTGATTACAACCACATAATGCATGTCTTTCTTTAGTTAAGTATTGGTGTTACACAAATGGTTCTTATCTCAGAAGCAAAGATGACAGGTGGAAGGAAGGACAGGAGGCAGAGTTCTGTGAATTGCTGAGACCTGGGGATAGAGAGAAGCCGAGGGTGGCAGCTAACGAGGAGCGGTTTCCTAAACACGCGGCCCAGGCCCGGCGGCCCCGGCCCTCCAGTCTTGCTGGTGAGGGTCTCTCTCTTCCGGGGCTCTAAGCCAAGCCCGAACTGCTCCTGGTGGAATGAACTGGGACTCGGGTGCTGAAAAATGTGTTCACACATAGGTGTCTGAGCTCAGAAGCTCCTGCCTAGCTGCCCGGCCCGGGGTGAGCGCTGAACACTCCATGTGGCAGCGAACGTCCTGAAGCTGCGGCCGGGCGGCCTTGGGCCACCTCCCTGTTACCTGACGGCTCTGCATAGTCAAATCCTCAACTCATCACGCGAGAGAGTAAAGTGCCAGATTCTAGGCCCATTTTCATTCCAAAATTAAGGGACGGTGGGAAGCACAGGATCCCACTGTGACTGAACACTGGGGAACAGGTAAGCACAGAGGGTGAAACACACACTGGGGGTCCGAGAAGAAGCCGCATCCACAGAGTCAAGCCCAGCACAGCGCCACCCCCTGCGGTCCCCCAAAGCACCTCTGTGCCCAGCGGAGAGGCAGCCAGACAGCAGTTCACGACACCCAGCCACAGAGGGCCTCTCACACGGCTGGTGCCCGAGGGAGACCAGCTTGGACACAGTGCTGGCAGAGTGATAAAAACACGTGAGTGCAGCAAGGCGCTCAGCCTATCTCCTACGTGCACTCCCCACCGACAGTTCGCATCATTCTCTCAGGTTTTGCTGTTTGAAATGTGAGCCTCTTCCGCGTGAACAGCCCTCTGGGAAGCGGGTAGTGGAGTCAGGACTACCTATAAATAGTTATAGGAAGGAATCTGCAGAGATCAACAGATACTTTATCCTTGTTTTGAAAGCAAGGTGTCCCAAACGCTGTCTGTTGATCACGGCTGACTAAAAACAAGGGGCTATCCAACATGGGACTTGCTTTCTTCCTTGGAAGCCACAGCAATACAGAACTCGACATGCAGGTCAGAAGAGAAGCATTGAGAAAACGCAAAGGAAAAGGCCGATGTGGCGGAAGTAAAAGGAGAAAGCAATGGAGAGAAATGAGGCAGCACTTCAGCCCAGAGACGCCCGCACGGCGGCCGCCTCTGTCCCTCTGGAGCAACGGGTGTGCCGGAAGGAGACAAGGGGCGAGAAGGGAAGGGACAGAAGGAAAAGGGGAGGAGAGGCAGGGGAAAAAAAAGCACAAAACAGGCACCAGGTAGATACAGCGAAGCCAAGAATGTACTAAAAACCACTTGTTAACGGCTGACATGCACTCACAAGCTCTGTGTTTCCGTTGTAAGAAAGGAGGACAAAGGTCAGGCGCAGGAATGGTAACTGCAGGACTGCCGGTCCAGGGGGCTAGCCAGGCTGTGGTCTCGCTCGAGCGCCCCCCACACCCCATTCCCTCCCCACTGCAAGCTCATTCTTGCTCCTTGTGAACGACTTCCTCTCTGGGCCTGGCTCCCCCGAAGATGGCAGAGTTGGGGTTGGCTACTTGATTGAGGGGCGTTGCGACTGTTCGAGGTTTAAGCTGGAGCCGTGGTCTCTGTGCTCTTTCCTCTGGGGAAGGAAGCGCAGCGTGGTTTACAAAGGCGTCCTGAGAAGGCGCCCTCCTGCCGCCCGTTTACGCCTCACCCTCATACCTTCTGTTGGCTCTCTGAAATCCATATTGGACCCTCGAAGGGGAGGGCCATCTCTGAAACGACTTCCCATTGGGGGGCCTGTTCGCCGGTCACCTGGGCGACTCCCTCCCCGGCCTCCTAAGAAGTCATCCCTGAAACCTGTGGAAGGAAGAGAACCACAAAGGCTTTTTTATACTCCCACCTCAAAGCTGGTTATACAGCTGTGTGAACTGTTTGCGCTCCATTTTAAATTTAGTTTGTCCAGCATCAGAAATTCTTCCGAAATCAAGTGCACTCAAAACAGATTCAAATGTGAAGTGCTGGGCAATTTCAACACTAACAGACTTTTTGAATCTTAGAAGATTAAAAAAAAGAATCTTAGGAGAGAAAAATGAAACACGCTGTATAAGTTTGCAGGAAAAGCCAGTAAGACTATATCCTAAAAAGGCTTAAAACAAAACTCCTCAAAGCACTTTTTATTGTTTTTGATTATAATCTATAGCTAAAAAAAAAAAAAGGATAAACCTGAAATTTAGAAGTTACAATTTAGAATGCAAAATCACACACACACACACACACACACACACACACACACACACAAAGCTAGATGTGAAGACAAAATAAATACACGAAGTCACTTCTGGGTGACCACTCCCCCTTTTCCAGTTTCTGCTGCCATTCAGGTGTGGATCATTCTAAAAGTAAAGCCCCCGTGTGTAAACAAAGCTGTCATCAGGCCCACTCCCTTCCCAAAGAGGGAGTCAGAGAGCAGGAAACACACACATCCAACTCACACCTCTTCCAGCTGCAAAGGGCTTTCCCCCCAATCCTTTGTGCATCCACTAAAATAATTACCAACACAAGTAAAATTAGCGTAAGCTGCAACTGTCATCAGCGTGAGAAGCATTTTCTCAATGGACTTTTAAGAACGTTAAGCCTTATTTGTTTTGTAGTAAAGTCATGGGGGGGGGCAAATTGTTTTAAGATAACTTTTTTTAACAGTACAATCTTTAGCTTTCAATGAAATTTAAGATGGTGATTAAACAAATGCGCTTGCCCCCTCTGTTTAAGCTCCTGAAGGTGACTACTTTTATTCACTCCAAGGATGGTGTCACTGCTCAAAGCTTTGTAGGAACTTATCCGTGAAGAAGGATCCTGAACTTGAGAAACAAGTCTTCTGATACATTAGTCAGTCCCCCTTATTCACAGATTTCATGTTTGCAAATCTGTCTACTCACTAAAACGGATTTGTAATCCTGAAATCAGTACTTGGGGCCTTCTGCTGTCTTTCTGACATGCACAGAGCAGGGAAAGACTTGTCACTGACACACATATTCCCCATCGAATCACCAACAAGCCAACCCCACTCTGCCTTGACTCTGCTCAAACGAGCGCCCTCTTCACAACCTATTTAACGCTGGCCTTTCTGCTCTTCTGTGCTCTTCACCTAGTGCTCCGAAGACCAAGACAGTTGGGTATGCATTGTTAGAGAAACCTTTCTCAGGCAGGAGTTACAGTGCTGGCGCCTGTGATCTCACCGTTAACCAACCAACTACATCTGTATTAAATAAGGCGATATATCGACTGATTGACAAAAACATGACCAAAGGCTCACAAGACTGGGCCTCACTATGGCGAGTATTTCCCCTAGGAACAGTGGCTCAGGATCTGCTAATTTGGTGTTTGCAAGAACCCAACATTGCGAAGATAGAGAATCAACTACCTTGAATAGTAGGTAAGGTTTTTATTTTTTTGGTCTTTAAAGATAGCAAGGAATCTGTAAGTTGACCAAGCTACCTGAAACTCAGTTCAGAGACTACTTGTTTGAACAATTCCATTTTTTTTCTTTTTAACAATACAAGTAATGAAAACAACTGTAAAAAGACTTAGACCAGCAGGAGCACTGATCTGCGGGAAAACCTATTTGAGCGCATATAATCAAGTATAAAGTTCTTTTATGAAATCTTTTTTGACAACCAGAGCATTCACCATTCATTAAACAAGCTTAGTCAATACTCAAACAATTGAGATTTTCCCCAAACTAAACTGTGAAGTGTACCTTTCCTCACTAAGTATGAAAGTAAATTCCCCTTTAATGAGATTAATTTTTACTTCAGGGTTTAGCATAAAATAAATCAGCTCACATCCACACTGACGAGGCACATAACCACAACTGCTATCAATACTTCGTCCAGGATCACGAGAAAAAGTACAGCAGGGGGAAGAAAACAACCCAGCGAACATTCACATTAAGTGACCACCTCATTTCAAAACCTCTTCTGATAAGAGCAATGGGAGAGAAAAAGCATGGTCTGACATTAACAACCATCTTTTCATCAAGTCTGAGGACAGATTTCTAGGAGGCACACTATCCATGAGAAACTTCTGAGTTTTCTTTACAAAGTTTAGTTTAACATACTGCCTATTTCTGGTTGACAAGGACCTTATTTGCTTTCTTCTTCGTATTTTTTGTATTGCTTGAATTTTTTTCTTGTTTTTAACAAGGAGCATGTGTCAAAAACAGACATCATTAAAGAGTAAAAGAGGTCTACCTATACAAATAACCTACGCAGGACATACTTCACCACACGGGCACTGCTGGGTTTAGACTGTCACCAAAATACAGTATAGTCTACACTGTTTGGTAAGGTACTGTCTCTGGCTACATTCACTATACGTCTTGCTTCAGTTACAAAACCCCAAGCTCAGCGAGCAGTAGAAAGGCATTAGTTCCTCTGGTAACCTCCAGAGCTGGGAGCTCACTGTGCATTTCCTCAGTACCAGGGAATGCAAAACTGGCAGATGGGAGGCCACCACTCATCGAGCCACTAACTACATGTGAGGTGGCTCTGAGATGACGTTTGCTGCATTTTTCAATCAGAGACTAGCTTATACATAAAATTACAGGTTTACTGGATTATACTGTACTTTTATGAATAAGCTCATTTCTGATTGGCTATAGGACTTGGGGGTAATTAAATTATTATTTCTAAGAGAGATAAGTAGCCATCTGTTTAACTAAAGCAGTACTGGAAATAAATTCTTTAAGAAAATTGACTCCCAAGACCAATTCTTCCCACACTTACCAGTCACCTTCTACTGAGTTCTGTTCTGGGGGGGATGATAGGGTTGGGGGGAGGCACTAATGCTCTCCTCTTACAAGGTGGCCAGTGCAGAGATAATCTCCAGTTTATAGGAAAGAAAACAGACCTGTTCTTCATTTTCTACCTTATGGTGACAATGGACATTTTGACCACATATCAACTATTTTCATCATTAAAAAAAAAAAAGAGAGAGAGAGAGATGAGAAATACTTAGGACAGCAACTCTTCAAAGCCTGGCATGCAAACTGATCTCTTGAATCGACACAAGGAGGTATCCATAGGTCTGCTTCGGTGAGTTAAGAAAAGCAATTATCAAGTGGACTAGGTCCACCTTTAAGAAACAAAGAGGTCAGTAGGACTACTTCTTACTATCTAGGAGGGAGCCACCAGGAACCATCAGTATGAGGCTTTCTGTAAGCTTCTAGAACCTCCACACTACTTCTAGAAATAACACTACTCTTCCGTGCCGTACACACTAGACCCCACCAAGCAGAAAGACTCAGCGTGAGATACAGGCATGTGTAAGAGCAGCAGGTAACAAATGCTGGTAACAAAACAAGGTGGATCAGTTCAACCTGGCCTCGACGTAGAAGCTTTCAAGTCCTACTCCAAAACACTGAAGCTCTAACAGAGGTTTAATGCGTGCCTGGGTGCTTTTCAGGAGTTTCTTTTGTGAGAGGATCTAAAGCAATAGCCCCTCACAAGAACCATACAACAGCAGCAAGGTCACCAAGAAGAGTAAGTGGTGACACTCTAAATACTGATACTGGAATTGACCAGGAATCCCATCCACCACGAGATTCTTAAGAGCCACTCATTCCTGAGAATACACAAAAAAGTTAAAGTTGATCATTCAATACAACTCATGTGATGGGAAGCTCAATGAAATTTTAAAACAGTTTTTGCTGCCAAAAGGAAGAAGCAAAAAAACCCAGGCTTGCAGAAGCATCATTCACTCTTTCTAAGGTTTGACACGTTTTCAGAAGCTCACAAACACCGAGTCAGACCCACGAGGTAAGCGGTCTGCTATGACCTGAGAGACTTGCAACCAGGGGCACAGAGCGACTTTTACGTTCGGCTGGAGAAGAGCCAATCACCTCTGTCGTCTGGTCCACCTTTCCTGAATCCGAAGCCGCCTTTGTCTTGTTTTCTGCCTTCTGCAATGTCCACACGGAGTGACCGGTCACCCAAGAGCTAACAAGGGAAAATATGGTAAGTACTGGCAAGAAAAAAATCCAGCGACTAACACCACAAAGAAAACCGGAATATACTTACTGCACCATCATATGTCAAGGCTTCCTTAAGGGAATCCACTTCATCAAATTCTACATAGCAGAATCCTGGAAGAGAAAACAAACCCTGACTTCCTCCAGGAATTCTAGGTTAGAGATGCAGCGGGATCCTGTCTGTACCACTTCCCTACATCACAACGACCGCTTTTGTTGCCTAGATGGACACAGACGTGCAGAACCTGAAAGCGCGTATTTTACTTTCTAATAAACAGAATTTGCCTGGAAGTCCTTCTTCTTAATTATATTCTATCAGAAAGTCCTAACCAAATAGGTATTGAAATAGTAGCTACTTTTATAAAGCTTTACCTTTTAACCATAATATTAAAACCTTGCTTGGATCATTGAAGAGCTGTTAGTTCTGACTTCTGAATGACTTGAATACATCTAACGGGAGCTTTAAGACACAGATTTCAAACTGGATACTAAACATACTTTGGAGGAATAATATTACACTGAAGGTGCCTCTTACTTACTGCTCAGGTAGTTGGTTTAAAATCTGTTTTACAAAGCTAAAAAACACACCCTCAGCAACAAGCGTATCCTCTTCAGGAGGCTAATTAATTAAAGACAGCTAGTCTAGGTGCTTTACTGACAATCCGAGTCCTTGATGCTAGATTCTGACACAGGCCTGTAAACGGGACACTCCTGGCAGAGGAAACCACACGCCCTCTCCCCCCACTTAAACCCCTGCACCAGCCTTTCCTTCTACTTGCCCCAGCCTGGCCCATGCCCCTTCCTTGCCCCCAGGTGAAATCTGGGTTAAGACCCACCCCTCCTGACTGCCCCCTACGCTCACACTGCACCTGCAGTACCCGCCTCCCCTCCCGCTCCCACATGATTACAATTCACCCTCAAACCCCACTAGGATGGCAAGCGTTTCTAAAGCCTGGGTCCTAACTTCTGTTCACCATCTGCTTACACAAAGAATGGCTGGAGAGTCCCCCGTCCCCAACTTGGACCGCACCTCTGTATCCATGCCTTTCCCAAGTGGATTCAATGTTTAGAGGAACTGAGAAAACCACTTCCAAACTCAAACAGGCAACAGCCACCTGGTCACTCTAGAGCTCACACTTGCCTACACTAGAGCTGCCGAAGATGCCCTTGCATGAGACGAACTCTTAAAACTCGCTGCCACTGGCTCGGCCCTGAGGCTGGCTTCACCCCCACATTTGCATTCCCCTCAGATAAAATGTTCCCAAATAGGCTGAATGCTAACAAAGTCGCAGAAAGAAAACCCAGTGGGAATCATGTTTATGGTCATGTCCACAGCAAATGAGAAGCTGCATTCTAAATGCCTTGGTAATGACCACTTACCCACATATTTGTACCTTAAATTTGAATTCTTAACGCTTCCTCGCAGTGTGACTTACTTCTACAAGCTTAACGGACACACTGTTTTGCATTATTTGATCACTTACGATAAAAAGGGTCCAGGCTCTTAGGTGAGAGCTTTCAAAACGACAGAAATACAGAAGCGCCCTGCCGAGCAGCACTGCTGCTCCTTGCACAGCCCCCAACCCCCACAGCCTCTCTGCGCTTCTCATGGATGCACTTCTGGGTCCATAAAGCAAACCACATGCCCTTGTACCCTGCATCATATGCTTCAATACAGGCACACCTCCCTTCACTCAGCTAGACGCCAATACCATTTGATTCCCCATTCTTAGTCCTCCTCTGCTCAAGAGCCCTAAAGAGACTGATCCAAAGACACTAACTTTATCTGAAATTTGACCCCACCATTTCCCCAAACACATGCGCTGAAGTCACAGATGTACAGTGACAAGTACTAGGTTACTTTTTGGACTTCATAATAAACTAGATCACAGGAAAACTACTCCCCAAATGCATGAGTCAGCCAAGGTGATGTACACCTGAAAAGTCCTGAGTTCTATTTGTTCATTTCATTCCTGGGAACTCCTCCTCTGGCAGAGACACAATTGCTACACAGGCTAGGCACACTCCAGATTTACTTCGGCATATGCCACATTTTCTACAAACTAGGTTATATATACCTCCCCTCCCTGCCACGTAGAACTGAAGGCCTCTGAGTTAAAGGGCTGTTTATTTCAACTACCTGGACTAGGCAAACGTTCCAAACACTTTCATAACTAGAGCCCTCTGCGTTAGACCCTCTCCCCCTTACAATAGTAGTAAAAATCCCCTTAACTCACCTTTAAATTTGTCTGTGTCTTTGTCTCTGACTAGCCGTACACTCCTTATGCTGAGATCCTTAAAGATAGCGTCTATGTCGCCCTGAACTGTATTAAAAGGTAGATTACCTACATATGCTGTGTAGGGGGGCTCTGTGGGCAGCTCCTTCTGGCTGCGGGAACCATGGCCTCCAGCACTGCCACGGGACCTGGGAGGGGGAAAACAGACAGGATTCAAGTCTGCCCGTGCGTTCTTGCCCCAGAGGGCCAAGGACAATGTCTCCCACTCAGCCACACCAACTTGGTGAAATAAACCCATCTACATCATCCTGAAATGACAGAGTATTCCAAAATTCATTATGGAAAAATGCCTATTTTTGGATGACAAAAATGTCCAGAAATACAGAATGTGTAAACATAGATATCCCTAGAGAATCAAATCCAAACAGAACATCCTCCTACAGAAAGGGGTTCTCCTATTCCCTAAGAAAGTATAGGAGAACAGAACCTAAGCTAAGGCCCTCCCTCACGCCCAATACTACTACACGTACAGAAATGAACTGTCCAACTTACTGTCCTGAAGCTGAAGTTTAACTCATTCACAAAAAAGCCGTCTCCTGCTATTGTCTGATGATGGACAACATGCCCGCATACAGATTTTTGTGCACAAGTACTAGGTACGTACATGCTCTCCACTCCACCATGCACTACCTCACTGGGCCCTCAAATGTATGTGCATATGACTAATGCAATTAAGCCTCAATGCCATGTCCTCAGCTGAAACAAGAGATGTTTACTTGTCCACGGTGGCTCAGTCAGTAAAGAATCCGCCTGCAATGCGGGAGACCTGGGTTTGATCCCTGGGTTGGGAAGATCCCCTGGAGAAGGGAACCGCTACTCACTCTAGTATTCTGGCCTGCAAAATCTCATGGACAGATGAGCCTGGAAGGCTACAGTCTATGGGGTCGCAAAGAGTTGGACACGACTGAGTGACTTTCCCTTTCACAGAGCTTACAAGTGGCAGGACCCTGACTCCATCACATCATTGCTAATGTGCAGAGGTAGTGGTTTAAGTCCCAGCTCTACCAATATTTACCCCACCACAGAACCTGGAGGAGTTACTCAGTTTCTCTAGGCTTTATTTGGAAAACTGTATTAATACTAAAATAGACACTGAGTTACTGAGAAATACATATGGTGCTGCATACACTGCTTGACACAGTGTACATGTGTAGAGTAACAATGACCACCATCACGGCCATCTACAACCTGAGATTTACAATGTTTTACAGGTAACTTAAAAATAAATGGGGCCATTATACATTTGCCAAAACCCACAGAGCGGCATGCACGATGTCAGGAGTGAACCCTATGTAAACTGTGGACACCAGGTGATGACATTGTCCCTGCAGGCTCACTGACTAGAACAAATGTACTACTGTGATGCAGATGTTAACAGTGGGGGACGCTGTGCCCCTGTGAGGGCAGGGGGGATATGCTCAATTTTGCTCTGAACCTACACTAGTCTACTAAAATTAATGAAAGGGTGGGGAGCTCTTCTTTACATTAATAATGATGTCAGCTAAAAAATGCAGGAAGAATCATGTAATTAGAAAACCACACCAACACAGCAGTGACTGATTCAGGCAAGGCTCAGTTACCATCGTGAACAGGCAACTGAACTTAGTATCTCCAGTAATGGGACAAATTCAAATGACATGCCCTCTATTTGAGCACAGACTCTTCAAATGCATAAAAGTTATGAAGACTTTTTTAAGGCAGGGAGACTAATGAAATGACAACCAGTGCTACGTGTGATCTTTGGATCCTAGAACAAACAGCCATAAAAGAAAAAGCATATGGAGAAATTTGAAACTGGTGTGTATAAATATTGTCAGCATTAAATCTCTTAGGAGTGATAATTGGTACTACAGTTAGCAGGATGCCTCTGTTCTCAGGAAGACAAATTACTTAAGAATGAAGTGTCAGGACAGCCATTTATTTTCAAAGGGTTTGGCACAAATGTCATGTGTGTATGCATGAGTATATAAAGACAAAACAATTGTGAAACTTGTGAATCTACTGCTGTCCATTGTATCATGTTCTTTCAACTTTATTGGAGACCTGAAAGATTTCAAAATAAAATGTTTAGAGGAAAAAAATTTAAAAGAGGGAGGTGTTCCTTTTAAGAGACACTTACATGAGTCTCCTCACATGAGTCAAAGGTCTGCCCAAAGTCAACCTTCCCTTCTTTCTGCAGGGTATATTGTTAATACCAGGTCTTGGAAAGTAACTTGACTCTTAAAATTCACACAGTGCTAGAAATATCATGAAAGAAATTCCTCAACTTGCCTGACATGAATTCCAGATACCTCAAATGTTTGATAATATCTTTAAGACAACACTTTTTTTTTAAAGCAGAAGAACCAGGCTATAATTCTTAGATGGCTGTATTTTTAAGTTTAATTAACTCAGAACTGCTACCTCCTAATAGAAAACCCTGCATTCTGTCCTAAGGATAAGAGAAAAATAGACTTACAAGTGAATGTTGCTTATTTTGCATTTAAATAACCATAAAACCTAAAATATTTTCAGGAAGATACTCCTTGGGACTGGATACTGAATGTATAAAAACGGTACAAACACTTGGAAAGCTGTCAAAACAGAGAACCAACTATAATTTAAAACACTTAAAATAATACCTGGTGGAAAACAGCCCCTTGCCCTCAAGTAGCTTATGTCTGAGTAGCACAAATAAAACAAAAATAACTGTAAGTGCATACACACATGCTTGTGTATATATGTAGATAAGTACATAAAAAAGGCAAAGGGCTAAAATGACCTTTTTAAAAAAAACCAACGAGAAGGTGAGGATGAAGGAATGGTGAATTTGGCAGGGGCACACTTAATGAACCAAGAAAACAGGAGGGAGAAAGGCTCGCTTAAAGGGCACATGAGAACTCCTGTGGGGTGCAGGACAGAGGACTGGAAAGACAGACTGAACCGACCTCTGACCGAGTGCAGAAAGCCACCTGAGCTGGATAAGGATCGGGGTCCAGGCGAGTGCTGAGAAGTTGGGGGGCGCTAGCAAGAATGCAGGATGATCAGAAGCCAGTTCTGGCTATGGGAAGATCAAGACTGCAGAGCCCCACTTCAGGCAAGCAGGACTTTAAAAGCAGGAGCTGTGCAAAGAGCTAACCCAGACCCAGGAATTCTCTCGTTTCACCCTAGCCTCACACAACTGCCAGTGGTTCAACACTAGATTTTCTCAAGAAATCACAGAGGCAGTCCTAAATACTGCCCTACCTGATGCCATCAGCTCTGTAGGCCTTGAGTGGTTCTCAGCTTCTCACTGACTAGTTCAGTGAAGACACTCCGGCGCACTGGGGCTGGAGCCGCACAGGCAGAAGTCAGTGTACTCACTCCACCAGCCTACAGCGTGCCAGCAACTTGAGACAAAGCCCAGAGCAAACGCAGGCAAGTAATAAAATGATACACACTGTCATCAACCAACCAAATAAAAAGTCAAATGTCAGAAAGTCTTTGAGCTAAAATTCTTACGAGACACTTTAGGTTAAAACACAGAAGACTCATCTGGCACCTTAGTGTGGTGAAGGACCTCTTCCAAATCACCTCTGTACCTCGGTTTTTGCATCTGTTATTTTATAAATATTCCAATTTCTATGTTATAGAGGAGCTTGAGACTGACCATAAAAATACTTCACAAGACTGACTGCTTTATAAAAGTTGAATAACAATTCTAAAGTGTTATGGGTAGACTAAACACCCTGCAGGATACGCTGCTCGTGCAGAAGCAGGCTGACCAGCAGCTGTGGCTGTAAACAGGCAACAGACAGGCGGAGCGGGGACTCGGAGCCAGACAGAGCTGAGGGTCTGTGCCGCGCTCCCAGGCCCGTCACCTGGAGCAAGGGTCCTGCCCACTCACGCCTGCTGTCAGCAGGGACAGCCTATTGGAGAGAGAGAGAGAGAGAGAGAGAGAGAGAGAGAGAGAGAGAGAGAGAGAGAGAGAAAGAGAGAGAGTGTGTGTGTGTGTGTGTGACAGCCTATTGATAAAAGTGTGTGTGTGTGTGTGTGTGTGTAGGTTTTAAAGTAATAAGTACATCCTCAGTCATTTCAGAAAGCCAACTTTCAACTCAAGGTGTGACCAAAATCCTACAGACAGATCACATTTCTTTACTCAAGTCAAGTCAACAAAGCATCTGAATGTCTATTTAATACAGAGCACCATATTAAGGGCACAAACCTAAGACTCAGTTCCTACTCGCAAGGAGCTGATAATTCAGCTAAGGGGGTCCAGGTATCTACAAAGAAGAAATCACATCCCAAGTAAAAGATGACAGAAAATTCAGGAGACAGTAATGAGCACCATCTCTGCAGGGTGGAGCAAAAGGCACTTGAACTCTGTTTTCCAGACAGCAGACAAAACACTGAACTCAACATGATAATGTGAGTAAGCGAAGATAAACAGGAGTGAGAGGAGACTGGAGGAAAGGTGACTGTAAGAAAAAAGAAGAGAAGAGAGTATTAGGACAGGGATTACAAATCAGTAAGTGGATGAAATAAAACTAAGCACTCAAGATTTGCTCCCAAAGTATGTAAGATAATAAATAACGAAGGACACATGCTGTTATTTGTGGGGAAGAATTTTACAAAGACTTCTAAGTCAATCAGAAACTATACAGGACTTCCCTGGTAGGGCATGGACAGGAATCTGCGTGTCAATCAACACAGGGGACACGGGTCCGATCCCTGGTCCGAGAAGATTCCATATGCGGTGGAGCAACTAAGACGAGCCACAACTCCCGAGTCCACATGTCCCAGAGCCTGCGCTCCACAACCAGAGAAGCCACTGCGACGAGAAGCTCACCGACTGCAACTGGAGAGTAGCCCCCACTCGCCACAATGAGAGAAAGTCTAGGAGCAGCAGTGACGACGCAGCACAGCCAAAAACAAACAAAAAGCAACTACACAGAATTTAGGTATTGTTGCTGTCATTTTTTTAAAGACCAGTAACAAGGTGCCATGGCCTGGTGTACTAACCTCTTGGGTAACTGGAACATCCAGCGCTCTCTGCCTCTAGCACTTCTAGGTGATAACTGAGTTAGCCCCAGGAGGGCTGAGCAATAGCTTTGGTCTTTCATGTGCCACCCACAAACACTTAGTAGCATATATCATGTGGCATGAGGCACTCTTCCTCAATCCTATATAAAATCCCAGTAAGACTGCCTTTCTGAGAATAAAATGCAAGGAAGCAACACAGACAAAATCCTCTGAGCATTCAAAGAAAGGTCAAAATGTGTAATTTACTTCTTTTTGAGAAAATAAGCAAAAAAGGTAGGGCTGTCAAAAGTCAGACCCTTATTTCATTAACTTCTTGCCAGCCCCCTTACCTATTAACGTCTTACATTAGTAAGACACACTGGTTATAATCACTGAACCAACATCAATACATTACTAACTGAAGTTCAGTTTCTTCAGGTTTTCTTAGCTTTCACCTACTGTCTGTCATTTTCACATCCCAGGATCCCATCCAAGATGTCATATTACATTTCAGTTTTAGCTTAGGTTTTAAAAAACAAGCCCATGGACCGATTGAAGACACTGCACTCCCAAGTAGATCATCCTCTAAGTGTATGGATTTCCCAAGGCCTTCGGTTAGCACTCAAAATTAAATCCGTTTAGCCTGACAACTGTCATTACTACAGGATGTGCAAGAAAGCCTCTCCAAGTTTCTGATGAACACTGGGGGGGGTGTGGGGGGCAGTGGGGGTCTGGGGTGAGTTCTTCAAGGAGTCCTATTTCAAGGAGCTCTCTCAGCTGTGAATGGGAGCTTCCTAATTCAGTCACATCTGGAAGATAACAAAAAGCAATGCAACCTTCTGAGGCAGGAACTCTTGTTCACTGCTTGATCTCCAAAACTGCAACAGTATCTACTACTTATCAGGGTAGAAGGAATGAAGCCACAAGCCTGCCAACTACTTTAGGATTGCAAGTAACCTCTTTCACCAAGATGGGTACTCATTTAGATTTTCAGATGGCCTCTAAAAGAACATTAAAGCATCCTTTATTTGGTTCTGGCTCTGTCTCCCCAGAGGCAAACCTTTCTTCCATTTAACCTTTCTTCCATTTAGTTCTGTGGGCTAACCAGCTGCAGTAGTCCTGTTAAGTCAGAGTGCAGAGACCTCCACTGATCTTGCCACTGGCCATCACGTAAATCCAGACAGGGGCACCAAACTGCATCATTACTCATGCACTTGCAGTATTTAAAAAAAGAAATCAGTTCATTAAATACCATTTGTCTAGAGTCCATATATATGCATTAATATACTATATTTGTTTTCCTCTTTCTGACTTCACTGTGTGTAACAGGCTCTAGGTTCATCCACTTCACTAGAATTGACTCAAACATGTTCTCTTTTAACCAGTGAACACTATTCCACCGTATGTGTGTACCACAACCTATCTGCAGGAAGTAATAGACTCGGATGTAGAGAATGGAACTTGTGGACACAGACACAGGGAAGGGAGGGTGTGGGACGAATGGAGAAGCATCAACATACGCACACTGTCAGGCATAGGACAGAGCTGGTCAGAGGTCGCCGTGTAGCCAGGGAGCCCTGTCCAGCGCTCTGTGACGGTGGGGGAAGGGGATGGGGGAGGGGAGAGGGAGGAGGGGTATGTGTAAATGTGCTGATTTGCACTGTTGTATGGCGGAAACCAACACAGTATTGTAAAAATTTTTTTTTAATATTTAAATTAAAAAATAGTGGGGGAAAAAGGGAGGGAGGAATTCCCTGGCAGTCCAGTGGTTGGTTAGGACTCCATGCTTTCACTTCCAAGGGCCTGGGTTCAAACCCTGGTCGGAGAACTAAGTTAAGATCCCACAAGGGAGTGGTGCAGACAAAAAATAAAAAGCCATCTTTAGCAAAGAATGTTTTTTGATGAAGTGGTCAAAATGATTAACTTTATTAAATACTGACCCACTTTTAAAATATCCTGTTACCAAATGGCAATGAGGCACTGCTGCTTAGAGAAGTATGTGGTTAGCTTGAGGAAAAGCACTCCTGGGAGTGAGTTACAAGCTGAACCAGCTATTCATTTCATGGAACAACACTTTAACCTGAAAGAACTAACCAACTGTGGTCCAGACTTGGGTGTCAGGCAGACACTTTCATGTAAATGAAGCGAGTCTTGTCCCTTTCAGGATTTGCTGCCAATGACAAAATGCAGGCTTCCAAGCAAAACCCAGAATTTTAGAAAACCTGTATCTATCAATATACACTTGACAGTCTCCCAATTCCTGAAATTTCTCTGATGAAACTGATGGTGACATTAATGAACATGATTTTTGTTACTGTATAGTGAAATATGTCAACTTTCGGAAGCTCTGCATAACTCAGTGAACTGGTATTTTCCAAAGGACCAATATATCACGTTACCAAAAAAATGCACAGGTAAAAGATACACTCAAAATATAAGACAAATCTATATGGATTTTGACGTAAGAGATGTTTATTGTTACAATTAACCTTTAAGGAAATTACCACCTGGCAACTTTTGGTAGTTAAAAATTAAGAGTACCTACAACTATCCAAAAAGGCCATTAAAACAATCCTCCCACTTCCAACTGTTTATCTGTTTAAGGCTGGAGTTTCTTCATGAATGTCAAGCAACCTACCTTAAGAGTGAATACAGAAACAGCTATGAGAAACCAGCTGTCTTCTACTAAGCTAGATATTAAAAAGGTTCCAGGGAATTCCCTGGTGGTCCATTGATTATGACTCTGTGCCTTCACTTCCGAGGGCCCAGGGTCAACTACTGGTCAGAGAACTACAATCCCACAGGCTCTGGGGCTTGGCCAAAAAAAATTATGGGGCTCCCTCCAAAAATGCAACTGATTATTTCAATTATATAAGAATAGTGTGTGGAGCAAAGGGGATCACCAGCTCCATCTACCCTATGGAGGTGCCATGTTTTCAACAGAGTATCAGTATACTTGAACACATCCAGAGGGTCCTTTTAAAAACATTAAAAAAAAACTATGATATGGTTGGCAAACTTAAAAAATCCAAGGATGCTCAATGATTCACAAACACAACTTAGACATTACAGCTATTAAGTGCAATCAAAATCAGCTGGTCACTTGTGCCCTGAGTGTGCAAATCTAACCACCTGTACAAATGATGGAAAGGCAAAGAGGCAGGCATGGTCTCCTGCCCAACACTCTTCTGTTACTAGGGGAAGCTGGATCTGATTCAGGGCTGACTCCCCCATGCCCCGCCTCCCTCAGCCAAACATTCTGCTTTGTATGTTCCAAGTTTCTGGGAAGATCTCTTGATTCTGTGTGAAGTCTTCCTAGAACACTAAGGGTAATTTCAGATAGAAATATAAATTTTAAAAGTACATAAGAATTTTTTTTTTTTAAAGAAATCTCAGAAGCATTTTAATAGTCCAAGCATGAACTGTTACAAACCAATAATGTATGAGAACGAATTACTTGATACTAATTTATGATACTTATTATATATGCTTATTATGTTTTATGCCTATAAAATGAACAGCATTCCCTTAATTGGCTTTAGAAATATACCCAGGAAAACAATAACTCACTCCAGCTAACTCTCAATAGGAATTTCCCCATTCTTACTAACTCCAAAGGAAATATTTTAAGAATTAAAAAATTATAAATCAACAGCTACCAATTATCAAGCACTTATGTTCCAGATATTGTGCTGCAGTTTAACATCTCAATATTCCAACAGCCCTACAGAGGAGTTTCTATCTTATATGTGGGGAAAATGAGGCTTAGAGAGGTTAAGGAATTTGTCTAGATCACACAGCTAAATACATAGCTGAGAGAACACTTAAGCTCTTGTCTGACTCATTCTAGTGCCATGGCTTCTGCCTGAACATCTCTGACATCTCAAAGACCTCTTGGTAAAATCAAGTATTTGAAGAGAACAATGATTTGGAATCAAGCACTGGGAGACTAAGGAGGGGACAGAAGGATGACAATAAACCTAAACAATTTGCCATTTGATACGTTTTTACAATATGCCTTTCAACACCTTTACAGATCCTGTTGTCAGTGAAACTGGTTAGCTTTCATACACTTTCTTCTGCATTATAAGACTTAAAATAAACTTAGACATTTAGACACAGACGCCAAGCTTAAGTCCTATAAGACTCAAAGATCAGAATTCTAACCTCTCCCCACTGGAACTTAATAAAGAATATTTAGCTTTGTAGTCTAATTCATTTTCAGCAGGTACCATTCCAGCAATATTAATTCTTGCTAATTCTAAGTTCTAATCTAATTCTCAGGATTGATGCTCTTTTTTGGTTCAGCACTCAAAACACCTTTTGTAGTTAGAAATGTAAAATCAGTGTCAATGGCACTTTATTGCCAAAGGCAAATGAAAAATCAGAATCTCAGAAAGATAAGTTAGCAAAGTGCAAAACAAAAATACACTCAAGATCTGGTACAATCAACTGATAATTTGGAATTTTGTTTTGACTCGATTTCTGAGCAACAATGCAGTCTCTGGTTCTCCCCTCTGCTGCTGGGAACATGCCTTTAGAGGCTGGGGAAATAAAATAGTTGTTCAACATTGCTTCCTGACAACTGTACTGGTTATTACATACAACTACAAAATAAACTTACAGGGAATGTATAATAATTATTAAAACCCAAGTTTTTAGATTTTGACAAACCTGCCACCCCTTCCACCTGTGACCCAAGTTGATTATAGAGTTAAGACATCCTATCTAAGGTGTTTTATGAGAGAGAAGTGAGTGAGTGAAAGTCGCTCAGTTGTGTCCAACTCTTTGTGACTCCACAGACTATACAGTCCATGGAATTCTCTAGGCCAGAATACTGGAGTGGGTAGCATTTTCCTTTTCCAGGGGATCTTCCCAACCCAGGGATCAAACCCAGGTCTCCCACACTGCAGGCAGATTCTTTACCAGCTGAGCCATTAAAGGAAGCCCAAAAATCCTGGAGTGGGGAGCCTATCTCTTCTCCAGCGGATCTTTCCAACCAAGGAATAGAACCAGGGTCTCCTGCATTGCAAGCGAATTCTTTACCAACTGAGCTATCAGGGAAGCCCAGACTAGAGACAAGGTGCTTTACAAAAGTGCCAAACACAGACTTCCCAGGCAGTCCAGTGGTTAAGACTGTGCTCCCACTGCAGGAAGCATGAGTTTGATACCTGGTAGAAGAACTACAAAGATCCACATGACACAGGGTGAAGCCAAAAAAAAAAAAAAAAAAAAAAGGTGGAGCATTAAAAAAAAAGAAAGAAAGAAGCATGAAACAACACAGGACCATTCCATAGGGGAGATCATCTATAATGGTTAAGCACTGTATCCCAACAGAAACAGCACCGAGATGTGTACTGTGCATGCATGCTCAGTCGTGTCTGACTCTTTGCGACCCCAAGGACTGTAGCCCGTCAGGCTCCTCTGTCCATGGAATTTTCCAGGCAAGAGTATCGGAGTGGGTTGCCGTTTTCTTCACCTGGGGATCTTCTGAACCTAGGGATGGAACCTGTGGCTCCTGCATTGGCAGGCAGATTCTTCACCGCTGAGCCACTTGGGAAGCCCTGAGACAACTACTGATGTGAACATAACTCGATCACTGAAGATCATCTGATCCTGTCATTTTGTTAAATTTCAAAGATCCCAATAACTGACAACTTCTGACCTGATGAAATTAACATTAACCATTTGGAACAACAAAGTTTTGGCACAGATCACACCACTACATGTCTGGTCCTCTGTGAAGTTTCTGGACCCACTCCAGACACGGCCTAGAACACACAAATTCACCAACAGGTTTTTTAAAACTACTTCTTAGCTACCTGAGCAGTATCTCCTATGTCTTTTATATTTAGATGAAGTCAAGTGGAAAATTCCAAGGTCATTTGTAGAAGGTGCTTAATAGCAAAAGGACTTTTTGTTAAAAAGCTTAAGAAATGTATTGTGCCAACTACAACTCTCTCATATCAGTTTTTGGAGTGCATCTGGGCAAATGGTTAACACTGTCTTTTGTCTTTTCTGATATTCTGATAAACAGCATCTTAAATGAGAATTTTACTTTTGATCAACTTGTTATTCAAGGCAGTCCAAATATCAAAACTTGATACACACAGGAAGACTAACTCAAACACCTCAAGTCACCAGAACATCTGGTAAATTTGTAAAAATCGAGAATTAAAAAAAAAAAAAAAACCCAGGTCTTCTATAATGCGACTAACATTGTAGTCCCAAACCAACTAAAATTCCTTGGATCTGTCTTAATCTGAACTACCGTTTAAGTGTTTTCCTGGGTACTTCCAAATGTTTTTTGAAACTAGGAGGAAAAAAAAAAACTGGTTATTAAAATTTCAAGATGACTTAACTACAAAATTTGATGTCTAGAAACCTACCCCAAAGGCAGTAATTGTACATGTAATCCAACATCTATTTCTTTTTTATTAGCAAATAAAGTATCCTTTGAAATAACAGGTGGCTCCACCTCCCCCAACTTCCATGTTCTACAGTCACGAATGATACTTGGTGCAATCACGCAACCAAACAAGCTTTTATTTGAGCCATTCCCAAACCGAGGTATTAAAAGGTCATTCTTCACCAAACAAAGATACTTTTGGGATTGAAGCTCAGGAGACTGGACACCTCAGTTAGGTACTATTGTGGTGTTTTCCTGGGAAAGTAATCCTTTCTGCAAATCACACAAAGGCAAAGTGTGCCCTTGACAAATAGCAAGATGTTCATAGCCTATCTTCTAAATTCTGTATGAGGTTACTCGTGTAAAAAAAAATAAAAAAATGCAGAGCGGGTCCGTGGAATTGAACACCAGAAGCTTTTAATTCACTAGACAAGGATTTTTCTTTTAAACAAGATGCACATAGAGTCTGTGTATGGCCATAATCAGAACGAAGCTAAATGCGATTCCTTCTCCAGGTCATAGCATTTATCTGCCAGTAAGCACGTAGCACTTGTCAGTAAGTCACTCTGATCTAAGGAAGGATAAAAGGAAAACGCTACGGTGTGTGTTTGTTTTGGTTGGTCTTCTTAGGCTCCAGCTGCCAAATCCCAGCCTCACCCGAAAACGGAAGGGAATCACCTCTCTCTCGGCCTTCCGACCCGACCCAACCCGCTGGTCTCATGGCCAAATGGGCCCAGCACACTTGCAGCGCGGGCTGACAACAGGAAGCCGCGGCCGGGACCGGGGCTGGAGCCGGGCAGGCAGGGGGCCCCCACCCCCGCTCTGCAGCAGAGCCCCGCGCTGGTCCTGCCGTCCTGGGGGATGGGGCTGGAAGCGGGAGCCCGTCGTCCCGGGCCCTCAGCGCCGCGGCAGCCCTGCCCCGCGGCCGAGTAAGAGGAAAGACACGTCGCGGGCGGCGGCGGAGACACAAGGAGGAGTCTGTCCCGCGAGCAAGCCCCTGGGAGCCTAACCGCCGCCGCACCCTCCCCGAGCGCGCCATTTCCAGGCCCCGGTCCTCTAGGCGCCTCTACGAGGCCTCCGCCGGCCCAGCCGGGCCCCTACGGCTCGCCGCCCCTGGTGTGAGCGCGGGAAGGCCGCCGCCCAGGGGCCACCCCCACCCCCCCCACCCCGCCACCTCCGACTCCCGCCCGCCTCCCGCACCCGGCCGGGGCCCGCGCACGCCCGCCTTACCCCCTGCCGCCGCCGAAGCTGCTGTAGGCCCGATCGTCGTAGGTATCGAAGTCCGCCATTTGCCGTCTCCGCTCCGAGAGGAACCAGGGTGAGCGAGGAAGGACCCCGCAATATAACTCCCCCCGCCCCGCTGCTTGGGCTGTCCGCCGCGCCGCCTGATCGCAAATCGTACGCACGCACGCGCGCGTGCGCGCACGTACGCCGCGCCGCGCCCGGCCTGGGCCGACGGGCCTCTGGTGGCCCCGGCGCGCTTTGCGGCCCACGTGGTGCGGCGGCGCATTGGCTGCGCGCCCGGCAGTGAGCTCCGGCCCATTGTGTGCTAGCCCCCAGCACAGGGGCTTCACCTGCGGCCGCCTCCTACCCCGCCCCGCCCCGCCAGTGGACGTGAGCCTGCCCTGAGCTCCCGAACCTCTCCGGTGGCTGCTGCGGCGCGCAGCGAGGACGCCTCTCCGGGCTGTCCTTGGAATCTGCACCGGGCCGGCGGTGCTCTCTGTGGCCTAAGCTTTCCGAACTCCAGACCTGGCAGGGACCCCAGAGCTCTCCTCCTCTTGGCCCCACTCCGACATCTACCCAGCCAGGGTGTCGCTCGCTAACACCAAAGGGCTGCCTCCCCCAGGATGGACCGCCCTCCCCCGCCCCCGAACTGAGCATTCCGTTGAGAACGCTCTGGGGCAAAAGGCCTGGAAGGTGGAAATTGGGGTCAGAATCTGAGCGTGCGAGGCAATGGGGATGACCTTTTGAGTCCTGCCGCCGAGGCTCTAGTTGCCACCTCGGTATCGGTCTTGGGGAAGGTTGTGGTTGAAGTGTAACTTGTCCTTGGACCAGAGAGTTGTTGCATCTTGCTTTTGGAAAAGAATTCTATCCTGAGTGAATTCCCTCTAGCAATAGCACAGAATGGAGAGGCAATGGAAATTCACTATGCTGGTAATTTCTCAGGTTTGTGATTGAGATTGTGGTAATAGCGGATGCTCTTAAACCCTTCCGTGTCTAGGAAAAGTTGAAAACCTCATAGAGTTTTTTCAGTGATGGCCCTGATGGTAAAGAATTTGCCTGCGATGCAGGAGACCCGGGTTGGATCCCTTGACTGGGACGATCCCCTGGAGAAGGGAATGGCTACCCACGCCAGTATTTTTGCCTGGAGAATTCCGTGCACAGAGGAGCCTGGCGGACTACAGTCTCCAGGGATCCCAAAGAATGGGGACAAGACTGAGCAATTAACACTTTCATGTCCATTATTGATATATTTAAGCATTTTCTGCTACTTTTCCCCAGTGCTAGCATTGACAGAGCAGCTTTTAACTCAAGTAACCCGGGCTCTGCCTCTTACTAGCTGTGTGATCTCAAGCAAGTCACTTAGCTTCTTTAAGGTCTCAGTTTTATCATCATTTTATTCTAAGGTGGTATCTTACCAGCCACCTCCTCAGATTGGAAAGATTAAGTGAAAATTTTTTATACCCACAACCACCTCAAGGTGAGATTCCAAAGGCCAGGAGCCTTTGTTGAAAGAGTTGTCATCTCCCACAGGGCCCTGTGTGAGGGAGAAGAGTGTGATTCATCATGAATGAAGTAAAAGGAGGGAGGACTTCTAGGAAGGCCTATGGCTGGGGCTTTCCCACCACCAGGACCATCCATGGGCCACCCACTCCCCCCAGGCTTAATCGCCCTTTCTCTTCTTAGCCAACACCCACTGCTAATCTCGGGCCACACTCCTGATCCTCACTATCTTCCAAGCCCTTACTGTCTCTAAGCCATTTCCCCTCCCTTGATCTCCAGCCACACAGCTTCCACCCCACACAGGATCCAGAGGATTGAGGCCAACCCCAGGAATTTCCGTAAATGCACTGACTGCCTCCATGCTAAAACAAGATGCCGAGCCTCTCCTGAGGTTGTCCTCATGAGCTGGGATCCTCATTTGTTCCCTAACTTCTTCCCCAGAATGGATATCGCAGCTTTTGCCAGTTGCCTTCAATCCTGGGAGTGGGGAGGTGCAACCTGCTAGCAGGCCCAACTCAGATGCCTCTTTCTGGGAGGTGCCTGTAGTGTAGCGGTGAAGTTTATGGGTTGCCTCTTATTTATTTTTTGGCCGCACAGCGTGTGTAGGATCGTAGTTTCCCGACCAGGGATTGAACCGTGCTCCCTGCACTGGAAGCTCCAGTCTTAACCCCTGGACCACCAGGGAAGTCCCTTGTGGGTTGCATTTTAAACTGCCTGTGTTTAAATCCTGGCCACACCATTTAAACTACTAGCTATGTGATCTCCAGAAGTGGTTTTAATCTGTCAATTCTTTGCCTGTAAAAGAACAATAGTCTTAATATTCAGCTATTTTTAAGTTCTGAAACCTTGGTGTTTTCTTGGTGAAATGCTGTTAACGTATCTAAAATAATCTCAAATGTGAATAATTTTTATGTTAAGACTAAGATCAATGACTTAGCCAATTGATGTGAAAAGACATATTGATACTGTATAAATCTATGCAGATCCTCCCATGTGAATCTAAATAAGCAGCTGGATTGAGCTACTGCTACAAGCTTCTGTTACAAGCCTGAGTGTTACTCTTAGGTCAAAGACTTTCCAAACAAGTGAATCTGAATATAAGAAAAAATGATGCCACCATCTATACATGATGCTACTGTCAAGCTTCTGTTACAAGCCTGAGTGTTACTCTTAGGTCAAAGATTTTCCAAACAAGTGAATCTGAATATGAGAAAAAATGATGCCACCATCTATACATGACGAAAATAAAAAATACTGAATGTTTTCTTTTTAACCAAATCCATAGCTTAGTGGCACTAAAAATGTGTGGACTTTGCAAAGAAACAAAAAAACTGTTCAGAAAGATCTCAAATCTGTTGAATAAGAGGTGGAACTATTTAGAGAAGAAGGATGCTTCAACTCTGGCCCTTTGGTCCATTTTCCACAAAGCAGTCATAGTGTTTCTTCTAAAACCTAAGTCAGGGTACTCTGGACCCTTCCATCTTCCTGGGAAGGAGCCAGAGGCCTTTCTGTCTTCTCACCCTCACAACCCCTCCTCCCTGTCTCTCCCATCCCTCATCCACCCAACCACCCTGTTTTCTCTCTTGTTCCTCTAACACCCTGATCACCTTCCCACTTCAAGACTTTGCTTTTCCTGCCCCCTGATACTTACACAGCACCCACCACTGCTTCCTTCAGGCCTCTGCTCAAAGGATGCTTCCTAACTTGTTGTATGCAAGATATTGGCTTGGCCAATGAATGTTTTATTCATTTGGGTTTTCCCATAAGATGGTACAGAAAAGCTTGAACCAACTTTCTGGCCAACCCAATACCAGTTATCTCTTTACTGCCCTGCTAGTTCTTTTTCCCAGCTTGTCTATAAACCTGACTTCTAACCTGTTTATCATTTTCTTATCTAAAGTCCATCTTCCCTGAGGGTGGGGAGTTTGTTTTGCTGGCAAAACACCTGAAAGCGGGGCCTGACTCACAGAGGAAGTTCAATAAATACTGGCTGCTTCCATGAAAACTGAGTATCAGATGAAAATATTTGGAGTTTGACTAAGACCCTTCATCCTCCCATTTCCTCCCATCCCTCCACTGGGGTAGCCTTGTAGAGAGCTTCCACAGCCACTGCTGGTGCTCTGTAGACAAAAAGACCCTATAATTCAATAATGGCACCATTCATGTGCTTTATTAGTATTATTTTTAATAATTTTATTGAAATATCATTTATATACCTTGCCGTTCACGCACTTAAACTGTGTGATTTGGTGATTTGTAGTACAATCACAGAATTGTGCAACCATCAGCACAATCAATTTCAGAACATTTGCAACCCCCAGAAGAAACACTGCTCTCCTTAGCCTTAACTCCCCATATCTTAACAACAGTCAGAGACCAGCTAGTCTGCTGCCTATGTATTTGTCCATTCTGGATGTTCCACTTATTATTACTGTTTTTTTTTTAATTTGTCTTTTAATTGGAGGAGAATTGCTTTACAGAGTTGTCTTGGTTTCTGCCATACAACAAGGCAAGTCAGCCGTAATTATCCATGTATCACCTCCCTCTTGAGCCTCCCTCCCCTGGATGTTCTGTTTAAATGGAATCAAATGTGGTCCTTTGTGACTGGCTTCTTTCATTCAGCATAGTACTTTCGAGCTTCATCCATGCTGTACCATGTCGTACGTCCACGCGCACTACTTCATTCCTTTTTATCGTGAAATAAAATTCCATCGTGTGGGCATGCTGTGTGTTATTTATCCATTCATCAGTCGGTGGACATTTGGGTTCTTTCCATCTGGGGCCATTATGAATAAGATTGCATGAACATTTGTGTACAAGTTTTTGTGTAGAAACATGTTTTCCCTTCTCTTGGATGTGGTTAACTCTGTTTCACGATTTGAGGAGCTTTCTTTGGACTGTTTTCCAAAGTGACTGCACCATTTCACATTCCCACCAGCAGTACTTTAGGGTTCCAGTATCTCCCCATCCTCCTTAGAACTTGTTATCTGTCTTTTTTTTTTTTAACTCTGTCTTTTTTATTATAGCCATCTCATAGTTTTATGGGTCTTTTTTTCACTTTCTTTATGGTGCTGTTTGAAGCACAAAAAATTTTTAATTTTGGAAATTCGCTGCCGGTCCAGTGATTAAGACTCGGCGCTTTCACTGCTAGGGCCTAGGATGGATCCTGGTTGGGGAACTAAGACCCACATGCTGGACAGGCGGCTAAGAAGTAAATAAATGTGGACTTAGTCTTTTGAGCAGGAGTAGGGTTTCTGCTTCTTGAATCTTTAACATCGACTCTTTTGCCAATTGAGTCACTAATTGGAAAATTAGTGATCATTCTCTCTTTAAATATTGTCTTTCCCCCCTGTTTTGTTTCTCCTTATAGAACTTCTTAGACTTGTGCAAATTTGTTATTCTTTCTTCTCTGTCTCCTAATGTCTGTTGCATGTTTTCCACCGTTTTACCTTCCTGTGTGTGCTGAGCACAATCTATTCGTCAGATATGTCTCCCAGGTCAGTCATCTTCATTTCGGATTCGTTTAACTTGTTACGTTACTGATTTCCCTTTTAAAATTTTGTTTCGTTGAGTGCATTTTTATCTTTTGATTCTTCTTAAAACCTGTCTCCTTGGCCCAGTGGTTAGGACTCCACGCTTTCACTGCTGAGGACATGGGTTCAATCCCTTGTTGAGAAGCTAAGGTCCCATAAGCCGCAAGGTGCAGCCAAACAAAACAAAACAAAACCACCCGCCTCTGTTTCCACCCCGATAATGTCTTATTCTTTAGCTTTCTAATTCCTAATATTTTTCCTTTAATCATTTGTTAAATTATTGTATTGAATTATAACATCAGTACAGTTCAGTCACTCAGTCGTGTCCGACTCTTTCTGACCCCATGGACTGCAGCACGCCAGGTTTCGCTGTCCGTCACCAACTCCCCTAGCTTGCTCAAACTCATGTCCATTGAGTCAGTGGTGCCACTGAATTATACATCTGAAAAAGTACAGAAATACTACGTATGCATGTCACTAAATACTCAAAAACTGAACAAATAACAGGTAACCGGCACTTGGATCAGGAGACACAGAACATTCCAGTACCCCTAGAAGCCTCCCTCATGTCCACTCCTTACCCCTAAAGGCAACCACTCTTTTTTTTACCCCCTTTTTTGGCACTCAGGATCTTAGTTCTCTGACCTGGGATCAAACCCACGCCTCCCGGGCAGTAGCAGTGCAGTGTCTTAACCACTGGACCTCCAGGGAAGTTCGGCAGCCGCTCTGTGATCACCTTTAACAGACTTATTTTGTCTTCTCTTTCAGATTGTTGTCCTGTATTCTGGAGACCTGGGGCCTCTGGTCTTCTGTTTGTTGTGTCTTCTGAGTTTCCACCCCAGTGAATCGTGCCCCCCAGGGGTTTTAACATTTCTCACTGTGAGCTCATCCTTAGGGTGGCTGCTTCTTGTTTTTTCCCTGCAATAGAATCTGTTGCAGCCTGGATCTGGGGAACACAACTTCCAAGCTTTTTTCCCCACCTTTTCGTTTTTCCCCCAGAAGTATCCTCAGGCTTTGTTCAGTACTTACGTCTTTGTTTCGAATTGGGAGTTTTCTGAACCATTCCTGTCCGGTTAGTGCAGTGCTAGGTTTGGAGGAGTTCTGATTCTCAGGCTGCAACAGACAAGCTTGCTTGTCACCTCCTTGTAGGTGAGCATTTGTTAAAATAATTTTATTCATTTATTTATTTTGGGGGTGTGCTGGGTCTTCGTGGCTGCATGGGCTTTTTCTCAGATTTTTGGCGAGCAGAAGGCTACTAGTTGTGGTGTGTGGGCTTCTTACTGTGGTGGCTTCTCTCTGTTGCTGAGCATGGGCTCTGAAGCACAGGTTTAGCAGTTGTGGTGCATGAGCTTAGCTGTTGCATGGCATGTGGGATCTTCCCAGACCAGGGATCGAACCCATGTCTCCTGCATTGGCAGGCAGATTTCTTTACCACTGAGCCACCGGGGAAGCCCCCTAGATGGGCACCCTTTTAAACAAGTTCACCCTTTTTTAAAGGTCCAGCTTTAGACAGAGCTCTCAGGACCTGCCCTGAGCTTAAGCATGCTCCCAAGGCTGTCTCCTATCCCCACATGCACTTGAGCACAAGCCCCTGCTGTTCCCCCCATTCTCACCCCAGAAGCAGGGCAAGCTGTCCTCTTGTTTGTTGGGCAGGGCAGCCCCCTCTTGTTTCTGGCATCTGGGATTTCTCTTTCCTGGGACCTCAGCTGAGCATTTCAAATAATTTCTGTTCTGTCCACCTTGAGGAGGTACTGAGCGTTTGAAAGGTAGTTAATGCGACTGTGGAACTCATTTTGAAATTCTGTTTAATTTTAACCAAACAACACTGAAGTTTAAATAGCACATGAGCCTGGTGGCTCCCATACTGGACAGTGCAGCCTTTGAAAGGAAGGAGGATCTTAAGTCAGACTAGCCCCAGGGCATGGATAACCCGCATTCCAGCCTCCCTGCTGGTCTCTGAGGACCTTGATAAAGGTCGTTTGGGAAGCACCAGGCCTGGACTGGCCTGGATTCCATCCTGTGGATTTGGACCCCTGTGTGCTTGATGAAATGGGCCAGTCCGCCTGGAGGACAGGCCCTGGGTGCTGCCTCAGGGGTCTGTATTATCTGTATTAGGCCCCACCTATTTATGTCTATTTGGAGTGTTTAGAAGGATCAGGACACCTTCTCAAGGTGGTAAAGAATCCACCTGCAATGTGGGAGACCTGGGTTCAATCCCTGGGTTGGAAGATCCCCTGGAGAAGGTGTCAGGCAGAGTGTATGCTCCTTGGTTCTTTGTCTCGTCACAACAAAGATTTGGAGTGACGGACATTAAAGCCCCCTCTGCGGGTCACAGCTCTCAGGTCTTGGACAGACCATGTTATAGCTCTTAGAGAAATCAGTGTTACAGCTCTATTTTATTTAGAAGATAGCAGGAAAATCCATCTTCGAGATGTGAGGGCACGTCAATCCAAAGATGAAAAGAGAACACCCCATCTTGCAGGGGGGTGGAGAGAGAGAGAGAGAGAGAGACCTTCCTTTGACCTTCCTCTGATCTATTTCTATGTTCTATTTTCGCGGGCTTTTCCCTTCCTTGTCTTTTAGCCACTGCCATTTTGGACTCCTTTTCCCTATTCTAACTACCTAACAAAGAGAAAGGCTACCCACTCCAGTATTCTGGCCTGGAGAATTCCATGGACTGTATAGTCCATAGGGTTGCAAAGAGTTGGACATGACTGAGTGACTTTCACTTTCATGGCAACTTAGGTGATAGTCAAGAGCCTGGGTGACCTCTTTTGTCCTTTAAAGCCTCAGCGTTCCTTCTCTCTCCCCTCCCCACCCTCTATTCTGTCTTCATCCCTTTCCTGACCCGACTCTCCCTGGAAAGTTCTTCCTCCAGGGGCTCCAGCTCCCCTGGATGCTTCGGTAACAGCCTCATATATCTCAGGGCTCCCCAAACTCGTCCCACTTTCCAAAGCCTGCAGGCCTTTGCCCATAATGACGAACTTATGGTTGCCAGCAGGGGTGGGCGGGGGGAGGAATGGATGGGGGAAGGGACAGTTAGGGAGTGTGGGATGAACATGTACACGCTGTTGTATTTAAAGTGGCGCTAGTGGTAAAGAACCCACCTGCCGGTGCAGGAGACATAAGAAGCATGGGTTTGATCCCTGGGTCAGGAAATCCCCTGGAGGAGGGCATAGCAACCCACTCCAGTATTCTTGCCTGGAGATCCCATGGACAGAGGAGCCTGGTGGGCTACAGTCCATGGGGTTGCAAAGAGTCGAACAGGACTGAAGCGACTTAGCACGCACTTAGCATGAAACCAACAAGAACCTACTGTACAGTCCAGGGAAGTCTATTCAATGTTGTGTGGCAGCCTGGATGGGAGGGGAGTTTGGGAGAGAACAGATACATGTATATGTATAGCTGAGCCCCTTCACTATTCACCTGAAGCTATTACAACATCGTTAATCGGTTATACCCCAATACAAAATAAAAAGTTTGTTTTTTTTTTAAAAAGCCAGTCTCAAATATCACCTCCCCAGAAAGCCAAACTTCTCTACTTCCCAAATATTCTAATACACATCCGTATTCTAATACGTATATACACAGGTGTGTGTACATATACACATGGATAACATTTGTTTTTAAGAGTAAGCTTTATAGCATAAGATTGAGAATCCACCCAGGGGGCGTAAGGTAAAAAGTTTGTTTCCCCCACGCCCTGGGCTCCAGGCCACCCAATTCCTCTTCCCAAAGACAACTGCTTCCTTGGTGGGTCAAACTGTAAAGAATTCACCTGCAATGTGGGAGACCTGGGTTCGTCCCTGCGTTGGGAAGATCCCCCGGAGGAGGGCATGGCTACGCACTCCAGTATTCGTGCTCAGAGAATCCCCGTTGACAGAGGAGCCTGGCGGGCTACAGTCCGTGGGGCCGCAAAGAGTCCTGTTGAGGGTTTGCACTCTGCTTAGTTGCACAGCTCAGAGACAACTGCTGTGCCTCAAGGCTGTGAACACCCTTCTTCAAGGGCCATGTGGAATTCACAGCAGCTGCCTGGAAAACAGCAGGATAATCTTATTCTCTGTAGGGCTGTCTGAGAACTAAGGAAGGGCTTGATGCTTGGACAAGCCACCACTACCTGAGGACAGGGCTAGTAAGAGGGAATATACAGCTGTAATGAGGGGTCTGGACCGAAGCTCAAACTCATGGACCCCTGCCACAAGAATGAAAGATAGTGCAACTGGGGAATGCACCCACCGGCTTCCCCAGGGCCCCAGCATGGGAGCGGGACTTGTTACTGACCCGTAAACAGCTCTATTAGGCAGAACAAGGAGCTTCCCAGGTGGTGCTAGTGGTAAAGAATCCGCCTGCAATGCAGGAGATGGAAGAGACGCAGGTTCGATCCCTGGGTCAGGAAGAACCTTGGAGGAGGTAATGACAATCCACTCCAGTACTCTTTTTTTTAAGATAAAAAAAAAAAAAAGTGAAGTCGCTCAGTCATGTCCGACTCTTTGCGACCCCATGGACTGTAGCCTACCAGGATCCTCAGTCAATGGGATTTTCCAGGCAAGAATGCTGGAGTGGGTTGCCATTTCCTTCTCCAGGCACTCCAGTACTCTTATCTGGAGAATTCCATGGACAGAGGAGCCTGATGGGCTACAGTACAAGGGGTTGCAAAGAAGCAGACAGGACTGTGAGCACACCCACACATGGGTGTAACAAAACCTTGGAAGACACCTGGAAGCCCATCAGTGGTAGAATAGATGAATAAGTAGTCATGTCATTCAGCGGAGTAGCTCACCAAAGTGAGAATGGATCAGCTCCAACTACACACAGTGTGGACGAGTGAAAGAAGCCAGACACAGGGACTCCTCTGGCGGTCCAGTGGTTAAGACTCTGCATGTCCGCTGCAGGGGGCGCGGGTTCCATCCCTGGTGGGGGAACTAAGATCCCACATGTCTCATGGTGCAGCCAAGAAAAAAAAAAAAAAAACCAGACATAAAAAAGAACATACTGGATCTATTTATATAATAAACATCCAAAAATAGGCAAAACTCAACTCCAGTGTTAGAAGTCAGGACAGCAGTTACTTTTGGGGTAGCACACGCTGGTATTAGGAGGCTAGAACCCACCACTTCATTTGGATGCTGGTCAATTGGGTGTGTGAAAATTCATTGAGCTTTTCATATATATATATACACACACATACACTTTTATATATGTATATTACATTACACTTAAAAAAAAGAAGTTACAAAAAAGAAATGAGAAACCTTTCCATTTACTGCAATCAGGGATCTCTAAGGCTGTTTGTTTTCTGGAAAGAGCATGGAACTCTTATCTGCTGGAAAGCCATAGTATAATTGCGTGTGCCTCCTGAACTTCTGCCACGTGAATATATTTCTGAAATATTACGGGGCCCCTGCCAGGCACTGGCTGGACCATGCTTCTGCTCCTCACCTGAGCCTGAGAGGACCAGCACCTGCCTGCAGGTACCCACAGCGTGAGCGATGGTGTCAGTGAGGCCTGGCATGAACCCCTCCCCCCACTCCTGTGAGGGAGAATTTCAGAAGCTTCTGGATCTCAGGTTCCCCAGCTCTGTGGCTTTCACAGCTGTGCTTTGGTGCCTTAGGAGCCTGGAGAAGGGCCCCTGCGGCCGTGACCCCAGCTGTAAGCACTGTGAATCTATTCTGTGTACTTGGTTCTAAGAAGCTATTGTTTGAAAAATAACTTCGTTGCTAAAAAGAGTCCAAAAGCCCCTTTTCTAATGAAAAGCTTGCCCAGAAGTTCTCAGTAGCCTGTTGGCTACGTGCCTCTTTTTATGGGACTGTCTTCCAAGTTGCAAGGATCTCAGCGTCCACCGTGCATCAACAATATTTTCTATCACCATGATGACCAAAAACACCCCTTAAATTATCCAGTGGGTGAGAGGGGGCTGTGGTGCTCTAACCAAAGCAAGAGACTCTTCACCAGTGTACTTGATGGTCCACAAACTTTCTGGGATACCCGCCCAGTGACGATGAGCTCACCACCTCCCCAGGCAGCCCGCGCCACATTCAGCAACTCTGTCTCCACATAGCGCTTCCTTTCCCCCAGTAATGTCCACCAGTTAGTTCCAGGTATCAGTCAAAACATGGAGGGTAAATCAAACTCCTTTCCCCTATTTATATCACACCACCCATGAGACGGGGCTTCCCTGGTGGCTCAGTGGTAAAGAATCTGCCTGCGATGCAAGAGCCTTAAGAGATCTGGATTCGATCCCTGAGTCGGTAAGATCCCCTGGAGCAGGGCATGGCAACCCACTCCAGGATTCTTGCCTGGAGAATCCCATGGACAGAGGAGCCTGGTGGGCTACCCTCCATGGGGTCGCAAAGAGTCAGACACAACTGAAGCGACTGAGCACAGTACAGCACCCGTGAGATGGTTTTTTCTTTTCTTTTTCAGTTTATTTGTTTATTTACTTGACTGTACTGGGTCTTCTTGTGGCATGCAGGACTTCTAGTTGTTGTTTTTTAGTCATTAAGTCATAACTGACTCTTTGCAATCCCATGGACTGCAGCATGCCAGGCTTCCCGTCCTTCACAATCTCCCGGCGTTTGCTCAGACTCATGTCCGTTGTGTTGGTGATGCCATCTAACCATCGCATCCTCTGTCCTCCCCTTCTCCTCCTGCCCTCAGTCTTTCCCAGCATCATGAAGGATCTCTAGTTGCAGAATGTAAACTCTTAGATGCAGCATGTGGGATCTAGTTCCCTGACCAGGGATTGAACCCAGGCCCCCTTGCATTGGAAGCGCAGTCTTAACCACTGGACCACTAGGGAACTCCAGCCATGAGATGTTTCTGTCAAAACGACCACCTGAGCCCTGTCAAGTCTCTATATTTAACTTGTCTTCCCATTTACAGAGAATTAAGGGGATGGAGGAATGAGGTAAGTGCCACCTCAAGGAAAATGACAGATCCAGAAGATGGAACTTTGTACAAGACGATTGGCCTGGGACAAAAAAAAAAAAAAAAAAAAAACACCAGGGATGAAAAGATTGGTGGGGCAGAGGAAGAAAGAGAACGAACGACAGACAAAGGTGCCCTGAGCCTTGACTGGGTCCTGATGTGACCAGCAAAAGAATAACAACTCAGCTATAAAATGCTTAGCTGAGAAAACTGGGGAAACTGGCTTTGGACTAGATAGTAGTCATACTGGAAATTATTGTTCATTTTCTTTCCTTTTTAAAAATATTTATTTGGCTGTTCTGGGCCTTAGTTGCCGCATGAGGGATCTAGTTCCCTGACCAGGGATTGAACCTGGGCCCCTGCGTTTGGGAGTGCAGAGTCTTAGCCACTGGACCACCAGAGAAGTCCCTATTGCTAATTTTCTTGAGTCTGATCATGGTTTTGTGGTTTTGAAGACAATGTATTTTTAGGAGGCGTCTGCCTGCCGAAGTATTCGCTATGTTCAGGAAGTGAAATGTCATGATGTTTGCAAAGTAATTTCAAATAGTTCAGCAAAACCAACCAAACAACTAATCTTGTACACACACTGGCAGATGTTAACAATTGCTGGATGTAGGTGGTGGGTGTGAGGGACTCATTAACTTATTATTTCAAGTTTTCTTAATGTTTGAAATTCCTCATAATGAAAAGTTTGCGGAAACACCTTTCCTTAAAGACAGCCCATCATGGGGACTTCCATCGTGGTCCAGTGGCTAAGACTCCAACGCTCCCAATGCAGGGGGCCCAGGTTCGATCCCTGGTCAGAAAACTAGATCCCACATGGGAAATTATGAGTTCCCATGCTGCCACTAAGACCCAGTGCAGCCAAACTGATAAAATATTTTAAGCAGAACTCTATAATGATGTCTCAAAAAAAAAAAAGGCAGTTTAAATTATGTTTTATATTCCGTGTGCCCATTTTTGTCTATGTGGTTCCGTACAGTCAGCTTATGTAAACTAAGCAGACAAAAAGCTCAACTCTATGGAGACAGGTTCCTGTCTGGGAATTGTGAGGCCAGCAAGCTGTGTTTCTCCACGGAAGAAGGTGAGGCTGGAGGGTGGCCTGGGTGGAGAAGGGCCTCAAATGTCAGGTTAAAGAGGCTGGTTTCCTCTGCAGGGTCTTGAACCAACTGCTGAACGGGTCAACTCTGGGCTGTAATTGGGAGCAGAGAGGGTGGTGATGGACAGGGGAAGAGCTTTAACCTCGAGCGCCCTGAAGGACAAGGCTGGTCTTTGGGGGTCTGTGAACATCAGGATATGGCTGCCACTTGGGGACACCTGATAGTTCTTCCAAGGGAAGAACATGCATGTGGGCCCAATAAATTACTCAAGAGCAGCCAGAGTTCTTTCCTTGTATGTGAAATCTAGTGTATGGTGTTAGCTCATTTAAAAGCAAAAGCAGGGACTTCCCTGATGGTCCCGTGGCTAGGACTCCGAGCTCCCAAAGCAGGGGTTCCGGATCCTATGCCTGGTCAGGGAACTAGATCCCACGTGCTGTGACTAAAGAGCTCACATGCCACAACTAAGACATGGCACAGCCAGATAAATATTTTTAAAATTACGAAAAAATAAAAAGCAAACCACCATTGGAGGCAGACAAAGCGAGTCTGAGGCCCTGAGCAGGGGCCCACCACAGACTATAGGTTGCAGGTGAGTTAGGAGGTATGATGACCCAGAGGGCCATGCTGGTGGCTGACCTCAGATGATGGTGCAGAGGGAAGGTGGGAGGCAGAGATCTGACTGCAGAGATGCCCAGAAATAGATTCCGTCCTGGAGACTTTCAGAAAGAGGAGGGTGGAGTCCAGGGTGACTCCCAGGTGTCTGCGTGGGTTGGATGGGTTAGGATGATACTTTGGAGTTGGGCATCCCAGAAGGAGGGCAGGATGCTTGGGGGAAATGGACGTCTGTGTCTGGGCTTTGAGGAGTCTTTGGGTCTTCCTGCAATCAGCTGGAGACCTGGAGAGAGGAGTTGGAGGCCCTAGGGTGGGCAGCCCTGGTGCAGGTGGAGTTCTCTGCGGAGAGTCAGGAAAAGGTTGAGGACAGAATGAGTGGGGGAGGGATGGAGAATGAAAGCTGAGGCTTTAAGGGGCAAAAGGGGGCCCTGCAGGGTCCTGAGGGTCACCTAAGGTGTCCTTTGTTGTTGTTGTTCAGTCGCTAAGTCGTATCCGACCCTTGGCAACCCCATGGAGTGCAGCACGCCAGGCTTCCTGGTCCTTCACCATCTCCCGGAGCTTGTTCAAACTCGTGTCCATTGAATCAGTGATGCCGTCCGACTGTCTCATCCTCTGTCGCCCCCCTTCTTCTCCTGCCAATCCTTCTCCACTCTCTGTCACAGCCAGACGGACAAATAGGTGGGGCCTAATGCGGACCTCTGAGACACCCCTAGGGCCTGTCCTCCAGGCTGACTGGCCCACTCATCAAGCACACGTGGGCGTAAATCCACAGAATGGAATCCAGGCCAACCTGCATACTTCCCTCCTGACCTCCATCGAATGGAGGTCCTCAGAGATCAGGACAGAGGCTGGAATGCAGGTTGTCCACCCCGAGGGTAGTCTGACCTGGGCCTGCCAAGCCCGTGGGGGTGGTGGTAAGCTCCTCCTTCCTGTTTTAGGGGAAGGGAAAATGATCTTTATTGAGCAGTTACTCTCTGGTTTAATCACATATCAGACCTGCACAGTGGGTATTACGCTGACTACAGGCGTCAGCCAGTCATCTTTCATGCATTCATGTATTCATTGTACATTTACTCAGCATCTTCTGTGGGTGCATTAGGAACAGGAGTCTAAGACACCAGGAACTGAATCAGAATACTGGGGAAGTGAGTTGTGTTGTTTCCCAAATTGTGTGTGGATGCTCAGTCGCTTCAATCGTGTCCGACTCTTTGTGACTCTAAGGACGGTAGCCCACCAGGCTCCTCTGTCCATGAGATTCTCCAGGCAAGAATCCTGGAGTGGGTTGCCATGCCCTCCTCCAGGAGATCTTCTCGACCCAGGGATTGAACCCACATCTCTTATGTCTCCTGCACTGGCAGGCAGGTTCTTTACCACTAGCGCCACTTCTCAAGTTACAGAGGAAGAACCCCCACTGTCACCCCATTTCTGGCTCCAGATGCACCCAGATTTTGGCAGACTCTCTAGGAGGCAATGTCAGAATTTTGGCAGGGGAAGAAAGACTAGGAAACATGTTCTGAGAAACCTTCCCATGTGCTTCTGATTTGGCAGCTAGGATAACCAGAAAACTCAACAAGTAAAACTCTTTGAAATGCTTGATCAAATTAAAGTTATTTTAGATGCACAGCTGAGCTCCCAGGGAAGAAAGAGAAACCCAGGAGTCTGGAAACAGGGGACTAAACACCACACATGACCGACAATGAGTCGATAATGTGTCTTCCCTTAGATGTTAGTGAGGGTCTGTAACTAGCGGTGACGGGAGATGAGATTTACAAGAAAAAAAATGCAGACTAATTTAGGATGCATTATGTATACATAGTTTTGGGCTAAGCATGGCAGTTGGACTCACCTACAATGAAAATTGTACCCATTATTGTACCCATTGTACCTATTACTAAGAAATGTCGTATACATATAAGAAATATATATATACTATGGCTGATTCATGTTGAGGTTTGACAGAAAACAACGAAATTCTGTAAAGCAATTATCCTGCAATTAAAAAATAAATAAATAAAAAAAGAAGTGTTGAGGGCTTCTCTCCTGGTGCAGTGGTTAAGAATCTCCCTTGCAATGCAAGGGACATTGGTGTGACCCCCAGTCTGGGAAGACCCCAGATACTGCAGAGCAACTAAGTCCATGCACCACAACTACTGACCCAGAACTCTGGAGCCTGTGAGCTGCAACTACTGAGCCCATGAGCCGCAACTACCGCGGCCCACGCACCAAGAGCCCGTGCTTCGCAGCAAGAGCAGCCGCCACAAAGAGAAGCAGAGCATCATGACCAAGGGTAGCCCTCACCCACCACAGAAAGCCTGTGTGCAGCGATGAAAACCCACCAGAGCCAAAAAAAAATTTTTTTAAAGAAATATCAAAGCCCTTAAATTTTTACATGTGAGAATCGAAGTTACAATTACCACAATTATAGCCCCTAGGTCCTGAGAATATACAATGCATGAAAGAGAACATAAAATTCAGTATGCTGAAGACTCTTAAAGACAAAATAATAAATCCAAACTTTAAGACAACAAACACTCCATCTAACAAAGAACCAAATAAAGTTTCTAAAAAACTGAAAATGCAATCACTGAAAAAGCACTGTCAAGCCCTCAAGGGGTGGATTTAACAGCATGTGGAATACAGTAGGAGTGGCTTCCCAGGAGGTGCTAGTAACAAAGAACCCGCTGGCCAATGCAGGAGACGTAAGGGATGCAGGTTCCATCCCTGGGTTGGGAAGATCCCCTGGAGGAAGGCACAGCAACCCGCTCCAGTATTTTTGCCTGGAAAATTCCATGGACAGAGGAGCCTGGTGGGCTACAGTCCATGGGGTGCAAAGAGTCAGATATGACTGAGCGCACACACACACACACACACACACACACATCCCGTCCACCCTCCCCGCAGCTAATCTACTTTCTGTCTATATGAATTTGCCTATTCTGGACATTTCATGTACACAGAATCAACATGTGACCTTGTATGTTTGGCTTCTTTCTCTCAGCATAATGTTTTCTGGGTTCATTCTCGTTATAGCATGTATCACTATTTCATTCCTTTTCATGGCTGAATAATATTCCATTGTATGGATATACTACTTTTTGTTTGTCCATTAGCAGGCAACGGACATTTGGTTGTTCCCACTTTTTGACTATTACAAATAATGTTGCTATGCACCTTCATGTACAAGTTTTTATGTGTACATTTCCACTTCTTCCGTTTGTAAACCTGAGAGTGGAATTGCTGGGTCATAACTCTGTTTAAAAAAAATTTTTTTTTTAAATATTTATTTTTGGCTGTCCTCGGTCTTTGCGCACAGGGCTTTCTCTAGTTGCGGTGAGGAGGGGCTGCTTTTCATTACAGTGAGGGGGCTTCTCATTGTGGTGGCGTGTCTTGTTGCTGAGCACAGGCTCTAGGGCCCGCCAGCTTCAGTAGCTGCAGCCCTCGGACTCAATAGTTGTGACTCGTGGGCTCTAGAGTGTCAGCTCAGTAGTTGTGGCACACAGGCTTAGTTGCCTTCTGGCATGTGGGATCTTCCTGGACCAGGGGTTGAATCCACGTCCCCTGAATTAGCAGGCAATTTCTAACCATGGGACCCCAGGGAAGCCCCATCACACGGTTTTGATATTTTGAGGAACTGCCAAACTGTTCTGCAGAGCAGCGGCACCATTTTATGTTCCCATTAGCAGAGAATGAAGTTTCTAATTTATCCATGTCCTTAGCAACATATTTCTCCTTTCTTTTTAAAAATTATGGCCATCCTGTGGGTGCAAAGTGGTATCTTGCTGTGGTTTTCCACGGATTTACATTTGAAATACTGAACCACTATTACATTCCTGGGGTAAATCCTCCTTGGTCATAGAATATTATTCTTTTTAGCTATTTCTAGAATGACAATCATGCATAATTTTCCTCTTCTGTTTCTGATTTCTGGCATTAGAAAGAGAATGACCCATCTGTGTACAAAAGATATTTGCGTCTTGTTATGTGGAGGCATTAAGTTGTTACCAGTTGTATGGAAATCAAATGTGGTAGAAAGGTGTGTGTGAGTGATGAGGAGCCAAAAGAATGGGTTGTGCTGATTGCTTATGGCACCTCAGCCCCAAGCCCTGTCCACAGCCTGTTCTGGGATACCCTTGCTGGACTGCTGAAAACTACATTTCCCAGATTTCCTTGCAACTGGCTTCCTGTTGAGGTGGGCCTGCTCACAGGGGCCAGCTGAGGGAGACTGGAACTTGGAGCAGGTGAACAGGCTTTCTTCTGCCCTTGTCCAGCAGGAGCCAATGTTTAGCTCTAGCACTATTTTTGCATATCTTTTTTTAAAAAAAATTATTTTTGGCTGCATCCGGTCTTAGTTGTGGCATGTGGGCTCCAGAGCGTGTGGGCAACAGTTTAGTTGCCCCAGAGCATGCAGAACCTTAGTACACTCATCAGGGATTGGACCTGTGTCCCCTGCATTGGAAGGTGGGTTCTTAACCACTGGGGAAATCCCGCATCTATCTTCTTAGTAAGAAGTTCCAGCACCAACTGGAAGCCAAAGCTTCCCCCTAACACACATCAAAAATCTAAGCACTGTTCTGGGGCTCCATCCTCCACGTCTCTAGCCAGCTTCCAAGATGACTCCAGTGATTTCTCCTGGGCTATATTTGTGGCCTTGTGTAGACAGCTCACACGCTGGATTGGGGTTGGCTGTGACCAGTGGAATATGGTGGAAGCGAGCCTGTGTGACTTCTGAGATTAGGTCCTAAAAGGCGGTGGAGCCTCTGCTTTGCTCTCTTGGGATGCTCACGCCCTTGAGGATGCTGTGAGGGGCCCTGTGGAGAGGCCTCTGAGAGGGACTGAGGCCTCTAGTCAGCTCAGTTTGCAGCCATGAGCCTGAGCCATGTACAGGAGGTCCTTGGAAATGGACCCTCTGGCCCCAGTGAAGCCCTCAAAGCACTGCAGTCCCAGGGCAGTATCTGACCACAGACAGGAGAGACCCCAGGCCAAAACCACTCACCAAGCTGGTCCCAATTCTTAACAGAGAAGTTCTGAGCCACGAGTGACCGCTGTTATTTCAAGCCACCAAATTTAAGGGGTGAATTGTTAACCTTGACACCAGAAACTAAATTAACTTCTTTCCTTAAGTGCCCCAGCCAAGGGGTGGCTGCTAGTTCCCACAGGTCAACACAAATGGTTATCTCAGCATCCACTTTTTGTCCTTCCACTGGATTAAATGACCCACATTTGAAATAAGTAGGGTGGTTTCCGGTTTCCTGATGGGCCCTTTACATTTTAGAAAAAAAACAAATAGCAAGCATGATATAAGAGCAATCCATTCCCTACTGGCCCTTCCCCTAGTCCTCCCCCCACCCTCAAACTCAACTTTGGAAAAGCTGGGCCAACACTTCCGTCCCTGCCCTCTTATCTGTCCCCACCCACACCTCCATTCCTGTCTTCCCAGACCAGGCTTCCTTAGGCCAGGCTTCTAAATCAAAAGGTCCCTCTCCCCTCCTGTTTCTCTGGGGCCCCCAGACACACGTCACAATGCGGGATCTGGGGGGGGAGTACGGAGTTTATTTTATTTTTCTGAGTCTGGGTTTTGTTCCTTAGATGTCCCCACTCCCGGATGGAGGTGAGTCCTAGTCCCACGGGCCTGCTTTCGATTGTTTTCCAGGTTCAAAGTGCACTGAGAAGGCTTCACAGTTTTAATACTTCCTAGATGCTCAACTGAGGCAGAGTGATAAAATGGCCCCCCACCCCCACCCGCCGAAAAAAAATAAAACCCCAAGCCCCCGGCAGCTGCTGCTGCAGCCGTTAGGAAAAAATAATACAAACTCTTCTTAAAAAATAGATTACACAGAAAGAACCCAGAGGACAGAGGGGCGTGGGGAGGGGCAGGGGCTGCTTCAGCCACTGGCAAGGAGCCTGGGGAGAGGCCCGGAGGGGGTGCTGAGATGAACTTCAGGGGGCTGGGAGGCTGGGGGACTCCGCCCAACCCCTCTCTGCGGCGCCCCCCAGCAGCTCTGGCCCCCAGACCACGGCTCCCCTCCCCCTCCAGGGACCCTCCCTTCACCCTGAGGCCTGGTACCTGCTTCCCACTAAAGTGGCTTCAATAAAGAAAGGAAAAGACCCAAAGCGAGTCAGGGCTGCTGTCTAGCCCCCAGGACTTCCGCCCCATGGGAGCAGACCTCTCTCCCTTTGGGGGTTTGGATAATTATCTATACCTGCTGCTACTGAGGCACCCCCTGGGGGGTTGATAGGCCCCAGACTCCCTGTCTGCCCCTGGGAACAAATGTGATGGTCACAGTCGGGGGGCGGCCTGTCCTCCAGCCCAGCCTCGGAGGAGCTGCAGACAGCAGAGTGTGCACGGGGGTGGGTGGGGGGGTAGGTGCGGGATGGGGTGCAGCTCACACGGGCCCTCCAGCTCATGCAAGCAGAGGCGGGAGGGGGCGGCCCCACCAGGACAGAGGTAAGGCAGGGTGAGGTGATGGTGTGTGTGCGGCCAGACCAGCTCTGGGGCCGGGGGCAGAGACGGGGCAAGGCAGGGCCTGGTGTGGGGGAGGGTCTGGGTACCCGCCGCCCCAGTGAGGGCGCCACACCCGGGCCGCCTCCTGCAGAGGAATCGGAGCTGGGCAGATTCTCCGGAGGCGGATGGGGCGGCCGGGGGCTGCTGGGCTCAGTCAGGGACCTCAGGGTGGGCGGGCAGCCCGCTCTCGCCACGCCGGTAGGTCTCCCAGAAGCCCCTGTCCAGCTGTTCCAGCTGTGGGCCCAGCGGCAAGTGGCCGGCCAAGTGCATGCGGAGGGTCTCCAGCCACTGCTCCAGCTTCACGAAGGAGGGCCTGGGGTGGGAGACAGGAGGTGGGGGCATGGTGGGCTCTGGCTCTGCTGGGGAACCCCCACCCCCCACCCTGCCCTAAGCCCCTCATCCCGCTCACCTCTTCTCAGGGTCCAGGTCACAGCAGCGCACAGTAATGGGGAAGAAGCTCGGGGGGCAGTTTGGGGGGCAGTAGCGGTCCAGGAAGCCTCGCACGTTGAGGCCAAAATCCATGGTACGCGGCAGGTAGTCCGGGTCAGCGTTCACTCGCCCGATGATCTGTCCAGACAAGGCCCGGCAGTTACCCGCAGGGCCCTGGGGCTGGGTGCCACCCGGGCGGGTTTGAGGGTGGGTCACACCAGGCCTGGCACCCGTGTGACCACGGGGATGCAGGCAGCAGTGGGCAGCCGGTCTCCACAGCCTCTCTGGCCTGGGGCCCCGGCAGGCTTCCAGCCTGCAGCTCCGGAGTGCGTGGGGACAGGGCTGGAGCCGGCTGCCACCCGCCCCTGGGCCTACCTCGCACAGGACGATCCCGAACGAGAACACATCCACCTTCTCGTCATAGCTGCGGCCTGGATGGAGAGATCACGGTCAGCGGGTGCCCAGGCCGGGGGTGCCAGCCGGTGAGGGGGACAGGCCGGGGACCGCCCGCCGGGGGATGTGCTAACCAGGAGGCAGATGCGAGCAACCTCTGCGGGATCAGGCCCTGGGCTCTGACCCTACCTGGGCCCACTCAAGCTGAGCCAGCCTGCTGAGAGGGGGGGGGGCTGTGGCTGGTAGTGGGGGAGTCAGGGTGAAAGCCCTGGGCAAGGGGTTCTAGGCCCAGCTCGGTCACTAACCAACTCTCTGACTCCGGGCATGTCATGGACCCTGTGGTAACCCCGAGAGATAACTGTGTCAGACCTTCAGAGCCTGTGCGTACTACTGTTTTTGGAAAGATAAAGAATTGATTTGAAGATACGATTCAAGATCCTGAGATGAGACCACCCTAGATTATCTGGGCAGGTTCTAAGTGCCATCCTGCACGTGTACTCACTCAGTGGTGTCCAGCTTTTGTGACCCTGTGGATGGTAGCCCTTGGGGGTCCTCTGTCCATGGGATTCTCCAGGCAACAATACTGGAGTGGGTTGCCATTTCCTCCTCCAGGGGATCTGCCCGACCCAGGGACTGAACCCAAGTCTTCTGCATCTCTTGCATCTCTTTACCACTGAGCCATCTTGGAAGCCCCAAAATGCCACCCTAACTGTCCTTATAAGAGAGACCAAAAAGAAGAAGATACATAGGAGGTGGCAGCCACGTGGAAACAGAGGCAGAGATTGGGCCGATGTGGCCACAAGCCCGGAATGCCAGGGTCAGAGCCTAAACAGAACAAGGAATGGACTCTCCCTTGAAATCCCTGGAGGCAGCAAGGCTCTACTGGATCTTAGACTTCTGGTGTAAGCACTCAGTTTGTGCTCACCTGTTACAGCAGCCTCAGGGACTGATACAGACTCCGAGCCTCAGCCTGCCTTAGCTGTAAATGGGAACAATACCGTCTACCTGATGATGTTAAAGATAATCAGGACAACCACTCTCAGTGGCTCCTGACTAGTTTACAAATCTCACCCAATGTTCATACTACTCCTTGGAGATGGGGACTCTTTGTTTCTTTATTTTATTCTTTTCCTTTTCTTCAAGATAGGGACTATTAACCTCACTTTATAAGGGCTTTCCTGGTGGCTCAGACGGTAAAGAATCCGCCCACAGTGCAGGAGACCTGGGTTCGATTCCTGGGTCAGGAAGATAACCTGGAGAAAGAAATGGCTACCCACTCCAGTATTCCTGGGAAATCCCATAGACAGAGGAGCCTGGTGGGCTACAGTCCATGGGGTCGCAAAGATTCGGACACGGCAGAGCAACTAATGCTAACACTTTCACTTTCTTTCACTTCACCACTTACGTTATTAGGGGGTGGGTTATGTTAACTTTGATCAGGGTTGGTGTTAAGATGACCCCGAATCTGCCTGTCCTGACCCCGTGTGTCTGCATGTCCCTTGCCTGTGGATGGACTTTATCACCCCCAGTCCAGGCACACATGGGATCACTGTGTGACAGGCCTGAAGAAAGAAATGGAGTGGGAGAAGTGGGCTCTGTGGGAGGCCTAATAATGGTCCTGGAGAGGCCCTAGTCCCTGTCCAGGGACCGCCTGCCCCTCGGACCCAAATGTGCTGCCTTTTACGGGACTTCGCAGGTGTCACTCAGTTAAGGATCTCGCGATGGGGAGATGATCTCAGGTTAGCTGGCTGAGCCCTCTGATCACAAAGGTCCTCACAAGGGAGGGCGGGGGGTCAGGGTAGGAGAGGTGACAGCAGACACGGGTGTCAGAAAGAAGAGACTGCACTGCTGGTCTTGCTGGAGGAGGGGCCAGGAGCCAAGGAGCGAGGCCGCCGCTGGAAACTGGAAAAGGGAAGGAAACAGATCCTTCCCACTCGAGCCTTGAGAAGAAACGCAGTCCTGCTGACACAGGACTTTAGCTCACCAAGCCTGATACTGGACTCCTGACCTCCAGAACTATAGATAATTTGCCCGTGCAGTTTTAAATTTTTTGGGTGCACCTCAGGGCATGTAGGGCTTCCCCAGTGGTTCAGATGGTAAAGAATCTGCCTACGATGTGGGAGACGTGGGTTCGCTCCCTGGGTCGGGAAGATCCCTGGAGGAGGAAATGGCTACCCACTCCAGTATTCTTGCCTGGAGAATTCCACGGACAGAGGAGAATTTCACGACAGTGGGCTATGGTCAGTCCTTGGGCAAAGAGTCAGACATGACTGAATGACTAACATTTTCACTTTTCACTTTCAGTGGGGTCACACTTCCCTGACCAGGGATCAAACCTGTGCCCCCTGCACTGGAAGCATGGAGTCCTAACCACTGGACCGCCCGGGAAGTCCCTAGAATGATTTCTGTTTTTTACGCCAAGTTGTGATAACCTGTTGCAGCAGCAAAAGGCAACTAATGACAGGACTCCAGGAGGAGGAGGAGGCCGGGACCTCTGCCTCCTGCAGCCCCACCTGGGACCGCGGGGCCCCGGGGATGTGCCCGGCAGGGCCCCCGACTCACCGTTGATCATCTCGGGCGCCATCCAGTAGGGATTGCCCACCACCGTGTACCGCTTTTTCCGGTCTGGCTTCTTGAGGCTCCGCAGGTCCTCGGGCTGCGTCTTCTCATCCACCATGAGCCGCGCCAGCCCGAAGTCAGCCACCACCACATTCTTGTTCTGGGGTGAGGGGAAGCAGGGCCGTGCTGAGACATGCTCCTGCCACCACCTGCCCACTCCCTCCTCTGCCTTCTGGGGGCAGCCTGTGATCTTTCCATCAATGCCCCTTAGGCCCCGGGCTGCCAGCTCCCATTGCCTCCCACTGAAGTATATCCCCAAATCTCTTTCATTAAACAGCAGCAAAGCTCCCTTGATCGCCCCAGCCCCCACATCCAGGCCCTCCTCCGGGCCCACAGCCACTGGTGCAGCCTGGTGTGGCCCGTTGTCTGCGATGGTCACCGTCCCAGCAGACCCCCCTCCCACCCACTAGGAGTGTGGTGGGCGGGGGTCCCGCTGGCCCCTCCTGCAGCCCTGGCTGCTCACCTCGCGAACCAGGCAGTTGTGGGAGTTGAGGTCCCGGTGGATGATGTTCATCGAGTGGAGGTAGGCCTGCGGGTGGAGGGGCATGCGTATCAGGGGGCAGCCTCCCTGAGGGACCCCAGCCCTGCCCTTACTGTCCCCCGCAAGGCTCCCATCTTCCCCCTGCCACTGGATTCCCTCTGTCCTCTCTTGAAGCTTCCTGTGGAACTTAGGAGAACGGTAGAGAATTTTTTTGGCAAGGGTCGGGGTTGGGGGGAACTGCACAGCAAGGCAGGTGGGATCTTGGTTCCCTGACCAGGAATCAAACCCATGTCCCCTGCAGTGGAAGCATGGATTCTTAACTACAGGACCATCAGGGACGTCCCCCACCCCATACCACCCCAAAAATCAGAGCCTACTCACCATCCCAGAAGCGATGTCCTTGGCAAAGCTCACCCTCTGACTCCAGGGGTACTGGCTGTCCTGGGGAGGGGGTGAGGGGGGAGAATGTCCAGGATGAGCCAACAGGGCCACAGGGACGGGACACTGGGCGGGAGAGACAGGAGGGGGCGAGTGTCCTGCAGGGGTTGAGGACCACCCCCCCCATCTATGACACCCACAACTGTCCCCTCTAAGGGGTGTGCGTGAACAATTCCAAACAATTTCCTGACAAAGCGGCTTTGAGATCAGAGGCTGGTCCCCAGTGAAGAGCCTAGGAGACTGGGGCCCAGGGAGGAGCCGCTCCGTCCGGGTCCCTCGGCGGGAGCGGCTGGGATGGGATGCAGGTGGCGGGGTTGAGGGGGGAGGGTGTGGTTCTGCCTGGCACTCACCATGCTCTTGATGATGCCCCGGAGCGTGCCGCCCTTGATGTACTCGGTGATGAAGTTGAGCCTCTTGTCCTTGTAGAGCACCCCGATGAACTTGAGCACATTCGGGTGCTCCAGGCATCGCATGACCTTCACCTGGCGGGGGGGGGGGGGGGGGGTGCAAACAGGCTGCGGCCCCATCTTCTCCCGCCGCTATCCCACCAGAAGCCGCCATGGACAGTTCCGAAGGTGGGCGAGTCTTCCCCCTGCCCCGGGGTTCCTGCCACACCTGCTGCCGCCCTGCCCTTTGCTCCGGCTACCTCCACCCCCAGGGATGTCCCTGCCCCTCTCGCCCTCCTGGCAGTCTGTCATCTTCTGATGAGGGCTTGAGTGTCACTTCCTCCCGGAGCCCTTTGCCACCGACCCCCTCTCAATAGGCGAGGGTGGGGCAGGCGCCTCACCCACCTCCTTGAGGAACGTCCGCTGGGTCTCCTCGTCGAAGCGGATCAGCTCCTTCATCACCATCACCTCGCCCGTCTCTCGGTGCGTCACCTGCGTGAGGACACGCGAGGCACAGGCTCTGCTCCAGGCTGCCCCGCAGGAGGCCCACCCGTCCCCAGGCAGATGGACGCATGGGGCTGGGGCTGAGGCCTGGCTGGTGCCTTTTATATAAACCTGAACCTTCTAGGCTGGTCACAGGCAGATGACATCAGAAGCAGGAGAGGGCTGGTCACCAGGGTGTGAAGGGGGTGAGTGGCCCACATTAGGCTGAGTAAGGGGGCCCTGGGGGAGGAAGCCTTCAGGGTCAGTCTGGGCTGCCCTCCCATCCCGACTCTGAGAAGCCACTGTCCCACGACCTCCTTCACGCAGGCTACCTATATACAGAAGGGCCCCTCCACCAGCTAGCTCGACAAGGCCCAGCGGGGAGGCGAGCCCTGGCCAGGGAGTCTGGAAGCCAGACACCCTTCCAGTGTGGCTTCCTGGGGACACTGGTGGGAAGAGGGTGGAGGGCCAGCAGGTCACCCTAGACGGTCCCCTCCCTCCCTGGTGTGCCCCACACCTTGATGGCCTGGCCAAAGCAGCCTTTGCCCAACACCTCCCCGTGGATGAGATCCGAAGGCCGGAAGATGCGGTGCGGCCGGCAGACCACACGGAGGGACTCGGAGCGACCCAGGTCCTTGCGCTGGGAGGCCGGGGAGCCCAGCGAGCCGGCGCCCGGGGACCTGTCGATACTGCAGCTCCTCCTGGGGGGACACACCGGTGGCAGGTGGGCCCCTGGCCGAGGGCCCCTCGGGGGAGGCCAGGCCTCAGCCCTGCCCCTTCCCCCAGCCTGCCACGCCCCACTGATGCCAGTCCATGTAAATCACCCATACAGTCAGGAAGGCTGGCACTGGGCAGCTCTCCTGGGGCCACCATGAGACCCCTGCCCTACCCTGATGCCAGCACCCAGTGCCCTGTCTGGCTTGGACTTCCTGTTCAGGAAGGAATGTCTGCCCTTGGCTTTCTCTGCCTGATGACCCTGGATCAGATGCTTCATCTCTCAGCATTTGAGTCCTGGGCCCCGAGGTGCAGAGGCAGACCACCTGCGCAGGATGCCCCTAGGTGGGCCTGCAGGGTGACCTGAGCTCCAGGCAGATGCGGGGGAGGAGGAAACAGGCCTTCAAGGTCACTCTTTCTTAGTGTAAAGGCTGTCACCCCAGGTGTCCCCCTGACCAGGAGTCCTCAGCAGGCCACAGAATGAGTGGCATGAGGACCAGGCTGTCTCCGGGCTTCTTCCTTGCACCACTTACTCCTTTTAAGAGGTGCCCCGGCCCTTCCAGCCTGGCCCACATCACAGCCCTCCGGCTGTCTCTGGTCCTGGGCACCTTCTTGCAAAAGGGACCAGAGTGGTCTCTGTGGGACACATCACTATGCTGTGAGACCCTGGCCACCAGCTGCCACCTCGGAGCCCACCTCTCAACACACACTGGATGCCACAGCAGTCTGAGTGCCAGGCCACCGGCTCCTTGAAGCCAGGGCTCTGGTCCACCGTGGGAGCCCTGTCATCCCCAGCTTGGGGCGCTGCTTCCCCATTTCTTCCTTCTCATTCATTCCTCCTTCTCATTCATTCTTTTTCTTCCCAGCTCCCTGCACCCCTCGCTGGCGTGCTCTTGTTTTTTTTGGAGGGCTGACTGTGAGCAACTGGAGGGCAGGGACTGCCACCCCCCCTGCCCCCGCGCCCACTGAGGCCCAGCATCAGTGAAAGTAACAAGATACAGAGCGTCACGGGGCAGGGCTGACTTACAGCACAGGCTTCTGCCGGCCGGGGCTGCCCGCCTCCCCGCTGGGCGTGTGAGCTGGGGAGCCCAGGGGGCTGGGCTCAGACCCCAGCCCATGGCCCAGGGTGTCATGGGGGTCATGCTCCAGAGTCAGCTGGAGCAGGCGGCTGGTCTCCTGGATCAGCAGATCAATCTGGGGAGAGCAGGCGTGTGGACAGGTGAGTCTCAGGTGGTGGGGAGCAGGCATGAAGGCACCACCTCCAACCCCACTTGCCAGACCTGGGACCCGTACCTCGTCCAGAGGCACGTTCCGGATGGGCGTGCCATTGATTTCCAGGATCCGGTCCCCGACATGGATGGAATTCTTCACATCCGGGCTCATGCAGCCCGGGTCCACTCTGTGGGCACAGAGCGGTGGTCAGACCCCTGCCTGCCCCAGGAAGCCAAGGCCAAGGGGATCAGGTCAGGAGTATGGGGGCAGAGCATGCTGTCTTGCGTGACTGGTGGATGGCAGTTGTCCAGAACACGGAAGTCTGGCTTGGTGGGAAGAGTTCTATGTTAATTACAACACCTGCCATGGGTGTGAAACCGGAGGAAAGTGCCATGCCCCGAGGTATCTGCCCCGCTATACGAGATGCTCGGGCTTCCCTGGTGTCTCAGATGGTAAAGAACCCTCCTGCCAATGCAGGAGATGCAGGTTTGATCCCTGGGTCAGGAAGACCCTCTAGAGAAGGAAATGGCAACCCACTCCAGTATTCCTGCCTGGAAAGTCCCAGGGACAGAGGAGCCTGGTGGGCTACAGTTCTTGGGGTCGCAAAAAAGTTGGACACTTAGCGACTGAACAACAGCGGCAACAACGAGATGCTCGGGGGCTCCTGTTCAACAGAGCATTGTCCCTGCCTCTCCTTCCAGCTGCCTGGTAAGCTTGGGGCAGAGGAATGCCAAGAGGCCTAAGAGGGTCTGGACCCACTGGCTTCCTGCCTGACCCCCAAACATGCCCTGCAAGATGGGACTAAGGCTCCCACTCCTCCGAGATGGGCAGGAAAGGGTGAGCAGCCTTCCCTGAGCCACAGCTGCAGGGGAGGTGGGGCTGGTGGCCTGCATTAGTTGGCCATGAGCTAAGTCACAGAATGGCCAACTTGCCACACTCCTTTGCTTCTTTTAACTCCTCCTCAGTGTTAATGATCGGATTTCACTTTGCCCTCATTAAAGCTTTCCAAGGAATGTCTGTCTCTGCCTTGAGATGGGGAAGGGCTGGGGCAGGGGGATACGGTTGTGGTGGTGGGCAGGAGAGAAAGCAGACAGAGCTTTAAGAAAAACAGAGCCCTAGCAATTTTTCAATTATTGAGAGTATATTCTCACATGGGGGAGAAGCGCCTCCTTATATAGGGAAGTTGGGTAGCAAATGAAGCAGGAAGAACAGAGCTAGAAAAGTCATCATCTTGTAGCCATCACAGTAGTAACAGCTGCAGGGAAGACTTATCGTGAAGGCGAGAACCATTTAGCGAAAGGTTCTTGGGGACAGGATATTTACAGACTCAAATCTCACAGAAGACTCACTGGCTACACTGCAAAGGGGGAAAAATCCTTGACAGCAGAGACAGTAGACTGCACTTTAACCCAATAATCGAAGTTGACATCCCCAGTAAAGGGTGCACTTTATTGACCTCCTGTTTGACCACTAAGATGCACAGAGAAAGAGAGCGCATCAGTTACATGGTCAAAACGCATGACCTAAATCTAGGAAAGAGGAACCCAAGTTGGGGGGAGGGGGACATCCTCCTAAACGACTGACCTGTACTCTTCACAGATGTCAAGGGCATAAAGGACAATGGAAAGCTGAGGAACTGGCGCAGGTTAAAAGAGACTGAAGAGACTTGAGGACAGCATTGCGACAACTGGCAAAACCCAAGTTTGGGGTTGTATACTGGATGAAAGTATTACATTAATGTTCAATTTCCTAACTGTCATAGCTGCACTATAGGATACAGTGGGTAATTACATAAAGAGAATGCTTTTATTTTTAGGAGAATGTCTGAAGTATTTGGGGAAAGATGAGTCAATGGTGCCTACAGCTTACTCTCAAATGATTCAGTAAATAATAGCAATATGTGTACATGTGTGTATAAACATATACAAATAAATATATATATGTTCATACACCCACACCTAGATATACATGGACGAAGAGACACACATATCTCAAACGTGACAAAAGTTAAAAATTAAGAACCTAGGTAAAGGATGTACATGCGCTAAGTCACTTTAGTTGTGTCTGACTCTTCGCGATCCTGCGGACTCTGGACCCCCAGGCTCCTCTCTGTCTCCAGGCAAGAATCCTGGAGTGGGTTGCCATGCTCTCCTCCCAGGGATCTTCCTGACCCTGTGATCGAACCCATATTCCTTATGTCTCCTCCGTTGGCAGGTGGGTTCTTTACCACTAGCACCACCTGGGAAGCCTGAAAGGGTGTACAGGTATTCAATACACTTATTATTTCAGCAGTTTTTCTGTAAATTTGGTGTTTTTCAGGATAAAAAATTTAAAAACAGTGACTATATTTTCACAGAGACTTCTTGTGGAGCAGTTCCGTTCAGTTCAGTTGCTCAGTTGTGCCTGAGTCTTTGCGACCCCATGGACTGCAGCACGCTAGGCCCCCCTGTCCATCACCAACTCCCGGAATTTACTCAAACTTACGTCCACTGAGTCGGTGATGCCATCCAACCATCTCACCCTCTGCTGGCCCCTTTTCCTCCCGCCTTCAATCTTTCCCAGCATCAGGGTCTTTTCAAATGAGTGTTTCTTTGCATCAGGTGGCCAAAGTATTGCAGTTTCAGCTTTAGCATCAGTCCTTCCAATGAATATTCAGGACTGATTTCCTTTAAGATGAACTGGTTGGATCTCCTTGCAGTCCAAGGGACTCTCAAGAGTCTTCTCCAACATCACAGTTCAAAAGCAATAATTCTTCAGCGCTCAGCTTTCTTTATAGTCCAACTCTCACATCCATACATGACTACTGGAAAAACCATAGCTTTGACTAGACGGACCTTTGTTGGCAAAGTAATGTCTCTGTTTTTTAATACGCTGTCTAGGTTGGTCATAACTTTTCTTCCAAGGACATGGCCTTAAAAATATATTTCCTGGACTGCCCTGATGGTCCAGTGGTTAGGACTGCGCTTCCACTGCGGGGAGGCTGGGTTCAGTCCCTGATAGGGGAACTCAGAACGCGCAAGCCACATGGCATGGCCAAAAAACCAATAGGAAAGCGTATATATATTCCTTTGACTCTCTGTCTCCCTTGCCTCAGTCTCTTGCTCAAGTAGCGGGAAGGCTGGGGCAAAGATAAATTTAACTTCCCTTTCAATGCTACTATAAACAAAATACACATAAACAAAATAAAAAGTGGTCAGCTAAGACTCTTCAAACAAACAGTTCAATCTGGCCAGCAGCCTTTGGGCAAGCTGGGCTGCTTTTGAGAAGGGTGTGGCCCCTCGCAGACTGCTGGGAAGGCAGACGTTGGCTGGAAAGAATGCTCGCCCAGGGAGGGAGGCAGGGAGGAGGTGTCATTGACTCTCTGTTCCTAAAATTCTGCCTGGCTGTCAGGGTCCAGCTGGTCTGGGAGTTTCCCTGTCTCTCTCACCAGTCTGTCTGCTCACTTGTGTGAGGAAGGCAGCTGCTGGCTTGGCTGATGCTCCAGATGGGGCTGGAAACACAGCATCAAGTCTAGCCTCCTCCTCTCCCCTGCTGCCCTCCCCCCTCCCAGCCCAACCATCTTCACTTTTCACCAGGCACTGGCCCAGCAGGTGTGTAAGAACTGTTCACTGACTCCCAAGGAAGGAACGGTTCACTGACTCCAAGGGGGTAGTTGTTCTACACTTAGACAACTATTTCTCAAGGGTGCATGAAGGCCCAGGAGAAATTTTAGAAGGCTCCAAGGTATCCGACTCCCTCATGGTTTAGACAAAGACTTCGAAGGTCAGAGAGGGCAAGGGAGCGGCTCAGTGTCACACAGCCTATGAGTCACTGGCTTGGACCCTTAACCTTCATTTCTTCTTGCATCTCAGACCTTTTCCACATCCTTTGGAATTTTCTTTAGGGATGATCTGCTGGCATCAAATGCTGTTTTGTCTGCTTTAACATGTATTTATTTCACCTTCATTCCTTGTTTTAATTTTTAATTGACTTATCTGTTTGTTATTTTTTTGGAGCTATGCTAGGTCTTCGTTGCCATGCTGGCTTTTCTGCAGTTACAGCACGTGGGGGCTACATGTTGCAGTGCGTGGGTTTCTCATCGTGGAGCCCGGGTTTCAGCCGCCTGGGCTCAGCAGTTGTGGCTCCCAGGCTCCAGAGCACAGTCTCAATAGTTAAGGTGCACAGACTTAGCTGCTCCGCAGCATGTGGGATCTTCCCAGATCAGGGATTGAACCCATGTCTCCTCCATTGGCAGGCAGATTCTTTACCACTCAGCCACCAGGCAAGCCCCTTACCTTCATTCTTGAAGGACATTTTCATCAAGTATAGAATTCTGTTTTGTCTTTTTAAAATTATTTGGCTGCACCAGGTCTTAGTTGCGGCATGCAGGATTTCTAGTTACCTGACCAGGGATGAAACCCAAGCCCCCTGCAATGGAAGCTTGGAGTCTCTGCCACCAAACCACAGTCTGGTCTTTTTTTGGAGGAAATTTGTTTCTTCCCTATGGCTACTTTTAAGATCTTCTTTTTTTTTTTTTTTTGCCTTTGTGTAGTAGTTTCCCTAGGTGGGGTGGTCCATGGGTAGATTTCTTATTTTTCTGTTTGGGATTTACTGGGTTTGAGTTTGTGGATTGACACCTTTTATCCCCTCTGGGAAGTTCTCAGCTGTTAAATACTGCCTCTCTCCCATTCTCTCTTCTTCTGGGATTCTAGACGGCTAATTAGATCGGCTCACTTTGTCCTCTCTTTCTCTGCTTTCTTTGCCTCACTACTTTCTTAGTACATCTTAGCCTCTCTTTCTCTACTTTCATCTTGTATTCCTGCTTCTCACTTCAGCTGTTTAAAACCCAACTCTGCTGCTAAACCCGTATTTCACTTCTAGAAATATGGTTCTTTGGAATTTTGGTTCTTTTCTTGCTATCTGCAGTTTCTGTAGGTCTGCTTCAGCCACCTGTTGCTGCTGTTGGCTCTGTGGTTTTTGACTGAATGGCTCCTATTCCTTGGGACACTCGTTTCGGGAAATTCTCTGAAGCCTGGAGGTGGGCTCCACCGCATTTGCTTCTGTCAGGGCCTAGGGACATTCCCAGTGGAGAAGTACTTTAAGCTTTTACAATTTCTCCTGGAGGCTTTCTGAACCACCCAGGCTTGTCAACTTGGTTGGCAAACCAAAGTGTTTGAATTCTCAGGGGAGATTCCCTCTCCCCTTCTGTTCAGGTTCAAATCTGTTTATTTTCCAGTTCTGGGGAAGAGAGGCTGGAAATCGCTGGTGGAAGGCATGATTTCTTGCTCTTCCTCACCTTGAGGGCATTTTGGCAGGGGGGGGGGGTGTGTGTCCCAACTTTATGGAGAAGGGAGAAGTGTTCTCCTATTAGACTCACTTTCCTAGAGCTAGTCACTTGGGCTTTGAGAGAGGCTCAGCCAGGAGAAGACTGCAAAACTAAAACTTAATTCCCCCGATTTACATTTGCCCTCAAGGTATGGCTGCCTTCTGCACTCTGCTGACACCCTCGGGCTCCCTCCTTCACCTGTTCCTGACCTGGTTACTTCTCTTTTTTGTTTGGTCATGCAGTAAGTCAAGAGAACATTTTAAATATTTCATCTGGCAATTGTTACAGATTTCTTCTCTTGGAGGAATGAGTGGATCAGACATCTGGTATACCAGGTTGTTGGAGCTGGGCTCCATCTGCGCTCACACGCTTACCCATCTTCAGCCCCCGCCCCTGAGTCGGCCTGCCCACCTAAGGCATCCGTGCCCACCGCCAACCAGCTGCAGCCTTGGCAGGCCGGCCACTCACCCCTGGACGCGGACGGTGTGGGGGTGCTCCGTGCTGCAGCCCGGCAGGCTGTGAGGGGGGTCGATGGAGACCGAGAGGCCGCGTTTGCCGTGAGCTGAGGCTGGGATGGAGACCAGGGTGACCGTGTGGGGCAGGTGGGAGCCAGGGGAGTCGGGCAGGATCTGCTCGATGACGGGGGTCACCACGGTCTGGTAGTAGCAGTGTCCGCTGCACGAGCCGCCGGCGGTGGGGACCCAAAGAGCGGGAAGAGAAGTGCATCAGGGCAGTCACCAGCATCACCCCCCATGATCCCTCAGTCCAGGGCTCGTTTCTCCTTCCACCCTCCCCTTCCCACTCCTCATGGGAGGAGGAGGGTCTTGGCTGCTTGGTGGGCTGGGAGCAGGAAGTGGGCAGGCCCTGCCCCTCTTCGGGGCTCAGTCATTCTGGGTTGTCTACACTGTCAGCTGGCCAGGACGAGGCCTGGGGATAAATCCCATTCAGGAGGAAGTCATTAAAAGTCCATTTGGGAGCTTCAAAAGCCATGCTGCCCCCAAATCCAGCTTTATCAGTTGCTGCCACACTAAAGGATTTCTCTGATCTTTGTCCCTGGTTCCTGGGAAAGAGGTTCGAAATCCTTGCAACAGGAGTGTGTCTTCATTTTTCATGAGCCCCTCAACCCACACTCAAGCTAATGCTTTTGTGTTTGCTTTTGTCTGTTTGTTTTTCTTTCTTTTTCAAAATTTTTATTTATTTTTTTCATTTATTTTAATTGGAGGCTAATTACTTTACAATATTGTGGTGGTTTTTGCCATACATTCACATGAATCAGCCATGGTACATGTGTTCCCCATCCTGACCCTCCCCATCCCGTCCCTCAGGGTCATCCCAGTGCGCCAGCCCTGAGCACCCTGTCTCATGCACTGAACCAAAATTTTTTTTTATTTTTTGTCTTTTTTTGAGAGTTAATGAGCCAACTCAGGCAGGGGTGGGGGGGCGTGGGGGCAGGCTGGGCACCAGAAAGACTGACCATGTGATGAGAGGATGCTGCTCTGGTCCAGTCTGGCCTCAAGGAGCCCAAGTTCAACCCCATGCCCAGTGATTCAGTCAATTACACTGCATAATGAAACCCCAATAAAAACTCTGGTGATGCTGGGGAGGACGGATCACACGTCCTGACTCTATGAGTGGAATGCACGGAAGCTCTGCATGCCAGACCTCCCGGACCTCACCCTTTGTGTGTCTCCACCTGGCTGGTCCTGATTCACAGCTTTCCAGTCTTGCCTCCTTTGTCACAGATTAACTGACCACAGGTGCACAGGCTTATTTCTGGGTTTTTATCCTGTTCCATTGATCCATATTTCTACTTTTGTGCCAGTACCATGCTGTTTTGATGACTGTAGCTTTGTAGTATAGCTTTTAGTAAAAACTGTGCTTATGGTGCTCTCTGAGCTCTGTGAGTCGCTGAGTGAAGAATCAGATCTGAGGGGGCTGCGGGGATCCCTGAGTCTGCAATCGGCTGGTTAGCAGTGCGAGTGGCCTGGGGACCCCTGCACATGGGTCTGGGGTCTAGGCAGTTTTGCTGGGGATGAGTCCTGAGCTTACAGGGTGAGTGCTCACGCTGGTGCCAGAGTTACGCAGCAGTGATGTCGGGAAGAGAGCTGATGTCTCAGGCCTCCTCCGTCTGACTGCTGTCTTACTTCCTGGTGGTTTCTGCATTGTCACTGTGACTGCCCCCACACAGAAAGGGGAAGGGCCCTGGCGTGGGAGACCTGGGGGCACGCCACAAGCAGGGAGGGGCTGGCACTCACCAGTACAGCTTGGAGTGCTCCACCAGAGTGTAGGTGTCCCCGTCACCGATGAAGGTTCCGCATGTGAGGCAGATGAAGCATTCGGGGTGGTATTTCAGCTCCCCGGCCACCTGGAAGGAAGTGTGTGTGTCTGTGTGTGTGTGGTGGTGCAGGGAGGGGGACCACTACCCAGCTCAGCGGCTCCTTCAGCCCCTGTAGCTTCTCCCCTTTGCCTCCTCTCAGAAGGGCAGCCCCAAACCAATGTGGGGGCAGAGCTGGCTCCACAGATGGGGACTGAGGGATACAGACGGACAGACAGACTCAGGAGGCACTGGGGAATCAGAGAAGCAGTGAAAAGAAGGACAAGAGAGATGATGGGAGAGAGATCTGGGGCAGGGAGTAACCTGTGAACACACACACACACCCACCAGGTGAGGTTGGGGGGCACTTACCATGACCAGCCCCTTGGTGATGTGCTCTGAGCATCCGTGGCAAGACTCGCCATAGCGGGCCCAATAGTCCTTCTTGCAGAAGAGCTGCCCATCCTTCTCGTAGTACTGGTGCGAAAGGGAGGCACTGCATTCGCAACACCTGGGTGGAAGGGGAGCTGGGACTCAGAGGGGCCCACCCTTTCCCCCACATCTTGGCCCTGCCAATCCACAGGCAGCGTTAGAGAAAGTTGTGCCCTCTGGATGCAGGCAGCCTACGCTGGGGCACAGGGCTTGGCGAGTGGACTCAGGCATGGATTTGGTGACCACCCCACTCCCTCCATCATGGTCCCTCGGCCAGAAGCCTTGGTCCTGCGCGCAACCTCAAATCACAACCCCTGCGTCCCCACCATGGCAGTTCTGCACCCAGAGTGTCTGGTCCACCTTCGAGCCCGGGGGTAAGAAGTGCTCCTCATCTGAGGCCCCCACCCCTTGTGCACGGAAGAGGGCCAAGTGTGGGCAGAAGACTTACTCTCAGGCCCAGGGAAGAACCTGGGAGCCCAGGACTCAGGTTGCGGGGGGCACTGGGACAGACTGTGAGCCCCACTCACCTAGTCCAGCCTTCTTCTCCCTCCCCCTCCTCCCATTCCCAGCAATGGGGAGGCTGCTGATGTAAACGGAGGTGACTTTTTAGAACTGCGAAGACCTATTAAGTGTTCGTGTCTTCCCATTTTAAAAAAAATTAATTGGAGTATAGTTGTTGTGCAATGTTCTGTTAGTTTCTGCTGTACAACGTGAATCAGCTATAAGTATACATACATCCCCTCCTTCTTGAGCCTCCCTCCTACCCCCATCCCACTCCGTACCCATCACAGAGCATCCAGCTGAGCTCCCTGTGTTATGCAGCAGCTTCCCGCTAGCTATCTGTTTTACACATCCTAGTGTATCCGTGTCAAAGCTATTCTTTTGTTTCATCCCCCCCCTCCTTCCCTGGCTGTGTCCACAAGTCTGTTCTCCACATCTGTGTCTCTATTCCTGCCCTGCAAATAGGTTCATCAGTACCATTTTTCTAGATTCCATAGATATGTGTTGGCAGATGATAGTTTTTTTCTTTTTCTGACTTACTTCACCCTGTATGACAGGCTCACGTTCCCATTTTCTTGCTTACATTTACTTGGTCCTCACAGGCCACCACGAGGCAGGCGTAGCTATCCCCATTTCTAAAGTCGAGGCAGATGAACTTGAGAGGGTATATTCCACACAAGGTCATACAGATACAAGGCAGGAGTTGAGCTCAGTGTAGACCAGTCAGTCAGCTAAGACAGGGAAGTCTCCTGGCTTCCTAGACTCCAGCCAGCCCCATGGGTGCTGCCGGGCACAGGAGCAGGGTTTGGCACGGGAAGCAGGGAGGCCTGGCTGGTGGACCCCTGAAGGGCAGATGGGGAGAAATGATGTACAGGTTTCCTCCTAGGCACAACTCCACAGGCCAGGAAGGAGCTAGACCTACTCACTTGGCTTCTTTATGCTCAAGGGTCCTGGTGGGGTGGGGGCCAGCAACCCAGCTAAGCCAGGGTGAGCAAATGTAAGAATGGACTCTGAGTGACAACAGCCCTTCCATCCCGAGCACGAGCCTGACCCGGGGTCCTGACGTGCACAGGTATGTCTGAGCCTGAGGACATGCCCTGCAGAGAACAGCTAGGGAATCTGTCCAGCTGTGCTGTCTGGGTGCTCTGCATGATGTGCCAAAGTCACACAGGGATAGAAGGACCAGGCTCAGAGCTCGTGGCTCAGTGGGGGATCAATCTAGGGGAGAGGAGGGCAGGAGAGACTGGGGCTGGGTCAGAGAGACCCGTGCCCCAGGCAGCCGGGGAGGCCTCCACTCTACCGTAGCCTGCAGGCTGGCAGCGCTCATGGACTGAGCTCCCTGACTGCTCCTGAACTAGGCAACTGGCGAAAAGTGGGGGAGGGGGGGAGGAGGAGGGAGGGAGGGGACAGCAACCAGAGTGCTGATGGGACGCTGTCCCTTTAAGAGGATCCAGCGGGTGCCCTGTTGTCTGGGAGCCTGAGGGGAGGCACTGGGGACCACAACTCAGGGCTTTGGGTGCGGGCGGGTGGCAGAGGAGCACAAAACGCCCAGCTTTTGAAACCTCGTTGGTGGGGGGCGGGCAGGGAGAGCCCCTGAGGCAGCGCTGGGATGTGGGAGGAGGCGGCGGCAGCGGAAGCGGCTGGACCAGAGCCATGACGTCATCGGGCGCCCCCGCGGCCCTTCCTGCCCCGACACTCGCGGCCCCTGTGGTGGGTGGACGTCTTACCGCAGGGTGGGCAACGGGCAAGGAAGGCACCGAGCCAGGGGGGCGGGAAGACGCCCGGGGAGGGGGCAGGTCCCTAGCGCAACCCCCAGGGGGCTCTAACCCCGCGGGAAGGGAAGGCGCGGGGCCGGAGAGCGGGCTCCGCACGGAGGCGGGGCGCGCCCGCCGCGCACCCCGATCCGGGAGTCACTGCGCCCTTCCACCGCGTCACAGGAGTGTCCCCGTGGGAGTCTCCCCGGACTCCCGGGCGGCAGGGAGCCCCCCTCCCCTGCCCCAGTGGGCGGGGCGGCGGCGGCCGCCTTCCTCCAAAGCAGAGACGGCTCTTCTGCCGGCCAGTGAACTCCTTCGCTCACGCACACACACACTCAACGCTGCAGCAGCCCTGGAAGATGCGGCTGTTGATTCACTCAAGCGCTGAGAGTGCAGTGAGCTCCCCAGTAATCACTTCCTCGCAGCCTGCTCCGATGCCCACCCCCGCCACACTGCCTGCATCCCCCCAGCCTCTGCCGTCATAACCTGCCGGCTCCCTGAGGTCCCAGGCCAGGCACCTACAAACGCTGCTCCCAGAGAACACAAGGGTTTCCTGTCTGACGCCCTCAGCCTGGAACAGTTCTCATCCCCCAGTATCCTCGGGAGTGCTCCCGGGAGCCTCCACCTCGGCCTGGGGACCTCCACCTCAGAGAGCCGACCCAGCCCAGGGTCACACAGCAGCTTGGTAGCCGGCTCCCTGGGGCCTCGGTGGACCTCTGCTGATGGCAGGCACATAGGAGCCCCTGACCCTGGGCATCCCCTCATCCCTCAGACCCCCACCTGGGCAGGAGCCAGAGGCAGGTGGGGCAGGTCATGTCCCTACAAAGGGTGTCCAGAGAGGAATACCCAGGATACTGTACCCCCCCCGAGAGCAGGTGAGGGCAGAGCCGACCCTGGGTAGGAGAGAAGGGATCGGGTGGGGTGGGGGGGGCGCTGAACAGGCCAGGCTGGGAAACAGGGGTGACCCCCTCAAGGAAAGGGCAATCCCTCCTAGGGGTGCCCTCTACCCAGAATCATATTCCTGGATACCAAGGGTGCACAAGAGCAGCTGGGGGACCAGCCTGACGGCAGCCTGTACCAGAAAGGCCAGGGGCCGCAGCCTGGCCTGCTTCCCCCCAGACAGGCAGCTAACAGTGACCAAGGAGTTTCACTTCTCCTGCCCCAGAACCCAGCCTCAGGTGGGCCTGTCCCACCGCGGCCTCCAGCCCCAGCCCTCACACCGCAGGCGCTGCCTGAGGCCTGGGACAGGTTGGGCGGGAGAGGGGCTTTCCACTTACTTGGCCCCTCTGAGGAAGAAGCGCCGTCTTCTCAGGGGGGACGCCAGCATCCTTCGCCGCTGCTGCCTATCTCGGGGGCCCCTGGAGGCTGCGGGGAGCGCAGGGGTGGGCCGACAGAGTTGCTTCCCTGTCCCACTCCAGGCACTCAGGATTGGAGGCTGCCGAGGGAGGGGCGAGCGTGGCCACGAGGCAGGGGAGGAGGATGCGCGGTGTGGGTGCTAGCGAACCTGGTCTTAGCTCAGAACAGGAAGCAGCTGAAGGCCCTACTGCTTGGGGTCTGGTGCAGACGGGGAGGCCTGGCCGCCACTCTGCCCTCAGCCGTACACATCTGAGAAAGGCACCCTCCACGCCCCTCAGCCTCTTTTTTTTTTTTTTGGCCTCGCTGCACAGCATATGGAATCTTAGTTCCCTGGCCAGGGATCGAACCTTCACCCTCTGCATTGGGAATGTGTGTGTGTGTTGAGTCATGTCTGACTTTTTGTGATCCCATGGACTGTTGCCTGCCAGTTCCTCTGTCCACGGAATTTTCAGGCAAGAATACTGGAGTGGGTTGCCATTTCCTCCTCCAGGGGGATCTTCCCAAATCAGGGATCGAACCCCTGTCTCTTGCATCTCCTGCCTTGGCAAGCAGATTCTTTACCACTAGCTCCACCTGAGAATCCCTCATTGGGAGTATGGCATCTGAACCACTGGACTGCCAGGGAAGTCCCCCTCGGCCTCTGCTTTGACAAAGGCTCTGGGGACAGGGAGCAGCTGCTGCTTCTGGTGCTGGTCCCAAGGGAAGAGAGACTGACTTCCACGCACAGTCCATCCTCCTTCCCTGAAAGTCCCTTGAAGAGGGGGGCATCCCAGCTCAGGCTCCAGCCCCCAGTGCCAGCTGCGCACTCAGCTCTCGCCCTCCGGGCCCCACCAGCCTCCAGAGAGATGTCACCAGAGTTACAGCAGCCCCGGGGCTCCTACGCCACGATATTCTGAGAGGGGACCTCCCGGAGGTAGCAGCTGGGCCAAAGGAAGCCTGGACCACCCCGGGCCTGGCCCCAACCTTCAGGGAGGCTGGGACAGAGAAAGGGGCGGGCCCTGCGGTGACACTGACGCCCAGTGCTAACACCAGAGGCATTCAGTGGGCCCACAGCAACTCTCCCACTGAGAGGCCTTGAAGCCCAGGGGCTGGCGCTTCCAGGACGCCCAGCAAGCAGTCCTTCCTTTATGAGCTGCTTTCCTGTCATGGGCGTGAGGACTGGTGGCCTTAACCAGATTTGGGGGCTGTTGGGAGAACCACACAGCCTGGGGCCCAAAATGCAGTGGAAGTCATGGAACCGGGGGAAGCCACGATTCTAACTGCCTGTGGGCCCCTCCCCACAGGAGCCTTCCCTGTGGCCCCACCGCACCAGGGACAAACCCAATGTGCCCCCTCCCTACTGTCCCCACCTGGGGCCCCCCACCTCTGCTGGTGAACAGGGCAGGGACCCCCCTGCCAAGTTGGGTTCCATGCGTCCGGCCCCACTCTGCCCTTCTACGGCTTCTGCAGGCGCACTCTTGCCCCTCCCCCATGTCTCCCAAGACTCTAACTCCCTCCCCACTCCACACACAGGGACCCCCAAAGTTCTTCCCTTGATTTCTCGCAGTCTCATCTCAATCCCCTCTGCCGGCCCTCAGTGGGCTGAGTTCTCTGATCTTTCCACCTGGGACTGGTCTCAGATCACCTCGGCCAGCTCTGGGCAGGGCAGGGCCACCCTGGTTAGCCTACTGCATCTCCAACTCAACGAGGACAGGGCATGACTTACGACCAACTTGGCCCCCAGCTCCACCAGACCCAATGGACTACTGTCTCTGCACCCAGGGTACAAAACCAAATGGCTTAGATTGTGCCCCGGACACTCACCAGCCCCCAGCTCCTCCCCCATGGTCCCTGACTTCTTCAACTCTGCAGAGACTTGGAGTGAGACAGATATAGGTTCGAGTCCCTGCTCCGGCTGTTGCAACTTTCAGCAAGTTACTTGACTTCTCCGAGCCTCTGTTTCTAACATGGAAATTGGGCAAATGATGGTACCGCCTACAGTTATGGTGAAGGCTTGAGGATGACATCACAGGAGTCACTGATGAATAGTGGCTAATATGACTAATCCAAATATTGTCCCTTCCAGATCTGAAACTCCCTCTGCTCTGAGTCACTGTCCCAGGTCGGGTCTTATGAGCACAGATCCCCGAACCATTGTGACAGTCCCTTCCCTGTCACGTGACCACCATCTGCCCACTGGAAGGCAATGGCACTTTTCAGTAGCACTTCCGCCCACAACCCTCCTCTGCTTCCTGACACTCTCTGCTGGCTCCCTACTGCCTTCAGAAGCTCCTTATCTTGGCATTCAGGGCCCTTCACAAATCAGTCCTAACTTTGCCTCCTCATCACATCCCTCGACTCACTCTGTCCAACCAGATGAGCTGTTCCCAGTCCTTCAATTGCTGGCGCTGTCCCCTCTCCCTGTCTCCGTGCATGTGGCTTTCTCTGCCTGTTCAGAGCTCCCTTCCTCCTCGAAGGCCTCCTTCTGAACACCTGATTGGGAACCCCAGGACAAGGAACCCATCTCTCCTCTGGGCTCCCCAGCCAATGTTCACTTCACTCCTGCGGCTGTGTGTCTTTGGTCAAGAGAATTAACCACTCTGTGTCCCAGTTAATGGAGACCACAAATATCCAACTATACAGAGTCCTTAAACAAGTGTCTGGCCCTTGCTAAATTGTAGAAAATATGAGAAATTATTTTTAAAACAGAAAAAAAAAATCCTTGTTGGAGGCTCCCAGTGCCCAAATTTAACTCCTTCTTTCAGCTGGTGGTAGTTGCCCTGACCCCAGCTGGACCTCCTCAACTTTATCTCCCCTCCTTTTTGGAGCTTTTTTCCTGAACTCTGCTGGCCACTGACTGGGCCAGGCCCTGTCACCATTCATTCTACCCTCTGCACCTGCTGGGCTGTCTGGAATTGCTTCCTACCACACTTCTCCACCTGGGAAATCTATCCTTTGGACCTCAGCTCTGGCCCCACAGAGCTCCCTAAGGCTCTCGCCTGGCCTTGCTTCTCAGGATGGTGCTACTAGGCTGCTGGGCCACCTCTGAGTTCCCATGTGCATGGCCACAACCCTGATCCTACTCTGCTATACTTGGGAGTTGGTGTCCTGGAGGGAAGGGATGGGTCTTACTGGTTACGCATCTTTGCAACCAGCCTGGGGCCACGAAGCGGGCTCATCTCCTCCCAAGGCCTGCTCGGTCTCCCTCTTCTCCCTGGAGCACCAGCGTCCAGAAGGTAAAGGTGGACTACCCTCCACTCCCCCGCCTGCCAAGGTGCCATCAGGCCTTGGGATTATCAGCATAAATGCAGGTCTCTGCTTTTCTCTCTTCAGAGGTCTAGAATGACAAAAAAGAGAGGCCTCCAGGGAGCTTCTAAGCCAGATGCCTCATTTTACAGATGGGAAAACTGAGGCCCAGGACCAGAGAGAGATCCATCCCCCTGCCTCTGGCAGGCCTTCTTTCGGGCACCCCAGCCCCACCAGCCGGCCCTACCTGAAGCAGTCTGCGTGCCAGTCAGCATTCAGGGCCTGGAGGTACTGGCCATCGTAGATCCTCTGGCCACAGCTCGCACACACGGGCAACTCGCTTCCTGCGGGGGTGGAAAGGGCGTTAGGAACCATACTCAGGAGGGGCGGTTTGCTGTAGGCCTAGCCTGCCCTGCTGGACCCCCACGTACACCTCCACAAGTCCCCCCAAACACACGCAGCGCCCAAGCTGAGCAGTGTCCATGCAGAGCAGAAGGAGGCAGAATGAGAGCCTTGCTGAGACCATGGCTCAGTCTCCAAGCCCCCCTGGGCCTCAATTTCTCTCTCTGTAAACTGAGGAGGGACTAGCAGAGGTCCACCCCCAGCAAGAGCATTCTTCAGTTCAGGGTCTGGCAGTGTAAATGGGAAGAAAGCAGCATGATTTAGAAGGAAGGCAGTGGGTGACACTCGCATCACAGCCCCTTCTCCTCTCCCGCCTGCCCAGGAAGAGGAGCTCTTTCAAAGGGCAGGGACTGGACAGCGCTAAGTTGGTGCATCCTGTATTAAAGACCCCTGGAAGGCTTGGCTATGACCTGGCCTCACAAGGGGCCAGGGCCTCAGGGCTGGGCTCCCAGATGCCTGCTCCCAGGGAGGCCTGGCACCTCTTCAAGCTGGGCCACTAGGCATGCTTAGTCATCCTTGGGGCCTGGCACCCTCGGAACAGGGTGGGCCCTGCAAGATTTCCAAGCTTGCCCCTTCCCATTGCACAGATGGGGAGACTGAGCCCTGGAGAAGATAAGGCTTGCAAGGTCACCAACCAGGCTCCAAGGCCACAGCCTGCCCCTTCAAGAGGACTCAGGGACCTAGGAGCTACCGTAAGGTGGCTCCAAATGGGCCTTCACGGACCTGGGGGGAGGGCAGGGCTGGAGGAGCCGGCAGAGTAGAAGCTTTGTTGGACCAGGTGGGCCTATGAGATGGTTCAGAGGAGGAAACCCAGGAAAGGAGACGCTAGGAAGGGAATCGTGGGGATCTTCATACCATAACTGTCCTGCAAACCCAAGCCTTGGGCCGCAGTAGGTGAAAGGGGCAGAAGAAAGACTGATCATCCTCCCAGCCAAGACGGACAGCAGGCGCTGGGTTTGGTGCAGGGAGGGGGGTGGGGGCCGCTGCCCAAAACAAGCTTCGGCAGACTCATATCTCTGCTCTGCCCATCCTGCCCCTAGACTCCCAACCACCACAGCCAGGCATGCCAACTATGCGGGGGCCAACTGAACAAACAGGGAAACTGAGGCCCAGAAGGTAGCGCCTGGCTCAAGGTCAGAGAGCCGGCCCAGACATGGGGCTGCGACTCGGACCCAGGGATGAGGCTTTCTCAGTGACTCTTTCTTCCGAGGGCCGGTTAGAGACGCGATAAGGGGCGGCCCAGGGCGAGCCCGGGATGGACACAGCACGCGCGGATGGCGGCCAGGGCTGGGTGGGCTGTGCCCGGGCTTCCTCCGGGGTGGTCGGCGGTCGGAGGATGGGAGAAGGCGGGGATGAAAGGGAGGAGGGGGCCCTCCGCCAGCGGGGCTGGAGGGGAGCATCCCACCGGGGCCGAAGACGGGGAAACGGGATGGGAGCTTTTCAGGGAGGGGCCTGCGGGCTTCTGAAGGACGAGCTCATCCCGGACACAGGGGCGCGGCCTCGCGGCAGACCCGGCCTCCGCGGCGGGCAGGCCCGGCCCCTCCCCGCGCCCGGCCCCCCTGCCTCTCCGTATCCCCCCCCGCCCAGCGCAGCTTCCCCGCCCGCTCGGCCCCCAGGTCGGCGCCCCCGCGGCCCGCATCCCGCGCACCTTCCTCTCCCATACGTTCTTCCCTCCAGGTACAACAAAGTAGCGTCAACCTCATGCACTCGGCGGGGGGCGGGGCCCGGCGGGGCTGGGGCTGGGGGCGGCCCGGGCCCCGCGCGCTCGCCCGCAGCCGCCGCCGCCGGCCAGGGAGGCGGGGGCGGAGAGCGCGGGCCGGGCCGGGGTGGGCTCGGGGCTCGCGGCACTGCCGCCGCCGCTGCCGCCGCCGCGTCTCGGATACCGGCTCCGGCAACCGCTCAGTGCCGCGGCGGCCTGGAGAGCGAGCGGAGGGGCGGACCGGGGCGGGGCCTGCGAGCTGCGGCACGGGGGCGGGGCGGGGCGCAGGCGAGCGGCGGAACGGCCCTGCGCGGCCACGCCCCCGCCCGCGGCCACGCCACGCCCGCAGCCACGCCCCCCCGCCCGGCCCCCGCCCCGTCCCGCTCCTCCTTTCATTCATCTTTCCCAGAGCGACAACACTCTTCCGCGTCCCTAAGCAAAGACAGGGAATCCGAAAACTGCGGCTTAGGTGGGATGTGTGCTCTGATGCGGCAACCTAGAGGGTGTAGAAGCCGCAGATGCTCAGTCGTGTCCGACTCTTTGCGACCCCATGACTGCAGCACAGTCAGACTTGCCTTGTCCTTCACCATCTCCCGGAGCTTGCTCGAACTCCTGTCCGTTGAGTCGGTGATGCCATCCAACCATTTCGTCCTCTGTCGTCCCCTTCTCCTCCTGTCTTCAGTCTTTCCCAGCATCCGGGTCTTTTCTAATGAGTCGGCTCCTCGCATCAGGTAGCCAAGTATTGGAGTCTCAGCTTCAGCATCAGTCCTTCCAATGAATATTCAGGACTGATTTCCTTTAGGGTTGACTGGTTTGATCTCCTTGCAGTCCAAGGGACTCTCAAGAGTCTTCCCCAACACCACAGTTCAAAAGGATCAATTTTTCGGCGCTCAGCCTTCTTTATGGTTCAACTCTCACATCCATACATGACTACTGGAAAAACCAGAAGCCCGCAGTTAGGAGCCTTGGTTTCCTTGCACAGAGCCCGTCTGATCCAGGCCTGCTCATTGGAGGCTGAGAACCGGACCCAACAGGAAAGAGACGTCTCATTGACCCTGAGGTCCATAGTAGTTGCCTGGGGGAGTGGCCTCGGCCAGGTCCTTTCCCTCTCTGAGACCTGCAGTGAGGGCTGGCCCCACCAGGGACAGGTGGGGTGCTAGGTGGGGAGGAGAGGTGAGGCCCTCACCAGCTAGGCAGGCTGCTAAAGTTTCAGGCCCCGGGGGAGACGGTGACAACTGAGCCCAGGGATTTGCTCCTCCCAGTGCTAGAGCCCTGGAGCTGGCGCCACCCTGCCCAGGGTTCAGGAGGAGGTACTGCTAAACGGAGGGTTTTGAGACAAGTGGCCGGAGGAATTGGGTGGTCCCCAAAGCACAGGCTTCCCTGGTGGCTCAGATGTAGAGAATCTGCCTGCATTGTGGGAGATCCAGGTTTGATCCCTGAGTCAGGAAGATCCCCTAGAGAAGGCACTGTCTCCCCACTCCAGTATTCTTGCCTGGAGAATTCCACAGACAGAGGACTACAGTTCAGTTCATGGGGTTGCCAGGAGTCAGACAGGACTGAGAGAGACTAACATTTTCACTTTCACTTTCACAGCACAGGTGCTCCTTCTAGCCCTGGAAGTGTGGAGCACCCTGCCTACAACTGTCTCTCCCAGGCCCACCCTCCCACTTTATCCCACTGCCTGGGAGCCTATATGGGGAGAGGTTGACCCACATACCCAAGTCCATCAAGTGAACAAGGGGCAGAGCTGTTCACGCTCCAACTCCAGCCATTAAGCATGTATAGATTTTCTCTGGCCAGGGCTTTGTCCAGTGGCCTATGTGAGGGGCAGTCACCTCTGGGTGTAAAACAACTACCTGGGGGAGGAAAGAAAACATAATTTTTCTTCCTTCTTTCTTCCCTCCCTCCCTTTTTCTTTCTTTTTCTCCCTTCCTTCCTTGTTCCTTCCCTGCCTCCCTTCCTTCCTCCTGTCTTCCTCCTCTCTCCTTTCTTAACATGCAAGGTTGATGCTAGTCCTCACTCTATGCTGGCCAGATGGCCCTAAAGTACTTATAGTCAAGTGTCTTAAGGAGGTGTGTAGGTCCTCAGAGGCTGGACAGCAATGTCTTTGCTTGTTTGTTGGTTTCCTTCAGGGTATGATTCAGGCAGGGTCCAGGCTGATACAGGAAACAGGAGCAGTCAGCGGGGATTACTGTGGAGTTTAATAAAGGAGATTTGACAGTGGACTGGGCAGAGTTACGGGAAATCCATGAAGACAGGCACAGCCTCAATGTGACAGCAGTTAGTACTCCTGGGTGAAGGGGCTTGGGAGAGGCCCCCCGTGCAGGGGGCTACCACGGGAGAGGTAGAAGGGCCGTGGGCCTGTGTCCAGTTAGCTGGAAGACAGTCACTCATTTTTAAGACAACTAACCCTTACAGAATAGACTTGTGGCTCTGTAAGATTCTGGAAAAGAAAGCAGAGATTGAAGATGATGCTGATGCTGTAAGATGAACGAGAAGACAGAGCTGACACTTCCCTCTCTTGTTGGAGTTCCTTGGCAGCCACGTTTTTCTGTGAAACCAAGGACCAGCTCATCAGATCTGACATATTCAGTCACATTGCTCATCCAAGTTAAGTCTTTTTTTAACGGAAAGCAACAAAGCAATTTTTTACTTTTAATAAATACAAGCATTCACATATTGTTCACTTCATCTTTAGAACCTGGGGTTTCCCTGCTGACTCAAGTGGTAAAGAATCTGCTTGCAATGCAGGAGACCCAGATTAATCCCGGGTCAGGAAGATTCCCCTGGAGAAGGGGATGGCTACTCACTCCAGTATTCTTGCTTGGAGAATTCCATGGACTAGAGGAGCCTGGCTGGCTTCTCTAGTCCATGGAGTCACAAAGAGTTGGACATGACTAAGCAACTAACACTTCCACTTTTCACTTTTATCTCTAGAATATTCTTCTTAAATTCTGTTTTTGCATTGTTATGTGATGAACATTTTAAAAATAATTTATACAATCAAGAAGTTATGTAATTTGTAAGTGAATATGTCTATGTGTGTGTTGGGGAACAAATATTAAATTTTTTTTTTTTTTTTTTTTTTTTGCTGCACCACACAGATTATGGGCTTTTAGTTTCCCTACCAAGGATTGAACCTGGGCCCCCAGCAGCAAAAGTGCCGAGTCCTAAATTCCCTGGACTGCCACAGAATTCCCCAAATATTAATTTGGGTGCAAATTAAGATCTCTGGCTTGGAGGTGTTAAGTTTTAGGTACCCATTTGCCATCCAAGTGGCAAATATATATGCAGTGTTTGCTCAAAAATATTTTACTGATCGTGTTTGTGATACAAGTTTTGGGATTAGGGGTCCAGAGCCCTTTGGGAAAGACTTACTCCAGGTCTGGTGGCTCAGATGGTAAAGAATTTGCCTGCAATTCAGGAGACCTGGGTTCAGTCTCTGAGTGGGGACGATCCCCTGGAGAAGGGAATGGCAACCCACTCCAGTATTCTTGCCTGGGGGATCCCATGGACAGAGGAGCCTGGTGGGCTACAGTCCATGGGGTTGCAAACAGTTGGACACAACTGAGCGACTAACCCTGAATATTCATTGGAAGGACTGATGGTGAAGCTGAAGCTCCAATACTTTGGCCACCTGATGCAAAGAACTGACTCATAGGAAAAACCCTGATCCTGGGAAAGATTGAAGGAGAGGGGATGACAGAAGATGAGATAGTTGGATGGCATCACGGACTCAATAGACATGAGTTTGAGCAAGCTCTGGGAGTTGGTGATGTACAGGGAGGCCTGGTGTGCTTCAGTCCATGGGATGTCGCAAAGAGTCTGACACGACTGAGCGACTGAACTGAACTGAACAAGTAACATTTTCACTTTTACTCCAGGTCAATGATTAGGATTTGTCCAAATTGCCAAATTGTGACCTGGCTGAACACAAGCTGGTGCCAAAAGGCTCCATAGGAACTCCGACAGGATGAGCCCAAGACTGTGACCCAGGCCAGGGGCCAGAGCCCGAGCTGTCCTAGCCTAGAGAGGAACAGAGAGCTGGCATCATGTGATCCCTGCTGTCAGATGCAGCCTGCCCCCTCCTTGCCTACTCTGTGTGACATCACCCAGACATATGGTTCAGTGACTCCCCTGCCCTCTCCTTGAACTGTGGACAAAAAGACCCAAATATCTTTGTGGCATCTCTTGGATGACGAATGGGCATCTCAAACCTCATGCATTCAGATTAGAGCTCTTAATTGGTGCCCGGATCTGTTCCTCCCTCAGTGTTTCTCATCTCAGTAAATGACACCCCTGTCCTTTAGTGGCTCAGCCAAAATTCGAAGTCATCCCCAACTTCTCTCTCCTTATTCCTCTTCTTGCTCCCATGTGTGTATAGTCAGTCATGTCCAGATCTTTGCAACCCCATGGACTGTAGCCCACCAGGCTTCTCTGTCCATGGGATTTTCCAGGCAAGAATACTGGAACGGGTTGCCACTTCCTCCTCCAGGGGATCTTCCCGACCCAGGGATTGAAACCTGCATCTCTTACATCTCCTGCATTGGCAGGTGGGTTCTTTACCACTAATGCTTACCTGCGCCTGATCCATCAGCAAATCTTATTGGCAGATTTTACTGGTTCCCTGTAGATCCAAACTTCTACCGCTTCTCCCTCCAACCCCGCTCCTCCCTGGTCTAGCTGGGTGTACAGTACAACTGCCCCCGAGTTATTCCCCCATGATGCTCCAGAGCCTCTGCACATGTGGGTCAAAGTGTGACATTTCCTTACTTTCAAATCCAAAACTCTTACTGCAGCCATTAGGGGACCTAGTCCCTGGTTACTTCTTTGCTCCTGTTTCTTCTCTCTTTTGCTCTTTTTCCAATAACCACAGTGCACCTCTCTGCTCTTGTAACTTCCCAAGCAAGGGGTCATCACAGGGCTTCTCACCTGAAATCAGGTGTCCCCAACCATCCCAACTGACTTAACATTCTTCCTCACTCTCCATCTCCTTCCCTGGCTTTTGATCCCCATAGCACTGATTCGCCTGATGTTAGAATTAATCGTTTGTTCCCTGTGTTCGTTTCCTGTGGCTGCTATCACAAATTACTGTGCTCACAGTGCCAGAGGCCAGAAGTCCCAACTCAATTGCACTGGCCAATATCAAGGTCTGCATTCCTTCCGGAGTCTCTAGAGGAGGATCTGTTCCTTTCCCTTTCCGGCTTCTTTTCCTTTTAAAATTGTGTTTTAAAAAAACACACATAGTATAAATTAATCATCTTGACCATTTTTAAGTGTACATTTCAGTGGTTTAAGTACAGTTGATGCTTGAACAATTCAGGGAGTTAGGCCCACCAACACCCCCTCTCGCCCACTCCTGCTGCCCTCAGGGACACACACACTCACAGTCGTAAAATCTGCATGCTGCTATCTCTGTCTTAAAACCAAAAGAGTTGATAGAAGATGACTCACCCAGGCTAGGAAGCCGAAACTGAAAAGAATCAGGACTCAACTCCCTGTTCTTTTGATTCTGCAAATTGCGATCTCTACTCGAACACAAACTTTCCCCTACACTTCATTAAAGACCTGTAAAATGAAAATACAGGTACTATATTTATTGAAAAAAATCTGCATATAAATGGACACTCCCAGCTGAAATGGATGTTGTTCCAGGGTAAACTCCGTACATTCACACTGTTGTGAAACAGATCTCCAAAACTTTAATTTTCATTTTTTTGGGGGCTATGCCTTTTGCCAGATATAGATCCCTGACCAGGGCTCGAACCTGTGCCTCCTGCAGTGGAAGCATAGAGTTCTAACCACCAGACCACCAGGGAATTCCCCAAAACTTGAAAAAAAAAATGCCTTTATTTCTTTATTTATTTGGAATATAGTTGATTTACAATACTGTGTTGGTTTCAGGTGTATGGTAAAGTGAATCAGTGATATATGCACATATAGCCAAAAATTTTTAAAGACTATTTTCCCATATAGATCATCACAGAGTGCAAAACTTTCCCATCTTGCAAATCTGAAGCACTGAACCCATTAAACAGTCCATCTTATTTCCCCCTCTCCCCCAGCCCCTGGTGCCCACCATTCTACACTCTTTTCCCATGAATCTGACTACTTTAGAGGCTTCATCCAAGTGAGATGGTACAGAATTTCCCTTGTGACGGGCTTTTCATGCGGCAAGGTGTCATCTAGGTTCCTCCATGTGGTGGCACATGACAGGATTTCCTTCCTTTATTTATTTTTAGGGTTTCCTTCCTTTTTAAGGCTGAATAATACTCCACAGTAGATATACAACACGTTTTCTTTCTTTATTCATCTGTTGTTGGAAACATATGTTGTTTCCATAGCTTGGCTAATGTGGATAGTGCTGCTATAAATATGGGAGTGCAAATATCTCTTCAAGACAGTGATTTCATTTTCTTCGTTTATATACACATAAGTGAAATTGCTGAGTCCTATGATAGTTGTATTTTTATTTATTTATTTATTTTGGGTTGCGATGAGTCTTCGTTGCTGTGCCAGGGCTTTCTCTAGTTGAGGCCAAGAGGGGCTACTCTTCGTTGCGGTGCACAGGCTTCTCTTAGCAGTGACTTTTCTTGCTGGGGAGCACAGGCTCCAAGGCATGTGGGATCTTCCCAGACTAGGGTTCGATCCACTAGTGGATTCTTATCCATTGCGCCACCAGTGAAGTCCTTATTTTTAATTTTTTCGAGGAACCTCCATACTTTTCTCCATTATGCCTGTCCCAACTTACATTCCCACTAGCAGTATACAAGGGTTCCCTTTTCTCCACATCCTCTCCCACACTTTTTATCTTTTGTTTTTTGATAATAAACCATTCTAACAGGAAAGGGGTGATATCTCATTGTGGTTTTGATTTGTATTTGCATCACCTGATGATTAGTGATCCTGAGCACCTTTTCATTTACCGAATGGTCACGTAGATCCATTCTCCTGAGAATGCTCAGATTTTTTGCCTATTTTAAAAAATTGGGTTTTTAAAAAAAGATTTTTGAGTTGCTTAAGTTTCAAATACTTTTTGGATACTCACCTATATCAAAGGTATGATCCACAAATATTTTCTCCCATTTCATAGGTGGTCTCTTCACTTTGTTGATGGATTCTTCTTCTGTGAGAAAGCTTTTTAGTTTAATACCATCCCACTTGTTCATGTTTGCTTTTGTCATCTGTGCTCCTGGGGTCTTATCCAAAAAAAATTGTTGCCCAGACCAGTGTCAGGAAGCTTTTCCTCTATGTTTTCTTCTAATATGTTTTTCTTCTATATGTTTATTTTCTTCTAATGTTTTATAGTTTCAGGCCTTACAGTTATCTTTAATCCATTTGGAGTCGATTTTTGTGTATGGTGTGAGATGGGGGTTCACCCTCCCTCTTCTTCATCTGGATATTCAGTTTTTTCCAGCACCATTTATTGAAGAGACTATCCTTACCCCATTGTGTGTTTTTGGTACCCTTGTTGATTAGTCGATCATAAATGCATGGGTTTATTTCTGGACTCTATTCTGTTCCACTGGACTCTCTCTTTCTCTCTATTAGTGTAGCTTTGTAATATTTTGAAGTCAGGAAGAGTGATGCTTCCAGCTTTATTCTTCCTGTTCAAGACTGTTTTGACTGTTTGGGGTCTTTTGAGGTTCTGGATGAATTTTAGGCTTGTTTCTGTGAGGGTGTGTGGGCTGAAGACCTCCTATTCTGCCACCTTGCTCATGTCATTTCTCTGTAGTTTTCTCTTCTTGTGGTATCTTTGTCTGGCTTTCAGAGTAACAAAATGGTATCAGTATCAGGGTAATGCTGGCCTCTTAGAATGAACTTGGATCTGTTTCTCCTCTTCAGTCTTTTGGAAGAGTTTCAGGAGAATTGGTATAAATTCTTCTTTAAATATTTGGTAGAATTCACCAGTGAAACCATCTGGTCCTGGCTTTTCTTTGTTGGGAGGATTGATTACTGATTCATTCTTTCTTGCCATTAGTCTGTTCAGATTTTCTATTTTTTTCACCATTCAGTCTTGGCAGATTGTGTGTTTTTAGGGATTTATTCATTTCTTGGAGGTTATTAAATTTGTTGGCATACAAGTCTCCCAACTTCTTTTAAGGATACTTGTGATGGCATTTAGGGCCCATCAAGATAATATCCTCATCTCAAGATTCTTAATTACATCTACAGAAGCTCTTTTTTCTTATAAGGTAGCTGCCATGGGCTTAAAATCCATGTCCCTTAAAATTCATATGTCGAAGTCCCAACCCCCAGCTTCTCAGAATGTCACTGTGTCTGAAGATAGAATCTTTAAAGAGGCAATTAGCTTAAAATGAGGTCATCAGGGACTTCCCTGGTGGCCCAGTGGCTAAGACTCCACGCTTCCAATGCAGGGGGCCCAGGTTCGATTCCTGGTCAGGGAACTGAGATTCCCCCATGCCACAACTAAGAGCCCTCACACAGCAACTAAGACCCGGTGCAGCCAAATAAATCAATACTGAAAAAAAGACACAAAAAATGAAAAGAATACAAGAATTAAAATAAACATAGTTCGTCAGAATGGGCTCAAATCCACTGTGACTGATGTCCTTATAAGAAGAGGAGGTTAGGAGACATATATGCACAAAGGGAAGATCATGCAAGGACCCAGGTAGAAGGTGGCCACCTGCACACTGAGGAAAGAGTAGGAGAAACTGGCCCTGCGGACACCTTGATCTTGGACTTCCAGCCTCCAGAACTGTGAGAAAATAAATTTTTGCAGCCTGTGGCACTTTGCTATGGCAGCCTGAATACACTACTAACAGTGATATTTACAAGGTTTCAGGGATTAGGACACAGGTCTCTTTGAGACTATTATCAGCCTGGCACAATATTCTTGCCTGGAGAGTCCCATGAACAGAGGAGCCTGGCAGGCTACAGTCCATGGGGGTCTCAAGAGTCGGCTCTGACTTAGCGACTAAATCACCATCTCTCTCCCAGCGTGTATAACTAGTGAAAGCAGGGAGTTTAATCTCTTTTGTTCTTACAACAAGGTTTATCCTCAGGGAGTTGCATTCTGGTGTGGATAGTCAGACAATCAACGAAGAAGCAAAGTGTACTCTGGGCTTCCCTGATGACTCCGTGGTAAAGAATCGGTCTGCCAACACAGGAGACGTGGATTCCATCCCTGGATCAGGAAGATGCCCTGCAGAAGGAAATGGCAACCCACTCCAGGATTCTTGCCTGAGAAATCCCATGGACAGAGCAGCCTGGCGGGCTACAGTCCATGGGGTTGCAAAGAGTCGGACGCGACCTAATGACTAAACGACAACAGCGAAGTGTACTGTTATACCGTGGCATGGCAGTGGGCGTTGGTCACGGGTGCCTGGAGAAAGAGAAGGCAGGGCTAGTGCTGGAGGAAGGTATAGTTTGCAATTTTATTTAATTAATTAATAAATGTATTTTGTGCAGTTTGTGGAATCTCAGTTCCCCAATCAGGGACTGAACTTTTGCCCTCAGCAGTGAAAGTCAGGAGTCCTAACCACTTCGGTAGCTTCAGTCATGCGGGCTCCTGCCTCCTGCTTTGGCAGGTGGGTTCTTTACCACTAGCGCCACCTGGGAAGCCCTAACCACTGGAAAAGAAAGTGAAAGTCGCTCAGTCGTGTCTGACTCTTTGCAACCCTATGGCCTGTATAGTCCATAGGATTCTCCAGGCCAGAATATTGGAGTGGGTAGCCACTGCCTTCTCCAGGGGATCTTCCCAACCCAGGGATCAAACCTAGGTCTCCCACATTGCAGGCGGATTCTTTACCAGCTGGATCACCAGGGAAGTACAAGAATACTATCCCTTTTCCAGTAGATCTTCCTGACCCAGGAATTGAACTGGGGTCTCCCGCACTGCAGGCAGATTCTTTACCAGCTGAGTTACCAGGGCAGCCCCTGGACCACCAGGCAATTCCCTAGAGTTTGCAATTTCAGAAACAGGGTCAGGGAAGCACCTTCTGAGAAGGTGGCATTTTGAGTCAAGACCTGAAGGAGGTGAGGGGGCCAGGCATGTTGATAGCGGAGGGAAGGACGTCCTGGGCAGGGGAGACAGCAGAGCTGGTGGCCGGAGAGGGGGTGGCCACTGCCCGCGAGGAGTGGGGACAGGGCAGGGTAATTGGGTGGCCGGCAGGGGGCCAGGTGGCAGGACACGAGATCAGAACAGCTGGTCCAATTCAGGTAAGGGGCTCCTCGGCCATGGAAGGGCCTCTGGCTTGGGCAGACGGCAGCCACTGCAGGATTTTGAGCAGATGCATGACCTGAGCTGACTTTCTGTTTTAAAGGGATTGTTTTGGCTGCTGTGTGAAGAGAAGGCTGAAAAGGAGCCAGGTCAGGATGGGGAAGCCCAGTTTGGAAGCCTTGTCAGTCGTCTAGGCAAGAGTTACTGTGGACGAGGACCTGGACCCTAGAGGTTGGGAGGGGTGGTTGGGTCACCCTCTGAAGGTGGTGCCCCGGGGTTTGCTGGTGAATCTGGTGTGTGAAATGGGAGGAGAGGAGGATTCCTAAGCTGCTGCCTGAACCCCTGGAACTGAGATGGGGAAGGTGGGGAGGGGCAGGGGAGAGCAGGTTATGGTGGGGGGTGGGAGGGGGGAATCCATGCTACTCAGGTTATGAGACTTTCAGGTGGGGATGTTAGGAACTGGCTGTGAACGTGCCAGTCCAGAGTTCAGGGGAGAGGTCTGTGCTGGAGGAATCAGTTTGGGAACTGCTAATGCACACATGGTATTTAAAGCCATAAATTATGAGAAACCAAAACAGGGGGGCCCCAGGGCTGAATGCTGGAGCTGGCCAAATCTCAGAGCCTGGAGAGCTTGTGGAAGAATGAGCAAGGGATCTTTTCAATGAACAAATAAGTGATGGATGGATCTCGTTTGCCACCGCTCTTGGGCAGGCTGTCCCTCCTCACTGCCGGTCACTGCGGCTCCTTGTCTCTGCGAACGTACCCCCTACCCCCTCTGACCCCTCCTCCACTTTTCCGGGGCTCTGCCCGCTCCAGCCAGGCGCTGCGGGCCTTCAGGGGGCTGCTCCTCCTCCCCGGACGGCCTGCCCTCCCTCCTCTCCGCGCGATTCTGGGCCTGCTAAACTGCTTCCGGTGCCCTGCTGCCCTCCGGGCCTGGGTCCCCGAGCATCGCCCCGCCCCTGTCTTTCCAGCCAGACTCCTGGCAGCGGGAGGGCCCTTGTGCTCAGATACTAGCGTCTACACGGGCAGACCCCACCTGTACTCCCAACACAGCTCCTCCCTGCCACCCTTGTGGCTTCCCCGGGTGCCCACTGCCCCTGGGGTTCTCTCGGGAGGATGGATGCGAGGCTATATGGGCCCTGGAAGTGGACTTGGTGGTTTGGGGAGGGAAGTTTGGAATCTGGTACCCAGAGTCTAGAAGGGAGGGGTGGGCTCCGGGACGGGGGGCATCCTCATACTAGATGGATGAGTGTCCACGAGGGGAGGGGGACGGCCCTGGGGAGCGGGTGCAGTCAAGGGTGGTACTCAGTCTCCTGTTGAGCCAGCAGGGTGCCATCTGTTATGTTTTGTCAAGAAGCAAAGTGGTGCCTTATGCCAGGTGTGACAGTGAGGGGATGTGGAGAGGGAAACAGGCTTCTGTTTTTCTTCGGTTGGAGCATTTCTTCTCTCTTGGCTGTTCACCGAGGTCGAGGTTTGGTCTGGACAGAAGGGTCATTTTTGTTTCCTCCGGTCATCCAGCTGCAGCCGCAGCTGCAGCATCCAGAGGCCAAGGACCTGGGCCTGAGGGGTGAGGGCTGGGGAATGTGTGTCTGGGTGAGCCCATCTCCTCGGAGGGATGAGTGTGTCGGACTGGCTGCCCTGCTTCCCCTGAAAGGGATTATCGTTTTTAAAGGACAGGCTGAACTTGAAGAAGGAGCCTTTCACCAGAAGTCAATGGCAGATGATTTTGGTAAAAGTGTGAAAATGAAAGTGTTAGTCGCTCAGTCGTGTCTGACTCTTTGCGACCCCATGGTCTGTAGCCCGCCCAGCTTCCCTGTCCCTGGGATGCTCCAGGCAAGAATACTGGAGTGGGTTGCCATTCCCTTCTCCAGGGGATCTTCCCGACCCAGGGATCGAAATTGTGTCTCTGGCATCTCCTGCACTGGCAGGTAGATTCTTTACCACTAAGCGCCGCCTGGGAAGACCTAAGGTTCCCCAAGGCCGAGCCCTGTTCCCTACCTGGACCCGGAACTGAAGGCAGAGAGCTTACAAAGGAGGCCAAGACACAGTTTCCTTTAAAAGGTTTTCATTTATTAGTCTTTTCTGAAGCAGTTAATTCTCTTCTTTTTTTTTTTTAAATGTGTGTTTCATCCAAAGTTATACCAAAGTGATTAAAGTGAATTTTCTAACGGGGATATAGGTCCCCATATCAGAAAAAAAAAAAAAAAAGGTTTTTTTTTTTGTTTGTTTGTTTTTTCCATAAACCACACAAGTAAAAGGAAAGGAGAACATCAACAATCAAAAATAATCCCCAAATGTCCAGGACAAAAAATAAAATATTTATTGATCTATCACAGCGAGACACATAGAGATGGGCGGGGCAGGGGAGAAATGCTCTGAAGTACAGTGGCTCGAGGAGGGGTCGGGGATACAGTACTGCGTGGGGGGAGACCCAGGTTGGGGGGGAGATTCCTGTGGCCCCGGCTGGTACAGCTCCTCACACCCAGAGGCTCGGGGCCCCTTCGTAGGGGTGTGTGCGATGGGGTGGAGGCTGGGCCCAGGCTGCCATGACAGGTTAACCGAGTCGATGGTGGGAGCGCCCAGCCAGCTAGGGGTGCCGGGCGGCCAAACCGGGACAAAGATGGACGGACGGATGGACAGACGGGCGGATGAATTCCACAAGAGCAAGAGGGCTGTTCCCAATACAGGGTTGGGGGGAGTCCGGACATGGGGAACAGCGATGGGTTGGGGAAAGGGGGGCCAAGGAGGCCAAGAGATGGCATGACCCAATCCAGCGTGAGGGTTTCGATGCTTGGGTACCAACTGGACCACAGCCAGAAGTGGGTCCTGGTGGGCAGGGGGAGGCGAGACTGCCCAGGAAGTGTCTGCACCATCTTCAGAGGAGCCCCAGGGAGGGGGTTCCCTAACGGGCTGCCCTTCCCTCCTCCCTCCCCGCAGGAAGAGTGAAAGCACCAGCGTGTAGCACCAAGTCCCCCTAGAGATGGAGAGCGTATGAAGGGGGAGTTCCTGGGTGGGAAGGGCGTGGGGGCAGGGGGCCAAGCCCACCCAGCCCGTGCCTCTGAAGGAGGGGGGCCTCCCGGGGCCCGCTTGGCCACCACTCTCTTGCCTCCTTGCCCTGTGGATTTCCAAGGCCGCCCGTCCTGCCCCGTTCCCACCCGGGGTGGGAGCTTAGGAGGGGGCATGGGGAAGGGGGGTGGGGTCACAGAGGGTTTACATTCTCCACGAAGCAGTAGCACCAACGTTGATGAGGTCGTGAGTCAGGGGTCCCGGGGGGCTCACTTTCTCTTCCGGCCGCAGGATTTCCCCAGGCAGGCCCCACCTGGGTGCAGGGGAGGCACACCCCACAGTCAGTCCTGGCCGCTTGGGCTCAAGCCCTTGCCCACTCTGCCCAGCCCCGAGCTCTTCTCACATCCACATCATCAGCATGGGAAACAGAGGCTCCAGGAAGCCAGGGGGAAGCCTGGCCACCACCCCAGGCCAAACTCCGAGCCCTTTCATTGGGCAAACTCCCACTGGGCAAGTGGACGGTGGCAGGGCTCCTGCCCTCTCCTGGGGAGGATCTGACTGGTTAACCTCATTTCAAACCATCAAGCTCCCGGGGTCGGGTGAGTGGGGCCTGGACCAGCGCCTACCGCTGCAGGAGCGCGGTGTGGCTCGTTACCGCCACCTGGTGGCAGCGAGCTGCCTAGTGGTAGAGACGCCATCTCTGCCGAGCTCATCCAGGGTGTTTTTCGGGAAAGCAAGCAGGGTCACGGGCCACGAGCACCAGCCGGTGCCCGACTGAGAGCTGGGCGCCTTGAATGAGGTCAGGCTGCTCTGGCCTCTGCCTCTCCCTGGGCTGCCTCGTCTGGGCGGTTGGGAAGCAGGTGCGGGTGGAAGGGAATCCACAGCCTGAGCGACTGCCAGGGTGGAGCTAGCTGGGGCTTCTCTGAGTCCCTTTCGGGCATGGTTGGGAGAGGCCTTGAGGGTGGTGATCAGACACTGCCAGACACACGTCTGCCCTTGGAGCAAGGGCGTGGCTCCAGGACCCCTGCGGGGTCTACCCCTCCAGTTCCCCAACACCAGGGCTCCTGTGTCACCTCCGTCCTCTCTCTCCTCCTCTGTCCCTCCCAGCCCCTCCTCCTCCCCCTCCCTTTTCTTTCTCTCGGCTTCTCCTGGCAGGAGTGCGGGTGTGGGTACCAGGCAGGGAGGGCTTGCCAGGCCTGGCCTGGGAGAGCCAGGAGGTCCCTGGCCCGCTCTCAGCTCTGAGGATCTGTTTCGGAGACAGCAGAAGCAGTGGGTAAGGGGTCCAGCTCCCCCACCCCTGGCCTCCCTGCCGGGCTTCGTCTGACATGCCGCCCCCTCCTCCAGGCTGTCCCCCCCACCACCGCCCTCTTCCAGGGGCAGAGTCTACTCACCTTGGAATCCCAGGGCTCCCAGGGCCCCTCCGAAGGCCTTGGGAGGTTTGCCTGTGGAGGGAATGTAGGGGGTTGGGGAGGTGGCCAGGCTTCCCCACCTCGACCAGACCACCCCCTGCCCCACCCGTGCGCCTCCAACCCTGCAGCAGCAGGTTCCGAAGGCCTCTCTGCCCCCAGCCTGACCCTCCCGCCCAGCCTTGTTCCTTGCAGCATGTGGAGGTCTGAGCAGCTCTGTGGCAGCCCCCCCCACCACAGTCAGACCCCAGGCCACATTTCCCAGGGACAGCCTCACCCCCCACCTTTGAGGGACTCCAGGCTCAGCCTCCTTGACCACCTGCTTGAATAGGCCCTGTTCTTACCCAACAGTATCTTTCCTCTTCTATGGGACCTTGTCAACCTCTCTGGTTAGACCCCAAGACCTGGGGTGACCCAGGTCCCCGTCTCACTCCTGATGCCCAGTCAAGTGCCAGGCTGGGAGCTCTAGGAATTGGGGTCCCCACACCCCAAGGCTGACTTTTTCAGCTTCGGCGATTCTCCTGCGGGCTCTATCAAGCCCCCCTACCAGAAGGCCAGCCCAGGGCTGTAGCTGCACTGGCTGGTCCCTCAACAGGATGGACCTGCTCCCCCCCCGCCCACACACACACACTGTGAAGGAGCTCAGGCCCCTGCTTGAAATGGGGCCCCGACTTGTGAGACTGGTAGACTCACCACCAACTCCCAGGCCCCCGGCTCCACCTGCAAGGCAAGCAGAGGGGTGGTGAGGGTGTGTGCCTCTAGGGAGCCCACCAAGCCCTCCCCGGCAGCATGGGCCTCGTCTGAGAGGGGCCCAGGTCTGGGCTGGGGCGTTGGGGGCCCTGCCAGTGACTGTGTGACCCTGGGTGCTCTCTGAACCTCAGCTTGTCTCATCTGAACGTGATGTTTTATAAAATCCGATGCTCCCAGATATGGCACGGGAGGAAGAGAAGAGAAGGCCCAGCTCTGTGCAATCTAAGGATGTGGGTCCCCCCCCTACTCTGTAGCCTGGCTCAGCCCTTCTGGGCAGGGGAAGAGGAGGGCTGGGTGGGGCCCAGGGCTGGGGCGCCTGGCCGTACCTGGGAAAATAGGAGACAGTCCGAAGCCAGGCCTTGCTGCAACTCCTGCAGGAGGGGTTTGGGGTTGGCGTGGGGGTATGGGGGCGTGGGGTGGGGTGGGGTGGGATGGGATGGGACCCTGGAACCCACCTCTGCCTGGCCACCTACTCCTCTCCACCTAAGATCACCTCCTCCCACTGCCCCTTCCCCACTGGCAAAGCAGCTTTGTTAACAAAGCCTCATCAGCCTGGTGTCGGAGGCCCACGCGTCCCCCCAGCCCTGAGGCCTTCCCCTGACTGTCCCCTCCACCCTCTGTCTCGGGTCCCTGTGCTGATGCAGGCCTGGCGTCCCCACTGCTAGCCAGCCAGGCTCAGCTGCAGATCTCACAGCAGAGGCGGCCCCTACCTCCGAGTGGGAATGGCCGGCCGGCTCCTAGGACACCTCCAAGGCCAGCGGCACCTGAGACGAGGGCAGGTAGGGGTCAGGACGAGGCAAAATGTAAGGGGCCCTGAGCATCCTCTCCGGGGTCTGGGGATGGGATTTCCAGGAAGGATCCTTCATGGGTATTGTGAGCAGGACTGAGGCCTGAGCTGGTTCATGGACAAGGCAGTGGGGGTGGGGTATAAGCAGCTTGCAGGCCTGGCCTCGCTGTGGGGCAGTGGGAGCAACTCACCAAATTTGGCTGCTTTAGCAGCTGCAGCTGGAGACACACCTGGAAAGATGGGGAGCAAAAGGGCTTAGGAATATCTCCTCTCTCCCAGAGTCGTGTCCTCCTCCTGACCACTGCCATCAATCTGCAACCTGCCCACTGTCTCATCCTTCCACCATCCCTCCACCCCTCCTCTATTCATCCGTCTTTCCAGAAATCTTTATTAAGCTCCTACAGTGTAGCCAGACTTGTGGAGCACATGGGGTAAGAAACTTCAGGCTGGGTCAGAGACACAAAGATGGCCCGAGAGAGGGATGTTAACACAAGGTCCACCATGATGGCAGAGACTTTGGGAAAGGAATTTCCCTGCAGGCTTTGTTTTCCTTCTCTGGAAAATGGGCATAACCATCACTATCCTAATGAACCTCCACTGGAGGTGGTTGGGCGAGTTGAGAGAGAGAGGAGAGGGAGAGATTGGGACACCCAGCCGCAAGGAGCAGCCCTCACTAAGCTTGCTCTGTGCTTACTCGCTCAGTCTCGTGTCTGACTCTTTGCGAGCCCGTGGGCTGTAGCCCGTCAGGCTCCTCTGTCCATGGGATTTCCCGGGCAAGGATACTGGAGTGGGTTGCCATTTCCTCCTCCAGGGGGTCTTCTCAACCCAGGGATCGAACCCATGTCTTCTGCACGGCAGGCAGACTCTTTACCCGCTGAGCCATTGGGGCCCCTCCAAATGCTGCAGGAGTCCAGAGAGGGGGGCAGGGCTCAGTATAATCTTGAGTTGCTGATGAAGTGTGGGCAGGGACGCTTGAACAAGGTGTGGCCAGATGGAAAAGAAAGTCAGTCTCTCTCTCATTCATATGTGCATGTGTGTGCAAACACACACACACACACACATCACACGCCATTCATTCACTGATTCTAGAACACACTTACCTCCAAGGCCCACAGCCCCTGGGACAGCTCCAAGCCCACCAACTCCCAGTCCTCCGACTCCGAGCCCACCGACTCCCCCCAGGCCTGTGGAGAGAGCTGTGTATTAGACCCTGCAAGTGAGAGCAGCTGGCTCTGTCTGTGGAGGGGTGGGGCTATCGTCCGAGGCCCCACGTGGAGCCTGGGCTGCCAGGGCCTTGGAGGGCTGGCAGCCAGGGGCCGGGAGGTGGGCTAGACCCGCGGGAGACAATGCCCCTAAAGGCCTTGGGGAGCAGGCCAGGGAATATATGCTCCATGGCATGTAGTCAGACACACACCCCCAAGTCCCGGGGCAGCCCCCACCTCACACCCATGCTCACCAAATTGGGCGGCTTTGGCGGCAGCTTTGGCGGCAGCAGCTGCAGCAGCAGGTCCTGGGGACACAGAGGGAGCTCAGGGAGGGAGTCTCCATGGGTCAGTCTCCCTCAATGCCCAGCCCATCCTGGGGTTTCAACTAAGGTAGGTACCATTAGCCCCATTTCACAGATGAGAAAACTGAGGCACAGCAGAGGTTAAGCAATGTGCTCAAGGCTTCATGTGGTTTCAACTCACCTGCCACACCACCTGGAATGCCAGCTCCGCCAAGATCTCCAATCCCTCCAAGGGCCCCGACCCCTCCTGGTGCTGTGGAGAGAGGGTGGAAAGTCAGTCCTTCCCCCTTTCTGAAGGACGAGGCCTCCCCGCCCCAAGGTCACTAGGCAAGTAGACAGGTGGCGAAGGCCACGTGACCCAGTGGAAGGAGCAGAGGACAAAGGTCCATTCCCAGACACACGGGTCTGAGTCCCGGTTCTGCCCTGACCCTCTGGACAAGGAAAGACCCCCGCCCCCGATCCTCGACCTGCCCACCTCCTCCCCTTCCTCCCAGGCTGGCACTGGGAGCTGTAGGTGGTCCCAGTGGTGGTTGTGGCCATGAGCTGCCAAGGGTGGAGGACAAGTCTCAGACCCCGACAGCCCTGGGTTTGAATTCTGGTTTCTCTGCTCATCATAGCTGTCACCTCTCTGACCCTAAAGGGGGCGACGATCCTTTCCCTGTTCACCTACAGGTGTTTGAAGCCTGAGAGGACACTCTGTGTGCAGGTCCTCTGAGTGTGAACCACTGTTCAGTACAGAGCTGCCAGGAATCACAGCTAGCGCTTTAGGGGGACACTCATGGTCAGTGGTTCATGCTTGTTAGCCGGCTTATTGTTCCAGGCAGCAAGAAAGGTAGGTATCATTAGCCCCATTTCACAGATGAGAAAACTGAGGCACAGCAGAGGCTAAGCAATGTGCTCAAGGCTTCAAGGGCAGGAAATGACTTTGGAGCCAGAGCCCTTAGCGGCTCTGTTTCCCTGGCAATGGCTGTCGAGCTCAGACCAGCAGGGCCGCCAGCAAGGAACAGGAGAGAGGCCTGTGGGTTACCAGGCCCGCTGCGGGTGGAACACTTTCCAAGGTGGAAACTGGTCCCAAGAGGACCGGCCAGACCTGGTTGGCAGTTCCCTGGCGGAGGCCCCGGCCCAGATCCTAGGAGGCCAGAATGCGGGGGGACACAGACAGCATGGTCTGGCCAGGCTGGGGCTGCCTAGGTGCCAAGTGTCGGGGGATGGGGGCAGGCAGGTCTGCCACGTCCTCGTGGCGGGCACAGTCCTGCTGACCACAAGGCGGGGGCCCAGATGAGGAGTCCTGGCTTTGCTGGGACATCAGCCCTGGCCCCTCGATGGCCTTGGGCCCCGTGAAACTGTCAGGGCCTTCGGGGCCTTCAGGGCCTTAGGGACCATGGTCCTCACCAAGGTGGAACTGCCCCACCCCCGGGGGGCGGGCTGGAAATGGGAAGGGCGGTTGGAGTTGTCCTGGGGCTGTAGGCACGCTAGGCATTTAGTGGGCGGGAGCCGGAGTCTGCGGAGCTGTCGTTAATGTGTCCTAGAAACTGCCTTTTTCCATGCTGACCATCCCAGCCCTTTGCTGTAGGCTCCAGGCACTGGGGCCTGGCCCAGGGGAAGAGGAGTCAGGGGACCGGGTGCTATCAGGGATGGTGGGGCTATCAGGGGTAACTAGGGGATCACCCACCGGGGGTGGTGTGTTGAGGGGTCTTACCGAACTTGGCTGCCTTAGCTGCGGCCAGGGTTCCAGGTACTGGGGAAAACGGCAAAAGGAAGAGTGGGGGAGGTCAGTAGCTGAGCTCTCTGCTTGGGAGTTCAGCTTCCTCCAGGGAGCCCTCCTTGACTTCCTCAGCTTTCTTTGCTTCTCTCAAAGCCCTGAAGCCGTGGCTCTGCACTAGGCGCTCACAGGCCAGGGACAGAGCTCCGGGACCTAACTGTGTCCCCACCAGTCTGGTCTGGGGGTGCTTGAGGGCTGAACTGTGCCCAGCACGGTCTGCCTGAGGCTGGCATAACTAGGAGATGAAGAACTAGCGCTCTCAGAGACCCCCCTGCCCCTGCACACTGCTGAAGAGGAGCTGGGGGGCCCAAGCACTCCCACGGACCCCAGGGACCCCCAGCCTCCGTCCTTGGGCAGTGGGCTTCTTTTCAGCTTGGAGCCCTTCAGCTGGCCTGCCCCCCTTCTCTTATCCCAGTTGTCTCAGAATGCTCAGGAGGACCTAACAGAGCATTTATCGTGCGCCTAGGTGCAAGGGTGCTGGAGGACGGGCTGGGGAGAGAGCCCTGCCTCCTTGGGCTCGGGGGGCATTGCTCTTCATCCCCCAGAAGGTCCCTTACCTGCCGCTGCCCCAAGTCCAGGAACTCCGACCCCAACTCCAAGGCCAGGAACGCCAACACCCACTCCAAGGCCAGGAACGCCAGCAGGAAGCCCGGCGGCAGCCCCTGTGGGAGATGGGGGAGTGGGGTGATGGTGGCAGGCAGAAGACAGGCCCTTTTGGGGGTGTCCTGCCCAGGAAGCTGAGTCAGGCCCCAAGAGAAGGGGCCCAGTCTCATGCGGGGCCTCTGTCCCCTTCATCTGCCCTCTACGCTGCTGCCAGGTTTTCCTAAAACTCACACTGACCACCAAGTCCAGCCCCTCCCCAGACCGGCATCCGGGGCCGCACGCGCCGGACATCGCTGCCCCTTTCAGCCTCACCTCCTGTCCCTCCCTCTTGGATGAACTTAATTTGATTCTCCTAACAAGCCTCCCTGGCAGGCGCCCTCAGCCCCACACAAGAGGACAGGAAACTCAGAGATCACTCGGCTAGTATGGGGCCCAGGACTCGAACGCGGGTCTCCCTTATGCTAAATCTGTTTCTGATGCCCATGTCTGCCGCCTGGGGGGTCTCATGAGGCTGTAGGGCGGGTCTGAGAGGTTGCGTGTCCAGGGACCTGGCTCAGACTGGGGTCACACTAGACCGAGAAGGCAGGCAGGACACTCACGCAACTGGGCTTTGGCGGCGGCCTTAGCAGCGGACTTGGCAGCAGCTGGGACCCCTGCTCCTGCGGGGGAGAGGATGAGGTTTAAGGATGGCACCCACGGAGGATTCAGAGGACCCTCACTCAGGCCCACTTATTCACACGGCTTACCTATGACACCGCCGGGGCCAAGGCCAATGCCGGGAGCCACGCCGATGCCGGGAGCCACGCCGATGCCGGGAGCCACGACGCCGGGAGCCACGCCAATGCCGGGAGCCACGACGCCGGGAGCGACGCCGGGAGCCACAACGCCGGGAGCCACACCGACTCCAGGGGCTAAACCTGCGAAAGAGAGCAGAGCCAATCCTTAACGGAGTCCTGACTGAGGAGGACATAAGCTGATGGAAAGAGCAGCTGGCTGGGGTGTCAGGAACCCTGGATCCTTGTTCCAGCTGGGCACAGACTTGCTGTGTGACCTTGGGCAAGTTACTTTCTCTTGATGGGCCTCAGCTTCTTCATCCCTAATAAGAGGTCTGTGCAAGATCAGGAGCTCAACTTTTGGAGTTTCAGGGACCCCTTTGAGACTCTGAGGGTGATACAGGCAGACTCATGTAGCAACTAACAACATGTAGTAAAGGCAAGACAGGCGGGCCTGGCTTCAAAGCTCAGCTCGGCCACCATTTAGCTATGTGAGTGTGGGCAAGTTACTTAAGCTCCTGGAGACTCAGTTTCCACATCTGCAAAATGGGTGCAACAGAACCAATCTCATAAGGCTGATGTAAGGATTATCTCAGCATATGGTGAAAGTGAAAGTATTGGTAGCTCAGTCATGCCTGATTCCTTGTGACCCCATGGACTGTATAGCCCACCAGACTTCTCTGTCCGTGGAATTTCCCAGGCAAGAAAACAGGAGGGAGATTCCCGATCCAGAGATGAAACTCACACTGCAGTGAGATTCTTTACTATCTGAGCCACCGCGGAAGCCCTCAGCATACGGTAGTTTTACAGAAACGAGTTGCCATGTCTGAATTTAGGAATCACTGGTGGCTCAGTGGTAAAGAAGCTGCCTGTCAAGGTAGGAGACGTAGGTTCGATCCCTGGGTCAGGATGATGCCCTGGAGAAGGAAATGGCAATCCACTCCAGTATTCTTGCCTGGGAAATCCCATGGCCAGAGGAGCCTGGTGGGCTAACAGTCCATGGGGTCACAAAGAGTCAGGCACAACTCAGCGATTAAACAGACCTGAAGTTAAGATTTCTCTGGCAGGAAGAAAAAAAAACCCTGCCCCTGCCCCAGTGCCGGGGCTGGTAAGCAGCTGGGCTCTAAAGTGAACTCTTTCGCTGTGCTATATTCAGAAAGGTGTGGGAGCCTGGGGCTGCCAGGGTGGCCTTCGGATGAAGCAGGAGATGGAGAACCTGGTCTCGCTCGGGGTGGGTGGGAGCTCAGAGGAGCCCAGCGTTTGTTCCAGAAACAGTTCGGAAGGCAGCAAGGGCTTTGGGAAGGGTGGGGGTGGGTGCTGGAGGGCTCTCTGGCATCTCTTCTCTCTTTGCCTTCCTGCTCAGAAACTTCACCCCCATCCCTCAAAGTGCTCGGATGGGCCAAGACCTGCGAGGAAGGCCCAGGCCCAGAATGTGACGACTTGGAGTGGGGGTGCTGTCAGACTCCAGAGCAGAGATATGAGAGAGCAGTGCTCTGGGATCAGGCTCGGAGGCAGAACAGGCAGGGCGCTTCCCAGGTGGCTCAGTGGTAAAGAATCCATCTGCCAAAGCAGGAGATGCGGGTTCCATCCCTGAGTCGGGAAGGTCCCCTGGAGAAGGAAATGGCAACCCACTCCAGTATTCTTGCCTGGGAAAATCCCATGACAGAGGAGCCTGGCGGGCCACAGGCGTGGGTCCGCAAGGAGCTGGACACGACTGAAGGACAAAACAACAACTCTTACCAAACTGGGCGGCTTTGGCGGCGGCTTTGGCGGCTGCAGCTGCTGGAGTCCCGACCCCTGGGAAGGCGAAGATTAAGGATCGGCAGCGGTCCCCAGCACCCCTCCCCTCTCTCTTCCATCCCCCATGGTAGAAAGACTTCGCAGAGTCCGCGTCTGGGGAACTGGCCCCTCTCCCAGGCCCGCACTGTGATGGCCTGCCAGCCGCTCTGGACATGTCGTCTCCCCGAGCAGCAGCTCTGATTCTGCGGCTATTGGAGGGAACGGCTCATTTCTTGCGGGGAGAAACGCAAAAGGGGAATTCCCCCCCCCCCCCCGCCCCGCCCCCGCCCAGAAAGAAGAAATGCAGAAGAGAAATCTTCTGGTGGGAAAACGAAAACACAAACCAACAAAGAGGATTGTAAGTTAATCTCATTTCCTCCCTTTGGAGAAAGAGTGCTGGGTAAACAAAGACTGACACGGGCCCTCCCACCCAATCAGAAAGCAGAAAGGTCCCCGTGGGATGGGGGATGAATGAGGTTTCCCCAAACCCCAGCCAAGCAGAGTTCTGCTGCCTCCCAGGCTGACATCCTGAGCATCCCTGAGGGCAGGGAGGGGACTTCTGGGTTCACCCAGCAATCTGGAATCCTGTGGGGATGCTTCCCTCCAAACTACGGGAAATCCCTTTCTCTGGGTTCAGTCTTGCCATCTGTAAAATGGGACCCTTGATCTACATCAACTCCAGGGCCCCTTCCATGAGATAAACCAAACCCATGTCTGGGCGGGGACACAGCTCACCTGGCACCCCTCCAACACCTGGCACGCCTGGTATTGCTCCGGGGGCACCTGGCACCAGCCCTCCCAGGGCTCCTGCTGCCCCAGCACCTGGAGGGATGAAGAGCATCCAGCTTTGCCTTGAAGCACCGCCTTCTTGGGGGAGCCAAGGGTGGAGGTGGGGGTTACATCATGGCTGGGTATCGGCTGGGCATCTTTAACTCACTGTTGTGTGATGGGGGATAATGAGCCAGATACCAATGACCCCAATAGTGGGCAATTGAAAAGGGCAGAAATGTTCACTGTGGCTTTGGAAAATGGAGCCAGGGGCTTCTGACCTTAATGCCAGGACTTTGCAGCCCCAGAGGCCAAGAGTGTGAGGTTGCTCTGATTTTTGAGCCTGACAGGAGAGCCTGGCTGTGGAGGGGAGGAGGGGAGGGCTTGGCCCTGGGAGGGAGGGGGAGGAGGGGAGGAGGAGGGGGTAGGGGACGCGGGGCTGGGGCACTTACCGATCTTGGCTGCCTTGGCGGCTGCAGCTGCCTGAGCTGCTGCTACGAGGAATCGAGAAAGAAAGAGATTCAGAAACCTTGCTGGATCTCAGCTGGGCTGTGCTAACAGTGCACCTGCCCCAAGGGCACGGGAGGCCCGTCCTGCGCTCTCCCCCAGGTCCTCCCGGAGTTCCCAGAGCTCATTCTACCCTCCCCAGCCTCCCATGACCCACAGAAGACGAGCCTCCAAACTTTTCCCTGTGTCCCCCCACCCCCCACCACCCGCCTTCATGGAGCTAAGGCTCACGGGAAAGGCCAGCTCCCGGAATACTACCTGCATCTCCGTAGCCAGGAAAGCCCCCAGGGCCAGCCCCGAATGTGGGAATGCCTCCAACTCCCACTCCGCCTCTGGCCCCTGCGGAGGGAAGAGAATCAAGGGGTAAAGGATCTAGTGGGAGAGGCTGGGGCGGGCTCTGGGGGATGCTGGATGGGGGAAAGGATGCAAACCTCTCCCCAGGTCTGGTCCCTGAAGGGCAGGAAACCATGAGATGCCTGAGCCCCACCAGCCTCCTCCCTACTGACACCCGTAGTGTGTGCCCAGCCCCTCTCTTCTCTGAGCAGTTGGGGAAAGGGCTCTTTGTTGGTGATGGGCAGACTGCGCACAGTCTTAGCCTCTGCCAGGCTGGGCTGTCCTCTGAGAGGGTCCTGGCCAGGGCAGGGAGGTCAGGGACACTGTCTCCACTGGGAGTGACATACTGGGACTCTACTATTACTGAGTCCCTTGGCCTCACGGTGGGAGACACCTGGGGGACACATCGTCCTGGGGCCCAACAGGCCCAAGTCCCAGCTCTGCCAGTGACTTGCTGTGTGGCCCTGGGCAAATCACTCTCCTTCTCTGGGCTGTACAATGGGGAGTAGAAGATGAGGGTCCTGGAGTCCTAATAAAGGCCAGAACGGGGCAGGGTGGAGCTATCCGCTCAGCACTCACCGAATTTGGCTGCTTTGGCCGCTGCTTTAGCAGCTGCGGCTGGTGACACAGCCCCTGGAGAGACCAAGAGAAACACAAACGCTCAGGGGAGGATGGAGTGGACTCTCAGGATGTGTATATATATCCCACTGTCTTTCAGTCCGTCTTCTTTCTATCTATTGAGCCAACACAGGGTTGTCCATCCATTCACCCACTCATATCTCCACTTACCCATCTATCCATCTGTCTACCCAGCCACCCATTCATCCATCTGCTGACCTTCCCAAATATCTGTCCATTTGTCTATCTTTGATCTCAATCTACCCAACCATTCATCTCTCCAGCCACGCACACATGCATTTATCCATCCATTTATCCACCCGCCTGCCTATCTGTCCTTTCATCTAAATGTCTAACCAACTATCCATTTTGTATTTGCCTTCTACCCACCCATTCATCTGCTCATCCACACATGTGCTTATCCATCCATCCATCATTCTAACCACTTACTTTGTCCCCACCTGCCTATTCATCTCTCTTTTCATCTACCCATTTATCTTGCCATCCACCATTTTACCCATCTTATTTATCCATCCATGTAACCACCCATCTTTGTATCTGTCCACTAATCCACCCATCACCCACTCTCTCATCCATCAACTTGCCTACTCATCCACCTGGCTGTTCACCTACCTCCCCAGCTGCCCATCTGCCCATCCATCCATCCATCGATCCATCCATCCATCTCTCTAGACATCCATCCATTCATCTACCTACCCAGCCATCTATCCACCATTTACTGAACACATATTCTGTGAAGGGCTGGGAACACAGAGATGAAAAAGACACAGTTCCTGCCCCCAGGAGCATATTGACAACCAGAAGGTAAATTGAAGAAGATAAGAGGCTGGCAGTAGTTAATTATAGCCCAAGAAAGAGAAGATGACCAAGGGTATGGAGAGAAGAGGATAGAAGGGTGATGTGTTAAGGAGAATCAGAAAGTCTTGGCAATAATTTCTAACCTCTCTCTCTTGCACACACAAACACACATGCGCACACATTGCCAAGCTCAGCTGGTCCACCTATGATGCCTGAGCACCCAATACCTGGAACTCCGACACCCGGGACTCCAACACCAGGGACTCCAACACCTGGGACTCCAACACCTGGAACCACACCTGGAACCCCAACACCAGGGACCCCAACACCTGGAACCCCAACACCAGGGACCCCAACACCAGGTACTCCAACTCCTGGGACACCGATTACTCCTGGGCCAAGGCCTCCAGCAGCACCTGTGGATGAAAGGATTGCTGTTCTGGCCTGAACCCTGTGGGAACCTCAGGGGGGCCTTTGGGGGCATGACTCTGGGGAGCTTCAGGAGCTGCGGATCCTGTGTGCAGGATGCTAGCTTGGGGGGGCATTGCCTCTGCGTGGATCCACGTCTCCTGAGAGAAGGGGAGGGAACTGAGGGAACCCCGACAGAGCTCTAGGGGTTTGGATCTGTGGCTGGAAGGAGCTCTATGTCTAAAGCAGAGTCAGAATGCTCCACTGGGCCCAGGCAGATGGCACAGCAGCTGTGAGTGGCCCAGGGGGTAAAGTGGGAGGAGCCAGATACTTCGCAGGGTCCCTGCCCACACCTCTGGGCCAATCAGTGGAGAGCAGTGGACACAGCCTGCCGGACAGAGGCAAGGAGGCATGACCATGATGCTTGGGGGGATTGGCGGGGAACAGACCATCCAGCCTTATAGGCCTGGAGCCTTCCAAGGTGCATGCTGAGGCTGGGGCTGGCTGGAGTCCTGGCACTGCCCATTTCGGGGACACTCACCGAATTTGGCTGCCTTAGCAGCGGCGGCAGCAGCAGCAGCATCTGGAGCCCCGACCCCTGGAGAGAAAGCCGCAGAAGGTGAGGCCCTTTTCCTGTGACCTTCTCAAGGACACCCCCCCCCCCCCCCCCCGCCGCCTGCTGGGATGGACCTTACCTGCGATGCCTCCGATGCCAGGAATTGCGCCAGGCACACCAGGAATGCCAGCACCACCAACACCAACACCAGGAAGAACTCCGGCTCCTGCAGCACCTGTTTGGAGTGGGGACAGTGAGGATGTGGCTTCCAGGGGCCCCTCCTGGAGCCAGGCAGGAAGGCCGCTTGGATGCTGGTGTTTTCACCGCTGCAATCTCCTCTGGGAATGAGGCCCAGGCATCTCCGGCCGGGCCTGCTTGGGAAGAGGCCCCCACCCCACTGTTCCTTGACTCACCCCTAAAGTGTCCATTTCAACACTCTCATTAAGGGACTCGTATGTTTTCAGACAAATCCCATTCTAATCACTGCCACATACTGAGAAACCACAAGCGGCCGCTCCCCAGGCCAGAGGGGCCCCTGAAAGAATGTTCAAGACTTCCTCTCTCTGTGTTCCGAACACGCGGCCAAGTTTGTAATCCAAGCGCCGGGCCGCCTGGCTCTCCCAACCCCTCGCTGTCCCTCTCTCTTGCTCCCACATTCCAGCCATCCCCTCCAGCCTTGGGGGCCTGGAGAGAGGACCTCTGTGGGGCAAGCCTCCAACTCAGTACTTCCCTCCACATCCTCACCCCCTTAGGCTAGTGGGCAGGATTCTTCCATCCCATCATGGCTGCAAGAAGGAGCTCCCTTGGGACTGGGGCTGAAGGTGAAGACTTCACCCCCATGATCTAACTCTGAACTGGGGAGTCGCCAGGGGCCCACTCGGCCCATGCATAGGCAGAGAGAAGGCCATGCCACATCGACTAGCCAAGGGATCGTGGGCTTGAGGAGCTAGTTAAAAGTTTTATAGTACATATTAAATTGATACTCAACTATTAAACTGTTTAAATGCTCATACATGTTCTACCTATAATGATCATTCTAACCTCTGCTCTACCCACTCCTTCCTATTTTAACCACCTGGCAAACTCTCTACCTAAATTTTAAGGCTATGAATCAAATATTATTTTCTCTGAGAACCCTTCCTGATTATCCCCAGGTAGAAGCAATGTCTCCCTCTTCCTGAGTCCCGCGACAGTGCTGACATTCTTCAGCAGAGCCCTTATCTGTCCCTGGTTTCTGAAAAGGAGGGAGGGAGGGACAGAGGAGGGAGGGATGGAGGGATGGATGAATGGAGGGATGGGTAGATAGATGGATGGAGAGATGAATGGGCGGATAGATGGGCAGAGGGAGGGGTGGATGAATGGATGGAGAGGGGAGGAAGGGACAGAAGGAGGGAGGGATGGGTGAATGGATGGGTGAAGGGGTGGATGGATGGACCGAGGGATGGAGAATTGGAGGGTGGAGCAGATGCACAGGTGGAAGGAAGAATGAATGGACGGAGGGAGGGAAGAACGGGTAGTGTTGAAACAGTCGGATAAATGGGGGTGTGGCAAGGAGGGGCCACCTTGGCTAGTTATTTGTGAGGCAGGCTCTCAGTGGTAATAGGCATGGTGAGGCTGGAGGGCTGGCAGCTAGCAGGCAGGGGCTCCAGGGGTACTTACCAAGCTTCGCTGCTGCTTTAGCTGCTGCTGCTGCAGCCTGTGTGCCAACCCCTGGGGGAAGAGGAAGGGGAGAGACTGGAAAGTGTGCCCCGGCATCTCCGGAGTCCATCTCTTCCAGGCCCAAGAAAACCAACTGGTTCATATCTGAGTGTGGATGTGGGGCATAGAGCAAGCAGAGGCTGGGAGAGCTGCCCCCAGCTTCCTGCCTTGCCCCACCAGGGTCCTTCTTTAAACTCAGACCAGGGTCTGGATATAGGATGGGCTGGCTGGCATTCTGGAGCCTGAGTTATTTGGCTGGCGGAGGGGTGAGGCTCTCCTTACCTGTCCCTGTTGGATACCCAGCCTTGCCCGCAGCACCAGCCACTCCTCCAGGCCCATAGCCTGCGAGAGGAGAGGCTCAGTGGGCATCCGTGCGATCTCACGGTGGCTGCCCCTCCCCTGCCTTCAAGGACAAGGCCACCCAGAGCCTCCACCTGTCACCCCCAGCCAGAGTTAAATGCAAACATGTGTGGAATGGTTATTCCCATTTTACAGATGAAAAGACTGAGGTTCCAAGAAGAAAACCTGTTTTCTCAAGGCCTGGGGATAAGTGTGAGGTCTTGAGTCCCAGTTCCATGTCCCCCTCCTTAGGGGGCTCCCATTCTGAGACTCCACACCCACCCTACCCCCCAGCTGGTGTTCTCCTAGCCCTGGACTGGGGCCATAGCTCCCTTGCCAGAACCCTGTGGCTGGAAGGAGCCAGAAGCCCGCCAGTCTAAGAGGGCCTTACCATAGGGCAGTTTCCCAGTGCTGTAGGGCAGTCCATAGCCACCTGAGGAGATGGAGCGTGGGTTCAGTGGCTGCCCCAGGGCAGCCCCACGCCTCACTGGGCCCCCACTACCTGGGCAGACAGACCTAGTCCCTGCAGGTACTGAGGCCTGAGGCCTCCTTCCATCCATCAAGGTCCTGAGCTTCTTCCAGAGGCTCTCAGGAGAGCCAAGGCCTTGGAGGAGGCGGGGGAGAGGATGCCCCGCTCCAGGGCACAAAGGGATGGCCATTCTTCTACCTGCCATGGCCCCCAAGTCTGAGGGTCTTCCTTACTCACTTCCCCATCAGGAAATAGCTTCTCATCGTGTGAACTTGACAGCTCGGGTGGGTTGACATCAGACGTTTCTTTCCAGTGAATGGTGTTTCTTACCATCAACACACATGGTTTCCCATTGGGGCTACGGGTCTCTGTGTGTGTGTATGTGTGTGCACATGGGTGCGTGTGTGTGTATGGGAGGCCAGGACCTACAAGATGTTGGTTTCTCCCCTCTTTCTTTTTTAAAAAATATTTCTTTATTTATTTGGCTGTGCAGCATCTCAGTTGAGGCATGGGGGATTTTTAGTTGCAGCGTTCAGGCTCTAATTCCCTGGCCAGGGCTCGAACCCTGGTTTGGGAGTGTGGAGTCTCAGCCACTGGATCACCAGGGAAGTTCCTCCCGGCTTTCTTTTGCCGGTGACCAGAAGTGGGCAAAATTACCCAGGTCTCCTGACTACCCTCTCCAGCCACCCCAAGATACAGGTGGGCAAACAAGTCCCCTCTCGAGCTGACCTCCCAGCAGGGAGGCCCCGTGTGAGTGGTGTCTCTCGAATCCTCTGCCTGCCTCACCTGGCAGCTTGGGTGCCTTGATGGGGTATCCCAGCGGGACTCCAGGCTGCTGCCCTCCGAAGGGTCCAACTCCTGTGGGAGCAAGGAGGGCAAAACAATCAGGCCCCAGTCACGTGGGCCAGCAGCCCTGCGAAGCCTCCAGCCTCCCCTTCCACTTTCTGCTCAGACTAGAGTGAGCTCCCATGGCATCAGAATCCGGAAAGCATCCTGCCTAGAGGGCCTTCCTGCCTCCTTATGTCGTCGGTCAGCTGAACAATCCCCAGCGATGGGCTGCTTCCTCCAGGAAGCTGTAGGATGCTCTCTTTGCTGGGGCTCGGGCTACACTCAGAGACCGCAGCCCTCTCGCCATTTGGGGGCTTTTTAGTTGCAGCGTGAAGGCTCTAGCTCTAGTTCTAGCAGGTTCTAGTTTTCTGGGCTCCTCTGGGCTGCCAGACAGGGGGTTGGGGCAGGAGAAGCAGGCCTGTGACGGACGCCACTTTGTGCCAAAGCCAGTCCAAGGCCTGTTGCAATGGGAGTGCTCAGCTCCTCCCAGGGCAGGAGTCCCTGCCTGGCTGGACACCCCATGGGCCTGTCCACCCTCCCTGGCGTGGAGGGACCCAGCCTTGCCTTACCTGGGATTCCAGCAAAAGCTCCGCCCCCAGCTGCAATGACAAGGAACCATCACTGTGGCTTGGCCACCGCGGACCCAGGGCACCCCAGCACCAGTGAAGGGCGTGTTGGCCCAAGCCGTGGCCAGTTCTGCCCAGACCTCCCAGCTCATCACAAACACATCGGGCATTTCTCACCGCCCATCTGGGCCAGCTGAGCCCAGGTTCCCCACCCCCCTCAACCCAGGACAGAGGGGACTGAGGGTGATCTGACACTCCCACATACCTGGGGCCTTGGGCTTGACTCCTGCTCCAGTGGGAACCCCGGGGAGGACCCCTATGCCCGGGAACCGAGCTCCTGAGCGGGCAAAGAGGGGGCTAGCAGTGAGGGCAGGAACCTGGCACCGCACCCACCCTCAGGGACACAGCTGGCCTCCTTCTTCGATGTCAGCTGCTGGCGTGGCTCATGGGGTTGGGGGGGGCCCTCTGGTGGTCACTTCTCTGCCCCATCTGCCCCCAGGTCAGAAGTTTTAATCCTATTTCCTAGCCCCGCGCTTCTGTCGTCCTGTCTCTGAAACCTGAGTTAATTTCCCGTCGCCCTGCCCAGCCTCATCAGAGAAGACAGGCCCGTAGGTCGGGGAGGCCTGTGCCCTCGGTGGGGGGCTCTCGCCGGATGCGATTCACTACCAAACACAGAGCTGTCATCTGCTCTGGCCGGGAGGTCTCCAGCGTTCAGTGCTGCCACCTCCCCTTTCTCCCCCCAACCCCCAGGGGGCTGGGCCACAGGGCAGGGAGGGGCTGGGGGGGTGTGGGGGGGGGGACCCTCTGCCAGTTAATCCCTCCGAGCCAGCCCGAGCCTGGGGTTTTGGGGGAATTCAGGAGGTCACATGTTGGGTGGGGTGGCCAGGCCCTGGCGGGGAAAGGAGGTTGAGAGGGCAACTCTGAGGGTCTCCTGCAGGGCGGATGTGCTGGGCGGGCCCCCCTGGTGACTCATGGCGTTTGGGAAACAGCTGGCCACCCTGGGGACTTGGTTTGTCCCCGAAGACCTACTGCAGGCTGTGACGATGGTCTGGGTCAGGGCCTCAGCTTGGGGTTCTGGGGGGGACTGGGGGGAGCTTGCTGATCTTCGTAGGGGAAAGACAACCAGAGCTATCTTAGGTCTGTGGCCCGAGCTTTGATGCTTAGGGAGACAGTGCCCGTCGGGACTCCAGTGGCCACAGTTTGGGGGAGCTGGGGGGCCCCCCGGGAGGCTGCCAGGGGCTGCTCTCCTCGCTCTAGGGTCCCTCTTTTCCTGTTTGCCCTCACCTGCGCCTGGGAGCACTCCGCCTGGGTATGCACCTGGGAGCCCCACACCTATGGCCGAAAAAAACACGTGAGCAGCAGCCTGGCCTCCAAACGTGTGAGCAGCAGCCTTGCCTCCAGGAGTCTCTCCTGGCCCTTCCCTCTGTGGCAGCCCCAGGGCTCCCGAGCTAGCCCCCCAGGTTCACCCCCCGCCCCGGGGAAGAGCCGGGGACATGTGTGTGGTGGCTGCAGGCCCCCCCATACGAGTTCCGGAAGTCATCTGCAAATCCCTCTGTGCGTGGATTTGTCCCGTCTCCTGGAGCCTGTTTACACGGCCGGCCCAGCCCACCTCGGGGCTAACAGCTTCCAGATGTTCCCTCCCTGCTGTGTGGACTCAGGCCGCCTTTGGTTGAACCTGAAGTCACTTCCTTGAGGGCTCGGTGCGGAGGGATGGGCACCGGATGGGGCTTCACCCCAGCCCTGCCAGGACCGGGCGGGCCCTGATGCTGACTCCCTGCTTTGCGCCTCAGTGTCCCCATCGGTCACCCGAATGCCTGCCACAGAGCCTGTCTCTCAGGTCTGCTCCAAGGTCCTGGAGGAAGGGCCTGGAAGGACGGCTGGAGTCCCTCGCCCCTGTTTGGGACCTGGCATCATGCCCTGGGCCTGTCTCTGCCCCTTGACGCCTGCACCGCTGCAGCCAGGCCCTGCCCTTCCTGTCCCGGGGGGGCCTTGGGGGCTCTTGCCCCTCCCTGACCTCTGCCCTCCAGCCGCAGGGACTCTGTCCACACTGACCTGGCACTTTCCCAGGCTTCGCTCCAGCCCCGACTCCGGCTCCGAGCGGAGGCACCACCGCACCTGGAGGGGAAGGGGCCACATCAGACGGGGCTCCCCTGCTCCCACGACTTCCCCCCGGGCCACCCAGGTCTCGCCTCCATACCTGTAGACACTCCTAAGCCGCCAACACCACCGATGCCGCCGACCCCGCCGAGACCAGCAGCACCTGCGGAGGTGGAGGGGGGATCACACCAGGAACCGCGAAAGGCAGGAGGACCCTGGACTGAGGTCTGGCCTGCCTCTGCCTCACTTTGAGACTAGGACGTAGCTGGTTGCCTCCCATCACCCCCAGTAGACTGGAGCTGAGGATCCCATTCACCTGCCCCCCAACCCAGGAAAGGTTCTTTGCAAGGTGGAGAGCCCACGAAGGCCAGAGGGCTTATGGCACATTCTAAAGGGTAATACTCACCGGCCTTGGCAGCAGCTTTATAGGCGGCAGCAGCGCCAGCCGGGCCACCGGGCACCAGTGCCCCTGGGAAGGCACCTGCGGGAAAAGCCCCAAGCCCTGCAGAGAGGAAGATGGGTGATGTCCTGCCCCCAGCCCAGCCCCGGCCCGCCCAGTCCAGGAGGTACATCTGAGGCTCTCCTGCTTCGTGCAAAGACATGACTGCTGCTCCCAGGACCGGGTTCAATGTCAGAGATGCAGTAAGGCCCAGGCTGCTCCTCTCAGCCTGACAAGCTACGGAGATCCTTTGGGGTCAGACTTCCATACCTCCCTCCTCCAGGAAGCCTTCCTGAAGCCCCGCTGAGTCGGGTGACTCCTTTGGGCTCCTGGGGCTGCTTCCTTCTAGCTCTTTTTGCGTGCTGCCTGCTAAATTGCTGAAGTCGTGTCCGACTCTTTGGGACCCATGGACTGTAGCCCGCCGTAGCTCTTCTGTCCACGGGGTTCTCCAGGCAAGAATCCTGGAGTGGGTTGCCATGCCCTTCTCCAAGGGAATCTTCCCGACCCAGGAATCGAACCTGCCTCTCATTATGTCTCCTGCATTGGCAGGCGGGTTCTTTACCACCAGCGTCACCTCATCACTATATTATAATAGTGCCAAGACCCAGCTGTCACTCCCTGGGCCCCGGGCAGGTGGTCTTAGCATGACCCCCTACACCAGTGCCCAGGACAGGCCTGGTCTGCACCTGTACCCTTGGCTCTGGCCCCCAGAGGGGCATCTTGCCTGAATGTTGACACTAACCTGCCCCAAGGCCAGCGCCGGCGAGCCCTCCAACACCTGTAGGGAGAAGAAGACAGAGCCAGGTGAGGGGAGGCTGGTGTGGGTCATCGTTCCTGGGCCCAGGATGTTCCCATCCTGGGTCTCGTGGAACCCAGCAATGCTGGGATCTGTGTGTGGCCACTCAGGTCTCTAAGCTGGACTCAAGTTTTCGGTACTTGGCGGCCAATCCTGGTAAGATAGTCACCACTGTTTAATAACCAACTGCTTTGTGTCATGTGGATGCCACTGTGTTGATCCCAACTTCCCAACCAGAACCTCAGTTTCCTTGGAAGTCCCGCCAGCTAACGGGGGACCCAGGAGGGCTTTCTCTCAGGGCTGGAGCTGAGCAGAAGTTGCCAGCAAGGCCAGGCCAGGCCCTGCCCTGCTCCCACGTTAGCCCCACCCCAGGCCTTGCTTCGGCTTCCTTGCAGGAGTCCCCTGGCTCAGCCCACGCCCTCTCCTTTGTATCTGGAGCCCTTTTTTGTCATCCATCTAGCCTGCCCTGCAGTCTGGGAGCCTCCTTGCCTGCAGACAGATGCTAAAATGTTTATAAAAAGCCAAATGGGTCCCTCTGGCTCTCTTTCCCACATCTGGGCTCGATCTCTGCTTTTCTCCCTCCAGGAGACATTCCATGGCTTTGGCCAGGACCGATGGGCAATCAGGTTGGAGTTCACAACCGTGCCGGCTTTGTTTCCAATTATGTGAGAATCTCTCCCACAAGCGCCCGTCCTGGCCACCAGGGTCCCAAGCTCAGAGGCAGCCTCTCTAGGGACTGACCCCAAACAAGCAGGACAGCTGAGCCCCGGAGAGCCCACCTGCCTTTCTTTGGGTGTGGTCCCCTGGCCTCACTTCCTACTTATGTGAGCTGGCCCGTCTGAAAGCCAGCCAGGCCCTCTGAGAGATGGGCCCGTCTCCCTTCCGGGCAGGTGTGGTGTGGTCTGGCTGGGCCCGGGGTGTGCCTGGGTTCACTTCCCAGCGCTGCCGGCCCTGCCTCGCCCCAGCTCTGTCGGGGGTGTTTCTCTCCAGCCTGGCCTGTTTCCTGAGGTCCAGCAGGGCAGCAGACACCCTCTGGCCTTTCCCGACCGCAGAGGGGCCGGGAGGAGAGGATGGGGACCGGACAGGAAGCGAGAAGAGGCCGGGTGGGTGGGGTGGGGGCAGGGGGCCATCTGCAGCCATCTGCCCTCTTCCCGTGCTCCCCCCAGGGTCACCCTGCAGCCTGAGCAGCGTCCCACCCTGCTGCCCTTCTTCCCGTGGACTCCTCTGGCCCAAATGCCCCCAGGAGTCCAGCCCCTGGAAAGCAGGAGAGGGGGTGAGGAGGAGAGAGGGGTGAGAATGCCCACGGTTGGGAGCCCGGAGAGGCCTGGCTTATCCAGCCATCTCTATTTAGAGTCACTGAGCTCTGGATTTACATCTTGCTGCCCCATGCTACTCCTTGCATGAAATAGCAGGTCACTTCCCTTTTCCAAGACTCAGTTTCCCCAGATACAAAAGGGCCCGCGTGTCCCCAACCTTCCTGGGACCACAGGGCCCGTGAGCAGAGAGCATGTCGGGTCTGCAGCCTGTTGGGGTGACCGCTGGATGTCCCCCCCGCTCCTTCCTGGGCTCTCGGGTGGGTGACTGGCCTTCAGCTGGTGCTGAGGGTGTGGGTGGTGCTGGCTTCCAGCTGCCTGGTCCCCCACTGAGAGCCCAGGAGGGGCCAGCCCACCGAGGCCCATGAGGAGCAGCTGCCAGGCCACCCACCCTCTATTCGCCAAGGGATTAGTTGTTCCCAGGCATGACACTTGCCTGGGCATGCCCGGATGTGGGGAGCTGCCCTGTGTGGGGGGCACTGTGGCCCTGTCCAGGCCTTTGGAGCCCAGAGTCCTCAGGCTGAAAGATAAGCTCTGGGAGGTCATGGAGTCCAGGCCCATTTCATCAGCCGAGGTCCTGACTTTCCTCTCGGTCTACATCTTTACCCCAGGCTGGAAGTCCTTTTGGAAGTCAAGCTAAACCTTTCATTACTCAAAGCTTCACTTTACCAACTGCAACTGTGTGCGGTTTTCTCAGCCTTCTCTCTGGTGTTTCATCACAACCTACCGTGTGTCCCCAGCTGCCAATGGGATCAACCAGTCCCTCCTCTAGCTCCGCAGTCACGACTGCCTCCATCTGGGTCTTCCCAGATAAGTGCGATCCTAATTCCACACCCTTGCTTATCTAGCCTTTCCTCTGTTCTCTCTCCACCATCAAAGACCCTTTTAAGATCACTCAGTCCTCTGAGAAGATAGGAAAACGGTTCTGGTGGGATGAGCAATGAACCCCAAAGGGCTCCCAGCCCTGCAGACTCCTACAGACCCCAGTAAACCCCTTGCCCAGGCCTCCTGCCCTCCTGTGTCTCTCTCTCTTGCCTGGCCCCAGCCCTAGAGTTTCACAACCCAGATGGGCTTGCAGGGAAGGGGAATCTGGGTCTCATAGATTCATTTGCACTTGAATCATCGAACATTGTTGGGGGGGTGGATTTCGTAAGAGCTGTTGGACAAGCAAACTGTCCTGGAGTCTCGGGCTTCAAAGCCAGGGAGACACAGAGCGGTGGGGGGCGGGTTGGGGGGGGGGCTACATCTCATGTGGATCAGATCATAAATCCACAGGGAGACACCCCTTCCTCCACCTGATCCTTATCCACCAGGACTTCCCGGAGGAACCCGCCCTCCCTCTTGCCTGGGGGGTGTATTCTCTGGAGCTTAGTGGACCTAGCAGTAGATTGGAGCCCTGTGGGCCAAGACAGAGCCAACCACATCTTACTGGAAAACTCCATGGTCGAAGCACAGTTGAAAGGGGCCTGGGAAGGAAGCTCATCTGGGGTTAGGGTCAGGGTACAGCCTAGGTTTAGGTGCAGGGCTTTGATCTGGGGTCAGGATAAGGGCTCAGAATGGGTCATCAGAGTCAAAGATAGCCGAGATCTTGGCCTGGAGTAAGAGAGGGCTTCATCTGGGAGTCAGGGATCATTCAGGCAGAGGCCAGGGTCCAATTATCTATGTCTGAGCCCAGAGTGACATGACAGGCTTGGTGGCCACTGGAACTTCAATTCTGACCTTTGACCCCAGCAACAGGGCTGTTTTCTGGGATCTGGTGCAGAGGGGACTCTTGGAGGGTACAGAGGCCTGGGCAGAGTTGGTGCGGGACACCCCATCTTCAGGGAGGACTGTAAGCTGCCTCTAGCCTCCTGACCCTGGAAGCCCTGGAGGTCAGTCCTAGCCTGGTCCTGGGAGGCGCTGACTAGAGGGGAGGGTCCGTCCACCACCTCACTCCCTCCTCCCATCCACAGACCCGGTTCACGGCTCTGTGGCCCCTTCCCTCCCCTGCCCCCGGCCCTGGCTCAGCGCTCAGAGGCTGCAGGGCTTACCTGGCTTGGCTGGTTTGCCGGCAGGGCCCAGTGCTACGAAGGGAAGAGATGGTCGTTAATGGGGAGTCCCAGCCCACCTGTCTCACCACAATCCCCACAGGGCACTGTGAGGTCAGCAATGGTCCTCCCCTGCATACAAGGAGCTGCTGGGAGCCCAGCGCCCAGCTGCCTGGGTGGGGGCCCCAGCTCCCGTCCTGACCTGGGATTTCCCTCTCTTGCACTGTTTATCAGGCCTCTGAAGGGGGTGATGTTTCCCACTCAGCTGGATTTGCATGGATCAAAAGAAATATGAAAGAAGGCGGCGGCCCCCAGGGAAAAGAGGCTGGGGGCAAAGGCTTAGGGGGCCCATGGGATCTAGGTTTTAGAAAAGCCCCTCCCCACTAGACGCTCAGTCTGGGAAATGAGGGACTCCTTAATGCCTGGGTTTTCTGAGGTCTGAGGTCTAAGGATGTGTGTGGATTAGACTCAGACCCCATTAGCGAGGAGCCAAGTTTGGTGTTTGAACTCACCTCCTCCTCCCAGGCCTCCGAGACCAGCCCCTGTGTTGACAGGATAGAGGGAGAGAGAGGGAAAACCATCAAGGTCCCTGCCAAGAAGCCATCCTCTGACCCACGGTCAAATCCATCACTGCCTAGCCACATGATCTTGGGCAAGCCTTGGGCTCTGTGAGCCTCTGTCTCCTCATCTGTCTCTTCTGGCAAAAGTCTCCTGCCTCTGTGGGTGCCTTGGAACGTGCTGGTGGTTTCTCTCACTTCCACATCAATTCTGAATGCTCAAACCCTTTTATTCTTTGTTTTTTTTTTGGCCATACTGTGTGGTGTGAGGGGTCTCAGTCCCCTGGACCTAGAACCCATGCCCCCTGTAGTGAAAGCATGGTTTCTTAACCACTGGACCACCAGGGAAGTCCCTTAAACACTTTTTAAGTATTGAAAATATTACTTGTGATTTTTCAATCTACGTTAAAACATCATGCTATTTTTCAAAATTAAAGGAAGAGATTGCCTCCCCACTACCACCCCACCCCCCTGCCATGCCAATGAGCTAACATTCTGTCCTTTTTTTTTTTTTTCTTGAGGCGGGGCTCATTTTCATCCGCACCTAGTTCTTGCTTTTATATTGTTTTTACTTGAAAATCACTTGACCGTCAGAGAGCATATTCATACTTTTTAGTAGTTGCATAACCTTAGTTTACTTAATCACACCCTCCTGTCAAGCGGGTTTCTTGTTTTGCATTTTTGCTAGTAACATTCCTATGAAACTTGGGGCAGATGGCTTTTTTTTTTCTCTTCTTGTCAATGATTTCCTTTGAATGGATCTCCAAGAGTGGGGTTAATGGTTCGAAGACTGTAAACAGCAGAGGATTGGTGAGGCGGCCACTTTCCTACGGATTGCAAGCACTGAGTTTCCTCTTTTAGAAAAGTTATGCTCAGTAGTTGTAGAACAGCATCATGTAAACTGCTTTTTAATACAGGAGTGACTGATGAGTCCTCTGCGGCTGGCGTACCAATATTTTTTCCTTCTGCAGTGTCCAAATGTGTGTCTCTTGCAAATTTAATCATCATCTGTCTTACCTGGGCACGTGCAAATTTCATGTACATTACCTGGGAAGAAGACGCCTCCAGGAACTGCACCAGGAACAGCTCCCGGGACCCCTGGAAGGAAGGAGGCAGAGTCCCCCATGAACCAGAATGAATAAAAGCATGCTAATGATAAAAGATAGGGATGATGGCAATAATACCGTGTCTACAAAGTAATCAGTGTTGCCCAAGCACATTATATTTCCAAAGCATTTTCTCTTTCCTGCTCCTCAAAATGGCCCAGTGAGGGTGGAAGGGCAGGGATTATTAACTTCAGTTTAACAGATGTGAATTCAGGCTCAGAGACATTAAGACACAGGCTAGGGGTCACACAGCTGCAAATAGATGGAGCCTGGATTCAAAGCCAGGCCACTTCTCTGAGCATAATGGCTCGCGCTGTGTTACCTGGGGAGGGCCTGGCCGGGGACTGGGTCTGAGCACCTTTGGCTGGGCAGCCACGTCCCTCCAGCCCTGAGCGGTGTGGGCAGGGTCCAGCGTCGTGGGAGAGCAGGCCTGGGCTGTGACAGCAAGCGGTAAGGAAACGCGCTGCTGCCAGCCAAGGCCCAGCCATTCCCACACTGATAGGAAAGCGTGAGGTCAGCGTCCTCAGCCGCTGGGCAGCAGAGCTTGGGTGGGGCTCTGGCTGTCTGACACAGAGCTGTCTAAGGAGGCGCCGGGGCCCAGAGGGGGACACCATGAATGAGCAAAGTGAATAGTTTCCTAAGGAAAAGCTAATTCACTGCCTCGGCCAAAGCCGCCGTCTGCCCAGCCCAGATCACGAGTTCAGTCCCCACGGACCCATGAAGCTCTCACAGGGGAACACTGGGAGGCCGGGCCCCAGACCCAGCCTGTGTGTAGTCATGGCAACAGACAATCCTGGTGCAGACCAGGCCCTGACTCCACCACCACTGAATGGCCCCTTGACAAGCCGCCTTGCCGGTGCCCCAGCCTGAGCCCCAGCACTGCCCAGCTGAACAGGGCTGAACGGCCCGGGTTGGGGGAGCGTGTCGGGCAGCTCCCCAGGTGCCCAGCAGACATCTGGCCTCTGTGGCCAGGCTGCACAGCTGGGCCTGCTGGCCCCAGGGCCCGGGCAGCCTCAGCCATGGCCCAGCAGGGTGGAGGATGCCAAGCTGTCATGGTCCCCCTGTGCCAAAGCTCCGGCGCCGCCTGCCCCTCCACCCCGGGCCTGAGCCGCCCCCCTGCCCGCCCCCCTCACACTCCCCCACGACCCACCCCAAGCACCGCAATCCAGGCCTGGAGTGTCTAAGTAATCTGCTCAGAGCCTCGAGGGGCTCAGAGCGGTGGCCCAGGAGGCTGGGCCTGCTGGGCATGGGCGCTCGGGCCCTGTCATCGACTGCCAAGTGCACACATGGTCCTTTGATGCCTTCTCTGGCTCGGGCTTCCAGCTCTGAGCAGTCTCGCGTGTGCCTTTCCCTGTCGTAGCTCCAGGCCTTTCTCTGCCTCAGCCTCTCTCCCTCCTCCCCTCCCTTCCCCTCCCCCTCCTCTCTCCTCTCCCCTCCGCTCTCTGGCTCCAGAGTGGTGGTGGGGTGCTGCAAGAACAATGAGGTGGGCGGAGGGAGCAAAGGGCTCCGGACAGACCCATCTGGTGTCTAATCCCGGCAGTGCCAACTTCTTACCATCTGTGTGACCTCTGGCAAGTCACTTAACCTCTCTGAACTTCAGTTTCCTTTGTTACAATGTGGGGCTAATAACTTCTGGCCTTGCCAGGTTGCTGCGGAGTTGTCAGAGTTCCAGAGACCTGCCCTGGGCCTGTGCTCGGTAATTGCTCCAAAATAAATTAATTAATGACTGACACTTTGTTTCTACTTCACAGTACATGGCCTGGGGCCAGGTAGACAGTAGGTGCTCAATAAAGGATGGATGAATTAGGTGGAGGGGAGGCAAGACGGTAGCCTGGAGGTCTGGTCTGACCTCTTCCATCCCCAACCTGCTTACAGGTCTCCCCACCTCAAGCTGGTCTGGCTGAACCCCCAGTTCCTCTCCTGGAGTTCTGTTCTCCCCCCAGCACACGGGCCAGGCTCGAACCGGGATCGGGCAGCTCCTCTGCGTTCACTCTGCCCAGGGCCTACCCATCCTCTCCCCAGCTCTCTCTTCTCCCCACTCTCCACCTCCATGATTCAGAGCCCAGCAGTGTCTGCCAAACTCCATGCCTGAACCATGACGGCCCGCGGAGCCAAAGGTTTTGATCCCCGTTTTGCACTGAGGAAAGGAGAAGGCTTAGTGGGCGTAAAGGCTCCCCGCCGGGCCCCTCTTTGAGTGCAGGAGACGTGAAACAGAGTAAGACCGGTGGTGATCAAAGGCCTTTGAAAAGGCGGTGGTCTCCTCTCCTGCCCCTCATGCAAAGGGTCATTCTGCTTCCCACCTCCCCTCCTTGGCCTGAGCTGTTCCTGTTGCCAGGAATGCCCTTTCCTCTCTCCAAGTCCTACCCTTCCACCAAGACTGGGCTCAGCGTCTCCCCCCTGCCGTCTCTGAGCCTGTGGTTCCCACTGCTCAGCTGGCCCAAAGCAGTTGGCCTGGAGCGTACTTGTCTTGTTTTATGTGGGTTTGGCTTGTTTCACCGGCTAGCCCAGGGTGGAACTTGTCTCTTGCATCTTAGAATCATGGTCCTAGACTCTCAGGGATCATAACAGTCTTTTGGCCTGGGTTGAAATTTCTCTGCGAACATCTTGTGTTTCTGCTTGCACGCCTCCAGTGACAGGCAAATCACCACCTCCTGATGCTATCAGCTCTACCGACAGAGAGATCTCCCTCCTATTGAGACAGAATCCGTTCCTCTGTCTCTCGGGTTCTGCCCTGCAGAGCACCAAAGACTGAGTCTCACCTCCCACCCACAGAAGTCCCTCAAACATTTAATTTTCTTCAAGTTTTAACTCAAATGTCACCTCTGCCATGAAGCCTTCCTGGATTTCCTCTATACCACCCCATCTCCCAGTCTTGTCAGCTTTCTCCATTACTGCATCTCTATTTACACATGGGCTGCCTCCCCATTAGACAAAGCATGGCATGAGTAGCAAGAGAAAAAATTAAACCTTATAAATGTGTATGAATTATAAGGGTTGATATTAGCTCACACTAGCAAAGTCCCAATAAAAGAATATATGGTTTTTAAAATTCACATTCCCATAGTCCCCTTACTTGATGCATTATTTGCAATGTGACATTGCTGGAGCCACCCACTGGCCCTAGGAGGTATGCTGGGCAAAATGCTCCCCATTTTACAGCCAGGGAAACCATCCATGAGCCAGAGAGATGAAGTGCCTGGCCCGGTACCCACAACTGACCCCAGTTACACGCAGGGCCTTCTGCCTGGGCCCTGGGCTCCAGGTTCAAAGAGCTGGGACACGGCTGTTTGGGAGCAAGCAGAGGGCCAGCGGGCCTTGGCCGGGGACTTTGCCAATTTCAAGTCCATGGGGGCCGGCCTGGGGAGCAGATAAGACCACACGAAGCTGTTTGTTGTTTGCATGGAGAAAGGCTGCCAAGGGCTTTTCAAAAACAATCCGCCCTCCAGTGACTGAGTCTGTCCCCTCCCTCCCCTCGGGCACGCCTGCCTTCCTGCCTCAGCCCCAGCAGACTCAGAGAGCAGCATCAACCCCTAAACTGGGGGTCCGAGGCCCTGGAGGCCCCTCAGAATCACCTGGGCGGCGGCTTTAACAAGGCCTACACATCTGGGTCCCTCCTCAGACCGAGTAAAGCCAGAATTTTGGGGTGAGACCCCATGTCAGAATGGTTTCAAGTTCCCTGTGTAATTCCAATAGGCAGTCAGGACTGAAAAAAATCCCTGTTTCAAAACCATCTTCAGTTCCGAAATCAGAAAAACAAAACCGAAAAACCACCCAAAGCTAAAATGATAAAATTTCTGGGGATTTGGGACAGCTGGTCCCAATTATAACTGATTTAATTTCTCTCTCTCTTTAAATGGCAAGGGAGTCTGGGGCAAATGATCTTCAAAGCTACTTTTGACCCATCTTAAATGGGTCCAGACAACCCTTCCATCGCAGAGCCTTCCTGGGTTGTCCCTTTTTTGTCTCCATTGGCAACATGGTTCTTTGGGACTGGGGGACCCATGAGGGTGACATCCCTCAGGGTGGCCGGGCAGGTGTGAGTGCGTGCGTGCTTGTGTGAGCATGTGCGTGTGGGAGGGGGGCCTCCTTTGGGAGGCTCTGGGCACAAACCTCAGAAGACCTCATCAGTTCACACACCCCTTATTTGGACCCGGCTACTCTACCACCCGGGACAGAGCTGAGATTTATGTTTGCAAAAAAAGAACAGGGCCAGGGAACATTTAGCCCGGTCATTGAGGGTGCATTCTTCTTAGGGCAGGCCCACCCCAGAGTACTCAGCCCCAGGCCTGCCCCTTCCCAAATGCCACTTGGAACCTGGCCCCTGCCGCCCTCATCCTTTAGCCCAGGGATGAACTGGCTGGTACTCACCCCGTGGTGCTGCCTTAGCCTGTCTCAGCCTCAATCTCCCTGTTTGTCGAGCGTAGATAAAAATTCTTTAATCTCAGGGTTCCTGCGGGAGCTACATGCCGTGCTCTAGAGGGGAGCCGTCTCTGGGAAGGAAGGTGTCCAGGGGCCAGACTCCGGGGAGGAGGTGCAGATGGGACCCGAGCTGCCATCTCAGGCCCAGGGACAGCTGCTCCCCCGGAATGGTCTCTCTGCCCCCCATGGGACCCCACCTGATGCTGCACCAGCATCCCTCGGCTTTGTCCAGACTCGGGAGCCGACCTCTGCGCAGGAAGCCCCTGCTCCCAGCGGTCCTGCCCCGCTGGTCAATCTCACGGAAACAGCTGCTGCCCTTGCCCTCCGGCCTGGCCCTGCTCCACCCGGAGCCCACCCCCCCATCCCGACACTGGCCCCCACTGGTTCTCATGGCAAAGAGGACCCTCCTGGAAACCAGAGCCCACCCAGGCTACCCCACGAAAGGTTCATGAGCTGCCTGCACCTCTCTCTCCCCATGGCCAGGAGCACCTTCGGGGATGCTGGGGGACCATTCCCAGAGTCCCCCCAAGGTGTGGCAGCCCTGAGGGGGTGTCCTCCGGGACCATGGCTGGGAACATGCCAGGTGGCCGGGGAGTGCCCCCAGGTTCGTGCAAGCCCCCAGCACGCTGGGCTCTCCCTCTGCCAGGAGACGGATACCTTCCCCAGCTTCACTGTCCTTGCTGGTGTTCCATAGCACACATACTCGCACGCACACACTCACATGCACGCACATACTCAGTGACAAACCACACCCGGTGACACACCTGGACACCAGATTGCCTCTGTGTGGACGCCTGTTGGGTGGCAGACTTTTGCACATGCTAACAGGCACTTTCACATATCTTATGAATATATCCTATAACATGCCTCCTTCCAACACACGCACACATACTCACACATGCATATGCACAATGACAGACCACACCCAGTGACACACCTGGACACCAGATCGCCTCTGTGTTCAGACTTTTGCACATGTTAATGGGTACTTTCATATATCCTATAACACCCCTCCTTCCAACACACACACACACACACACACACACACACACACACACCTGTCCAGGGATAAACCTGTGAACATTCATCCCCTCGTCCTCTATCTGATGACCTCCTCCCCTATCTGATGACACGATTGGACACCTACAGACCATGCACGCCTGGGCAAGAGCATGTAACACACTCATGCACACACGCACATTCACACACTCACACACACGCTCAGAAGTCCCAGCCTTTCTCACCAGGGACAGACCACAGTGGCAGCTTTCCAACCCGCAGCCCTGTAATCAACTTAACCCTGACATCACCCGGAGCGGGTCCCTACTTCCCCGGGGACGAGGAACCTGCCGAGGTCAGAGAGCTAGCTGCCGCAGAGCTGGCCTCCAGCCCAGGTCCCCTGTCCCCGGGGCACGTGTGCACAGCCACCGGGTCCACAGGTGTGCAAACCGCCGGTGCTCACAGACCCGACGGGACCTTGCCGGCCCTTCCCCAGCGTGCTCGGGACCCCCACCTTGGGAGAGCCCCCCAGGACAGGGCAAGGTTCATCCGCCCTGTCGGGGCAGCAGAAGCCGGCACTGGTCTGGGACCATTCTGAGTCTCGGGGCGAGCATACGACAGGTTTCTGCTCCGCACGGCTGGCTCCCAGGAGGGGCGGTTCTGAGGTTCCAGTGGCCGAGGGGCTCCTGCCTGGGACCCCCCCTGGAGGGTGCTGGGAGTGCAGGGCGCCCTCTCGTCGGTCGGTCCAGCCACCTGAGCGGGTGGCCCGAGGGCTGCGGGCCCTTCGGGGGAACAGGGTGAGGCCTACCTCCAGGCTGCGAGGGGTGGAGGATGCACAGCAGGAGCAGGAGGACTCCGGGCCGCCGAGCCGCAGCTGTCAGACCCGCCATCTCGGGGAGAAATGCCCCAGCCCGCTCTCTGCGCCTCGTTTTATCCCCAAAGCGTAATTGCTGCCTCGTCGGCTGCGAGGGAAGGAGGGAGGGAGAGAGGGCGGGCGGGAGGGCGGGAGAAGGGGGAGGCCTCGGGGAGGGGGCCACGGGGAGGGGGCAATTACGAAAGGCCGGCTCGCAAGCCTCCCAGGCTGGGTCTGACTGGACTGGACTGTGGGCTCTTTTTTTTTTTTCCCTTAAAACACACGCGCGCACATACACACGCGCACACACACACACACACACACACACAGTTTCCCCCCATCTCTCTCCCGCTTTCCCTCTGCGGCTGTTCTTTCGCTGCTGGCCCTGTTCCCGCCAGAAAGTGCGAGGGGGGCCTCTGCCAGGACAGCCCTCGGGAGAGGAAGCAGGAGGGAGGGCCCTGCAGCCCGGCCAAAAATCCGGCCCCAGCCAAGGCCTGAGTGGCCAGGCCCCCGCCCCTCCGGCTGGGCCCCAGGCCCAGTGTGGGGACAGAGGCCAGCTGTCCTGCGCCTCTGCGCCCCCACCCCGGCCCTCCAGACTCCCTCAGCACCCCCAGACCTGGCCAGAGACAGGCCAAAGCTGGGGAGGGGGCTGTTGGTCAGACCTGGGGTCCCGGGTCCATCCAGGCCCGGGCCTGGAGCGGTCAAGAGGCTGTGGGCAGAATGGCTGGGAAGGTGAGGTCGAGTTGCTGCTGCCCCCGTGGGGCATCTGGGGGCAGGGAAGCGGACCCTGATGCCCCGCAGGGCTCCATTCTCTGTGGGTTAAGGTCCCAGCCTCCTGCCTGAGGCTGGGGAGGGGGTGATGGGTCGGTCTAGGATCCAGGTCTGCAGAGGCCAGGTGGCTGCGGGCAGAATGGCTTGGGGGTTGAGACCCTGGGGCATCAGGGGGTCACATTGGAGACTCTGATATATCTCAGGGGCTCCGTCTGTCATGGATGAAGGTATAGCCCCTTGCGGTTTATGCAGGCCACGATGCCTGGTCAAGGTTAGGCTGGACCCCCAGGTGCCCTGCAGAGAACCAGGGAGGTGGGGGAGCCCACTCAGACTGATAAGTGGCCCAACATCCCCCACCTTTATCACTTGGCCCCCACCTGTCCCAACGCTGAGCATCCCTAGAACCCACACCAGGCCTGGTAGCCCTCAGACTTCCAGGTCTCTCCTGGCCCCAGGAGAATGCCTGGGACTGATGTTCCTCTGGTGGCCAGGAGGGGGAGGCCCTGTGCTAAAACAACTGGGACCAGCATTTCCAGAAGGACTTGGGTTGTCCTCGCCTGACTGTGGGATGGGGACTCTGTGGATTGAGGGGGTGAGATGGGATGGGAAACGAGGGGGTCACACCTCCCCACCTAAGTGGGGAAGAAATTTGGGGGCCAGGGGATAGGAGAGGGAAACTGGACCTGATTTCATCACAGCTTATGACAGGGAAAAGTCAAGGCCGTGAGTTCTCAGAGCTTTTCCCTGCACCCAGATGGAGGCTAAGAGGAGAACTCAGCCACAAGCCTGAGGACAGGAGTTAAAGGACCCCTTCTCCAGCCAGGAGCACCGAGGCAGTCAGCAAGGCCAGCAGGGGAGACCGTAACTGCAGGGGCCAGAGGCCAGGCATTGGGCTTCGTGGGACCTAGGACTAAAATTCTGGCTCGAGCACTTTCTGTCAGGGTAACCTCTTCAAAGGACTTCGGGTTCCTCATCTGTCTTATGGTGATAAATATTCCTGCCTGGGAGGTTATTGCAAAGATGAGTGAGATGAGCTCATATGTTTCTGTACCGTGTCTGCAGTTCCGCAATGCTCTGTCCCCTACTCTTAGTTCCAGTGCTGCTGTTGTTAACATTAGTTCTGCAAGCCCCACTCCTTGTAACCATTAGACTTGGCTCTCTGCTGGGTCACCCTGGGACCCTGGGCTATCCCCGTCCTCTCCCTGGTCTCAGGCAGTGGCTGCTCCAGGAGTGTGGAAGGCGGTGGGCGTGCACGCTAGCAGAATTGTCTAGAAGCTGTGCGTGCACAGCAAGTGTCCAGCTCTTACTTCCTGTGCATGTTCTTTGGGGGTCCTTTGGCGGGGGTGCTGATGAGATGATGAGCCCAAGCCAGCCCTTGTTGTTGAGGGTAGGGGATGCTCAGGGTTAGGGGCTGAGGCTCAGGGCCTGAGATGTGCCTGCTGGAGGAAGGGAGGGGAGGCCAGGGGGTAGAGTGGATCTGAGTGCCTGCGGGTAGGGGATGCTCAGGGTTAGGGGCTGAGGCTCAGGGCCTGAGATGTGCCTGCTGGAGGAAGGGAGGGGAGGCCAGGGGGTAGAGTGGATCTGAGTGCCTGCCCCCTCCTGGGGAGGGGGAAGGATGAGGGTGCTGGGGAGAAACTGGGCCCCACTCCTCTCAGGGCAGTGACGTGGGCAGGAACCGGCTTTCAGACTCGCAAACCGCAGTCTGCTCAGAGTCTTTATTAATTCCAGGACTGGGAGGGAGGCTGGAGCCAGCGGGAGAGGGCTTGCTGCGGGGGTGGTGGTGGTGGGGTCCAGGAGAGGTGTGGGGGCGCCTGCAGGGTATGACTTGAGGCTGCCGGGCCCAGCCTCTCCCCTGTGTCCTGTCCCCCACCTGCATCCCTGAGTCCCCCCCTTCTCCTTAGCATCCTACATCACAGCAGCTCCATGAATTCATATCCCACGAAGTTTCTGTACACCTCCAAGGAATCAAACCCGGTAGACTGATTATCCAGTGCCACTTAGTCCAGTGCATTCAAGGCATAATGTAAGAACTGGGGGTTACAGTGATAGACCAACATTCATTCATTTAAGAAACACAACAGTCCTGAATTGCTCTCCGCCCACCTGCCTGCATAGCTGTAGAGATTAAGCAATGTTAAAAAAACAAGAAAGAAAATGTCAAACTGCCTGGGGCACCAAATGTTGCAGGGGCTTGGCTTTACTGTTACCACTGACAAGTGTTACCCACCCACTTGGTCCAGAGCATCCAGGTGAGTCACTGATGGGCCACCAGCCTCTCCTGACCTTTAGGAAGGACAGAGCCCCAGCCTCCGTCTGGCTCTCAGTCACGGCTGCACTGCTCAGCCTCTCTCCTCCCTTCTGGCTGATGGAGCAGCTCCTCGTCACCTGGACTGGTACTGGAGGGCTGGGTGCTGGACCTTTGCTGCCAGAGTGTGCTGGTCTCGACATCCCTGCCCCCAGAAGCTCTCTGAGGGTTCTTGACTTGAACTTGGTACTTCATTCTTATCCTCCACTGGCCTGGCCATCACTGAAGGCAGTGTGAGGATGGACTCATTTCTGCTTCCTTCATGGTTGAAGAGTATGAGATGACAAATGCAGATATGCGCTCCAGGAGATGGGGGCAGAGTTCTGGTGATAGGGACAGACCTCCAGAAACCCGGGAGGTGTGGTTTCCGTTTTCTTCCTTATCTACATGTGGTCCTTTTGTCCGGTTGAGTGCAGGATGCGCTATCTATCTGCACGGGACCTTGGACCAGAGAGAGTAAGCATGGGCTGCCAGCTAGCCTGGGAAGAGCTTGGTGTCATCCCAGACCTGGGACCCCCTACTGGGGTTCCCTCCCAATGAAGGGGCCTCAGTTGTCAGTCATTTACACCTCCGTGTGAATGAGCGTCCCCCCTAGGTGGTCCCATGGGAAATAAGGTCCAGGTTACACTAATAGTGGGAACAAGAATTTCTCAACCTAAGTGAGGTTTGGGAAGGACTTGCATGCTGGTTGTAGTGTGGATTCCAGGGCAGACCTTCTAAAAGAGAATCAGCAGGAAGACAGAGTGAAGGACTGGCGTACACACGTGGTCCTGGCCCATCCCTTCTCACCAGTGAGACCCAGATGCCAATGACATTAAGATCTGAGCTTTCCCCTCTTCTGATTTTAAATTTTCTAGTAGCCTTGGAAAGAAAGCTATGACAAACCTAGACAGCATATTAAAAAGCAGAGAGATCACTTTGCCGACAAAGATCCTTGTAGTCAAAGCTATGGTTTTTCCAGTAGTCATGTATGAATGTGACAGTTGGACCATAAAGAAGGTTGAGCATCGAGGAATTGATGCTTTTGAACTGTGGTGCTGGACCAGACTTTTGAGAGTCTCTTGGGAAGCAAGGAGATCAAACCAGTCCATCCTAAAGGAAATCAACCCTGAATATTCATTGGAGGGACTGATGCTGAAGCTGAAGTTCCAATATTTTGGCCACCTGATGCGATGAGCCAACTCATTGAAAAAGATTCTGGTGCTGGGAAATAATGAGGGCAGGAGGAGCAGGGAGCGATAGAGGACGAGATGGTCGGATGGCATCACTGACTCAATGGACATGAGTTTGAGCAAGCTCTGGAAGATGGCAAAGAACAGGGAGGCCTGGTGTGCTGCAGTCCATGGGGTTGCAAAGAGTTGGGCATGACTTAGCAACTGAACAATAACAAGTAGCCACATGAAATGAAGGAAAACACAAGTAAAATTAATTTGCATCATAAGCTATACTTAAACCCAATATACCTAAAAGATTGTATTTGGAGCAAGTAATGGCTACAAAAATTATTCATGAGATATTTTGCACTCTTTTTTGTATTAAGTCTTCAAGCCGGAGTATAGGATACACTTTGAATATCACCTTGATTTGGGTCAGTCACACACATTTCAAGTGCTCAGCAGCCTCCTGTGGCCAGTGGCTGCAGGGTATATGGTCCAGGGCGAGACCACGAGGGGTCTGGGTCTGGTGAGGATGAGCCTGACTTGGGACCCGCAAGGAGGGAACACTGAGGGTGGTTCCTGCTACTGAAAGGTTACCGGTGGGACAGGGCACGAAGAGGAGGGACAGAGGGAAGAGGGAAGTCCTTGGGGGCCCGCAGTGGGAGGCCCGAGGCGCACACAGCACAGGGAGGAGGCCATCGCGTTGGTGACCGAGCCAGAGAGGGCGGCCTCCTACTGAGGGGTACCAGGCAGCATTTCAGCTGGGAGAGGAGAGCGGCCTTCTGCAGCTCACTTCACTGGGGGTAAAGCATCTGCAGCTGAAAAAAGATTGAATGCTGTAGATCTGGGCCACTCGTGGAATCTCACTTCATCACATGGGATCAGCTCAAACCTGGGTGACCCTAAGGGAAGTAGAGCCCGTGCTCAGAGTGGGGTTTGGGAGTTGGGGAGGCGGCTAGCATTTCTACAACCCGTCAGGCTGGAGTGCTGGGAGCAGCCTGGGAGTGCAGAGGGGCCAGCGGTCGTCCCTGTGACAGCGATTAATGCTGATCAGTGTGTGAGCTGTGGCAGCTCACCTTGTAATACCTGACGAAGGTGACATCAAGAGTAATTAACCCTCAGACGCACTTGTTTCCTTTTATGGAGACGGGACAGGGTCTCCACAAGCCCTTAAGAGGGAAAACTTGTGACTTTAAGAGTCTAGTCCTTGGTGGCTCAAATGTTCAAGATTTTGCCTGCAATGCAGGAGACCCCGGTTCAATCCCTGGGTTGGGAACATCCTCTGCAGAAGGGAATGGCAACCCACTCCAATATTCTTGCCTGGAGAATTCCATGGACAGAGGAGCCTGACGGGCTACAGTCCATGGGTCACAAAGAGTCAGACACAACTGACTGACTAACACACAGACACACACACACAGCAACTACTCAAGAGCGGGACAGGGTCCACTGAAGCAGACGTTTGGGGCTGGGGGAGGAGAAGGCCCAGGAGGACCGCCCCCCGCCCCAGGCCCCAGCGCCACATGCCGCCCCAGGGTGTCCCGGCTCCCGAGGCCCATGTCTCCGATCCAGCAACCTCTGCCCAGGCCCGGGTGTTTGTGTGTCTGAGTCATCTGTCAGTCTGGGTCCTTGGCCCGTGCGAGCCGGGGGGTGGGTGTCCTGGACGGGCCGTTCTGCCCCGTGCTGTTCCCACTTTGCCTCGCGGGCTGTCTGCTGCCGTCTGGGGGGAACATCATGAGCTGGGTGCTCTGAGCACCCCTCCCCAGGGGCCTGGGACAGAGGAGTCCAGAACACGCCTCTCACGGCTTTCACACTTGACAGTTTACAAAAGCACATCTCCGTTTTCGATCGGAGATATTATTAACCAAGTTTATAAACACAGGGGTTAGGAGCCCTGTCTACAAACTTGGGCCGCCAGAAAGCTGCTATCTCCTGCAGATCTATTTAATTTTAACTCTGAGCCTCTGTCACATGGGCGGGGGCAGCGAATTCCATCCCAGTTACTGGGCCTCTCTGCCTCCTCCCTCCACCCCCAACCAAAATCCAGGCATCTCCGCTAAGCCCTGGAGACTAGAATCAGCTCTGGCTCAATGATCGCCTTGGGGGAGCCTCTGTGCCTTTGTGGACCCTGCATTGTGCTGAGGCTGGGGAGCTGGGGCCTGGGGAGGCCTTCATGGGGCAATCCCCTCCTGGGAGTCACAGGGGACTCTCCTGGTCCCCGAGAAGGACCTCTTCCCTCTGGGGCTCTTGTCCATCTGGGATTCTGACTCAAAGTGAGGATGACTTCAGTCCACGTTGGCCAGCAGCCTGCTAAGCTGTTGGAGGGGAGGGATTCAGGACTGACACAGGTATTCACGACCGAATAAACTCTTCCGCTTCCCAGATGAGGAAACTGAGTCTTGAGAAAGCACACACCTGACCCAAGGTCAACTCAAGGTCAACCCAAGGCATTGTGGCCTGGAGTTGAGTCCTCTGCGGTATTTCACCCCCTCAGGCACCCTGTCCTCTGATCAAGTGATGCTGACGCTCAGCAGTTGGAGAGCAGGGCCTCCTCTTCCCTGGGTGGGGCACATAGTAGGGTCTGGGGCTGAGCTGTCTGCCCTCAGGGGTTCCCAGGGCTCAGGTGGGCAGAGCAGTCTGTGCACCCCGCCCTCCTCGGGGCGCCCTCTGCCCGGCTCTCAGCAGTACTCTCTCCTGCACACCCTTATCACCTCGCCTCCACCAGCCCGCGGTGCCCAGGAGCCCTTCCAAGAGCCTGACCCGCGAACACGGCCAGGCAGGGAGCTCTCTTCGCCTGGATCCTGCCAGTCTCCATCTCTACACCACGTTTGGGGCCACTCCCTGCCCTGAGCAGACCCCTCCACCCATGCCTGGAACCCTTAGCTGGTCTGATCCCTGTGGCGCCAGGCGGGTCCCACGGGGTGGGCAGGGCAGCTGCCAGGATGAAGGGTGGGAGGCAGGCGAGTTCGGGCCAGGGGTCCTGCTGGGCCGGGGTTATCTACTCTGTCAGTTCTTTCTGTCCTTCACATTCCTGAGCTGCCTGCTTTGGCTGAGCATGGAGCCTTGGGAGTGGGGGACTCACAGAACACTAGCAGCAGCAATCCTGGAATGAGGCGCAATCAGGAAGACTTCCTGGAGGAGATGACGCCAGAGCTGCATCCTGGTCCCTTCTCTCAAAGGGAGATGTGCTCTGGGTGGCATCTGCAGAAGCAGGAAGGCTGAAAGCCCTGACCGAGACCTGTCCCCTTCAGCCCACCCACGGGCTGCCTGCCTGCCTGCCTGTGGGGGCGGGGTAGCTTCCGAAAGCATAGATCCCAGCTGTCCCCACCCTGCTTTGGGCCACCAGTAACTGACCCTGGGAGGATGCTGGCCCTTCCTGCTCAGCCTTTCACGCTCTACCAGCACTTTTCACATTGCAGGCTGTGACCCATTGATGGGGTATAAAATTGATTTAGTGGGTCAGGAACAGCATTTTAGAAGGAGAGGAGAAGGGATGCAAGATACATGTGACCAAACCAGCCTTGTATCTTAAATCTTTTGTCTGGTTTTCATGTGTTTGCCTGGGAGGCCTAGATGAATTTTTTTCCTGCATGTTTCACAGTCAGAAAGTCCGAGAGACACCATAACCATGAGCGTTTACAAATGAATATCACACTCTGCACGGGGTCGTGGGGGGTGCTGACGGGAAGAGGCACCTGTGATGTGATTGAGTGACGTCCAGGTGGACAGCTGAATGGGGGGAGGGAGACCCCCCCAGTCCTACACACCTTCCTGATACCCCTCGCCTGGCCACAGGTTGGGCTCCCACCAAGCTTCTAAGAACTGAGGTCTTGGCCCCCAAGCTTGGGTCACCATTGTTCTCAGGGCCGCTATGACTGCCGTCTGGCCCCAAAGCCCCCAAGACTCCCCCAAGGGCTTTCCTGATGCTTTGATCCCTTTCCTGACCCTCAACATGCTCCCTGCTCCCTTTCCTGAGAGCAGTCCCTCTGGCTCTGATTCTTGCTTGGGTTTGAGGGGTGGGTTTCAGGAGGTGTATGGATCTCCTGACATGACATTTCAAAACGTCCCCTAGAGGACAGAAGGTCCCTCCCCTGCACTGGCCTCTCCAAGGGGTCTTTCCTGGTGGCGTGGTGTTACCAGATGGGCCGACTATCCAGACGGGTGTAGGACTGATCTCGTTCACTCTTTTCAGAACGCGCTTTGAGGTCTTGCAGGGCTGGAGACTGGCAGAATCTAGGAGAGCTCCCTGCCTGGCAGTGTTCAACTAAGCTGCCCACTCTTCCTCCATCAACCCCGATTGGTGAGTGCCCTGGTCTCTCCAGAACCATGTGCATGTAGAGTTTGCTGGTTAGGAAAAAGAAATCTGATGCTGCTAAAGGGGACCAGGGGCCTGTCAAGCAAAGAAGTGTCAGGTGGGGTCAACCGAGGAAGGCTTCTCAGAGGAGGGATGTGGCTTTGGATCTAACTGGTACTGTGCTCCCCTCATCTGTCAGGCCCCATGCTGGGAGCTTCAACGACAGTAACCCATTTCATCTCCAAATGAGTCAGGAGCTGGTGTTATTTTCCTGACTCAATCACATCTCTTTGTCTAGTATTTTTGATGCTTTGCCATCTTTGGAGCTTGCTGACTCTGGAGGGGCCATCCTTCCCAGGCAAGCTAATTCCTATAGATAGTAAACAACTTGCCTGGGAGAGGGACTTTCACATATAAACCAGCCAATCCAGAGTTCACACCTCAACCACCCCCTCTATGGAGCTCTTATCCTCGGGGCCACCATTCACCTGCCCGAATCAACTCCAGACCAGGGATCAGTTAATTCACCTCCTTAAGGACATTTAATAGTGAGAGCTGGTAAAGAATCCGCCTGCAGTGCGGGAGACCTGGGTTCGATCCCTGGGTTGGGAAGATCTCCTGGAGAAGCGAAAGGCTATCCGTTCCAGTATTCTGGCCTGGAGAATTCCATGGACTATACATTCCATGGGGTCGCAAAGAGTCCGACACGACTGAGTGACTTTCAGACAACACAGACAGAGTCAAATGCACAGAGAATAGGTGAGTAGCTTGAAGGGTTTTGGCTTATGTTATTTTTTTGCTTGAGGGTTTTTAAATGCTTACATGCCCTTCACATCAACACACAGAGCACTTCCGGGGCAGTCCCCACTGGAGACAACCACTCGGCTGATGTCTCTCACCACAGAGTGGTCCTGCCTGTTCTTGAACTTCGCAGTGGGCCTAACTGTGTCCCCCAAGGATATGGCCAAGCCCTAATGGCTGGCATCTGTGACCTTATTTGATACTAGAGTCTTTGCAGATGCAATCTAATTCAGATGAGGTTCTATTGGATTAGGGTGAGTCCTACCTCCAATGACTGGTGTCTTCACAAGAAGGCCCTGTGGGGACTTCACTGGTCGTCCAGTGGCTAGGACTCCCAATGCAAGGAGCCTGGGTTCAATCCTTGATCAGGGAACTGGATCCTACATGCCACAACTAAGAGTTTGTATGCCCCAATTAAAGATCCCGTTTTGGGAAAGGAGTACATCAAGGCTGTATATTGTCACCCTGCTTATTTAACTTAAATGTAGAGTACATCAGGTGAAATGCTGGGCTGGATAAAGCAAAAGCTGGAATGAAGATTGCCAGGAAAAATATTAATAACCTCAGCTATGCAGATGACACCGCTCTTACGGCAGAAAGTAAAGATGAGCCTCTTAATGAAAGTGAAAGAGGAGAGTGACAAAGCTGACTAAAAATTCAACATTCAAAAAATGAAGATCATGGCATCTGGTCCCATCACTTCATGGCAAATAGATGGGGAAACAATAGAAATAGTGAGAGACTTTATTTTCTTGGGCTCCAAAATCACTGCAGATGGTGAATGCAGCCATGAAATTAAAAGACGCTTTCTCCTTGACAGAAAAGCTATGACCAACCTACACAGCATGTTGAAAAGCAGAGATATTACTTTGCTGACAAAGGTGCTTCTAGTCAAAGCTATGGTTTTTCCAGTAGTCATGTATGGATGTGAGAGTTGGACCATAAAGAAAGCTGAGCACTGAACAACTGATGGTTTTGAGTTGTGATGTTGGAGAAGACTCCTGAGAGTCCCTTGGATTGCAAGGAGATCCAACCAGTTCATCCTAAAAGAAATCAGTCCTGAATATTCATCGGAAGGACTGATGCTGAAGCTGAAACTGCAATACTTTGGCCACCGATATGAAGAACTGACTCACTGGAAAAGACCCTGATGCTGGGAAAGATTGAAAGCAGGAGGAGAACGGGTTGAGATGGTTGGATGGCATCACCGACTTGATGTGAGTTTGAGTAAGCTCCAGGAATTGGTGATGGACAGGGAAGCCTGGCATGCTGCAGTTCATGGGGTCTCAAAGAGTCAGACACAACTGAGTGACTGAACTGAACTGATGCCTTAGCTAAGACACAAAACAGCCAAATAAATAAAATTTTAAAAGCCCGTGTGAAGATGTGGGGGTGCAGACCCACAGGGAGAAGATGGCCATGTGAAGATGGAGGTAGAGATTGGAATGAATCACCTACAAGCCAAGGAACACCAAGGATGGCTTGGTGTTCTGATGGTGTCAACCATCAGAAACTAGAAAGAGGCATGGGAGGGTTCGTCCTTAGAGCCTTTGGAAGGAGCATGGCCCTTTCAACACTTTGAGTCTGGACTTCCAGCCTTCAGAATTGTGACAGGATACATTTCTCTTGTTTGTATACCAGCTATGTGGTAATTTGTTATGGCAGCCTCAGGAAGCTAATACCAACTCATAGGAATGAAATCCCACAGTGCGTACTTCCTTGTATTTGGTTTCTTTTGCTCATATTGTGACTATCAGATTTACCCATACTTTTGTATATAGCTAGAACCCATTCTTTTTCAGTGCTGTGTAATATTCCGTCTGATAAATATACCACAGTGTGTTTATCTATTGTAATTTTAATGTACTTTTGGGCCCAATTTTTTTTTTTGGTATTGTGAATAATGCTGCTGGGAACATCCCTGTCTTTGGTAGAAATATGTACTCATTTCTCATGGGTATAGAGCTAGAAGTGGAATTGCTGGGATCTATGGTAAGTATATGTTTAATTATTTGAAGAATTTCTAGACAGTTTTTTTTTTCTTTTCTTTTCTTGGACAGTTTTTTTTAAAGAAGTACCATTTTACATTTTTATCAGCAGTCTAGGAGAATTCCAGTTTTTCCTCGTCCTGTCAACATTTAGAATTGTCAGTGTTTAAATTTTAGCCATTCTGTGTGTATACAGGGGTATCTCATTATGGTTATAACTTTCATCTCTCTGATGAGTAATGATAGTGAGCTCTTTATCATATGATCTCTGGGCCTTTAAATATCTGTGTCTGTGACGTGCCTATTTAAGACTTCTATTCACTTTTGAAAATTGAGTTGTTTGGTATTTTTCTATTGATTTGTCACAGTCCTTTATAGATGCGGATACAATTCTGTGGTTAGTTGTATGTATTGTAAAGATCTACTCTGTAGCCTGCCTGTCTTGCCTTTCTGTCTTCTGATGAACAGAAATCATTGATTTTAATGAAGGCACAGTTATCAGTATTTCTTTAGTGGTCAGTGCTTTTTCTGTTCCATTTAAGAAATTTTTGCCTACTCAAAAGTCTTAAAGATATTCTCCCATTTTCTTTTAGAAGCTTTATAGTTTTGCTTCTCACTTTTAGGTCTCAGATCTACTTTGACACAGAAGTAAAAAAAATATTTATTTGGTTGCATCGGATCTTAGTTGTGGCACATGGGATCTATAGCTGTGGCATGTGAACTTTTAGTTGTGGCATGTGGGATCTAGTTCCTCGACCAGGAATTGAACTGGGCCCCCTGTGTTGGGAGCAGAGCATGCTAACTATTGGGCCACACAGGGAAGTCCCAATACAAGAGTATTTTAAATCTCAGCAGAGCCAGGCCTCAGTCTGCCCACCCAACCCCTCTCCAAGTTTGGTGGCTCCAGCCTTTGGGAGAAGTCCTTCCCTCCTGTGTTGCCAGCTGTATCGCCTCTTTCACTAGCCCCTGCCCTTCCCTCAGGCCCTGGATTTAATAAAAGCTCTGAGCTGCCTGTGGTTTTCAGACTGAATCTTGGCTCCAACCTCTGTCAGGATTCAGGCAGCAGGTGGGGTCCCCCATCCTCTATCCATATGCGTGTCTATTATTACCTGGGGTGGGACAAGCTCATCAGTTTCTACAACTCTGAGGGTCCCCAGACTGGGATAAGGAATCTGCAGGAGTGGAGCCTCCTTACTGATCCTTCTTTACTCTTCCCTAAACCCACCCCACAGCCTGGACATTCCCCGTAGCTTCTCTCCATTTGTTCATAGATTTATGGACCAGAGAAGCTTGTCCTGACCAGGATGACAAATAGGCTCCATCACCAACTGCATTTGACTGGTACCAGATGCCTGAAATGGTGTTAAAGAGGATTCTGATATATCCAGTTTCAGCAGGTGAGAATTGCACGGTTGCTTGGTAACGTCTGTCTGGAAACAAGAGATGGGCGCTGTGCCCTGCACGCTGTGTCTTTAATGCCTCTGATCCAGTCTAAGACTCTCACTAGGATTAGTCAAAAGTAGAGTTTCAATGACTCATTCAAGGGCACTCAGCTCTTAATTAAAAGAGAGATAGCTTGGAAGCTCAGGTGTTACCCACTCAGCCAAAAAGGGGCTCATTCATTCACTCACCAAATATCGATTTAAATCAAGTACAAATATAATATTTCAGGCCCTGCACTGGGCATTGGCATCACTGATTTAATGGACATGAGTTTGAGCAAACTCTGGAAGATAGTGAAGGACAGGGAAGCCTGGTGTGCTGCAGTCCATTGGGTCACAAAGAGCTGGATATGATTTAACAACTGAATGATAACAACCGGGCATTGAGGATACAATGACAAATAAGCCCTAGGCTGGCATGATTTCCTTGATGCCAATATTCAACATACAGAATCAATGAATCAGGGGGTCTCACAAGACGTTCATCTGCCATCCTGCCAGCCTGCTGTCACTCACTCCTTCATCCTCCAGTCCTAGTCCCCCGGGTGAAATTATAGTACAATTTTTTAAAAATGGAACTTGGCATGTACCTGAAGTTCCATGATTGAAGTGCTTCTCCCCAGATAAGTTCCATGAAACCCATCCATAAACAAGAGCTGTAACAAAAGGATGTGAAAACCGCTAACGAAATGCCCTAGGGGGACCCCGGGGGTTCTGGAATGACTCTCGGGGACTGTTTGGGCACCATCCGACGACAACCCGCCTGGTCTGGACACCCTTCTCGCTCTGAGCCAGCCTCAGGGCTCTCCACTCTTCCCCAGATGAACACACACGTAGACAGGTACGCACACACACACATGCACACTCAGAGGGGCACACACGGGACCATAGACAGATGCATGCTTACACACACCTTCTCTGCCCCACAAGGGTCTGTGCTCACAGATCTCAAGTTCAAGCTCCCACTGTTCCACTTGGGACTCAACCTTGGGTGAGTCAGCCTCCCCAAGCCTCAGCATCCCCGTCTCTTAGAGAGGGTGGTGGGTGAGACATCAATTAGTACATGGCACACACATTGGGCGTGGGGTTCAGCAACCGTTACTGGAGCACCCCCCCCCCCAAAGCCCCGCTCATATCCCTGGCTCAGAGCTGTTCCGAGAAACTGGAGCAGGGCGGAGGGTGTGGCCCGGCGCTCGGGGCTCTGTAGAACATTCATCACTGTGCCCCCTAAGCAGACTTTGGCACTGAGCTGGGAATGTGGTAGACATGCAATCAAGGCCTGTTACAGGAGGGAGGGATGGAGGGAGGAAAGATCAGGGTTTTGCTCTCAATCTTCTGGTTCCTTCTCTCTGGGGAAGCCCTAATTGGTTTCAGAGGCCTGAAGGAACAGGGTCTGTCTGTTTTCTGTCCCAGGTAAGCTGGGAAAAAGGCCACTGCCGCCTCGGCTGGACGAGAGGGGCCTTGGGAGGTGAGCCCCAAGTCCGCTGCAGAGCCGCCGATCGGAGCCCAGCTGGGCCCCTGCCTCCCTCCTGGGCCCCATGTTCTCCACTTTCATCATGTCCACCGCCCTGGCTGGGCCCCCGCCAAGCCCTCACTCGCGGGTGAGGGCCAAGCCGGGGCCGTGCCAGGCTCAGTGGAGGCCCTTGGCCAAGAACAGCAGAGCCGTTCTCAGGAAAGCTGGGGGATTAAGCCGCGGGCCAGCGGGGACTCAGGTATCCGCCTCTTGTCCCTGGCCTGGAGAGGAGGGGCAGGACGACCTCAGAGCTGCCACCCTCTTGGGGACACAACACCCCCCGAGCCGGCGCACCCGGGAACCACCTTCGAAGAGGAGCCAGGACCACCTAACTCCGGCCCCTCTTGCCCCCTTTATCAACCTGGCTTCACAGCCTGGAGCCCCTCTCCTCCAGCCCCGGCTGAGCCCTGACCCCAGGCTGGACCCTGCCCCAGACTTGGGATCTCCCCTCCTCTGAGTCTCCTGGGGTTGGGGTCTGCCTGGAGGAAGGGGTCAGAGGAGGTGGGGGCCTCAGGGCAGACGGTCCCTTCTGCTGGGACCACTGCTGTGCTCGGGTGGGAGACAGCATGCGATGGAGATCCCAGCTATGGCTGCTGGGTCATGGTGGGGGGCAGATTCAGGCTACAGACCCGGGGCAGGAACTGTCCTGGGTTGCCCATATGTGCCCCCCGAGGGTTGGGGGTACCCCGCTTGCTCTTGGGTGGGCTCCCAGGTGCCTGGAGCTTCTGCTCATCTTGCAGCCCTGACTACTGTGTGTCCCTTCTTCCTGTCCTGTCCGGACCCAACCCGTCCTTCAGGACTTCCTGGCCTCTGGGTGTCTTCTCTGACCCTAGGCGGGGTTGAGGGCTCCCTTCTGTTTCCCCAGCCCCGTACTTCTCCTCCTCCTGGGACCTTGACCACCCTGGGCTGCCCGCACCTGCAGACTCTTCTCAGACGGAGTCGCAGGGCCGGGCGCCCGCTCCTGCCCCTCCTCAGCCTCCCTCTCGTGACCCTAACGGTCCTGCCGTCCTCTGGGCTGTCACTGGCTGGGTCCCCACTGGAGCAGGTGGCTGCTTGCCCCGGCCCAGTCCCCGGTCTGGGCCGCCTCTAGGCCCCTCCTTGTGGGCCCGGACGGGTGGGGGTGTCTGCAGGGACGCTGACTCAGATGTTATTTTGGGCTCCCCTTGGGCCCGGCGGGCCCTGGGGCCTCAGGCCTGTTTAGACGGCTGGGCCGGATATGACCACGTCCAGGCACTTGGGCCTCCCCAAGGCTGGTGAGAGGCAGGCCAAGGCAAACGCCAGCTGGGCAGGGGGCGGGCAGGGAAGCCAGGCCTGGCTGGTCAAGGGATCCAAAGGCTGACCCAGGCCTGGGTCTCAGTTCCAGGGGGTCCCAAAGGAGGCCCTGAACTGTGAAGCTGGTGCATTAGGCCCCGAAATGTCATTGGTAAATCCCCCAAACTGAAACGCCAACCAGAGAGGGTTGGGCTTCCCAGGGCATAGCCTTGACACCTCTCATATGGACATATACATAAACCCCACGCAAGAGCCTGAGGCCCAGAGATGGAGGGACAGGCCCAGTTCAGATAGAGAAGCCCATCGCAACCTCTTTGGGTCCCAGAAGACACTCCTCTTGAGCGCTGCCACAGGCTAGAAGCTGCTCAGCTGAAGGTTGAGGGCTGGATGCCCTGGGCTCCCATCTGGGCTCTGTGCCCATGCCCAGGGCGACAGACCCCGTGTCTCTGTGCAGACCTGGCCTTCCAGGAGGGGGCAGGGGGTGACGACCCCTCCTCCCTGAAGTCTCTTGTCTTCGGCCCCCTGCCCCGGGCCCCAGCCCAGAAATGTTTAAGGAAACATGGAAATCAGAGGGATTGGGTAGAGAGGGAGGTGGGAGGGGGGATCGGGATGGGGAATACATGTAAATCCATGGCTGATTCATGTCAATGTATGACAAAACCCACTACAATACTGTAAAGTAATTAGCCTCCAACTAATAAAAATAAATGAAAAACAACAACAACAACAACAACAACAACATGGAAATCCTTAAGCTCTGTCCACCACATCCAATTGAAAACAGAAGGGGCTGCAGCACTGCTGTTAACTCCGGGAAAAGTCAGTGACGGGCCCGCGGCTGGGGGCTGGCGCCCAGGTGCACCCCTCCGCCCCAGACTCCATCGCAGGCAGGTTCAGGACCGGCTGGCAGGGGGCTGCTCCGTGCCAGCCAACCTCAGACTCTGGGCCTAGGGATACCCAGACTCGCTGCCTCGGTGGGAGGCCTTTCTGGGGGAAGGGAGGGGGCGAAGGAGGGAAAGGCTGAGAGATGTTTCAGAGCCACCTGAGGCCTGGGCTCCCCATTTGAGAGAGGAGTAAGGCAGACAGCACACCCCACCGCTCCCACTTCACTTTTCCACTCGTGGCCCAGGGGCAGGGCCAGTGTGAAACCACAGGACACCGTGGCAGGCTTGCCGCTGGCTCAAAACAGGAAGAGGGGCTGTTCTTCAGGTAGGATGTCCACAGGCACAAAGGCTGGCATGTCCCTGATGTCTCGGGCTGTGGCGGGGTGGTTCTAGTGAGCCCTTTGGGCATGAGATGCTCAGATTCCAAGACCCAGGTTCTATCTTCAGACCCCTCAGAGCTGAGAGGACCTTGAGGGGAGCCCACTATCTGGAGGGTAAGACTGAGGCTCAGAGAAGGGTGTGGCTTGCCGAAAGTCACGTGGTTGTGGCCAGAAAGGGAACTGTCCTCCATGTCTGTCTCCCAGACTCAAAGACTGTTTGGCCGGCAGGGCCCTGGGCCTGGGTGGGAGACCTCTGTCCCCAGTGCACGCCCCTTCCTCCTCCCGATCCAGATGCCAGCCCCGGGGTATTCCCACCTGTTCTCCAGAGAGGCGGGGGGTTGGCCTCCTGGGGGCCAGTCCTCTTGGGACAGAGGCCACGGCTGGCCCGGGGCAGCCCAGCTTTCCGGCAGCCACCCAAGTATGTGTACGGCCGTGTGGATAGCCGTTCTTGCCACGTTCCCAGAGCACGCACCAAGGAAAACACGGAATGTTTCTTGGATGACACAGTCTCCATCCCAAGTCACGCATTCCTGCGGGAGGGCTGTGAGGAGGGGGTCTCGGCTGTCTGCAGAAGCGGGGCTCTGCTGAGACACCCAGTCCTGTCTGCAGACGTGGGTCCCTGGGCCGTGTCCACAGCCAAGGACAGTCTGTGCCAGGTGGCGGCGCCATGGGCAGGCAGCTGCCATCCTGTCCGTGCAGGCAGCCAGTGGACAGCAGCCTTGTCACGGAGCTGACGCCCCGGTTCTGGGTCCTGCCCCCGGCACTCAGCTGGTCATCTCCCTGCCCCCATGGGGACAACTGGTATGACCCTGCCCACGAGTGTCCTCCGTCCTGAGCAGGCAGCCGGTACAGCCTCTGCCCTTGCACTCACTGAACTTTCCCCATCTGCGTGCCTGCCCGGGTACCAGCCGGTTGTCCTCTATCCGGTACTTGCAGTGGGTTCTCTGGATATAGGGCCATTTCAGTCAACCGGCCTGGGCTGGCTGCAGTATGGTTTGGATAAGTATGTGCCCCCCAACCCCTAGCCTCAGTTTCCTCCTCTTTAAGGGGTTCTTGTCATTCCCATGACCGCTGTGATCGGGATAAAGTGTGATGGCCAGGACACTCTTGGTCTCTGGCCCAGGACTGGGTTACATGGAATGATAGAGAGAGTGTGGGTATGTATAGGAGGTGGATTATGCTGGAGGTCTGATCCTTCTGGCCTCTTTATAAAAGGAGGGAGCCTCTAGTCTTGAACTTGGAGATTCTGAGTTCTTGTTAGCCTAAGATGGAGGTCACGGACCCAGAGAGGGCGTGTATGAGGCCTCTGCCTTAGAGAGCCCATCAACAAAGAGGTGGTGGGCAAGAGTGCTGAGTACTGTGACCAAGAGGACCGCGATGGGGTTGGATGTTGCAGGAGCTGAAGGCAACCCCTCTCCTACCTTAGGGAGGCAGGAATGACTCTCAAGAAGGGGACGTATGGGATGGGTTTTGATGGCTGAGTAGGAGTTTGCCAGCAGATCAGTGCAGAGAAGGTTAGAGACAAGGCATCAAGCATGATGTGTGCAAAGGCCCCCGAGGTGGTATGAAGTGTGAGGCACACTTAGGAACGTTGTGCTTTTTTTTTTTTAAAGGTTTGTATTTACTTATTTATTCTTGGCTGTGCTGGATTTTCGTTGCTGCATGGGCTTTCTGTAGTCGCAGTGAGAGGGGACCACTTCCCCATCGTGGGGTGCAGGCTTCTCCCGGCGGTGGCTTCTCTTGTTACAGAGCACGGGCTCTAGGCGTACAAGTTCCATAGCTGTAGTGCAAGGGCTTGGTTGCGCCAAAGCATGTAGGATCTTCCTAGATCACAGATTGAACCCATGCCCCCTGCATTGGCAGGCAGATTCTTAACCACTGGACCCCAGGGAAGCCTCAGGGCTGAGGCTGAGAAGGGCTATGATGAGCCAGAAAGAGGAGAGACGGACTTGAGCAAAGGCAGGGGTGAGAGAAAGGAGTAGGTTTGCTTTGAGAGGATGAAGCGATGTGTGGAAGTGGCCATTCCCCAAGAAGAAGGAGAGGCTCAGGGCAGCTTGTGCGGAAAGGTGGGCCTGGTCCTGGAAGGTCCTGACACCTTCTGTCCTTGGCCTGCCCCAGTCCCGGTGTCTCCGGCTGGTACAGGGCGGGGGTGCAGCTGGGGTGTCTGCCCCCTGCTGTTTACATTGCTCACATACTTCTGGCCTCTTATCTCCAAGGGTCTGTCGTGCGTGCCCACCTTGCCAAGTGGTCCCATCACTGCTTGCCTCATAAATCAGGCCTGCCTCTCCCCAACACCTCCCATCTCCGGCCACGTCCTCCCCTTGCTGCTCGCCCCACCCTGAGTCCCACCCAGCTGGGGAGGCAGAGGGGGGCCCAGAGGTGAGCCTAGGGCCTATCCGGAGCTCCCAGCTCTGCAGGACAGACGTCCTGGTGACCTGGTTCTCAGGAAGCAACCCCGAAGTTCTCCAAAGACTGCTCCAGGGGACCCTGCTTTTCCAGGCTCCTGGAGGGGTGATCAAACCTACTCTTCCCTGCAGGGGATGATCCGGGATCGGGTGGAGAGAGGGCAGACCCTAGAGGCTAGAAACTGGCCCACACCCTCTGAGAAAGTCCAGGGCCTGTGTCTGCACTTCACAGAGGATCAGAGGCCCTGTCACTGCTCTTCTGGGCCTCACGTCTTGTCTGTGAAATGGGTGCATTCACTCCTTCATCGGACAAACATTCACTGCGTGCCATGCCCCAGGCACGGTGCAGCACCATGCAGTGTCTACAGTCTAGAGGGGACGACAGACAAACACAGAGGAGCTCCCCCAACATCTCAAGGTCTAGGACAGATGATACAGGGGGTGCCGGGGGACAAGGCGGAGCAGTCAGTCCTCTCTGGAAAGAACAGGACCCATTTCTAAAGTACCTGGGGCCAGGCTGGGGGATGGAGAGAGAGCTCTGGACAGAGTAGTGTGGTGGGCGAAGGCTCGGGGGGCAGAGTTTGGGGAACAGTCCATGGTCTATCTGATGGAGTAAAATGCTGGGGATGAGCTGTGGGTGTTGAGATGTGAGGCTGGGGAGGTCAGCAGACCACAGGAATCACACCAAGATGTGGGCCCAAGGCACTGGGGAGCCATGGAGGGTTTGAGACAGGGAGCATCGTGATCAGATCTGGGGATGAGCAGCTACCTTTGGGCCGCAACAGGGCAGATGGAGGGCCCTGTTAGAGGGCTGTGGGGTCCTGGTCGGGGAAACTGGAGGAGTCACAGGAGACCCAGATCAGAGGTGCTATCCAAGACCAGCTTCTGACCCAAAGGGTCACACTGCCTTCTCTGCTGCCTAGCCAGCTTGGAGGAGAAACTGGCTCACCCCTGTGGAGATGGTTCTCCTTTGGGGTCCCTGGCCAGGACCCCTTGACATCTTTCCCAAGCCAGATGCACCCAGGTCACGTGAACTGATGCTACTGAAATGGAGGAATGGGGGTACTTTGAGGGGAGCAGGAGGCTGTGGGGGCCCAGAAGAGGCACTGACCCTGCCTTAGCAGTCAGAGGAAGGCTTCCTGGAGGAGGGCACATTTCAGCCAAGTCTTCAAAGACAAGAAGATGTTTGCTAGTTTAAAGGGAGACAGGGACATTGCAATTAGGGTAACCGCAATTCAGAAACCACACGAGCCAGAAATCGAAGGCTGGGCTTTGAGTAGGGTACCTGAGAGTGGCGAGTGGAAAGAAAAAGGTGGGGAGGCCAGCGGGGCCGGATCCCTCCAGGCGTGGCTTTTATAGAGGTGAGTGGGAGCCACGGGAGTTTCAAAGCAGAGGGGCCACACGACCAGACTTGCATCTTTGGACGGCCTTCAGGGCATCACGTCCTATGTGCAGAACACCACCCACTGGTACCCAGGAAGGGGCTGCAGGGCCCAGGAGGGGCCCCAAGAGTGTTTTGGGGTACCTTCAGAGATCCGAGGGGTGGACTCCTGAGAGGTCAGGTGGTGAAGGGCAGGCACAGGCCATTGGCCGCATCAAATAAACATGTAAACATGACACTGGCAGCTACACACGATAACTTTGATGAACCTCAGATGTAAAAGAGGACATAGTCTAGGATTCCAGTTACATCCAGTTCAGAAACAGCCAAAATTTGTCTATGGTGAGAGAGGCCGGCAGAGTGTCATCAAGACAGAAAGGGGGTGTAAGGCAGCTTTTGGGGGACCTGGCAAAGGTCTCTATATTGATTTGGGTGCTGTCAATACAAATGTGCTCAGTTTGTGAAAATTCACATTGGATTTGTTGAGAGTTCACGTATGATTTTTGTGCTTTTCTAGAGGAACAATGGGTAGGCCAGAAAGTTCGTTCAGATTTTTCCATAAGATGGTATGAAAAACCCGAATGAACTTTCTGGGCAACCCAATAATGTAATACTGTGATTAAAGAGTTCAAAACTTAGTCACAGTATTTGAATATATATGTATGTACATATGTGTGTGTGTACATACAAATCTGGGCTTTCCTGCTGGCTCAGCGGTAGAGTCCACTTGCAATGCAGGAGATGTGGGTTCCACCTCTGGGTCAGGAAGACCCCCTGGAGAAGGAGATGGCTACCCACTCCAGTATTCTTGCCTGGAGAATTCCATAGACAGAAGAGCCTGGTGGGCTACAGTCCATGGGGTCGCAAAAAAGTTGGATACAACTTAGTAACCAAGCAAGAACAAACAAATCAAATGTTTGTTTATTTATCTACCTGCCTGTCTGGGCTTCCTAAGTGGCTCAGGGGGTAAAGAATTGGCCTGTGATGTAGGAAAAACAGGTTTGATCCCTGGGTCAGGAAGATGCCCTGGAAGATGGCATGGCAACCCACTCTAGTATTCTTGCCTGGAGAATCCCATGGACAGAGGAGCCTGGTCGGCTACTGTTCATGGGGTCACAAAGAGTTGGACATGGCTGAAGAGACGGAGCACGCACACACATCTATCTCTTATCATTTAGCTATGTGTATCGAGAAAACCTCAATAACACTTGCATGTTGGGTTCCCTGCAGGGAGGTGGGTGAAGGGAGGTAAGGACCAGGTCCCCCCCCCCCACTCACCCTCAGATCTGACACCCCTCCCCCGGAAGGGGAAGGCCTTGGGGTTGGGGGCTGGTCTTTGAGCTGCAGAGACAAATAACAGTGCTGGCCAGAGCAGACAACTACATCTAGATCCTCCTCCTGGTCCCGGCAGGCTGGCAGACCAGGCTGTAAGCCCCTCGAGGCTGACCTATACACCCCTGAATGAGTATTTGCTGGTTCACTGACTGCCCAGCTTGCAGACTGCTGCCCAGCACTGGCCAGAATGCCCAGAAGCAGGCACACCATCTTGTGCCACTCATCAGGGACCTTCTGGGAAGAGCGGTCGACATAGGCGGCTCAGACTCAGGGACAAGACAAGGGGGCAGACGGCGGGACAGAACTGCACACGCAGGGTCACAGACACGCCGGGCTTGGACCCGGGCACCCAGGTGTCCGTGTACCCTGCTTCTGAGAGGGACTCAGCCCACCCTGGACTCGGAGTGCTCTGGGGATGGGGCTGGTGCAGGGAGACCCGAAGGGTGACACACAGATACGGGATAGGCCCCAGGGAGGCGCCCAGACGGAGGGACACACACTCTTGGCTTGTTCTCTGGCTGGAAGAGCCGGTAACAAAGAACCGATGGAGAAACTGGAGAGGATGCTGGGAGGTAGGAGTGGGTGCAGAGAGAGTCCCAGACTGGGGATCCTGATCCAGGGCTAGGCTGCCACACACACGTCCCTGTTCCCCTCACCCTTGCCATCCCCGAAGACAGGAGCCTTGCACTTGTGCCCCCATCCCAGGGGCTGGCGGGGTCGCTCAAGGCCTGCTTTGTCTTCCACTCTCACTTTGAAAGGGCAGTGACATCTTTGCCAGCGACCGCTGACCTCTCCCTGACCCCTGCCCCCCCCACCCCCCACAAGCACATCCCCAGCCCTGACCTCATGTCTGCAGGGCCTGGGCAAGGGTGAGATAAGCCGGGTATTGCACGCTGCTCCCGCCTAGGGACCGACAGGAAGGGCGGGCCAGGCCGCCAGCCTCGAGAGCGCCCATGACTCACCAGGTGGGCAGGGTCCAGGCTGGCATCCGGGAGGAAATGCCACTTCCCCTGGATAAGGCTACGGGGCCCGCCGTTTCTGCCTTCAGATCTGTGCTTCGGGGGTTTTGTTTGAAGAAGCCCTTCCCCGCTCCTGTGTTACAAAGCTATTCTCCAACAGTTGATTCTTGCAAATTCAGAACCTTGCTTTTTACATTTCTGTCTTTAGTCCATCTGCAGTTACCTGTTTATGAGATATTAGACAGGGATGAGGTTGTAATGTGTCTCGGTCAAGTGAGCGCATCTCCTCAACCCTATTAAGCCCTCCACCCTTTCCCCGTGGACCTGGAGTGTGTTAAACTGCCCCGAACTTGCGTGTCTGCTGTCACCCGCTTCTCCATTCCCGCACCCACACCAAACGGTTTTCTCCCAGCAGCTCTGTTCTGTGGGCTCATGTTGGGCAGGGCAAGTGAACCCCGTGCCCTCAGTACTTCCAAGTCACCTGGCCATTCACGGATCTGTCTTCTGTGTCAATTTTAGAGTAAGTTTATCGAGCTCCTCAAAAATATCCATATGGAACTAAGGGTTCCGGAAGTGACAGACGGGAGGATGATGACATATCGTGGTTTTTAAGCAAAAGGAACTGTGACCTGAAATAGACATGGAATGCCTGCAGAACAAGGAGAAAAAGACAGCAGCCCCAGTAGAAAAATAGGCTAAAGGCTATGAGCGGACAATTAGCAGAGAAGACACACCCAACTAGAGAACATAGGAAAAGAGACTCAAACTCATTTATAATCAGAGAAATGCTAATTAAAACAATGACAGTGAAAGTTGCTCAGCCGTGTCCAACTTTTATGACCCCATGGACTATATAGTCCATAGAATTCTCCAGGCCAGAATACTGGAGTGAGTAGCTTTCTCCAGGGGATCTTCCCAACCCAGAGATTGAACCCAGGTCTCCCACACTGCAGGCAGATTCTTTACCAGGGAAACCTTTAAGCCCAGGGAATTAAAACAATAATGAAATATATTTTTTTCAAATTTTATTTATTTATGGCTGCCCTGGGTCATCTTTGCTGCATGGGCTGTCTCTAGTTGTGGTGCATGGGCTTCTCATTGTGGTGGCTTCTTATTGAGGAGCATGGACTCTAGGGCGTGCAGGCTTCAGCAGTTGGAGCATATGGGTTCAGTAGCTGCAGCTCCCAGGCTCTAGAGCACACGCTCAATAGTTGGGCCACACGGGCTTAGTTCCTCTGCGGCATGTGGGATCTTCCTGCACCAGGGATCGAACCTGTGTCTCCTGCAGTGGCAGATGCACTCTTCACCGCTGAGCCACCAAGGAAGACCAATAATGATATATTTCTTAACACTCATCAGACTGCTGGGTAATAGTGTGTGCTTGGTCGCTCGGTCGTGTCCGACTCTTTGCCACCCCATGGACTGTAGCCCACCAGGCTCCTCTGTCCGTGGGGATTCTCCAGACAAGAATACTGGAGTGGGTTGCCAAGACCTCCTCCAGGGCATCTTCCCAACCCAGGGATCGAACCCAGGTCTCCCTCATTGCAGGTGGATTGTTCACCATCTGAGCCACCAGGGACGGCCATTAGAGAGCCAGGTAATGCTAAATACTGGCATGGATGTGGGCAGGAGTGATCAGCCCTGATGGAGGGCCATCTAGCAGGGCTTCATTAAGTGCACAGGTACCTTCAGACCCGGCAGTATCATCAAAACACTGCCACCCAGGCCCACAAGGGGGCATCCACAGCCACACTGCTCTCAGTGGCAGGGAGAGGGGTACCCTTGGTGACCACGCTGGGATCTGGGTGTAAAATGTAGGTCACTGTGCAAAGTGACCAGCCCGATGGAGACAAGACCATGCTGTTAGATCTTAAAAACAGTCCTACATGGAAAAAGTAAAAAAGAAATATAGCCCGTAGCCCAATTCCACTCAAATAAATTTTTAAAAATCCCCCCAAATAGTGATGTACATTTTAAAAAATTGAGCTAAAATTCACATAACATTACCCATTTTATTAAATTTAATTTAATGTTATTTTTTGGCCATGCATGTGGGATTTTGGTTCCCAGACCAGGGATTGAACTGGTGCTTCCTGCATTGGAAACCAGGAATCTTAACCACTGGACCACTGGGAAAGTGCCCCCCTCCATTTACCATTTTATTTTTATTTTTATTTTTTCCATTTACCATTTTAAAGTGTGCAGTCCAGGTGCATGATGTTGTGCAGTCACTCCCTCTTTATAGTTCTGGGACACGTCATCCCCCTGAAAGGAAGCCCCCCACCTACTAGGCAGTCACTACTGCACATTTGTCAGAACATATGTGAAAAAAAGGACCCGCGTTAGAAAGATGACCGGGGAGGGCAGGGCCATGGGGCTGAAAACAACGGAAATGAACCCTCTGTGCTTGAGGGCCAAAAAGAGATTGAAAAATTAAAATGTAAGGCATCCCTGGTGGTTCAGTTGCTAAAGAATCCGCCTGCCAATCAGGAGGCACAGAGTTGACCCCTGTGTCCGGGAAGATCCCATAAGCCATGAAGCAACTAAGCCTGGGCACCACGACTACTGAGTCTGTGCTCTAGAGCCCAGGAGCCGCACGCCCGAGAATCCGAGCTCTGCAACAGGAGAAGCCACCGCAATGAGAAGTCTGACTATTAGAGAGTAGCCCCTGCTCACTGTCGCTAGGGAAAAGCCCACCCAGCAACAAAGACCCGGCACAGCCAAAATTAAGTAAACTAAAACATTATAAAATATATATATATAGCTGGAAGTTCATGTTCCCTCTACTTTAGGGACTCAGGGAGCAAAGACCGTGGAAGAGAGAGACTCGGGGGTCCCAGGGGAGGGTCCCCCATCGCTTCCCGACTCCTGGCACGTGTTGAGAACAGGCTGAAGGCGGTTCTTGGGCTTGGGAGGGAGACAGTGGGGAGGAGGAAGCAGGCAGAGTAAGGCTGGAGCTGAGGAACCGGACGGTAGAAGAGGGGGACCCCTTTTGGGGTGCACGGTGTGGCGCTGTTGGGGTGGAAGCTGGCGGGAAGAGCAGGCTGTGTCGGGCCACACGCCCTGCCGAGCCCTGGGCTCCAGGGCAGAGCAAGAAACCCAGACGTGTGGTTTGCCAGAGGTCTGGGCTTTCTTGGATTTGAGACTGTATTTATATGAAAAGTCTCACCAAGGTATAAACATTCTGGGCCTTTGCACATGCGGCAAGCTCAGCTGGAATGCACCCTGCAGGCCCCCTCCTGCTCTGTGTCTGCCTGGAACTCCAGCCATCTCCTGGAGGAGGCTTTCTCTGACTGAGGTCCGACCCCCTGCTGCACACACACACACACACACACACACACACACACACACACACACACGCTGGGAGGCCACTCTCTCTTGGGAGACTCACAGCCCTCACAGGCCGGTCACCTGCTGTTTCCACATCAGCCTTCATCCCATCCTCAGCCCTCATCCCATCCTCACTTGGAGGCAAGCGTGTGGGTGAAGCAAGGATGTTTAGTTACACTCTCAGAGGCTCACAGCGGAGTGGGGGCTGCCTTGTCAGCACCGAGTCTTTGGGGTTTGAACCATGGGGGTCTGCAGGCCTTGCCTCACCTCTCCTCGGCTACCCCAGGATAGATGGGTACTCCAGGATGAGCCTGTTCTCTGCCACAGAGTCCAGGGCCAGGACCCGTGATGGGGAAATCTGGCCCCTGGGCAGGGGGCCTTCCCTGTGGGTAGGTGATCGAGACCCCCAGGCCCCAGGAGGCAGGGGGAGACTGGGTGAATCAGGCGCCCACCTCAGGGGGCTCTGGCTCAGGGCACCTCTGTCCATCTCAGCTGCCCCTGGTTGACCAGAAGGAGGGGCGCCAGGGGTAGCCAGCCCAGCATCCCCAAGGACTGACGGGGGCTGCTGTGCTTGGGGCTCATCAGTGGGGTCACTTCCAGACCCTCTGGGGGCCCGAGACCCCCTCCCCTGCAGCTCTGCAGGCTTTGCCTCTGAGTGGGGCTCATCTGGGCCTGTCTGGAGAACCTTGTTTGAGCCCCCCCTCCCCTTGGGGAACGTGAGAGAGAGAAGGGAATTTTTTAAATGCATGTACTTTGGTTTTCTGGGCTCCCCCCCCGGCTTGCTTGGCAGTGCTGCCCGCCTCGTGCTGTTGACCTTGGCTGTGGGTTTGCGGGGGCTGGAGCTCTCACACCATAAATTCCTGTCTTCTAGGAATCCAGCCTGGGAAAGAAAGGAAACACCGAGGAGAATACTTGATTAACATTTTTCCAATGTGACCACATCACAGAGACGTGTGGCCGGAATTCTCACCCTGGACTGGGCAGGGTGGGACTCGGCTCGTGCCCAGCTGCAGGGAGGGTGAGCTGAGCCAGGGGGCCCTGGAGAGAGGGCTGGAGTGGGGTCTGGGCTAGCATCGCCTCTCGGGGTGGAGGGTTCTTGGATAGGAGCTGGGCCAGGTCAGACAGCTGGAGTTTAGAGCATCTGGGAGAGCTCACCTTTGTCCTCAGTGGCTCCTGGGCTGCACCCTGAGCTTGGGGTGGACCCCGGGAGTGTGGGGCTCTGGCCATGTTTTAACCATCTGCTCCCCACTCTACGTGGTGATAGTACAGTTACGTTGCCACGCAAAGTAGGGCTTCCCTGGTGGCTCAGATGGTAAAGAGTCTGCCCGCAATGCGGGAGACCCAGGCTCAATCCCTGGGTTGGAAAGATCCCCTGGAGAAGGAAATGGTGACCCACTCCAGTATTCTTGCCTGGAAAATCCTGTGGACGGAGGAGCCTGGTGGGCTACATTCCATGGGGTCGCAAAGAGTTGGACATGACTGAATGACTAACACTTTCACACTTTCTCTCCCTACTCCAGATAGGACCCTCTCTGCCCCTGGATTGAATCTTGGCCCTAACTCCAGACTCAGACCTGGCTCAGGGTTTACAGTGACCTCTGACCCCAGTCCCAGGCTGATTCTGGGCTTGCCCCTGAGTTCTTAAACAGAAATCCTTCAAGTCCTCATCACTGTCCCCAGGCTCTGAGCCTTTATTTGCAGCCTGAGGCTGGTTCCATGGGACCGACATCAACCTGCTGTTTCCAAGCCTCTGGCTGTCTGTCCGCCCTCCTCCTCTCCACCCAGGCAGAAGAGACCCTCTCTACTGAGGTGCCTGGCTCCCCTCCCCTCCACCAGCTCGGCATCTCAGCCCATCCACCACCCTTAGGTTTCCAGCACCTCTCTTTTTATCAGTCCCTTCAATGGCATGTAGACATTCCATTGACAAAATAAAAAGAAAGCCTCCCTTGAACCCCGCGTCCACCTTTGGCTGCCCCTATCTCTCACCTCCCCGTCACAGCCAAACTCTCCAAAAAGCTGTCTGCACACTTGTTTCCACTCCTCACCTCCCTCTCACTCCCCAGACCACTCCTGTCTGGCTCCCGCCCCCACCATACTGCCCAAACAGTCCTCACCGAGGTCAGTGGTGACCCCACAGAACCCAGCCCCAAGGGCAACATCACGGTTTTTTTTTTACCCTACTCACCATCTCAGCAGCATTCAGCGCTGCGGACCACCTGCTCCCTAAGACCCTTATCTTTTCTGGCTCCAAGGACCCTACTCTGCCCTCCTTGGTCCAGACAGGCAGTTGTCATCTCTGCTGGTTCTCCCTCGGCACCTGAACTTCAGTCGTCGAAACCAGGAGTCCTCCTCTTTCCCTAAACTGCTCCCTCTGCTGTGCTCATGTCCCAGCCGCTCAAACCTGAGTCATTTCCCACGCTTGCCCCCTCCTCTCCATCTCAGGTCCAAAGCAGGACCGTGCCCTGGGGAGTCTGACCTCATGAATCCCTCAATTTTCCACTTGTCTCCTTCTGCCCCATGACCATCGCTCACCACCCTGCACTGTCTCGTTACCCCACTCACTCCCACCCCCATCATCGTCACAGCTCCTCCCTTGTCTCCACTCCCCTGCCATCCTCACATCTCATCCCTCCCCAAACCACCCCCATCACCCCACGCCTACCACCTTCCCATCGCCACGGCTCCTTCACCACCACTCCCATTCCCCTCCACGCCTTCCTTCCCTCACCTCCCCACCACCACCACCCTCCTCCAGCATCATCCCCCGCATCTCACCGAGCCACCTACCACCTTCACCTGCCTCACTGAGATAGCTTTCCAACTCAACTGCCATCAGCCACTCATGCCCCCTTCTAATCCAGCTTGATCTTTAAAAAATGCCAAGCTCATCCTGTTGCTTGCCTCAAACCCACCAATAACTTCCCACCACCAGTGGGATAACCTAGGAAATTCTTTCCATGCCCACAGAGCCCTGTGTTATCTGGTTCCAGTCAACTGCACCAGCCCAGCCATCCGGGATGCACCTGAGTGTTCCATGCTGCTCTCTCTGTGGAGCCTGCTGTGCCTCAGCCCCCTCCAGTTGTGCCCACGACTGCCATGCTTCCCACCCCTGCTGCCCGCTCCCGTCCTGTACCTGGGTGAAGGCCCCGACCCCAGGATCATGTCGATGCAGCAACTACTGAAAGAGTGAGAGAGGGGCAAAGGTTGGAGGGAAGTGGGTTTTATGTTCCTTCGAATGCCATCAAAGCATCCTACATTTCATCTGGAAAAATACAGGCTGAACATTTTAAATTTTTTTTTTTTTTTTTTTAGAAATTCAAGGCAAGAGGAGAAATGAAACGGAACAAGACCCCATGTGCATTGATGATATGAGCAGCGCTGACTCTGTCAGGCACTGTGCTGAGTGCTTCACGGGCATCGTCTCACTGCAGCATCACTGGGACCCCTGTGAGGTAGTCATCAGGTGCCAGCCTCCGCTGCCGCCCCACCTCAGATTTCCGTCTGAAGGGACGGCAGCTGGAGGACGTTCCAGTCCTCTCTCCACTCTTGTTTCTCCTCTCCCGGGACACTTGCATCTTCTGCTGGGCTCGGTAGTAACTTTATGAGGGAAGCCTCCATCCGGGAGAGGGAGGAAGAAGGTCTAGGGTATCTGGCACGACCGATGACTAAGGTTTAAGTCTATCCAAGTCAGGAAGGAAGGGTCCGGATGCCCACTGAGGCTTTGTTTTGGGGCTATTTTTCTAACCATTATACCTTATATTTTTTTTTTCTTGCCTTATTGCAGTGGTTAGGCTCTCCCGTACAATGTTGAATGCAAATAGTGACAACAGACAGCAATTCACAGTCATAAGGTTAATGCTGTCTCTGACGGATTCCTGCAGCCATTAGTTTTTTCTGAACTGGTGAAGAGGATGTTATTTATAGGCCTCCTAATACCCCATTTTACTGTGAGGTAACTAACCCAGGGTTACACATCTATTAAGTGGGAAAAAGCTTCTATGTAAATCTGAGTCAGTTTGACTTCTTCAAAGGCCATAATCATAATTACTATGCTATAAAGCCTTCAATAAAACACGTCCTCTAAGAACAATAATTTAACAGTGTGGTAAGATTAGAAACATGCATCACTGGAATAGAATACAAAGCAGTTGTTATATGTAAGGACCACTTCTATGGAAAAATGTAATGCACGGTAAAGCAAGGATTATAAAATGAAGGGTGAGCAACTCGGGATGGGAGGAAATTAGCTAACCCATCCTATTTAACACTAAAATCATCTCCAGGCAGAGGACAGAGTTAAAACTTATATAAATTAGTAATAAAATTCTACAGTAGCTAGTAGGAAATACTGAAGATTTTCTTCCCTCTGGAAAAGCATTTATACATATTCCTTAAATTCTTTAACTTTTCTTAAACTTCCTGAGGGCTTTTATAAGCTTCTAAGCAATAGAAGAAATCACAAGGAGAAAGACAAATCTTTCTGGCTGTGGGTTGGGTGATGTCAGGGGAAGGATTGGAGGGTACTCCCCTGGGATGACCATGGGGGACGAGGGCACAGTGACTAGTGGTATAAACCATCTGTGAAGACTGAGAAATAGACCAACATCCGGCTGCCATATTGCTGGTACCTGGAACCCCCTGGCCACCCTTGGATGCTCAAGTGGCATGTCCCAGGCAAGGTCACGGTATCCCCTTTGCCTGTAGGTTCAGCTCTGTTCCCTAAGCCCGCCTACCTACACAGGCTGCGAGGGGGCACCACCACCTGCTAGGGGGTCTCCAGGGAGCAGGACTGACGTCCATTGTGTTTCCCAGGTCTGCTCCTGCCCCGCCAGCCCCACACCACCCTTTACCCCTTGCCAGTCGGTCCAGTCCCAACCCCAACATCTGCCTGGGCTTACTCCCCAGACCCAGCACTTCTCTGTAGAATTTGAGTTCTGCCCTGAGCTCCGTCTTGGCTGAGCCCAAGTCCCATCTCCAAGCCCCTGGAAGCCCCTTCCTTGGAAAGCCAGACCCCCTGCCCCACCTCTGTGCTGGAGGACTCCAGCCAGAACTGAGCACAGCGCCCGGCACATAGTAGGTTCTCAAATATTTGCCAAATGAATCAACTCCTCAACAACCCCTCGAACACTCTAGTGATCTCCTTGACCTGTCCCCTCAGCCTGGACCCCAGGGGTTGGCTGCTTTGGGCCAGGAGATGAGTCCTTGCTCAGCGCAACTCTGCTCAAGCCCCCCACCCCCAGCCTCACATGCATCCGTGTGGAGGGGTCGTCCTTCCTGATTCAGAGCGCCTTCCCCTAGGCACTTAGAGCAGGGCCCAGCACCACCAACTTTCCTGGACATCACCCTTTCTGTTGCCCCAAGGTTTTCTGTAGGCCTGGCTCAGCCACTGCTTCATTTGGAGGCCCAGGCCTCCCACCCTGCCTCTCCTGTGCTGAGTGTCCTCAGACCCCTCTGAGTACGAGTATTTCACCCTCAGACCTTGACCGAGGGTTTCCAAGCAGTGCCAACTGCTCGGCACTCTCGGCCTCTCTGTGCAGAGGGGCGGGTACCAATACTCTGGGCACCTGCGTGCCTCCGCTTCTCAGCCAGCTCTCCATCCTCCCTCCCTGTGATACTGCAACCTCGTGGTTAGAAACTAACAGAGACGTTGAGGCAGAGGGGTCATCCTGTGGGTCAGTGCGCTCTGAGACTTACAAAGGTTGTTTGTTTTTTTTAAATTATTTATTGATTCGGCTGCCTGGGGTCTCAGTTGCAGCATGCGGGCTCAGTTGCTCTGTGGCATGTGAGATCTCAGTCCCACGTGTGCCCAGGGACAGAAGCCATGTTCCTTGCCCTGGAAGGTGGGTTCTTAACCACTGGACCACCAAGGAAGGCCTTGCGCGTGTGTGTGCGTGTGTGTTAGTCACTCAGTCGTGTCCAACTCTGCGCAACCCCATGGACGGTAGCCCACCAGGCTCCTCTGTCCATGGGATTCTCCAGGCAAGAAACCTGGAGTGGGTTGCCATGCCCTCCTCCATGGGCTCTTTCCAACACAGGGATTGAACCCAGGTCCCTCGCGTTGCAGGCGGATTCTTTCCCATCTGGGCCAGCAGGGAAGCCCAAGGAAGTCCCTACAAGGGTGTTAAGGTGGGCAGGGCTCCATCTCCAGATGCACCGCTGACGGCCTCCCAGCCTCACCCATCTGCGACCCCAGAAGCTCACCCACCCCCCGCCATCTCGCCCTGAACAGCTGTTCCCTCAGCCCCAACAGCGAGGCCCCATCCAGAGCGCCAGCAGCGGGACAGAACGCTCCGGCGAAGCTCCCGTTGCCTCTACTCTCTGGTGACACCCCTGACACCTGACTGGGCTGTGCGTCCCCAAACTGGGTGACAAATGCATACCCTCACCCAGGGCCAAAGCCACAAGTGGGGTCAGGCTTTTTCTGGGCTTCAAATGCATGGGTCTTCCCAAGGACTTGTCCTGAAACTTTCCACCTCTGCCAGCCTTTGCTCTAGCCCGACTGGACAAGAAGCCAGCTCTTGGGCACCCAGTCTTGTTGCTGCCCAGTTGTGAAGTCTTCTAAGTGGGAAGAACATGTTTTTAAAACACACAAAAATCCCATCCTGTCTGAACTGAACATTTTCTCCCGCTTGTTCAACACCACCATTTACATTCTTGGGCCGGGCCTTGGCCAAGATATTTATAGCCTTGCCCTGGCACTCCATCTTGCCTAATTGGCGTGGCCTGACGGGGCCCCCATCCGTCACGGTAAGTGGGGCCTTTCACCAGCTTCTAGCGGGCTCTCAGCCGGCCCAGACATTCCCAGGCCCCGGGGGGTGGGGTGGCCGGGGGGGAGTGGGAGGCTGCCCCCCCTCAGCCCCAGCCTGCTCCCTCTGCCCCTCACCAGTGGGTCGGACCACAGCCAGAGGAACCCCTAAGAGGGAGCGTGTAACTCAAGCTGCCTGTCCCGTCCAGCCCAAGGGTGACGGAGGATCCTCGACAGCATCTTCCCAGACGTTCCCAGGCCTCCACAGTGCCTTCAAGGCCCCTGTCGTTCCTCACTCCATCCTTCTCGCTTATAGAGTTGGCCTGCTCACTCCACTGCCTCGTGACTTCAGGGGTTCCCTGCAATGCAGGAGGAAGCCTCGAAGCTCTTCTGCCCTGAAAGGAGCGGTCACCCTTCACCCCGCAGCCCCTCAAGCCGGTTCCCTTTCTGCTCCAGCCCCATGCCGTGTCCCATGAGACCTCCAGGGGGCGCTCTTCCATCTGCCCGACACTCCTCCTCCGGGATCTACCCTAGCTGCCCCCTCCTCCGGGAAGCCTGTTTGTGCCCTTCCCCCTCCCTGCCTCCCTGGCAGGGCTGGGGGGTCTCCCTCTGGCGCCCCCAGGAGGTCCTGGGCTTCCTGGCCACAGCACAGAGCTCGGTTCATCGCAGTTGGATTGTCCTTGCTTGACCTTGAAGTCGCCAGGGCCAAGGGCGGGGCTTCTCCACTCTTCTGGGGTGGCTACAGAACAATCCTCAGTGCTGCTGAGAAACCCATCTATTTTGTCCCTTGGATCGTAAGGACTGGATGGTTTTTGTTTCCAAAATACCATATTTCATCAGTTCCCCCAAAACACTGTTTTCACATTTTCACGTCTTTGAAATTGGGATGGCATGTCCCAGCTTAACTGTCAGGGGTTTTAAACTGTCTTAATGGGCCAGAAAACAGTGTCACATCCTTGACTGGACGGCTTCTAAGCCTTGGTGGAATACAGGAATGGCCTTGATTACATCACACCACTGAGATAGCACAAGGGTCAGGTCAGACCTCAGGTTTGACCCATCTGGGTTCTGAGCCCAGCTCTGCCCTGTTCTGGCTGCTGATACTGGGCGACTCATCCCAGCCTCTGAGCCTCGTTTTCCACATCTGAGAAATGGGGGCACTAATACTATTTACCTCCTCGGGTGGTGAAGATGCTTCTAGTCCACGTGAGAGAGGCTGAAGTGCTCAGTCAGGAAGAACTGCTGCTGTGACTTCAGCTGTTAATTCATTTAGCAGAGATTTCGGTGCCAATCGGAAGCACACAGCGAGACAGACATGCTCTGCCCTCGGGGATCTTGACAGTTTGCGGCAGAGACAAAGGGTGAACGCATAATTGTGAAGTGAAAGTTGCTCAGTTGTGTCTGACTCTTCATGACCCCATAGACAGTAGCCTGTGAGGCTCCTCTGTCCATGGGATTCTCCAGGCAAGAATACTGGGGTGGGTTGCCATGCCCTCCTCCAGGGGATCTTCCCAACCCAGGGATCGAACCCGGGTCTCCTGCATTGCAGGCAGATTCTTTACCAGCCGGCAGAAAAGCATAATCATAAATTAAGGCAAGCTCCTATAGAGGAGACAAACCAGGGACTCTGAAGGGACAGCCTGGTGAAATCCTAGTTGGGGGCCATGGTGAAGAAAGTGAGACAGGAGCCCAGATCTGGAGGACAAGAAGGGGCCGTCTGAGTGCAGAACTGCAGGGAAGAGCTTCCAGGCAAAGGGAACAGCATGTGCAAATACACAGATGCAAAGAGAAGATAGGGAGAGTGGAAGGAGGTGAAGTAACACCAGGTCACCAGAATCTCAGAGCCATTCGAAGGGATGTGTCTTGCTCTGGAAGCAACAGGAAGCTGTTGGGGGAAGGGGCTGTTTAAGCAAAAGAGTGGGATCTGATTAACATTTTACATTTTAAGCCCGTTCTTCTGGCAGAGGGGTGGCAGGCATTGTGGTCCAGGGGAGAGCCCATGGTGGTGTGGCACAGTGGTGGCAGCGGGAATGGAGGAAAGTGGACTGGGGATTTATTTTGGAGGTAGAATTGACAAGTCTTGGCAGGGGATGGATGTGGGTGGTGAGGAGTGGCAGGATTCAAGGATGCCTCCCAGTTTTCTGGCCTGAGCAACTGGGCGGACGATGGTTGCCATTTCCTGAGATGGGGAAGACACAGGGAGGAGCAGGTTGGGGAGGAAATCAAGAGTTTACTTTTGGACGCATTAAGCTTGAGCTATTATTTGTCTTGCCTGGTTCATTGCTGACAGAGCTCCATGGGCCTTGGAGCTGTAGGAAAGCCAGAAAGAGGGGTGTCTCTGACCCAGAAGTGGCCCTGGCCAAGTACGGCCCCATTAGAAAGGTGTTTCTTTCTCTTTTTAAAAATATTGATTTATTTATTTTTGGCTGTGTCGGGTCTTTGTAGCACTCAGGCTTCTCTTTTTGGGCACATGTGGTCTCAGTCATTGCCACGTGCTGGCTTAGTTGCCCTGTGGCATGTGTAATGTCAGTTTCCCGACAGGCATTGAACCCAAGTCCCCTGCACTGGAAGGTGGATTCTTAACCACTGGACTATGAGGGAAGTCCCCCCATTAGCTGCTTTGAAGTGCCGAGATTTTTTAGGTATCCTTTATCTTGCCTTTAAAGTGCCAGAGGCCGAGGAAATTTCCCAGTTCCTAGCAGAGGAAGACCCGACTGGCCCAGCCTCTTCATTTTGTGGCAAAGAAGGACCATGGCCTTGTCTACAGGCTGAGAGGGGAGGCGCTGCATCTCTGCTGGGACCACTCAACCACTGTGAGCACTGGGATCTGGGCCTGCCCTTTCTCGGTGCCCCCGACCACCCCCGTCTGCACATCCTGGATCCTCTCTGCAGAGTTCTCTCAAACCACACAGAGTCTAGTTCAAAGTCCACCTCTGCTCATTAAGAACTGGGTGGCTGAGGACAAATGTTCCGCACCTGTGAAATGGGGGTGGAGGCATCAGTGCCCCGCGCAGGGGCCGTGAGCAATCCCCAAGCTGATGCCGGAAGGAGGTCCCCAGCAAGGCTGCCGAGAGGCAAGTCCACATACTGCTGTCCTTGATGCCTCACTCAAGCTTACTGTATCACCCTGAATGTGGGATCCCCAAGCCGGGACCCCCAAAGCCTTAGCTCCTTTTCCTGCCTGGACCTCTGCACACCCCGGCAAAGTGTTGAGGGTGGGATTCCAGGCAGTGACAACCAATGGGAAGGGAGGGGGCACTGAGTCACCCCCTGTTGGCACGCGGTGGCCTCTGGGGCCTGCAGGCAGGGCTGGCCTTGTCTGGTGACTGGGGCGGGAGCTGGCAGGGCGCCGGGGAAGGGGGGACAATGGGCCCTTGTCTTTGCCGAGCTTTCTCCTTCCAAGACGCTTCAGCCCCTAGACAAACATGACCTCATCCCTCCTCAGGGCTCCAACATGAAGGGCAGAAACAGGCCTGGAGCTGGACCCACCCATCCCATTTCACAGACTGGAAAACCAAGTCGCTGTGGGGGGGGGCAGAAAGAAGACAAGAGGGCGCAGAGGCTCTGGCTCTCGTGACCTGAACTCATGCCCTTCTGGGTCACGGAGCTCAGAGGAGGGGCCGCGAAAAACGGCCGAGGTCCGGATCCATGGGGGGGTCAGACAGGCTGTGGAGGGTGTCCCAGCTCGGCCACTCAGGGCTGTGCATCCTGAGGAACTCATCAGCTGCCACATCTGATGGGGGGACCTGGAAGCCCCCCTTCTGGCAGGGTGGTACAGTCCTTGGACATCACTGACCAAGGACAAGGGCTCAGACTGGCCGGCTTGAAGTCAAAGTGCTGCCCCCCACCCAGAGGGTGGGTCTCCCTCACCCAGGCAGGTTTTCTCGGCGATGGGGACTAGGACTCACTGAACCCAGGGCCACCAACACCCCCATCCGCCACACTCAGCCAGGGTCCCTGCAGCGGGAGGTGTGTTTGGGGCCTGGCATATCCCCTTCATCAGTTTCTAAAGGACACTTTCAGGCACGGACCCTCTGGGGCCCTCACACCCCCACCCCAGGGCAGCTCTGACCTCCGATGTTGCGACCCCCCGACCCCACTCCAGAGGGTCTTCTCCAGCCTGGGATTCATCCCCACCTCCACCTGGGGTGCTCCAGGTAGCCCGCCTCTCTCTAAAAGTGGGATCGTGACAATCCACAGACAGGTCCAAGGTGCGGGTGGGGGCCAGGAGCCCGAGGACCAGGCTAGGGTGGGCACGGGGTCTGTGCTTATGAAATGGTAGGTTTATTGCTCACAGCAACAAGAACACTCAAAGGTCACTTAGGACAACTTCCAACTCCCAGACGGAGGAAGCAAGGCCCAGAGACAGACTGTTCTCGGCCTGGCCGCATGGCCCATCCATGCAGGGCCAAGCCCAGAACCCCGTCTCTGGGCTCCAGGTTAGAGGCTGTCAGAGCGGCCCCTCCCTGCGCAGCGGGGCTGAGATGGCTGACCCGGTGGGCTCAGCCCAGGGACCCAGGTGAGGGAGGCAGGCAGTCGGAGCTGGGGCCCTACTGGAGGCCGTCCAGGTTCTGGCCTTTCCCTTGGCCCCAGCTTCCACCGCGGCTGCATTCCCAGTGAGATAAACAAGGGATCAGTGGGAGCAAAATGAATGAAGTAACGGGTAAGATATGAGCGGCCGCGCCCAGCCCCCAGCCCACCCCGCCCGCTGCCCGACCAGGAGGGCTTTGGAAGAGGCCAGGCCCACCCACACCCCCAGCCTCAGCCGGTGCCAGGCACCAAGGGAGCTCAGACTAGGCCAAGCCTCGTCCCGTCCCTGGGCTCAGGGCACAGGTCCCTCTGAGAACCCCCGGGCCCCCCGCTGGGCTGTGTCCCTGAGCCCCACCCTCCTGCCTGGCTTCCTCAGCCCCCAGCCTGACCTGAATGGAGATTGTTTCCAGTCTGGATCCTCAGTGATCTGGGGGAACGCCTCACTTCTATGAGCACAGTCAAGGAGCCCCGAGCCAGCTGGGCAGCTTGGGGGTCTGCCACCCTGCTCCAGATGGGTGGGCAATTTGGCCCAGCATAGCCTGTCCACATCTCTGGGTACCTACCCTCTAAGCCCTGGCAGGTGATGGCAGAAAAGCCCAAGTTCTCCCCAACCCTGGTACCAGCATCCTGACCACGCTCAGTGGAGCCTGGAACTCTGGGGGCGTCTCTGGGGCCAGATGGGAGGCTGGCACTACTGACCCAGCCTGGACCCCAACCAGGCTGGACACGGTCACCTCCCCTGCTGGGGTGCAGACAAAGAGCACGTATCGGCTGGACAGGGCTCCGCCTGCTGGCTATGGGGTCAGGCTTCCTGCCGCAGGGATCCAGGCCTAACAGCCCCTAACAGGTGACCAAGAGGCTCAGCCCCTGCCCTCCTTGCCTCGGAAGGGAGAGGTGGAGGTAACTGGGTCCTCTCCCTACGGGGAAACACGCAGAGGGCTCACCTGTGCCAGGAGCCTGACACAGACGGGGCATGGTTCACCCCAGGCCTCAGCTGCTCTCTGCTAACGGCCCCCAACTTGCCCCAGGCCCTGATCAGGCTGAGAGGGGGCCGTCTCCCTTTTCCTTAGATCTCTCCACTTCTTACCCCGCTGGAGCTATGGGCCTGGAACCTGCATTTTAAACAGATTCCCTCGGGTAGGGAAGATCTCCTGGAGAAGGAAATGGCAACCCGCTCCAGCATTCTCACCGGAGAATTCCATGGACAGAGGAGCCTGGCGGGCTGCAGTCCACGGGGTCGCAAAGAGTTAGACACTGAGTGATTGAGCGCGCGCACACACACACACACACACGCACAGGGGATCCGAGACAGCTGGTCTGCGGTCATGCCTGAAGAGAGCCTACACCACAGCAACCTGCCCTGCTCGCCCGGCTTCGCCCAGCCCCGCCCCCTGGTCCCCAGCTCCCCACTTTGCCCTCTGGCTTCCTGCCACCCCACCCCACACACCCCCACTCTGACCACTGAGAGCCCCATCTGTTTCCCCAGCACAATAACCTTCGCTCTTCCACATGCTGGTCCCTCCGTCTGGAAGGCTTGTTCCTCCTCCTCCTTTCTACCTGGGGTTACCTCTATTCGGCCGCACGGACACCTCCAATTTCACCCCAAGAAGCCTTTCCTGATCCCCACCTTGTCTGTGCCGCCCCTTCTTTCTGACGTATCTGCCAGTGGCACTTGTCACCTGAACTGAACTTGCCTCCCCTCCTGGCTGGGGCTAGGTCTAGAGTGCCAGCACTGGGCTGGCCCAGAACTGCTGGGTGCGCGGGGCAGAGTCACCAGCCTTGCAATGACATACACGCTCAGACTCCCATCTCGGGGTTGCCGAAAGTCCTGTTAGGTACTTGGCTATCTTCTCACTGCTCTTCAGAGAAGACCAAGCTATGAGCCAGGAAAGTGACTTGCCCAGGGTCACTCAGCTTAGGTGACGGCACGGCTCCTGGAACTGAGCTGGCCTGACCCCTGTGGCCATTTGCTGCACCAGGACCTGACCGACACCATTCACTGGCCAGGACCAGAGTCTTAGTATATGTGCTGCCTAAGCGAGCACGAGGACCATAGCCTTAGATGGAGGTTTGGACGCAGGTAACCCAGTTCCCGGGCCCCAGGTAGGCTTTGAGAGGAAAAATGCTGCAAGAAGAAAAGGAAACATTCTGACATCAAAGGCTTGCCCAGAGCCAGTGGCCCAGACACCACCTGCCAGAACAAGGGGGCGGCATGTAGGATCTTAGGACACGGCCAGTCCTGTACACAGGACGACCACGGTCTCACTCGAACCCAGCGCCCCTCTGGCCAGCGGCTCATCTGCCCCGTGGGACTGAGGGTTCCCAACGCGGCTCTCCTGGGAGTATGCAGGCAGGGGCTAGATCTCAGAGCTGATGCTGAACACACTCCATCCCAGCAGACAGACGTGGGAGGCGCCCCAAAGAGGCCAGCGCTGCTAGAGCGGAGCGCCAATGAGGTGACCTCTGACTCCTTGCCAGGAGGCCACTTAGCGGCAGCCGCCGGCACACCGGAGACACCCAATCCATCAGTACCGGCCATGTGACAGGCCGGCATCCAGCCACGGCCGTGAGGGGAGCCATCGGTGGGGGGACCAGACATGGCTCAGGGCCCTGCCTCAGAACCAGGAGGGGGCCAAGGTCGCCAGCCTGAGGGAGCCACCTTGCTTCTTGACATGCTCGGGGTGCTTAAAGCCAGCTTGAACCCCACTCCACTTGCCACTTACCAACTGTGTGTGGCTGCAGGCGGGACCCCTCACTACTGACCTTTATGTTCCTTCTCCTTGAAATGGCCTAGGTTGTGCTTTAGAATCCCTGAGGAGCTGTGGAAAAATTCCAGGGCCAAGTGGAATCCTTCCTTGGAGATTCTATCGGTCTAGTGATGGGGTCCAGGTGTCAGGATGTTTAAAAAACTTTCGAAGTTTTCGTTCTAATATGAAATGCACATTGCAAACCACTGGGAGAGATGCTGGGGACTCTCCAGTCCTGTCTGTCTCCATACGCTGGCCCCCAGCACCGCAGACTCAGCATCCCCAGGTCTGAATGCACCTTCCTCTCCCCATTTGGGTGTGTACCCCAGGAATGTTTACTTGAGATGGAAACATGGTGGTTGTTTTTGGTTCCTCAATCTCCCCACCTCAGACATCCTCAGGTCTAGCCAAGTACCTTCTAAATGCCTCTTGAGACAAGCCATTTTTCTCTGCCCCAGTGCCTCTATGACTTGGGCAAGGGAGATTTCAATTCTCCCTTTATGGGACTTAAAGTTTAGCGAAAGATGAATAGTCCCGTATTCACCACTCCACCCACAGTCCTGGACATTACCCCAGACCTCTCTGGTCGCCCGCTGTAATTTGTATGTTTGTTTACAGCTTCATTGAGGTTCAGCTGACACAGATTAACATCAATAATCTGAAATGCTCAGTTTCAGCATGTTTTGACACAGGTACGCACCCACGGAATCATCATCATATTTAAGAGAATGGACACACACATCCGTCACCCACCAAAGTCTTCTTCTGCACCTTCACCATCTCTCCCTCCAGCTTCCCAACTCAGTATAGATTTATTTTCATTTCCTAGAATTTTATATCCTCTTTTTTGGCCTGGCTTCTTCCATTCAGAATAATTATTTTGAGATGTGTCCATGTTGTAGCGTGTTTACATCTCAATTTGTTTGTCTATTCATTCACCCATTAATGGACATTTGGGTTGTTTTCAGTTTGGGGTGCAAACAAATTCATAGCTCGTGCTATGAATACTCCTGTATAATTCTTTTGGGTGGATAGATTCTTTCATTTAAGGAACTACCATTCTGTTTTCCAAAGTGGTCATTCCATTTTACAATCCCACCAGCCATGGATAAGAGTTCTAGTTTTGGCCTGTCTTTTTTTTTTTTTGTCTGCACCGCAAGGCATCGGGATTCTAGTTCCCCAACCAGGGATCAAACTCGCGCCCCCTGCATTGGAAGCACAGAGTCGAAACCCACTGGACTGCCAGGGAAGTCCCAGGCCCATTTTTAAATTGGATGTTTATCTCACTACTTAGTTGTAAAATTTCTGTGTATACCCTTTGTTGGATATGTGTTTTAAAAAAATTTCAGTCTGTGCCTTGCCTGTAAAATTTTCTTAAGAGTATCTTAGGGCTTCTTTGGTGGTTCAGTTGTACAGAATCGGCCTGCCAAAGCAGGAGACCTGGGTTCAATCCTTGGTCCAGAAAGATCCCACACGCAGCAAAGCCTATGCACCACAACTATTGAGCCTGCGCTCTAGGGCCTGTGTCCACAACAAGAGAAGCTGCCGCAGTGTGAAGCCCGCGCATTGCTTGCCACAACTACAGAAAAACCATGTGGCAATGAAGACCCAGCACAGCCAAAAATAAACAAATAATTTTTTAAAAAATGATAGAAGAGCTAACCTTTTGCATTTTATTTATTGCAATGTATTCCTCCTTTTATTGTTTGTACTTTTTGTATTGCATTTCAGGAATGTTTTCCAAGTCCAAGGTAATCTTAAAAATTTCCCGTGTTTTCTTCTAGAGGTTTCACAGTTTTCGTTCTTACAGGTGGGTCTGTGATCTATTTTGAGTTAATTTCTGTATATGGTGTGAAGTAGGGTGACCTCTACCAGTCCGACTCTTCTTCCAATTGACTCCCCTCATTGAAGGATGGTTTTGCCAAAATTCAAACCTTACCATGTTACTCCTCTGCTTAAACTCAGCCTCTTATGACAGAAACCAACACAATTATTAATTATAATTAAAGCAATTATAATAATTATTATAATTAATATAATACAGTCCATGGGGTGACAAAGAGTCGGACACGGCTGAAGCTACTGAGCACGCACGCCACTTCTCTAGGACACGGCAGCGGAAAGTCAGTCCGGCCTGTATCTGCATCCTCGGTGGCACAGAGGAGGCCTGGAGCGGCTGCGGAGGGAACCACCCTGGGCATTACCTGTACACACTGCTCCCTGCGCCTGGGCGTGTTGCTTCCAGGACGCACCAACCTCAGGTCTGTTCCCCTGAGAGCATCCTGGGGATGGAGGAGCTTGGCTGGGGAGGGAGAAAGGAGAGGAAGCAGAAGCTGAGGGTCTGGCAACACAGGTGGGGGAAGGTGAGGACAAACGGCTCTCGGGATACAGTGGGCTGTGGGGCCCGAGTCAGGAAACAGGGGCCAGCCCCCGTCAGGGTCCCCCAGGAGTTCCCGAGTGAGGCCGCAGGGCCCCTGGGCAGCTACAGGCCTGTTGCACGGTCCTCCCCACTCCGGCCAGGCGAGGGGGTGAACCTGAGGTCACCCCAAGCCTCTTGCTGCGCTCTCAAACAGCCGTCTGCCCCAGGAGACCTGGGAAGCCAAGTCAATAACTTGAAACCATAAAATCTCGAAGGCGTTGAACGCTTGGACAGAGGAGCAGACGCGGCACATGGGGCCTTTTCCCAGGCAGCTCGTGTGGAACCAGCAAAACAGATTTATGAGCGTCTGGTTGAAACCGGCTTGTAGGGGCGGGGGCTAGTCTGAGACGTGGATGTTTCTAGCACACAGGAAGGATGATAAATGGAAATTAATCGCACGGTCCTCATGGCCATGATTTAAGACGCGTGAAACGCTGCCTCTTTCTTTCGTGCGCTTTGTTACGGTGTCATCTGGAGGAACATAAATGCATTTATTGGCTCTTTAATGGGCTCTCCCAAGACCTTCAAACCCCAATCCTCTGTTCTCCGAAAGGCGGGCGATCAGGGATGCTGGCCTGTGTGTGTATGGGTGGGTGGGCCGAGAGCCCGTCCTTGGCCCGGACCGTGGACTCCCAGATGGAGCCGCATGGCCTGCCTCAGAGTCACAGGGTGCATCTAACTCTATGGAGACCCCGGAAAGACCCTGAGGCTTCGCGTATACAAGCGTTCACACAAGTGCACAATGCAGCCTTTCCCAAGCGCAAGGGTGGGCCACAGGGACAGTCGAGGAGCTTGGCTCTCCAGGACCATCCCTCCCTGCAGCCTGGATCTTGGGGGGCTGGACCATTTGGGGGCACAAGGGGCCCGCTGGGAAGCCTCCTACCCTCCCCATACCTTCCCTCATTGTCCAGAGATGCCATGTCAATTCCTCAGGCATCCCCTGACGGGAGTGAGACAAGTGGAAGCGTCTTAGGGTCTGAGGCAGCCCAGGGTGGGTGAAAGGAACAGAGATTGTCCAGGCCTGGTCACTTCAGGCTCTGAGGGTTCCCAGGGGCGTGCCTTGCCCACTCAGGTTGGTGGACATGGCTTGTAAAAGATTTGCTGTGTGAATTTGCAGCAGCCTTTTGCCTGAATAGAATAGAAATAGAAGGGCAGCTCAGTCGCATCTGACTCTTTGCCACCCCATGGATTGTAGCCTGCCAGGCTCTTCTGTTCATGGAATTCTATAGGCAAGAATACTGGAGTAGGTAGCTATTCCCTTCTCCAGGGCATCTTCCCAATCCAGGGGTCAAACCCAGCTCTCTTGTGTCTCCAGCAATTGACAGGTGGGTTCTTTACCAAGATCAAAAGACTCAGAAGACCCCAGCCCCCTGGGGGGCTCCACACCCTTGGAGTGACCTCTCCGTCCTTTCTAGGCACCCCTGCGCCCCTGCCTCGGCTACAACCACTCCGGCTGCAGTTTCTCATTCAGCCCCAGAGGGCCTGGGCGGGTCTCCAGGCTCCAGTCTGCTGACAGGGGGGCCCTGGGGGCCGCAGGAACATAGCTAAGGTTAAGGAAGGGAAACCCTGGGAATCCAGCACTGTGGCTGGCAGGCATCCCAGGCAGGTGATCTGGGGAACTGATCTCTTCAAGAACTTTACAGACCTCCCCAGCCTGCCCTTGAGAGCCCCAGGCGGTGGTCCCCTGACCACCACCGTCAGTCTCTAGAGGTCCAGTCCTAAGGGACGGGGGCGGGGGGTGGGGGGCGGCGCCTGGGAAGTGTCACACAGCGCTGCCCGGCTGTCAGCACCTGCTAAGAAACCAGCAAGATCAATAATGCTCTGCCATCCTGCATACCACGCGGCCCCGCCGCCTGGCCGCATCCTGCCCTCGAGTCCGCTCCCTGGTCCGGAGAGCTACAGGCCTCTGATCACAGTCTCCCCTGGTCACTCTAGCCAGGGGGCTGGCAGGGGACCTCAACCCAGGATCAACCCAGGATCAGGATGTGAGCATGCCCCCAGCTTCTAGAGTTAGGGGCACCAACCTTTGTTATCACACAGCGTCAAGGTATGTGCTCAGGTGATCTGCCGCACCCAACCTCAGGATGTCTGAGACCTGCTCCCTTATTTTGCTTCTTAATGGACAGAGGAGACAGGCTTGAGTAGCTGCCTGGGTCCCTTGTTGGTCTCTTGGGACATCACAGTGATTACCACCCTTAATGCATTTGCGATGGAAAACTCTAGGCCTCCGGGGGGTTTTCCGTCCCGTCTCATAGAGATTTTTCACTGGAGAGTTGATGGGGGTACTTCAAGGGACTTATCAAATTTCACCAGGTGTGTTTTCCTGGGAAGAGCCTCAAAGATTAACAACTGAGGGAGAAGGGGGCAGAGGGGCAGACAGGCCATAGGACTGTAGCCAGAGACCAGCACAGCCCTTCTAGATGCCCAAAGGCAGGCTGTGAGGCTGGGGTCAACAGAACCTCCTTTTTTTTCCCTTAATGTTTCTTTATCGATTTATGGCTGCACTGGGTCTTCGTTGCTTTGTGCGAGCTTTCTCTAGCTGCAGTGAGAAGGGGCTGCTCTCTGGTTGGGGTGCTCGGGCTCCTCATGGCCGTGTCTTCTCTGGATGAGGGGCACGGCCTCTGGGGCATGCGGGCTTCAGTAGTTGCAGCACAAATACAGCCTTCCTTTTACCCAAAGGGAAACCGAGACCCAGACAGGTGAGTAACTTGGCATGAGTCTGCCAGCATCCTGGCCTTAGCTCTCCAGGCTGTGTCGCCGCAGCAGAGATGGGGCAACAGTGGACGAGCTCAGGTGGGGTGAGCGTGTGTGCACGCCTTCCCCAGGCCCCCAACACACACACCCGCGTGCACGTGCAGAGGCATACACACGCACCCCATGCACCCACGCCTCCAGCCCTGCTCACCCAGCGGGCCCTGGCTCGGTCTCCTGCGGGTGACAAGCCCTCCCAGAAAGGCTGTTGCCGGTGGGTGAAATCCAGTGAAATGACAGACGAGGAGCCCGGGGGCCCAGGGCCCGGGCGACAAGCAAGGTCTCAGCAGGATGGCATGCAGGCCCTGTCCAGACTGGGGCGTCACCCAGAGTGAAATGAGGCAAACACAGTGAGGCTGTAAACACGGGCAGACAATGGGGGAGACAGGCCCCGGAGCTCCATAAAGAGCGACAGGCCCGGCCAGAGCTCGGGGCCTGCTTGGCTCAGGGGCGGCGGAGAGGGCGCGGGCGGGGGGCTGCTCCGGGCTTGGCTGGGACGGCCGTCTCGGGCCACGGCTTGGCCGGTCCAGCTCCGAGTTGGCTGGGAGGCCTGGCCTCCACACAATAAACAACACACAGAGAGATAAATCGCAAATGTGTCTGGAACTGGTGGGGAAAGGGGAGAGGCACGCGGGGGTCACCAGGGGGCCGGTCTCCTTTCTCAGCCGCTGCCCCCCAGGGAGGAGGGCCTGGTGATCCTGGGGAGCCCCCGTCCCGGAGCCCACAGGACGGCTGGGGGTCGGGGGTGGTGGGAGCAGAGACGAGACGGGTTGTCGTATGTGGGGCCAGAGGGCCTCTGAGGTGAATTTCCACCTGGAAAATTCCAAAGGCCTGTGAGTGCTCGGAGTGGAGTGGGAGGGCTGGAGCCAGGGGCAGGCGGCCTCAGGCCGAGGCAGTGGGACGTCAGGGAACCCACAGAGCCCCCCTGAGTACCAGCTGCCTTGGGACCCCACGTTCCAGGCAGAACGTGCCGCCCCTCCTCCAGCAGAGGACGCGGGCGTTGCTGGAGGGGCTTTCTCGTCCCTGCCTCGTTCCCGCGTCCCCTCCTCGTTCCCGTGTCCCCCCCGCCCAGCCTCGAAACCTCTCCCTCTCCCTGGCCTTCCCACGTGCCCGGCTCCTCGGACTCGACTCCCCCAGGGCTGCGCTCCGGGCACGGCCACCTGCACGCCCCCGGGCCCTCACAGTGCAGGCCCTGAGCGACCATATCCTCGCATCCCTGCTATGGACCTGCCTCCACCGCCCAAGCCGCGCTCAGGGGCCTGGGCCTGCCTCCCCCACGGCCCCCCGCCAACAGGCCCATCGAGTCCTCCTTCCCAAATGCCCCCCTCCTCATGCCCTCCCGTCCACCTGCCACCCCTCAGCACCCAGGCTTGTCTCCTGTGATCCACACGGCAGCCAGGGCCTGTGGGACTCGCCCACCTGACCCTCCTGCTTCCTCCCCAGCACCTCTCCATCTTCAGGACAAAGCCCAGCCTTAGGGAGCCACGGGCCCACCATCTTTCATCCATTACTTTCCCTCCTCTACCACTTGACACCCAGCACCCATAGGACCACACATTGGGCCTTGAATTCACCATGCTTCCCCTACCAACAGGTCCTTCTAGAATGTTCTTGCAACCCACCCTCTCTGTCTGAGCAAGAGTCATGGCTCTGCCCCTAAAGCTGGTACAAGAGAGGAGACACGGACTAACCCTAAGACGTGAGTTAGTCTGAAGGGGAGGCACAGCCTTAGCTCAGGAAGTCCAGTCTGAGGAGCATGGCGGGCAAGGCTCTGCCCCGAAAAGCCCCCGTCAGGGGAGGGAGGGGTCGCCCTGCCCCGGTTGCTGTGACCTGAGGATAGATGGGGCCCTTCTCTGACTAGCCTCCATTCATCAGGCCTACCCTGGGAGGGTCAGCGGGTGGGGGCCTGGCCCCAGGCACCTTCAGCCCCAGGGAGGGCCTGCCAGCACAGGGCACACGCCTGCATCTGTCTGCAGGAAGCCGGTGCCCAGGCAATGCCAGAGGGATGCCAGGCACGGGGCCAGGCCCGACGACGGTTCAGCCCTGCCAGCAGCTGTGGGGCCAATGCTGGGCGCACCCAGCACCAGCCCTGCCAAGCAGTGCAGAGGCCAGGGGCCATGGCTGTGTGTGGGCAAGAAGGGCAGGTGGGCACCCGTGTGCCCGTGACTCGGGAGGCCCCTCCTCCCAAGGCAGAGACCTCTGGGCCCCACAGGGTCACCTCAGTCTGGCTTCTGCAGGGCTGAGGCACCCCAACTCCCCGATTCTTCAAGAAGAGGTTCCAAGTGTCTCATACCAACAAGAGGCTCCCCAAAGAAGGAAGGAGTGGAGAGCAACCATCTATCTATCAAGCACCCGCAATTGAGAGCAGGAGGAGAAGGGGGCGACAGAGGATGAGATGGTTGGATGGCATCACTGACTCAATGGACATGAGCTTGAGCAAACTCAGGGAGATAGTGAGGGAGAGAAACCTGGCTGTAGTCCATGGGGTCACAAAGAGTTGTACATGACTCAGCGACTGAACACCACCACCATCTCACTGCCTATGAAACACTAAGGGAAAATAGGCTCATTGTAGGCTCAGAGCGGGTAATCAACTGCCCCCACGATACTCAGCTAGGAAGTAGGAGAGCTTAAAATGAAAAGGCGGGGCGGGGTGCAGGCTTCCCTGGTAGTCCAATGGCTAAAAATTCACCTGTCAATGCGGGGGACATGAGTTCCATCCCTCGTCCAGGAAACTCCCACGTGCTGCGGGGCAACAAAACCCATGCAGCACAACTACTAAGCCTGCGCTTTAGAGCCTGTGCTCTGCAACGAAAAGCCGCCGCAGTGAGAAGCCCGTGCCCTGCAAAGAAGAGCAGCCCTGCTCTCTGCAATTAGAGAGAGCCTGCGTGCAGCTGTGGAGACCAAGCACAGCCAAAAATACATGAGATTTCTAAATTAAGATATATGTATACATATAGCTGATTCACTTCATTGTATAGTGGAAATTAACACCATATTGCAAAGCAACTATATCCCAATTAAAAAACAATTTAAACCCAAGCTGTCCCATGCACCAGGCTACTGCAAAACAGGTCTCGCTGGGCCGCAGGCCGGGCCTCGCTGCTTAGACACCAGTCACCTGCACCTCCCCTCACCTCCAGGTCCTTCCGGTCAGCTGCCTCCAAACCCTGTGGTTTTGAGCACGGCTGCCCTTGGCTGAGGTCCTGCTTGAGAAAGTTGTGAAATATTCCAAGAACACCTCAAGTGTAGGGAATGGATGGATGGATGGATGGATGGATGAACGTACTTCCTGCGTAGCCTCTCTCTGAGGGAGACCTGTGCTGAGCACTGAGGCCGCAGAGAGAAGGAAACAGGATTTATTACTGCCCCTAGGAGCTTTTATTATAGTGGGGAAGGCAGGCTGAGACCCGAATCAGAGCTGCTGAGCGTAATGGTGCACATGGGTGCACCATGGCAACTCCCCCAGGCCAAAGGGATCAGCAGGAACGCTTCAGGAAGGGGCCGTAGTTAAGGCAAATCTTGTGGGAAGAACTTTCGAGGCCTGGGACTAGAGGCGCTGTCAAGCAGCCCAGACTTTCCAGGGACCAGAGATGTTTAGCTAGAAGGAAAAATGGGGCCTGGAAAGCATGGATGCCTTGGGACACCAGGGTCCTCGACAATTGGCTAAGGCGCTGGAACTTTCTCTGCAGTCACCAGGGAGCCAGGGAAGACGTAAGGCTCAGGGTGACATGGCCCCCATGTGCCTCTTTTACAAGCCCACCCTGACTGTCGATGGGAGAGGCTGGCAGGCCTGGGGGTAGGGGGCAGGTCTCTGGCAGAGGCTGGTGAACGATTGCATAAGGGATGAAGAAGTCTGTCCTGAAGCAACGACCATGTGGCGTCATTAGAGGGCTACCAGGACGGTGCTGGGGAGCGAGGGGCTGGCAGGTTCACCCACTGAGATGGGGCCTGCAGAGGAGGGGCGGGGGAGGTCGCTGAGGCCACCTGGGGCCCTCCAGGGGCAGACGGTTCAGTGTGTGGGCCTTAACTGCGTCCTCTACCCTGGAAATCCCCTCCTAAAATGCCCAGTCACTCCTCACCTCCCACCACAGATAGCTTGCCCTAGATGGGTGGTAGGCAGAGGGGCAGTCCTTTGCTGGGTGGCTAGGAGCCCAACCACAGCCAGAGGCAGACCGGAGGCCTGGTGCCTCCCATTCAGCAGGGCCGTCTGTCCATCAGCAGACCCCGGGGCCGGCCATGCTGGGCGGCAGAACTGGCGCTTGCTGGCGGATGGAGGTCTAGGTATCCAGGCCCACTGTGGGACACTGTGCCAGGGCCACGAAGGGAGAGGGTGGCGGCCCCAGGAGCTTGGGCGTTCCGGCCGCCTGCAGTGTAGCAGGCAACAGGCCCTGGCAGAGAGCGGGCTGGACTGCGGGTGGCAGGGAGCCCTGGCCCACAGGCAGCTGGCTGCAGCCACAGCTGCTCATCTTGTTTTCCACTCCTCCCCAAATCACTGTCCAGCTCATCCCGTACCCCCACAGGCTCTGGTCAAACGCATGGAGGTGGGGGGCTGTAGCGTGAGTCTTGCGAGGGGGCCATTGGACAGCCCTTGTGTCCAGCCCCAGCCCTGTTCTAGTAAAGCACCTTGGGCTGGTGACTTGACTTCTCTGAGCCTCAGTTTCCCTACGATGAAATGAGGGTCTTAATTTGACATGATGCCTGGGCTCTAGCTGGACTCTCTGAAGGGCAGCTCTTGTTGGCAATGGACAGGCAGTGACCGCTTCCAGTAAGATCATGAACAGGACGGAAAGTCTCCTGACAGCTCGGTGGCAAGAAATTCTAATGTTGGGTTGGGTCCCTCTCCTTATTGGTCTCCTGAAGTCCCCCCTGGAGACCGGTACCAGACAGGACCCTGGTACCAGAACAAGAAGTCCAGGACTGCAGCCAGCACTGGGCCACCAGACGTCGTAATGGTGGACAGCTGTGCCGATGGTCAGAACGACCCCTCCAGCCCAGGGGGGCGGGAAGGAGGGAGTCCAGTGACAGCCCTGGTTCCACCCTTGCCTGGCCCTCCTGTGGCTTAGTCTCCCCTTTGTTCTTGTTTTTGCTTGTTTGTTCTGTTTCGGCTCTTTGGCAGGATCTCAGTTCCCAAATGAGGGATGGACCTGTGCCCCCTGCAGTGAGAATGCAGAGTCCTAACCCCTGGGCTGCCAGGGAAGTCCTTTTGCTTCTCCTCTGAACCAGAGGGTTCAGTGGGTACAGTGATGACCTCCAAGGACCCTTTTACCGTTCAGCTTTCAGGACCCAGGATCCTCTATACCCACTGGCCAGATGTCCACCCTCTTGGACTCACACATGCCATGCCCCCTACGGTCCCCAACATTTGCTCAGTTTCCCTTAACTGTGATCCCATCATTCTCCTCTCTGGTGGCCCAAGCCCCCGTGGCTCCCGAGGACCCACCCAGCCCAGCCTTTCTGGGGTCCTTGCCCTGAGTCCCCCCAGAACGTCCTGCTGAGCCCCCACAGGCAGGCCTGGAGCAGCACACTCCCTCACAGCCCAGCTCTGCTGCCAGGGGCCCAGTCCTCTCCCCTCCTTGGCCCAGGCCGTGGGCTCCAGGACAGGAGCCAGGCCTCAGCGTCCCTGGGTGCCCCTCGCGAGCTCCCAAGTCAACAGGAACTCAGAAAAGAAACCAGAAGGCTCATAGCCTGGATCCCAATCCCTGCTCTGTCACTTCTGAGCGGATGACCTCAGCAATTCTCCCTGCTGATCCCCACCCCGTCCCTGCAACCGACCAGTCAGCTCTGTATCCCCCTTTGCAAAGTGCAGGCCTGGGGCACTAGTAAGAAGCTGAGCTAAGTGATATCCGTGAATAATGTCAGTTAATCCTCATTGCAGTCTTAAGAGGTAGAGTCTAATGTTTACCCCCTGTTTATAGATGAGGAAATGGAAGGTTTGTAGAAAGAATAAGTAACTTCCTCAAGGTCTCAGAGCTGGTAAGAGGTGGAAGCTGGGAAGGCACCCGGGCGGGCTGATGGGCTACCCCCCGAGCAGCATGCCCGCAGGGGAGTGGAGGCTGCAGACAAACTTTGCACATGTCAGGAGCTCTCCGTGGAGAAATGGAGGTTCATTCTTGGAAGAGGGGGGACCCAGAGAGAAGTGGTAAGTTTTCGAGGCCGCACCAAGTCCATGGCACTCTGGTTGGCTTCTACTTTGGGTTCTTCCCCTACCCTATCTCCTGCCTTCTTTGAGGTCATGTGTGAGGATAAGCTCCTTGGCCCCTTGACTCCTGACCAGGAGCTGCCCCTGGATGCTCAGGCATTGCCTGCATGGACTCTAAGCCAGTCACTCCAACACTGGGCCACCAATACCATGGAAGGCAAGAGTCACAACTCATGGATAGACATGAGCCAAGAGGCAGTGGGGACCTGCAATTCTGGCCACATGCCACATCCAGGGTTGACTCTCCAAGCAGATACAGGACTGGTTGTTAAGAAATATCTAGTGATATTAGGGGCCCAACCTGGGAGCTGGGCGGGTGGCAGTGGTGGTGATGGTAGAAGTGGTAAAGTTGGTGGAGGTAAGGATGGAGAAAAAGATGGAGGTTAGGATAGAGATGAAGATGGAGGTGAGGATGGAGGTGAAGATGAAGGTGAGGATGGAGATGAATATGGAGGTGAAGATGGAGGTGAGGATGGAGGTGAAGATGAAGGTGAGGATGGAGGTGAGGATGGAAGTGAAGATGGAGGTGAGGATGGAGGTGAAGATGAAGGTGAGGATGGAGGTGAAGATGGAGGTGAGGATGGAGGTGGGGATGGAGATGAGGATGGAGATGAGGATGGAGGTGCAGATGGAGATGAGGGTGGAGGTGAGGGTGGAGGTGAAGATGGGGGAAATTACAGAGATGATGGAGACAGTGGCAAGGACAATGGTGGAGCTGGTGAAGCTGGCGGGGATGGGTCTGGAGTGACAGTGATGGTGGAAGTGGTGGACAGGCTGGAGGTGATGATGGAGGATATGATGGAAATGATGGAGATGCTGGCGGCAGCGATGGTGGTGGTGATGGGGGTGCTGCTGTGGCTAGTGAAACTGGAGGCCACAATAACACTGAGATTAACGGCCAGAGAATTGCTGGGAGTAGCTCTTGACTCAGAACCCTCTCCACCAAATGCTCCTCCAGCCATGACTTTCAGTCAGAGAAGCCTCTGGCCAGTCAGTGTCACTGATGAGCATCTGGCTCCAGATAACATCACAGGCAGGAAGGGGACCCAGCTGCCTCCCAAGCATTAGCTAATGTGAGTGGAGCCTCAGCCATGACTCAGGCAGCTGACAGGGTAGGGGCTTCTAGCTCAGTGAGAGGCCTAGTGCCTGGGGTGCCAGACAGTCGGGAGGTGGCCTGGGGATAGGCCCTCCTGTTCTAGGAAGGAAGCAAGGCCCTGGCCTCAGTCAGGCAGGAGAACAAAGGCTCTACTGGGTGGATAAAGAGCAGATCTGAGCCCCTGCGGCCATCAAGGTGGGGAGATGGAGCCCAGCAGAGGGTCTGCTAAGAACGACACTGGGCAGGGAGAAGGGGCACGCTGGGTACCAGTGCGAGGTAGGCTTCTGGCCTGGAGGGAGCTGCTAGGAGTGGAATGACGAGGTTGACGAAGGTATCTGAGGCAGAGGGGTTGGGGGTCTTGCTGGCAGCAAGGGTAGAACAATGACAGCAAGAAGATTCCAGGAGCGGTCCAAGCATGTGCTCCAAGGTGGCCACTGGGAATTCCAGCATCTTTGGCAAAAGGTCACAAATTCCTCCCCTATTGTTGACATCAACACCCGAATGCTGCAGGCCCGCCATGACTGATGTTCTAGCTTTTCCATTACCCGCAGGCTGTCTGCTCCCACGCCCCCTCCACCCCCCGGCGCGCCCACTTCTGGCCTCTGCCAGGACCCTGGCGAGGTGCTGGCCTGGAACAGCCTAGTCAGGGTTCCGGCCAGGCTCCCCTGTGTGCTGCCCGGGCAGTGGGCCTTGCCAGGTGTCAGACTCAATTTCCCAATCCTTCTTGCTCAGAGAACCAAACATCTTCTCCCTCCACCCAAGCTGGGTCCTCCCAGGCCGCGTCCTTGGCAGCAAGGAGACCCCTGGGGTGGCAGTCAGACTCACCAGGCCAGGCGGAGCGGGGAGGGGGCAGAAAGTAGAAAGGTCATTCATCCAATTTGTCACCCACCTCTCAGCAGGCCACTGGCCTAAGGGAAGGGAAGGGTACACTGCAGTGGATGGAGCTGCCAGAGAGGGGGCAGCTGCAGGCCAAGTGACTGGAGATGGCTGGGGGGGAACGCTCCACCAGGGAGTCTGGAGACCTGAGTATAAGCCCTTGACTCACCCTTTCCCCGTACCCCACTGGTAAACAAGGTGGGTGAGTAAAAGAACATCTGAGGTCCATCCCACCGTCCGTGAGTCAGCAAGGTTCCCTCCCTCCACCAACCCCACGTCCCTTGCACAACTTTACACTCGTTGTTTTTAAAAAAATAACAGCTTGATTGTGATAGAATTCACATACCCTAAAACTCACCCATTTAAGGTGTACAACTCAATGGTTTTTAGCATATTCACAAAGTCGTACACACATTTCCACTGTCAGTTTTAGACCATTTTATCACCCCAAAGAGAAAGCCTTGGTCTATCACCCCCTAACTCCTAACCCTTCCAGCCCTGCTCTCTATCTCTACAGACTTGCCTGTTCTGGACATTTCTTGTCATCATTGCTTCCTTAGAGAAGGAGGACACTGGGTAAACTGGATCTGCCTGCTGCCCCCAAACCAGCCCCTCCTGCCCCAGGCCTGGGGCTCCAGGCTGCCAGCGCTTTGGGGTACAGACTCTCCAACCAGCCACAAGTCTTGTCTCTCTCCCTCTCAGTTTCCTCCCAGCTGACCCTGTCTCCCACAGTCCACTGTGACGCTGTCCACTTCTCACCGCCCCGGCACTGTTCTAAAGTGAAAATGTAATCAAGTCACTCTGAAAGGCCCAACAGGTCTCTGTTACCCTTAGGGTTCTGTTCAGAACCTTGGCCCCAGGCGTTTTCGTCCGGATTCCCCTGAAGACAGTGACTGAACTAGACCATGCATTTGGGAGAGGATTTCAAGTGACGGGAGGGAGGAGGAAGGAAAGCAGGAAGGCTGCCAAAGGATGCTCTCTGCCACAGGCAGCAGGGGCTCGGCTTACACAGAGCGTCATCCCGATTGGTCTGTCTGAGAGACAGGAGACGGGTGTTTTCTTACTGGCTGAGGGCTGCTGCTAGGGGAGTGAACCCCACCCCAATAAACTAGGTTGCACTCATTGTCAGGCAGAGAGGACCCCTGCTTAGAAGACTCTGAGACAGAGAAAGATGCCGCCACGAAGGCCATGCAGGACTCTACCCAAATGCCCTTTGTTGGCTGTGCACCTTCTGTGACCATGGGCAGCTCCCGGCTGCCCCTTCTCCAGAGAACAGCCCTGAGCTGATAGGAGCTATTAGTCTCGATGTTGAACAGCCTACGATCAATGGCCAGCTGAAACGGGGGCCTCCCTGCCTCCAGGAAAGCCAACACATGGTACAATTTATGCTCTAGAGTCTTCCCTGTGGATCAGGCCAAGAACACACTTTCCCTGAGGCCACATTCTGCTTCCTTACCTCACAAAATCATGGCATCTACTTCTAATACGGACTCAGGCTCTGTTTCTGAGGAACCCAGAGGAAAATGTGCCCCATAACCAAGAAAACAAAAATCAGTGAAACAGATCAAGAAATGACAAAGATAATCCAATCAGCTGACAAGACTTGAAAACAGATACGATAAAAGTGTTCAAGATCTTAAAGGAAAAATAAATGTAATGAGGAGAGAAATAGAAGATATAAAAGAGAACCAGTATCACTTCTAGAGCTGAAAATACAATGTCTGAAATGAAAAATTCACTGGATGAGCTCAGCTGCAGCTTGGAGGGGAAAAAAAATTAAAAAGAATGTTAATAGCGACTTGGAGACCTACAGAACAACACTGATTCATCTATTAATGTATAATTGGTTAGCATTTTTTGCAATAAATTGCTTTCTTTAAAAAAGAAAGAAAAATAAAGGTATTTCCTGACAAATAAAAGGTGAGAAAATTCATTGCCAGGGTACCCTGCACTACAAAAAAAATTTAAAGAAAGTTTTTCAGGCTGAAGGAAAAAGATGTGTAAATATGAATTACCTGACAATGAATACCATAGTGGCAAATAGGCAAATATGTGGACTAATATAAAACAGATTTTCTCTGATCTTTTTCCTTCAAAGACAATTGACTTTTCTGTATACCTGAAACTAACAGAACATTGTAAATCAACTCTGTTTCAGTGAAAAGTTGTTTGTTTTGAAAAGAAATTTAAAACATTTTTTAAAGGTAACTGACTTTTAAAGAAAAAAAAAATAACACTGTATTGTGGGATCTATAACCTTCATAGAAGTAAAATGAAGGACTGCCACAGCACGAAGGATGGAAATGGAAGTATACTATTATAAGGGTCTTAAATTATTCACAAAGTATTAGTTAATACTTTAAAGATAGACTGGATCTTTAACTTGGATAAGTTAAAAATCCAAAGTACAAACTCTAGGGCAATTACACACACACACACACACACACACACACATATACAGAAGTAGCTAATAGGCAAAAGTGATCAAGATGGAAGGCTAAAACCAAAAGACAAATCCTCAGTCCAAAGGAAGGAAGGGGGACTTCCCTGGTGATCCAGTGGCTAAGTTGCCATGCTCCCAACGTAAGAGGCCCAGCTTTGATCCCTGGTCAGGGAACTAGATGCAGCATGTTGCAACTGAGTTCACAGGCCACAACTAAAGAGCCCCTGTGCCACAACTAAGACCTGGCACGGCCAAATAAATTTAAACCAACAAACAACAAAGGGAGGGAAAGAGGCAAAAATGAACAGAGCTGCGGGAACAAATGGAAAACAAACAGCAGGACAGGAGAGTTAAACCCAAACATATGGCTCTGAGTCCAGTCACATGGAGTAACAGGGACTGCATCTGCCCTCCCACCTTAACAAGTAGAAAACCAAATAAAACGTACAACACAGCGGTTCTTCAACATGGACAAGAAGCAGTACAGAAATGTGATCCCTAAAAGAAGAGGAAATAAGGTGAATCCTAAAACCTGGAAATTTTCTTAGATCTTAGGAAATTAACATACTTCTAAATAACCCACAGGTCAAAGAAAAAACCACATGAGAGATTACAAAGTATTTTGTACCAAATGGAAATGAAAACACAATACACCAACATTTGTGGGCTGCAGCTCTAAAAGCAATGACTTAGAGGGAAATTATAGCTTTAACTGCTGTACAAAAGATAAAAAGCTGATAATAGATGAGTAAAGGGTCTGTCTTAAAAAGCTAAGAAATGAAAGAGCAAATTCAACCTGAGATAGAAAAATGTGAATAATAAAGATAAGAACATAAGTCAATGAAACAGGAAGTGGACAAACAATACAGAAAATGCTGATACCAAACGCAGTTAATTTGAAAGGTCCAAATCATTAAAATATTTGTTATCTATTGTTATATAACAATAGTACCATAAATATAGTGGCTTTAAACAGTATATGTTAATTTTCTCTTAGTTTTGTGGGTCAGAGGTCCAGACACAGATCAACTGGGTCCTCTGCTTTAGGACTTGACAAAAGTACAAATAAGGTGTCTTGTCTATGACTCAGCTCAGGAGGAGACCACTTCCAACTTATATAGTTATTGACAGAATCCAGTTCCTTATGGGATGCTGGGCTTAGAGCCTCAGTTTCTAGTTTGTTGTCAGCTGGAGGCTACCTGCAGCTCCTTGCGACATGGCCCTTTCCAAATGGCAGCTTGCAACACGGCAGTTTAATTCCTCAAAGCCATGGTGGAGGGGGTGCATCTCCTAGTAATGTGAATTATTAACTCATACAAAATAATCACATATACATAATCATGTACACTCCTTTTCCTTTGCTATATTCTACTGATTAGAATGCTTTGGCTACCTGATTCAAAGAGCTGACTCATTGGAAAAGACCCTGATGCTGGGAAAGATTTAAGGCAGGAGAAGAAGGGGGTGACAGAGGATGAGATGATAGATGGCATCACCGACTCAATTAGACATGAGTCTGAGTAAACTCCAGGAGATAGGGGAGGACAGGGAAGCCTGGAGTGCTTCAGTCCATGGGGTCACGAAGAGTCAGACACGACTGAGAGACCGAACAGCAACTGATTAGAAACAAGTCACAGGTCACATTTGCACTTGAGGGGAGCAGCTCACCCAGGTAAGTGAACACCAGGAGGTGGAGACCATAGGGCTGCTCTACGCCTTTTGTCACAATTGGTAAACTCAGACTAGATTCTTTAAACAAAAAACAGAGGCTATTACATGACCAATATTATTATTAGAGAGAAGGAGGATCGCTAAAGATTATATATACACTAAGTAGATACTATGGGAAGATTATGAACAATATCATGTCAATATAATCAATAACCAAAATGGAAATGGACATATTCCTTAAGGACACAAACTATCAAAACTAGCATAGGAAGGAACAGAAGCTAAAAGGGCAAATTATAGCTGAGTGAGGAAGAAAAGATAAAAGGGAAATAAATGAAATAGAAAAAAGATAGAGAAAATGAAAGAAACCAAAATCTGGTTCTTTGAAATGATAACAAAATTCACAAATCTTTAACAAGCCTGAATGAGAAAAAGAGCAGTCTCAAATTATTAAAATTGAGAATGAAAAAATAGACATTACTACTAACTTTACAGAAGTAAGAAGAGCTATGGGGCAATACCATGAATAGCTATATACCAACAAAGTAGATAACCTAGATTAAATGAACATATTTAGAAATATTCAAACTACTAAAATGGACTCAAAAAGAGATTGAAAAGGTATATAACATGTAAAGAGATTGAATTAACAATAATAACAATAATGTCCTCTGTCCTAAGTTTCTTCAGTTGTGTCCAACTCTTGTGATCCCACAGACTGTAGCACACCAGTCTCCTCTGTCCATGGGGTTCTCCAGGCAAGAACACTGGAGTGGGTTGCCATGCCTTCCTCCAGGGATCTTCCCAACCCAGGGATTGAACCAGCGTCTCTTATGTCTCCTGCATTGGCAGGTAGGTTCTAACTTCTCACAAAGAGAAGCCCAAGACACGATAGTTTTACGGGTGAATTTTGCCAAATGTTTAAAGAACTGCTACTGGAGGAGTGACCAGCAAGATAGCAGAATAGAAGTTTCCTATCATCATCCCCGCCCACAGAACATCAATTCTGGTAGCCACTGATGAGTGACAGTATCTTTGTGGGAGTCCAGGAATCCAGCAGAAAAGTTCCATCTCTGCTGGAGAAAAAAAAAAAAAATCAAAGAACAGACACATTGAAGAGAGTAGATGAATAATTGCACTTTACCTATGTCAGCCTCTCTCAAAGTGACATAGTTCAATGCCAAGAAAGACCCTCTTGGCCTGTAATTTCTCCCAGGGAAAAATGAGAGTAGTAAGTCAACACCTGGCTTCCCAGTCAAAGTGGATGGTGCCCAAGAGGCCCACTTTTTCTAACCCACCCAGAACACAGGGGTGGTCAGCACAGCTGAGGGGTTGAGAGAGGCTAGGAGCACAAACACTAGGGCTCAGAACTTACCCAGGGGAATTCCTTGGTGGTCCAGAAGTTAAGACTGCGCTCCCACTGTAGAGGGCGTGGGTTCAATCCCTGGTCCAGGAACTAAGATCCCACATGCCAATTTAAAAGACAAAACAAAAGTACATCAGGAGGCTGCAGATCCTATAAACCACTTTGTAGACTCCACCAGGAAGCCCACCCATGAACCCCTTGGCATGCCTCACCTGCAGATCCCCCAACTGGTCCAAGTGTATCTCCAATGCTCTGCACACCTCCCTGACCTCCTCTGGCCAGCTCCCTGCACACACCCTCATGGACAGAGAGTATGAATCTTTGCAGACAACTTACAAGCACAAGCAGAAAGCTGGCGTGACTCTGGGACTGACAGAAAGCACACAAACTTCAGCATTCTCAGGGCACAAGCCTAGGGAAATCAAACAGTAGGCTCTCAACTTTTAGCCTGACTTTATAGAATCAATAGAAGGCATACAATCTTAAGAATTTCCCTCCAAGGAACATCCCTCGTGGTCCAGTGGTTAACACCCTGAGCTCCCAAGGCAGGGTGCCCAGGTTCAATCACATGCCGCAACTGAGAGTTTGCAACTAAAGATTCCATGTGCTATAATAAAGGTCCCGCATGCCAGAATGAAAACTGAAGATCCCATGTGCTGTAACTAAGACCAGGTGCAGCCAGATCAATAAATATGTTTTTAAATAAATATGTAAATAAATATTTTTTTAAAAATTTCTCGCCAAGAGGGCACAAAAGGTGTGGAGTGGCCACATCCACAGGAAAGGTCTGAACCTCAGAGTTCCTAGCTGGGCTGACTGGTGACAGTATTTCCCTCCCAAAGTTAGTCAATAAAGACTGGAGAAGGTGACTACTTTCTCAAGTGTAAAGACAACAATGCAAGACTTCGAGGAACACAAAAAAATTAAGGAAACATGATACCACCACAAGAACACAGTAATTTTTCAGCAACTGAACCCCTCAAATATGAAGGTTTATGAACTGCCTGACAATTCAAAATCATCATTTTAAGGAAGCTCAGGGATCTACAAGAGAACACAGCTTTCTTAACACGATAAAAGACATTTATGAAAAATCCACTGCTAACGTCATACATAATGGTGAGAACTGAAAGCTTTCCTGCTAAGACCAAGAATAAGACAAAGATATCAGGGTATTTAGGCAAGAAAGAGAAGCAAAACCACTCAGGTTGAAAAAGATGAAATATTAACTATCTCTATGTGCAGATGACAGGGTGTTGTTCACAGAAAACCATAAGAAATACAAACACACATGCACACACACACACACCTGTTAGAACTAATAAACAAACTCAGCAAAGTTTTAGAATATAAGAGAAATATTAAAAAATCAATTGAATTTATTACATAAACTAGAAATGAATAAATCTAAAGGGAAAGTAATAAAATTATTCCTCTCACCATATATAAAAATTAACTCAGAAGATCAAAGACTTAAATCAAAGAGCTAAAGCTATAAAACTCTTAGAAGAAGATATAGTAAATCTTTGTGATCTTGGACTAAGCAATGGTTTCTCAGATGAGACGAGAAAAGCACAAGAAAGAAGAGAAAAAAATAAGATTGGATTTGATCTAAATTTTAAGAATTCACATTTCAAAGCACCATCCAGAAAGTGAAAAAACAACCCATGGACTGGAGGAAAATATTTGTAAATCGTTTTTCTGATAAGGGACTAGTTTCCAGAATATATAAAGAACTCTTAAAACAGCAATAAAAAGGTAAATAATTCATCCTTTAAATGTGAAAAGGATTTTAATAGACATTTCCCAAGAGAAGATATACATGCAAATGGCCAATAAGCACATGAAAAAAAGTTCAACATCATTAGTCACTAAGAAAATGAAAATCAAAACCACACCATGATGTATCAAAACCACTATAATGGATGTAATAAAAAGAAAGACAATAAAAAGTGTTGACAAGAATGTGGAGAAATTGGAACCTTCGTACATTGCTGGCAGAAATATAAAACGGTGCAGTCACTTTGGAAAACAGTTTGGCAGTATCTCAAAAAGTTAAAATAGAGTTGCCAAAGGAGCCATTCTACTCATATGTATATACCCACAAGAGAACTGATGGGACAGAGGAGCCTGGGGGGCTACAGTCCATACTGTCAGAGAGAGCCAGACACAGCTGAGGCACCTGAGCATGCACGCAACAGAGAACTGAAAATGTACGTCCGTGCAAAAACATGTATGTAAATGCTCACTGCAACATTATCCACAGTGGCCCCAAAGTGGGACCAGTCCTCACATCCATCACTGATGAATGGATAAGCATAATGTGGTATACCCATACAATGGAATAACAGTCGACTACAAAAAAATGAATGAAGTACTTACAAATACTACAACATGGATGAATTTTGAAAACATTTTACTAAGTGAAAGAAGTCAGCCACAAAGGGTCATGTGTCATATGATTTCATTTATATGAAATGTCCAGAATAAGCAAACCCATAGAGACAGAAAGTGTTTGCCAGGGGCTGGGAGGAAGCAAGAATGAGTGTAAACTAATGGGTATGGAGTTTTTCAGGGGGAAATCAAAGTGTTTATGAAATTAGAAGATGGTTGCACAACTTTGTGAATATACTTAAAACAAGTGAATTGTTCCCTTTTTTAAAAAAGTGAATTTTATGGTATGTGATTTATACCTCTGTAAAAAAAGAAAAAATAGAAAAATCTGAATGAATCTATATCTATTAAAATTTATGTTTTATGGTTCAAAACTTTCCAACAAGGAAAAAAATTCCAGGCCCAGATGGCTTCACTGGTAAATTCTAGCAAGCAATTAAGAATGAGGTAATTCCAATCTCAAAAACTTCTAGAGAACATAGAGAGAATATTTCCCAACTAATTTTATGAGGCCAGTGTTACTCTGATACCAAAACCAGACAAAAACATTACAAGGAGGAAAAAAACCTAACAAACGTAGACAAAGGATTGTCAAACCATGGCCTACGGGCCAAAATCAGCCTGCAATCTGTTTATGTAAACAATGTTTTCAGAAAACACAGCCACACCCATTCATGTGTATATTGTCTATTGCTGCTTTCATGTTACAGTGGCAGAGTTGAGTAGTTGTGACACAGATTACGTGGTCTGCAAAGCCTCAAATATTTACTACCTGACTCTTCACAGAAAAAGTGTGCTGATTCCCTGCTATGGACAAAGAGCTCTCCTGAATAAAGATGCAAAAATCCATTAGGAGGATCAGCAAATCAACCAAGAAACTCATAAAAACAGATAAAAGTCAAGTTAACTTGAAATTTATCCCAGAAATGCAATGTTAGTTTACAAAAAAAAAAAAAATCAGTTAATGTAATAAAACATATGTAATATGTTTAAAACATGTAATAAAACATATCAATGTAATAATGTAATAAACCATATCAATGAATAAAGGTTAAAAATGACATAGTCTTCTCAATAATGGCAGAAAAAAAAGCATTTGACAAAATTCAACATACAGTCATGATAAAAACACTTTTCAGCAAGCTAAAAATAGAAGGAAACATTTCCCATCCAACATGGAAGAAGTTTGGAAGTCATCACTCTGTCCTAACAATAAGTAAAAGGCTAAGTGAACTGAAGTATCTATAACTTCAGATCCATCAGAGAAGCAAGGTCATGGGGAAAATCACTGCCCCCTCCCCAGCCAAACTGTAGAGACAGGCAGGTGAGTGCAGAGAACTGCAACTTGGTGCAGAAAGCAGTCCTGGGGTGGGGCAACCTCAATAACAACCAACAACCTGCTGGAGGCTGCGTGTGGACAAGTCTCACTGACGAAAACTCCAGAGGGATGCGGTCAGAGGGTGACCTCCCCCCACACACAGACAGACTTGTGTGAGTTTTACCTCCTGAAGATCTACCAGGTTCTCATAACGAATATCAGAGAAATCCCCCACCCCCGCCACCCCCGCGCTTCTGGCAGGCACAGAAGAAAACAAACCATTATGAAATATGCCAGAGTATTCTGTTCTTAACAAAGCCTGCTGCACTCAGGAGAAATGACCTAACCAGAGACTTACTTGCGGGGCTTTAACAGAGCCTAACTGTCTTGGAGGAAGGGAAATACCCAACTCCAGCCCACTCCAGCCATAAGGTGGAAAAAACAAATGATAAGCACTTGTGAAGCTCATAGTCCAGGAGCATCTGTTCACTAAAAGACTAAGATCTAATCCTAGGACAACGGAATGCTCCCCTACACCCCCTTTATCACAACATCCCTAAAGGGTAATTTATAGTCATTCCTGTCACCCTGTACATCATGTCCAACTATCAGGGGAAAAAAAAAAACTACAAGGCATACTAAAAGGCAACAAAACATAGCCTGAAGAGGCAGAGCAAGCAGCAGAACCAGACTCAGATAAGACAGGGATGTTGGAATTATTAATATAAGAGCAAGGAATTTAAAGCGACTATAATCACTATGTTCAGGGTGCTCATGGATAAGATAGACAGCATGCAAGAACAGATGGGCAATGTAAGTGGAGATAGAAATTCTAAGAACCAAACAGAAATGCTGGAGATCAAAAGCACTGTAACAGAAATGAAGAATGCCTTTGATGGGCTTATTAGTAGACTGGACACAGCTGAGGAAAGAATCTTTGAGCTTGAGGATATCTCAACAGAAACCTTCAAAATGGAAAAGCAAAGAGAAAAAAAGGCTGGGAGGAAAAAAAAAAAAAAAAACAGAGCAAAATAGAACTGGGAGACAGCTACAAAAGGTGTAACATATGCTTAATGGGAATACCAGAAGGAGAAGAGAGAGACAGGAAGAGAGGAAATTTTTGAAACAATAATTTGTTTGACTGAGAATTTCCCCCAAATTAATGTCAGACACCAAACCACAGATCCAGGAAGCTTAGAGAACATCAATCAGGATGAATGCCGAAAACTGTATCCAAACTACCAAAAATCAAAGATAAAGAAAAATTCCTGAAAGAAGCCAGGGAAAAATGAAGAGAAAAGATGAGAATTAGGTCCAACTTCTCAGAAACTATGCAAACAAGGACAGAGTGGAGTGAAACACTTAAAGTATTAAGAGGGGAAAAAAAAAATCCCTCCAATTTAGAATTCTAGGTGGAAAATATCCTTCAAAAGTAAATGAGAAATACTTTCTCAAACAAAAATTGAGAGCATTTGTTGCCTTGCAAAAAAAAAAAAATGGTTTCTTTAAAAAAAAGTTTATTTATCTGGCTGCGTCAGGAGGGTCTTAGTCACAGCACACAAGATCTTCGTTGTTTCATGCGAGATCTTGTGTTGTGGCTGGAACGCCTGGCTTGGCTGCCCTGCTGCACGTGGGACCCTAGTTCCCTGACCAGGGATCGAACCTGCATCCCTCACACCGCAAGGTGGATTCCTAACCACCGGGAAGTCCCACAATGTTTTTTTAAAAATTCCTTAGAAAGAAGGAAAATAATAAAGTTCAGAAACCCACTTTCACATAAAGAAAGAGCGTGCACGGGAGAAAGAAAAATGAAGGCTATTTTAAAACTTATTTTTCTTATCTTTAATTGATCTAAGATAGTAGCTTGTTCAACCTAATAATACCAACAAAGTACCGTGTATACTTATTTGTGTGTGTGTACTTATGCATAAGTGAAATGAATGATGACAGCAAGGGACAGGAGGGAGGAATCAGAGTTAGTTTGCTAAGTACTTGCACTACTTGTGAAGTCGTAAAGTATTATTTGAAAGTGAACTTGGATTGGTTGTAAACATATAGGCCAAATTCTAGGGCAATCACTAAAAATAGAAGTATTAACTGATATGCAAAGAAAGGGGAGAATATAGAATTAAAATGCTCAATTAAAACCACAAGCGGCGGAAATGATAAAAGAGTCAATTCTCCAAGAAGACATAACAATCCTTTATGCGTACATGCCTAATAACAGAACATCAAAATATGTGAGGCAAAAACTGATGGACCTGCAAGGAGAAAGAGATAAACCCACCACCATATTTGGAGATTTCAATACCCCTCTATCAGAAGTTCATGAATCCAGCAGGCAGAAAAATCAGTAAGGCCACAGTTGAACTCAACAACATCAAACAATTGGATATAAGCAACATCTATTGACTGCTTCATCCAATAATGGCAGAACATAGATTCTCAAGTTCACATGGGACATTGCCTAAGATAGACTAAAATACATTTGGGGTTATAAAACACATCTTAATGAATGTAAAAGAATGGGAAGCACACAATGTCTGTATCAGACCACAGTGGAATTAAACTGGAAATCAACAACAGAAAGATAGCTGGAAAATCCCGAAATCCTTGGAGACTAAATAATACACTTCTAAATAGCACACAGATCAAGGAAGACATACCAAGAAAATTTTTTAAATACTCTGAATGAAATGAAAATTAAAACACAACTTATCAAAATGTGTGGGATGCAGTAAAAGCAGATCTTAGAGGGAAATTTATAGCTTTCAGTATATTAAAAAAGAAGAAAGATCTAAAATCAATCAACTAAGCTTCCACCTGAGGAAGCTAGAAAAAGAAGAGTAATTTAAACCCAAAGTAAGCAGAAAAAGGGGTTCCCAGAAGGCACTAGTGCAAAACAATCTGTCTGCCAATGCAGGACACACAAGAGATTCGGGTTCAATCCCTGGGTCAGGAAGATCCCCTGGAGAAGGAAATGGCAACCAACTACATTATTCTTGCGTAGGAAATCTCATGGTCAGAGGAGCCTGGTGGGCTACAGTCCATGGGTCACAAAGAGTCGGACACGACTGATCACATACACACACACCACAGCAGAAGAAAAGATACAATAAAAATGTGTGGAAATCAGCGGACTTTAAAACAGAAAATCAATAGAGAAAGTCAATGAAATAAAAATCCAGTTCTCTGACAAGATCAATAAAATTCATAAGCTTCTTACCAGTCTAACTAAGAAAAGAGGACTCAAGATTACTATTATCAGAAATTAAACAGGAGGCAGCCTTAAAGATCCCAGGGACATTAAAAGGATAATAAATATTATGAACAACTCTGCCAACAAATTTGATAACCTTGATGAAACGGATCCATTCCTTGAAAGACACAATCTGCAAAACTCACGCAAGAAGACGGAGACAGTTCAAATAGGCCTTTATCTGTTAAAGAAATTGAGTCAATAATTATTAACTCCAAATAATAATCAACCTTTCAAAATAGACAGCACCAGACCCAGATGGGTTCACTGGTCAATTCTAGCTATAAATTCCATTTCTTCAGTAACTATGGAGCTATTCAGGTTAACTCTTAACTCACTTCACAAGTTTGCTGTTACTGAGGAATGGATCCTGTGGGCTGCACTGGGAGGTCTCACGTCATTACCAGGAAGTTGCCTGGGGCAGTGGCATGAGAGATGCGAGGAGAAAAAAGAAAAAGAATGTCTCTCCTCTCTCTAGGCTTTAGGAGGTCCCTTTCCTGCTCCTCCAGCGGGAACCAGAAGATTTCTCCTGGGCTTCTCACTGTTCCTGCCAACACCAATTCTTGGTTTCAGGCTGTCTTGTGCTCAGACTGGAGGACACTGTAGGAAAAAAATAATGGGTAGACTCACCACTGGTTCGGTGGTGCTCCAACTTCTTGTCTTTTTTTTTTTTCCAATGTTCCTACTAATATTGACTTTTCAGAGTCCTCAGATAGCTGTTCCATGTATTCTGTCCAGGTTTTACAGCTGTATTCAGTAGGAGAGACAGGGTGGAGTGCACTTACTCCATTTTACCCAGAACCAGAGCCTAAAGATTTCTTTAGACATATGAAATTGAAAAAATTAATCATCAGCAGATCTTCACTTCAAAAAAAAATGTTAAAGGAAGTCTTTCAGACAGGAGAAAAATGATACCAGATGGAAATATGGATGGACATAAAGAAAAGAAGAGCATCAGAAATGGTAAGTGTGTGGATAAACATGAAAAAATCTTTTTCTTCCTTTTTATATCTTTTCAAAAGGGAATTGACTACTTAAAGCAGAAATAGTAACAATGTACTGCAGCAGTCATAACATGTAGAAGCAAAATATCTGACAACAGAAGCACAAAGGTGAAGGGGAAAAATAGAAACACAACACTGCAAGGTTCTTAGACTACATTTTTAAGTATATAATGTTACTTGAGGGTAGATTAATAAGTTAAAGATGCACACACTGTCATAAAACATCACTAAATAATAAAAAGCTAAGAGTTATACCTAATAAACTAATGAATGAGATCATTTAAAATCATAAAAAATGTTTGATTAATTCAAAAGAAGGCCGAGAAAGAGGGAACAGGGAACAAAGAACAGATGGGTCAAATACAAAACAAATATCAGGAGAGCAGATTTAGGTCCCACCATATCAATAATTATATAAAATGTAAATGGTTTATAGGATGAGTGACAAACTATGACCTGCAGGCCAAATGCGGCCTGCAGCATGTTCTTACATGGCCCTCAAGCTAAAAATGGTTTGTCCATTTACAAAGCATTGTGGAAAAGAAAGCAAAGAAGAAAAAAAAAGGAAGCGAAGGAGTATGTGGCAAAGACCATATGCAGCCCACAAAGCCTAATTTATTTATTTCCAGTCCTTTACAGAAAATGTTCTTCAATGTTCTTTTCAACTCCAGTTAAAAGTTAAAAGGCAGAGGCAGAGTTAAAAGGCATCTTCTCCACGGCAAGAAGCACTGTGGTCCTGAGAGGACTGGGGGCACCCTTGCTGCCTTCTCTCTATCTCCTTGCCATTTGATGCTAAAGGAAGAAGTCATCAGGAATAGTGCGTTGCAGAGCAGAGAAACTGAAGTCTGGCTTTCTAATCAGGGACAAGGAAGACGAGGAGTCACGAGCTGGAAAGTATCAGTGAGATTGCTGAGAAAAAGGAACTCGAGAGAACAATTTGGGGGAACTCCCAGGCAGTCCAGCGGTTAGGCTCTGAGCTTTCACTGATGAGGGCCCAGGGTTCAATTCCTGGTCAGGGAACTAAGATCCCACTAGGGGTGTGGTGCGGCCAAAAAGAAGAAGAAAACAACTTGGTAAAGTTGTATATATATGAACCCCTGGGCTCATGTCTGAGCTTTGTGTGTGGGTCTGGCCCTAGATAGTACAGACTTTGAGGAATAAATTATGGGACAGACCACTGCCAATCACTGCAACCAACTGAGTATTACCCCAGCAACACAAGACTGTTTTAATACTTGAGTATTAATTAATGCAGCCTAAAAAAGAAAGCACATATGATCATATCAATGTATGTATTGGACAAGATTCAACATCCATTCTAGATAAAGTGAAAGTTAAGTTGCTCAGTCGTGTCCGACTCTTTGCAACCCCATGGATTGTAGCCCACCAGGTTCCTCCATCCATGGAATTTTCTAGGCAAGAGTACTGGAGTGGGTTCCCATTTCCTTCTCCAGGGGATCTTCCCAACCCGGGTCTCTCGCATTGCGGGCAGATGCTTTACCGTCTGAGCCACCAAGTGGGAATTCCTATCCATTCTGGATAAATTCTCGTCAAAGTAGGAATAGAGGACTTGCCTATGGTCCAGTGTTTAAGACTCCACACTTCCAAAGCTGGGGAATCGGGTTTGATTCCTGGTTGGGGAAGTAAGATTCTCACATACTGCAAGGTATGGCATGGCCAAAAAATTAAATTAAAAAAAATTTTAAATATGTTTTTAAGTCTTAAAAAAAAAAAGACAGGTATAGAAAGGAACTTCCTCAACCCGATAAAGGGTATCTATAAGTTATCCAGAACTAAAATCATACTTGGGGCTTTCCTGGTGGCTCAGACAATAAAGAATCGCCTGCAAAGCAGGAGACCTGGGTTTGATCCCTGGGTTGGGAAGACCCCCTGGAGAAGGGAATGGCAAGACCCATTCCAGTATTCTTGCCTGGAGAACTCCATGGATAGAGAAGCCTGGTGTGCTACAGTCCACAGGGTTGCAAAGGGTCGGACACGACTGAGTGACTAACACTTTTATTTATCAAAATTATACTTGGGGGCTTCCCAGGTGGCACAGTGGTAAAGAATCTGCCTGCCAATGCAGGAGACGTGAGTTCCATCTCTGGATTAGGAAGATCCCCTGGAGAAAGAAATATCAACCCACTCCAGTATTCTTGCCTGGGAAATTCCACGGACAGAGGAGCCTGGCAAGCTACAGTCCATGTGGTCACTAAGAGTTGGACATGACTGAGCAACTGAGCAAAATTACACTTGGTAAAGGATTGAATACTTTCCCTAAATTCAAGAACAAGATAAGAATGTTTACTCTTACCACTTCTATTCAACATTGTATTGGAAGACCAAGGCAAGATAATAAAAAAAGAAAAAAAATAAAGGGCATACAGTTTGGGATGGAAGACTTTAAATTGACCCTATTTATGGAACATATGATTGTCTCCAAAGAAAATTCCAAGAAATCCACCCCTCAAAACTCCTAAAACTATAAATAAATTTATAAAGATGGAAACATACAATTTAAAGTCTGTGCAGTAGCAGCAAACCATTGGAAAACTGAAATCTCAAAAACAGTACCAATTATAATAGTACCCAAACAAGAAACCCTATCTCTCAGTAAAGCTACAGTTAAAAAAAGACAGTGTTTGGAAAAGGAAAAGGTAAACCATAGAATGGAAGAAAATCTTCACAGTATCTATAGGTGACAGTGGACTTATACACAGCTCAATAATAGAAAAACAATCTGATTTTTAAAACTGGGCAAAATGATTGGCTGCCTCTCAAAAGAAGATGTATAAAAGGCAAATAAGCATATGAAACATGCTCAACGTCATTAGTCATTAGGGAAGTCCATATTAAGACAAAAATGCATTAACCATTAAAACTGTTAATATTTTGTAAACTGACCACACCTATTATTAACAGTATATGAAGCAACTGGAACCATCACACTGGCAGGAATGTAAAAAGCACAGCCACACTGTAAAACACTTTGACTCTTTTCTTTTTTCTTTTCATTAAAGATAAGTTGTTTGTTTATTTTTGATGTGGATTTTTTAAAAGTCTTTATTGCATTTGTTGCAATATTGCTTCTGTTTTATGATTGGGTTAACTCCCTGACCAGGGATCGAACCCACACCCCCTGCACTGGAAGGCAAAGTTTTAACCACTGAGCCACCCAGGAAGTCCCTGACTATTTCTTACTAAATTAAACAAACAGTCAACAAGTCTCATTCCTGGGCAGGTATCCAAGAGAAAAGAAAGCATATATTTGAGCACAGCCTTATATATAAATGTATACAGTAACTTTGTTATAAAAGCTTGAAACTGCAAAGAACCCAAATGTCCATTAAAAAGTGAATGAACTAAGAATTATGACATATCTTTACAGTGGAATACCACCCACCAGTAAAAAGGAAGAAATTCCTGATTTATGCAATGATACGAATGACTCTCAAGAACACGCTACTGGAAGAGTCACGTCAGTGTGGCAGAGTAAGGAACTCCAAAATTCCAGCCTCAATAAAAGCAGTAAAATAGGCAAAAATGTCAGAATCGCTTTTTTGCAATTGTGGAAATTAAACAAAGGAGCACTTATTCAAGAAAACTGGGAACACTTATTAAAGAAAACCAGCTGAATTTCAGCAAGACAGCAAGCTTTGTGGTGTATAATCTTACCCCAGTCTCATCTTCTACTCTCCAACTCAGTGGTAGTTTTGAAAATAATAACCCATATTGGTGGTGGTGGAGGGAGCAGAACAGACCTCATTCACACACACACACACACACACAAAAACGTAATTATTTGTTTTGACCAATCCTGTGGTTCCCTGTAAGATCAACTCGGAAGGCTTGTCTTCATTTTGCCTAACTAAGAACTGGCCCAGGGTTAGAGAGCCCGGGTGTGGGTGGGGGGTGTTTATTAAAAACATTTATAGGCAAATGTTTTAGTCACTGCTGCCTGAGGCACTGGACAAAAGTTGAGGCAAACAATAGCCTAACCAAAAGTCTTTTTTTTGGGAAAGGCTGGGGAATGAGATGTCTACATGGATTTGAAAGTTCTGATCTATTTATGGGGATCGAGTAGGTAATATACATACCACGGAGGATGCATACCAAAAACAGACCTGAAAAGCAATAATTACAAATCTATTAATATGTTGATGGACACCCAATGGATAAAAACGCAGTTTGAACAAGAACCACGTAAGTGGAGGGTAATGAAGCTATCTGGAGCAAAAATTTTTGTATGCTATTGAAATTAAGTTAGCATTAATGGAAACTAGGTTATTACAAATTAAAATGTTCATTTTAATCTCCATGGCAACCCCAAATAACTGAAATAATATGTATTTAAAGGAACAAGAAATTAAAGTGATACACAAGACACTCCATAAACACAAAGGAAGGTAGGAATGGAGGAACCCAGGGACAAAAAGACGAACAACATAAAGAAAACAAATAGCAAAACAGCAGAAGCAAGACCTTCCTTATCAGTAAATACATTAAACTAAATGGATTACACTCTTATTAAGAGACTTAAGACTGGCAGAATAGATATAAAAATAAATAAATAGCTTTAAGAGCATGTTAAAAGATATTCCATGCAAACAGTAACCAAAAGAGAGATGGAGTGCCTACACTAAATTCAGACAAAACAGACTTTAAGAAAAAAAAAAATTGTTGGGACTTCCCTGGTAGTCCAGTGACTAAGATTCTGTGCTCCCAATGCAGGGGGCCAGGGTTTGACCCCTGGTCAGGTAACTAGATCCCACATGCTGCAACTAAGACCCTGCACAGCCAAATAAATAAATAAATATTTTTTAAGAGAAAAAAATGTTACTAAAGACACAGAAGGACATTACAAAATGATAAAAAGATCGATACATTAATAAGATATAATAATTGTTAGCATATATACCTAAAAACAGAGCCCCACACAAAGCAAAGCAAAAACTGAAAGAATTGATGGAAAAAAATAAGCAGCCCAACTATGATTCCTTTCTTTAGGTATTTCTTTCTTTCTTATTTTTCTTTTTTTGCCACGTGGCTTTCAGGATCTTAGTTCTCTGATCAGGGATTGAACCCAGGGGATTCCTTTATTAGATATTCCAATATTCCACTTTTAATAATGGAGAGAACACTAGACAGAAGGCCATCAGGATACAGAATATACACCAACTAGAGCTAATGAACACCTGTAGCACATCTACCTAACAGCAGGAAGATACACATTCTTCTCAAGTGCACATAGAACGTTCTCCAGGATAATTGATATATTAGGCCATAAATATATTTTAATAGGCTGAAATAATGCAAGTAGGTTTTCTGACCATAATGGGGTGAAATTAGAAATTAATAACATTTGGAAAATTGATAAATACACAGGAATTCAACAACACACTCTTAAATAAAGTGGATCAAAGGAGAAATCACAAAGAGAACTAGAAAATGTTGTGAGATTAATGAAAACAAAAACAACATACCAAAACTTTGGAGATGGAGCAAAAGTAGTGCTATAAATGAGGGAAATTTACAGCTATAAATGCCTAAATTAAAAAGGAGAAAAGATCTCAAATCAACAACCTAGTATTCTACATTAAGAAATGGGTGGAGGGCACTTCCCTGGAAGTCCAGTGGTTAAGACTCCAAGCTTCCACTGGAGTGGGGTGTGGGTAGGATCCCTTGTTGGGGAACTAAGATCCTGCATGCCACGCAGCCCGGCCCGAAAAGGAAAAAAGAAACTAGGGGGAGAAAGAGCAAACCAAACCCAAAGGACTCAGGAGGAAGGAAATAATAAATATTAGCATGGAAATACATGAAACAGAGACAAGAAAGTCAATAGAGAAAATGAACAAAGCCAAAAATTGGTCATTGAAATGATCAACAAAATTGACAAACCTTTAGCCAGACTGATGAAGGAAAAAAGGAAGAAGACTCAAATTATTGAACTCAGGAATAAAAGAAGAGACACTAATATAGATCTTACAAAAATACAGAGGATTATAAGAAAATACTATGACAACAAATTAGATAACCTAGATGAAATGGAAAAATTCCTAGAAATGCACAAACTCCCAAGAGAGACTAAAAAAGATAAAGCAAATCTGAAAAAACATGTAACAAGAAATTGAGTTACTAATCAAAACAGTTTCAACACAGAAAAGCCCAGGACAAGATGGTTACATTGTTTAATTTCACCAAATGTTTAAAAAGAATTAACACCAATCTCTCACAAAGTCTTCCCATAAAAGAGGAGAGAGGAGAACACTTCCTAAGCCATTCTGTGAGGCCAGTATTTTGCAGATACCAAAGCCAGACCAAACTATCACAAGGAAAGAAAATTACAGACCAATATTCCTTATGAAAATAGAAGGAAAATCCTCAATAAAATATTAGAAAACTGAATCTAGCAGCAGACGAAGATGATTATATGCTGTGATCTGGTGGGATTTATCCTAGGAATGCAAACTTAGTTCAGTACACAAAAATCAACCTGTGAAATGTTCCATATTAACAAAATAAAGGGGAAAACACAAAATAAGCTCAATGAATGTAAAAAAAAATTAACGAAATCCAATACCCTTTCCTACATTAAAACACTCAACCAACTAGAAGTGGAAGTGATTCCTCAATCTGATAAAAGCCATCTATAAGAAACCCAGAGGCAACATAATATTTCATTGTGAAAGACTAAAAACTTTTCTTTCCTAAGATAAGGAACAAGACAGGAGTATCTGTTCTTACCACTTCTGTTCAACATTGTATTAGAGGTCCTAGCCAGGACAGCAAGGCAAGAAAAAGATGCAGAGGCATCCAGATTAGAAAAGAAGTAAAAAAAAGAGAGAAAGTAAAGAAGTAAAACCACATCTGTTTACACATGACATGACCTTATTCACAGAACGGATGTGAATTTATTTCTACAGAGTGGATGAACCTTGAAAATGTTATGGTAATTGAAATGAGCTAGACACAAGAGACCACATACTGTATGATTTTGTTAACATGAAATATCCAAAATAGTCAAATCCATGGGGACCAATAGTAGATTAATGATTGCCAGAGGCTGGAAAATGGGAGAACGTGGAATGACAGTTTAATGGGTATTGGGTTTCCTTTTGGACTGATGAAAATGAAACTGGACAGTGGTGACAACTGCACAATATTGTGAATGTACTAAATGCCACTGAATTTTAAAATGGTTAAGATGGTAGATTGTATGTTCTGTGTATTTTACCACATTAAAAACGTTATCAAGGGACTTCCCTGGTGGTCCAGTAGCTAAGACTCGACACTCCCAATAAAGGGGGTTGGGGTTCAATCCCTGGTCAGGGAACTCACATGCTGCAACAAAGATTGAAGATGCTGTGTGCCACAACTAAGATCCAGTGCAATGAAATAAGAAAAAAAAAAAAAACTTTAAGTGACCAATAAGAAATCACAGTAAAAAAGTGAGAGTGAAAAAATTGGCTTAAAATTCAACATTCAGAAAACTAAGATTATGGCATCCGGTCCCATCACTTCATGGCAAATAGATGGGGAAACAATGGAAACAGTGACAGACTTTATTTTGGGGGGCTCCAAAATCACTGCAGATGGTGACTGCAGCCATGAAATTAAAAGACGCTTACTTCTTGGAAGAAAAGTTATGACCGACCTAGACAGCATATTAAAAAGCAGAGACATTACTTTGCCAACAAAGGTCCGTCTAGTCAAAGCTGTGGTTTTTCCAGTAGTCATGTATGGATGTGAGAGTTGGACTATAAAGAAAGCTGAGCGCCAAAGAATTGACGCTTTTGAACTGTGGTGTTGGAAAAGACTCTTGAGAGTCCCTTGGACTGATCCAACCAGTCCATCCTAAAGGAAATCAGTCCTGAATATTCATTGGAAGGACTGATGCTGAAGCTGAAACTCCAATACTTTGGCCACCTGATGCAAGGAACTGACTCATTGGAAAAGACCCTGATCCTGGGAAAGACTGAAGGCAAGAGGAGAAGGGGACGACAGAGAATGAGATGGCTGGATGACTGACTTGATGGACATGAGTTTGAGTAAGCTCTGGGAGTTGGTGATGGACAGGGAAGCCTGGTGTGCTGCACTCCATGGGGTCACAAAGAGTCAGACGCGACTGCGTGACTGAACTGAACAACTGAACTGAAGAAAAGAAACAGACAAGGCACAGACTTGGAAAAAAATATACTTGCAAGACATATATCTGACAAACAACTTGGATCCAGAACATATAAATACCTCCAAACAATTCAACAATAAAAGATTAAAACCCAATTTAAAAAACAGGCAAAATACCTAAGCCTTAGACACTTCTCAAGTGAAGTTTTATAAATGATAACAAGTTGAACACAATTGTCTGCAGGAAAATGCATTAAAATCAAGAGATACCACTATATATCTATTAGAATGACCAGACTGAAAAAGGATATGTGAATATATGTATACATATCCTTATGTGTATATATATGTGTGCATATATATGTGTGTGTGTGTGTGGATATATATATATATATATATATATATACAGCTATATATATATATAGCCCCCTGGTGTCTCAGATGGTAAAGCATCTGCCTGCAATGTGGGAGACTCAGGTTTGATCCCTGGGTTGGGAAGATCCTCTGGAGAAGGAGATGGCAACCCACTCCAGTACTCTTGCCTGGAAGATTCCATAGATGGAGGAGCCTGGTAGGCTACAGTCCATGTGGTAGCAAAGAGTTGGACACGACTGAGCAATGTTACTTTCTTTCTTTCTATACACACACACACACACACACACACACATATGCTATATGCTTCCACTTCTAAAGGATGAAATTTAAACAACGACAGTACCACTCTTCTTTATTGTTAGGGAGAACATAAAAAATAGGAAAACTGTGAGGAAAGTTCTGACCATTTCTTGTTTGGTTGAGCATACACTTTTCTCATCACCCAGCCATTCTGTTCCCAGTTGCTCTAGAGAATATTCTAAAATGACAGAAATTGTCTCTACTTTGACTGATGTTATGTACTGAATGTTTGTGTCTCTCCAAACTTCATTTGCTGAAGCCATAACCTCCAAGGTGCTGGCATTTAGAGATAAGGCTTTGGGGAGGTAATTAGGTTTAGATGAGGCCATGATGGTGGGGCCCCCAGAATGTGATTAGCAACCTTATAAGAAGAACAAGACCAGAGCACTCTCCCTTTCTAATGAGGACACAGCAAGAAGATGGCCATCTGCACACCAGGAAGATGAACCTTCCTAAGAACCAAATCCACTGGCACTCTGATCTTGGACTTCCAGCCTCCAGAACATGAGAAATAAGTGTCTAATATGTAAGCCAACTCATCTATGGTATGGCTTATCAAGACAGTTGGGCTGTGGGTCATATAAGTGTATTTGTTAAAGCTCATCAAATCACACGCTTAAGATGTGTGCATTTTCTATACTAAACTTTATCTTAAGTAAATGTAAAGGCATATTGAACACCAATTAATAGGTTTTCCTGTTAAGGTGGTATGGGTTACCAACTCTAAAACGATTTCTCTGAGCAAATAAATATAAAATAGGAGGTAGTATTTTTTCATTGTTGGAGGGGAGCATACATACATGGAAAGTAGAAGTCTAGAAGTTTGGTTTAACCAAACTAGGTTGCTGGACAAGAAGTGAGTGCATCAGTATGAACTCACAGTTTTTAATGTGTGTGTCTGTGTTTGTGTATTTATCTGTGTGTGTGTGTCTGGGTAGCTGGAGATTACATGATAAAGCAAAAGGGGTAAAATGTAAACAAGCAATGACTCCAGGTTTAAAAAAATACATATTGCAGGTGAGTTTCTTGTACTTCTTTCAGCTTTTCTGTAAGTTTTAAATTATTTCTAAATAAAAAAGTCTCAAAAACCAATAAAGCAAACAGGTGAAAGTAGCCTATAGGGATGCAGAGAGTGGAGATGCTTTGGAGAACCCCACTACTACTACCCAAGGATGCTCGGGAAGGGAAATCCGCTTAAGACATGAAGCTCTGTGAGCATCCACACGCTCACTGCATCATCCCTTCCAGAATCAAGAAGAAATGCCACGTGGATTTTCCCACTTGGAAGAGGCAGTGGCGGCGGCAGCCTGACAGAAAGAAAAGAGGGCAGGCCGGGAGCCAGGGCACCTGGACCCGTGTTCCAGCTCGCTGTGGCCTCACAGGATGGCCCCGGTCCCCTGGACCTCACCGTCCTGTCCACACCGCGAGGTGGCCAGACTCTCCAGTCACCCTGTTTTCACCACTCTGGTTGGCCCTGAAGCCAGAATGGCGCGCGCCAGCAGCTCAAAGACCTGCTGCAGCCCCCGTGGGGGTTTCGACTTTCCAAGAATGAGTCTCTCCTCTTGCACAGGCCGCCTCTTGGAACGCCAGGCCCTTAGCAATTTCCCTGCCTTGTCCTGAGGCCAGCCTCGAGCTCGTGATGTGATTTTCCAGGCCAAAGCATCTACTTACCCTTGGAGCCTCCAGCTCCAACTCGCCCCTGTCACAGTCTCAGGACAGCCTGCCCCGGCTCAACAAACGTGCGGCTGCACCCCCTCCAGGGTGCTGGCCACAGAGAGATGCGTGACCCCAAGGCCTAGGACTCATCAGGCTACATGACTGGGGAACAAGATTCACCTGCTGGCTCTGTCTGCTCACACCCAGGAGGCCCAGAGGCTCACTTTGCAGGCTCCAGCCTTCCCAGGCTAGAGAGAACATTCCTTTTGCTCACTGAACACATTTTTATGGGGTGTTCTGGGTTGGGTGAGCACACACAGACCCAGCGAGCTTACATTCCAAACAGGCAAGAATGTACACTTGGGCGTGGGGAGAGGTGGTCTGCAGGAGGGGAGGTAGGAGCTACTCATGTTTTCCTAGGCTGAAAGAGGAGAAAGGAGGTTTGGCCCCTGAGAACAGGAAATGCAAAGGCCCTGAGGCCATGTCAAGTTCAAAGGATGGAAAGAGGTCAGTTAGCAGGAGTTAGAAGGGGCTGGATGTGCAGGGAGGTCAGATGCGCTTGTCATTCAAGGGGTGACAGGAGTATACATTTGCATTTGCCAAGGTTCCCTGACTACAGAGCTGAGGGGGTACAGAGGAGAGAGGGTGCCCCCCGCCCTTAGGAGCTAGTATAGATAAGTAGGTGACGGAAGTGGGAGCTCAGACAGGTGAGTTCTCCCCGCAGTAGCAACAGAAGGTGGCATCTGAAGGCGGTTCCATTAGGCTCTCACCTGCCTGGGGACGCTCTGTGGACCATGTGGGCCAGAGCAGCCTCTCTTCCTCTCTGGGGGCCCTGACCCCAGCAGGACAACTGGTCTTCTCTGAGATCTGATATTTGGCAGCTGCAAGGAAGACTGTCCTTCCTTTTGTACTGAGAAGTTGAAGGACAGTGTTTGGGGCTGTCAGACGCCAGCCTCCCCGAGGGAGACCAGCTCACAAGGGGAGCCACAGTCAAAAGTTGGAGAGAGAGAAACCTGATCACGTAATTTCCACTCTGGCCACGCCCTTAGACTTCCCAGCTATACGGGTCAACGACTTCATTTCCTGCTGAAGTCATTTGAGTAGAGTTGCTTCCCAGGTGGCTCAGTGGTAAAGAACCCGCCTGCCAATGCAGGAGATGTGGGTTCAGTCCCTGAGTTGGGAAGAGCCCCTGGAGAAGGGAATGGCAACCTGCTCCAGTATTCTTGCCTGAAAAATCCTATAGACAGAGGAGCCTGGTGGGCTACAATCCATGGGGTCGCAGAGTCAACCTGGATTAGCAGCTAAACAACAACAAGAAGTCACTTGCTTGCTGGCATCCATGGGAAACTGGGTGAGGTGGACTGTAAGTCTCCTCCCAGGGACTTCCAGGGGTCCAGTGGCCAAGAATCCAAATTCTCAAAATCCCACGTTTGATTCCTGGCCAGGGAACTAGATCCAGCAAGCCACAACGAAGAGCAAAGATCCCATGTGTCATAACTAAGACCCAGCGCGGCCAAGTAAACAATTTGTTTTAAGGCCCCTCCCAGCCAGGCGCTTGGACAGGTAGTGCTGCCCAGGGCCCCCTCTGCTCTCCTCTTCTGGTCCTGCCCTCTCCAGGGCCAACCCATCCACTCCAGCTTTGATGGCGGTCAACTTGCTGTGGACTCGGGGAGCAGACAGTATGATACATCTTCCCCAGCGCGGAACCCTGGGACGACTCTGCGTACCTGGACTTGGTAGGCTCTCCTGCTCAACAACTGGCTATTGGCCCCTTTTTGGAGGACAGCCCTTGGCCTGCTGGAGGCTTCCCTGCGCTTGCAGAGAGTGAGACACTAAGCGACCTTCCCATCCGTCGCTACCACAATCCCTAACCGCTGGCTGACACCGGCAGAAACCACCACTCTCAGAAACAATCATTCTGATGCCAGCCTCAGGCCAAGAAACCTAAGTACACTCCAGAGTCCCCTCAGGGGAAGGCTGCTGGGGCTCTGCCTGAGACCACACTTTTTATTGCTTGATTCCATCTTCTGTGCTGTCTTACGTCCCCCACCACTGCTTCCCAGGCTCCCGTGGGAGCACCTCCTTAATAAATCATTTGCACAGAAATCTGCATCTCAGGGTCTGCTTCTAAGAAACCCAACCTCAGACAGCTCCCAAGCCTGAAACTCCAGATCTAGATGTTTACTGCAAACCCCAATCTGTTTATCCAAACTCCTCTGAGAATGTCCAGCTGGCCAGGCCACCCAACTCCATAATCCCCATCCTCTTCGATCCCACGCCTCCTCCTCCTATTTGCTACCCACATTGTCAAAGCCTCATCCTCACCCTCCATCTACAATATCCAGTTCCCCTCCATTCTGTCAATCTTCTTCACCACAGTTCAAGGTCAAATATCTGGACTTGATATCTGTGACCCCCTCCACCATGGCTCCCCGTCGTTAAAGATAACAACATCTGGCCACGGTGTTTGAGACCCTCCAGGTCTCACTGATGTCTGCTGCTCTGAACCCTGCCTCTGGCTGGGCACAGGAAACACAGAGTGGATGGAGCTGAGTCCAGCCCGGGCATGACCCTGGGAAGACATCCTCCCCCAAACCAGCCCTCTCTCCTCCTCCCCACCGCAGCCAGCAGCCTCTCTCCTTCATTTAGGAAAAAAGAATTTTCATAATTCAATTATTTAGAATTTTCTGGCACTCCGTTTCACAATCCGATCTCTGTGGCTCTGTTTACCACTGGGTGTTTGTATTTTGACGGTTTCTAGCTGGGCTCTGGGCAACTCAACATTTCAACCATCAGATGTGTCCTCTTGTGTCCTCTGGTTGTGTCTCCTTGGACTTCTTCTCAGAGCCTTCATGTCTGGCAACGGGCTTCCTGGGTAACATCGTCAAGCAACCATCTGGATGTCTTTAGACGGGGACCGGGGCCGGAAATCAATCTACAGGGTTGCCACTGCCGCCTCCCCCAGCCAGCACTCCTGTGGGCCATCTGAGTCACGGCAGGCCAGCATTCCTAGCTTGCTCCCACCCGGACACATGAGCCTCCTCATGTGGGGTCCAGAAGGACCACTCACCATGCACCTGCCTGGTACCGCATCCTCCCGGCTCCATCACTCTGGCTCAGGTCTTTCTCACAGGAAACTTACATCAAACGAGAAACAGAAAGAAGCAACGTGACAAAGTGCTTTTTATAGTCCACAAAGTACTTTCGCATGTCTGCAGCCCATTGTGCCTGTGAGAAGTCCAGGAGGTAGGCGTGATTATAACCATCTCCACTCAGAAATGAGGAACTTGGGGGCTTGGAGAGAGGCTGCAGGATGCCTCTCTATCTCAGCTAGACAGCAGTGGGGGTGCAGGAACCCCAACTCAACCTTTGGCCTCCAATTGCTATGCTTTTTTCTGAAATAAACAGATACATAAATACAACCAGGTGTGCCTCATGAGTGCTGAACCACACAGACTGCAGTACTGACCTGGCATCCATGGGGTTACTGTGGTCCAGGGAGGTTTCCTAGGGGGGTGGCCCAGAGTTGGACCACACATTGGCAAGGAACTGGAGGAGCAGAGGGGAGGCTCAGACCTGGAGACAGGCAAGCGAGATGGCGGTAACTCACACGTGTGCCTTCCCGCATGTCCTACGGAGGGGCTTCCGCCCCCTCACACAGGCAGGCAGTCACTTCTCTCTCTCCATTTGCCCTTCTGGGAAACTGAGGCTCAGAGATGCAAGGACATGGGTCAGGTCACCCAGGCCGTGGAGGGCAGGAGCCAGGCCAGGAATCCAGAGAGTGGGAAGAAGCTGGGCCCTCCCGGCCTGGCCTGGGCGCCAGTCAGAATTCTAAGGAGGGGACAGGGCACAAGAAGGAGCTGTGGGGACCCAGGCCTGGGCCGAAGGCTGCAGAGCAGGGACCTTACCGATGAGGGGCAGCGGGCCGGCGTCAGCACCGCCGAGTGGGCAAGTGGCTCTGGCTCGATTCCAACATCGGCTTTGCCACACCCTCTCTGAAGCCTTTCTGGTGAGCTGGCAGGATGAACAGATAGACAGGGAGACGGCCTGAGCCGGTTCCCATCCTTCCAAGAGGAAGTGGCCGCTCTGCTCACCACAGGGAGTGGGGTCCCAAGCCCCTCAGCCATTCGGTTCTGCTTCGTTCAGCCTCATTCTGCGTTATTTTTTTGGCCTCTGAAACTGCTGGGGGAGGGGCGGGGAAGGAAGGTTTGTTTCCAATTGGTTTCAGAAGGCTGGAGCGAGACCTCTGTTTTCCCAAGGCACAACAGAGACGGTCTGCATTAGGGCAGAGAGCGTGAAATCCTCTCTAAGAGGTTCCGTGTGTCACCGGATGGAGCTGGGCCTCACCATGACCATGTCACATTCAGGTCGTTTCCCTGGATCAGAATGGAGAACTCCATCCTGCCAAGCTCCCCTGCCTGGCCCCAGAGGGACAGCACGATGGCCCAGGACAGACCATGGGGACACCAGCTGCCAATCCCACAGTGCTTGACATTTTTGGAGTCAGCTGGAACTAGCTTGGGCTCTTCACTTTGGCCCTTCCTCCCCCAGGAAGCCTGCCCTGACTGCTGCCACCCACAGGATCTCACAGCATGGCACGCACCAGCCTTGGCTCAGGGAAACATCATTGCCGTTTATTCCTGGTCAGACACTTCACTGTAGCTGCCATATTGTAGAATTTTATAACTGTCTTCCATTATGTTTTCTTATCATGTGTCATTAATTCTTTCAACTACTCATCCAACACACCCTCATCAGATGGTTATTTGAGGCTAGCCACGGGGGTCTGGTGGAGAAGGGAATGGCTACCCACTCCAGTATTCTTGCCTGGAAAATCCTCATGGACAGAGGAGCCTGGCAGGCTACAGTCTGTGAGGTTGCAAAGAGTTGGACACAACTGAGCGACTAAACCACCAACACTGGGGCGGGGGGTCTGGGGTGTTAGGAACAAAGACATGGTTTAGACTTAGGCTTGCCCTCACGTTGCTCACCGGCTGATGAGAAGGCCAGACAGCTAAAGAGATGTTTAAAATTAAAAGGTGCAAGTGCTGGAACTTCCCTGGCGGTCTAGCAGCTAAGACTCTGAGCTCCCAATGCCGGGGGCCCAAGGTTCGATCCCTGGCCAGGGAACTAGAGCCCAGATGCTGTAACTAATTCACATGTGGCAACTAAAGATCCCACGTGCAACTGAAGATAGAAGATCCCACATGCTACAACTAAGACCTGGTGCAGCCAAATAAGAAAATGAAAATAATTTTTTTAAAGCTCGGAAAAAAAAAAAAGTGCAAGTGTTGATGCAACAGAAAAAAGGATCTTGGCATTGGGGGAGGTTTCCCAAAAGAGGTGATTTTTGAGCTGGGTTGGAAGGAGTAAGGGCTCCCCAGCATAGACAGAGAGGAGAAAAAGGATGGAGGCAGGGTGTGGAAGGGTGGGCTGGAATAAGTATAGTAATAATGACATGAATATCTGAGTATATACTAGGTGTCAGGTACTGTCCTCAATGCTTCATTTGTACTAATGTATTTAATGATCATGAATATCAGATAAAGTAGGTAGATGGGTGCTTATTTATTATTATCACCATGTTATGGATGAGGAGATAGAGGAACAGAGAGGTTAAGCAACTTGCCTAAGGTCACACAGCGAGCGAAGTGGCAGAGCTAGATGTTGGCCTCAGGGCAGTCTGGCTCCAGAGGCCTGCTCTTCACTGCGATCAGGGCCTGGCTCACCGAGATGTGTCACTGTGGTTCTCCCAGAGGGCTGTGGGCACATTGTGCTCGTGTTCGGTCCCTCAGTCGTGTCCGACTCTGTGACCCCATAGACTGTAGCCTGCCAGGCTCCTCTGTCTACAGGATTTTTCAGGCAAGAATACTGGAGTGGATTGACATTTCCTCCTCCAGGGGATCTTCCCCACCCAAGGATCGAACTTGGCTCTTGCATCTCTAGCACTGGCAGGTGGATTATTTACCACTGAGCCACCTGGACACATTAAAGCACAAATAAAGCTTTCCAGTTTCAAATGATCAATACCATCTCCCTCACACACACACACACACACACACACGTCGCGCCAATCTTCACTCACTGTCTCCTTATGATTCTCCTTTCCCCAACAAGGGCACAAGCCCATCATAACAGTGTCTGTCTCAAGGTACCCACCTCCCCAGCCCTGCCTTTATGACCCATCTAGAGATGAACCCAGCCCTGCAGTACTTGTTGGAGGAAAAGGTTGACTAAGGCCTCCCCACAAGTCACCTGAGCTGCCAAACACCCAGAGGCCAGCCAAGCGGTGAGCCCGAGTGTGAAATTTTCCAACCCGTTGCCCCCGCCGGCTTAGCCCTGAGTCCGGCTGCCCCAGGAAAGATGAGCTCACACAGGGTCTACCCAGCACCTCACAGACTCTGAACTGCAACCAGCGCTGGGGTCCCTTCCAAATCTCTTAACTCAAAAAACCTGTCTGTGAGCCCCAACCACGGACCGTGTCCGCCACGCACGATCGGTGCTAAGGAATGGCGCCCGGGGCTGGCTCGGCTGCAGCCCAGGCCCCGAAGCAGGGCCCAGGAGTGTGGCCTCGCAGCTGAGGCAGACACAGCCAGGGGCGGCTATGGGGACCATGGAGGGAACCTCAGGCCAAGCAGATTAGCAAAAGCAAGGCTAAGGGACAGAAGCCCAGCAACAATACTGAAAGGAGATGCTTGGGTTCAGGCCTGAACTGGGGCAGCAGCCATGAGGCTAGAGAGGAGTGGAGTGACCCCCAACCCCACCCCCAAAGACATTGGAAAGGCTCTGTGGATGGTGCTGGGGTTCTCCAGATTGGTTGCTGGGGAAAAGAAAGGTGACAGAGTGAAGGAAGTGGGGACGCAGACTTGTGCAGCTAAAGGAAAAAAGGAGAAGTTCTTGAGGTGTGTACCAGAGAGGAGAGAGAATGAGCTGAGGGATGGCAGAAAGGGAAATTGGGAAAGTGTGGACTGTGAGGGGTCTGGGGCCACCCAAGCAGAGATGTCCAACAAGCAGTTGCCCATTGGCCCACTTTTAGAAGGGAAGACAGAGCTGAAGGTCAAGTCTTGGATTCCATATTCATTTGAGAGTCAGGCTTTGGAAGAAAACGAGAGCACCAAGGTGAATAGCCAAACCCAATGGAAAAAGGGGTCCAGAAGGGTCTTGGAGGGGGAGCGTTCCAGCTGGGGATTAACAAGAGTTAAAGGACTAACAAATGAAAGTCAAGTGGAATGGAGAGAAGCCAGCAGAGAAAAGTCACAGAATTCTTGGGAGTTGCGGGGTTCAAGAAGCAGAAGGCCAAACCAGAGTTCAGATGGGGTAGGCACAGAGAAAAGGCCGCTGAGTACAGAGAGCAGGGCATTCCCCCCTACAAGAGTCCAGTGACCGAGAGAATCTTCTCTCAGACAAATGCCAAAGAGAAAAAAGTCCATGCATCGTATTAACCAAAATATGCATACAAGAATGTTCATAGCAGCTCTATTCATAACAGCTCCAAGCTGGAAACAACCCAGATGCCCATCAATTGATGAATGGATAAACAAATCATGATATAGTCACACAGTGGAATTGTTTCAGTAATGAAAAAGGAATGAATTTCAGCTAGAAGCAATAACATGGATGAATCCCAAAAACATTAGGCAGAGCAAGAATAGCCAGACTCAGAGGAGTACCTACTGCTTAACTCCATTTATAAGAAGTTCTGCAATAGGCAAAACTACCTACCAGTGATAAAGATCATAATGACAGTTACCTGAGAGAATGGGTAAGTCTCCTGGAAGGAATATGAAGGCGACTCCTAAGGAACTGAAAATATTCTAGGTCTTCATCTGAGTGGCAGCTGCATGAGCATATACATATGCAAAATTCATCAAGCGGTATATAGCTTTTTATAAATTTTTTAAATATTTTATTTATGTATTCGATTGTGCCAGGTCTTAGTTGCATCATGCACACTCTTAGCTGTGGCATGTGGGATCTGAGTTCCCTGATCAAGGATTGAACCCAAGCCCCCTGCATTGGAAGCATGAACTCGTAACCACTGGACCACCAGGGAAGTCCCTGTAAATTTTACCTGAATAAAAATGTAGAGTTAAGAAAAGGCAGAGACCAGGTGAAATCACAGAAAATGATGGAGTGGACCAGTTAAAGATTCAGTCCTTCCATTAAACAACCATAACTTGGCAAAAACGGACTTAATCAGTTTTTGGAGGACTCTGGAATCTAATCCAAAATTTACAGCTACCGGGAAGATGCTTAATGAAGAGAAAGGAAAACTGAATTTCAGCGAGAGAACACTGCGACATTTTCACCCACCTGACTCTCATTTCTCATTCTCCAGCATGGTAGCAGCTGTGGGGATGACATGACAGCCGGCATCCCTGATGTAACTGACTGATGATGGGGGCTAATATAAAACCTTGTTCTTGAAAACTGGAATTGCTTGTTTTGACCTGACTGGTGGGTCCCTGAAGAATGACTCAGAAGCTGACTCTTTTTATGCTCTCCCTCGTCAACACACACACACACACACACACACCCCTGGAGTGACTTTCCAGGCAGCATCTGTGGAAGGATTTAAAGTCATATATACTTCATGCCCTCCTGGGGCAAAGGGACAAGTGGGACAAATGGCTGACAGACCCAAAAAAAACTGGGAAGAAGAGAGAGAAGGATGGTTATTAGGGCAATAACAGCTGAGAAGGGCCACTGCACATACTGGGAAAAGAATGCAGTGTGCATGCCCAGGATGTAATGAATATACTCAGAAAAGACCTGAGATGTTGGGACTCCCCTGGTGGTCCAGTAGCTGACTCCAAGCTTCCAATGCAGAGGGCCCAGGTTCATTCCCTGCTGAGGGAACTAGATCCCACATGCAACAACTAAGAATTTGCATGCTGCAACTAAGAGTTCCCGTGCCACCAACTAAGGATCCTGCATGCTGCAACTAAAACCTAGCACAGCCAAAAATATCATTAAGTTCCACCTCTGATAACTCTGTGGGCTCTGCCCAAGCAGAAGGTGAGGACTAAGGTGGAGGTGAAAGCAGCATGGTTTAGTGCTGAAGGAATGCCTCAGCTCAGAGTAAAGCACAAAGACCAAGAGAGTACTACTATTTTTCCTTTTTGGTCCCAGGCATTTAAGGAAATCTGTCATGTCACCTGCTGACTACTGAGACAGTATAATAGAGACTTTAGAAACCACAAACAACAAGGAATATAGTATTTACAAAAATAGTTTAGACAAGTCACTAAACAAATGGACCAAAATAAACCTTGGGGAAGAGAGAAAATCTGATTTGCAGAGTTACTACATTATAGTATTCAAAATGTCCAGTTTTTAACAAAAATTATCAGGCATACAAAGAATCAGTAAAGTACAGTTCATTCATAGTAAAAAAATTAATCAACAGAAACCATACTTGAGGAAGTCTGGTCATTAGACTACTAGATAAAGACTTAAAATACAGTGTTTTAAATATATTCAAAGAACTAAAGGAAACTATAAACAAAGAACTGAGGACATCGGGAAAGCAATACATAATAAGAACATAACAAAGAGATAGAAAAATTTTTTAAAGGAACTGAATAGACATTCTAGAGCTGACAAAAGCAATGGCAACCCACTCCAGTACTCTTGCCTGGAAAATCTCATGGACGGAGGAACCTGGTAGGCTACAGTCTATGGGGTCATGAAGAGTCGGACACGACTGAGCAACTTCACTTTCACTTTTCACTTTCATGCATTGCAGAAGGAAATGGCAACCCACTCCAGTGTTCTTGCCTGGAGAATCCCAGGGACAGAGGAGCCTGGTGGGCTGCCATCTATGGGGTCGCACAGAGTCGGACACGACTGACGCAACTTAGCAGCAGCAGCAGCAGCAGAGCTGACGTGTGTGTGTGTTGTGTGTGTGTGTGTGTGTTTGTTTGTGTGTGTTTGTGTGTGTGTGTTTGTGTGTGTGTGTGTGTGTGTGTGTGTGTGTGTGTGTGTGTGTGTGTGTGTGTGTGTGTGTGTGTGTGTGTGTGTGTGTGTGTGTGTGTGTGTGTGTGTGTGTGTGTGTGTATACTTAAAGCTCCAAAAGAGAAAATTAACAAATAATTTTATACCCAGTAAAACTATCTTCCAAAAAATTTAGGCAAAATTAAGACATTCCAGATAAACAAAGCCTGAAGAAGTTCAATGCTAGCAGCCCTGCTCTATGAGAACATTAAAGGGAGTACTTCTGGTTGGAATTCAAGGACATTAGATGTAATCTGTGGCCATGTGAAGAAATAAAAAATTTTAGTAGAGGTAACTACCTGGGTAAATATAAAAGCCAATACTTTTATGATTCAATATTTGTAGACTCAAGTACATAAGTAAAAGGAAGGGAAAGAAAAAAAATTTTAAGGCAAACTGTAACTAAAAGAGTTGAAATGGTTAAACTAATATGAAATTTTAAAAATTTAAGTCAAAAACTGTTAACAACAAAGACATTAATTATTAATGAGAGGGTTAATTCATCAAGAAGATATAACAATTAAAAACATTTATTCACAAAATGGAAGACCTTCAAAATATACAAATCAAATATTGACAGAACTGAACAGAAAAATAGACAATTCTACATTAAAGTTGGAGACTTTAACAGTGCACTTGCGATAATGGATAGACTGGAATTTTCCTGGTGGTCCAGTGGTGAGAATTTGCCTGCCAATACAGGGGACATGGGTTTGATCCCTGATCTGAGAAGATTCCACATGCCACAGGGCAACTAACTCTGGGTGCCGGCACTGCAGAACCTATGAGCCGTAGCTACTGAGCCTGAATGCCACAGCTACTGAAGCCCGTGTGCCCTAGAGTCTGTGCTTTGCAACAAGAGAAGCCACCTCGATGAGAAGCCCACGCACCGCAACTAGAGAAAGCCTGCAGGCAGCAATGAAGACCCAGAGCAGCCAAAAATAAATAAATAAAGAGCCACATGTTGACTCTTAAAAAAAAAAGTCTAGACCATCTAGACAGAAGATCAATAAGGAAAAAGAGGACATGAACATTACAAAACAATCGGACTTAATTAGACCTACATAGAACACGCCAGTAAACAACAGCCAGAATACACATTCTTCTCTAGGGCACAGAGAACATCCCTCAAGATAGACCATATGTTGGGCCCAATGTGAGTTTCCGTAAATTTTAAAAGATTGAAATCATATCTTCTCTCACCACCACAGAATGAAGCTAGAAATCAGTAACAGAAGGAAAAGGGAACAAGTCACATATGTGGGAATTTACACAATCGTAAATAACCAATAGGTCAAAGAAGAAATCAAAAGGCCAATTAGAAAATACTTACAGATCATCCACGTGGGGATGTCCCAATTTCTCCGGCCGGGCCTAGGATGTGCCAGACAAGGGACGGGGGTTCCTGACAACCGGGGGGCTACCCTTCTCGCTCAGCCCGCCGGCCCTCGGAAATCCTGCCCACCCGCTGGCGGTGTGTGGAGGGCAAGCGTGGGGCACCGGCCGACCCTCAGTCTCCAGCCCCTGCCTCACAGGCGTCTACGGACGCCATGGCACTCTCGCCTCACCGTCTCGGTGTGTCTCGCGAGAGGCCCTCCCCGCGGTTGGCGCTGGGGGATCCCGCACGTGAGCAGGTCCCACCTGGCCCTGTTAGGTGCCCCTGGAGCATCTGGGTCGCCCCTCGGCTGCCCAAGGCCGAGTGACAGCATCCTTTCCCTTTCCCAGCGAGCTCCTCAGGTCCCCACCACGGTGTGTGTCAGGTGAAGAGCTCTGTTGCGGGGGTGCTGTGGTCGGTGAGGGAGGCAGGCGCCTGTTCCCCGCCCTTGATGGCATGGGGGCGATTGCGGCGGGCTGGGCAATGCGAAGGGGGCCGGCACTCTTGTCCAGTGAGGCCCCTCCCTCATGAGGCTCTGTGCTTACCCACACCGCTGACCCCGGCTCCGCCACTTCGCTCTGTTGGCCGGAAAGGGAGGTGATGGGTGGGCGACTCTGCGTCCTGCATGAAAAAGCCTTTTCTGGTGACACCCCAAGGGAACCTTGAGGTACCAGACTCCCCCAGCCGCTCCTCCCCCAAAATGCGAAGCGGCCACGGTGGTGACTGCCACAACGTGTGGACAGACCCTGCTCCGCGCCCCAAGAGGGACGACAGGAGAACACAGCATCCTGAAACACACGGGAGGTGGCAAAAGCCGTGTTGAGAGGGAAATTTACCGCAGTTAATGCCTACATTAAAAAGGAAGAAAAATCTCAAGGCAACAATCTAACTCTGTACCTTAAGGAACTAGGGGGGGGAAAAAAAAGAGCTAACTACACCCAAAGCTAGCAGAAGGAAGGCAATATAGGAATTAGAATAGAGATTAATGAATAGAGATAGAAAAACAATAGAATCACAAAAAAATTGACATATCTTTAGCTTGACTAAGAAAAAAAGAGTAGGGAAGACAAATTACTAAAATCAGAAACGGAAGAGGGGACATTACAGCTGAATTTACATAAATAAAATAAAAGGGGGATTATAAGGAAATACTGTGAACAACTATATGCCAACAAATCAGAAAACCTATCTGAAATGGTTAGAAATTCCTAGAAACACACAAACTAACAACTGCCTCAAGAAGAACTAGAAAATTTGAATAGACCTATAATAAGTAAGGAGATTGAATTATTTATTGAAAACCTCCCAGTGAAGATGAGCCTACCAGATGGTCTCACTGGTGGTCAACCATACATTTTAGGAAATTCAGTTCAGTTCAGTCACTCAGTCGTGTCTGACTCTTTGTGACTCCATGGACTGGAGCATGCCAGGCTTCCTCGTCCATCACCAGCTCCTGGAGCTTGCTCAAACTCATGTCCATCGAGTTGGTGATGCTATCCAACCATCTCATCATCTGTCATTCCCTTCTCCTCCTGCCATCAATCAAAGGAAGATTTCATAACAATTCTTCTCAAACTTTTCCAAAAAAAATTGAATCAGAGGAAATACTTGCTAACTCACTCTATGAGGCCAGTATTACCTTGATACCAAGGCTGTAGACATTAAACAAAACTACAAACTAATATCCTTTATGGATATAAATGCAAAAAAAAACCTCAGTAAAATACTAGCAAACTGAATTCAGCAGCTTATTAAAAAACTATACACCGTGACCAAATGTGATTTCTCCCCAGAATGCATGTGGTTCAACATATGAAAAATGAAGCCATGTAAAACACCACATCAATAGAATGCATTTTTAAAGCATAATTATTTCAATTGATGCAGAAAGAGCATTTGCCAAAATACAACACCTTTTATGGTAAAAAAAAAAAAAAAAGTTCAATAAACTAGAAATAGAACTTCCTCAACAAAATAAAGGCCATGTATGTAGAATTCAAAGCACGCATCATACTCAGTGGTAAAGGGCTGAAGGTTTTTTCCCTAAGATTGACAAGGATGCCCACTTTTGCCACTTGATAGCACAGTACTAGAAAATCAAGCCAGAACAATTAGGCAGGAAGATGAAAAAACAGGTATTCAAATTGGGAAGAAAAGTAAAACTATCTCTAGTCATAGATGATATGGTCTTACATGTAAAAAATCTAATCAAGAAGGTGCAATTCCTGGACACTATAAACTACAAAACATTGCTGGAAGAATTTTAAAAAAACAAAATAAGTGGAAAGATAGCCTGTGTTCATGGATTGGAAGACTTACTTAGTACCCAAAACGGATTCAGTGCAATCTCTATCAAAGTCCCAATTATGATGTGGTTTGCAGAAATGGAAAACTGCATCCTAAATTTCATATAGAAATTCAATGGGCCACAAATAGGACACTCTTGAAAAAGGAAAACAAGACAGGCAGCCACATACTTCCCAATTTCAAAACTTATCACAAAGCTACAATTAAAAAAAAAGTAAAAAAAAGTAAAAAAAAAACAAAACAAAACAAAAAAAATAATAAAATAAAAAAAAAGTAGCACTGGCATAAAGACAGATGGATTAGAATAGAGAGCCCAGAATTAAACCCTCACAATGATGGTTAGTTGATTTTTGACAAGGGTGCCAATACTGTTCAATGAGGAAAGAACAGTTTTTCAACAAATGGTGATGGGAAAACTGATTTTCCTCATGCAAAAGAACAAAATTGAGCCCTTATCTTATAGCATATACAAAAAATCGCTCAAAATTGATTAATAACTAAAACTATAAGACTTTTAGAAGAAAACATAGGAAAGAATCTTCATGACCTGTTTGGGCAATGGTTTCTTTAAAAAAAAAGCTTTTCAAATGGTGCTGGGATAACCAGATATCTGCGTGGAAAAAAAATGAACCTTGATTCTCTCTATACAATACACAAAAATTAGTTTGAGATGGATTCTGGACCTGAAAGTAAACAGTAAACTTACAAAGTTTTTAGAAGAAACTGAGAAAATATCTTTTCAACCTGGAGGTAGGCAAATGTTTCTTAAATATTTGAAAAAAAGTTTTTAAGAAAAAATTTGTATTTTACTGTTTCTTAAAATAAAAAATTTAAATTAGACTTTATCTAAAATTAAAAACATGTTCCTCAAAAGACACTGACAAGAAAAAAAAGATACTGACAAGAAAATAAATAGAATAACCACAGAATTGGGAGAAAATTTTCACAAAACATACAAAAGCCTTGAATGCAGAATATATAAAGAATTCCTAAAAATCAGTAAGAAGACAAAGCAATTAAAAATGGACAAAAGACTTGAAATGACATTTCACAGAAGAAAGTACAAAAATAGTAAACACACAAAAAAAGTTATCAGCATCACTAATCAGTGGAGAAATGCTTAAAATCATAATGATATACCACTATATACCCTTTTAGAAAAGTTCAAATGAAAAAGATTAAACAATGTTAAATGTTACGGAGGATATGGAGCCATCGAAACTCTCATATGTTACTGGCTGAAATGTAAATTGGAAGATGGTTTGACAATTTCTTAGAGTTAAACATACACCTGCCATATAGTCCAAAAACTCTACCTATTCTTGAGGATTTACCCAAGAGAAATGGGTATATCCACACAAAGACTTGAACATAAATGCTCAGAGCAACCTTATTTCTAATAGCCCCAAACTATTAAACCCCAAATGTCCCTCCACAGGAGAATGGATAAACAAACTGTGGTATGTCCATACAGTGAGACAGTATTTGGAACAAAATACAAGCAACATCATGGATAAATCTCAAAAACATTGTGCTGGGAATTAATTCCCCGAGTGTCCAGTGATTAGGACACAGCACTCCCACTGCCATGGCCCAGGTTCACTCTCTGGTCGGCAAACTAAGACTCCTGCACGTGATCAATAACAACAAAAAAAAATCATGCCAAATGAAAGATAAAATTCTAGAATAGGCAGAATCAACTTATGGTGATAGAAGACAGTAAAAAGAGTGAAAGTGAAGGTGGTAGATGCTCAATCATGTCTGATTTTTTGCAACCTGTGAACTTTAGCCCATCAGGTTCCTCTGTCCATGGAATTCTCCAGGCAAGAATACTGGATTTGGTTGCCATTCACTTCTCCAGAGGATCAAACCCGGGTCTCCTGCATTGCAGGGAGATTCTTTACCATCTGAGCCACCAAGGAAGCCTGATAGAAATCAGACCAACAGTTGATTCTGAGGGGTTGGGACACATGAAATGAGCACAGAAACTTTCACAGGTGATGGGAATGTTCTGAGTTTTGATATGCCTTTGTCACAACTGATTGAATGATACACTTAAGACTGCATCGTTTCACTGTAGGTAAATTATACCACAATGAAAACGAAAATTTTTAAAAGACTTGCTAATACCAAGTGTCCGTGAGTATTTAGAGCTTTCTTTCATCTGTTACAGATGAGAATGTAAAATGGTGCCGTTACTTTGGAAAACAGTTTGGCAGTTTGAACAGATTCATGTTGATGTGTGGCAGAAACCAACACAGCATTGTAAAGCAATTATCCTCCAATTAAAAGTAAAATTTTTAAAGAACTGAACATACCCTTACCATATGGCCCAGCAATCCCACTCTAAGCAGATTTCCAAGAGAAATGGAAACACATGTTCACAAAAAGGATTGTACACCTACGTTTATAACACATTCTTTATTCAAACTAGTCAAACTCTGGAAATTTCCCTGATGTTCATCAGCAAGTGAGCGGATAAACAAATGGTGTACCCAATGGTATTCTACTCAGCAAGGAAAGGGAATTAATTATTGATATACTCAGCAATGGGCTTCCCTGATGGCTGAGTGGTAAAGAACCTGCCTGGTGATGCAGGAGATTCGATCCCTGGATGGGGGAGATCCCCAGAAGGAGGGCCCAGGAACCCACTCCAGTATTCCTGCCTGGAGAATCCCATGGACAGAGGAACCTGGCAGGCAGGAACTTGGCACAAAGAGTTGGACATGACTTGAAGTGACTTAGCATGCACACACGCCCATGCAACTTGAAATGGATGCAGTTTATTGTGTGTTGATTAAACCTTAATAAAGTTGAGGTTTTTAAAAAATAAAAAATATTTTTAATAAACTATTTTAAAAAGAGAGACAGTCGACCAACAGGCTGGCATGTAAGTCAGAGTTCAGGCTACATGGGAAGTCCATGTGTAAAATCCACATTGGAGTTTGGGCCACATGTGAAGACTTCCCTGGGCTCACCATGACACATAGCTCCCTGGATCCCCTACCATGGCCCCTAGAGATGCCTGGGACCCTGAACCCCCATCTGCCACTACCAAGTGCTCACTGGGTGTGACGGCCTTGGCAACAAGAAATGGCATTTCCCATACATTCATTCATGTGTTTATTCAACAAAGATTTGTTGTCTACTGAATGCTAAGTCCCTTCTGGCACTTGGATCCTCTATTAAGTAAACAGAAACAGATCCTTCTTCCCCCAAAAAGAAATATTAATAAAATAATTTTAACACATGACTTGAAGGCATTGAAACAGAATAATAATGGGGTGGATCAGTTGGTTTTCCAAAGGTCTGAGGGCTCCTCTGAAGAGGTGACATTTACACCAACGCCCACAAAAGAGAAGCGCCAGTAGGGGACCTCCTCAAGTCCAGTTCTGCAGGGCCCATCACTGGTCTAGCCCAGAGCAGGTGCTGGATACATATTTAGGAATACACATGCCTTGCTTTGGACTTCGCTCGTGTCCAGTGGTTACGAATCCGCCTGCCAATGCGGGGGACACGGGTTCGATCCCTGCTCCAGGAAGATTCCTCATGCCTTGGAGCAACTAAGACTGTGCGCCTGCACTCTAGAGCCTGAGAGCCATGGCTGCTGAGCCCACCCGCCACAACTACTGAAGCCCACGCGCCCTAGAGCCTGTGCTCGGCAGCAGGAGAAGCCACCACAATGAGACGCTCATGCACCACACAACTAGAAAGTAGCCCCCACTCACCGCAACTAGAGGAAAGCCCATGCACAGCAACGAAGACCCAGCACAGCCAAAAAAAATTTTTTTTTATTTTAATTTTAAAAAAGCACAAAGATGCTTGCTTAATAAACGAACTTAGGCAGTGGATCAGTCAGGGTTCCCCAGGGAAAAAAGACCAATAGAACAGAGAGAGATTTATTTTAAGAACTGGCTCACAGGGCACACAGTCTATGGGTCACCCTTGGGAGAATACAGCCATGGGAGGGGCAGAAAACTGCCTTACTTGACTTAGCCACAGCAGTGGACCCCATCAGCCCTGATGAGGGCCCCTCAGATGCAGCAGATCCCGGAGGAAACGGACCTGCCCTCCCCCTGCCCAGCAGACGCCCCAAGGCTGAAAGGAAGGGGGTGGGTCAGAGGCTGCAGCATCCTGGGTTGTCAGCAATCTGCCCATGAGATGTGTCCGTGGACACCCTACCTAGACCCCTCAGCCCACCTGAGTTTATCTGCTGCTGGTATGTTTCTGGTATGAAGATGGCTTCAAGCTACTGCCTCTGTCTTTCTCCTGCTTTGCCTGAGGGCTCTCTGACACCAGAAAACAGGCTGGGCTGGGTGTTGCCAAGGGCTGTAGGGGATTGATGCCCCCTAAGAGCGGGTAAGTACCCCAGCCGCCCCAGGAATGCTTTACAGTTGTCGTTCAGTCACTCAGTCGTGTCCAACTCTTTGCGACCCCGTGGACTGTAGCCTGCCAGTCTCCATGGGATTCTCCAGGCAAGAATACTGGAGTGGGTTGCCGTTCCCTGCTCCAGGGGATCTTCCCAACGCAGGGATCGAAACCGGGTCTCCTGTGCTGCAGGCAGATGCTTTACCATCTGAGCCAGTGGACATACATTTCTTGAGTTGCACTGGTCGCATTTTAGCGCCCAGTAGCTCCTGTGCGGCCAGTGGCTGCCATCCCGGTCAGGATACAGTTAGAACACGCCCAGCACCCAGAGTGCTCTGTCGGGCAGCGCTCTCAGAGGGGGCCCCGGGGGAACGGAACCCTGGGCTGCCTGCTCATGCTGGCCTGTCTCCCTTCCCTGCCTGTCCTCCCACCACCTTACCTGTGGTTCCTGGGACCTTCTCCCAAATAAAAGACCTGCCGCCAACACCTTGTCTCAAGGTCTGATTTCTGGAGTTCCTAAATCAATGCACCTGTGACACTGCTATCACGGCAACCAGGGGTGACTCAGCCCCCATCACCCGAGAGCCCCAGAAGAAGCTGAGGGGCTGTGTTCCTGACCCCAGTGCTGCCCCCACCCTCCCCCCTCCAAGCGTGGCACATGAAGAGACAGACAGAAACCAGCATGCAAGGAGATCAACAGCCCTGAGATCTGGGGGTGAGCATCCTGGACCCTTGTGCTCTAAGTGCCGGAAAGGGGGGTCAGAGGCCCTGGGAGTCCCACCCAAAGGTCCCCTGCCCTGCCTGCAGCCAGACACTCAGGCACCAGCACATTCCTAGTGAGGAACCAGAGGCTCAGAGAGAGGAGGTGACTCTAAGAAGGTCACATAGCTGCTAAAGAGCTGAGCTGGCTCTCAGAGCCAGGCCTCCTGAGACCCTGGCCCTCACTGTACCCTCCCCGCAGGTCTCTGGGGGCAGACACAGGGATCATCAGAGTTTGGGTGATGCAGGCTCAAGGCAGAAGAGGCTTGCCCTTCCCAGCTGGGTATCTTTATTAGAGCCCCAGGCCCACCCCTGGAAGGCACATGCAGTGAGCAGCTGGTCTCCCTTTCCATGGTGAGCCGCCTTCATTCGGCTTGAAGGCACATGGCTCTCAGAACCCTGAGCAGCCTGTTTCATGGAGGGAGGGGTCCACACAGTGACCAGGAGCAGGGGGACAGTCTGGGACGGGGAGTCCTGACCGTCTCACCCTTCACCGCCCACGTTCCCTCCCTGGAGCCTCCAGAGCAGGGCTGGACAGGGTGGCAGTCAGTGAGCTCTGAGCCATGAGTGCTATCCCCAGGGCACTGTCAAAATTAAATTAACATTTTTTCCATTTCCCTGTTATTGCAAACATATTGAAGGCTGTTGCACAAACTCCAGTTCTCCACTGGCTCCTCCACCCACTGGTCTTTCAGCCTGGGCTTCCAGGGCAGGTCTGGAAAAGGGTAGACGACAGGTCTCCTGCCCCCTCCCCAGCCAACTCCTCCAAGGATAAGGTCCCCCAGAGTCAGAGCCAAGTGCCAGCCCATGCATAAGCCCACCTGCTCCTCCCTCTCACTGCTGCCAGCCCTCTGGGTTCCCAGGCACCCACCCCACTCTGCCCCTCTCCGGTGGGATTAGAAATCTCAGAGGAGAATAAATCTCCACACACCAGCCATCAGCCCGTGGCAAAAATGCTCAGAACTCAGACCTGAGTGCTCAGAACTCAGAGCCACAAGGGCAACTGGGGCCTCGGATTGCAACAGATCAGCAGGGTCCCCAAGGAGAGGACTGAGGCCTTGCTGGGCTCATTCATTCATTCGTTCAGTATGTGTGCAGTGAGCACACCCGCTAGCTAGTCCAGGCCATGGAGGGACCAGAAGGATGGGACCCAGCCCTGCCCCCGAGTTCACACGGGAGCGGGGGACACAGCCAGGTGGGGATGGCGTGCAATGTGGTGAGCAGAGTGGATGCAGGACCATCGGAAACCTCCCAGAGGGGACTTTCAACTTGGTCAGTCTGTTGAAAAAGGGAAGAAATGGGAGGTAAGAGATTGGAAAGGAGAATCGGTACGGCCTGGCTGGAGGTGATGGGTCTTTGGAGGTGGATGGAACACAAGGTGGGGGTATTGGGTCAGGCCGGAGGGGTGGCCAAGGACCGAGACGTGGAGGGCCCTGCGGGGCGGGGGGGGCCGTGGGGAGCCAGGGAGGGGCGTTGCCCTGGGGGGCAGGGGCAGGTTTCCGTGGGAAGACGCGCCCTCTGGCTTCCCATGGAAGGCCAGCTGGAGGGCCAGAGATGAGTGATGTGGATGTTGCAATAGTCCGAGCCAGATAAGATGAGCTCAGAACGAAGGCGACTACAGCAGGGGGAGAACCAAGTCATGGGATCGTGTGGCTTGGCCTTGGTCGATCCCTGGCACCAGGGGTGGAGATGAGGGAGAGGGAGGAGTCTCAGGTGATGCCCGCATCTCCACCCGGAATCAGGTAGGTGGAGGTGGGGGGAGCTTCATGGAAAGGGGAGGGAGCCCTGGGGAGGAGCAGGGCAGGTGGGACCCCGGACAGCTGAGTGTGAGGGCCCGTGGGTCACCCAGGTGGTTATGTCAATTTGGTTCCGAATGTACTGGTCTGGAGCCTTGGGGAGATGGAGCTGGCCATCTGAGCCGGGGACAGTGGGGACAGACATCAACCCCAGTGTTTGATACTCAGACTGCCGGCCCGGGGAAGAGGATGGTGAGCAGAGGAGGGGATCTGGGCGGATCACCAGCACAAGGAGGCGCCCTGAGGGAGAGACTGGAGGAGACAGGAAGGACCAGCGTGGGCAGGGGTCTGTGACAGATGAAGTTGAGGGCAGTCAGCAGGGTTGGGAGCAGTAGCACTAAGCCACGAGAGCTTCGGCATCCCCCTCTCCATCTGTAGAGGACTGGAGAGGGATCTGGAGAGGGATCCGGAGAGGGTGGGCAGTGAGGATGGAGGGGATGGGACGTGTAGACAACCCTCTAAAGAAACTTGACTATGGACAGATTGATGGAGAAAGCTCGGGGAGGCAAAGGTGAGGAGGTGGCGAAGGTGAGGGTGGGCGGCACCCAGAGGGACTTTCCTTTTAAGATGAGGGAGAAACTAAGTGTGGTGATGTGCCAAGAGCTAGGGAGCATTTGCAGACACGGGAGAGCAGGGTGATTGCTCGGTGTCTCTGGCCGGAGGACGCCCAGCACTCGGTGGGCAGTTTTCGGACAAGGGAGTGAGCAAGTACAGACGGTGGGAGCAAGCTTGGGCCTCAGGCAGGCTCCTTTCGTGATGGGACAGAAGGGACGGGAAGGCCAGCTGGGCAGGGGAGTTGTTGCTGATAAGGCAGGGATGACTTGTGTGCTTGGAGTGATGGGCGAGCTGGAGGAGAAGGAGGTCCCCAATGTTCTCGCCTATCAGTCAGGAGCACAGGGTTGTGTTGGGAGAGGAGCTGGAACAGACACTGCTTGCCATGGGACTAGAAAGGGCCTCAGATTGAAGGCAGGGGGCCGGGGTGCAGCCCAGCCCAACGCTCGACTCCACACGTGACCTGGAGCAGAGCCTTCTGCCCTCTTGGAGCCTCTGCGCCCCACCTGCAGGACGGGGCCTTGGCATCCGTGTGCTGTCAGAGGGGTGCAATGTGACATTCCACGGGTCTCGCATTTCAGGCCCGTGGAATTCCGAGAAGTCACTCCTGTAGGATTCCAGGCTCCTAAAATCCTATAACATAATTTCTGTGTTGCCGCCAGGGATGGGTCCAGCAGACGTCTCTCCCCTCAAAACTGCTCTGTCTGCCCTCAGCTGCCAGTTCTCCTTCCCTCCCTTTTCCCCATCAGCTCTGGGCACGGCCAGCCTCGAACACGTCCCAAGTGAGCACTTGGCAGGCGGGGGCCGTGATTCATGCCCCTCCAGGAGGCTTCGTGGCTAGCCTGCCCGCCAGAGTATGCAAGACATTCTTGGCTCGGCCTGTGTGCTCGGGATTAGCAGGGCGGGGGCGGCTGGGGTTGGGGGAGGCAGACTGTGTTCTCTATCCTCAGCGAGGCGGGGGGCATCCAGGCACGAGCGTGTCTGAAGTGGCCGCCAAGCTGGCCAGGGAGGGAACGTGGCCCCATAAGCCGAGGCCACGTCTGGAACCCAGACGGCGGGGCTGGGGTGGGGACATTCAAGGAAGGCCGCCACCTGCTCTGTGTCCAGGGAATGAAGAAGGGCCAGGAGTCCGGGGCAAGCGAGGCTGCTCACCCCAACCCCCAGCCCCTGTATCCGTCCACGAGTTCTACCCACCCCCACACCTACTCCTCCGGCCTGGAGCCTGGTCCACTCCATCCCACTGCCCGGATCCCACGCCTGGATGAGAACCCAAAGCTTGCTCCTGGATGGTCAAGGAGCAGACACACTCAGCTGCCTCCTGTCTCTCTCTGTCGACTTCAGGTCTTCCTCCCCCGTGCCCCCTTCTAGGACCATGCCTCCACCCTCAGACTATCATTTCAGAAGACTAATTGTCCCTAAAAATAAACCTCCCAAGTCAAGGCTGTGTACACACACACACACACACACACATGGTGAGACCCACATCCTAGGAGAGGGCTTTGCTCTCATCAGACCATCATCCCAGATCAGGGCTGTACTTCCCCTTCTGCATCAGACCAGTATTCCCCAGTCTCATCTCTCTCTCAGTGGTGACAGGAGAGAGTGGGATTGGGGGTCAATAGCCGCCCAGAGAAGAGAGATGAAGGAGGTTGCTAGGTCCCCAAACACCCTCAGGGTTTCCTGGTTCCTCGAGGAGTCTCTGTGCCAAGGACAGATATAGACAGTTCCCGACTCGGGGCAGGAAGGCTGGGCTGGACCTCTCAGGGAGGTGAGGGCTCCTGGCGAGGTGACTTTGAAGAAAGGTTTGAAAGGTGAAGTCATGAAAGGGTGGCTCTAAGAGATAGATTCAAGTGGGTCTGACCCAAAGCTTGAGCTCTAGTTTCTGCCCCCCAGGGTCTCTGAGCCCCAGGTCAGGGATGAAGACTGCTCGGGGATAGCCCCATTGAGCCCGGGAGAAGGATGAGGCGGCGTTTTCACTGCCCCCCTCCCCCGCAGCTTGCAAGGAAGAGGGGCAGAGGGTTGCTGTGTTTTCCAGAGGCCATAACCGCTACCCTGGGGGTCCTGGTAGTTAGCAGGCAACATTTGCAAAGACTCCTGGCAAGCACACAGTTGGCCTGAAAACCACCGGACTTCTTTCCCCTCGTTGGCCTCAGGTAACCCCAGGTGACAACGTGGCCAAGACACAGGAAACAACGGATGTGAGTCCGGCCGCGGGTCCTCCAGGAAGCAGCTGAGACAAAGCAGAGTGGCGGGGCGGGGAGAGAGCTGGCTGGCCTTGGGAGGGACGGCTCAAGTCACCGGGGTGGGGGAAGGGCCCCCTCCAGCAGGACCTGGAATCCCCAGCACCTTGGGGCTTCCTCAGGCATCCGTTCCCTCCCCAGTCTCCAGTTGAGCACCTGGTCAAGGATTCCCTACACCAGGTAGCCCCAGGGACCCAGGGGGACCCAGACATGGTCCTCCCTCCTGGAGCCCTGGAACAAGGCCGGAGGCTGGATGTCAAACTTCAGAGTGCAATGGGGCAGGCCTGGGCAGTGGAAGGCCTGAAGGTCACATCTGGGAACCAGGGACCCAATCCTAGCCCAGGAAGGAAGATGGCAGGGGAGGCCTCTGGGGAAAGACTGGGCCTGTCGGGGATCGGGTACAAGGCCCCAAGGATCACATCATGTTGACCGCAGCCTCTGGGCCTAGGGGCCACAGTGTGGGGGCTCAGGATCCATGGGCCAAGCCCGAGGGTGGGAGGAATCACCCAAAACTGCACTGAAAAAGGAAAGATCACAGGGGACATAGAAAGGGGTGTGGGGATATTGCTCTTCCTCTGCTTCATCTTCTGTCCCCCTAGACTGAAAGACCAAAGACTGGGTCTAAATCCCAGCTGCACCATAGATCAGCCAGAAGGCGCTGGATCAGATACCCGATGTGTCTGAGCCTCAGTTCTCTCATCTGTGAAATGGGAGTGATGATAAAAACAGAGGGCCATTGGCTAAGTCAAGTAAGGGCCCGGCACTGGGAAATGGCAACTGGGGCTACAGGCACTGTCCTATTCCCCATCTCCAGGCCTCCTAAGAAGCACCCAGCGGCCCCGGCTCAGGTGGAAGCTCCAAACCAGGCCTGGAGTCCCTGCTAGTCAGGGGCAGCGGTTCCGGCCCTCAGCACCGCCCAAGTGGGGCGAAGGAGGCACACAGGCCCAGCTAGAGCCGGCAGGCTTCCAAGCCTGGTCCATTCCTGATCTGAGCGCCGAGACCTCTCCTCACCAGGGCACCCGGCCAAGCCCCTCCAAGACAGGGCCAGATCCGAGGACAGCTCGGCCAGGCCAGGGACGCAGCTCGCTCCCCGTCCAGTCCTTAAAAGTCCACCAGCCGGAGCGCCTCTCCCCCGGTGGAGGGGGCGGTCAGTGCGGGGTGGCATTCCCAGCATGCCACCAGCGCGGGCGGCCCGAGGTCTCCCAGGGAAGCGCCTCGTTCCGGGTCAGACCCTGGGAAGAGGCCGCATCACCAGGACCCGGGGTGCCCGGAGACTTGCCCCCTGGCAACTGGGGTTCCACCTGCCTGGCAAACCGGCTCGGCCCGGCGGTGGGAAGAGTGCAGTTAGGACCGGATCTAATAAGAGGGAGGGGGCAGGGCGGGGAGGGGGCTCAGACGGAGGAGAGGGGCTTCGAGATGGGAGAGGGGTCCCCGGCCCTCCCACCCTCCCCCACAGCTATCACGGGGCCACGCGCTCTAGGTTGTAACTCTGTCCTCCGGCCTGCCTGGCTCTGACCACCCTGCCACGTCCCTGTCCATCTGGGACCTCAGTGAATCCAGGCCAGAACAGCCCGAGGTCTGGGGCCCCTCTGAGGACATCTCCGCAAAGGGGGCAGGGGGAGGTCCAGGTGGGGAAGGATTCGCCCTCCAGGCCCTGCTCGGGCTCTGAGGCCATAGTGCCGAGGCAAAGGGACCCCTCCTTGGCTTGGCTTTGCAGTCGGAGGGCTGAGAACCAGCTCACCATACCCACGGAGACCCGAGCTACTGTGGGTCATCACTAGGTGTGAGCTAGCCGATGAGGCAGTGGTCAGCTCTCTCTGGCAGCCCAAGGAAGTCTGCCTGGAGGAGGAGGCATGACCCTCAAGCTGGGCTTGAAGGAGTAGGAAGCCAGATAAAGAGGCCTGGCTGCGGGGAGTAGAGGGGCCATCCACAAGCGTGGCAGGGGGAAGGGCAAGGTCAGGGCTGCAGAAGGGAACAGGCACTGCTGCGCACAGCCTGCTAAGGGCTGTGGACAGGATTTCATCTTAGAAGTCGGGGGGCACACGGAGACGTGTAATCAGGGACTGCCAGGGAGAGGATCCCCTGAGGAGCAGGAGAAGGAAGAGGGGGCCCCAGGACTAGTCACTGCAGGGTTATTCCTCTGCCTCCTTAGGCTTAAGGAACTTCTGGACTCTGTCCATCCTTGCAGGATGCCCTATAGCGAAGGAATGAGTGTTTCACTCGGTCATCCTGGGGCTCCATCCAAGATCAACGGTGAAATGGTCTCCCAGGGTCCAAGTCTCCTAAACCCAGAGGGGCTGTGGGTAATGGGGGGTGGGGGCTGTCAGCACTGAACCGGTTCTTCCCCCACCCTCCTCACCCCCCATCCCCTGGAAGGCAAGTTACCCTGGAAATACTGTTTAGGTACAAACACTTCTTCAGGAGCTCTCCTGGGGGGAAGGGAGGAGAAGCAAGCCAGCTGGGAAGAGGCCCTTCCTGGTCACCAAGTAACCCTGGTCCCTGGGGAAGGTGGGGCCAGGGCTGAAGTTCCTTTCCCAAGGCCCGGAGGGAAAGCTAGGGGGAAAGGAAGAATGACAGCAGAGGGAGGAGAACCCTGGAGCAGGGAGGGTCCCAAGGCCTGGATTTACACCCAGCTTTGCTACTGGCTCTGGACCTCAGTTTACCTTATCTGTAAAATGGACAGTTTGTCCTGATGCCTCCTTTGACCCTGGTTTCCCAACTTCCATATTCTTTGCTGCTGTCAGGACCTTCCCCAGGTAAAGGGGGGAGAGGTCCAGAGATGCTTCCTGCTCAGCCCCTCGCAGAGCCCCTCTCTGCCACCGCTGTCCTGCTGGGTGTGGCAAGAGTGAGCAGCTGGATGGGTATACAGGGATGCCATCAGGGGGTCAGAGCTGGGGAAGCAGCCTGGAAGGACAGGGTGGGGAGGAATTTGGAAATTTTTAGAACCTTGACAGCTGGAGCCCCGTGAGTCAGAGGGGCAGATGGAAGTGATTAGGCGCTGGCGGGAGGCGCAGGGGGCGGAGATGGGAACCGAGCGTGAGGGCTCAGGGCTCAGAGCTCAGACCCCGGCGGGTGGCTTCTCCCAGCTGCACCGTTGCCAGGGGCCTGGGGCTGCTGTGCCGGTTTGCAGGCAAGACTGTGCAGCCAGGCTCATGTGCTGCAGGACCAGAAGGCTAGAGGCAGGACAACCCCCCAGGGAAGACAGGACCCCAGGGCAGAAGAGAAGCATAGGACACAGGGTGGGGGGCCGCCTTGTGATCCATTCCATAACACTTGTTGTCCAAAGGAAGGACGATTCCAGGTGCTTGTCCCGCATAGCCACTCCCCACCCCCAGAAGATCCTAGGACCTCCCCTAGTGGTAATGTAAACACCTTCACCCCAAATCCAATCATATATCCCCCTTCCCCTCAGGAGGCTGCTCTTGTGCCCCTCAAATCGTATCTCATCTCCGGGCAAGGGGAAAGCAGAGAAGAAGGCATTTTTCAAAGAACTCCACGCTAAACCATTTATCAAGCCTTTCCTGAGCCAGACCTGTCGCTAGCTTCTGAGAAAGCTCACTGAGCCCCTGCCTTTGAGAGCTGTCCGGTCAAGCAGGGGAAGCATATGGCCGTGGAGCAGCAGAGTGCCTGAGGACAGCCCAGCAGGGCCTGCTGTGAGGTGGGGGTGGCGCGGGGCCAGGCCTGCTCCCGGAGAGATGCTGAGGATGAAGGAAACCAGGAGGGGGGGGGCGGGCGGAGATTGTATCCCGCTGTTCAGACCCTGAGATTAATGAGTGAAGAGGCCCCTGGTCTCCACGCCGCAGTAGAGTGGAGCCAAATTGGAGTAGATGGAGGGGTGAGGACAAGGAGAGGAAGTGGAGGTGATCAAAACCCAGCCTCGGGAGCAGGGGAGGTGCCTGACTGGCAGGGGGAGTCCTGAGGGGGAGGTGTTGGGAGGGTGGGGAGCACCCAGGCAAAGCCCCCCTGGGGACCCAGAGCCCAGAGCACCCCCGCAGAAGGGACCTCAGGACTGCCCCTTCCTCCTCGCCAGGCCTCAGTGGTCTCATGAATCCAAAGGGGCAAAGGATGCTAGCTCCAGCCCCACCCCACCCCACCGCCCACCCCCAGCCTGCAGACCCATCAGCGACTCCACAGATCATCGTAGCGCTCAAACACGAGCTGTGGGGCGCCAGACCCAGCTTTTTTCCAAAGCATCTCGTGGCTCCATGTCTCCCCAAGCGCCCCCCCACTCCCGACCCTCTCAGTGTTCAGCGAACATGGGCTGATGGCTGCCATGTTCCAGGTCTGTGCCAGGCTCTGGGGTATGGACGAAAACCAAGTGTGGGCCTGGCCGGGGGAGGGAGACAGACGGAGTGTCCCGGATGCCATGACTGACTCCACCTGGGACATGCGGATGCTGTGTTAAAGAGGCAAGTCTGGCGCAAGGGGCAGGAATTTGTTTAGGCAGGCCTGGGTGAAGAGCTCTCAAGGGCATGGAGGTGGGGGGACGGCGGAGGGTCTGCATGGGAGCTTCACAGAGGGTGACAGACAGGCCTGAGGAGAGAGTGGAGGTGAGCAAGGTCAGTACATCAGCATCAGGCTCTGTCCCTCGAGGCCGTGGTCCTCATTGTGGCCATGTGCCGCAACTACTGAAGCTCGCATGCTCATGGGGGATTTATCAAAGGTTTGAAGGAGGGAGGACCAGTGTTTAGAAAGATCACTCTTATGGCTGAGACTTCCCTGGTGGGCCAGTGGCTAAGACTCTTCGCTCCCAATGCAGGGGGCCTGGGTTCAGTCCCTGGTCAGGGAGCTAAAAGATCCTGCACGGTGCAACTAAGATCCCATGCAGCTAAATAAATGAATAAATTTAAAAGAAAGAAAGAAAGATCATTCTGATGCCTGTGAACAGGCCAGTGCATGCGTGCTAAGTTGCTTCAGTTATGTCCGACTCTTTGTGACTCCATGGACTGTAGCCCACCGGGCTCCTCTGTCCATGGAATTCTCCAGGCAAGAAGGCTGGAGTGGGTTGCCATGCCCTCCTCCAGGGGATCTTCCCAACCCAGGGATCAAACCCAAGTCTCTTGTGTCTCCTGCATTGGCAGAGGGATTCTTTACCACACTACTGCCACCTGAGAAGACCCGAACAGGCCAGAATAAAGCCCAACTTTGATGGCCACGAAGAAGAGGGACGCAGAGCCTAGTAGGTAAAATCTATAGGATTTGGTAACAGCAAGGAGGGAATTGAGGTGGGGGAGGAGGATGTGTCTGGGAAGTTGGGAGGATGGACAGGATGCAGGTAGAGATGGAGACGGTGGAGGAACAGCTATCTGGTAACATCCCCAAGCCTCCCTTGAACCTGATGGCTTCCGGCACCTGGGACATCTCAGTAGGGAAGACCCACAAGGGCTGTCAGCATCAGATTTAGAAGAATCATTCGGGCAGTGGGGATAAGGCTGGCCTGGGCAGTGAGAAACCAAAGGCAGGGAGACATAGGATGAGGATGAAATGTCCCCTGAGAGGCCAGGGCCCCATTGGTGGGTCCGAGAGCAGGCACTAGGGAGCCACTGACCTAGGCTTAAAAATCACAGGTAGAGCTCACATTTAACATAAGTTCTTGACAAGTTGGGTGGTAAATGATGCTAAGGCTGATGCTTAATGTCAAATTCTATTTTAAATGACCTGATTCAAAAATGAAATTAAAAGGGGAGGGAGAAAAAAAGTGAGATTGGAAAAAAACAATTTCAGGACCTCTCTGATGGTCCAGTGGTTAAGAGTCCACCTGCCCAGTGCAGTGGACACAGGTTTGATCCCTGGTCCGGGAAGACTCCACATCTGCGGAGCAACTAAGCCCATGAGCCACAACTGCTGAAACCCACATGCTCTAGAGCTGGAGTGCTGCAAGAACTGAAGCTCACACACCCTGGAACCCATGCTCTGAAACAAGAGATGTTGCCACAGTGAGACCATGCATCGCAGCTAGAGAGTAGCCCCCACGAGCCCCAACTAGAGAAATCCCACGCACAGTGATGAAGACCCAGGGCAACCAAAAATAAACAAACAATTCTTTAAGTTAAAAAAAAAAATCCATGTATAATAGCATGAAAAAGAATAAAATGTTTAAATATATTTAATGAAAGAAGAACAAGGCTTGTACACCCAAAACTACACAACATCATGGAAAGAAATTAAATATCTAAATAAATGAGAAGACATCTCATGCTTATGGATTGGAAGACTTGATATTGTTAAGATGACAAAGTTACCAAAAATAGATTCAATGCAAGCCCTCTCAAAATCCCGATGGTGTTTTTTTGCACAAATGGAAAAACTCTTCCTAAATCCAAATGGAAATGCAATGAATCTCAAATAGTCAAAACAATCTTAAAAAAGAAGAGAAAGTCAGAAGACTCACACTTCCTGATTTCAGTAATGGAGACCCTGTAGTACTGCCATGAGGACAGACATAGAGACCGGTGCAAAAGAATTAAGAAATAAACCATTACGTTGATGGTTAATTGATTTTTGACAAGGATGCCAAGACTTCATTCAGTGGGGGAAAGAACAGTCTTTTCAACAAATAGTACTGGAACAACTGGAGAGCCACAGCAGAAGAATGAAGTTGGACCCCCTACCTCACACCATATATAAAAATTAACTGAAAATAGATTGAAGACCTAAATGTAAGAGCGAAAACTATCAGACTCACAGAAGAAAACATGGAGATAAATCTTCATGACCTTGGTTTTGGCAGTGGTTTCTTGGATATGACACCAAAAGCACAGGGGAAAAAAATAGGTAAATTGGACTTCACCGCAACGAATAACTTCTGTGGTTCAAAAATCACTATCAAGAAAGTGAAAAGACGACTCACAGAATGGGAGAAAATATTTGCAAATCATATTTCAAATGACTTAAGAGAGTATGTTGGATGAAGGACTTCTCTCTGGTGGGGGTGTTGAGGGGAGATAACCCTGCTCCGAGGTACAGACCACAGGCAACCTACCCTGCCCTCCAGGGAGTGAGCTTGCTCCCACGGGGATTTGCCCATATAGGCAATCAGAGAAAGGAGAATCAGGGGAGGGTGGGAAGAAGCAGGGACCCTTGCCCCCAGGGCAGCCACAGTTCTCTGGGAACTCGCTTGCAAATTCCCCGAATTCCCCCATATTAATTTTAGAACAGTCCTCGAAACCCGAGGAGGCTGGGGGACGGCCCGGCGCCAGGGCAGGCAGCTTTCAGAAAAGGGACAGCGTGAGGGAGAGGCTGTCTGGCCTGGACTCCCTCTCCCGGCCAGGCCTGGTCCATGGGAAGGTCACGAGAGGCACCGGCCGGGGCCAAGCCCCGTGCAGGGCGCGGGCCCAGGCAACAGGCCAGAAGGTCGCGGGGCCTGAGGTCTCAGTTCCCACTGACATCAGTGCAAGGTGTCAGGGGGCCTGAATCATCGGGGCCCTGGGCCAGCATCCCCCCCCCCACCCAAGGCGGAGGGAGAGAGCATAGCAGAGGTATGAGGCAGTCCTGGCCAGGCAGGCGGCCCCGGGCTGGGCTGAACATGGTGACTGTTTTATAGAATTAGTGAGTGGGACCCGCCACAGGAGGTGGTGGAGATGTCATGGTCCTGGATTCCAACAGGCTGCCCCCCTACCCCCGCCCCCTTCTGATTCACAAAATTCATTCCAACGGCTAAGAGAGAGGAGCCCGTCGGCGGGGCCAGCAGGGTCATAAACACAGGGAATATTAATAGCTTCAGCCAGGCTGCCTGGGGGGCTCAGGGGCCTGCCAGAGGCACTGACTTATTTAGTCTCCTCATTAATGAAGTGGAAAGAAGAGCATTTACCCGAGCCTGGGGTGGGTGCTGACCTATATCAGGCCAGGGATTGCCCAAGCTGAGGACAGACTGCAGGGGTCCCTCCGGGGCTCTTTTCCTCCAGTGGGGATTCCTCTTGCACTACCGGGATACTCCAACCCCACAACCCAGCCAGGTGTGAGCTCCGTACACCAGGAGTATCCCGTGGCAAGGCAATGATGAATCTCCTTCCTGACCTGGGTATGCATGTGCGTGTGTGTGAACACACACACACGTATTTGCACGTTTCTGACAACAGGATCAGCTGCACTTGTTCCTCTTTCCAGCCAGGTGGACCCAACATGAGCATGTGGGCCCAAGTCGGGGTGCAGAGTGTCCAGCCACCCAGAGGCATCTGCTGTCCAGGAAAGGACAGACTCCTTCCTGAACTAGACCCCTGACCTCCCTAGCCCTTTACCCCAACCTCTTCCTGCAATGAATCAAGTCCAGGGATACATAAAACTAGGAATTCAAAAAGACTCCGTGAACGTGCAAAGTCACACACGCACGCACACACACACACACACACACATCTTTTCACTCTGTGCACAGCCTGTCCTCTGGGAACCAGAAATCAAAGCAGTTGGGGCCCACTCTGCCCCTTCCTTAGGTCCTGAGAACATCATTTCAAACAGACCCCCAGGATCAGGGGATCACGGGCAAAGAAGTCTGTGAAGAAAAGCAGCTGGAAAGGGTTTGCAGAGAGCCGTTCAAGGCATGCCCAGGGCCCACGGCAGACGGCCTGGGAGAACCGCTCCCCGATCCTTCCGGGAAGCCCCCCGGCTCCCAGCCGCACGGCTCCTGGCTGCCAGCGCTGGGACAGACACAGACAGAGCAGGACTGGCAGCAGCTGGGGCTGGGAGCCTGCCGAGTCCCAGGCTGGAATGAGCGAGAAACCTGTCCAGCGATGAGATCAAGGAGATGGCACCCATGTCTCCCCAGGGAGCCCAGCTCCTCGTCCCAGGACATTCCAAACTCTGCGAACAAAACATGGGGTGGGAGGCCGGCCAACCTGGGCTGGTGCCAGGTGGCTCCCCCCCATCTCCTCCTATCCATGGGCGGGGGTGGTGGTGGGGAGGGGGGAGCTGCCCAGCAGTGGGACCAGCTGGGAACAGAGCATGAGCTGCCGGGAAGGCTGCCCGCACAAGTCGCCCGGGGACGCAGCGTCCAGACACCTGCCACGTTCCCTCGGCAGGCCGCCACGTGGGGCTCATCCGCCCCGTCTCTCTAAGCCAGGCCCCCCGGGAGGAGCACTGTGGGCCGGGGGAGCCTGCTCGAGCCCCTGAGCACAGCCCTTTGATTCAGCAAACACCTTCAAAGCCCTGGTCGCACTTAATCACCCCTACAGGAAGCCAAGCCTGGCAGGTTTCCCCGTTTCTTCGGAAACGAGGGCCCGGAGTGGAATTTGCTTGAGACCACACAGTGTCTGAGAGGTGAATGCACGTTCTCACCCAGGACTGCCGCCTCCCACTCCAAATTCTTCCCTGCCACACTTCGTCCCAACAGCGAGAGGCCACCAAGACCCTTGGCCCAGCCTGCCGGATCAACCCCTAGTTCTAACAGCAGAGCCTCAAAGGTCAACAAGTTCAATGTCTTGGTTCTATAATGAGGTCAACTGGGGTTTCAGAAGAAAAAAAGACAAAGGTTTGCCCATGGTATGAGATTAACAGAGGTGAAGGTGAGATTCTGATGAGGATGGTCCTGGGTACCACGCCAGGCAGCAGGCAGGGTCCAAGGCTTGGAAGGTTGGGGAGTTGTGGGAAGGCCTCCTGGGAGAGGTGTTTCCCCAATAGTTGGGTTCTCTGTGAAGCCCAGTCAAGTGATCCCAGGTGGAGACAGCAATAGATCAACCAAAGGAAAATCGCAAAGAAGAATCAGAGGGTGAGCTGTACCGCCATGTGACCTTGGGATGGTCACTTTCCCTCTCCTGGCCTCAGTGGTCTCACGAATGAATACAAGGGGGCAAAGGGTGCTGGCTCCAATGGGATCACACAGTGACTCTGCTTTGCTCTGAAGACCAGCGCGGGGCTCCCAGATCCTGACCACACTCAGGAGCCCTCCAGTTCTAGTGGGGTGCCTGGGGAGGGCAGGGGTATAGGTGATCCCTGTCTTAGCTGGGACGTGAGGCCTGAGGAGGGGCCAGGTAAAGACTCAGAGACACGAAGAGTCCTTGGCAGGAGCCAAGGAGCGATGAATGGACAGGGAATAGAAAGTATGGGTGTGGGTGGCTGGCGTCAGCTGCTCAGACAATGTTCCATAAATGATAGGAGACCAAGGGGATTAAGTAAGGCAGGGTCATGGTCAGGTTGACCATGGAGCTGGGGCCATTGGCCCACGGAAGGAGTCATCATACAGCTGTCCGTGGCCTCGAGGCTGCAGCAGAAGTCGAGAAGGCTCGAGCAAGAATTAGAGATTGAGTTTTTCTTCTCTCCCCGTACGTACATCCTGGACTGTGGGCCCCTCGATGTCAAGAGGGGGGTTCTGGTGCCCAGGGCTGGCATCAGGAGGCAAGCCTGGCCTGCTGACCGTGTGCAGGTCCTGAGGGAACCTGGCCATCAGGGCCCTCTGCATGGAGGGGCCGGCCCCGGGCTGATCTGGGTCAGGTTGACCGAGGGCACAACAGCCATCTGGTTCCCCCAGCTCCTCCCAGCAGCCCTTGATTGGGGCACAGAATGGTTTCCAGAAATCAGTGGTTCGAATATCCACATCAAATTGGGGTAAAGTATGAGAGAAGACGGAGGTTTCAGGAGGAATTCATCCAACCTGAGCCAGCAAAGTCTCACTGAGCACCTAGGATGTCCAGGCTTGGGGCTGGTGTAGGGGGTATCAGGTACCCAGAGGTCCATGAGCCAGGCAGCCCCCAGGAACTCTGGGCAGTGGGCCCTTGGCATGGGAAGGGTCAATGCCTTGGCATGAAGAGGAGCTGGGGGCAAGGAGAAGGGGCAGTGAGGCCAGGGGGCAGGAGTTGCTGGGGACCACAGGGGAGCATGCGATGTCCAGGTCTGCAAGTGAGTGGGAGACAGGGGAGAGGGCTGGAGGGCTGGGGAGGAGGCCTCAGAGAGGGGAAGGGGCTCACCAGTCCAACCCAGCCCTGGTGTAGGCCCAGGACCCCGGAGCCCCCCTTCCCCCAGACCGCCCATCCCCTGCCAGGCTTCGGTGGGGACGCAGAAGCAGGGCTAGGGGCCATTTTCACCTTTTAAAAACCACAGACATCCACACCGGTCACCGGAGCCAAATTTCTGGGAGAGACAGAGGCCCTGTGAACGTTTCGCCTGACGTCAATCGGGGCTTCTCTTTTGTGTCTGCGGCTTCGACAGAAGGAGGCCGGATTAGGGGCCCGAGCTGAAAAGGCAAGAGAAGGACCAGAGGCCGGGGGCAGCCTCGGTCTTCTGACCTGTCCTCCTGGGCCCAGAAAGCTTGTGGGGGCGGTGGGGGGCCCTGCTGATGAGCAGTGCAGGGGTCACCTACTGGGCAGGCGTCAGGGCATCGGGAGTCAGCAGCAGCACTGGGACCCCTTACCCCCACCCCTGAGCCCTAACCTTTAAGCCAAATTTGTTGTCTGGGAGGCTCCGTGTCCCCAGAGGAGGTGGCACCATTGGCCACTAAGGGACCCTAGATGCCTCCTGCGCTATAGACCCTCACCCAGTGGGGTCCCAGGAAGAACTGTCCTTTCCCACCCCTCTTTCCTCCCCTGCCCAGGTCAGCCCCCCTCCCTGCCCTGCTCCAGGCCAGAGCTTTTGAAGTGCCCCCCACCACCACCCCGCCCTCCTTCCTCTAATCCTCTTGACATAGCTGCCCAAGGTGTCCAATTTCTGGAGCTCAGCTCCCCAACACTGAGCCTCCGAGACAGTGAAACTGAGGCCCAGAGAGGCCCGAGGGGCTGTGAGATACCCTCTGTGTCCTCAGGTCCGGCCCAGGCATTGGGGTACATTTTGCTAAAAGAAAACGAAAGAGCCAGACTGGACACCCTCCCCAGCCACCCAAGCTGGGTTCCAGCCTTCATTCTGCCTCTGGACCCTTGAAGAGGCTTCAGGAGTCAGGAAACAGTTCTGCAGGGGTGGGCGCTGGGGGGAGGGAAATGGTGGGGAGGGGCCAGGGGTCACCCTTAACAGGTACCTGCCTCAGTCAACTCAACACCCAGGTCCAGCCCTCACACTGAGGGCCCAGTCTGATGCCAGTCCAAGCCTTGACCCCAAACCCAGAGTGACCCCAATACCCACCCTAGACTAAGCCCAGCCATGACCCCAGACTGAGCCTGGCATCCAATCAAACCACAACTCCACTCTGACTGGACTCCAACCTGAAATACAGGCTGACACCTAAGCCCAGCTCAGACTGAGCTTTGGGGGATTTAATCTCAATCCCAAATTAAACCTTGATCTTGACCCTGACCCCAAAAGTGAACCTTGCACCTGGTCCCAAGGCAGAGGACTGGCGCGGCATAAACAGCCCAGGAAAGACTGCAGGGAGACCAGGACGTGAGCCCCCACCTCCTGTGCCACTGGGCTGGACAGCAGGCCCCTCTGAATGGCTGGGATCACTTACGGAGAAGGCCTGGAGAAGGGAGAGGCAATACAGGACTTGCAGGAATGGTTGCCCGCCCTGGGGAGGGCCTGTTCCAGAAGGGACGATTCCCCCACGCATTGAGCCTTCCTCCACAGGGAACAGACCATACCCGGGGCCAGCTGGATCAGGGCCACTCTCGACAGAGGGTGGCTATGCATGGGGCTCCCAGTGTCTGGTCCTCATCTAATAACAGGATACGCAGGGTTGGGGAGGAAGGAGTCCAAGTGCCCCGGGCTGGCTGGGTCCTGGGGGACCCCTTTCCGCCCACCAGGTGCCTCCTGGTCTCTGAATGTGGGAACCAGGGCCCCAGGGAGGCCCTCCTGAGCCCCCTTCTGCCTCACCCCAGTCCCTGGCCACTCTCCTCGCCTCGCTATGAGAACGTGCGCTTGCAGCCGCCGGGAAAAGATCAGCACGAAGGAATGTGTTGTCCAGGCTCCAGCGGACAGGATGGGCCCGCCGGAGAGAGAGCAGGCGAGGAGAGGATGGGGAGATGGGAGCTGGGAAGGAAAACAGAGATGTGCCAGGCAGCAGGCCAGGCAGCGCCGGGCCAGCCATTGTTCCCAGAGCCACGGGTCAGGTGCATTGGGCCGGGGCCGAATCCCAGCCTCTGCTCAGCAGGGCCCCAGACTTCCCAGGCCTGCCCGCCTCCCTCTGTCCCCAGACCCTGAGCTCCGAGGCCCAGCCCGGCCAAGGAAAGAGAAAGACTCGTCCTCTGCGCCCCCAACTAATTTTATGGCCTCTGTCTTTTGCTTCATCTCCCCTCTCAGGTCCACAGCCTCGCTCCATCCAGCCCTCTCTTGGGGGAGCTTCTGGTTTCAATGGCTCGATAAGCTAGTCCACAGGTAGGCTTTGAGAGCTGACAACGATGCGACCTGTCCTCACTGTGGTCCCCAGGCTCAGAGCATCAACATCACCTGGAAACTTGTTAGAAATACAAATGACTGGGCCCCACCCCAGATCTATGAAATCAACAGCCTTTTTTTTAAATAAGTCCCATAGGCCTACGCTGCCCCCTCAGCTTGAGCACCACTGATTTCAGAGTGTGACCTTGCTTAAGTCCACAAATGTTGATAGAAATGATATGTAACCAGATGAATGAACAAGAGAGTGGAGTGAGTCTCAAGAGGCCTGGTCTTATCCCCAGGCTTGAGTCAAATGATTCCTTTTTGCCCAGCTGGTGTCCGAGAGAACTGCAGACTGGAAGAAGAAAGGACGGAGTGGCTGGACTCCCTCTGAGATGGAGCGGGCTCTGAAGCAACATTACCTGCAGAAAGCCCATCCAGAGGCCCTGAGGCCTGGGACTTGGAAGATGCAAAGGGAAGCCAGAGTTGACGGGAAGAAGGGGTCCAGCAGGTCCATGGGACTCAGCATCAGGAACCTGGGACCTGGGAACCAAGCAAGAGGGCAGAGCCGGGAACATCCAACAGCAGGCAAGAGAGTCCTCAGCACACAGCTGGGGTCCAAGTCTCTCATGCCAAGGAAGAATTGATAAGAGGGGCCCTGGGAGCAAAGTTGAGCCTCTGTTTTTAGAACTAAGACACAAGGTTGGACATTGAACTTGGCTCCTTCCGAAACGCCCTAACCGAGGGCACGTCCAGCCCCAGAGTTTGTGGCAGAGTTAAGCCTGCGCATGGAGTCTAGGGACTCTAGCTGTCAGGAGGGGACAGGGAGATATTTGGTAAGATCTCTGGTAACTTGTCCCCAAATCTGGTCTTGGAGTCGGATATCTGCTGAAGTTGGGATTGCCCTTTCCAGAACTTCACACCAACTGGATGAGCGAAATCCTCCCGGCTTCCCAACTGCCTGGGTCTTGCCCAAACTTGGTCACAGTTGACCGAATCATGACTCATATTTTCAGAAGAAATTAGCGAGACAAACAAGGTCTGTCCCTACCTCCTTCAGTCCACCTGCCAGCTCTTCTCCATTCAGCACCAAGGAAGAGCAGGCGATTCTTGTGACCAGATCTCCACTTGCTTGACACCAGAGAACCTCCACGGCCAGCTTCCTTCAACATTGACCATTTTCCACTCAACATGAAAAAAGAAGCATCCTTAGCCACAGCCACCATCTCTGCTGGGTCCCTTCTCCAGGGGATCTTCCTGATCCAAGGATCGAACCTGGGTCTCCAGCATGGCAGGCAGATTCCTTACTGTCTGAAACATCAGAGAAGACCAAGAAGCCCAGAGACGTCCTCAAAATCTGCATGGCCCAGAGCATGTCCCGCTTGTCCTAGGAAAGATTTCAAGGAGAAAAAAGGCACTAATATCAAATAAGCGTGGGAAACACTGCCTACCGGTGTATGCGTGTACTCGCTTAGTCATGTCCGACTCTGTGACTTCATGGGCTGCAGCCTGCCAGGCTCCTCTGTTCATGGAACTTTCCAGGCAAGAATACTGGAATGGATTGCCATTTCCTCCTCCAGGGGATCTTCCCAACCCAGGGATTGAACCGCATCTCTTGCATCTCCTGCATTGACAGGTGAATTCTTTACCACTGAGCCACCTGGGAAGCCCCTTCTTAATAGATCAAAATAGACTAAAGTTCTGAGAAGTCCCATGAGAGAGAAGTCTGTCTGACTTGTCAAATCCAGTGTCTCTCCAGCTTATCAGGTCCAGAACCTTTTTTTCTCTCCCAAAAGAACATTCTGTGGAGCATCACTTGGGAACCACCCAAAATGCAAAGCGACGCTTCCCACTGCCATCTTGACACAGAGGAACTTCTTTCTGGAATTCCTGGGGGGGAAAGCAGAAGCTGGGGGTCTGGGGAGAGGGGCCTTCTTATTAAAAGACCCCAAGACAGAGAGAGCAGAGACCCTGGAGGTCTGCAGGGGCAGGTGGTGGGGCACTGGGACCTTGCAATGGCAGGAGGCTCTAGGGTCTCCCCCTCCCAGCTACTAGCTGAACCCCAGCTTGCCCATCTGTAACTGGGGCATTTTTGAGATCTAAATAACATACTGTGTGGGCATCCCTGTCTCCGCCTCCAGAAGGCCCCACCTCCAGAGCCACCGACCCCAGAAAAGAGGTCAAAGAACAGAAGCCGCAGGAGGAGGAGGCAAGCTTAGCCGAGAGTGGAGGTTGGCCATCTGCTGCATCAGAAGAGAAAACCATGGCTAATCTGGAAAAGCCAGCCTGCAAGGGAGTGGCCGCATCTCCCAGCATCCTCTGGGGCAGGTACAGTCTCATCGTTTGGTTGGACACGAATCAAAGACCAACCCCCCTGCCTCCCTGTCCTGCCCAGCAGAGCCCCCTGTTCTGTCTCCTTGTTCCTCTGCATCCTCCAGGGCCTGAGACGACCTCCCAACCCCCACCTGTGAGCTTTTGAGGCTCCTGTCTTCCTAGGGGTAGAGGGGAGGAAAATTCTGCTATAGCTCCCTCCCTCCCGCCTAGACTTTTGGCTGCCTTCTGAAGCCGGACAATACAGGGAAATGTTTGCACCCAAACAACTCCGCTGCTTCAGGAACTGCCTAACCCTGCCCAGGAAAGCAAAATTCTCCAGCTCCACCCTGCAGCCCCCTCAGTCTGGGGATCAGAAACCAGCAGAGAGGTTATTACCAGAGCAGAAGGGGTCACGGGCATCCCCAAGGTGGCGAGAGGAGAGTTCAGGGGTCACCTCCCTCTAAAAACGGGAGCTTTTTCCTTCCTGCCCAAATCAGAAAGGGAGCTCTGGGGTGGGATGGGAGTGGGAGGGGGGTGGGTGGCGGGTGGGATAGAGGCTGGAGGGGGCGGGGTATATGTATACAGGGGGTGGGGGTATATGTATACATATAGCTGATTCACGTGGTTGTCCAGCAGAAACTAACACAACCATGTAAAGCAAGTATATTCCAATAAAAAGAAAATATAAAAAAAAATAAAGTCAAATAGAAAAAAAACAAAAGAAAAAAAGAAAGGGACCTCTGTCCCCGACTGCAGGATACACAAAAGCCAGATTGTCAATATTTATCTGGAGAGTCCAGGCTCTGGATTAATCTGGCCTAAAGATAATACAAATAGCACTTTGATGTGACTTCAGAAATGTATTAATTCATTCAACAAGCATGTGCTTGTTGGGTTCTGGGCCAAGCCCCAGGCTGGGCACTGGGGATCTGGGGTAGATCACCCCCGACTCTGCCCTGGAGAGGCCCACCGTCTAGGGAGAGAAAGAGGGAGGCCCCCCGGAATGCAATAAGATGGCAGGTGGGGGCCTGCTCCGTCCCAGCTGAAATTCTTCCTGAGAAAAGCCAGAATGGTGTCAGCCCAAATAAGGGCTTGAGGGACCGGCGAACGCGGGGGGGGCAGGATGAGCTAGGGAGGGCCACGCACCCGCGGCCGTGGCCACAGCTCAGGAAGCCAAGGGGTCAGGGCAGGGTGCGAAAGCAGAGGTCTCTGTCCGCAGTGTCTGATAAAACACTGGAGGCACCTCCCCTGCAGAAAGCCCTTCCCATCCGGTCTGATTCTCCCCTCGACCTGAGGAGCAGAACACCAGGTACAAGTCAACAAACTTGCAAAGCAACAAGATCAAGCAGGTTGCAGTCTCCTGTGTGGCTGGCGCAGATGCGTCTGCACGGGACACCGCCATGGGATGACCCCCGCCCCAGTGGGGAAGTAGGGGTTCCTGCCCACAGACCTGCAGGGCTCATCAGTTTCCTGTTTCCAGCACTGGGTGCGGGGGGCAAAAAGAAGATGTCAGTGACCCCGGGCTCCCACCTGCCCCCCCAAGCCCCACCCCTCGTCTGCAGCCTGCCTTTGAGGAAGCCCAGACCGAGATAGAAGGAGGCAGGAAGATGGAGGGGCCGGCCGCCTGCCCGGGGCAGCTCAGGTCAAGACAGCCAGTCTGCCTCTCGCAGCCCCTCACGCCCACCTCCCCCCTCGGGCCAGAGACTGTGTGTTTTTGTCTTTCTTGGGAGGGGGGAGGGATGCGGCTCAGAGCCCTGAGTGATGAGTTAAGTGACAATGAATTTGCGCCACATGGAGCCCTGGGCTTAAGGGGAAAGTGTTTTGGTGAAACGCAGCTGGGATTTCATCAGCCCCAACCCCCCAGACAGTACAAAAATAGTCTGGGCCAGGCCGGCTCTGACCCACAGGCCTGGCCCAATTTCATCGCCCCCTGTCCTGGAGAGAGGCTCCGAGTGGCCTCTTTCCCTGAATCTGGGTTTCGTAATCTCGCCTTGTTGTTTTGGTCGCCTGTTTGTGGACTGGCCTGGTTTGTCTTGTCTGGAGGATTGGGCTCCCTCACAAATTCCCTGCCGCTTGGCCCTGCAGAGAGAGGGAGGGGGTGAGGCAGGAAGACCCTCCTCTCTCTGTCGGGGACCAGGCCCACACTGGGGACTAATCACGGGGCGCCCTGTGACCTGGGGAGTGTGGGAGGATGGGGGACCCTGGACACAAGGACGCGAGGCAGGTTTCACTCCAGCAAGAACTGGAGGGGCCTTGTCAACCTCTCAAGCCCAACCCCATTCCTCGGAGGGGAAAACTGAGGCCAGAAGCAGGAAGCGAGTGAGCTGGAGTGCCAGAAGCTGTTAACAGCATCACCAGGGTTCTCTCCACGTACCTGGCACCAAGGGCCTGCCGGGCACCCGGGAGTCCCCCAGAGTGCGCGTGGATTGCGAGTGTGGTCAAAGCCCTTCATCCCAAACCTCAACTCAGAGGAAGGAAACAGAGAGGGAGCTGGGGGCAGAACAAGGAGGCGGGCAGGTCCTCCAGCGCCCTGAGCATCTGTATCTCCTCTCCCCCAGGTGTGAAAGGTGAGAACTGCTCCTCCCACCAGGGCTGGGAGCAGCTCCCAGGGGAGAGAAAGGCACCTGCAGTGAGGCCAGGGGCTATTAGGATGGGGGGGCAAGACAGAGGCACCCCCAGGTGAGACGGTGGAGACAGAGCCTCAGCATCCCTCAGACCAGCCGCTGGGGGCTGCCGACCAGACGGAGCAGAGTCGCAGGTGGGAACCTGGGCTCCACCTGGACGCCTGGACCAGGGCTGAACCCTGCCATCCTGGGGGTCAAGCTGAGGGTCCTGAGTGATTGAGGTTGCAGGGTCACAGCGGTCCGAGGCCACTTTGAGAACCAATCTCCTATCCCGAGCGCCGAGGCTAAGACAGACCCAGTCCTGGGCACCAGGACAGACACAGAGCCGGTGGTCAGGGCATTGGAAACTTGACAAGCGGCGGCAGAAGGAACCTGGTTTCTGGGATTCCCCTCGTGGTCCAGTGGATGAGACATTGCTCTCCCAACACAGGAGGCCAGGGTTTGATCCCTGGTCAGGGAACTGGATCCCACATGCTGCAACCAAGGGTTTACATGCCTCAACTAAAAAAGCTTGCATGTCTCAACGAAGACCTGGCACAGTCTAATAAATTAAATTAAAAAAATAAAGGGACCTGGGTTCAGGCTGACCTGGGCTCTCCCCCAAGTTAAAATAAGGGATGCCAAAGCACAGCACCCCAGGGTTTGGCCCCAGGAGGGGCCACCCGAAGTCCACCTTGCGGGTGGGGGAAAGCTGGATCGGTTAGGGGTCCAGCAGCCTGAGCCCACCTCCCTTTCTTCGCACGTGCTCAGCCTGTTCAGAGGCAGAGGAGCTGCTGTCCAGGCTCAAGCAGCAGCTTGCTCCTCAGACCACAGGGTGGGACTCGCATGGGTCCTTCCTTCCTTCCTTCCTTCCTCGGTCTCCCCACGCAGAATCCAGCCAGAACACCTCAAACGCACACAGGAAGCAGGTCTGGGCATGCTGACCCCCACCGCTGCCCCCTGCCCCGAGGACCCGGGGACCCAGCGTGTCCAAAATCCCTGCCGGCCTGGTTCTCTCCCCTCCCGCACCTCCAGAGCGTTTCCACTCCTTTCTCTCCCATTGTTTTCCTTCTTGGCCCTCGGCCAGTCCCCAAAGGCCAGGCTAAGGCCCGCTGAAGCCAGCCCAGCTAGGGAATGGGGGAGTGTGCCGGGCTGGAGCTCTGGGATGCCTGGCCCAACCCCAGGAGTTTGGGGGCTTGAGGGAGGTGTCTCCCCAGCCCTCTTGGTAGGGGTGGGAATTAGGAGCTTAGTGAGAGGTAGGGGGTCAGACAGGCCTTGATTTGAATCGCTTGTCAGTTGTGTGGAGAAGGGATTTGCCTTCTCTGAACCTCAGTTTCTCCGTCTGTAAAATGGGAGTGAGGATAACAGCCTGCTGCCACAGTTGTGGCGATTAAGTGAAGTATTCCATTATGGTCCGTGTCCTCACCGCAGTACCCGGAACAAAGGAGGTACCCAGTGAAGGCGGCTGCCGTGTCCATGCCCAAACAGGGCAAAGGGCTCCGGGTGGGAGAGGCTGTTAGAAAGTATCAGTGGAACAAGGCAGGTCAGTCTGGGCTGTCCAGCAATGACACCCCTGGCCCCAGAAAGTCCTCTCTCCTTCTCTCGGCTTTTTCCTCTGGCGGGTCAGATGGTAGCAGAGGCGGACTGAGGGAAGCCTCCCCACACGCACACACAGATGCACATCCATGGAGACCCCCAACCCGCAGCCCTGGAAGCTCCGGGTGACCCTCCAGACAGCGGCCCCACCTCGGGAGCGGGGGTACCCCGAGGACACTGGCCACAGAGCAGGTCGGCTCAGGGCTGACCCTCACAGCCCCAGCAGCCTGATGTTCCCGCCTTCCAGAAGAATCAGGGGAACCAGCTCCCACCCTCAAAAAGCCTGTCTCTGGGTCTGGAAGGCTTGACAAGGCTGGGGACCGGCCTTGCATACCTGACACCTCATCTGAAGGCCTGGGGCAGTTCTGGGGAACAGTCTGCTGTAAATCAGCTGGTCTGCTTCTCCTTCTGGGTTGGGCATGGCCGCAGCCCTTCTCCAGGCCTCAGAGACCCCAAGGCCCCACCCTCCCCCCCAGTTCCTTTCTACGCCCGCTCTCTCTCTCCCCCACCCATCCCACTTGCAGAGCGGCAGTGAGAGTGGGGAAGGACACAGACTTGGAAGGCAAACCACCCAGCTTGAATCCCACCTCTGCCATCTAATGGCTGAGTGGACCTTAAGCCTCGGGCTCCACATCTGTAAAATGGATTAGTAATAACAACAGTACCTCATCCCAGGGAGGCTGGAATGAGTTAATACCAGGAAAGGCCTCAGGGCGGTATCTGGCCCAGGGTGAACACTCAGTAAATGCTAACCCTCATTATTTTTTATTTGTGTCTCTGTCTTTCATGTTTGTTGACTCAAATTTTCCGTGGGTAAGGAGGTGCGGAAGAAGGCTTGAAGTTCTGTGGTCTAAACTGCCCGCTGCTCCCAGGGCCTCTGGACTGGAGGCTACCTACGGCTATAAAGGATTCCTTTCAATTGGGGCCAGTGATGCTCTGATAAAGCTTGACCACAGGATGCAGAATCGACGGGCTGTGGGCTCACACCCCAAGCCTCAAAGGCTAGGCCAGCACCAGAGCTGAGGCGTTTCAGGGCGGGGAGGCAGCAAAGCCCTCAGTCCTAGGGTACAGGCTGCCAACACTTTGTGTTCCCAGTGCCTCTCTCCCCTGCTTCCCCCCCCCTTCCATGCCAAATATCTGGCCTCCATCCATGACTGTGCCTCATGTCATAGGCGGCTGAGTCTCAGAATCCTAGATGCCTGGAGTCACAGGGTTGGAGTATAGTGATGGAAAAGTATCTAACACAGCTTTGAACTCTTGGTGAGAACAGCCTCTGCCATCTTCCTGATGGTAAGCAGCCCTGCCAGCTTGGATCCCCTCCTGTGATGGGGAGCTCACTACCACAATCCCGAGAGAATTCCATCTGCTTTCATTCCTTAGGGTACCACATCCCCAGTGAGGTCAGAAGGGTCATGCCCCACACTGAGGAGGAACAGTCCAGGCCACCGCTGGGCAGTTCCCACAGCTGGAAGGTTTCCTCCAACCGAGACCTGACTTCTCCCCTCACAGCCCCATGCCATGTCTCTGCCCCATAAGTCCCTCACCCCGAGGTGGTCTTTCCTGCAGACTAGCGCCAGTGCCCTCCAGCCACCTGCTTTTCCAGGCTCTCTTCTCTGAGTCGGGGGCCTCTGGAAGACATCTAAACCCATCCTGCCAAGCACAGGTACTGGCAGAGATGGGGTTAGAAAGGAAGTGACAGGTGGGCACATCATATGAGGTGTACTCCGTGACAGGGACCCAGTGAAGTTCCATCATCAGCTCGTGGGTGGCTCACCCTGCAGCACCCTAGGCTCCCTGGGAGGGGCTGGGCAGGCAGGCAAGCCGGGGGGCCCCGGAGACTCTTTCAAGCGATGCCAAGAGCCTGCAGGCTGAGTTGGTGCAGAGTGGCAGCTGTCACCACTCCTAGCAGGGGACGTGTGTCTACATTATGTCACAACTCAGCTATTCCCCAGACAGCCCCCAGGAGAAGCCCTGGGAGCTGTGACATCCAGAAAGGAAGAGGTTGCGGGGGGGGGGGGGGGGGGCCTCTGCACACAGGAAACCCACCTCAGGGCAGGGCACCCCAGAGAGTACTGACTCCAGAGCCCGCCAGGCGTGGGGCGAGGGGATGGCCGTGGGGCTCGGAACCTCCAGACATGCAGCCTGCAGATGGGCCAGAGCGGCCGCCAGAGGCCAGATGGGCTGCATTAACCTGGGAGCAGGCTCCTCAGGGCCCAGATGCTCCGTGTTGAGCTGGCGAGCCGGCTTTGGGTTCCAGATGTGGGCCTGGGGTGGGGAGGGGGGATGGGACACAGCTCCAGATGTGTGCAGTCTGAGCAAAGGACGACTGTGGGACTCCGTGGCAGCACCCGGGGGGCCCAGGGGCCCAGAGCTTCAAGGGCTAGGCCAAGGGGCCTCTCTGCTCGCATCCGCTCCAGCCCACCCACCACTCCAGCCCTTGGGCCTCGGGGGATTCAGGGTTCACAGAACTCTGACCCAGCAACTACCAAGCCCAGAGGCTCCGGCCTCATTTTGTGAGCAAGGACAGAGCCCAGGGTCATGCAAGCCAGGGACAGGCGGGACCCCCGGCGGGAACAAAGGGTCTCGAGTCCCTCCAACCACAGGCAGCTGGGGGAGGGGGGTGGGTGGCACGGTTTCCAGGGCTGGAGGTCAGCCTCTCCCCAGACACTGTCAGCCACACACTGGGCTGACCTGGGCATCCCTGGGGGAGCTGTAGGAGGAGGCATGGTCCTGACCTTCACGGTGGGGTCTGCGGGGTGGGCAGGGACACGGTCCAGGTCTAGGAGACTCAGAGGACACAGCCCTCCAGTCTCCTCCTGCCGCAGATGGTGCTGCTCCCCAGGGGGTGGCAGGGTTGGGGTTCAGCTCGGCAAAGGACCCCAGCCAACCCCAGGCACTCAGCCACCAAGCTGAAAGAGGTGCTCCTCTCCCTGAGCACCACCGTATGCAAGCTGGGCACAGGCCCCTTACCAGCCAGGGCGGTTCCCCATAGCTCCGGTGCAGGGTGTGGGCTCCCCATCTCAGAGAAGGTCAGTCCCAGAGACCCCTGCGGCAGCCCTTGTAGAACCACCCCCTCCCCACCCCTTCCCATAGACCATGCAAGTGGGCTGAGAGGGCAAGGACGGAGGCCAGGGGTGGGCCCTGGGAAAGCCCCTCCAAGCTTCAGTCCTCGTGTCTGCACAGGGGCCCCGGCTCTGGCCTCTGAGCCAGGAAGGCATGGCAGCCCCAGTGGGTAGAGGTCAGAGGTCAGACCTACCGCCCGCAGTGGCTTCTGGGAATCTCAGCCTAGAGGCGGCCTCTGGGCCAGAGCGGAGGAGAGCAGGGTGGGCACACACAGCGGCCCTGGATGGCTGCTGGTCACCCCGCAGATGCCTTCTAACCCTGTCCTGGTGAAGCAGCGCAGAGACGGTCAGCGGGGAGGCTGGCGGATCGGGGAGAGCCAGCCGAGGCGAGAGGCGCTAACGGGTTGTCAGGCGAGCGCTCTGGGCAGGGGGCCGCGCCTCTCCGCTCCAGCAGCCCCACCTGGGGCGCACGCCCAAGAGCTGGGGCCTGGGGGGGAGATGCTGGACTGATTATGCGTGCAGATGGAGGGCCAGGAAGGGGGCTGCCTGAGCAGGGAAGCCTCCTGTAGCCAGGGTAACCCAGGAGGCAGGGCCCGGGTGAGCCCCCACCCCGTTGGGCCTCCTTTGGGTGGCAAGCACAGGGACACCCCCTTGGGCGGCAGGGTCTGTCCAAGCCTACAGGCAGCTCTGCCTGCTGGGCCGCAGAGTCCTGGGACAACCCCCAAGCCTCAGGAAGGGCCCTCTCGCGTCCCATCACTTCCTCCTCCACTCAGATCCCTGCCCCGGGGCTCCAGCATCCCATCCCCAACTCAGGGGACCCTGGTTTCTCACATTCTCACTGTTCTGCCTGGGGCCTGCCCAGCACCAACACACACCACCCCCCATCCTCGAAGACGGAACTTGACAGCCTCCCACATCACTCTCCCTCCTGGGGACAAGGAGAAGCCCGAAAAGGAGCCCGACTCCCAGGGCAGTGGGCTCAGGGAGTCACTAGGAGCCCAAGGACCTAGATGGGTGCTCCGTGCAAGGGTCGGGGGTGGGGGTGGACACAGGGTCAACGAAAGGCCAGGGACTTAGGCCTGGGACTGAGGAGGGGGCCCCTCACAATCGTGGCTGGGCGGCCAGGGCCCTGTGTGTCTTGGCCGAGTGGGACCCCTGGGCCGCCAGGTATGTAACAATTCCAGCCATTTCCTGCCCTATTAATGAGAAAGGGGCTGATATAAATACATGCTCAGCATAAATAAATACAGGCCAGGCCCGGGACTGCATAGCAGACAGATTGCGTGGAGCTGCTGGCCAGCCCTGCAGCCAGCTCCCCCCACCCTGTTCGCACCCCCCCACCACCGCCCCCCAACTTGTTTTTCCTCCAGCAGGCCAGGGCCCCTCCACACTCTCAGGCCTGAGATAGACAGACCCGCCCAACGGCCCTCCAGACCTCAGAATAAGGCCCCCCGTGGCGCTGGGAAGGGCTCAGGCCCAAGAGAGAGAGAGAGAGAGAGAGAGAGAGATCGGGGTTTCCCCTCCAGGCCTGGTGGGGTACAGTGTGTGCACAGACTCAGCGCAGCCCTGTGAGGCACGAGGCTACGGCTATACCTGTTCACAGGTGGGGAGACTGAGGCTCTGGGGTTAACGAACTTGCCCGAGGTCACGCAGAGGGGAGGGGGCTGGTCCAGGGTTCAAACTGCAGCCTGTCTGACCCCAGGGCCTCTGATCTTCTCACTGCCTGAGAGGAAGAGCCACGGGCATCTTCACGCCTTCCTCCTCTTTCTCCCAAGCCCCAGCACCAAGTCACCAGGGCCCCTGGGTGGCCCAGGAGCACTTACATTCATGGAGCCAGATCTCAGCCCATGTCCAGGGACCTGTGGCTCGGCAGGTAAAGAATCTGCCCGCAGTGCAGGAGATGTGGTTTCGATCCCTGGGTTGGGAAAATCCCCTGAAGGAGGAAATGGCAACCCACTCCAGTATTCCTGCCTGGGAAATCTCATGGACAGAGGAGCCTGGCGGGCTACAGTCCATGGGGTTGTGAAGAGTCAGACATGACTGAGCGACTAAGCAAGCAAGGACCTATCAGAGCTATACAGGTGACCTCCGCCCAGCTGGGGTGTCCAGGATATTGAAGACACCCCCAACATTGGCTGTTTCATCCCGATCACCCAGTCACCCGACGCTGCATACACATGGAAACCGAGACCCAGAGGGGACACCCAGTGACACGTATAATGCGAATGGATTCCCATCAGTACGTCAGTATGGCGCCCCATCAGTGGCTGTAGGTGGGCTGTGTGTGTGTGCACGCAGGTTCACATGTACATTGTGACTAGAAAGATATTCCACACACGGTTGACTCTCTCTCTCTGAAGTTTAGAACCAGAGAGAAGGAAACATTTTTACCTTCACACCTCTGTTCCATTTTTTTTTTTTTTTTTGGCCATACTATGGGGTTTGTGGGATGTTACTTCCCTGACCAGGGATTGAACCCAGGGCCCTGGCAGTGAAAGCATAGAGTCTGAACCACTGGACCACCAGGGAATTCTCAACATCTCTGTACTTGTGGTAATTAAAAAAAAAAAAAATTTAGAAGAAAAAAAATAGCCGCTACCCTCATCTCCCCCCACCGCACAAAACTCTCCCCATCCACTGCCCACGGGCCCCACCACTGGTCCCAGCCTCCAGCCCATTCCCAACTCTATCCTGGCTCCGGTCCTCTCTTGCCACCTGGCACAGGTACTGACCACCTCCCCTCCCTTCTTGGCCCTTGAGGCCCCTCTCCACCTGCTCCCTCCCTCCCAGCACCCCAGGCCCATGGTCAGAGCCCTATCCAGTGCCATCTTGGTCCCTGGCCGCCCCCCAGGAGAGTTCTGGGGCCTCCTCCCCGACCCCCAGCCCCCACCTTCAGCAGGGGCTGAGTTCACACACCGCTGCACTCAGCTTTCCCCGCGTGCTGCGTGCGAGTTCCGGAATCCCAGCTGTCTTGACCCCCCTCACAGGTGTTCTGCCTGATTGGCCAGATGGGAACCCTTCAGAGTCATCGGGCCAGGGGCAGGCCGAGTCTGCTCCTCAGGCTCAGAAAAAGGGCCTGGAAGTTCACTCCACATCCACCCCCGGGCCATCTGCAGGTTTTTCTATGAGAGGCAGGGCAGGAATCTGGCCCTAACTTCTCTAGTAGCCAAAATGCAGAAGAAAGTAGAGCAGAGCTCTCTGGAATGTCTTCCCACACTCATCGCCCCCGGGCTTGGGAATGAGTACAGAGGGATCACTAACTCCCAAGAAACCATCTCTCCACTCCTCTCACAGAAGCACTCCCTAGGGGTGGCGAATGGGGGATCTGACCTGCGGCGGCCTAAGCACGCCTCCACGGCATCCGCGCCCCTTGAGCAGGACCTGGGCAGCTGGGGCCAAGGGCCGAGATACTGGGTGTTTCCCTCTCCCTGGAGGAGATGGATCTGTGGTTGTATTTGTGGGTGTGGGGCTGGGTGGACAGGCTTCCCAGGTGGCGCTAGTGCTAAAGAACTCACCTGCCCATGCAGGGGATGTAAGAGATGCAGGTTTGATCCCTGGGTCAGGAAGAGCCCCTGGCAGAGGGCATGGCAACCCACTCTAGTATTTTTGCCTGGAGAATCCCATGGACAGAGGAGCCCGGGGAGCTACAGTCCATGGGGTTGCAAAGGGTTGGACACGACTGAAGCGGCTTAGCAGGCAGGGAGGCAGGCAGGCAGGCAGGGTTGATGGACAGGTAGACAGGCTGAGAGACAGACAGGTGGGGGAGTGGACAGATGGATGGATGAGTGGGGAAATGAGTGACCAAGTGTATAAACGGATGCACTGGCCAGCTGCAGACTGGCTCAGAAATAACTTTCTGAAAGGAATTTTCTAAATCTCTGAAATGTGAGGCCCTGGCACCCCCCAGAGGCCAGAGTCTCTAACTACCTATCGTCCCTAAAAACCTTGGGCATCAGTCTCAGGAAGCAGGCGCATGGACCCAGATGAAGTGAGGGGTTCTAGGAAACTAACAAACAAAAAAAACTAGGGTCCAGTGCTGGTTCTTGCTCTGACTTATTCTGGGACAGAGGGAATGAATGTTCAAGCTTCTAGGCTCAATCCCATCTGCGCTGGTAAGTGATTTAAACAAAACTATGTGTGTAAAGCCACTGAGGGGGCTTCCCTGGTAGCTTAGATGGTAAAGAATCTGCCTGCAATGCAGGGGGCCTGGGTTCGATCCCTGAGTCGGGAAGATCCCCTGAGTAGGCAATGGCAACCCACTCCAGTATGCTTGCCTGGAGAATTCCATATACAGAGGAGCCTGGTGGGCTATAGGTTTTTGTTTTGTTTTTTCCTTATCAGATGTCTGAGAGGGTTACCTGGCACATACCAGGTGCTCACAGAAGGTGATTTCCTTCCTAGAGGAAGCCCTGGGGCACACATGGTTTAGTCACTAAGTCCTGTCCGACTCCTTGTGACCCCATGGACTGTACCCTGCCAGGCCCCTCTGTCCATGGGACTTCCCAGGCAAGAGCACTGGATTGGTTTGCATTTCCTCCTCCAGGAGATCTTCCCAACCCAGGAATCAAACCCATGTCTCCTGCTTTGGCAGGTAGATTCTTTAACACTGAGCCACCAGGGAAGGCCAAAACTTCACATGTACCCACACAAATGCACGCGTGCTTGCGTGCACACGCACGCACACACACGCACGTGCACACCCCTCCAGCCCTACGTGGAAGAAGGGCCGAGAGTGAGACCCCAGGCCAGACCAGACAGGGGAGGCACAGGGGACACGTTTATTCTCCAGGAATTCCAGGCTCTGTCAGGACTGGCCTGGCCTCGGGGGCTGGGGGCTCAGATGAGAGCCCCAAGGCCTGCTGGGGCTCAGCCTCCTGGGCCTGGGCCAGCTGGGCTGTGTGCTCGAAGGCGGCCTGCAGCAGGTGGGAGGCAAGGCAGGTGGTCCAGGCGATGAGGTAGGCCAGGTGCCAGGAGGTGAGCGCTAGCGTGCTCTCCACCCACCAGTACAGACTCTTCAGCAGCGCCAGTGACCTCCGCACCACGCGGTTCTGCAGCAGAGCCTGGGGGCCGGTGGGGCAAGTGGATGGGCAGGCGGCTGTCTGGAGCGCACATGCCATGCTGCCTGGCCGCTAGGACCACCCCCACAGCCCCCCAGCCCAGCCCAGCCAGGTCTACCCTCCCCAGCCCAGCCCAGCCCAGGCCCAGTGTCCCGGGTCTGCAGCCCAGCCATGCCCGCCCTCACCCACCTTCCTGGGCAGCCGGCCCAGGCTGCAGCACTGGGCTTTCCGGTACAGTCTCCAGATCAGCAGCAGCAGCAGCAAGGCAGCCAGCATCAGGCCATACAGACACGACAGGAACAGGTCCGTCCAGGTGGCCGCAGACAGGCCCAGCGGCTCCCAGGCCCCCAGCCACTTCAGGGCCAGGCCCAAGGCCCGGGCACAGCCCAGCAGGCCTGCCCACACTAGCCTGGGCACCCGCAGCGCCAGGCACACAGGGACCTCTAGCAGCATCAGCCCGGCCCGGAGAACCCGGCCCACAGGGCAGCCGGTGATCTTAGGGGGGGGGTGGGACCCCCGCGCCTCCCGAGTCAGCTCCGACAGCCAGTGGTTGAAGAGGAAGATCTTGAGGAGCAGGAAATTGTAGAGGTGGGCCCGCTTCTGGACCAGCTACAGGAAGAGGAGGCCGTCGTCACCCACTGCCACTCACTTGCCGCGGGGGCCCACCTGTCCCAGACTTTCTGGTGCGGGTGGGGCTGCCAGGCCATCCCGGGCCGGGCCCTCCCCTTCTCAGGGCCTCAGTTTTCCCCACCCCAAGATTGATCTTTATCTGTCCACTTGGAAGGACTCCATCCTCAGGAGGGAGCTTTAGTAGGTGTTTCATATTATATTTGGTTTTCTTTCCACTGGGTTTTTTTTTTTTTTTTCCTCTCTCTCTCTCTCTTTTTTTTTTTTTTTTTGGTCACACCAGGTGGCTTGCAGGATCTTAGTTCCCCGACTAAGCCTCGAACCCATGTCCCCTACAGGGGAAGCAGAGTCTTAACCACTGGACCACCAGGGAATTCCCTTTCCTTTAGGTTTCAATGGTTATTTACCACTCTCCAGACTAAGGTCATGTTTGAAAAAGACTGGTGGGAAGGTCAACGCTTAACCCACCGGAGTGACCCTCTAGAGAAAATTCTGCGGCTCTGTGGCTTGAGGGTGGGGCTTCTGAAAGCTATGGGATTACTCCAGGAGAGGGGCAGCCACCTCGTTTCACCAGCAGTATCCAGCAGCAGCTTTGGTCCTCGCCCCCCTGGCCCCCAATACCCCCCCCCCTCACCAGTGCGGACAACTTCACCACCATCAGCAGAGTCCCCAAGAGGCTGGATCTGACCAGAGGGACGGCCTCCATGTCTGGCCCTCCTTTCCCTTCTCCACAGGAAGAAGCAGGGTGACCTCACAGACACCACAGGGTGGGGACCAAGTTACCGTGGGGACCCAGTTGTCACAAAAGTCTCCCCTTTCCCTGCCTCCTGCCCCATCACTGCACAAGAACTGGGGTACTTGTCTTCCACATCCTGTCACCTTCCTGCTGGGAGACTGCTCCCGGGGACATCAACTCCACAAACTTCTGGTCCGCCCCACACAGGCAGCCAAGGCAGAACAAAGATTCTGTACCTTCCCACATCCTTCCAAACCCCGAAGGATCAGAGAGCTGGAAGATAGACAACATCTTCGCCCCAGGGCCGCAGGCGACAGGACGCTTGAAGGCAGATGGAAGCCTCAGCCGCCGGAATCTGAAAGCTCCTACCTAACCCCTACCCATCCTTCTTGCATTTTGCTAAAAGTTTGGTCCCGTCTCAAAGCAGAGAAGTCAGCTGTAACCTTTATTCTCCAATCGAGTGGTGTGTCAGTGGCTTCTGAGAGGAGGGCAGGGGAGAGAAAATGTGCCCACAAAAGGCTTCAGAGGGTCTTGAAGAGAGAGGCATTCAGAGAGGGAAGGGGCAATGTGCTGAGCAAGACCCCTCGGGGGCCACAGGCTGCATGGAAGAGCGGTTTCTAGAAGCCGTGGATCAGAGTCAAAGTCTTAGAATTCTGAGAGAATCCAGAACCTTGATCACAGCCTTTCCTACGATACTATCCTGTCTGGGTTCCAGCAGGTGCCCCGAGACGCGGCAAGGATGAGGCTCTCGCGCCGTTTAGACATTTTTTAAAAAGCGCGCCCTCTGGTGGCCGGTGAGGGCAGGGCACAATTGCTGTCTCGCCCCCTTTCTCCGCGACGACCCTTGTGCAGGATACAGCTCGCCGTAGAGTCCCTGGAAGGTCAGAGGTGACCCCGGCCCAGGACGGGTCCCGTTCGCCCATTTGTCTCCTCTCCCGGGGCGACAGCTGGGGTCCACTTCGAGGAGGGTGCAAAGTCCCTCGGCTCCGTCCGCCTCCCCCACCACCCTCTACCGTCCCCCAACACTATAGCCCTGAGGGGAAGCTGGGGTTCAAAAAGGCCTCCTTGAGCTAAGTTTTGAAGGATGGGTGGGAGTTTTCCGGAGGAGGAAGTGTGAAGGTGGTATGGGCAGAAGGAACAGCATGATTCCAACAATTCCGTCTGGGTGGAGCATAAAGTGCCCTTCTGGAGAAGGAAATGGCAACCCTCTCCAGTGTTTTTGCCTGAGAAACCCCACAGACAGAGGAGCCTGGCCGGCTGCAGTCCATGGGGTCGCAAAGAGCCGGGCACACCTGAGCGACTGAGCATGCAAGGAGGGTTTATTTCTTCTTTGGGTGACCATTAGTTTGCATTCAAAAGAGTCACAGTGGGACTTCCCTGGTGGTTCAGGGGCTGAGACTCTGTGCCCCCAATGCAGGGGGCCTGGGTTCAATCCCTAGTCAGGGAACTAGATCCCACATGTCAAAATGAAAGATCCCACATGCTGCAACTAAGACTCAGCTCAAATTAATTAATTAATTTTTAAAAGTCACAGTTTACAGTTATTTTAACTTGTATTTGTATTGTTATTTTAAAATACGATGGTTATCTTTATCAAACCAGTTGATTTTGTAATAATAAACGTCCACACTTAAATGCCCACATTTGAATTGATGCTTCAAACTATGGGGCTGGAGAAGACTCTTGAGAGTCCCTTGGACTGCAAGGGGATCAAAGGGAATCAGCCCTGAATATTCATTGGAAGGACTGATGCTGAAGCTGAAGCTCCAATATTTTGGCCACCTGATGGGAAGAGTCAATTCACTGGAGAAGATCCTGATGCTGGGAAAGATTGAAGGCAGGAGGAGAAGGGGCGACAGAGGACAAGATGGGTGGCATCACCATCACCAACTCAATGGAAATGAGTTTGAGCAAGCTCCAGGAGACGGTGAAAGACAGGGAAGCCTGGCGTGCTGCAGTCCGTGGAGTCTCAAAGAGTTGGACATGACTGAGCAACTGAAAAACAGCAACTCACTAGCTGCCGGGAGCCGGCACATGAGATCCCACCCATGACAAGGTCATGAGGAAGAAAACCTGACAGGCAAGGCGGATCAGGTTTTCAGGGATTTTGAAAAGCTGCCCCCGGCACTCACCTTAAAGATGATATCTGTCTTTCTGATGCCTGCCTCAATAGACTACTGCCTAATTTCTGTGACACAGGCAGAAGGCCTTCCCCGATCTCTTCCCAAATAAGAATCAATTTAGAACTTTAATCAATAAGTTTCCCAGGTGGTGGTATTTTATGAGATTATCCAGGGTGAAAGGAGTGTTTTAATTTAAACTCCTTTGCGGGTAGTTTGTTAGCCAAATGCATTTATGCCCTTGGTACTGATATTCATGATTGCTTATAATATCCTAATCATAAAATAGCATAAAGAACCTGATTATATAAAAGCCGTAATAGGCATAGAGCATTTTTGAGGGGTGAAGGAGTCCTATTAGAAAACATAAGAAAAATTATTCTAAAGGTGGTTATTGGGTTGACGTTTGATTACTGTGTTTTGCTTGCTGTGTTTTTGTTTTTAATGTGCTAAGGTTGTGTTATAGAAACCATTGTTAATATAGTTAAAGATCTAGAGAAATAAGAACTCAGCCCTAGTGTGTTAACAATGAAATGGTTGCTAATTGTCAGCCAGGAGTGCTAGGCAGAGGCTGCCTCGCTGAAGACACAGAGTCTGTGTGGGGTAAACTTCTTAGATAAACGCAACTGACAACTTCTGCAGAAGGATTAATTTTTGTGTTAACAAGGTTATACTTCCACTCTGTACTGTTGCCCTATGAGACTGCTACCTTTCAGTTAAGGTCACCAGAGAAACAGAAAATAGGTTTACATTCACCTGACCTGCATAAAATGTTAATAGGCCCCAAGGCCAGAAGATAATGTACAAGACCCTCATAAACAAAGAAGTATGCAGAAAACACCCTGGTTTTGTGAAGGACAAGCTGATGTAATGTTAAACTATCTTCCCCTTAGAAATGTACTAACTTAGGGTATAAAAGCTATGGTAAAAAATAAAGGATTGCCAGACTCTGCCAGACCCTGCAAACACCCCCGTCTGGTCACTGGTCATTCTCTCTTCTTCTCTCTCTCTTCACCCCCCCACCCCCGCCCACCTCGCAGACTTGGCCCTATCAAGGCTGGTCTCACGTGTCTTCTCTCTCTCTCTCGCTGACACCGTTCATCCTGAGGGTACCCCCTGGATCCTGCCGAGGCTGGACCCCGGCAACTAGCCACAGGCATTAATTTCTACAAAAATCCCCCAGTCAATAATGTGTTAAAAAGAAACAACAGGCCCAACATGGAGTCACTTGTGCTAAGCCCCACCAGGACTTAATGTGAGTGAGTGAGCAAGTGAAAGTCTCTCAGCGTCCAACTCTTTGCGATCCCACGGTCTATACAGTCCAGGGAATTCTCCAGGCCAGAATACTGGAGTGGGTAGCCTTTCCCTTCTCCAAGGGATCTTCCCAACACAGGGATCAAACCCAGGTCTCCCGCATTGCAGGCAGATTCTTTACCAGCTGAGCCACAAGAGAAGCCCAGTTCTTAATATTTATCTTAATTGCAATTTCAACCTCTCCCGGGAGTGGAATTTTAAGCCAATTCATCTGGAGTTTTTGCTTTGCTCTGAGAGAAGGTGACCTGACTTGAAATAATTCACCCTCTACCTTCCTTGTCCCACCCTCCTCCTGCCTATAAAAGCCTCCCTTTTGTACTGCTGTTCCGCTCCTTGGAGCTCCTCTCTACCTGCTGGGCGGGATGCAGACTGTTCAAGATTATTGAATAAAGCCAATTCGATCATCAAATGTACTCAATTGAATTTTTTTATTAATTTGTTTTTTATTGAAGGATGATTGTTTACAGAATTTTGCTGTTTTCTGTCAAACCTCAACAGGAATCAATCATAAGTATACATATATACCCTCCCTTTTGAAACTCCCTCCCAACTCCCTCCCCGTACTCAACTGAATTTTGACTTTTAACAGATTTGGTGGCAGTGGTGGGATCCAAGGTGACCTTCTTCTGACGGCGTTCACGGACAATGAGAAAGACAGGCATGGTGCCGGCAAATCCCTTTGTGACTGCACTGTCTTTTCTCACCATTTCTGAGGCCAGAGGAAATTCACCACAGTTGTGAGCTCTCTTTGCATCACGCGCCCGGTCTAATTGGTTTTCTAGTCAGTTCCCCTTTTGTTTGGAAACCCCAGTTCTTGACGCTGTCCCCGGATTTCATGTTGGGAATTGCTGGTGATTTAGTCTGCAGTTTCCCACTTCTTTGAACTCCTTCCCCAAATTCCACATCGGGAAATGCAGTAGCCACCGTAGTTTCCCATTTATTTGGTCTTTGGTTCAAGGCTTTTCCCCCACTCCAGAGTTCCATGGGAATTCTTGGTGGTTACCAGCTGGAGTCGGACTGGGTCCAACTTGAGCTGGACAGGGTCCAGTAAAAACAACTGCTAACAGGAATCTCAGAAGCCAAAAAGCTGCAAAATCGGTGGGTCCTATGCAAGACACTGGGGTCGTCCAAATCAAATTGATTAGGAAGAGAAGTGGTTAGACATCAAAGTAAACTGCTTCCACTCAAGACACCAGATCAAGACTTTACACTTTACATGAAACTCAGGACTTCCCTGGCAGTTCCGTGGTTAAGACTGAGCTCCCAGGGTAGAGGGTTCAGGTGTGATCCATGGTTGGGGAATTAAGATCCTGCATGCCACAGAGCTTGGTCAAAAAAAACCCCAAACATGAAACTCTCTCTTTCCCCTCTCCTTTACCCTGGCATTGTCCTGGAAAGATAACGGCATCACTCATATTTCTCAGGCCATTGCTAGGGGGGTTAAGCTCTGGAATTTAGAACAATTTTTTATTTCAGGCTAGAAGTTTCTTCCCCCATATGCACTAAAAGTCCTGAATGACCCTTGTGTGTGGTGGGGGGACGGTGTTTAGTTGCTCAGTCATGTCCAACTCTTTGTAACCCTTTGAACTGTAGCCCACCAGGCTCCTCTGTCCATCGGATTTTTTCATGCAAGAATACTGGAAAAGGTTGCCATTTCCTTCTCCAGGGGATCTTCCTGACCCAGGGATCGAACCCATGCCTCCTATGTCTTGGCATTGCCGACAGATTCTTTACCTGCTGAACCATCAGGGAAGCACCGAGGAGCCCTGGCTTAAGAGTAAATACAGTGGAAGTGCAATCAGAAACCTCTCCTTAACTCTTGAAACATTGCAGATTCTAAGACACTGGCTACCCAGCAAAGATTCTTAGACTCTCTGGCCAAAGTTGCTCTTGATAATAACATTATCTTTTAGCTGAGCTGTTCTATGGCCAGCATCACCTACCGGACCTAGAGTTAATATGTCTGGGGAAGCCAAAACTCAATTACATAAGATTCCTGAGCAAACCATTGGCTTTTAAAGGGCGAGTCCCTCAATGGGGTCTTCCTTTGATTAATTTGGTCTTGACTGGTTTGGGTCTTGGAGACCCACAGCTCCCAAGTGCACTCCTAACACTGGGAATTATCCCGCTTGTAGTTAAAATAATATCCCTGGTACATTGCATATTGTCTCCAAAGCTTTAAATGCATATTCACAGCCTCTAATCACCAAGCGAATCTCCTTAAGACTGGACCTCAGAAGAGGGACAAAGCAAATGATTGATTGAAAAATGATGAGCCTGGAGCCGTGAACTGTGACTAGCACACAGATTCAGCAACAAAGCAGCATCAGCAAAAGCAGTGAGAACTGCAGAGCAGTAGGTGAGTGGTGCTAATGCCTTGAATTTTGACCACATTTCTCAGTTATGCTGAGAGTTTGATCAAGGTGGAATTGTTGAAAAGAAACGACAGGCCCAAAATGGAGTCACTTGAGCTAAGCACCACCGAGACTTACTACCTAACCTGATGGCATCACTGACTCAATGGACATGAATTTAAGCAAACTCCAGGAGATAGTGGAAGACAGACGAGCCTGGAGTGCTGCAGTCCATGGGATCACAAAGAGTCGGACATGACTGAGCAACTAAAACGCAACAATGATTATAATTTCAGCCTTTCTCAAGAGTGGTGTTTTACACCAATCCGTCTGGAATTACTTGGTGAGCACTAGTAAGGTAATCTGCCTATGACTCCCTGACTTCCCCTAAGGGAAGATGATCCTGCCTCACTAGTCCCTTGGACTGCAAGGAGATCAAACCAGTCAGTCCTAAAGGAAATCAACCCTGAATATTCATTGGAAGGACTGATGTTGAAGCTGAAGTTCCAATACTTTGGCCACCTGATGCGAAGAGCTGCCTCTTTGGAAAAGACCCTGATTCTGGGCAAGGTTGAAGGCAGGAGGAGAAGGGGACAACAGAGGATGAGATGGTTGGATGGCACCACCAACTTGATAGACATGAGTTTGGGTAAGCTCTGGGAGTTGGTGATGGACAGGGAAACCTGTCATCCTGCAGTCCATGGGGTCACAAGGAGTCGGATACGACTGAGCGACTGAAGTGAACTCTTCCACTGTGTATACTTCCATGTCCCATCCCCTTCTGTCTATAAAAACCTTCCATTTGGTACAGCTCCTCAGAGCATCTTTCTGATTGCTTGATGGGATGCTACCCTACTTATGAGTTGTTGAATAAAGCCAATTAGATCTTCAAATGTGGGCTTCCCTGGTGGTTCTGTGGTTAAAAACCCACCTACCAATGTGGGAACCATGGATTTGATCCCTGAGTCGGGAAGATCACCTGGAGAAAGAAATGGCAACCCACTCCAGTAATCTTGCCTGGAGAATCCTGTGGACAGAGGAGCCTGGTGAGCTACAGACCATGGGATCAGGAAGAGTCGACTGATCACGCATGCATGCACACGCTACAGGAAAACCCAAACCAAGTTTTTGGCCAACCCAATATTTGTTGAATTAATAAATGAATGAATGAGATCCCCACTTGCCAGGCTGGAATGAGAGCAGAGAAGCTGCTGCAGAAGCCCGCCCCCGCCCCCGCCCCACCTTGGATCCTTCAGCAGGGAGCCCTCCACTCCTTTCTCTTCCCCGCCTAACAGCCAGGTTCAAGGCCACGCATGCACTGTTGTGCTAAGTGATGTTAGACCACATCTCCCCTTCCTCAGAGGAAGGACCGTGGGATGAGGCAACTATTAGTGACCGCTGCATTGTCAAACGCCAGGGGCGCCATTCCCAGGGCCTGATCCCTCTCCAAAGAGATTCGCCTCCTCAGCCCAGGACTCAGGCCTAGAGAGGCAGGAAGCGTCACCTCCCAGTCCCAAGGGCTCCCAGGTGCTCTCCCTGAGGGTGCAGGACGGCAGCACGACCGCAAGGGGGCAGCAAACACCTGGGGCGCAGGGGCCCAACACACCTGAGCGCGCTGCGCAAATTGATGGAAAGTTTTCTGTGGCTGATTTTGTCCCTTCTCAGCCTGCGACAACAACCTTACGTCATCCCGAGGAGCTCGCCCGGTGCAGGTCCCATCCTGCCTGAGTTGCTGGAGGCGAAACCGTTGAGAAATGTTGGGGACAAATAGTCTTTCTTCCTCGTTCCAACATGAAAACCTCACTTTATTTCAAATCTTCATTTTTTTCCCCCTCAGAAGAACTCAAAATTGATAAATATGCCTTCAAACTTACTGTGACTTGCTTTTTTTTTTTTAACTTTCTAAGGATGGCTTGACTGAAAATGCAAAAATGATCATTAAAACCTGATGAAAGCTGAAGAACCTATCCTGACGAAGGGAAAAGGTTTTTGGAATCAGAAGACAGACTTGCAACTGAACTGACCTCTACCACTTAATCATAAATCTAAGCTCCTGCCCCAGGTCTCTTTATCTGTAAAGCTGGTACATAGTTTATATATAGAATCTGCCAGATGAGGCCCTGGGGAGGAGCTGATGAAATAATGTCTGTAAAATGCTTTGCCCAGTATCTGGCCACGCACCAATGCTTGGGAGCTCATGAGTGAGTGGAATCAGCGTCCACAGGTGAGAAGGAATGCAAGGATTGTTAAAAAAAACAAAATAAACTACATATTGCTTTCAAATATGTACAAATTTCTACAAAGAAATCACCCCCTGAGGGCACACATTTTGTTAATTTGTAAACCAATATGTGGAAATATTCACTGCAATCAAACCACTTTCAAGCAATTCACTTGGCGCCCAAGACTAGATTGTAAAATTTTTAAAAAAGAAAACAACCATATTGGAAAGGGTCATTGCTACTTTAAAATTAACGCAAAAACCTTATTGCAGACAAGCATGAGTGAAAATGCTTTAAAAAGAGTTCTTTAAAATGATATGAAGTTGTAAAACCATCCCATTATTGAAAAACATTCATCACTACCCCCAAAAAAATGTTTGGAAAAATGGGGGAAAAAAGCACATCAACGCCTACAACAGATTGTAAAGTCACACTGCATGGTACAAGAAAACAACAATGGAAAATATAATTTTCACCCATTCATTTATTAATCAATTTATGCAGAACCAATGTGTTTCCCACTCTTGTTTTCTGCCAGCTCTCCTAGACTTCTCTCTGGCATCTTCCCCCACCCACCCACTCCCTAGCCTTCTTCAGCAACTCCCCTCCGGACTTGCTCCTTGTGTCTCTCAAAAGGGGGCTTCCCAGGTGACTTAGTGGTAAAGAACCCCCCGGCCAACACAGCGGACAGGGGAGACGTGGGTCCGTTTCCTGGGTCAGGAAGATTCCCTGGAGGAGGGCATGACAACGCACTCCAGTCTTCTTGCTGGGAAAATCCCATGGATAGAGGAGCCTCGTGGGCTCCAGTCCATAGGCTGGGAAAGGGTCAGACACGACTGAAGTGACTAAACACACTCATCAAAGGACACTTAGGGTGTTTCCATTTCTACTGTGAGTAACACTGCAGTGAACTTGGGAGTATAGATGGGTCTCTTCACAATCCTGATTCCGATTCCTTTGCAGCCGTACCCAGAAATGGGATTGCTGGACCCTAAGGGAGTTCTAAGTTTAATTTTCTGAGGAACCTCCATCCTGTGTTCCAGAATGGCTGTGCTAATTTACATTCCCACATGTGAGATGCGACCACATGGATGGAGCTGGAGGACACTTCTCTAAGAGAAATAAGCAAGACACAGAAAGAGAGGTACCGCATGACCTCAGTTCATGTAGAATCTGACAAAGCTGAATTCTAACAAAGCTGAAACATAAAGTACAAAGATGGTGACCAGAGGCTGGGGTTGGAGGAAATGACAACCCGCTCCAGTATCAAAGGGTACAAAGTCTCAGCAATACAAGATGAGTAAGGTTTAAAGATCTAACCCACAGCATGGAGGTGACAGCTGACAATGCTGCACTGTGTACTTGAAACTTGCTAAGGGGCTAGGTTTAATTACATCTTCTCAACACACGCTAACTGTAGAGGTGACAGAAATGTTGTTTAGCTGGATTGTGGCGATCGTTTCACAATGTATATGTATACCAAAACATCAAACTGTAAACATTAAGTGTATACAATTTAGGGAGTTCCCTGGTGGTCTAGTGGTTAGGACTAGGTACTTTCACTGCCATGGCCCAGGGTTCAATCCCTGGTGAACTGAGATCCTGCAAGCCATGTGATGCAGCAAAAAGAACAAAAAGAATAAAAATACAATTTTTATTAAAAGAAAGAAAAATGTTCCTCACTGCCCCTTCACTTGATCATTTAAGCCATATTTTGAAAGAAGTTATGCAGCCACTAGGCTGGGCATACAGCTTCTGCCCATGCCTCCCCACTGCCCTGGGCGCTGCCTTGGCCCAAGTCGCTGATAAACTTCTTGTTGCTGGATCTGGCATAGAGAGAGCTGCAGCAAAGCCTGGAAGAAGTGTGTGCAACCCATGAAACAGTCCAAGGACAAGTAGTCAGAATACACAGAATATCTAAGGAACGCCTACACATCAGTAAGATAAAATCAAGTGACTCAGTCGAACACCTAGGCAAAGGCAAGTCACAAAAGAAAAACAAAAATCAAAGAGCCAAGAATGTAGGAAAAGATGTTTGACTTCGTTAGTAAGCGAGGGAAATGTAAAATTAAAACCACAATGAATACTCTCTCATAACTCATTTGCAAAAACAAAGAAAGTCTGACGCTACACCGGGCATGGATGAGTTCACGGGGCTACCAGAGCATCGGACCCTGCCCATCTCTGACCCCACAGTTCTCTGTTGGTTTTTCAGACTCCAAGAGTGGTGAGAAGGGTCCTGTCCAAACCACCCATTACTCAGACATGGGAAACTGAAATGCGAAGTTACCAAAACAGTAATTACCCTTACTGCACATTTGTTTTCTCTCCATCCTATTTCACAACCGATTGGATTGTTTTTACCACCCCCTCAAGAATTGCACACCCCAGCCTGAAAGGCACGCCTTCCAGAAGCATTCATCTGTGAATGAAAAAACATGTGTGAGACTGTGTGTGGCAGCATTTTTTCCATCACTAGGAAAATGAATAAATATACTGGGTATATCGGGCTCAGGGATGACTAAGCAGTGGTTAAAATGAATGACCTATATGCGTCAGCATGGACAGGTCTGAAAAACATAGTGTCACGTGAGAGGGGAAAGTTACAGAGTAACAGCTGTGAAATGATAGCGTGTGTATAATTTTTTCAAACCCATTAAGCAGTATTATATGCCGTTCTGGACACAAGTATAGTGAAAATATTTTTAAAAAAAAAACAAGACCTAGGGACTTCCCTGGTGGTCCAGGCGCTAAGCTCCATGCTTCTAAGGCCTTGGAAGCACGGAGCTCAGGTTCATTCCCTGGTCAGGGAACCAGGATCCCACATGCTGCATGTTCTGGCCAAAAAAAGACCTAGAAGGTCCTTGCCCATTCATGATGGTAGCTGGTTCCTTAGAGCAACAGATGGAGGAGGGTGAGACTCAGAGAGAACTTCAGCTTCACCTGCAATGCATCCTTCTTTTTCTATTTTCAAATATTCAGAAGCATATAATGACAAAGCACTAACATCTGTGCACTCCAAATGGTGGATACCTTGAGGTTGAGAACAAGCCAGGCAAGCAAAGATCTGAAAGAAGAGTGATCCAGGCCAAAAAAACACCACAACACACACAGCAGTGCAAAGGCCCTGAGGTCACTGTACCATGTTTCAGGATCAGCAGAGGCCAGGATGCAGAGTGAGGAAGAAAAAGGTTAAAGATGAGGTTGGTAAGGAATCTGATTTGAGGTTAAGCAAGAGGGGAAATTCACCAAACTTATACTGTAAAGACATCATTCTGGTTGGGCATATTTTGTTAACGATTGAGACTGAGTGGTAAACACAGAGATTATTGTCTTAATCTCTCCTTTTTTCTGTTTGAAATTTCCCATAAGAAGTTAAAAATGATAATATGACCTCTGGCTGCTGTGAAGGAAGAGGACTCGGTATGGGGACAAGGGGGCAGCAGGGAGGCCAGTCTAGAGGTCTCCAAAGGGACCTGGGGAAGGTGGGAGGGGCCGGGGAGGCAGGGAACAGACACAGGATTTGCCCACAGACAGAATGTGGGATGAGAGAAAATTTGGGCTGAGTCTTTGCTTGCTTAGTGGTTCTGGCGTCTGTGAAGATGGGAAGGGTTTGGGAGGAGGAGGCCCAGGAGAGGCCCGTGTCTTCCCAGGGGAGATGTCAGGCACACAAGTCCAGAGTTCAGGTAAGAGTCAGAGCCAGCCACCCATTTGAGAGCCACTGGGGGCTTCCCAGGTGGTGCTAGTGGTAAAGAACCCGCCCGCAAATGCAGGAGACACAAGAGCTGCGGGTTCGATCCCGGGGTCGGGAAGATCCCCTGGAGGAGGGCATGGCAACCCCCTCCAATATTCCCGCTTGGAGAACTCTATGGACAGAGGCGCCTGGCAGGATACAGTCCATGAGGTCATAAATAATTGGAAAACAACTGAGGAGACTTAGCACGCACGCATGGTGTATAAATAGCATTTAAATCCATGAGACTGGATGAGAGAGACCACCTAGGATGTGGGTGTTGATGGAGGAGAAAGAGGGCCCAGGACAAGCCTGGGGGAGCCCTCCTATTACAGGTGGATGAGGGGAGAGGAGGAGGAGGCAGGAAAGGAGACCGAAAGAAGCAGCTTCTCGGGAAGGAGAACGCCCCAGAGAAGGAATGTTCCTCTCCCCTCATTCTCCAAGCTCCACAACCTATAATCCCCCTCCCCTCATTCTCCAAGCTCCACAACCTATAATCCCCACGGCAGCCCCTGACGCTGCTCAGATTCCAGCTCTTGCGTAAATAATAGCAACAGCTTGGGACCTTGCAGTCACCGGGTCCACTCTCACTATCTTTATTTTTGACTGAACCAGGTCTTAGTTGAGGCATGCAAGATCTTTACTAGCTGCATGGGAACTCGTAGTTTCGGCTTGGGCATGCAGGATCTGGTACCCTGACCAGGGATCAAACCCAGGGACTCCTGCCTGGGGAGCAGAGTCTTCGCCACTGTACCACCAGGGAAGTCCCCACTCTCACCATCTTTGTCAAATGCAGATCTGATCTGAGGCTGTAACTCCCTGCAGCTCATTCAAGGTTAGAAACCAAGTCAGCAGCCTGGTAACCGCATTCACCTGGGCCTGGGTTCTGCACATGGCAGCTGCTCCACCCACAAATGCTCCCACATCAAGGAGGGGGCCCTGCAGCTTGGACCAACAGCCGTTCCCCTTCCTCCCCGCTGGAGACCCTGCTTGCCTCCCACACCCCAACCTGGAAATACCAGACCTTGCTTTCCCGGTCTCTGGGGTTTCTGGGAAAACATCTTCCCCCAAAGGACAAGAGAGAGACCAGGAGACAAGGCCATCTGCAGCCCACCTTGGGGTTTTGTCTGTGAGGACACAGGACTGCCTGAGCTGCTGTCACTGTCGGGACCAGAAGGGGCTCCCAGAGCAAAGGCATAGGACAAACCAGCAAACCAGAGAAGGGACTTTGAGTCCTGGGAGAAATCAGTTGTGCTTTGGTTTTGCTAACCACTGGACTTCCTGTCAGAGGAAAGAGCAAACTACTGCTTAGGCCACCTCCCACGGGTTTGTGGTTTTGACAGTTGCATTCAGAAACATCCCAGCTGGAGTTGGGGATTGACTGCTGGCAGGGTTGGGGCTTCTGTTTGGATGATGAGCACGGTCTTAAGTTAACTGTGCTGATGCTTATGTAGATTTGAATAGACTAGAAACCATCCAACTGGCGGTGTGTGAATTTTACCAATAAAATTGATGAGAAAGCCAAAAAAAAGTACCATTCCAACTGACCTCCATATGTTCACGCATCACGCATGCGCACACACAGCCTCACATGCCTCACTCCCGAAAAGTAGTGCCTTTCCCCCTAGAGCTCATCTTCAGGTCTTGCTTCATCATGCCCTCACGCTGGTCCACTCCCTCTAGCTACAGATGACTCTGGCCTCTCTTCTGCTCCACCAGCAACCCCTGACCTGTGGCTTGTACATCTGAGATCGGAGGATAGCTTTGAAAGATGAGCAGCTGCTGTTACTGAGGCAGGAGGTCCGTGGACCCCAGGCTGGTCAGCCATGCCCTGTGGACAGATGATCCAAGATAGCAGGAGCCAGAGAAGAGCCGAGCCTTGCCCAGATAAGACACAGAGACCACATATTTCTCATTCTCGAGGTCAAGGAGACCTTCCTAACTACACATGCGCAGAAAGGCTCCTTGAAGGTCAAAAAGGGAGGGGGCACCACTTCATAGTAAGTGATGTCAACCTATCTGTAAGGCTCTTTTTTGCTAGAATCCATCTTGACTAAGAGATGTGCATGCACAGATGGAAGGACCCTGAGATATACACCAAATACAGCCTCAGAACCTGGCAAAGCAAAATGATCTGCCAAGGGAAACCCAGAAGAAACGCCCCCCCCCCCCCCCCGCCGCCCCCGAAAGTGATTCAGGCAGAATTTGAGTCAGTCCTAATGAGGTGGATGAACCTAGAGCCTTTATACAGAGTGAAGTAAGTCAGGAAGAGAAAGACAAATATCGTATACTAGCGCATATACATGGAATCTAGAAAGATGGTACGGATGAACCTGTCGGCAGAGCAGTAATGGACACACGGACACAGAGAACAGGCTTAGGGACACAGCTCGGGGGCACAGAGGAGAGGGTGGGATGCATGGAGACAGTACCACGGAAACACACATTACCGTACGTAAAATAGAGAGCCAGGGAGAATTTGCTGTATGTCTCAGGGAACTCAAACCAGGGCTCGGGGCTCAGTCCCAGCCTAGAGGGGTGGGATGGGGAGAGAGATGGGAGGGAGGTTCAAGTGGGAGGGGACATGAGTAAACCTATGGTTGATTCATGTTGATGTTGAAACCAACACAATACTGTAAGGCAATTATCTTCCAATTAAAAATATTTTTTTAAAAAAAATGATTCAGGTAGAAACTTTAATCCCTGGCCTTGCGGGTTAGATTTTTTTCTCCGTTTGGACTCGAGGCCTCTTTCGCAACCATGCTCTGCCAGATCGTTGGTCAGGCCAAGAAGCACCCTAGCTTGATCCCCTTCTTCATATTTATTGGAGCAGGAGGTACTGCAGCATCACTGTATATCTTGCACCTGGCCTTGTTCAATCCTGATGTCAGTTAGGACAGGAAGAATAATCCAGAAACCTAAAACAAACTGGAACCCTGGTCCGTCTAGTCAAAGCTATGGTTTTTCCAGTAGTCATGTGCACATGTTGAGAGTTGGACCATAAAGAAGGCTGAAGTGAGAGTTGTTCAGTCGTGTCCGACTCTTTGAGAACCCATGAATTATAGAGTCCATAGAATTCTCCAGGCCAGAATACTGGAGTGGGTATCTGTTCTCTTCTCCAGGGAGTCTTCCCAACCCATGGATCAAACCCAGGTTTCCCGCATTGCAGGCAGATTCTTTACCAGCTGAGCCACAAGGGAAGCCCAAGAATACTGGAGTGGGCAGCCTATCCCTTCTCCAGTGGATCTTCCCAACCCAGGAATTGAACCTACATTTCAGGCGGATTCTTTACCAACTAAGCTCTTAGGGAAGCCCAAAGAAGGCTGAGCGCTGAAGAACTGATGCTTTCAAACTGTGGTGTTGGAGAAGACTCTTGAGAGTCCCTTGGTCAGCAAGGAGATCAAATCAGTTCATCCTAATGGAAATCAACCCTGAATATTCATTGGAAGGATTGATGCTGAAGTTGAAGCTTCAATAGTTTGGCCGCCTGATGTGAAGGACCGACTCATTGGACCGACTCTGATGCTGGGAGAAATTGAGGGCAGGAGGAGAAGGGGACAACAGAGGATGAGATGGTTGGATGGCATCTCTGACTCGGTAGACATGAGTTTGTGCAAACTCCAGGAGTTGGTGAAGGACAGGGAAGCCTGGTGTGCTGCAGTCCATGGGGTCACAAAGAGTTGGATACGACTGAGCACCTGAACAATTGGAACAAACTGGGTTCTGATGGTCAGTACAAGTGTTACTCTGTGAATGCAGATTATAGCAAACTGAAGAAGCCTTCTAAATGAAACGTTTCACTATAAAACTGCTCAGAATGAAGGTCTTCCAGGAGCCATCCGCACAATTTTCCACTTAACCAGGAAATATTTCCCCTCTAAATGCATGAAATCATGTTGGTGTACTGTGTTGTGGTTTACACTGATTAATAGTCTGAAACTTAAAAAAAAAAAAAGAAAAGAAAAGAAAGTGAGTCAAACTACCATGAGGGCACAACTCTCTGATTAACACCTGTGTGTCTATCCACACGCACCCTTTCTCCTCCTAATAAACACTTTAGTTGTTTCACTACTTTCCATTTCTATGTGGAAATTCGTTTCTACACATCTGATGGGCGTTGTCATGACCACCTGGCCACCAGGCCTGGATTCAGCGCTCTCACTGCCGCCGCGGGATTTCAGTCTCTGGCTAGGAACCAGAAATCCTGCCTCAAGCCGCTACGGGCCAAGGGCACCAGAGATCATTACTACCCCCTCCTCACCCCAAAACTGATTTCTGTTACCTGACCCTTTTCTCTAGTGGTGTCTATGGCCCCGGGAAAGATCGTTTTGGGCAAAGGTTCTAGAAACTTGAGATGGAACGATCAAAGGAGACAAAAATGTGTTGTCAGAGAAAAGGCCTCCCCGCCCGAGGCTAAACAGGGGAAGAAATAGAGTGGGTTATGGGGAGAGACGCCTGTAAGGCCTGGGGTCCATGCCTGGGTGGGGAGGGAGCAGAGTGGTGTCCAGAGACCACCAGCTCCACCCCCTACGATGTCTCACATGGCAAGTCTCTTGTTCCAGCAGGAGTCTTAGAGATACAGGTACCCACAAACTGTGCAGGTCGGTGATCAGGACACCACTGAGGGGCTACAAGGCAGATGGGATGAACAGCCCCCACCAGGGACCCTCCCCCCAACCAGGGCTTCTCCTAGAACAACCCAAGGCCACCCTCTGTTGGTCCAACCAAGCTGCCTTTATCGGGGCCATCCACCTTACGTGAAGGGTCACTCCCCACAATGACGTTCCATCATAGCGCCCATCCACCCCCAGTCAAAAGTGGTCCTGGACGTGCAGGGGGTGGGTGAGCAGATCTGGGACAGGAGACGACACCCCACCCTCACCACCGACCACCAGAACAGGGCGGAGTGGGGGCGACATCTGACTCATCTCTGTGACTGCCTCCAGTGCCCTGCCCAGGACCTGGCAAACAGAAGGTGCACAGTAAATATTTATGGGCCTAAATGGCACGTGAGGCTGCAGAGATGGGGCCCAGGTGTCACCTGGTTGATCTAGCCGCTATCTCCGCCCCACCTCCCCCCCACACTCAGTGATGAGTCAGGGGTGGTCATGTGACCCATTCTGGCCAATAGGATGATATAGAAGTCATGGGGTGGGGCTTCTAAGAAACTTTTGTGACAGAATAAACTCAGCTGGCCTAGCTTTGTGCCCTTTCCCCTTTGTCCTATTGGGAGGTGTAGCTGCTGCAATGGAGATGAGGACAAAGGCCTCCGTACAAAAGGAGGCAGAGAGAGAAGGGGGCAAAAACCAGGGTCCCTGATGGTGTAACTGAGCCCCACAGCATGCTTTTCAGTCTCAGCTTCCTGTCTGAGACCTGTAAATCCCTCTCTCTCTAAGCCACAAGTACACAAGTGAAGTGAAGGGAAATGAAAGTCACTCAGCTGTGTCCGACTCTTCGCGACCCCATGGACAGCAGTCCATGGAATTCTCCAGGCCAGAATACTGGAGCGGGTAGCTGTACCCTTCTCCAGGGGATCTTCCCAACCCAGGGATCGAACCCAGGTCTCCCGCATTGCAGGCAGATTCTTTACCAGCTGAGCCACCCAGGGGTCTATTATTTGCAGCAGGTTCACATGTTCTCGGTACAGCTCTAGGCTAAGATAGGTCAGGGTTGGGATCTTGGCTGATGTCAGTGAAAGTGAAAGTGCTAGTCACTCAGTTGTGTCCGACTCTTTCTGACCCCATGGACTGTAGCCCACCAGGCTCCTTTGTCCATGGAATTCTCCAGGCAAGAATATTGGAGTGGGTTGCCATTTCCTTCTCCAGGGGATCTTCCCCACTCAGGGATTGAACCCGGGTCTTCCGCATTGGGGGCAGCCTCTTTACCGACTAAGCCCCGAAGGAAGACTGGTGTCAGAGTGTTACCAAACCAAACTTGGACTTGCTGGCCCAAATGAAGCAAAGCCAAGGTACTGACACAGGGTTGTGGTGAAGGAAAGTATAGCATTTATTGTAGAGCCCACCAAGAATGGGCGGCTTGTGCTCAAAAGACCCAGACTCCCTGATAGCTTTTGGGGAAGGGTCCTTAAAGGCAACACCTGGGGAGAGGGCTGCAAAGTGCATGACTTTCTTCTGATTGGTTGGTGAGGTGGTGTTCCAGGAATGTCATCAAGCTCCATCCTGAACCTCCCCGTTTCCAACTGACCGATCTGCAATCTACCTTTGGTCTCAGCATGGAGTCACCATCCTCCACCTGGGTGGGGGCCTTAGTTCCTGCAGAACAGCTCCAAGATACGTGCCAGATGGTTACGTATGTCCCTTAAAGAGGAACTAGGACTCAGTTTTATAGCTGAATTATTGTCATTATTTTCTCGCTTAACTGCTTTTCCTTTGTTTCACGTTCCCTCATTTCCCTAGTTAGTAATGCCTGTGCCTGCTCTTTGGAACTCAGGGCAGCCCTAGGAGACTAAAGCCATTTTCTATAAACAGGAACCTGGCAACACAGGCTTTTGTACTCAAGAGGGTTTCATTCCCCGCTTTTCTTTGATACTCCTCAATCCTGAGGGGAATGGGTGTGAGACAAGAAAGAGAACAACGTTTTGGATAGAGGTTAATCATAAACTTGGCAGGGGAACTCTGTTTCAGGGGAGGAAGAAATGTTCCTCTACCCTTCTAGGTTCTCCTGGCTGACCTAAGATTTAAATTGACATGAGATTAACAAGAGAAAATCAAACAGAAGTTTAATACCATGTAATGGTGGCTCCAGTGGTGAAGACTCTGCCTCCCAAGGCGGGAGACGTGAGTTCGATCCCTGGGTGGGGAGGGTCCCCTAGAGAAGGAAATGGCAACCCACTCCAGTTTTCTTGCCTGGGAAATCCCATGGACAGAGGAGCCTGGCGGGCTACAGTCCATGGGGGTAGCAAAGAGTCAGACGTCACTGAGTGACTAAACAACATTCATGGAACAGACCCCAGGAAAACTGAGTAACTCAATGAATTGGCTGAAACACTCACTTTAAATACCATCATCAGCGAAAGATAAAGGAGGATGTTGGGACAGGGGTCTGAAATTTCACAAAGGAAGAAGGCAGGACTTTCTTGGTGGTCCAGTGATTAAGAATCTGCTTCCCAATGCAGAGGACTTGGGTTGGATCCCTGGTTGGGAAATGAAGATCCCGAATGCTGAGGGGCAATTAAGCCTATGAGCCACACTGGACAGCCCATGCACCACAACAAAAAATCTACAAAAAGGGTGTGCTACATAAAGATCCCAACACAGCCAAATAAATAAACAAGCATTTTAAGAAAAAAGGAAGAAGGCCAGTGATATCACAGAAAAGTACATGTTTGGAAAACAAATGTTTGCTGGGCCAGGCAGAGACAATGGGCAGAGAGAGGACTCTGATCTCTAGGCTTCCTGGAATTTCCCCCCACCACACCTAGCTCACATTCTTTGCAGATATCTATGGCGATAGCCCTATCTAAATATTTTAGGCAGTTAGGGGGAAGGTCAAAGTTTCTTTTTTTTGTTGTTTTTTTGCTACATCAAGAGGCATGTGAGATCTTAGTTTCCCAACCAGAGATCAAATCTGTGTCCCTGCTGTGGAAACAGGATCTTAACCATCTTAACCACTGGACCACCAGGGCAGCCCCCAAGTTTCTTTCTGAGTCTTAATAAAACCTTGCTTCTCAGATTGGGGTTTAAATAACTACATCCCAGGACTCAAACTCAACCAGAAACCATTGTCTTTTAGTTGAGTTCACACTCCTGGTCTCAGGACCTAATAAAGCTCAGGTTCTTTATGTCTAATTGCAGAAAGAATTCAGGGAGAGACAAAGTGATAGGTAAGAAGTGAATTTATTGGGCTGACCAAAAAGTACCTTCTGTTTTTTAAATAAAAATAAATGACATATTTTTTGTTTTCACCAAGAGCTTTATTGAACAATGTATTCACTCACCATTTTGTTCCACTACCTTCTGCCATTTTTCAGGCAACTACATCATTTTATCTTCCCAAAACTTTTTTATCTTTTTGAGCAAAAAAACTGTTTCATGTGACTCTTACAGTCTTCCAGGGAATTGAAATTTTTTCCATTAACAGAATTTTGTAGGGACTTCCCTGGTGGTCCAGTGGTTAAGACTTTGCTTTCCAGTGTAGGGGCTGCGGGTTCAATCCTGGCTGAGGGGCTAAGATCCTACATGTCTCATGACAAAAAAATATATATATATATATATTGTAACAAATTCAATAAAGACTTTAAAAAAAATTTAAGATAATTTTGTAAAGACTAAAATAAATGGACATCCAAAGGTGCAATGTTTGGCAAATACAGCAGATGAATCAGAACTTACCAGCCAAAATGTAATGGTTTTTGCCTGGTCATCAAAGAAACATGTGGTCTTGCCTTATCCTAATGGAAGATTATGTTTTCTATTGACTAATTCTGGATGTTTTTCACTGAGTGCTGCTCTCAATTGGTCTGAGAGCAGTACTTGTTGAAAGTAATTCCTTGATTTTTCCAGAAGGAGTTCCCTTCCAGTCCCAACATACATACAACATCCCCTTCTTTGAATGAAGACTGGGCTTTGGTATGGTTGGTGGTGGTCCATTTCACTTGCCCTACAATCTCTTCCATCCACATTATTATACAGTATACACTTTTCATTGCCCATCATAATTTGCTTTAAAAACAGAAGGTTTCATTATGTTTCAGTAGAGAATCACATGTGGAAATATGGTCAAGAGAGTATTTTTCTTTCAAGTAACTTATGTGGAACCTAAACATCTAAGTGATTAACATAACCAAGCTGGTATAAATGATTTTCAAAGCTTAATTTGGATATTTTGAGTATGTTGGCTATCTCCCACGTGGTATAATGTTGATTGTTCTCAATATCTCAACTGATTGCTATTAACTTAAACCAGTCTACCTGACTGTGGAGCATCACCCAGCAAAAAAAAATCTCTAACACGAAACTTCACCATCACTTTTGACACGTTTGATTGGTCACAACAACTTCTCCATACACTGCATAAATCTTTTTTTTTTTTGCATTTCAATTGTATTTTTACACTTCTTGAAATAATATAGCATTATATGAAGAAAATGTGACTTTTTTCTTCCATCTTCAATATTAAAATGGCTACACAAAAATTCACCAATTTTGATGTTTTTTAATACACACTGATACAGCAGCTGTCACAGTCTAACAAAACTGTTTCGTATGACGTTAAAGACAACTAAGCACTATTCTGGAAAAAAAATGAACAAACCTTCTGGCCAACCCAACATTTAGAGAGAAACACACTCCACAGAGTGTTTGCCATTTCAGAAGGCAAGAGGCCCTGACACATGGGGTGGTTAGTTCTTACGGGCTAGGTAACTTCATAGGCTAAAGAGTGGGAAGATTATTTCAACTATTTGGATAAGGGGAAGAGATTTCCAGGAATCCAGCCACTGTCCATTTTTGGCCTTTTATGGTCAGCCTCATACCTGTCATCTCACTGATGGGTGTGTCATATAGTGTATGCTAACGGGTTACACAATTCATTGTGGGTTCATGTCCCATCTGAAGCACAGCTGGGTTCAAGTCCCCTGTGAGGCACAACTGGGTTTGAGGATGAGGTGGTTGGATGGCATCACCGACTCAATGGACATGAGTTGGAGCAAACTCCTGGAGATGGTGAAGGATAGGAACGCCTTGTGTGCTGCAGTCTATGGGGTCACAAAGAGTTAGACACAACTGAGCAACTGAACAATAACAGTGAATGACAATGAGCGTGGAATGAGCCTCACGGTCTGCTGGAAGTTGAATCTTCTGCCATCTTAGACCTAGTGGGTTCTAACCAGTTTGTCATACCCTCAACGGCTATGTCATTCTTTTAAAAGTTGTGCCCTGCCCCCTTTCCCTTCTGTTTCATTAGGGAAAAGACAAATACCATACGACATCACCTGTATGTAGAATCTAAAATATGACATCGATTAACTTATCTACAAAACAGAAACAGACATGCAGAACAGACTTGTGGTCGCCAAGGCAGAGGCTGGAATTTGTAGATGCAATCTACTCTATATAGAATGGATGAACAACAAGGTCTTACTGTATAGCACAGGGAACTATATTCAATATCCTTTGGTGAACTATAATGAAAAAGCATATGAAAAAGAGCATATGTATATTATTATTGTTTAGTCACTAAGTCGTGTCCAACTCCTGTGACCCCTTGGACTGTAGCTTGCCAGGCTCCTCTGTCCATGGGATTTCCCAGGCAAGAATACTAGAGTGGGTTGCCATTTCTTTCATATTTATTTATTTATTTATTTTTCGTGTTACAGTGCAATGCAGGTTAGTAGAGAGGGCACTGCCCCCACACAATCTAGGGCCCAGATTCCTCCATCTACAGACTCAGTCTTCTCTGGTGTTTGGAGCCTGCTCCACAGCCAGAAATTGTGGGTTCATGTCCCATCTGAAGCACAACTGGGTTCGAGTCCCAATCTGAGTTGTTTGGCTTCAGCAGCACTAGACACATTTTAAGTGCTCAACAGCCATTTGAACAGCGTCTATTATAAAACAATGCCGTCAACAGTTCTACTGGGCAGCCTCTCAGGGATCTTGGTGATTATTCTAAAAATGAAGGCTGATCCTACGTCCCTCTTTGTCCCTCTGGAATTCTAAGGCTCCTACTGCCTAAAAGCTGATGCTTTGGGGAAGCATAAAGGACGTCTGGAGCCGGGAGGAAAAAGAAATTTTCCTCCACCGAGATACCTTTCAAAGCGTCTCTGAAGATTCTGGGATCTTTCCAGGCTGAAGGCGTTCCCAAGAACTTTGAATTCATTGGTTGGTGGTGGAGGGACGGGTTGCTAGTGCTTTGCTCTGATTGGGCATTTTCTCTTAGCGGAAAACCAATCATTGAGCGAGATGGGGGCGGGGCCAGGCTCTCAGTACAGGCCCCGCCCAGAGTTCCGGAGCCCACCCACCTCCCCGGCGGGTCAGATTGCGGTGAGTTCTGACCACCTAGGTCTTAAGGGCCCTTCTACCCTGGAATCCCTCTCACCAAAGCCGATTGGGAGACGAGGGCAGGTCCTCCCCCTGCCCCTCACCGCGGGAAACACCCCTTCCGCAGCCCTGAGCCCCCAGGTGTCCAGCCTCGCACTTTCTGTGCTCAGGGTTCCCTCCTGTGAAATGGGATTGCATTGTTCCCCGGGCAGAGGCGCGCAGAGGCCGCATCCTGACAGCCTCCTCTGCTCCGCACGAGGGTGGGAGGGGGGTTAGAGCTTGAGGTGGGCCATGTCCCCACAGCAGGATGGCGGAGGGCAGGAGCCTGTCCGAGGTGTGTGCGCTGGTTGGGGCTTCGCATGGCATCACTGATCTGGCCCACAAGCTTCACTTCTATGACCAATGGGCTCCGAACTATGACCAGGTAAACCGGCCAGGTCCTCACCTCTGCCCTCCTCCGCTCACCTGGCCTCAATTGTCCTGTCTGTAAAGCTGGAATAGTAAGCCTAGCATCATCCCAGGGAGATGAATGTGAGAGTGAAGTAAGACCTGGGTGCAACCTCCAGTCCTGTCTGCTCTCCATCCAACTCTTCTTCAGCCCCACCACAGTGGCCCTGCCCTCTGACCCTCTTCCAGATTGGCAGCCCCTAGAGATTGGGGGCCAAGACCTCCTCACTCAGGTACAGGAGTCCAGGCAGAGGAGCTGCCTGGAAGAGGTGCTGTGAGGGGTCACAATGAACTAAGCAGAGGGCGATACCAAGGCCCATAGAAAAAGCCCGTTGGCAGAGAAAAGCACCTCACACCTGGGTCTCCCCTCACTGTAGTTCCAGCAGATCCTGGGCCCCCAGCACACACATACAGCTTGGCTTGGCTGGCTCTACCCCACAAGAAGCGCCCCTAAATGCCGGAGCATGGGGTGGTGGTTGGCTCAGCATTCTGTCCCCAGGATGTGGCTGCCCTGCAGTACTGCGCTCCCCGCCTCGCAGTCGACTGCCTCACCCAAGCCCTTCCGGATCCACCCCACACTGCCCTGATCCTGGACGTGGCCTGTGGGACTGGCCTCGTGGCTGCAGAGGTGAGGCCACCCCAGACCCCCTGCCCTCCCGTCAGCCCCTACTTGCTCAAAATTCCTACTACCCTAGCCCCAGATCCCCGCTCGCCTGCTCAGACTCACTGTTTCCAGACACTGGGACCACATCCACCGTGGGGCCCACTGTCCTCCCCGAGGTGCGGGGACCCACCTGGGAGGTGGCAGGTGGGAACTGTGAGTGGGTCCCCCCACCCCAGCTGCAGGCTCGGGGCTTCAGCCAGCTGCATGGGGTGGATGGAAGCCCAGGGATGTTGGATCAGGCCCGGGCCCGCGGCCTCTACCAGTGCCTCAGCCTCTGCACCCTGGGCCAGGAGCCACTACCCAGTGCTGAAGGTACTTCCCCTCCCACCTTGACAGCCCAAGGCCCACCCTCTGACAGAGCCCCTTCCTTTTGCCAAGATGCCATCCCCCTTGCCTAGCCCTCCCCAAGCCCCCCCCCCCACACACACACACACTCCGAGCCCCTCAATCTCTCACTGAGATGCTTTTCCTGAAACTTCCATCCCATGACCTGATCTCAGTCCAGGACTGGGCCACAGCTGCCATATGGCCCAGGGGATCATGGTCCTGCAGACCCCAGCAGCAGGCCTGGTCCCTCCCCAGTCCCCACCATGAACACCGTCCTTCAGGGTGGTCAGAGGCCACACTGAAGACAAACCACCACACCATATCCGCACCCCCACACAGGGACCTTCGACGCGGTGCTGATGGTGGGTGCCCTCAGTGATGGCCAGGTGCCCTGCAGCGCAATACCTGAGCTCCTGCGAGTTACCAAGTCAGGTGAGAAGCAGCCCGTCCAACCACACCCACGCACACCTTCCCTCCACATGCATAGACACAAGCCTCAGAACCCCTCAGGCCAAGCGAGGTGTGGGGTGTGCCTGGGGTCACACAGTCTAGTATCTCAGCCACCAGCTTCCAGCCCAGGCTCGGCCTCAGCTGCCACCATCAACAGACCCAGGTAGTCAGCTTGCCTCTCAGCCACGGGGAAACTGGAAACAGCTCCACTCCTTTTTGGCCTCTGTATCCTCACCAATAAGCAGAGTGGCACAGTCCCTTCCCCACAAGCGTTGCAGTGAGAATTGGGTGAAGTAGTGTCTATCAATTGGAGAAGGAAATGGCAACCCACTCCGGTGTTCTTGCCTGGAGAATCCCAGGGACGGGGGAGCCTGGTGGGCTGCCGTCTACGGGGTTGCGCAGAGTCGGACACGACTGAAGCGACTTAGCAGCAGCAGCAGCAGCAGCAGTGTCTATCAGGGCTTCCCTGGTGGCTCAGACTGAGACAAAAGAATCTGCCTGCAATGCGGGAGACCTGGGTTCGATCCCTGGGTCGGGACAATCCCCTGGAGAAGGGAATAACTAACTACCTACTCCAGTATTCTTGCCTGGAGAATTCCATGGACAGAGGAGCTTGGCAGGCTATAGTCCATGGAATCGCAACGAGCTGGACATGACTGAATGACTTTCACTTGCTCACTCAGTGTCTATAAGGCCTGTATTTCAATCCTGGCACATAGCAGGGGCTCAGTTCAGTTCCCTCATCTTACAGCTTCCCCACTAACTCAGGGCCAGCCATTAGAGGAGTGTCTTTCACTTTCGCAGCCCCAGTTTCCTTATTTGTGAAATGGAGCTGATAGATATAAGCACTTTTCTATAAACTCCACACACGGGGCTGAGGTGCAGGTGGGAATTGTGGTTACTGTGTTCCTACTGTGTGCCTTACCCCATGGGAGCCTCTGGACTGGGGAGAAGGTATACACGCACCCCACACACCCTGGGAAGGGGCCAGGGGAAAAACAACAGGCCGGAGGTGGGCCCCAGGAATGTGGGTGTTCAGTCCTCCAAGAATTCAGGGAAGCGAGGCATCTCCCACTTCTGGCATGTCGGGGTGACACGCAGGCTCACAGTCTAAGCGAAGTCCCAGGCGGAAAGGAGAGTGGTGAAGTATGAGCACTGTGAGGTTCAGACCCGGTCGAAGCACAGGATCTGGAAGCCCTGAAGGTGCCCCATCCCAGCAAGACCTCATCTACTCCTGCCCCGCTTCACTGCCCTCAGGGCCCAGCAGGGGCTGTGGTTAAGTCAGGGCAGGTCCGGACAGGCTTCACCCTCAGGGAACCACAGAGGCTGACGGATGCAAGGACATTGTGTAGAGAGGTAGTGATCAGGCTCAGAGGGACAGGAAACTTCCATCACCTGAATCAGTAAGGAGACCAGGCCACCTCGCCCAGCCTGGGCTTGCCAGACCCCTCAGCTGGCCAGTCTGCCTGCCCACAGGCTCTCCTGCTTCAGAGCCTTTCCTCTACAAAGCCCCCCCCCTCCCCCAGTAGCACCCTGCTTCTCCTTACCTCCTCCTCCAGGAAGCCTTCCAGACCCGTCTCTTCTAAGTATATCTGAGCCCGTGCTGGGCACACAGTAGGTGCCTAGAGAAGACCTGGAGGGACGAGGTCACTCATTCATTCAGCCAGTGCTTACTGAGTGTGCTGGGCTTCCTGTGAGACGGTAATCTTCCTCGCGTTGTAAGCTGGAAAACTGAGAGGCCAGGAGGTGAGGGGACTTGCTCTAGGTCCAAAGCCCGTTAGCGTTCAGACCTAACCACACCCTCCAGCAGACAGACTGGGTGAGCAGGGAGAAGGTAGCCCCCTCTGTCAAGGGGATTCAGCCAAGAATTCCCAGCGGAAAGGATGCTTGAGCCTTGAAGGGTGCATAGGAGGCCATCAAGCTGGAGGAGCAGAGGCTATATGCCTGAGGGAGGGGTCAGCGAGCCCCAGAGGCTTGGAGATGGGAAACAGCTGGCCTGGGTTCAAAGCTGGGAGGACTTCCGCCTGTGAGGATGTGAGTGGGAAGGGGACCAACTTCCCTGTCCCCCCACTCACCTGCTCCTCTCCCGTCCCTCTCCAGGTGGGCTGGTTTGTCTGACCACCAGGACCAACCCATCCAACCTTCGATACAAAGAGGCGCTGGAGGCCACCCTGGACAGGCTGGAGCAGGCCGGGGCATGGGAACGCCTGGTGGCCCGGCCTGTAGACCGGTGGGAACTGGCCACCTCCGAGCTCGAGGTGGGGCCTGGCACCTCCGACAGCGACGGCTTCATCTCTGGCATCATCTACCTGTACCGGAAGCAGGCGGCAGCCCAGGCTGCGGGAGGGAGGCCTAGTGCCTAGGCCCCAGCCAGCCTCCGACCCTCCTGTGGCCTCAGCCAGGCCCAACCTCGGGCCTCCTCTGCTTTGCCTGTAAAATGAAGCCAGTGAGTCACCCCTGCCCCCAGGAGAGCTGTGCCTATTAAATGAGACCCGAAGTGGACATCAGAACTCCGGCGCTGTGGTTTTCTCATCCAGAGACAGAGGGAAGAAACAGGACAAAGAGGGCCACCACCCCGGCTGCCCCTGGGCCTTGGCACGCTAGGGCCACAGATGTGACTCCCCGACTCCTCCCAGGGTGGAGGGCCCCCTCCCTCTAACCCGCAGATCAGGAACCCATGCTCACACATCTGGCCAAACACTTTCACGTGTCCTGGGTTCGGTTTCCTCATCTCTAAAGGGATCGGAATGCGGAGCAGAGAATCTCAGGGTGTCGCTTGGAGGCTGCCCCAGAGCCCAGCAGGTGAAAGGGCCTGGGTGACTAGTCAGCACCAGCGCTGGTGGGGATGTGCCCAGGGCTGATGATAACTCCTCCACACAGGAGCCATGGGAAGGCTTCACGGAGCAGGAGGCGCGGAGCCGGGCCTTCAGGACTAACAGGGTTCAGAGGGTGGAGGAGGGAAAAAAGACATTCCAGGCTGAGGGCAGGGACAGCCTGAGCACAGGCTGGGAGAAAAGATCTGGGGGGTGAGCTGACCAGCCTGGCTGCCCAGACAACCTGGAACAAAAGTGGGAGGGGGCAGGTGGCCCATCCCCCAGGGCTGGCTGTTCTCCTCTGTCCTCCCTTCTAGGGTCCCCAGCACTTCACAAGGATCCTGGGCTTTACACTGACAAACAGAGGGCTTGAGCAAGGTGGCTACAAAGGTCAGGGCCAGTTTCCATGTCTCACAGTTCCCCAATATCAGTTTTGTTAAGTCTTCCCATCCCCGCCACTCCATGGGGGTCCTGCCCCTTACCAACCCCCTGCCCAGGCCTCCAACCCCCCCCACCCCGCCCCATGTCCACAACTGAAATCAGATCAATAGAGAAAATTCCTGTGCACAGGTCCCATTTATTGTAGAAAATAATAGCAATTACCGTGACAAATAGCTTAAATTACAAAACAGAAACCACGTAGGAGGCAGGGGAGAGCCCCAGGACTTCCTGGGATGAGGGTCAGAGAAAGAGTGATCCCCCTGCTCTCTCCAGGCTGCCAATGACCTTGGCAGGGGTGGAGGATCCAGAGATGACCAGGGTCAAGGGGCCAGGGGCCCTGGTCGGGGGCTGGAAGGGGTGCAGGCAGCTTGGGCCATCTCTATGACCTCCTCCCCCACCACTACCCAAACCAGTTTGTAGCACCTCCGCCCCTCCCCCCTAAACCTGTCTGTCCACTCTGCAACTAAGCTCCAAGGGCAGGTAGGTGAGCAAGGCGGCCATACTCATGGCCCCGGGTTTCTATGGGCAAGACCCAGCCTAAGTGCTCACTGGCCCAGAATGCTGGCAGAGGGGAGTAGAGAGGACGGAAGAAGGGGGACGGTGGTCGACGCAGTCCCCATGGTCTGCTGAGCACCCACTCAGAGGCAGAGCCCGAGCAGAGTCAGGGCTGAACTGTCCTGGCCAGCAGGAGCCAGCCCCCTGTATCCACAGCCATTCAGAGGAGGGTGGCCCAGGAGTCTCTTTCCATTCCTCCTTGCTGGTGTCGGAGGTGGCCTTGAGAAAGTGTCCGAGAGGGCCAGGAGGCTCTGGGGGCTGCTGACCCGGTCCCCTGCCAACCATGGCCAGGCCATCCGCCCAGGGTCACAGATTGCAGTGAGCTCAGTCCATGGAGAAACAAAGGCGAAAGGAAAAAAAAGAAGAGTCAACAGTAGCGCCTTAGACGTAGTTGCTGGCTGGGGCGGAGCGGGCGGCGGAGTACTTAGCGGAGTAGGGCTTGTCGTTGCGGCGCGGGCAGTTGAAGCAGAGCAGGGCCCCGCCAAGCATCAGCAAGCCAGCGGCGGCCCAGCCCACGTAGAGCGAGGCCCCCATCTCCCGCTTCAGGCCGGAAGCCACCAGAGGGTTGTAGAAGTCGCGGATGATGTTGTGAGCCGTCCAGGATACGGGCACCATCACCAGCAGACCGGCCAGCAGGAACACCACGCCGGCCACAATCATGATCTTGGCCTTGGAGCTCTCATCATCCACGCAGTTGGTGCACTTGCCTCCCACCACCGACAACAGCACGCCAAACACGGCCAGGATGATACAGATGACGATGAGGGCGCGGGCCGCCTGCAGGTCCTGCGGCAGCGCCAGCAGCGAGTCGTACACCTTGCACTGCATCTGGCCGGTGCTCTGCACCACGCAGTTCATCCACAGGCCCTCCCAGATGGTCTGCGACGTGACGATGTTGCTGCCGATGAAGGCCGTCACGCGCCACATGGGCAGCGCGCAGCTCAGGATGGCGCCCAGCCAGCCCAGCACGGCCAGCGCGATGCCCATTACCTGCAGCCCCATGGAAGCCATGGCTCAGCGTCTGCGAGGAGGCGGGGCGCGTCTGGCACCTGGAAAGGCGCTGCGGATCCTGCCCTGGAGGCTGTAGGAGTCCAAGAGCCGCGGACGGCTACTGCGCAGCAAGGCCTTTCACCGGGAGGGAGTCCGGGGGCAAAGCCAGTTGGAGCCGCTTCAGACGTCTCTCCCGAGAGAGTCAGAGGCACAAACCCAGCGAGTGTGACCCAACCAGCTTCCTTCCTGCCCGACTGCAGCCACAGGCTCGCGGGCTCAAGACTGGAGCGGTTATATGGTGCTCCGCGGGAGGGGCGGGGGCCGAGGGAGGGGTTTCAGTCCCTGGAGCCGCCCCCTGACCAGTTCCTCTAGATTCCTGAGCCTGCCAACAAAGGGACTTTCAGGTCCCAGCCCTGGGCCCCTGAGTCACGATCCAGTCTCAGAGGAAACTGCCCTTTCCCCCTGCCCCCAGGCCCCTGCTGAGGTCACCCAGGAGACAGACACTGAGTCACAGCCTCCAAAGCACCTGGACATCCCTGAGGGGCGGGAGGAGGAGTCAGGCCCAGCCCAGTCTGGGGACCTGAAGAGAAGGGTCCCCACGTCCCAGGGCTCCCTCATTCCAGGCTTGGATGGATGGACAGGGTGGGAGTGGGGGATTGTGTGACCACACTCAGGGAGAGGGTCTGAGGATAGAGTCCTGGAACTGCCCAAGAGCAGCCCCACCTTGATTACTGTTGGCAGAGTCTGTATCAGCTTCATCACTGGCCTGATAATTGTTAATAGCTAAGAGTCTCACCAGCCACCATCCTCACCTGAGGTCTAGACATTGGCCTGGTGAGGGCCAGTTTTAAGGAGCAAGGGGCTGGGGTGGGGGGCTCGGACTCCTGGATCCCTCACCTGCCCTCCTCCTCTCTCACCATCACCTGGGTTCCCAACCCTGCAGAGGATGGGTGTTGGAGGTGACACCTTTTTGGCCAAAGAGAGGAGGAAGCCTGCTCAGAAGTTTCAGCCAGTTGCTGCTGGAGCTCAGTTGGCTTGGCCAGAGCTAGCTGGTGGGGGAAGTCAGCAAGAGAAAGCCATGGGTCAGACCGTGGGGACTTCAGCCCAACAAACAGGTGTTTACTTAGGGAAGATACACAGAGCGGTCCTCCGATAAAGCCAGAATGGGAGCAAAGTCCCACGAGACTTCGAAGGGGAGGGTTAAATCAGATGGAGTTGGAGGTGGGGTTGCCGGGGAGGGGGCCTGATTGGGAGGGGGAGCTGCCTGGCACAACTCTAGGGAGCACTGAATTCTTGGGTTGTGCAGCTGAGGACTCTGAGGACAGAAATCTCCCCGGAGGGGACCCCTAGAGTTGGGTTAGGCAGCCGAACTAGATGAAGGAGAACAGAGAGAGGGAACAGTGAGGACAAAGGTGCCCGAGGTGGGGAAATGCAGCTAGTTCTGGGAACCAGAACGGATTCAGAGGAATCCAGTCTGACCAGAGACAGGGGGAGTGGGGGAGGGGCCGGAGCGAAGAGCCAGAAATTTCTGCCTGGGGCACCGCAGAGCCCTGGGCTGTGTACCGAGGCAGTGGATGGGGGCTGAGCGGCTCTCTGGGGGACTTCTCCGGTGGTCCAGTGGTTAAGACTTCGCTTCCCAACACAGGGGGTGCCTGTTTGATCCCTGGTCAGGGAGCTAAGACCCCACATGCCTCCTGGGCCAGAAAACCAAAACTTTAAACAGGAGCAGTATTGTAACGAATTCAACAAAGACTTTTAAAATGGTCCACATAAAAAAAAATAAATGAATAAATAAAAGAAGGGGGAATCTCTGGAAACAGAATGAAGATGAGAGCAGGCAGAGGACCAGGAAGGACCTGATTGAGGGCAGAGGACTTTGGGAACCTAAAGAAGCAGCCATTATGGAAGTGAGAGACAGTGGCCGGGCTCATCCTGGCTGGATCAAGGGAACCCCACGTGAGCCACATGCTGCAGAGCTCCCCACATGCTGGGGAGCTCATCCCAGGGGCCAGGGCCCCCATGAGTCCCCGAGCCCCCAGCATCGTCCAGCCCCATGCCTGACGCCCTGGGGCGGTGGCTGGGTGTCTAATCCGACCCAGACAGTGTTCCTTGAGCTTCCTGAAAGAGAGCTTGCGTGACTTGGGTGGAAACCTTCTGTTAGCTATCTTAGCTATCTGAAGCATGCTCATGGCCCGTGGAACCACAGGCCTGGCGGGGATCAGCTAGGTTGATGGAGAAGCTGAAGTCCTGTACTGTGGTGGACTGTAAACACTTTGGTCTCCCCTACAAGGCTGGGGGCTCCAGGGGCCATCAGCACGCTTCAGATAACTCACAGAAGGCTTCTACCCAAGTCACGCAAGCTCTCTTTCAGGAAGCTCAAGGAACACTGTCTGGGTCGGATTAGACACCCAGCCACCGCCCCAGGGCCTCAGGCCTGGGGATGGACGATGCTGGGGGCTCCTGAGGATATTCAACCTCAGAGCTCAGTGCCCAGTTTGACACGTACTGGGTGCTCAGTAAGGCAGAAGGCATTGTTCCGGTTCCCCTCCCCCACCCCAAGCACACACAGCAACACAAACAGGGATGGTTTCTGCCAGGACCACGCCTTCCTGGCGTTTTCCTTACAAGGCTTTGAGGAACAGCACGCAAATAGGCTGTGGACTGAGCAACAGAGATAACTACCTTTTGAGATGCACGATAAGTGCTTCTCTGGGATGACCTCATCACAGCCTGCCCGTCCGTGAGCCGGGCAAGGACTCTTACTGCCTCTGCACAGACGGGTAAACTGAGGCCCAAAGAGGGCTGGGGAGGGGGAGGGCTTGCCCAACATGGGGCGTGTCAATCATCCCAGCCCTTCTGTAAGGTTTCTGCCTACAGGAGTGAATTGGCCAGATGGCCAGAACTTCATTCACCCCACGTCGGCCCCGCCAACTTCCGGCTCTTGTTCTGGGACGCCGTCAGCTGGCACTTGGAGAAGCAAGAGTGGGGGTGGGGAAGAACACAGGCCCTAGAACTTTCTACGTGTGGCCCAACAGAAGTGACAAAGAAGCTGTCCTTCCCTACCCAGCTCAGCCAAGCACATCAGAGGTGGGGGAGGGGCTGGGAGCTAGAAGGGTGGACAGCTGCAGGAGACCCCCAAGCAGAGGACAAGCCCACGGCAGGGGGTGTGGGGGGGTGTGGGGGGATGGGTAGGGGGAGTCTGCGGGGGAGCTCAGGCAGAGCTGGAGGTGCCCAGGTGTGAAAGAGAATCAGGAGCCGGTCCTGGGGGAGCCATGAACACTCTGCACATGAGTGGAGCTGGAGAGATGTTTGTTGATGCTTCATTTATGCCAGGAGACACTGGCTGGGTCCCTCCCAGGAAAAAGAATAACACCAGGGAAGCCAGAACACTTCTGCTACACCCACTCCAGCTCCCCAAGCCTGGTCCTTCCAACAGCTTAGACAGCCTTTCACTGTGACACTTTAATAATGTGTCTGCCATTCATCACTTTTGCTTTTGAGGCTGGGAGGGCAGGGTTAGCACTTACTTCTTTTTCTTTCTCCCAACAGACACTAACTTTATGCCAATAGAATTGTGTCTTACACTTGTTGAGTTGCTAAGTCTTGTCCGACTCTTTTGTGACCCCATGAACTGTAGCCCACAAGGCTCCTCTGTCCATGGGATTTTCCAGGCAAGAATACTGGAGTGAGTGGCCATATCTTTCTCAAGGGGATCTTCCTAGCCCAGGGATCAAACCCGGGTCTCCTGCCTTGGCAGACAGGTTGTTTACCACTGAGCCACCACATGCTGCGTTTTTTTAATCTATGATAACCCTCTTTCCCAACCAGATCATCTCATCCATCCCTGCCCATAACCTCTCACCAGCCCTGTGACCTCGGGGGAAGCCAGCCCCACATCTGAGCATCACCTCTCTTTGAAAACTGAAGGCGTTAGCACTTCTCCCAGATATGAAATAAGATGAGGATATGAAAATGCTTTGTGAGCTGAAAAGAGGAGGAAAGAGCCAAGTTCGTGTCCCAAACCAACAGCCCCTCAGCTCTGGTTCCACTAGGACTTCTCAGACCAGGGTGTCCAGGGCCCCAGGGGCTCAGCCAAGTGTTTGATCACAACACATACACACACACACACACACACACACACACACACACAGTGCCCGTGCCCAGCTCCCTGAGTGTCCCTGGGAAAGGGACAGATAAAGTGTCTCATCCAAACCTGAGGCGCCCTGCTGCCTTCTGAACCTTCTTTGTCCCTCCCTGGTCTGTGTGGGTCCACCAGACCCCTGACAAGCATCCTGAAGAATCTCTGAGGGTCGAGCAGACCCAGGTCCCAGCCCCTTCACTCATCTTCTGGGACCTGGAACTCCAAAGCCAGTAAATCAGTGTCAGCTTAAAATTATAGACTCCACGCTTCAAATGCAAGGGGTGTAGTTTCCATCCCTGGTCAGGGAATTAAGATCCCACATGCTGTGCGGCGCAGCCAAGAAAATATAAAAAAAGAAAAAGTTTATTCTTCCCCTACCAGACATAATGTTTTGATCAGTATAAAACCAAATGGCTTTTTAGAATGAAAAAAGAAGCAGTTTCACTCTCAGCTGAAAAGTTAGTCTAGCCGAAAGTCGATTCTAAATGACTTGTTTTTGCAGGAGTTCATTAACTTCTCTGCCCACAGACACAAGTTAAGATCCTGTTGTTTTTTAACCACAGACAATGTCATTAAGTTAAAAATTCATTTAAGTTTCAGTAAATAATCTGCAAAGGGGCGTCCTAATTCCCTGTGAGTGTAAAGATCGTGTCACTGAGTCACTTGTGAGACATCTCCCTGGATTGTCCCGGTAGCAGTATCTCCTAGATGCTTTCAGCAAACGGGTGTTCACGTCCAGACCCGGGCCGGTGTGTGCTGGCCACCTCTTGATGGCTCTAGCAATGACGGGGATTTCAGCAGAAAGACCCAGCACTGGCTGGGAGGGCTGGGTCCCCAGCTGGTACTTCCGGAATCTGGAGTAGAACGTGGTGTCTTCAGTGCTCTCATCTAAGACGACCCCAGCCTTCCCTCGGTTGAGTCCCAGCTCTGTCACTACCGATTCTGTGATACTGGGCAATAGATTCAAACTCGCTCAACCAATTTTCTCATCTGGGCAAGGAGGATGATAGCATGTCCCTCTGAGACTCTAGGAGGCTCTGTGAAAACATGGAATCAAGGCCCGCTTAGTCCACTGAGATTCTTCTGGCTGCCCTGACAACGGTCTAGCGGGCCCAGCCCAGGCCCTAGAAAGCCATGGGCTCTGGGCTCAGAAGTGGAGGCCAGGCCCTCGGTTGAACGGGTAGCCCTTCCACCTGCGGCCTGGCAGCCCACACTGGTGGCCGTCCTCCCCAGCTGGCCCAGAGGGGATAATGACAGGCCTGGTTGCACAAGAGGCCCAGCTGCCCAGCCTGGCTGGACTGGCTGAGCCAGTGCTGCCCCCAGGCTGGGCCCCACGTGTGTGGAGGGAGAAGGCGAGGGTGGGGTGGCATCTCCAAGGAGGAGAAGCAAGACCTTGCTGCTGGTTACAGTCCCACAGTCCAGGCAAGGCAGGCAGTTCCCAGGACAGGATGGAAGGATGAGGGGTGGAGGTGGGTTGAGAGAGAGAGAGAGCACGCAGGCCAGGAGGGGCTGAGTGGGGGTTGCAGATGCTCTGAATGGACTTGGTTAGACAGAGGGCCTCAGATGCCGGGAAGGTTTCTATGAAGGGGAGGACACTGAAAGAGTGAAAATGAGTTTTTAATTGTTTTTTGACCCCATGGACTGTAGGACACCAGGCTCCTCTGTCCATGGGATTCCCCAGGCAAGAATACTGCAGTGGATTGCCATTTTCTCCTCCAGGGGATCTTCCCCACCCAGGGATGTAACCTGCCCACCCCTGCATCTCCTGCCTTGGCAGGTAGATTCTTTACCACTGAGCCACCAGTTTTTAATTACTTTCCATTAAATTAATCCTCCTGAGTCGAGCTTCTGCCTGGCAGTTTTAAAGAGCCCATATTTATGCAAGACTGGAGCCATCCCCACCGTCCCACCCTGCTGTCTGCTCTTCACAAGCTGTCCCCTACTTCTCAGAGGTGTCCATCACAGGGACAGGAGAACTCCTTCCCTCCCACCCCACCTCATCCGTCCCTCCTGTTCCCCCACCTCACTTCAGAGCAACCCCTGTCTCCTGGTTGTAAGATTTCCACTTTCCAGAGGCAGAGGAAGAAGAGGACCTAAAGGCCAGGGGATCCCTGAGGACCCAATAACCGTTTGGAGGGATCAGTCCTGCCTAGTCCATACCTGCCCCGCCTCGACCCCCAGCCAGAGAATCCTCCTTCCAACCAGGTCTCTCTTCCCACTGGTCAGCAAGGTAGTAGGCTACGTGCCTTAGTATTATGACATGTTATCATATCTCACTACAAAACCATGCAGGGCATTTCAGAGATGAGAAAACTAAGGCTCGTAGAACTCATGGGACATTCCAGGGCCACAAAAATATTGAGAACAGTGGGGAACTGAGCTGGTGCCTGACCCTGAGGTCAATGGATATGAATTTGAGCAAACTCTGGGAGATGATGAAGGACAGGGAAGCCTGGTGTGCCACAGTCCATTAGGTCACAGAGTTGGACACAACTGAGCAAATCAACGACAACTGACCTTGAGACCCCCTGATCTACACAGACAATTCCCTAGCCCAGAGAAGCCACTCTGTGTGGTCTCTGGAGGAGCCACAGTCAGCAGCATCTTGAGGCCCCAGGCAGACTTCCTGGAGGAGGGAGAAGGGGAGAGGAGAGCTGTGAAAGGCGAGTAAAAGCATGGAAGTCTATGAAAAGGAGAGAGTTCTCTAAAAAGAGGATCAGGGGAGATTGGGAGGTGCCTTCTGGGGGGATTGTGGAGTCTGGAAGGCAAGTTGGGCACATCAGGAAAAACCACTAGTACCCAGCTCAAAGCTTGGAGGCCCAGGGGAGTCATGGACAGGCAAGGGCAGGCCCAGCTAGCTGTGACTTCTTTTTTTTTTTCAGCTGTGACTTCTTAACTGGATGGGAAGAGACATGGATGGAGCCTTAGGCCATTAGGGGACATCTTGACCCCAAAACAGCCCTGCTGGCCCCAGGTCAAGACAGACCAAGCTCTCTAGTGGACAGAGCGAGGAGCTGGGGTCACCTTGGCTCACTTGCTCCTCATCCCTCCAGTGGAGACCTCTGGAACATGAAATGAGAACTGCATGGAGACCCCGGAGGATCCTGGAACCTAGCACGTTTTCCCTCCCAGCAGCCTGGGCAGCTTACACCTGATGACTCCGCCTTACAGAAAAGCTATCTCTGCTTCCATAACACACCGAGAGGAAGAGAGAAACCAGTAGGCCAACCAGGGTACTCCCAGGTAGGTAGCCAGTGAGTCAGTGGTGACAAGCCAGGGACCAAACCAGAAGTCTAAGGATCACGAGTGGCACCCCAGCCCCAGGTGACTCAGAGATTGTATTAATTACGCTCCCCTCCCGGCCAGAAGGCTCCCAGGCCTGGCCTTTGGGCCCCTCCAGCCTTTCTCCTGTTCGAGTGCCTCCAGGCACGGATGGGGGAGACACCACCCACAGGTCCTGACCCCTGGCTCTCTTGGGGCCTAGTTCATCAGCCAGAGGGTTCCAGGTGCACCCTCTGACCCAGCCTTCATTCTCTGCTGGCTCCCAGTTCTGGATCAATCTAGCCCTGGGGAAGGGTGCAGCCAGCCCCGACCTGCCCCATCAGCTGGGAGCAGCCACGCTTGTGGTTAGTTTGAACTTTTTTTCCCTTTCAATGTGCTTTTTATAGCAGGGCTTAACCTGCATGGTTTGAGCTTCTGTCTTGGGCCTGAGAGCTCACGCAAGGCCCTCGGTCCCACCCTCCCTTCTCTGCCCATCCACTCCCTGCCTCCCTCCAATGATGTTGAGGGACTGCAGGTGCCCCGGGGGGCTGGCCAGCTGCCACTGGCTTGGTGTCCCTGCCCCTCAGCATCGCCTCACAGCTGTCCACCCCCAGGGCCCACTCAGACCACACACATTGGCATGAAGCTGCCCCCACACACGCGGGTGTACACCGAGGGTCTCATGTGTTTATTTTCTTTTAACCGACTTCATTCCAGTTCTTTGCCAGGCTGGCTGACATTTCTTCAGTATGAAGCAAATGTTGTCAACCTCAGATCTTCCTGAAGCTTCATCTCTGATCAGGGAAACTCAACATCCCAGGACATTGAGAGAAATGCTTCTTGAATCCTAAGTCAAGGCCAAGCCCTGGTTGCCCTGGAAACCTCCAAGCTCCAGTGTGGGTGGCCCCTTCAGGGCCTGGGGCTCAGTGACCTCCCAGCCACACCCAGGCATCAGAAATCACTGGCCAGGAACACTACAGTCATCAACTAAAAGGTGAATCCTGTGAACAGTGCTGGATGCACAGTAGGAGCACACAGTAGGGACTTTCTCTGACCTGACAGGGCACACTCTCAAGTCACGCACACCCCATAGTCATCGCCTCGCAGTGGAGGAATTGCTCCCACATCCATTCCTCCTGTCCCCAGTCCAGAACACCAACTCCAGCTCTTCTTGACCTTGGCCTTTCCCTCAAGGTCAAGCCCAGGGGGACCTTGACTATTTTTCCACCCCACCCCAGTCCCAAGCCTGACCTATTGCTGCTGGCAATGGGGAAGGGGAGAGAGCAAAGGCAAACTGATGTGGCAATAATCACTCACACACGCTCACACCAGCCATTGTTTCCTCATCCTCCTTGCTGGCCTCCCACAGGTTTCACCCTCCATACCCACTTGCTCACAACCCCAACTCACCCACAGAAGTCTAACCCAGGCACCAACATCCTTCCCCTGTACTAAAGTCTGGCCCAGCCTCCTACTCCACATTCATATCCTAAATCATATCTGTATACACCAGGCTTCCCTGCTGACGGTGAGGTGGACCCCCCGATCCCATGTAACTCTATGGCCCAGGATCTCCCTCTGGGATAAATCTGGTACAAAATGACCCCCCTGGCTCTTTCCCTTCTCTGTGCTCTGGACAGTCTGGGGAGCTCAGGCCTCATTATCTTATTATTAATTAATAATGTATTATTATTAATAATATATTATACAATAGTATCTATATTATTAATAATAATTGCTACCTGAATATTCACAGCAGCATGATTCCAATAGCCAAATGGGAAACAACCCAAGTGATCATCAGAGGATGAACTGATCAACCAATGGAAAATATTCATTCATTGGAATTATTTTTCAGCCATAAAAAGGAATGAAGTGCTAATATATGCTACAACTTGGATGAACCCTGAAAACACGCTAAATGCAAGTGTCAGACAGAAAGGTCACATAGTGCATGATTCTGTTTACATGAAACATTTAGAATAGGCCTTAGGAAGCATCACTACAAATAAAGCTAGTGGAGGTAATGGAATTCCAGTTGAGCTATTTCAAATTCTGAAAGATGATGCTGTGAAAGTGCTGCACTCAGTATGCCAGCAAATTTGGAAGACTCAGCAGTGGCCACAGGACTGGAAAAGGTCAGTTTTCATTCCAATCCCAGAGAAAGGCAATGCCAAAGAATGCTCAAACTACCACACAATTGCACTCATCTCACACGCTAGTAAAGTGATGCTTAAAATTCTCCAAGCCAGGCTTCAGCAATACATGAACCGTGAACTTCCAGATGTTCAAGCTGGTTTTAGAAAAGGCAGAGGAACCAGAAATCAAATTGCCAACGTCCGCTGGATCATCGTAAAAAGCAAGAGAGTTCCAGAAAAACATCTATTTCTGCTTTATTGACTATGCCAAAACCTTTGACCGTGTGGATCACAATAAACTGTGGAAAATTCTGAAAGAGATGGGAATACCAGACCACCCGACCTGCCTCTTGAGAAATCTGTATGCAGGTTAGGAAACAACAGTTAGAACTGGACATGGAACAACAGACTGGTTCCAAATAGGAAAAGGAGTACGTCAGGGCTGTATATTGTCACCCTACTTATTTAACTTCTATGCATAATACATCATGAGAAATGCTGGGCTGGAAGAAGTACAAGCTGGAATCAAGATTGCCGGGAGAAATATCAATAACCTCAGATATGCAGATGACACCACCCTTATGGCAGAAAGTGAAGAGGAACTAAAGAGCCTCTTGATGAAAGTGAAAGAGGAGAGTGAAAAAGTTGGCTTAAAGCTCAACATTCAGAAAACTAAGATCATGGCATCTGGTCCCATCACTTCATGGCAAATAGATGGGGAAACAGTGGAAACAGTGGCTGACTTTATTCTGGGCTCCAAAATCACTGCAGATGGTGATTGCAGCCATGAAATTAAAGACACTTACTCCTTGGAAGGGAAGTTATGACCAACCTAGACAGCATATTAAAAAGCAGAGACGTTACTTTGCCAACAAAAGTCTGTCTAGTCAAGGCTATGGTTTTTTCCACTGGTCATGTATGGATGTGAAAGTTGGACTATAAAGAAAGCTGAAAAAAAAAGAAAGAAAGAAAGCTGAGCACTGAAGAATTGATGCTTTTGAACTGTGGTGTTGGAAAAGACTCTTGAGAGTCCCTTGGACTGCAAGGAGGTCCAACCAGTCCATCCTAAAGGAGATCAGTCATTGGTGTTCATTGGAAGGACTGATGTTGAAGCTGAAACTCCAATACTTTAGCCACCTGATTTGAAGAGCTGACTCATTGGAAAAGACCCTGATGCTGGGAAAGATTGAGGGCAGGAGGAGAAGGGGACGACAGAGGACCAGATGGTTGGATGGCATCACCAACTCAATGGACATGGGTTTGGGTGGACTCTGGGAGCTGGTGATGGCCAGGGAGGCCTGGCGTGCTGCGGTTCATGGGGTCGCAAAGAGTCAGACATGACTGAGCAACTGAACTGAACTGACAGAGACAGCAAATAGATGAGTGACTTAGGGCTGGAGAGGATGTGGGGTAGGGTCATAGAGGGTATGGGGTTGCTCTTCACTATGATGAAAATGTTCTAAAACTGACTGTGGTTATGATTGCATAACTCTGAATAGACTAAAAGCCATTTTGTTATACACTTTAAGTGATTGGATTGTATAGTATGTGAATCATTGGGTTGGCCAAAATGTTCGTTCAGTTAGTGAACTATTGTCGCTCTCTTGCTAAACTGTGTCCAACTCTTTTCCACCAAGTTTTCCTGTCCTTCAGTATCTCCTGGAGTTTGCTCAAACTTATGTCCACTGAGTCAGTGATGCCATCCAGCCATCTCATTCTCTCTCACCCCCTTCTCCTCTTGCCTTCAATCTTTCCCAGCATCAGGGTCTTTTCCAAAGAGTTGGCTCTTCCCATCAGGTGGCCAAAGTATTGTAACCTCAACTTCAGCATCAGTCTTTCCAATGAATATTCAAGGTAGATGTCCTTTAGGACTGATTGGTCTGATCTCCTTGCTGTCCAAGGGACTCTCAAGAGTCTTCTCCAGCACCACAGTTTTACATTGCTCAATAAAGTTCTTGGTGAAAATGAAAATTATGTCTTTTTTTAAATATGTATTATTTATTTATTTGGCTGCACAAGGTCTCAGTTGAGGCACACGGGATATAGTTCCTCAACCAGGGATTGAACCCGGGCCCCCTGCCTTGGGAGCTCAGAGTTTTAGCCACCACACCACCAGGGAAGTCCCCCAAAATATGTCTTTTATTTTTACTTAAAACCAAATTGAACTTTTTGGCCAACCCAACGTATCAGTAGAGCTGCTCCAAAAATAATAATGATAACTTGTCAAATGCCTATCAAGTGCCAGGAAGGCCCCACACAACCTCTGTTACCCTGCACAACCCTGTGATGGATAATAGGAATGGATTTCTGCCCCAACGAAGCCAAATTCATGTGAGTTTTCTTTTTTTAATTCACTTAACTGGCTGTTCCAAAAAGTTTTCCTTTGTCTATTTTTAAAAAATATTTTGCTTTTGTTTATTTGGTTATTCTGTGTCTTAGTTGCAGCACGTGGGATCTTTAGTTGTAGCATGTGAACTCTTAGTTACAGCACGTAGGATCTAGTTCCTGATTAGATATGGAACCCAGGTCACCCTGCATTGGGGGCACAGAGTCTTAGCCTCTGAACCACCAGGGAAGTCCCCTCTTTTCTATTTTTGATGATTGGCGCCCTTAACATGCATGAGTGCACAATGGAATTGCATTTTGCATTTTTATTTTTCTTTATGTATTTGCTAAAAGCAGCAAAGCAAGGACCCTGGAGATATATACTGAAACAATCTCCTTTGAAGAATTCAACACAAGTAGAAGATAAATATTTAAAGAGGAAAGAGGAGGGTTTAAAACTGTGGATCAGTAAGTCATTTCTAAATTAAACAAAATTGAAATTGAAGAATACATAGGTTTCCAATTGGCTGCTGCTGTTTTTCTTTGAAAAATAAACATTGAAAAAGGGGAGGGAGGGGGATGTCGTCCCAGTCTACTAATGTAGAAATCAAAACTTAGAGCATTTAAAGTGACTTCCACCAGGTCACACAGCTCGTGGAGGCAGGATTTGAACCCAGAACTGTCTGAAACCACAGCAGTGTATGTAACCACTGCAATAAGCATTAAGACTGCTCAAGTTTGTTTATTTTCAAGATGTGACTGAACCCAGAGCTTGCTCGAGCTGGAGAGAAACTCAGAAACTGTCAGGCCCTGTTTTCAAGGGTTGCCAGCCCCACCGTGGACACGCAGGAGCAGTCAGATGGTTGCAGGCCTGGGGTAAAGAGTAAGGGGAGGTAGCAGGATAGTGGAAATTCAGGGTGCCTGTCCTAGGCAACGTCCCCTCCCCCACCCCCTGTCCAGAATGAGCTGGGACGCCCAGCCAGGAGACAGAGGCCCAGGACGTGGTGCTGCATGCCAAAGAGGGTAGTGGGTTGGAGGGGGACACAATGGCTTTGTGTCCGTCTCCGCGCCTGGCCCTCTCAAGTGTCGCCCCCATGTGTTTGCTTGTGGCCACTGCAGCCTCCGAGGCATATTCCGCCTGTGGGTGAAAATTTCAAAAATCCGTGCTGCCAAAGGAAGCGTCCCAGGCTGCACGAGTGGTAAAGAAGCCGCCTGCAGATGTGAAAGACCCGGGCTCGATCCCAAGGTCAGGAAGATCCCTGGAGGGTATGGTAACCCACTCCAGTACTCTGGCCTGGAGAATCCCACGGACAGAGGAGCCTGGCAGGCGACCATCCATATGGTTCCAATGAGTCAGACACGCCTGAATCGACAGGAACACAAAAGAGGGTGGAGGAATGAAGAGCTGTGACCATCGGAAAAGTGATGGGGCTGCGCAAGGTACCCCTAAATTGGGGCTCAGCGAAGGGAAGGGGTTCAATCGTGAGCCATCAGGGTTTACAGATTTTTTTCACTGTGATGAAAAACAAAAGCTGATCAGTGCTATATGCATGGCAGAGCCCCGTCTTCCCCAAAGAGGGCCCAGCTGGACAGGCCTGAGGTGGACGCCCTTGGGTGTCTGCGGAGGGCACAGCCAGTGTGGCGGAGGCCCTGAGGCAGAGGCCGGGGAGGTGGCCATCCAGGGCAGGACTGTGAGGTCCACCGGCAGGGAGTAGCCCATACCTGATGGACGGCTGTGGCCCCAGCAGCAGAGGAGGGCCCCCCAGTGTAGTCGGGCGTTACTGCAGCCCGCCTTTAAGTCCCCAGGGAAAACCCAGGTGCCCCGCGGGGGTCTGTCGGGTCGGACGGGGCGGCGGCGCCTAGACTAAGTGCTCCGACCGACCCGAGAACCAGGGGCCCAGGAGCGAGGAGGGGGACTTCTCCCGGGCCCTCCATGGAGGAGGGTGGTGTGTGTGGGGAGGACGGATAGGCAGGTGAACGTGTGCCTGTGCGAGGAGGGAGAAAGAAGGGGAGGGGAGGCAGGGTACTGTCCGGGAGCCCCCCGTGGTGATGGCCAGCCACAGCCCCCTGGTCTCCTCCCCATCGAGCCCTTGGGCCTGGGAAGATGGTGGAAACACTGGCCTTCCTGTTCTCGATGCATTGGAGAGCCAGACAGACGGAAGACAAGCTGGCACAGGCGCAACCCATCGCTGCCCTGAGCCCCGCCGGCCCCCCCCCCCCCCATTACGCCCGTGGCCCCCCAGGGAGAAAGAGCTTGATGAAGAGACCAGGTGCAGAGAGTGGACTCTGAGAGGGGTCCTCGTGAGGGGAGGGGGGCTGAGTGAGGGGAGGGAGCTCAGTGAGGGGAGGGGGCTCAGTGAGGGGAGGGGAGCTCAGTGAGGGGAGGGTCCCTCTGTGAGGGGAGGGAGCTCAGTGAGGGGAGGGGGCTCAGTGAGAAGAGGGGGGCTCGGTGAGGGGAGGGGAGCTCAGTGAGGGGAGGGTCCCTCTGTGAGGGGAGGGAGCTCAGTGAGAAGAGGGGGGCTCGGTGAGGGGAGGGGCTGAGTGAGGGGAGGGGCTGAGTGAGGGGAGGGGAGCTCAGTGAGGGGAGGGGCTGGGTGAGGGGAGGGGAGCTCAGTGAGGGGTGGGGCTGAGTGAGGGGTGGGGCTGAGTGAGGGGTGGGGCTGAGTGAGGGGTGGGGCTGAGTGAGGGGAGGGGAGCTCAGTGAGGGGTGGGGCTGAGTGAGGGGTGGGGCTGAGTGAGGGGTGGGGCTGAGTGAGGGGAGGGGAGCTCAGTGAGGGGAGGGGCTGAGTGAGGGGTGGGGCTGAGTGAGGGGAGGGGCTCCGTGAGGGGAGGGGCTGAGGGGAGGGGGGCTCAGTGAGGGGAGGGAGGCTGAGTGAGGGGAGGGGCTGAGTGAGGGGAGGGGCCTCAGTGAGGGGAGGGGTTCAGTGAGAGGAGGGAGCTTAGTGAGAGGAAGAGGACTCAGTGAGGGAGGGTCCCTCTGTGAGGGGAGGAGGCTGAGTGAGGGGAGGGGCTGAGTGAGAGGAGGGGGCTTGGTGAGAGGGAGAGGGCTTAGTGAGTGGAAGGGGACTCAGTGAGGGAGAGTCCCTCTGTGAGGGGAGGAGGCTGAATGAGGGGAGGGGGCTCATTGAGGGGAGGGGCTGAGTGATGGGAGGGGGCTGAGTGAGGGGAGGGGGGCTGAGTGAGGGGAGGGGCCTCAGTGAGGGGAGGGGTTCAGTGAGAGGGTGGGGGCTTAGTGAGAGGAAGGGGACTCTGTGAGGGAGGGTCCCTCTGTGAGGGGAGGAGGCTGAGTGAGCGGAGGGGGCTCAGTGAGAGGAGGGGTGCTCGGTGAGGGGAGGGGTTCAGTGAGAGGGAGGGGGCTTAGTGAATGGAAGGGGACTCTGTGAGGGAGGGTCCCTCTGTGAGGGGAGGAGGCTGAGTGAGCGGAGGGGGCTCAGTGAGAGGAGGGGTGCTCGGTGAGGGGAGGGGTTCAGTGAGAGGGAGGGGGCTTAGTGAGAGGAAGGGGACTCTGTGAGGGAGGGTCCCTCTGTGAGGGGAGGAGGCTGAGTGAGCGGAGGGGGCTCAGTGAGAGGAGGGGTGCTCGGTGAGGGGAGGGGTTCAGTGAGAGGGAGGGGGCTTAGTGAATGGAAGGGGACTCTGTGAGGGAGGGTCCCTCTGTGAGGGGAGGAGGCTGAGTGAGGGGAGGGGGCTCAGTGAGAGGAGGGGTGCTCAGTGAGGGGAGGGGTTGAGTGAGGGGAGGGGCTCAGTGAGAGGAAGGGGACTCAGTGAGGGAGAGTCCCTCTGTGAGGGGAGGAGGCTGAATTAGGGGAGGGGGCTGAGTGAGGGGAGGGCGCTCAGTGAGGGGAGGGGCCTCAGTGAGGGGCAGGCCTACCGGAGGGGGACAGAATATTCAGGACACAGGAAAGACCCCGGAGAGCCTGAGGGGTGGGTCCAGGCTGCCGGTTCCCATCTGGGCGACGCCCTCGGCTCAGCGCCGAGGCAGCCCTGGGCTGGGTTTCAGCCACCTACCTGGAAACGGAAGAGGCTTGCGCAGGGCCTCTTTATGGCTCCTGGCGAAACCTGGCCCCGGGGACAGGGAAGAAGTTTCTCTAGGGCAGTGGGAGGGGGGGGAGTGACTCATGCCTCCCTCCCAGGCTCATGACACCCCAGAGCCTGGGAATTACCCCAAAGCAGCCACCCGGGCCAGGCCGAGAGGACACGGCTCCACCCCACCCCGGCCACTCTTACCTCAGGCCTCCTGCCGTCACCCACAGGGAGGGACAGACCATGCCCGGAACTGTGGACACCCTGGGAGAAACGCACACCGTCTCACACAAACAAACACAAACAAACCCCCACAGACACACACCCGCGGGCTAAACCCAAACCCAAACCTCCCCACTCAGAAATAAACACCCGCCCCCCCACCCGCGGCAAGCCCCCGAGCCGGGGCCCAGCCCACCTCCACCACTCACAGCCAAGCACAGCCCCCAGAGCGCCTGAAGACCAGCTCACAGACCCAGCCAGGCCGGGGTCGGGGAGTCTGACCTGCTGGCCCTGAACCAGTTTGGTTTCTCGGCCAGTTTAAGAGGCTCCTGAGGGAGGCAGAGGTGGAGGGGATGCCGAATGAGGGTGGCAGGGGGACCCCAACCTTGCTGCTGAGGAGAGAAAGGACAGATTGGGTTTTAACCGGCCCAGGGCCAAGTATCACAAGATTCTAAGATGCCACCACCCCTGTCTTCACTGCCTCCGTAGGTGCCTGCTGCACCTAATCATTTTCCTGGCCTTAGGCTCCATCTCAGAAAACGCACATAATTGTGGTATCTCAGCACAGGTGTCCATGTAACAAGAGCCAGATGCAAAATTACCTCTCCAATTGCCCCTGCAATCCCCAGCACCTGAGTACAGGGACCGTTTTTGTTCCTTGGTGTGACATATGCTCCCAGTATATGCGATTATCTGCCTCAGACTGAGATGTACCAGGGCAGGGCCTGTCTCTTCTCAAAAATGTCTCCCTATAGATATATGGGCTTCTCTCGTGGCTCGGTGGTAAAGAATCAGCCTACCAATGCAGGAGATGCGGGTTCCATCCCTGGGTCAGGAAGATCCCCCAGAGAAGGAAATAGCAACCCACTGCAGGATTCTTGCCTGGAAAATCTCATGGACAGAGGAGCCTGGCAGGCTACAGTCCATGGGGTTGCAAAAGAGTCAGACATGACTTAGGGACTCAACAATAACAACAATGTAGATGTTAGAAATAAACTAAACATCTACATGAGAAGAAAACTATAAAAAATTTAGATGAAAATAGGAACTATCTCTATTTCTTGGGGCTGGAAAGTGTTTCTAAACAAGATACAAAAGTATGTAAAAAAGAAAAAAAAATTGATAAATTTGGGTACATTTTAAAAACTGGCATGATAAAAGACAATTTTTTTTTTTTTTACAGATAAGCTAGGCACCACTTCCCTAGTGGACCAGTGGCTAAGACTCCATACTCCCAACGCCTGAATTTGAAAGCTGGTCAGGAATTAGATCCCCCGTGCCATAGCTCAAGAGCCCCGCATGCCACAACAAAAGACTTTGCATGCAAAAACTAATATGAAATAAATATCTATTTAAAAAAATAAGTCATATCAAATCTGTATAGCCAACAAATGGTTAGTAATCAGAATACATAAGGAATTTCTACTAATCTATAAAGAAAAAGACTACCTATTAGAAAGATAGACCAAGGCTATGAATTGGCAATATACGGAAGAAACTGGAATGACCAATGACTACATAAAAGTGTTCAACCTCACTAACAATCAGAGAAAGGCAAATTACAATGACAAATTACCTAGCTTATTTTTTTTAATTTTTATTGTCTTTTATCACACCAGTTTTTAAAATGTACTCGAACTTATCAATTTATTCTTTTTTATATATTTGTGTATCATATTTAGAAATGCTTTCCAGCCCCAAGAAATAGAGATAGTCCCTATGTTCTTCTAAAAGTTTTACAGTTTTCTTCTCATGTAGATGTGTAGTTTATTTCTAAAGGCAAATTACAATTACCATTTCTCATCCACAGGAGAACAGAAGTACAAAGTAACACTACCAAGTGTGGGTCGAGATGCGTACTTCAGAAACTTTCCAACATGCTTAAGGAAGAGTTGGCTGGGACAATTTTAATCATTTCACAATATCTGGTAGCGTGGTTGATGTATACACCTTATGACCCAGCATCTTTACTTCTAGAGAAACTCTCAGGTATGTGTACCTGGAGGACAAGGACATGTGCCACATCTTGTTTGTAACAGAAAAACAACTAGAAACCATCCAAATGCTCACAAGAATGGATAGGAACTGTGACAGTCACACAATGGAATGGCATACAACAATGAAAAAGAATAAACTACAGACACACACAACATGAGTGGACCTCACGCACATTGTACTGAGTGAAACCAGATACAGGAGAGATTCCACTTCTACAAAGGTCAAGAAGAAGCAGAAGTAACCCATGGTGATAGGAGTTTGAAAGTGGCTACCTCTGGTCATGGGACTTCCCGGGTGGTCCAGTGGTTAAGACTCTGCGCTTCTACTGCAGGGGGTGCAGAGTTGATCCCTGGTTGCAGAACCAAGATCCCACATGCCGCAGGGCACAGCCAAAATAAATAAACTAATTTAATTTAAAAATAATAATAAATGTCTTTTCAAAAAATTAAAAGAAAGGAAAAAGGAAAACGGCCACCTCTGGGGAGAAGGGGGATGGGACTTAAGGAAACCCTCTGGGGTTATAGAAATGCTCTATATCTTTATTTGGGTGGTGGACACATGATATGTACAAATGTAAAAATTTCAAGTTGTAGTTTTAAGATTTGTGCATTTTAAGGACCTCACTAAATGTATTTTATGCCTCAAAAAAGAGAAACAATAGATAACCTAAACATGGTAAGAGATAAGCTGTAGTCCAGGAGAAGATATTTACCACCATATAGCCAACAATCAGGGCTTCCCCAGTGGCTCAGATGGTAAAGAATCTGCCTGCAATGCAGGAGACCTGGGTTCGATACCTGGGTCGGGAAGATGGCCTGGAAGAGGAAATGGCAACCCACTCCAGTATTCTTGCCTGGAGAATCCCATGGACAGAGAAGCCTGGCAGCCTACAGTCCATGGGGTCACAGAGTCAGACATGACTGAGCGACTAACACACAGCCAACCATCAGTTGGTGCTGAGAACATGTAAAAAGATTCTACACATCAATAAGAAAAGGGGAAAACATTCCAACAGAAAACTAGGCTAATTCCATCAATGAGTAGCTCATAGACGAGAACGCTGAAATAAACAATGAAAAAACGAAAGATGCTCAGTGTCATGAATAAAGAAATGCAAGTTAAAACAATAAGGAGATGCCACTTGACACCCACAGGGTGAGAGAAAACAAAAATCTGAATGCTGCGAAGTTTGGGCAGAGATGTGTAGCAATAGAAACTCTGTGCTGAAGGGAGTGTCCAAGACTAACAGGCAATATTCTTAGAATCATTTCGCAACACCTGGTGAGGTGGAAGGTGCCTATACCCTACAATCCAGCAATTCCACTTCCAGAGAAACTCATGCATAGGCACCTGGAGGCATTTACAAGGATGTGTGTCACTTGTCTGTAATAGCAAAACAGTCAGAGATAATCCAGGTGCTCACCAAGAGGAGAATGAATGGAAACCGTGACATTCTCACACCATGAAATACCACACAGCAGTTCCATTGAATGAACTGGAGCTTCTTGTGTACATTTCAAAGCCATAATGCCATTGAATAAAGCAAATTGCCAAATGCTGTGTACAATATAGGGCTTCCCTGATGGCTCAGATGGTAAAGAATCTGCCTGCAATGCAAGAGACCTGGGTTCGATCCCTAGTTAGGGAAGATCCCCTGGAGAAGGAAACGGTTGCCCACTCCAGTATTTTTGCCGGGAGAATTCCATGGACAGAGGGTGTACAATGTAAGATTACGCATGTAAAAATGCTTAATACACAAGATAGTTCTATATATTGTGAATGAATACATACTCGAGTAGAAAACTATACAAAACTGAACAGGAAGATGCCATGTCAACTTTAAGATATTGTTACCCAGAAGGAGAGAAGTGAGTGGCATAGGGAAGGAGTGCAAAAGGTTTCTGGCAGAATGTAATGACTTGTGGGAATTCCTAGGTGGGCCAGTGGTTAAGACGCCGTGCTTCCAATGCCCGGGGCACAGGTTTAATTCCTGGTCAGGGAACTAAGATCCCACATGCCATGTGGTGGAGCCAAAAAAAAAAAATCAGAATAAGAAGGTAACTACTTGCTAAATCTGAGTGGTGGGCCCCCATGGGTATCTCTTATCTTATTCTTTGTACTTTCCAGGGTGTTTGGTGGGATGTCTTCTTTTTTTTTTTTGGCTGCGCTTCACAACTTGCAGGATCTCAGTTCCCCAACCAGGGACTGAACCTGAGCCATGGCAGTGAAAGTACCAAATCCTCACGAGACCACCAAGGAAGTCCCCTTATAATTTTAAAAAATATATTCCAAGGGAAGAGGGCAATTTTGCAGTCTAGCCGCAAGATGGTGGGATACCATCTTGGTTTCTGTAGCCAATCCCAGGCTGTACCTTCTCTCCTTCACTCCACAGTTTGACTTTGGCAGTTCCTCGGCTGGGCCGGCGTTCTTCACCCACAGAGATGACCTGTACTTGGTGGTCCTGCCTGGCGTGGCAGGAGTCTTCTTTGAACACCTTATCACTGGTGATGGCAACACGCAGACACCAGGATGGTCCCTGAGCTCTACACAATTACCCGTGCTCCCATCTGTTAACAGCAACTTCACTTACCTTCTGTGGTCAGAGTCAATCATCTCAGCCATTGTAGCGATCCTCCTTTGCCTGTTCTTGTAGGGGCCCAAGGAGCCCCAGATGATCAGGAGGCCCCCTCCCTTCCACTGTAGTGCGCCTGTTATCATGCAACGCCCCGCCCCAGGAGAGCATCCTGCCTTCAGCAGAGTTCAGGAAACAAAACTCTTGATAGTGGGTCACTGTTGTACCTCAGGGCGATGCCTCCCCCATTATTGCCCCTCAGTTCCAGGATCCTCAAATAGCACTGAGATTCTAGATCCTAAAGCAGCCCAGGCTCAGTGTCCCCTTTATACAGCTTGAACTAGAAGTACATAGGAACCCCCTACTCCCTCCCCTCCTGGGGCTTGCCTGGTGGCTCAGACAGTAAAGAATCCGCCTGCAATGCAGGAGATGCAGGTTCCATCCCTGGGTCTGGAAGATCCTCTGGAGAAAGGAATGGCTACCCACTCCAGTATCCTTGCCTGGAGAATTCCATGGACAGAGGAGCCTGGCAGGCTACAGTCCACAGGGTCACAAAGAGTTGGACACGACTGAGTGACTAACACTTTCACTCCCTATTCCCTACCCTACCCTTGTCTTTTGAAAGATATCAAAGCTATTGAAATATGTGGTCGACCACAACACAGGTGAAAACTACCTTCCTTTCCTCTCACACCCCACAGTCGGTCCTCAACAGATACTCCAAATGCTGCCCTCCCAAACCTTTCTTCCATTCCTAGTCTAAAAAGTTCTGTTCTTCCTCTGTCCGTCTCAACACTTTATTGTATGTATCTACAATGCCTATCTCCCAGCAAGCAACTCTTCCTCCTTACGATCAGTAAGATGGCAGGAGCAAGGGGAAGTGAAGTTGTTCAGTCATGTCTGACTCTTTGCGACCCCATGGACTAATGTAGCCTACCAGGCTCCTCCGTCCATGGGATTCTCCAGGCAAGAATACTGGAGTGGGTTGCCATTTCCTTCTGCAAGGGGAAACTTGGTGCAATTACTGAATCTTCTTTAGCAGACCAGGGGAGGAGGAAGTCTGAATGCACATGTGTTCTGTCTACAGGAGAAACCGCACCACATATAAGGGCATTTTCGAGGTGGCAGTCCAACCTCCCACACTGTTGTCTCCCAGGTGGACTGCAGCTGTCTTCAAAGGGCCATTTCATCCTTGCATCCCCTGCAAGGCCAATGCTTCTAGCTGGTTGGGTTCATGATGAAAGCAGGTCTCCTGGGACATCTCCCTGTACTTCTTTTGCTGTATGGCAGCTTCTAGATCAGAAGCAATATTGCAAGATTCACTAGAACAGCATATGAGGCGTGAGTAAGTTCAAGAATGGTGGTACTGGCAGAAGCATGATGCTCAAGTAAGACAAATCCAGATCCCAACTAAGCATCAATAAGTGTAGGGACAAATGGCTAACATCCTTAATACAGAAGGGGTCTGCAGTGACGGGGGTCACATGGGATTGGCTGGCCCCTAAGGAAGGATGGCGCCATATTGGACTCGGGATCGGTGTTGCTTTGCGGCCGATGGGCACTGGGATCAGCCTTGGTGAGAGAAAGCCCTGCATGTCCTCCCTCTCCACCACAGTGGCTGCTGTCATTATAAGCGCATTGAGCAGGGACTGGGCAGGTTGATAAAGAGGCTGCCTGGCACCCATAGGGCTGCTCATCAACTGACCAAGTTACTTGAGCTCCTTCCCCAGAAAGACTCCCCTTGGGACTGGAGCTTAGCTGGAGGACAGGATGCCAGGGCACTGCCCTGGCCGGGATCGTGGCCCCTGTGAGCGATAAGGCAGGAGGCACTAGGGTTGAATAACCTCTGATAGAGCCCTATCTTAAATCAACTACTCTTTTCTTGGGCCTCAGAAGCTGCTTTGTTTAACTTTGTGCTGTTAGGATGCAGATATGATAAGGTCCCCAAGGTTTAAATAAACTTAAAAGTCAATGGAGTCCTTTGCCGTCTGTTCCCGGGAAGGGAGGCTTAGTGAGGGGGAGGACAGTGCAGGGGCTGGGGGCCGGGGTCTCCCAGCCCTCTCTCCTGCAGTGCCCCCAGCCCCAGCCTATCCCAAACGAGCTTCCCTGCGGTTTCTTTTTCTTTTCCTTTTTCTCGTTCTGGTTGCCAGTAGGAGACCCAAGGCGAAAACACTGAACTACAAAGGCCAACTCAGGGATCTCAAACTCAAGGGGCTACAGGAGCCGAGCAGGTAGTGAATATGTGTACAGAGAGCCAAGTGAAAGGAAACAGGTCGGGGGGAAGTTCCCTGGCAGTCCAGCGATTAGGACTCTGCACTTCCATTGCAGGGGGCATGGGTTCGATCCCTGGTCGGGGAACTAAGATCCTGTATGGTGAGGCAAAAAAAAAAAAAAAAAAAAAGACAACAGTTGGGGAACTTTCACTCCTTTTTAAAAATATTTATTTATTTATTTATTTGGCTGCATCAGGTCTTCGTTGCATCATGTGGAATTAGTTGTGGCGCACGGACTCTCTAATTGTGGCACGTGGGCTTAGGAGTTGCGGCATATGGGTTTAGTTGCTCCAAGGCATGTGGGCTCTTAGTCCCCTGACCAGGGATTGAACTCATATACCCTGCATTGCAAAGCAGATTCCTAACCACTGGACAACCAGGGAAGTCCTGGGAACTTTCACTCTTGAGAAGATGAAATAGACATACGTGGCCCTATTCCTTCTGCCAAGTACAGCCAAACCCCCTGGGCTTTATAGATAAAACAGGCATGAGAAGATTGAAAGGTAGAGGGAAGACAGAGCAGCTCAGGACCTCTGGACCCAAGGACACATGGTGGCCTCATTGTGGTCACCATCCTGCTGGCCGCCCTAAAACTCCTTGTGGTGCATGGTGAAGGCCCCGGCTTTTTTTTTTTTTTAATCTTTTTTTCTCCCAGTTTTACTGAGACATGGTTGATATTGGCACTGTATAAATTTAAGGCGTATAGCATAATGGTCTGACTTATATGTGTATATGTGTGCTCAGTCACACAGTCTAGTCTGACTCTTTGTGACCCCATGGACTGTAGTCTGCCAGGCTCCTCTGTCCATAGAACTATCCAGATGAGAATACTGGAGTGGGTTGTCATTTTCTTCTCCAAGAGATCTTCCTTGCCCAGGGATTGAACACTGGCCTCCCACATTGCAGGCAGATTCTTTACCATCTGAGCCACCAGGGAAACTTTGACTTACGTACATGGTGAAATGATTATCACAGTAAAGTTTAGTGAATGTCCATCATCTCACAGAGACACAAAATTAAAGACATAGAGAATAATTTTTTCCTTGTGTTGAGAACTCCTAGGATTTACTCTCTCAACAACTTTCATATATAACACAGAGCAGTATTCATTATATTTATCATGTAATTTACATCCCTAGTATTCATTTATCTTAAAACTGGAAATTTGTGCTTTTGACTGCAATGGTTTGGTGGTTTAGTCGCTAAGTCGTGTCTGACTCTTGTGACCCCATGGACTGAAGCCTGCCAGGCCCCTCTGTCCATGGGATTCTCCAGGCAAGAATACTGGAGTGGGTTGCCATTTCCTTCTCCAGGGGATCTTCCCGACACAGGAATCGAAACTGTGTCTCCTGCATTGCAGCCGGATTCTTTACCGACTGAGCTACGACTGCTTTCCTTCAATTCCCCCTGTCCGCTCCTGCTCTGATAACCACAAATCTGATCTCTTTTGCTATGAGTTTGTTTTGGAAATATAATTTACCTATAATACTGTATTAGTTTCTGTTACACAATATCCTGATTTGATACATTGCGAAATGACTACTATAGTAAGTCTAGTTAGGATATATCACCATATAAAGATATTACAAAGTTATTGACTATTATTCCCCACACTGTACTTTTCAAAGGCATGACTCATCCCTTTTGCAACCGAAAGTTTGTACCTTATAATCTTCCTCACCTATTTCTTTCCTTCCCCCAACCTCCTCCCCTCTGCCACCACCTGTTTGTTCTCAGTATTTATAACTGTTTCTGTTCTGTTATGTGAGTTCACTTGTTTCATTTTTTAGATTCCACACATACATGAAATCATACAGTATTTGTCTTTCTCTGACTTATTTAACTTAGCATAATACCCTCTAGATCTATCCATGTTGTCTCAAATGGCAATATTTTGTTCTTTTTAATGGCTAACATTCCATTGTATATAGACACCATAGGTTTCTTCTGTATCTTGGCTAATGTAAATAAAGCTGCAGTGAACATATTACACCAAGCTTTAACATGGCAATATTTACCTTAAATGTAAAGAGTCTAAATACAAGCATCCCTCAGAGAAATTGTAGTTTTGGTTTCAGACTCCCCAATAAAGCGAATACAGCAATAAAGTGAGTCACTCACATTTTTCAGTTTCCTGGCGCCTATAAAAGTTATGTTTACACTATATAGTGCTCAGATGATCAATCAGGCCTGACTCTTTTCGACCCCATGGACCTCTGTCCATGAGATTTTCCCGGCAAGAATACTGGAGTGGCATGCCATTTCCTCCTCCAGGGGATATTTCGGACCCAGGGCTCGAACCTGAGTCTCTTACATCTCCTGCACTGGCACATGGATTCTTTACTGACACCTCCTGGGAAGCCCCGATGCTTCCACTACACTGTATTCATTAAATGTGTAATAACATTATGTCTAAAAAAACAATGTGTGTGCTTGCTAAGTTGCTTCAGTCGTGTCCAACTCTCTGGGACTCCATGGGCTGTAACCAAGCTCCTCTGTCCATGGATTCTCCAGGCAAATACTGGAGTGGGTTGCCATACCCTCCTCCAGGGCATCTTCCTGACCCAGGGATCAAACCCACATCTCTTACATCTCCTGCATTGGCAGCCAAGTTCTTTATGATTAGTGCCACCTGGGAAGCCCAAGAAACAGTGTATATGCCTTAATTTTAAAAATAAATAAATAAAATAAAAACACCTCATTGCTGGGAATTCCCTGGTGGCCCAGTACTTAAGACTCTGCTTCAACTGCAGGGGGTATAGGTTTAATCCCTGGTTGGGCAACTAAGATCCCACATGTCTTGAGGTGCGGCAAAAAAATTTTAAAAATAAAAATACTTCATTGCTTGAAAAGGCTAACCTTCATGAGCCTCACGAGTCATAATCTTTTTGCAATAGTAACTTCAAAGATCACTGATCACAGATCATCATAACATAATAATAGTGAAAAAGTTTGAAATATTTCACCGAAATATGACACAGAAATGCCAAGTGAGCAAATACTGTTGGAAAAACAGCACTGATAGATTGTTCAGTGCAGGTTGCCACAAACTTTCAACTTAAAAAAATACAGTAGTGTGAAGTGCAGTAAAAGAAGGTGTGTCTCTGTGCCAGTTAAAGAATTCTACCACAATAGTCAAGTTTCACTAATAGAATATACTTGTTGTTGTTTAGTTGCTAAGTCATGTCTGACTCTTTTGGGACTCCATGGACTGTAGTTTGCCAGGCTCCTCTGTCCATGGGATTTCCCAGGCAAGAATACTGGAGTGGGTGGCTATTTTCCTCTTCAGGGGATCTTCCCGACTCAGGGATTGAACCCATGTATCCGGCATTGTAGGCATATTCTTTACCATCCGAGCCATAAATGTAAAAGAGGATTTATTAGAGGAATTGGCTCATGCAGTTATAGGAGCCAAGAATTCCGACAATCTGCCATCTGCAAGCTGAAGAACCAAGAAAACCAATGGCATAATTCAGCACAGTCTGCCCACTGAGGAGAGGAGGAGGCCAGACTGAGTGTGCTGGGGAGATGGGGAAAGGGGGAGGATGTCAGGCCACAGTATGGGAGGGACAAGCCCTGGGGCCCTGACGGCTACTTCTTGGGGGTTGGACACTGGGTGGGGGAACAGGTTAATCTCCTAGCTGTGGAAACTCTCCTTTCAGTTCCTCTTTTTCTAGCATTTGCTTCTTGGGGTCACACACACACATACACACACACATACTTCACTCCAACACACCTGGTCACCTCCACCAGGCAAAGCCTTCTCCACCAACTCCTGCCCAACCTCCTCCTACAAGAAGCTCTCTTAGATCAAGACAGCCTCCGTACTATCCTTCCAATGGTCACTGGGCATTAACTGGAGGGATTTTGGAGCATCAGTCCCATCTTGGGTCAAGGTGCTGTTTCTGGACAGGAGGCTCAGGAACAGGAGGGAGAAACAAGCATTGTGTTGGAGCCCCCAAGTCTCACCCTCCTCTCAACAGCACTCCCCCACTACCCAGAGTCAGCACTCTCCATACAAAGACAGCTTCATCCCATCCTCATTCCCACCCTCTGGGGACACACACAACACACCAACACATATTGTGGGCCCAAGCACCATCAGTTCAGTTCAGTTGGGTTGTTCAGTTGCGTCCGAATCTTTGCAACCCCATGGATTGCAGCATGCCAGGCTCCCCTGTCCATCACCAACCCCCGGAGCTTGCTCAAACTCATGTCCATTGAGTTGGTGATGCCCTCCAACCATCTCATCCTTTGTCATCCCTTTCTCCTCCTGCTTTCAACCTTTCCCAGCATCAGGGTCTTTTCCAATGAATCAGTTCTTCACCAAAAGTGGCCCAAGTATTGGAGTTTCAGCTTCCAATGAATATTCAGGGCTGATTTCCTCTAGGATGGACTGGTTTGATCTCCTTGCAGTCGAAGGGACTCAAGAGTCTTCTCCAACATCACAGTTCAAAAGCATCAATTTTTCAGCACTCAGTTTTCTTTATAGCCTAACTCTCACATCCATACACAACTACTGAAAAAAACCATAGCTTTAACTAGACAGACTTTTGTCGGCAGAGTAATGTCTTTACTTTTTAATATGCTGCCTAGGTTGGTCATAGCTTTTCTTCCAAAGTGTCTTTTAATTTCAAGGTTGCAGTCACCATCTGCAGTGATTTTGGAGCCCAAGCACCATAGTGGTTTATATTTTAACAGCTTTATTGATACGATTTATAGACCATTTCACAATTTCTTCAATGTTTTTTAGTATCTTCCCAGAGCAATGCAACCACCAGCACAATCAACTGTAGAACATTTTCATCACCCTAAAAAGAATACTGGAGTGGATATTCTCACTGTACCCATTAGCAATCAATCTCCATTTCCCCCAATGCCACACCCCAGCACCATCAGATCTACTTTCTATCTCAAATAGATTTGCCTACTCTGAATCATCTTTATGAATGAAATAAGATAATACACACCATTCCTTGCAACTCACTTACCATAATGTTTTGAAGGTTCATCCACATTGTACCACAGATCAGAACTTTATCCCTTTCTATGACTGAGTAATATCCCATTGTATAGATATACTCCTTTTTGTTTATTCATTCACCAACCAACACTTAGGACGTTTCTACTTTGAGGCTGTTAGGAATGTTGCTCCGAACATCGGTACACAAGTCCTTTTGGTTCTGTTTTTTATAATGGATTTATTTTATTTTTGGCTGCACTGGGGCTTCGTTGCTGTGTGTGGGCTTTCTCTAGTTGTGGTGAGTGGGGGGGCTACCCTTTGTTAGGGTGCACAGGCCTCTCGTTGCAGGTGCTTCTCTTGTTGGGAAGCTCTGATTACCCAAGTTTCAGTAGTTGTGCTGCAAACTGTTGCCCTGCAGCATGTGGAATCTCCCCGGACCAGGGATGGAACCCATATCCCCTGCACTGGCAGGCAGATTCTTAACTACTGGACCACCAGGAAAACCCCGTGTGTGAATTCTTTGGTGGACATATGTTTCCATTTCTCTTTATTTCTTCCTTATATCTTTATATATTCTTTATTTCTCTTTATATCTTCCACTTCTCATTATTAGAGTAAATACCTAATAATGGAATTGCTGGGTCATATGGTATAACTCTGCCAGGGGGGCTTCCCTGGTGGCTCAGTGATAAAGAATCTGCCTGCCAATGCAAGAGATGCAGGTTCGATCCTTGGTTGGGAAGATCCCCTGGAGAAGGAAATAGCAACCCACTCCAGTATTCTTGCCTGGGAAATCCCATGGACAGAGGAGTCTGACGGGTTACAGTTCATGGCATAATTCAGTACAGTCTGCTGACTGGGGAGAGGAGGAGGCCAGACTGAGTGTGCTGGGGTCGGACATGCTAAGTCAGACACGACTTAGCGACTAAACCACAAAAGGTAACTCTGCCTTTTGAGGAATTGCCAGACTGTTTTCAAAAGCAGCTGCAGCATTGCACAAGAGTGTTCTAGTTTCTCTACAGTCTCTGCGACACTTGTTATCATCTTTTCGATTCTAGCCATCCTTGTAGGTGTGAAGTGGCATCTCTTCGTGGTTTTCATTTGTGTTTCCCTGATGACTAATGGTGTCGGACAAATTTTCATGTGCACCTTGACCATTTGTATATCTTCCTTGTCTATTCTGAATGTCTATGCAGATCTTTTGGCTGTATTTTTTTTTAAATTGGGCTATTTGTTTTTTATTACTGAGTTGTAAGGACCATGGACGATATTAAGCAAAAAGCTGATTGAAGCTATTTGCCCAGAGCCAAAGTCTTATTTTCAGAGTCCCTGAAGTTTGGCCTCTGGGCACGAAACTCTCTGTCCTTCTGGCCTCATCTCTTTCCAGCCCAGCCCAGTAGGTCCACCTCACTCAGGCTTAGGAACAAGGCACCTCTTCCTGCCTGTACCCCAAGCAACTCAGGATAAACCCCTCTTCACAGATAAAGAAACTGAGGCTCCAGGTGGGAGAGGACTTGCTCAAGGTCACAGGACTGCTGAGAGTGGAGCTGGACTCCAGTTCAGGTCCATCCATCTAAACCCCACACCTTCTCCACGCAATTTCTCTGCACGCTGGCTTGTCCAGCCCTGGTTGTTTTTTAATTTGCAATATGCTCACGTTGCCTCTGTACTCATCACAACGCTATGAGGTAGATCATGTAGACATCAGTTTCCTCATTTTGCAGAAGAAGAAACTGAGGTGAGGAGTGGGGATGTGAGATAGAGCTCACAGCACAACGAGTAGGAAGCCCACTCTTGAGACAAAAGCACCTGGTCTTAGGCCCCCGCTGCCACTCTTCTGCCCCAAAGTCACCCCAATAACCAGCACTTCACTGGACTTCAAGAACTTCCTCCAGGGCAACATCCACCCAGCACCAGCTGGGCCCTCTGGCCGGGCACTCCCAGCCCTGCCCAGCCCAGCCCCAACTGGCCCAGCCCAAGACCTTTGCTCCTGCAAGAAGTGGGACCCTGGTTTCCATGGGCCTCGGCCCTGTTTACCTCACCCCAGGGCTAGGACACTCACAGAGGAGGACACAGTGCAGGCCTGTAATTTGAGAGATGGGACAAGACAGAAAAACCCCTAGGCCTGGTTCCATGAGGTCCCTCCTCTCACTTCAAAGTGCCCCAGGTTCCTACTAGATTCCAAAGGCAGGTAACAGGGTAATATCCCATTACCAGTCATTTATGACAGGAGGAGGGGGCCCCCCCTGGGGCAGACAAGGTTGCAGGGAGGCAAAAAAGTGATGCTTTTCCTCCATTCAAGTCACTAGATCAGAGACCTTCCTGATGGCTCAGTGACTAAGACTCCGCACTCCCAATGCGGGGGCCTGGGGTTCAGTCCCTGGTTGTGGAACTAGATTCTGCATGCCACAGCTAAGAGTTCCCCTGCCGAAAAGAAGATTGTGTGCGCAGCCAAATAAGTAAAACAATTTTTAAAAAGTCACTACATCAACTTTGTCTTCAGGACCCAACGTGGTTCCAGACACTGGAGACACAGCAGTGAATAAAACCAGCAGAAACCCTTGGCTGGTTGGGGGCATTCTGGATGTCCCAATGGAGCTGACATACCAGAGCAGAAAGTGAATAACAGGTACTGTGAAATGCTAAAAGGAATGTAAAGTATAAAAGGGGGACAGGACATTGTGGGGTGAATAGCTGCGATTTTACATTTTTATCTATTTTTTTTTGGCCACGTGGCCCTTGGGGGAATCTTGCGGGATCCTAGCTTGGGGAATCCTTACCTTGTGCTGACCAGGGATTGAACCCTGGCCATGGTAGTGAAAGCCTGGAGCCCTAACCACTGGTCAGTCAGGGAATTCCCAGCTGTGATTTTAAATAGTGTGGTCAGGGGAAGGCCTGGCTGGGAGCAAAAAGCTGAAAGGTGGAAAGAGTGGGCCATGTGGTCTCTCCATTGTCCCTGTAGAGGACGCGGCAAGGATGGGGCCTGAGGAGAGGGGAAGAGAGGGACAAAATCTCCAAGGTCACCTCTGTAGGGCAGAAAGCAAGGTGAGCGATAGCTCAGATGTGGGAGCAAGGCCACTAGAGATAATGTCTCTGACTTCCCACCTTTGCAGGGATCAAAGGTCTTTCACCATCGTTTCAGCAAGGTGGATCTGGGTACTGAGTCCCCGGGGTTAGGACCGGGTATCTGTGAGAGGAGGGTGCGAGTGCGGGGTTTCTAGGAGGCGAGGCCAGGTCAGCGAAAGGGATCCATGGACACTGTGAGGGTGAAGACCTGGGAACTGCGGAGGGCTAAAGAATCTGAGTTCAGCACTTGCTCAGGGGTGTCTTCAGAGCGCCTTTGCGGGCTGTCCCGGCTTCTGAGTCCACACGCCCAGGACTGGCAGTCCCTTGGGCCTGGATCAGGCTGAGAGGGCGCGCAGAGGGGAGCGCTGCCTCGGAGGCCAGCGGGACCAGGAGCAGGTGCGCAGCTCCGGGGACAGCCGCCCACTCGGGTAAACAGCTGGGCCGCGCCCACAGCGGATGGCCACGCCCACACTGCCCGCCCCTTCCCCCGCGGATCCCGGGCGGCTGGCAGCGCCCCCCTCCCCAAGCCTCCTTGCTGGGGTAGAGTGGTGGACTGTCAAGCAGGTTGCGCTTTTAACCCCATTCCCCGGAGAATTTCCTTCCGAGTACTGGGGCGGGGGGTGGCCAGGAACGAGGGGCCGGGGGGCAGGTCTCGGCCCCGCCCTCTCGGCAGCCCGCACCCTGGCGCCTTGAGCCACTCCTGGTCAAGTGCTTCCTCCCGGGGCGCTTTAGTGAAGGTAGAAGAGGGGCCACGTCACTGTCCCCAGGCCTGGGAGAGCGCGACTCCGCCCCTCCCGCCCCCGCCGGAGCGCTGGGCCGGGATCGAAGACTAACCGGCCCCCTCCTAGGGGCCAGCCCAGTCGCAGCCGCCCGCCTACAAAGCCACAGGCAGGTGCAGGCGCAGCCGCTGCGCCAGCCGGCAGAGCGGAGCCGTTAGCGCGCGCCGTCCTTGTGTCCGTCCGTCCGTCAAGCGGGGCGTCAGTCGGTCGGCTGCACCGCGGCTCCAGCCCAGGCCCCAGCGGCCCCGGCCCCTAGTCGTCCCGCACGTGGAGCCGCCCGGCAGAGCCGGCTTTGGCGCGGCAGCCATGTCCATGGGCCTGGAGATCGCGGGCACCTCGCTGGCCGTGCTGGGCTGGCTGTGCACCATCGTGTGCTGCGCGCTGCCCATGTGGCGCGTGACGGCCTTCATCGGCAGCAGCATCATCACGGCGCAGATCACCTGGGAGGGCCTGTGGATGAACTGCGTGGTGCAGAGCACCGGCCAGATGCAGTGCAAGGTGTACGACTCTCTGCTGGCGCTGCCGCAGGACCTGCAGGCTGCCCGCGCCCTCATCGTCATCGCCATCCTACTGGCCGTCTTCGGGCTCCTCGTGGCGCTCGTGGGCGCCCAGTGCACCAACTGTGTGCAGGACGACACGGCCAAGGCCAAGATCACCATCGTGGCGGGCGTGCTCTTCCTGCTGGCCGCCCTGCTGACCCTCGTCCCGGTGTCCTGGTCGGCCAACACCATCATCCGGGACTTCTACAACCCCTTGGTGCCCGAGGCTCAGAAGCGCGAGATGGGCTCCGCCCTGTACGTGGGTTGGGCGGCGTCCGCGCTGCAGCTGCTGGGGGGTGCGCTGCTCTGTTGCTCCTGCCCGCCGCGCGACAAGTTCGCGCCGACCAAGATCGTCTACTCGGCGCCGCGCTCCACCGCGCCCGGCACGGGCACCGGCACGGCCTACGACCGCAAGGACTACGTCTGATGTGGCGGCCGCGGGAAGCCCTGACCACTCCCACAAGCTGGCGTGCCCACCGGTCGGTCTGCAGCCTTGCATCGGAGACCAGCCCCCGCCCCCCAGACGCCAGGCTGCTCCCTCACTGAACTGGGAGGGGCCCGCCCGGCGCCCCCTTCCCCAGCAGCTAGCCCTCCTCGGCCTGGGGAACGGGATTGTGGAGCCCAAGGGCCTGCCAGCACGAACCTTTGAAATCTTGCCCCTCTGGTGCGCGGAACTGGGGTGACCACCGCTACTTGCCCGCCCAGTCGGACTGTGGCCACGAAGTTCTCTTTGCGCAGGGACCCGCAGCTTTGAAAAGGGGCCACTTGATATTTTTCAATAAAAGCCTTTCGTTTTGCAGTTGCTGGCGCCTCCTTATCCTGAGCGCAGACAGGCCTCCACCTACTTGCAGAACTTCCCCCATCCCAACCCCCTGCCCCGCTCGCGCCCCCCAAGGATTGGCCCTGGCTGAATTCTGCGCTCCAGCTGCTGCGGAATGAAGCTTAGAGAGTTTCAATAAATTGTAAACTGAGCTGGCTACTCACTAGCTAGCTGTTCCTTTGGCCTATTCACTGGGGATTCAGACAAGGAAGGGCCATTCCGGAGGGGCGGGCAGGTGCACTCCTGGGCATGGAGGAGGTGGGGGGATGTCAGGGACCCCCTTCTCCAGGTTTGGGCCTGGGACACCGGCCCTCCAAAGCGCTCCCCAACGCCTGAATCGCCCTACTGCATGTGAAAGAGCACATTCAATGCTATGATTTCATATTTGGGTAAGGAGAACAAAAAGATCTATTGTTTTGGTAAAACACACCACCAAAGGAAACTGGGTAGAATTGTGTCCCCAGGAAGAGAGATGAGAGCGGGGCCTCATTTTTTCCCCTGAAACCCTTGGGGAAGGAAAGGGTAGGTAGTGGGGAGGGGGTACTCAGAACTCTCCGGTGATACTCTAATGCTTAAGGTAAACAAGCCTGGAAGCACTTGTGTCTCAGAGAAGGTGTAGGAGGTTCAGGCAGTGGGAAAGGGGCCCAGTGTCCAGAGCCAGGAAAGTGGGATTTCACCTGACTGGGTGGATAGCAAGTGAGGGAGGAAGCAGCGATGGGACCCTGGGCCCTGGAGAGGCCAAGTCACCAGAAGGGAGTCTCGTATGCAGAATTACAGACCCTGGATTGTACTCGACTGTTGCTGGAATCATGGAAGGGAGGTACCTGATCAGATTTACGCTCTAGAATAACCTCTCCAGCTGGCCCTGCAGCTGAGACTCAGGTAGAGGGATGAAGGCAGGAGACCATCTTAGAGGCTGTGCAGCTGTCATCACGTGAGATGATGCAGCCCAGAAATAAAGCAGGGACAGAGGGGGGGCGGCACCAGGCCTGATTTGGGGAGTGGAGGGGCAATGTGAAAGAAGCAGGATAAGCCGGAGCCGGGCTGGAGTACCATTTGGTATGTGGGGAGAGAGAGTGGAAAAAACTGGATTAACCCCAATTTTTTGCCTTAGGTCAGTGATTGAATGGTGGTGCCATTTACCAAAATAGGACCAGGTTGCTGGGGGCAGTTGATGGGCTTAGCTGTGAGTGAACAGAGTTTGGCCAGCCTGTGGGACCTCCAGGCAGAGACGTCCAGGAAGAGACAGGGTGTATATAGCAGTCTGGAACTCAGGAGTGGTAAACCTGCTGTTATTAGAATACATATGGCAACCAAAACCAGGGAAGTAGATGAGGTCAGTCTAGAAACCAAAGAGAAAAAAAAAGAGTTTCAAGAAGGCGGGCATTGGCAATGGTGTCGGAGGCTGCGGAAGTCGTCAGGCAAGAAGCCTGAGAATTCAGAGCACCGAGCTGGTCACTGGTGGCCTTAGCAAGAGGCCTGACAGCAGACACAGTGGACAGACAAATGGGTGGGAGATGAGAAGCAAAAACAGAACATGCAGGCCATGCGTCCTAGAGGTTTGGGGCATCCAGGCCAGGAGAGCAACTTGCAAAAGAGCAAGGACAGTATTTATCCCAGGACAGGTATTTGGGATTGTGGAGGCTTACAATAATTTCAAATATATTAAAATATATATAATAATTTTAATAATAATATATTAAATATATATAAAAAATTTCTTCAATAATTACTGTATCTTGAACTTCTTGACCTGCAGCAAAGCAGAAAGCAAAAGGCCCCGGGGGCAGGCAGATTTTTCAGTAGAAGTCTTTCAGTTCAGTTCAGTTCAGTTCGGTCACTCAGTCCTGTCCGACTCTTTGGGACCCCAGAGACCGCAGCACTCCAGGCCTCCCTGTTGGAATGCTTTACATTGGTCCACAATAGTCTCCTCTCATTAAGGAACAACTGACAAGTCACTCTACTTTATTACCAGAAGAAGAGGAAATAGGTTACTGTAAACAGTAAAAGCACCCTGGCTTTAGAGTGTTCATTCTTACGAGATTCCTGGAAAGGGCTTGGTGTTGGCATTACAACCAACCCAGGCCTCTTTAGGAACCAGTCCTCTGGCCTGGGGAAAGGAAAGAGGGAGAGGGATGTGAATATGAAGGTGGGGAGGGGGTGATGGAGGAAGTGGACCTGGGTGCAGAGAGGGGGGAGACTTACCCAGAGGGGAGGGGCTTCAGGGGGAGGCCTCTGGGGAAGGGGGTTGAGTTGGGGGAAGGGAGGGGAGGGAGCGCAATGAGAGGGAAGAGACTCAGAGAAGAGGGTCAGTGAAGGGGAGGGGGCTTTGCGGGGGGAAAGGGTCAGAGAGGAAGGAGGCTTAGCAGTAGAGGGGAAGGAGGAACTGAGAAGACATGTTCTCTGGGCCTATCTGGGATGGGATTTTGGGGTGTAGGCAGAAGGGGCCAAGGGATTTACATCTGAACCCCCACAGTCTCTGGCGGGGGGGCACCAGGGGGTCAGGTTTCGCGGAGCCAGAACCGAAAGGCAGCAGGTGGCTTCTCTGTCCCAGAGGGCCCTGCAGGCAGGAGCGAGGTCATTCATTTACCACTGGCTTCGAGAGGGAAGCCTGGACCCAAGACCTCACAGCTGCAATGCAGCCTCAGGTTCAGAGCCAACCAGCCCGCCGTGGTCCGTCCTGGCACCCCCGAGCTGGGCACAGAAGGCAGACAGACCCCGATCAGATCTTCCCCTGGTTCCCTAGTCTCTCCCCAAGGCTGGGCTCCCCTGGTGGGTAGTGAGGTACCCTTCCCACCCCAACACGCACACACGTCCTTGCCTCGCTTCTGGATCTGTCCTAACTCAACCTCTTCTTATTCATTCTGGAATTTCCAGTCCAAACAGAGAGGTTCGAGTGTGCAGCTGGGAAGGGTCCCACATGAGGGGGGTCCCAGGAAATCTTGAGACCACTAGAGAAGAGAAAGATATCTGGTGTGACCGGACTGGGAGTCAGGTGGGACCTTTTCCTGTGTGACTGCAATTCCCTTCTCTCCTGGGCCTCAGTTTCCCGATCGTTTCAACATTAGGGGTTAAGGCCCACCTCTAACTTGTCTTTTCCATCCCAGTTTTAATCCATATCATCTCCTGAGGAAGAAAAATAGTCATGACCCAGAGGGGTGGGATTGGAGGAATGGGAGGGAGGCTTGAGAGGGAGGAGATATATGTATGCATATAGCTGATCCACTTTGTCATACAGCAGAAACTAACACTACATTATAAAGCAATTATATTCCAATAGCAAAATTTAAAAAAAATTTTTTTTAAAAAGAAGAAAATAAGTCCGAACCAAACTGACCAGGTAAGTAGGGCAGTTCACTCTCTGAGCCTCAGCTTCCTCATCTGCAAAATGAGTATGCTGTGTAGAGAATTAGCTCAGCCATCCTCCGAGTTCCCATGCGGTCTAACTTCACCCCATCACAGCACTACACTATGTCGTTGTTCTGTTTCTTGTGAAATGTCCTCTACAGAAGGTCATCTCCCAAGCTCAGGGACACTGTCCCAAGCGTCCCTCTGTCTGCAGCACCCAGCGCAGTCAGCACCCATTTATGGAGTGACGGCATGTCTTTTCACGTGTGCATGAAAAGCACCTAGCATAAAGTGAAGCACACAGTAAGACCTCAATTAGTGTGAGCTGGTACCCTTACGATTTTGGTGACAAAAAAAAAAAAAGAGAGAGATTTTTTAGGAGTCTGGGAACATGAGAGAGATGGTTGGGTCGTGAGAAAGTCCTTGGATTTCTTCAAAATCCACAGCCCCTGGAGCCCCCCACCAGGCCTGGGGCTCTGTCCCACCCCACCCTCCACCTGTGCTGCAGGCTGCCCTGGGCTCGCCACACCTGTTCTAGCTCTTCCTCCTACTGAGACCAAAAGCCAAGTGCTTTATCAAACAAACACAGCATTTATTGTGGCTCCCTCAAGGTCTGCGGCAGGCCTGGAGGAACAGACAGTACCTTCCTTCTCCCTGCCCTGCCAGGGCTTCATGAAAGGTCATCCTTGCCAAGTATGCACCGCAGAGCAGGTAAAGAGAGCGAGGGCGTTGGCCCTGGTGCCCGCTGAGGGAACTTGGGCGAGTCACTGGCCAGCTCTCACCCTCCTCTGTAAAAGAGGGGGATACTGTCCCTCCTCTATTTGATCCCCTTAAGAACTCTGCAAGGCAGGCCTTACACAAGGAGACCCCCAAGGCTCGGCTGCAGGCCCTGCCGCGTCCTGTCAATTACCAGTCTGTCATTACTTCTCGTCTTCCCGGCTTATACTGCTGTGACTCCAACAAGGCTGTCACCATCTTTCTGGAACAGCCTTGAGAGGATGTCCCATCTCCAGACTCCTTCTTGATACCCTCAACCCTCCCCTGTTCTTTTTTTTTTTTAACATTAATTGAGCTTTTGTTAGATCTAGACAATGTTCTAATCAAAACTACTTACCTGCATTGATGGAGGAGACTTCCCTGTAGCTCAAACGGTAAAGAATCTGCCTGCGAGGCAGGACACCCGGGTTCGATCCCTGGGTTGGGAAGTTCCTCTGGAGAATGGAATGGCAATCCACTCCAGTATTCTTGCCTGGAGAATTCCAAGGACAGAGAAGCCTGGCAGGCTACAGTCCATGGGGTCGCAAAGAGTCAGACACGACCAAGTGACTAACACAGTCCAGTAGTTTTATTAATTCTTATTAATTTTTATTAATTCATATTGGAGTGTGTTTATTGACATCTTATTGGATGCTATGTTGGTTTCTGTCGTACAGCAAAGTGAACAGCTATATGTTTGTATACATCCCCTCTTTTTCAAATTTTTATTCATTTTTATTTTTTAATTATTTATTTATTCATATTTATTCATTTAGTTGTGGCACGAAGCTTCTCACTGCGGGGGCGTCTCTTGTTTCAGAGCACGGGCTCCGGGGCACACAGGCCCAGTGCTTGTGGCGCATGGGCTTCGTGGCCCGGCAGCATGTAGGTTCTTCCCAGACCAGGGATCAAACCCATGTCCCTTGCATTGGCAGGCAGATTCTTAACCACTGGACCACCAGGAAAGTCCCTTTATTAATTCTTCTAACTGAACTCAGGCATAATCTCTCTCTTCTTGGACTCCTTTTTTAAGACTTCTTTCATCTCTTGTCTATTAGGGTCCATCTGTGTACTGTCCTATCTCTTTTCTAGATTATAAAATTTGTTGATCATGGAAATGGTCTTGTTTATTCTTGCATTCTTCATAAAGTATAAAGGAGAGTTCCTTTATGAAGTAGGAACTTGACAAATACAAATTGGATTACAAAGCAGACCTAAATTGACTGCCCGATACATAGAGTGACTATTTCTTTTTCTGACTTGTCTTGGTATAGCCTTTGCCCATTTTTCATTTGATATGTTTATTATATTTATATGGAACTGTGAGACTTTCACTTTTACATGTTAAGGATAATAACTTTTATTAATTTAATTGAACATTAAATTAAACTCTGCCTTAGATGGGAAGAGCTAAGAGGAAAAGGTTTTCCAGGCAGGAATCACAGATTGGACAAAGGCATGGAGTCAGGCCAGAAGTCAGGAGTTGGCCAAATGGCCAACTTGGCTGAAGTAGAAAATGTGTATACAGGTCAGCAAGAGAAAAGATTGAAAAAATTGAATAGGGACACAGAGTTACGATTGAAGCCAAATTTCTCTAGCTGGTATTGCATTCCAGGCCCTTCATTGCCTCCTTCCCAGACCCAACAATGGAGCCCCTGGAGTTGTTCCAGCCCCCACATTTTTTTCTTTTATTGAAGTACAGCTGATGCACAGTAATGTTACATAAGTTACAGGTGTACAATATAGTGATTCACAATTTTTAAAGGTTATATTCCATGCATAATTACTATAAAATATTGACTATATTCCCCATGTTGTGCAACATAGCCTTGGGGCTTATTTCCCACTTAGTAGTCTGCACCTTTTCATCCTGCGCCCCTACGTTGCTCCTCCTCCTTTCCCTCTCCCCATCCAGCCTCCCAAGGAACTTTTCCGTGTGCAGGGTGCAGGAATGGAACCCATGCCCCTCGCAACAGAAGTGCCAAGTCATAACCACTGGACCTCCAGGGAAGTCCCAACACGTTTTGCAGTCCCTATCCTTCCACCTTGCCTTCTCTCCACGTTCTAATCATCACTAGAGAGTTGGCAATTCACTGAAAATCTGGATGGATTAAGGGTTTAACACAGCAAAGCAAACTACGAATGAACTAGAAGACAATGCAGAAAGCGTTTTTACAACATCAAACTGAGGAAAGCCTCCCTAAGCAAGACACAAACTGCAGAAGAAGTGAAAGAAAAGATGATCAGATTTGAGTGCATAAAAAATATAAATAATCCGAAAAGGAAATTAAGAAAACAATGCCACTTACAATAGCATCAAAATGAATAAAAGTCTTAGAAATAAAGCCTAAGCCAGGAGGTGAAAGACTTGTACACTGAAAATTACAAAAAACTACTGAAAGAAATTAAACACGAATAGATGGAAAGATATCCCATGTTTATGAATTGAAAGACTTAATTGCTCAGAGATCCATGTCACCCAGTGATCTAAAATTTCAATACAATGAAAAATCCCAATGTTGTGTGTTTTTTTTTACAGAAATAGAAAAGTTCATCCTGAAATTCATATGGAATCTCAAGGGAACTGAATAGGCAAAAAGAAGAACAAAGTTGGAGGATCTGCACTTCTGAATTTCACAATATTACAAAGTTAGAGTAATCAGATCAGTGTGGTACCAGCATAAAGACAGACATAGAGACAAATGAAATAGAAGTGAGAACGCAGAAATAAACTCTCTCACATACACACAAAAATCTCAAATGAGTTTCAATAAGGATGCCAAGAACACTTAACAAGGAAAGAACAATTTTTTCACCTGGATTGCCGCAAGCGAAAAGAATGAAGTTGGACCCTTGCCTAATGCCATATACAAAAACTAACTCAGGCTGGATCAAAGACCTAAACATAAAAGGTAAAACAATAAAACTTTTTGAGGAATGTGGGACAAAACTGCATCATTGGATTTGGTGACAGTTTCTTGAATGTGACATCAAAGGCACAGGCAGCAAAAGAAAAGACAAATTTGAAGATGAAAATTTAAATTTCATGCATCAAAAGGCACTATGGACAGAATGAAAATGCAATCCACAGGATGGATTTGGAATATATTTGCAAATCATATATCTGATATATGATTAATATCCAGAATTATAGAGAATTCCTAAAACTCAAAAAAAAAAAAGAAAGAAAGAAAACCAACCCACAAAATAACAACTGTTGGCAAGCATATGCAGAAAATGGAACTTCTGTGAACTGTTGGTGGGAATGCAAAATGGTACAGCTACTGGGGAAAACAGTGTGGGGGTAAGAAATTTTAAATAAAGCTATCATAAGATCCAATAATGCCACTTCTGGGTATATACCCCAAAGAGTTGAAAGCAGGGTTTCAAAGAGAAATTTGCACACCTGTATTCACAGGACTATTCACAACAGTCAAGAGATAGAATGCAACTGTTCATCTATGGATGAATGGATAAGCAAAATAAAATGAAGTATTATTCAGCCTTAACAAAGAAGAAAATTCTGACATATGCTATAATATGGATGGGCCTTGAGGACATATGCTAAATTGAAATAATCCAGCCGTGAAAAGACAAATATTGTATGATTCCACTTATATGAAATACATAGAATAGTTAAATTCACAGAGACAGAAAGCAGAATGATCACTCCCAAGGGCAGGGAGAGGAGGAAAAGGGGTGTTGTCCTTTAATGATTATAGTTTCAGATTTTCAGGTGAAAAGGTTCTGAATATATGTTTCATATCAATATAAATTTATTTTAAATGACTGAACTATACCCCATGATTAAGGTGGTATATTGATGCTTTTGAACTGCGGTATTGGAGAAGATTCTTGAGAGTCTTGGACTGCAAGGAGATCAAACCAGTCAACCCTAAGGGAAATCAGTCCTGAATGTTTATTGGAAGGACTGATGCTGAAGCTGAAACTCCAATACTTTGGCCACCTGATGTGAAGAACTGACTCATTGGAAAAGACCCTGATGCTGGGAAGATTGAAGGCAGGAGGAGAAGGGGACACCAGAGGGTGAGACAGTTGGATGGCATCACAGACTTGATGGACATGAGTTTGAACAAGCTCCAGGAGCTGATGATGGACAGGGAAGCCTGGTGTGCTGCAGTCCACGGGGTCGCAATGAGTCAGACATGACTGAGCCACTGAACTGAACTGAACTGAAGGTGGTATATTTTACATTGTGTAGTATTTTTCCCACAATAAAAAATTATGTAGCAGAGAAAAATAAACAAATGTCAAAGATAAGCAAGAAACAGGGAAAAAATGTTTACATCATATGTAACAGAAAAATGTTTAAAATATCTTATACAAAAAGAGTTCCCCCCAAAGTCAGTGCTCTGTGACAGCCTAGAGGAGTGGGATGGGGAGGGAGTTGGGGGCGTTCAAGAGGGAGGGGACATACATATACCTAATGTCGATTCATGTTGCCATATGGCAAAAACCATCACGATATTGTAAAGAAATTATCCTCTAATTTAAAAGAACTTTTCATTAGAGAAAAAAAGCATTCCTGCAAAACAATAAGAGTAAGTATAGCAATCCAAAAGAATAATCTGCAAAGGGGAAGATGCAACTATAAAAATAACTATTTATCCTAATAAATGTATGAAAGGATGCACAACTTCCCTATTAAGTGGTATTTCTCTAAATTCTCTAAGTGAAACAAATTCTTCCCTGTTATTTTTTTATTTTTAATTTTTATTTATTTTGTCTTTATTTTTGGCTGCTCTGGGTCTTCCTTGCTGTGCTCAGGCCTTCTCTAGTTGCAGTGAGGGAGGGCGACTCTCTAGTTGTGGTGCATGGGCTTCTTATTGTAGCCGCTTCTCGTTGCAGAGCAAGGTCTCGGCCTGTGGGCTTCAATAGCTGCAGCACAAAGGCTCAGCAGTTGCCGTGAGCCCCCTGAATTGCTCTGTGGCATGTGTAACCTTAGTTCCTTGACCAGGAATTGAAGTCAGGTCCTCTGCATTGCAAGGTGGATTCTTAACCACTGGACCGCCAGGAAAGTCTCACATGCTGTGTCTTAAAGAGACTTTACTGAGGGACTATGTATATAGAGAGGTAAGGGTAGAGCTAGGGAATTCAGTAAAGAATAATGAGGTATCAAGAAACTAACAATAGTGGGAGACCCTTTATCACCCCTAAGCCTAAAGAAGCAATGGGAGGAAATCAAGTTACAGGAGCCAGAGAGCTGTGGGAAACAGGGTTACGGACAGTAGCCACAGCTGTAGGAGGACACACCCTCCGCTGGAACCACGGCAAAGCAGGGAGCAGCAGGGGAAACAAACAGGCCAGCATCTCTCTCTCTTCTCACCTTCAGAAGCCAGAAGGCAAGGCTAATACATGCTGCAAAGATGAACCTCCCAGAAACACAGACAAGAGTAGAAAATGGATTGGGGGCTGGAGAAGGAAATGGCAACCTACTCCAGTATTCTTGCCTGGAAAATCCTATGGACAGGAGCCTGATCCATGGGGCTGCTAAGAGTCAGACATAACTGAGTCACTTCACTTTCACTTTCACCCCTTGTTAATTTGGTACCTCATACCTGTCCTTAAACTGTATTTAATCTCCAAATAAAGACAATAACAATATTTAAAAAAAAAAATGGATTGGGGGACAGTAACCTGCACTTTGATGATATCCCATATGATAGAATAATAACTAACAATTTCTAACTGCAAGTGTGGACTGAAGAGTGGCATTTTTCTCATCATTCCCATTTTATAGATAGGAAAACTGAGGCACAGAGAAGTTATACTAGTTGTCCAGATTTCACACAGATATCACACAGGGGTGCTGGGCTTTGAACCCAGGCATCTGATCCGCTAGAACCCAAGTTGTTAACCACTGCACTCCTCTGACTTTGGTTTTCCTTTTCCTTAGTTGGTTAAGTATATATTGATACAATAACCGATTTTTTGGAGGGCAATTTGACTACTTCCAAAAAAAATAAAGACCTTATAAAAAGTCTGAGATCTAGCAATTCCACTTCTAAGTAACACTGTTCAGAAATACTCAGTGTCCAAGGATATGGGATATTCATCTTATACATGTTTAGATAACTGGAACAGACCCCCACCTCCAGCTTCAATGTAACTCCTGATTAGCCTAAGCCAATGGTGGCCGTTGGTCTCTTCCTTCAATGGTGATTGGCTCAGAGTGGGCATGTTCCAGTTGCAGCCAGCAAGACAGAAGGGAAAGTCTGTTGCAGGCAGCAGGGCTAAGCCTCCACTTGCCTAATGAGGAGGACCTCTATCTGGAGAGGAGGAACCTGGAGCCCTGGAAACACTTTCTATCCAGTAACTGCCTCCTCTTTCGAGTTCTCAAATTCCTCTAGATCTCTGGTTGTGGGAGATGTGGGTTTTCTTATTGGTTAAGCTGGTTTGACCTCGGGTTTCCAGCCAAAGGTGTCCTAACCAGTATGTGTTGGCTGCCATAAAAGAAGAATCAAGTTCAACGTCTCTTGTGAAATAGTCTTGCAGAAAAACAAAAATAAAAATAATAAATAAATGAACTCTAAATCTTGTCAACTTCTTGATCAGAAGATACATTTACAGCACATGCAAAAGAAAAGAGGAACACATACACAGAACACAGTCAGGAAAATCCAGATGCAGAGAACTCTATCGGACAAGTGGATTCTTCAACAATAAAAAACTTGAAAAAACAAATGAGGTGTAGGGACCAACAGATCAAAAAAGAACAAAAGACAAAAAAAAAAAAAGAACAAAAGACTTATCAACCAACCACGGATGTGGGTCTCACTTGATTCCAGATTCAACCTGTTAAAGTCTATGGCATTTGTGAGACAATTAGAAAAGTGAACATTGAGTGGATAATTGATAACGTTAAGGAATTATTACTTTTTAAAGCGTGTAAGTTACTATTCCTGATGGCTCAGACAGGAAAGAATCTACCTCCAACGCAGGAGAACTGAGTTTGATCCCTGGAAGATCTCCTGTAGCGGGAATGGCAACCCACTCCAGTATTTTTGCCTCGAAATTCCACGGATAGGGGAGCCTGGCAGGCTCAAAGAGTTGGACACGACTGAAGGACTAACACAAAGTATGTAAATCAGTCATCACCAACCTTTTGGGCACCAGGGACGAGTTTCGGGGAAAACAATTTTTCCATGTACAGGTTGGGGGATGGTCTCAGGATGATTCAAGCACCTTAAGGAAGGACAGCTCAGCTGTAAATACAGATGAAGCTTCACTTTCTGGCCAGCCATTCACCTACTGCTGTATGGCCAGGTGGCTAACAGGCCACAGGCTGATACTAGTCCATGGCCTAGCAGTTGGGGATCCCTGATGTAAATAATACAGTGGTTTATGTTTAAAAAACAGAAAAGTCCTTGGCTTTTAGAGAAATATTAGAACTATTTACAGATGAAATGGTATGATGCGTGATATTTACTTCAAAATAATGCAGAGATGGGACAGGAGATACATGGGGACAGATGAAACAAGATTGGCCTTGAGTTGACAATTGTTGAAACTGGGTGATGGGTGATGGTGATCCTATCTCCCTTCAGGTATGCTTTAAAATTTTCCATTATAAAAAGGTGGTTTTTTTTTAAAGGTAGAGCCAGGGAATTCCCTGGTGGTCCAGTGGTTTTCACTCTCATGGGCCTGGGTTTGATCCCTGGTCAGGGAACTAAGATCTCGAAAGCCATGCAGCACAGCCAAAATAAAATAAAACTTATAAGAAATTTAAAAGGCAGACTGAATAAAGTAAATTAAATAATAATAAAAATAAATTTTTTTAATTTTAAAAATAAAAAATTTTAAAGGTAGACAGAAGAAAAGAAACCTCCCTCTGAAATACCTTCTTTCTCTTGCATTGTCAAACTCCACCCACTCTCTACTATATCCTTCACATCAACATATAAACATGTTTGAATATCTCCCATCTTAAAAAATAAAAGTCTCCTTGCCTTCACGTCTCCAAAGAGATGCCGCCCCTTTCTCTGTTCATGTCAAGAGGTATCTCACCCCTGCTTTTGCTCCCTCCCCACTTGCCAATCGGCCACTCCTGTCTGCTCCTGCCCCCACCCTTTCTTTCTCCACTCCAAGCTGCTCCTGGCAAGGTCCCAGAGGCCTCCAGGTTGCCATGGCCAACAGTCACTTAACTTTTCTGCCCAGAGTGTACTCTAAATGGTCTCAGCAACTTTTGACACAGCTGATTGCTCTCTCTCCTCCTCTGAACTCACTTGTCCTGGCCTTTGTGACACCAGCCTCACCTGGCCTTCCTCCTGCCTCTACACATCTCCTCCTTATCCCTTCCTGTCGTCTTCCCAAGAGCCTCTGTCTTCGGTCCTCTTTTCGTCCTCCAGGGCAACCTTATCCCCTTTGAGTGTCGCTCCCATTCCCATGCCTTTAACACCCTCCAACCCCTACACCTCTCCTCCAAGCCCCCCACTACCTGCATCACCTGTGTCCCGAGATGCCGCAAAGACAGTGGAGGGCACAGGTTAACAGTGTGGCCCTTGGGGCCCAATCATTTGGGATTGGATCCTGGCCCTGCAGTTTCCAAGCTGTGTGACCATGGGTGATTAATTAACCCCTCTGTGGCTCAATTCTCTCAGCTATTAAAGGAGGGGTTGCATAATACACATACCCTCTCACTGTCATTATGAGGGGTAAATGAGTCAATGAATATGTAGCACTTAGAACAGTGCTTGGCATGTTAAACTCAGTAAATATGAACTATCATGGTATCTCACAGGCTTCGGAAACTTCACATACCTCAAGTGGAACTCTGGATTCTCCCTTACTATTGGTATGCTTTACAGGGAAAAAAAGAAGAAATTCCTCTCCAGCCTTCTTCATCTCTATAAATGACACAACTACCCTCAGAAACAGGGTTGTCCTTGATCTCTCCCTTTTCCTTCATACCATCTTCCTCTCTACCCATCTAACTCTTTTTTTTTTCCCCATCTACTTCTTCATCCGGGAAGTCTCTGGCAGCCCAGTAGTTAAGACTCTGTGCTCCTAATGCAGGGGGCACAGGTTCCATCCTTGGCTGGAGAACTAAGATCCCACATACTGCAGGGCACAGTCTTAAAAAATAAGTAAAATAAAAGAAAATGGAAAATATGTCTCTCCCTGTTTAAACCCTTGTTGTTTAGTGGCTGAGTTGTGTCCACCTCTTTTGTGCCCCCCATGGACTGTAGACTGCCAGACTTCTCTGTCCATGTCAATAATACCAGAGTGGGTTGTCATTTCCTTCTCCAGGGAATCGTCTCAACCCAGGGATCGAACCCACATCTCTTACGTTGCAGGTGGATTCTTTACTACTGAGCCACCAGGGACAGCTACTTAAACCCTTACTGGCTCTCATTTCTCTTTAATAACAGACCTTTACATGGACCCACCCTAGCCTACCTCCTATATGCTTTTCTCCCCTTGTTTTCTCTGCCTGAGCTTCCTCTGCCTTCTCTGTTCTTCTAACAAGATACAGCCTTGTGCACCTCAGGGCCTTTGCACATACTATTCCCACCGCCTAAAACTCTTTTCCCTGATGTTTATATGACTGCCTCCTTCTTATCCTCCAAACTTCATCTTACCTGAGAATTTTCCTCATCACCCTACTTAATATCCTCTACCCCTGGTACTGCTGAACACACCATCCTGCCCACTGAACTTAACCCAGTTTGTACTTACATGTTTATTCGCTTCTTTCTTTGTTGATGGCCTGTCTTCCCCAGTTGATAGCAGATAGGTTGGCAGCGGGGGTTGCCTTTTTGTGTTCCTTGAGGAAGAGGACCACATAATTGCCACATCCCTGGCTCTAAAACTCATATTTGGTAACTGCAGGTTCTTGGTAAATATTTGTGGAATGAATTATTGGATTGTTGATTCATAAAGGAAGTCTGTGTATATGGTGTTGTGGCAATTATGAAAATCAGTCCATAAACTGAGCCATGCAATAACGTTATTTCCTTGATGCGCCATTCTGCTGAGGCAGTTAGAAAGAGGTTGAACTTCAATCCTTCTGAGGCTGGGCTACAATTCCAGGATATTCAGCAGGGTCAGATTTGCTGGGGGTATGGTGGACAGGGGGCAGGGGGCTTCCCAGGAGGCACTAGTGGTAAAGAACTTGCCTGCCAATGCAGCAGACATAAGAGATGCAATTTCAGTCCCTGGGATGGGAAGATCCCCTGGCGTAGGGCATGGCAACCCACTCCAGTATTCTTGCCTGGAGAATCCCATGGATGGAGGAGCCTGGCGGGCTATGGTTCATGGGATCACAAAGAGTTGGCCATGACTGAAGCTACTTAGCACGCACACGCATGGGAGAAGCGGGTAGATGAGGGAGGAGGCTGGGAGGGGCACCAGGCTGGACAGTCTCCAGCCCTCAGCCAACAGTGATCCCTGCTGAAACATCACCATCTCGTCCCCCTGGCCCTCTTGGTCCTGTGGTTTGCACCGTGTCTGCTTTGGGTTCAGAGCTCAGAATGATTTTGCAAGCTGCCTATGGTTTTGCCTGCCTAGTAAACTCCTGAGCCACTTCTTTCTGGGAACCCTGCCAAGAGGTAAGTGGCAGACCCCCCTTGGCATTCTTGGCCAAGATACTTAACACTACTGAGGCATCTTCTTCCCCTCTGGACTTCAGCTTTTGAAACACGGAGACCAGCTTTTCTATTCTTTCGAGACCCTGATGCTGGGGAAGATTGAAAGCAGGAGGAGAAGGGGGCAACAGAGGATGAGATGCCTGGAAGGCATCACCGACTCAAGGGACATAAGGTTGAGCAAATTCCGGGAGATGTGAAGTCTGGTGTGCTGCGGTCCATGGGGTCACAAAGAGTCAGACACCACTGGGCAACTGAACAACAACATTTGCCACGTGTATCCCCAGGAGCATTGAACACAGAACCCAGAGCACAGAAAAATAGGGGGTGGGGGTGGGGGTGAAAACTGGATTAGCATAGAAATATGTGTTTGGAAAGATCAAGCTTCCTACTGTGGAGGGAAACAACTATGGAGACTGAAATGGACAAGTCCAGTGAGAAGGTGACAATGATGGAAGGGAGTGATGGGGCCCTGGAGATGGACAGAAGCCAATGGATCTCAGAGATATCTGGGAGATAAAAATCAACAGACGTAGGTGAGGGACTGCTTTGGGGTAGAGAAGGTAAGGAAGGAGGCATCAGGAATGAGTCCTGATTCAATCTTGAGAAACAGGATGACTTTGCCATTGCACATGGAGTCCCCACTTCTGGAATATCCTCCTCCGATGTAACTTCTTCACTGAGGTTACTGAGTCCTTTGAGCAGTCCTGACGGAGTCCCACTCCTTCTTCTTATCTCCATCCAAGCGTTACTTCTGCAGGGCCAGTCACGTTCTTCAGTTTGATGCGCTCCCTCTCCTTTGCATATTTACTGGGCGTGTGATCACACATCCGTTCATGTCTTCCCCACCAGACTGTCAGGTGTGTGAGTGGATCGGAGCTCTCTCCTGCATCTCCAGTGCCTGGAACAAAAGGCTCCAAAATGAAATGAAAGCTCCAAAATGCAGGCAGAGGAGGCTCGTGTGCTTTCTGCTGGCTGCTGTTTCTCAAGGGGAGTGTAGGGGAGTGTAGGCTGCTGGATTTCAAAACACACAGACTCCTCCACCCTCAAAAGAGGAGGCGTCCTCACTCCACCTACTTTAAGAATCTGTGTGTGTGATGAGGCTGTTATTGGGAGTACAGTGACTGTGCACGTGAGGTAGGAAAAATGTTGACAAGGGTTAGCAGGGCCTGTCTGGGGTTCTGGAGCAAGGAGCCAGTGGGTGAAAGCAGGAGACAGAGGAGCTGGGGGGCCAGCAGGAAGCTTAGAGGGGAGGAATTACAGGTCAGGCCTGGAGGTGGCAGAAAGTGTCCCCAGAGGTGTTCTGGACAGCAGGACTGATGATCACATGCAGTCTCTGTCCTCTACATGGGTCCCCAGGAGCCTCCCCGCCATCTGCTCCAAAGAAAAGAAATATTCAACAAGCCAGGCATGTGTCAGTTGCTCAGTCCTGTCCGACTCTGCAATCCCATAGACTATAGCCTGCCAGGCTCCTCTGTCCTGGGGATTTCCCAGGCAAGAATACTGGAGTTGCCATTTATGGCAGTAATGGGTTGCCATTTCCTTCTCCAGGGGATCTTCCCGACCCTGGAATCGAATCCGGGTGTCCTCCATTGCAGGCGGGTTCTTTATCACTGAGCCATCAGGGAAGCTCTCACTAACACACATCCACTGTGGTGTGGTTCATTAGTCTGTTGTTCAGTTCACTGGCTGTCTTCAGAAAGGTGTTATATGCTCAGTCGTGTCCAGCTCTTTGTGACCCCACGGACTCTAACCCACCAGGTTCCTCTGTCCATGGAGTTCTCCAGGCCAGAAAACTGGAGTGGGTTGCCATGCCCTTCTTCAGGGGATGTTCCCAACCCAAGGATCGAACCCGGTTCTCCTGCATTGCAGGCAGATCTTTTTTGACCGTCTGAGCCACTGGGGAAACACCCTCCCCTGTCTCTAGAACGGTGCCTGTGTCTATAAAGGTGTGAGGCTCCAGGAATACCTGTTGATGGTTGAATGAAGGCACGCAGGAGCAAATGTTCTCAAAGTGTTCCCTGAGTGTGTGTGTGGTGGGGCGGAGGCACAGGGGATTACTACTGCTCCTGTGTGGATTAAACAAGACAAAGTCTTGGCAGTTTAATACCCTGGGGCTCAAAATCTAGGAAGAGAGAAGCTGGGCTGAGGATGAGGAGTTGTGGGAACAGGCTGGACGGGTGTCGCAGGGTGAGTGGGGGCACCCACGGGGACAGACCCAAGGGAAACCTTATGGGGTCTTCCAGGAGCCTCAACGACCCCAGCCTGACTGACCGACACCCCTACCCTACCGGGCAGTTGGGGGCGGGCAGGAATTTGCCCTGGTGACCTCCCCAGGCGCACTTCTGTCACCATGGTGATCAATCGCAAAACAAGCAGCCTGATTGTCCCTGCTCAGCGGGGCAGGTGAAACCCCGGCCACGTGACCGATACTGGGCCAGGTGCGGTTAAGGGACACCCGCCGCCTCCCTGTCTTAACCCCTTCAACACCTCAGTGTCCCGGCCGCTGCAGGCCCCACCCCCTCGGCTCTCCCTCCCCAGCCAGATGGGTGGTGACGAAATACCCAGAGCACTGCTCTGGGAGTCACATGGCCCAGGAAGGACTTCGGGCTGGGCCGCACGGGGTGGGGGGGCGGTGCGTGACTGCAGCTGGGTCACTTCACCTCCCGAGTCTCCATTCTCTCAGCAGTAAAATGAGGATGCTAACACCACCCCCCTTCCCAGGGAGGTTGGACCACCGGGAACAGAGATGCGGAAGTGGAGACCCATTGCAGACAAACAGCATCTTCGTTCTGTACCCCGCTTCTTCCCTTACATCAACCTCAGTGTATCAGGGGCTTGCCACTTCCACAAGAGGGAGACCCTCACCACCCACCAGCGAGTCCACTGGCCCATTCCTGACATGCTGGGAGGGAGGGGTGGGCAGCCCTCAGGTGGACCCCTCCCCAACACCCCATCAGCAGAGTCCTTCCGAGGTAGCAAGAACCCTTCTCCTGGCCCCACAGCTTTTTCTGAAGTGTTCAAGTAAAACCTCAAGCCAACTGGTTTTTCTGCTTGCCAGCCAGCCAGGCCCTAACCAGCCACGTGACAGAGCTGGGGCCCAGGACTCAGAAACATCTCAAGACTGCTTCTGCCCCTAGACCCAGGGCTCCGGCCGAAGGCAGAAAGTCAAGGGCTGCGGGCCAGGCTCAGGTTACCCAGTTAGACAGCAGGCTGGAGTGGGGTGGGGACCCACTTGAAACCACCTTTGAAATGTTACACTTCTGAATCACCAACATGACGTCAACCCGCTTCCCATTTACCCACCAATTCTAGAAAAACATCCTGCCTATTCTCTTCCAAGGACCCCTCCCAGATCTTAGGCCAACCCCCTCTCCAGGGCTCAGGTGTTCTCCTCACTCCCCTAATGACTATGCCGGCAACAAATGATTACACCTCCTGGTGTGTTTAGAGTCCCCAGGGACCTCACAGCCCGCCCCAGATTAGACAAAACACCTGCCTGTCACCAGCTGGCTCAGATGGGGGCCACTTTATTAGGAAAGGCATTGATGAGGCCGTGTAATTAGGAGGCCCGTAACTGTACTGACTCCATCAGGCTTGTCCTAAGGAGGTAGGGGAGAAGCCACAGTAACCCTGGATGGCCCAGGTTCCATGTCCTGGAAGGGGCGCTGACCCAGTTACCAGCCGAACTGACACCTAAGCCTCAGCTAGTGCCTGACTCTCTCCATGATCATTCAGTAAAATTACTATTGCTCTTTGCACCAAATGAACAAAACATGACCCAGGGCTTCCAGGAACCCCCCAGCCTATGGTAGACATGTAGAAGGCCAGACTCTTGACAAATGCTTTGAGAACATGGGGTGGAAGAGATTAGCTTCAACTGGGGAAATCTGGAGAGGTTTGAGGAAGAGGTGGCAGTTATCCTGGACCTTAAAAGATGTGGAGGATGGCCAACTGGCTATTTGGACAGTGGCACAGTACAGAAAGCTGGAGAAGAAGGGGATGACAGAGAACGAGATGGTTGGATGGCATCACCGGCCCAAAGGACATGAATTTGAGCAAGTTCCGGGAGACGGTGAAGGATAGGGAAGCCTGGTGTGCTGCAGTCCACAGGGTCGCAAAGAGTCAGACACAACTGAGCGACTGAAAAACAACACAGCATCCCAGTGGGAAGTAGTAGGGGTAATGACCTGAAGGGAGGTGTGTAGTGTAGTCTTTGCGGGTGCCTGGTTGGTCCGCACCACATGCCTTATAAGATCTTAGTTCCCCAACAGAAATTGAATCAAGACCCTCAGCAGTGAGAATGCAGAGTCCTAACAACTGGACCACCAGGGAATTCCTCTTGATGTTTCTTTGTTTTTAAGCAGATAAGCTATTTTATTTATTTGGTTGTCTTTGGTCTTAGTTGTGGCATGCAGGATCTTTTATATATAATTAATATATAATTTCATTTGCTTGTTTTTGCCTGTGCTGGGTCTTCGTTGCTGCACAAGCTATTCTTTAGTTGCAGCGAGTGGGGGCTACACTCTGTTGCAGTGCAAGGGCTTCTCATTGTGGTGGCTTCTCTCGTTGCAGCTCCTGGGCTCTAGGACACAGGCTCAATAGTTATGGCGCAGGGGCCCAGTTACTCCGTAAAATGTGGGATCTTCCCAGACCAGGGATAAGACTGGCATCTCTCGCAATGCAGACAGAGATTCTCCACTACTGAGCCCCCAGGGAAGCCCATGCAGGATCTTTGTTGCAGCATGTGGGATCTAGTTCCCTGACCAGGTGTCAAACCCAGGCCCCTGCATTGGGAGCAGGGAGTCTTAGCCATTGGACCACCAGGGAAGTCCCTCTCCTGATGGTTTCTGATCAAAAGAATGCCTTAGAAAGAGCAGCTACTCTTGTAACTGCTGAAGGCGCGACTGCTGTGGAAGCCAGCTGAGACCTGAGTCGCCACTGCCACCATTAGTCCAGACAAGGAAGGGAACACGGCAGTCCGTCAGGGTTCCAAAAAGGGGGTGACATCCCTGCACGACGTGCTGAGCGGGTGGGACGATTATTAATATTTAATATTTCTCTGCTGATAAATGGGAGGTGTGGTGAGCACAGTTGAACCCAATACAGCTCAGTGCAGTAAGCAAATGCCCTCTCTAGTACAAATAACCGGCCTCCCACCTTGACTCGAAGACCAGAGATTCCGGTTCTACCGCTTGTAAAAGTTATTTGCCTCGGTTTCCCCATCTATAAAGGGCGGTGAGGCGGGCAGGTTGGAGATGACCTCTAGAGTCTCTCCGAGATCCTTCTAGAGTCGACTTCAAGATCAGTGAAAAGTGTTCTGCTCCTTCCGGCCTGCCTGGGCCCGCGGCAGTGGAGCACGGCGCCTCCAAGCTGGGGTCTCGGCGAAGGGAGCCACTCCGGCCGTCGCCCGCGGCACAGGAAATACCTCATCTACCCAAGGCGGCGCTAGAGGGCAGAGCAGCAGGCCGCAGCGGGGCCAGGCAGGGGCCAGTGTTCAAGCCCAAACCCCGTGACTACATCCCAAGAGGCCGAGACCAGACTCCGAAACGAAAGCTCGGATTCCCGGCAGAGGTTCTGTGCTCGGGAGCAGCCGGGCGGGAGCTTAGCGGGGCGGGGTCAGGGTATTGAGTGGCTCCGCCCGGGGCGTGGCCAAGGGCGGGGATATTGTGGGCGTGGCTCCCGCCAGGTTTACGTACGGGCGCAAGGGGCGGAGCCTAGAAAAGAGACAGGTTTCCGGGATTACGTAGGGAGACGTGAGCGAAGGCGGGGCGCTCCGCGCTAGGGGGCGGGTGAGAAGGCGGAGCTCTGGCCGGAATTGGGGCGGGGCCCTGAGCGAGGCGGAGCCAATGGGACAGCACGAGGTGCGCTCCAGGTAAAGATGGGCGGCTGGACGCGGGCTTGGACGCTCCGCTATAGGGGGCTCGGCCCCTCCAGTTCCATCTTCTCCAGACTGCCTATCGCATGCGGCAGCAGTCAAGGCGGCACAGAGCTGAGGTCAGTCAAGGGCGTCCGCTGGGAGGCCGCCCCTCGTTCCTCCCACCCGCGCCCGTTTGTCCCGGTTGGCTCCGCTTCCTCCGCTTGGGCCCTCCCTCTCCCAGGCCCCTCGTTCAACCGCTTCCCCTGCCGGCTCAGACTCTTCCCCCACCCTCGTTCCTCCCGCCAGACCGGTGCCGCTTTCCTACAAGCTTCTGGACGGCGAGGCAGCTAGCCCGCCCCTTGTCTTTCTGCATGGGCTCTTCGGCAGCAAAACCAACTTCAACTCCGTCGCCAAGGTCCTGGCTCAGCAGACAGGCCGGAGGGTGAGCTTCTGGAGTCGGCAGGGCCCTGAGGGAAATGGGGCCTGGGTGGGCGGGGCCCTAAAGGAGGCCAAGGTGTGGCCAGCTTCTCTGTCCCCAACGCTTGGAAGCGGCGGGTCTCTCTGATCAGAAATCAAAGAAGAGATTGACATTCTGAGGATGGAGGCCCCAGGGCAGACCCAGGCCCACGATGAACCCCATTCATTCCCTGGTGCTTTCACCCACCCAGTCCTTCACTCATATTGTAGATCTCCGTCTCTGTGCTCCACCCTGACTCAGGCTCTGCTCTCAGATACCTAGGCACCAACATCCTGCCTGCTAAGGGGGCCAGACCCGGCTTGTTCACCAGGGATGACAGGGCCTTTGCACCTCCTGCAGCCGCCCGCCCTGATGTGCTCCAGCTGTTGTCAATTCTTGGTGTCTGCTTTCTCTGTAGCTGCCAGCCAGCTAGGCCAAATGTCCGGAGACGTGGTCACACTCCTTGGGCCTTCTGGCCCAGTGGCTCCGGTTCTTCATCTGGGCCTCCAAGGTCTGAGAACGGGGGTCTTCTCACCATCCGGGCCCTTTTCCCCCTTCTGGATCTCCCCCATCCTGGGCTCTCCACCTCCTTCAGCCTGCAGATCTGCCAGGCTTTCAGCTCTGCCCTGATTGTGGATGCAAGTGCTGCTCCCCCCTCTCCCGCTTCCCCAGGTGCTGACAGTGGATGCTCGGAACCATGGTGAGAGCCCCCACAGCCCAGACATGAGCTACGAGGCCATGAGCCAGGATCTGCAAGACCTCCTGCCCCAGCTGGGCCTGGTGCCCTGCGTCCTCATTGGCCACAGCATGGGAGGCAGGACCGCCATGCTGCTGGCACTTCAGAGGGTAAGCCTTCTCTCTCCAGGGCTTCCTCCTATCCGCTGTCGACCCTGAGCACCCAGCAGGCAGCCTGGAACTCCAGTGAGCCTTGGATGACCTAGTTCCAGATCTAGGAACCTGCCCTAAGGTCCCCAGTCTGCTTCTCTCCCGCAGCCAGAGCTGGTGGAGCGCCTGATTGTCGTGGACATCAGCCCAGTGGAGACCTCGTCCAGCTCAAGCTTTCCAAACTACATCACAGCCATGAGGGCCGTGGACGTGGCAAATGAGGCGTCCCTTTCCAGCGCCCGAAAACTGGCCGATGAGAGGCTCCGCTCTGTTATCCAGGTAATGCACGCAAGCCCCTGCGTGGTGTTGTGGGCAGACAAAGAGGGGCAGCCCCAGGCCTCACACAGAGCCCCCCACCCCACAACTGTGGGACCCCCACAGAGCACGAACTTGCGGCAGTACCTGCTCACCAACCTGGTGGAGGTGGATGGGCGCTTCGTGTGGAGGGTGAACTTGGATGCCTTGGATAAGCACTTGGACAAGATCTTGGACTTCCCCGCACGACAGGAAACCTACTCTGGGCCAACCCTCTTCCTCCGGGGTGGAAACTCTCAATTCCTGCTGTAAGCCAGGCTGGGTGGTAGGGACGGGCATACCCGACTGACCCAGCCCCTCAGCCTGCCTTGGGGAGGGCTGGGGTATGGGTAAGGGGTGCCTGAAAACTGGAAACACCACTGGGCACATAGACTCATGTGGCTCTCTTTCTCCCCCCGCTTGGCCTCTTTGTCCCTCCTTCTCTCTCCACTTTCCTCCTGTCACCCTTTCTCGGCTGCCTTCTCTCTGGTGTTCAGTCCTAGCCACTACCCTGAGATTAGGCGGCTGTTCCCTCGGGCCCAGATGCAGACCGTGCCGAACGCTAGCCACTGGGTCCACAGCGACCACCCGCAGGACTTCATGGCTGCAGTCCGAGGCTTCCTGGCCTAAGGGTTGCTGGCCAGAGGGGACATGAAACCCCAAGTGTCAAGGCTCCATGTCCTGCTCCTTGTTTCTGTACAGAAGCATTCAGGTGGGCACTCCAAGGGCGCAAGGATGCAGAAGGGGTCAGACCTCAAACTTTAATGAATAAAGACACTCCTCCCAAGGTCTTGGGCTGAGCTCTCTCACCGCCAGCGTCCCCACTGACTCAGGGGGAATCGGATCCAGGGGGTCCTGGCAGTTTCAGGGTCCGTGGGAGCTCCCGGAGCGCTCTGGGACTCTCTCTGCAGCTGACTCTCGACCTGCTGCCTCACCAGCCGTTGCATGTCCTCCTGGGGGCCAGGAGAGTAGGGTCAGGGGCCAGGCCTGTGCTTGTCTGGTCCTGCCTCCCGGGCCCGGCCGGCACACCCACCCTACCTCCCACGCCTCCACCTCCTGCCTCAGTCTCAGCTTCTCCAGAACTTCCAGCAACTGGGCCTCCACAGCACGCAGGTTGGCTCTGCACGTTTCCAGCTCAGCCTCCACGGCCCGCTTCCTAAGTGGGGCAGAGAGCAGCCTGAGGCTCAGGCCCTGCAGATGTGGTTCTGGGCCTTGGGGGTGGACCAGTGTGGCCACAGCCCCCTGCCTTGAGACAGTATTCATACAGGTATCTATGCAGCTTTCCTCCCAGGAATGCCAGACTTCCCTGCTTCCCCTTCTGGCAGGACAGAGCCTCAATGGGGAGCCATCCACCGCCCTCCCAACCCCCACAAGCAGCTGCCTCTTACTTGGCGATAGCATCATCTCGCTCCCGGAGGACCTGGTCCAGCGAGGGCTCTGTCTGGGTGTCCCCCAGTGCTTCAGCTGCTTAGATTCTGGGCTCTGCAGTCGGGTGACAGAGGAGGGAGCAGGGGTTTCTGGGTCTTGCCTGGATGAGGTGCCCCACGTGGCCCTTCCGCCCTGACCTTGATCCTGATGCTGATATCAGGAGGGGAAGGGTCTGAGACACTGCCCTGCCCGCCAGTGCAGGTGTGGCCCCCTTCCCACCCAAGGGGGAGCAGAGGGGTGGGGTGTTTGGACCCCCAGGGAGGAAAGGCATTCTTACCCGATCCCTGGAAAAGGGACCAAGTGAATTCAGGACAACTTACCCCTCGAGGGCCCCAGACTGAGAGGGTGGCCTGGCGACTGGGACTCTTGTCAGCGGGGTGGGGCAGGCGGAGGACATGGCCCTTTGCCCTTCCTTCCTGTCCAGGCACTCCCTGTCAGGCCCCACCCCCGGCCGGCTGGCCGTGCCCTTGCCTCCCCTCCTGGAACCCTCTGCCCAGACCCAGTTCTCTCAGCCCCTTCCTTGCCCAGTCATTCGGGCCCTTCACCTCCAGGGGGCGCTGCACTCACGTCAGGAGATGGGGAAGGAGGGTGAGAGCCGGTGCTCAGTGGCTAAGCCCCGGCAGACTGTGACCCTCTGGACTGCAGCACACAGGCTTCTCTGCCCGTGGGATTCTCCAGGCAAGAATAATGGAGTGGGTTGCCATTTCCTCCTCCAGGGGATCTTCCTGACCCGGGGATCAAACCCATGTCTCATGCAGCTCCTGCATTGACAGGCAGATTCTTCACCACTGAGCCACCTGGGGAAGCCAGATGAGAAAGGAGTTACAGCCCAGTTGGCTCCAGTGCTGAGACTGGTGCCCCACCCCCCTGTCCTGAAGAGCTGGCATCTTGGAACCTTGAATGGCATCATCCATATAACCATAACCTTAGCAGAAAACAAGGGAAACAGGTTTAACCGTTCCTGGCAAATTTCTCCTAACATCGTACGAAAAACAGTTCCCATTTGGGGATTCCCAGGCAGTCTAGTGGTTAGGACTCCATGCTCTCACTCCAAGGGCTTAGGTTCAATCTCTGGTCAGAGAACTAAAATCCCACAAGTTGCACAGCCAAATAAAAAAATTCTCCTAACACTTTGAACATCCATCCTCCCTAGCATTATCCTCCAGTATTCCCACATTATTGCTCATTATCCCTCCAATAGTCCCCACATTCTGATCCTGGAGCGTGGATGGGGGTGGGGCGGTCTCGGAATCTCGGTATCCCACAGCTCCCTGGATGCAACCAGTGAGTGCCCAGGTGACATCAGAGATATAAAAAGGGCTTCCCCTTTGAGAGACCTCTAGCAGAGTTCCGTCTTGGGCATTAGACCATTAGACCCTCAGTCCTGCTCTAAACAGTATATCCTTCCAAGATCCCCTCCAGGAAGCTCCCTGCAGACATGACTCCTCCTGGTCCATGGGTCCTGCTCAGCTAGATGCAGCTCCAACAGCCAGACATCCAGTTTCTTTGAACCCCAGTGAAGAGGTAGAACTGAGCTGTACCCCTAAACACCCCTTTTGTGGAAATTTCCATTCAGCATGTTTCCAGAGGAGGCTACTCTGTCATGATCCAGACAACCCCTGCTCTCGGACCTCTGGGTATAATCAGAGAAGGGTGTCGGAGCACAGAGGGCCCTCATCCAGTCACGGGGGTTCCACAGGAGCTTGTCTAAAAATGAGTCCCGAAGGCCAGCAGGAATCAGCCAGAAGGGTTAACATTCATGCCGGGCTAACATTCATGACATTTATTTTAACTTTTTACTTTGAAATAATTTCAAACTGTAATGTCCAAAAAAAAAAAAAAAAAAAATCCTTTTAGGGTGAAAAAAAGTAATGTAATGTACAGCATTGCTCCCAGTTGTCACATCTCTCTGGCCTCCCTCAGTCTAGAACAACTTTGCAGCCTTTCTTTGAATTTTGACCTTGGCATGTTTGAAGATTACAGGGAAGTTATTTTGTAGACTCTCCTGTCCTTCGATATGGGTTTGCTCATTCCTCCCTCATGATTAAACAACTGTTACATATTTTGGGCAGAAATATCACACACAAAGATGCTGTGGGTTTTTTGTTTGTTTCTCTGCGTGGTGGAGCCTGTGGGATCTTAGTGCCCCGAACCGGGATTGAACCAAAGCCATGGCAGTCAAAGCACCAAAGTGCCAAGTCCTAACCACTGGACCACCAGGGAGTTCCCGATGCTATGTTATCACATCCAGTGGCATTTGGAACCATGACTGGTGGTGCTGGTAATGTTGATCACTTGATCATAGTAAGTACTGAGAAAATGAGGTATTTTATGACCATAGGTTTCAGCATCCATTGATGTGTCTTGTCTGAGTTCAAATGGTGATCTTCCAATTTTATCATTTCTTCTGCATTTATCAGTTGGCCTTCTATTATTAATATAAAGAACTTTTTCTTTACCCCTATTTATTAATTTTACTTATGTCAGGTGGACTTATGATATTCTGTTTTATTCAGTAGGTTATAACACATTCCTATCATTTATTTTGATGCTCAGATTGTCCCAGGACTGGTCAGTGGGTGGCCCTTACTGACCTCTTCATTTTCATGTGTCGCATCCTTCTTTGGAACCTTCCGTACTTTCTGGCTCAAGAAGATATTCCAGGTTCACCTTGTTTTTCCCTGTCCCCAGCCCTAGAATTATCGCTTTTGGCGAGAATACCTATTTCTTTTTGGTGGTGAAGTGTGTGTGTGTGTTTTTTTTTTTTACCCCTTCTTAATGTTTAATTAAAATATTTGCTCATAAAAAAAAAAGAGTATTTAGAAACCAAGATGTGGGTATTAGTTGTGCTCAATGCAGTTAAGGTAGTGTCTCCTGCCAGGCCCACTCAGTAGACACACATTTTATATACACACATAAACATACACATTTATACCTTTGCCTATTCCTTCATCTGTGTGAGAGTTAATTTTGTATGTCAACTTAGGCCTGAGTCACTGGATGCCCAGTTATCTGGTTAAACATTGTTTCCGGGTGTGTCTGTGAGGGCGTTTCCAGAAGAGATTAGCATTTGACTTGGTGGCCTGAATAAAATGGGTGGCCCTCCCCACGGTGGACAGGAATCATCCTATCCATTGAGGGCCTGAATAGAACAAAAAGCCAGAGGAAAGGCTGAATTCTCTCTTCCAGCCCGTTGAGCTGAGATCTTGGTCTTCTCCTGCCCTTGGACTGGTACTCACACCAGCAGGGCACTCCCTCTTCTCAGGCCTTTTTTCTCAGTCTGGAACTCCAGCACCCTGCTTTCCAAGTCTCCAGCTTGCAGACAGCAGACTGTGAGACTTCTCAGCCTCCATAATGGCGTGAGTCAATTCCTCATAATAAATCTCTTTCTCTATATTTATCCTATTGGTTTTGGTTCTCTGAAAACCCAAACGAATACAGCTTCCATCTATTGAAAGATAGTTGTCATTCAGACATTCCATTCCAGTCCAGTGGCACTGGGTTCATCCTAGCTTTCCCCCTTTCCAGACTTTTACTCCCTTTCCCACAGTTGTCTTCAGTATATTCTTGTAATTTGTTCAATGTATGTAGCTAATCCGGAGAAGGCAATGGCACCCCACTCCAGTACTCTTGCCTGGAAAATCCCATGGACGGAGGAGCCTGGTAGGCTGCAGTCCATGGGGTAGCGAAGAGTCGGACACAACTGAGCGACTTCACTTTCACTTTTCACTTTTATGCATTGGAGAAGGAAATGGCAACCCACTCCAGTGTTCTTGCCTAGAGAATCCCAGGGATGGGGTCGCACAGAGTCAGACACGACTGAAGTGATTTAGCATAGCATAGCATATGTAGCTAATCCTGTGTGTAGCTAATCCCCTGAGACAACAGGCTGCCCCTGACTTAAATGCCCTCCTTACAAGGGGTCGGGTCCAACAGGGCTGCCTTCCCACCCCACCCCAGTGCTAACTACATACATGGCCCTGGCTGCCACTGGGCTGAGACATCTCTAAGAGATTTTTTTCTGGGGTGGGGGGTGCTGCACTGTATGTGGGATCTTAGTTCCCTAAACAGGAATAAAACCCACACCCCTTGCATTGGAAGACAAGACCTAACCACTGGACCACCAGGGAAGTCCCTCTAAGAGTCTTATATTAATTCATTCCACAGGTATTTACTGAGCACCTAGTATTGCTTCAGGCATGTTTCCAGGTGATGGAAAGCAGGAAGACAGACAAAGTTCCCTGGCCTCCTGAGCTCACATTCTAGGGAAGGGAGACAGACAATAAACAAAAAGTACACCAGATGGTAAGAAATTCTGTGAAGAAAGAGGAGGAGAATAAGAAAAGACTAGGAGACAGCTAGTTTATGTAATTCTGTGCTACCCTAGGGAGACCGCAAATATTAACCTACCACTTAGATGAAAAACAGCCATTCTCATGACTTGGAATAATAATTTTTCCAGTAACAGCATCATTTATGGATTCAAAAGGTCTGTATTTCCAAACACAAGTGAAGATGACACATTCGAGAAAACTATGGGGGACATCAAACGAGGGGCTAGGTATGGCTCATGGCAAGTACAATGAGAAGCACAAATGCAAGTGAAGGGTTTGAATCAAGTTTCACAAACCATGAGCATGGAAAAGAATTGCCTTTAAAATAAAATTAGTCTTAAAAAATATGTGCTTTAAAATCTTTCCATTTGAAAAAAACACTTTCAATATGAAATATTTTCACTAAATATCATAACCAGAGAGTTGCGTGTTTCATCTGCATCCCTAAGTGTTTTAATTAGAATAGTGGGCCAAATTCCTTTTTAAAAAATATCTCGTTGGGAAAAGGAGGGCAATGTATTCAAGCATATTGTCAATTCCATCACCACCCTACCTCCAATATCACGTGCTAAGCAGTGAGACTCTCCCCAGCTGCCTCCTCCAGGCGTCTCCCTCCTCCACCGCACCCCCAGCATGGCTGAGCCCAAGCCACAAGGCTGAGCTGGAAGATGGTTACAGGTTGACGGTGGGCTGGGAGTCTGGAGCCTGGAAGGAGAAGGAGAGCTGCCTGCTGGGCAGGGCCGGGCTTGGTGGTCAAAACAGCTTGGGTTTGCAAGGGCTAGGCGGCTTAGAAACCATGTCACCTAACCCTCAATCCGTGCTGTGCGTTTACTTCTCATCTGAGCCTCATCATCTTATCTGTAAATTGAAATTAAGGCGGGCGTCCCTGATAGGGTCACAGTAAGGGTGAGGCTTACACAATGGCCAGCACTTTGTACAACAATGGGCCGGGGCCAGACTGCGCAGGAGAGGAGAAAGAGGGAGAAATCCTGCCTGAAAGCAGCAGAAAAGCCACAATGGGAGAACACTGACCACACACACACACACACACACTTCCCCCAGCCATGGAGCCTGGGTCAACTGCCCCTTCCTTCTCTGCAGCCCCCACAAGTCAGCCCAAGGACAGTTCTGTTCCCAAATCCTATATAAGCTGCCTTCCGTTCCTCCTCCTGACCCCAACAGCCCCTGGACTTCCCCATCATTGTCTTGTCATGGTCAGGGTGTTTCTCCCACCAGTCTGGAGGACAGGTGATGATTGTCATCATCCCAACCTGGGCACTCAGGTGCTCCAAGGCAAGGGCATGGCTGAGGCAACACCGGCTTTTCCCAGCAGGTGGCAGCAGTTGCCAATATCAGGGATCAGGTGGGCAAGCACCTCCACCTGCACCCTCCCAGCCTGTAAGACGGAAACCCCAAACAGTGCCTGGGCTTAGGGGGCTTCCAGATGCCCAACCTGCCCCTCAGTGCTCCTTTACAGGAACACAGCTCATCCACACGTGCCAATGTTTATCGCTTACTCCACAAACACCCTTTCTGTGCCATCCCTGGGGAATCAACAAGAGCATGACCCAGTTCCTTCCCTTGTGCTGCCGAGTTGCTCAGTCGTGTCCCACTCTTTGTGATCCCATGGACTGTAGCCCACCAGGCTCCTCTGTCCATGGGATTCTCCAGGCAAGAAGAATCCTGGAGTGGGTTGCCATACCCTCCTCCAGGGGATCTTTCCAACCCAGGGATCAAACCCGAGTCTCATGTCTCCTGCATTGCTAAGCAGGTTCTTTACCACTAGCTCCCCCTGAGAAACCCCTCTTTCCCTTTAGGTGTCCCCATCCAATGAGGGGACAGATACCTAACACACACTATATCCACACAGGACAATAAGTGCTGTAGTCAGGATAAATACTAAAATCCCACAAGCTTCATGGTGCAGACAAAAAAAAAAAAAAATTTATCCAGGGGAATTCCCTGGAGGTCCAGTGGTTAGGACTGAACCCTTTTACTACCATGGCCTAGTTTCAATTCTTAGTCAGGGATCTAAAGACCCACAAGCCACAACATGCAGCCAACAAGTAAAGTTAAAGAAACAAAAAGAAAATGTTTCCAGGATATGACCATTTCTCATCACCACCACTGCCATCACCTTTGTCCCAGCCACACGCACAATCGCAGTCACTTCCTAAATACATCCCTGCTTCCTCCTACGTCCTCTTCCGTCCATTCTCCACCCAGCAATCAGAGCAATCCTGCTGAAGTCCAAGATGGATCAGGTCCTCTGCTCAAAACCCTCTGGGGGCTCCCATCCCTCTCAGAGGCAAAGTCAAGGGACACAGTCCCTTCCAAGGCCCCTCCATCTACTCTGACTCCACCTCCTTGGAACTCTTCCTCACCTATCACGCTCCAGGCATCCTCACCTCCTTGCTGTCTCTCTCATATGCCAGGCATACTCCCTGCTCCTGGTCATTGCACCTGATGCTTCCTCTGCCAGAATGCTCTTCCCCCAGAGACCCATGTGGCTCACTCCCTCAAAGCCAGCACCCTAACCCTTCTGTCCTACTTTATCTTCTCCATAGCATATTATCACCATTATATATGTTGTTTGTTTATCATCTCTTTCCTCTCCCAGAACCCCATGAGCACAAGGACTTTTGTCTGTCACATGTCCAACATCTAGAATAACCAGCACATAGTGGATGCTCAGTGAAAGTGTCAGTCGCTCAGGGCTTCCCAGGTGGCGCTAGTGGTAAAGAATCTGTCAATGCAGGAGATGTTAAGAGATACAGGTTCAATCCTTGGGTAGAGAAGATCCCCTGGAGGAGGGCATGGCAACCCACTCCAGTATCCTTGCCTGGAGAATCCCATGGACAGAGGAGCCCGGCAGGCTTCAGTCCATAGGGCTGGAAAGAGTTGGACACGACTGAAGCAACTTAGCACAGCACAGTATATGCTCAATGAATACTTTTTGCTTAAGGGAGTGAAAGTTGGACCTTTGATTGCCTTCCAATCTTGTCTGCATGGTGAAGTTTAACATTCAAGGCCTCTCTCACCGGCCTTATCTCCCACCCATGCGTACCCCTGTGCCTGAGCATCACAGCAGGTTCCTGAGGTTCTCTGGTTGCTCCCCACTCCCACCCCCAGTGTCTGGGCACACTCCTTCTGTCCAGAGTGCCTGCACCACTGCCTGCTGCACGCCCCTCCTTCAACATCCAGCTCGAACATCACTGTCTCTGGGAAGCCACCCTGAATCCCTCACACATTGAAGTTGCGTCCCTCCCACCACCTAAGAGCACCTTAAGTGCAGAATAGTGGCCCCAGAACATGCATTCCCAGCTAATGTTTGATGAATGAATGAATGAGCTTAAGACCTGTATCTATCAGAAAGGTTGTTTAAGGTGAAGGGCACACATTCATTCTTTATTAATTTTTCACACTACCATGCATCTCAGTAAGGGATGCTTGGCATGATACCAGGACTCTCTGAGGGCAGGAGCTGTGTCTCCCTATCCTCTCCCCCACAGGGCCAGACAACAGGCTCTGGGGCTGCGCCCATGACTCACCCCATTGAGTCACCCTGCACATAGGAAAGTACTCTGGACCAGGAATCAACACCCTGCCTGCCACCTGCTTCTGTAACCCTGGACAAGCCCCCCTAGCAGATGAGTCCCGGTCTCGCATCTGTCAAATGGGATACCACCAGACCAGCGCTTGCTCTGTGGGTCACTCAAGATTGAGTTCTGGACAAGTGGAAGGGGTGTGGCTGTCTCTCAGGCCAGGCTACATCTGAGCTAGCCTTGGGCTGGACTTTCCAGGGAAAGAGGGATGGCTGGAATGGTGCCTCCAGCCCGTCTGCCAGCCAGCTAACCTGAGCCCACAGTCTGGGAGAAATGCCAGGCTCTGACACACTTCGCAGCAGGGGGCTGGCTCAACTCCAGAGCAACACCTCTGGCAGCCCCTGGGGAGGGGAAGGGGGAATGCTTGGCTCCAGGTCAAGAGCGTCTGGGCCAGGGCAGGGAGGGGGCAGCTGGGGGTGTGCGAGCGGCCGCTGCTTAACAAGAGGCTGGCAGGAACCTGGAAAGGAGCATCTGCTACTGACTAACCCCCAACCACCATCCCTCTCCAGCGCTGCGAAGATCTTCCCATTAGTCCAGGGGAGCTGGGCCCCTGCTTAGCTATCCTCAGCATCTAGGTAGGAAATAAGCTCTCGGGCTCGGGGCTGGGGATGCAGGGTTGGGAATACAGGGGAAGGAGAATGAGATGGGGCAAAAACCTAGATCTCCTCCCCCCCAAATGGATGAGTTCTTGCAATCTTGCTGAGAGTAGAAACAACGAGGTGGTCGCTCAGCATCAGACTGTGAACCGAGAAATCCTGGGGAAAGAGAGAGCCTGAGCCTGAGTCTGGATGAGATACTAGGGGGAAGGCTGGAGGGGTGGGAGGCACAAAGGCTGGAACTCTGGAGGTTTGGGGAGGGGGGTGATGCTGCAGACCCCAAGGCAATAAAATTAAGGAGGGAGGTGGGGTCTGGCCTCTAGCATAGATTTGAGGCGCTCTGCAGGTAAGATCCAGAAACATTGTCTCCGTCCAGAAGGAGGGATGCTGAGCGGTTGAGTCGAGGGAGGATTGGGATGGGACGGAGCAGGGGCTCTGGGGAGCGACCTCCGGGAGGGATCGAACGGACATCGGGAACGCAAGGGAACGAGGTCCCGGGGGCTGTGACCCTTCAGCCCCTTCGGAGGACCTTAAGAGGGATGCGGAGGGAGCCCCGGTGTCAAGAGCCCCAGAGCGGGGCTCTAGGCAGGAACCCGCCGGGGCGGGGCAGACGCGGGGCGGGGCCGGGCTGGGGGCTGGGCCGGGGTCCCGGGGGCCGGGGCGGGGCCGGGCTGGCGCTGCGCAGCCGCCGGGCGGCCGCCGCGCATGCGGGGCTCACCGGGCTGCAGCCGGCGCCGCTGCCACTCCCGGGAGCATGAAGGACCGAACCCAGGAGCTCCGCACGGTGAGTCCAGCCCCTGCGCGGCGCCGCTGGCCGCCGGCGCCCAGCGCCCGGGCCGCTCCCCGAGCGGCTCTGGCGGCCCCTGGGGCGGTCGCCCCTGCGCCCCCAGCCAGGGCGGGAGCGAGCGGTGCCGACCCGGGGACCCCGACCGCACTCCGGGTCCCGCCCCTCGGACCCCCTGGGGTCACGAGCTCGTGTGAGCTCGGCTCCGGTGGCCCGCGGGCTGGCGGCTGGAACCCGGGGTCCTAGATAAACTTTTCGGCGCCCCCCTTGTTTTCGGAGGGATATTCTGGAATATCGGTGGCGGGACCGAAGCTTGGCCTCTCCGTCGCCCGGCGTAGCAGGTCCCGACCCTTGTCTCCCCCCGTGCCTCCTCACTGACTCTCCTGCTCTCTGGTTTAGACCGACGGCGGGACCTGTGGGATAGGAAGGGGCCGGGGGCGGTCCCCCGTCCAGAGCCCGGCTGCAGGGCGCGCTGCGGAACCCGGCCGGTCGGGTGGGGCCGGGCTCCTCGGGCGGGCGCGGTCTCGCGGGACGGCCGCCGCCCCCATCACCTTCCGTCACCTGTAGCTCCCATCACCTGTGGCTCCCCAGCCGGTGGTGATCGGCAGCTGCTCCTCTCCCCGATCCGGGAGGGGTCAGACCCGCTCTCGTTCCCTCTTGGCTTCCGGGCGGCCGGGGCCGGCGTTTCCAGACCCTTCCTGGGTTCCCAGATGGGATTCCGGCCTGAACCTATTTTTTTCCACCTGTGTTTCGGAGGCCACTGGGGTGTGGCTTCTGGGGCGGGGTTCCGGTGGGGGGAGCAGAAGGATGCGCAGAGGTTTCGAGTCAGAGCCCGCCCTCTGCCCGCCCAGACAGAGACCCCTGCCGCCTGCTGCTTATTATCAAAGCCCCCCGCCTCCCCTGGCCTCTGCTGTTAACCGGGGTGTTCGAACCTCTGCCCTTAAAGATGTCAATCCTGGGAGGGGCTACGGGGCCCAGACCGTGCAGAGTAGGAAATGAAGCCTGCCTGTGGGGAACCGGGACGTCAGGGCTCTAGACCAGGTTGAGGCTCCTCTGAGGCCCTGGCTGACCACCCTGCTGATCCCTTGTGGGGGGTGGAGGTGAGCAGAGTCTCCCCAGAACCCTTCCCCTGCTACCCAGCTTAGAGCCGGAGACCTGGTCCGCTTATATGGAAAGTTCCAAGCATCCTCTGGGCTTGTGACTCCGTGGATGGTCCTCTCTGCCCGCAGCTTCCCTGCATTTGTGCCTGGCTCTCCCCCATGGTACCAGTCTTGTCTCCTGGGCAGCCTGGGGCTGGCATCTGTGCTCTCCTGACTCCATCGCCCCTTGCTCTGGCTGCCAGCCCCCACTCTCCCTTTAGACCTGTATTATTTCTGGCTGAGTGCCCAGCTCCCCCCGTCCAGGGTAAACCCCTGGAGGTTTCAAAAGAAGAAGATGGTCCCTCATGTCGAATATGGTGTCTATAAACACTCCCCCGCCAGCCTTGCGGTTGCCCTCAAGTTTCCTGTGTTGGTAGAATCAGAAGGAGCGTTGTTATCTTGGGGATGGAGGGCGTGTAGTGCATTTGCTGGTGTTTGGGTGCCTGGTGGGTCAGACCAGAGCATCTGTGGGAACCAGTGCTCAGGGGGAACGGAGCCCTTGACGTCTGACGTCTTCTGACTCATCACCTTCATCCCCTCCGCTGAAGGGAAAACAAAGGCACAAGAGAGAGAGAGATGTGGCTGGCATGGCAGATCAAGTGGGATGGGGGAAAGGGGCTTTACCTAGGCCTGAAAACAGTCAGACTTAGACATGGCTGACACCTAAGGCCTAAGAGACATTGGACTGTAGGCGCTTGAAGCCAGGTCTTTGCTCTGGTGTGTGTCTGTGAATCCCTCCCCCACCCCAGCACACACACACACACAGATACAAACGCACGCGCGCCAGCCCGGTCCTTAGGTGATGAGGCCTGGCTTCTCTGAGAGTAATCCGAGGCTTCCTCTCCAGACGTTCCCCCACTCCAGGCATTCAGTGCCCACGCAGGCTGCCCTGCTCGTGTGGGTGGCCCCGTCCCTTAGGAGCTGCTAGCATCCCTGAGGGTGAGCTGGCAGGAGCCCACATTGAGTGGGGTGCAGCTGTTAGTCTAAGGGGGTGGCCATTCCCACAAGTCTTCCTTTGGGCTGCACAGATTCCCATCTAGGAAGTAGGGATGGGAAAACTGAGAACCCAGCTTCTCAGGGCAAGAGGTCACAGGTCTCCTAACTCCGATTCCATATCTGGGGGAGATCTTGAACCCCAGGAACTAGAATCCCCAAGGAACTGAGAGGCCAGTACTGGCTGGACTGGACAGAGGGTGGTGCTTGGGACAGCTGCTTGCACCATCCCCACCCTGTCTCCCCCTCCCTCCCCCCTCCTCCTCCTTCCTCACCCCACGCCACCACATTTGGAAGAAGGAAAGCAAGCGAAGGGAGCTTATTTATAAAAGTCACACTTGGGAAAGGAGCTGGCATGCGTCCTCCGCTCTGCAGGCCAGGCCCAGCCCTCCAGCCTTCTCCAGCCTTCTCCAGCCCTTCTCATCTCTCACGGGGGGCCGATCCTCTCCTGCAGAGAGAGAAGGAAAGGGTCATCCGGGGCCGGTGTGGGGGCCTGAAAGCTCCCGACAGCCCTCGGAGATCAGAAGGGCAACCTGGAGCCTGAGGAGGGGTGCAGATGTGTGCGACCAGAGTGTATAAAACCAGGGGGACTGTGGGGACAGGTGTCCCCAGGCAGCCTCAACCTGGCCAGCCGCCACTTCTGTCCCCCAGTTCAGAGCCCTCCCCACTTTTCTTTCCGAGGACTGCTCGGAGATGACACCCCTCCGTGGGCCCAGAACAGTGTTTATGTATCTCCTGGGCCATGTGAGACACAGTGGGGCCTGAGGCAGGAGCCAGAAGCCAGAGAGAGGAGGGAGCATGGTGCAGTCAGAGCAGGCACCTTCCTGGAAGAAGACTAGGATCACCAGGGGAGGAGCTGGATTTGAACGAGAGGAGGGAGGTGGGCCAAAAGAAGGGCCAAAAGAGTGAGAAAAGGCAGAGGGGCTGGCCATGCCTGGGCCTGACACCCAGGGTCCCAGCTCGCTCACCGGGGCAGCACGCAGGCCTGAGTGGTGAAGCCTAGTGCTCCGTCTGCCGACTGAAGGGACTGTTCGGAGCAAGAACAGGCAGGTGGGTGCCTTAACCTCTCTGTGCTCATTTGTCTGCATAATGGAGCCTGGAGCCAGCCGCTTCACCCTGCAGAGCAGAAGAAATGGGGGTGTAAGAATAGACCCAGGCTAGGGGCCCTTCCTTCCTTCCCATCACCTCTTTGGGATTTCTTAAAAAAAAAATTAATAATAATAATGAATTCGGGCACATGTTCATCTGAGGTGCAGATGGCATCCAGGGACTATCTAGTGCAACTTCCTATTTTACAAAGTGGGAAACTGAGGTTCAGAAAGGGCCAGGAGTTTATCTCAGGTCACACAGCTCCTGGAGGGAGGCAGAGCACGGCCCCTCCCCACACCCTGAAGCTGCTTCCCTGAGTTGTGCTGGGGCCCTGCTAAGGTGTAGACTGGCAGAGGCGATCTGGTGGGGGGTGGGAGGGTGGTTTGCAGGTTGGGGAAAAGAGGAAGGGGTCAGAGAGAGAGTCCTTTCTTTCTGGACCTAGCTCAGTCTCTCGCACACCCCTGACTCAGCTCTGGGCCTCTCTGCTTTAGTGAGATAGGCTTTGATTAGTCATTAAAAAGAAGGGGAAAAAAAAAATAGCCCTCGAGACAGACAACAGCAACTCCTGCTCCAGCAGCAATGAATCAACCCTGCCTGCTGGCCGGCCGCCATCTCCCGGGATGGGCCTGGAGGCTGCCTGGCCTCCGCACCTCTTGGAGGAATCACACTCTTATTTCCAGGAAGGGATTGTGGAATCCTGGAGCCTCTGCCCAAAGAGACCACCAGGACTGCGCAACAGGGGCTTCTAGTGGGGTCTCCTCCCCGGTCTCAACAGGTCCCTGTAGTAGGGGCGGTGCTCACTCCCTCCCTGACTTCCTTTCCTGATTGCTCAGGCTGTGGTGATGAGACCGGAGCCAAGATAGCCAGCTGGCCAGAGACCAGGACAGTGGTTCCCAATCCTGGGGGGCTTTAAAAAAAAAACAAAAAACTTAACCTCACCAGCGCCATCCCCATAGATTCTCATTTGGTCTGGAAGCTGTTTGTTTAAAAAAAAAAAAAAAACCCTACCCCCAAGGGACTCTGTTGCTGGACCAAGGTTGAGAACTCCTGAAAGATAACTAAAAATGTGCATGCATGCTCAGTCATGTCTGACTCTTTGTGACCCCATGGACTGTAGCCCACCAGGCTCCTCTGTCCATGGGATCTTCCAGGCAAGAATGCTGGAGTGGGGTGCTGTTTCCTCCTCCAGGGGATCTTCCCGATCCAGGGATCAAACCCACACCTTCTGCACAGGCAGGCAGATTCTTTATCACTGAGCCACCTGGGAAGCCACGAATTAAAAACACCAGGATCAAAAAACAAACACCAGGACCAATTGGATGTCTGTCGGATATGAGAGGAGGAAGAGTGTGGATGCCCCCCAGTTTCTGACTTGGGAGACTCTTTAAGAACAGGGCTCTGAACAGGGGGGTTGGTTCAGAGAAAGGGGCTTAGGAGGAAGAAGTGGAACTTAGTTCTGGCCAGCTGGTTGGCAACGTGCCCATGTGATGTCTGGCGGCAGGGGTGGGGGGTTGTCCGGAAGACAGTTGTACCTCGGAGCTTGTAACTGCCTCACGACTCCAGCTGCCGCCTCCACACCACAGCTTCTCCAGTCCCCGACTCTAGTCCAGCCGTCTTTCCGGAGCTGTGACTGCCACTTTGAGAGGGTTGGCCGATTCCCAAGGGAGCTGGGGCTGTAATCAATCAGTGCCTTGGCATAGATGGGGATAAAGTAGGAGGGGGCAACAGAGGCATAAACCATCAGATTCTCACAGACTGGGACAAGGATCAGAACAAATGAAGATCCTTCATTTGAGCCCAAAAGCCAACCAAGTAAACAGGGAGGGAAGGACTTCTTCCTTGGCAGGAAGAACTGTGTGATGATTTCTGTGATCTCTGGCTGCATTAACAGAGGTCGACTTTATAGAAAGAGGGAGATGGTGGGTCAGCTCTTTGGCCCTGCTCAGACCACAGTCAGCAACAGATTCAGTTTCTATCTTGTACTGCTGGAGAAGACAGACTAAGTGGAACAAATCTGGGGCAGGGGTTTCAACTTAAAGCCTCTGGGAAGGATCTGAAGTGGAGGGAACTTGGTCAGCTTGAGAAGAAAAAACCAGGGAGGACGCAGATGCTACCCTCAGATCTCTGGCCCTCAGATTTCTGGCAAGGCCAGCCCAGGGAGGGGGGACCAACAGGTTCTTTATGGCTTAGGGCCAACTTGTAGGAAAGAGAAGGACTTTCTAACAGTTGGGGCTGCCCCAGATAGACAGAAAGGCCTGGGGGAGCTAGCGAGCTCTCCACCACTGGAGGGGTGAAAGCTGTGACTAGAAGCCGTGGCCGAGGTGACTTTTCAGGTCTCCCGGGGTTTGAGAGAGTGTCGCAGTGGCTCCAGTAGGGATGTGAATAGGGTGTGGGGAGTGAGAGGAGCGAGATCCCATCCCTGGGGAGATGAGGAATGCTTCCGAAAGAGATGGCATCTAATGAAGAAGGGAATGTCCGTTTCACAGAATCAGCACTGCAGACAGGGGGAGCCGCCTGGGGATCACAGGGAGGACAGTGGGAAGATTCTAGGGACGGGAGATGGTTATAGGTGGGGTGTGCTGGGATCAGATTTCAGACTGGAGCAATGAGATGAAGTGGGGGTGGGTGGAGGGGTGAGAGTGGAAAGAGCCCTGAGGAGGAAGAAGTAGCACTTGGAAGGGATGCCCTGGGAGCATCCACTCTCGGTTTTGCTCAGAGCCATGGTTGGTTTGACCCAGGCTGTGAGGTCAGGCCCTAATGTATTTGTGTGCCTGTGTGCATACTCAGTCATGTCTGCCTTTTTGTGACCCCATGGACTATAGCCTGTAGGTTCCTCTGTCTACGGGATTTTCCAGGCAAGAATACTGGCATGGGTTGCCATTTCCTCCTCCAGGGGATCTTCCCAACCCAAGAATCGAACCTTCGTTCTCCTGCGTCTCCTGCATTGGCAGGCAGGTTCTTTACCCCTAGTGCCACTTAATTGATGGAGAGCATGGAGGAGGCTGTGGCATCTCCCTGCCACCCTTCTGTTGGAGAAACTATCCGAGTCCAGCCTTTGTACACGGAGGCTGTGTAGGGAGCAGGTCAGAGCTGGCTGGATGCCTGGAGAAGACAAGTCCATTTTGCAGGTGGGCAAGCTGAGGCCCAGAGGGGGGCACCAGCCCTGGGGTCCCAGTCCCCAGCAGTGGCTCTCATCTCTGGTGACTCAGGCACCCTTGTCTTGGGCTCCAGCTGGCCATTGCTCCCGGAGGGAATGGGGCTGGAATATTCTCCTTCCACCTCCTCCCGTTCCCTGTCCTCTGGGTACCGGAATGACAGAGAGGCCAGGATGCTGAATGGCAGGACCTCCCGGGGACACCTCCCAAGCTGGCCGACTGCCGTGGAGAGGGCCCTGGGCACCTCCATCACACCCTGCCTCGGTTTCCCTGTGGAGTGCTCCTTCTCCAGCTCAGCTTCCAGATTCTCTGTGGCTACGGGTGGGCTTGGTGGGGGATGGGGACCACCTGGTGGCAGCCACCGGCACTTGTGGGAGCGGGGACTTATTTTAGCTGCTGGGGGAGGAGGTGTGATCTCTTGATGAGAGGGGCCGCCTCCATAAAGCTCCCAACCGGCCCCTTCTCTTGGTTGGCCCCACTTGGGTGGGGTGGTGGGACCCCGAGAGCCCCAGTCCTTTGCAGAACGTGCTGCGGTTCCCCATCCATCCTGGGCCCGCCTTCCCCCAGCAGAGCATCGCTGTCCCCATTTCACAGAGGAGCAGGCAGACCCTGAGCGAAGTCCCTGAGCCCATCGGTGTCTGTCTGGACACGGGACCCGGCCCCTTGGGAGCCGGCGGGGGCCCAGCGCCCCGTCCCCTCCCCCTCTGCCTGCCCGCATCCTCACGAGAGAGCATCAAGGTGAGGGCCACTGCCTCCTCCCCGTGGGGCACTGAGGATGAGGGGGCAGGACCCAGCCCTAGCACCCCAGGTGCCCGTCCTACCCTGAGTAGCCTGGCCTTGGCTGTGAGAGACGTTGGCCTTGCCTGCAGAGTGGGCCGACCCTGACTGACTCCAGGTGTGAGACAGACAGTAATGAGCGTGGCTGGCGTGCTGGGAAGTCAGAGATGTAATTACCTCCAACCCTGTGATGGGCTGGCGTTTGTGCGGCGGCTCCTGGGGCTGAGGGGCAGAGCCGACACCTGCGGCTGAGACCCAAGGCAGGCCCCGAGCCAAGTGACAACATGACCGGCCTCTGGTGCCTGTCAGACCCAACTCTGCACCTGGAAGGAAAGAGGATCAAGGTCAATGCCAAGACTAACAGGGAGAGGGACTTCCCTGATAGTCCAGTGGCTAAGACTTCATGCTGCCAATGCAGGAAACCTGGGTTCCATCCCTGCTCAGGGTTCTAGATCCCACATGCCACAACTAAGACCCAGCACAACCAAATAGATAAATAAATATTTAAAAAAAAGAAGAAAGACTAACAATAGAGGTCTCCAAGCAGTCTGAGGGAACAGGCCTGGAGGCTCCCTGAGCCCTCCATGGGCAGTAGCTGTCAGGCCAGCCTGGGTGCTGTGGGCGTGACCCATATCTGAGCCGTCCTACTTTTTGGCAGAGAGGTGTTGGTGGTGCCTAGGCCTAGGGGCTTCTCTGGTGGCTCAGTCGGTAAAAGAATCTGCTTGCAATGCGGGAGACCCAGGTTTCATCCCTGGGTGAGGAAGATCCTTTGCAGAAGGGAATGGCAACCCACTCCAGTATTCTTGCCTGGAGAATTCCATGGACAGAGGAGCCTGGTGGGCTGCAGTCCATGGAGTCATAAAGAGTCGGACATGACTGAACAACCCCAGGGATGTTCCCGGTCTCACTGGGGCTGGGAGCTGAGGGTGCAGCCAGGCCTTGTCCCTGCCAAGGGGATGGACAAGGATGGCCGGGCCTCAGCGCTCCAACCGAAGAGCCTGCACTATGGGGATCCTGGGCAGCTTGGGCTCCCAGGTCCCATGGGACCCAGTGGTCCTACCACAGGGGCGCTCATGTGTGTCCACCCCGTGCAGGCCAAGGACAGCGACGATGATGACGACGTCACTGTCACAGTGGACCGAGACCGCTTCATGGATGAGTTCTTCGAGCAGGTGGGAGCAGCACCCCCGCCTCTCCCCAAACACCGGCAGTCCTGGGGCGGCCACGTCTCACCTCTCAGCCGGGCCCAGGGCTCTTACATACCTGCGCCTGGGCTCAGCAGCCCACGGGCACTGAGTAGTGAGCCCATTTTGAGGGTAACTAGACTGAGGTTCAGTGGGAAGCAAAATTGGGGATTGCCCACTCCTTCCCACTCCCCCAGTCTAGAAGAATCCTTGGATCAGCACTGCCCACCCCCCTCACCACACACACACCCCTGAACCTTGCCCAGCCTGGCCCTGACCTCCAGCCCTACTCTGGGCCCCAGAAGGCCCCTCCCTGGATTTCCGCCCCCAGAGCACCTGGCCTTGGCCCACAGGTAGAGGAGATCCGAAGCTTCATTGACAAGATCTCGGAGAACGTGGAGGAGGTGAAGCGCAAACACAGCGCCATCCTGGCCTCCCCCAACCCTGACGAGAGTGAGTGTGTGGGTGTGCGGGGTCGGCGGGGGGGGCGCCCAGGCCTTCAGGAAGTCGCTACAGCCAGGGAAGGGACACCCTGCCTTGCTGGCCAGGTTGGGGAGGGTCAGGAAACAGGCTCTCAGGCCTGGGTCGGGGGCGGTTCAGTGCTCTTAATCACCTGTGGGGTGCCTGGTGGGAGGGGCGGGGTCAGGTGGCTGGCCCCGCCCTCCCCGGGTAAAACTTGGCTGCTTTCTAAGACAGCCCTGGATTCTGGGAGGGAGGGAAGGAGGGAGGAGCTGCCTGTGATCAATAGGAGGCGTCCCAGCCCAGCCCTTCCCTTTCTATCGCCTCCCCGGGGAGCAGATGGCTGCTCTGAGGCATCAGCGCTGTGGGAGGGCAAGCCGGCCAAGCAGGCAGAGTTTCCGGAAAAAGCTGGCGGCCCTGGCACTCGGCCACTGGTGCCTCAGAGCTGGGCATTCTCAGGGCTCCAGGAAGTCACCTCTCTCTCCCTCTGCACAGGGAACATGTGTGTGTCTGTTTCACTCTGTCCCCAGGCGGGTCCCCCTGACCTGTGGAGGCATTGATTACTACTACACTAATAATGGGCCAAGCTGACAGCATGCTGGCCTGGGACCCCTCTCCCCTAGAGGGGGTTCACCTTCAGCCCAGGGAGGCAGTGATGGGCCAGGGCTCAGGCCAGCCACCTGGACTCATCAGATTGGGCATGTGTGCCGCCTGCCTGTTCTCGCAGGTTGCTCACCTCCCCTCTCCCTTCTCCAGCTCCTTTGGAAGGCCCCAGCCCTTGGGGCCCCAGGACAGAGCATGGAGCAGGGTCCAGCTGCTGCCCAGGTGTTCAGGAGGAAGGGCCTAGGGCCCATAGCCCCCCACCCAGGCACCCAAGGCTTGATTCCGTTCTCAGTTCCAGCACTGCCTCTCTATCCGTGGCCTCTCAACCCCAGGCCCACAGGCATCCTCAAGCACCCAGAATAAATCTCTCCACGGCCCCAAAGTGTGTTTGGACCTGATCCCAGTGCCACACCAACCAAGCCCAGTGCCAGGCCCTTGAAAGGCAGAACAAATCAGCTGGGAGCCAGGGAGACTGAACCAGGAAGGGTTGGAGAGGAGACCCCCCGGAGCAGGGCATAACCTCCGGTGTGGTCCTCAGGTCGTCCTGGCTCCCCTCCTGCCCCACCTAGAGGTGTGTCAGGGATGGCGTCATGTGACATGGTTTGTCTGCATGCCCACATGTATCTGGGTCAGCGCGTGTCCCTGGTGGGTCACTCCTGGTGAGGCTCAGGAGGGGGGCTGACTGTGGGGTGAGACTGTAAAGAGCTGGATTTGGCCTCTCATCTGCCAGAAGATGGAGCAGGCGGAGGGTGGGGTGGGGAGACGGAGTTGCCCTGCTTCCAACCTTAACTGTGTTGTGTCAACTTCATCAGATATCAGCAATGACCAGTTCAGAATTTGCTACCTGTGAGCTGAGCAGTCAGGACCTGGCACTTTCCAAGGAGGGAGGGGCTCCCCATGAAGGGTTCTGGGCAGAGGCGGAGCAGGGTTGGTGAGGCATCACAAGGAAAGTTGGCAGGAATTGGGGGGCTTTCCCGGGCCAAGGCTTGCTCTGCCTTCTCTAGGGACTGCCATCCGGGCTGGGCTATTTTGGGTCTGAGCAAAAGAGGCTGAGACATCACAGCAGCTGGTAACCGAGCTTTCCTTTGTTCCTACGAATAAGGCGCATGCACCCCCGCTCCTGGAAGCTCCCACTCCCCCTCACTCACTCAATTGGCCACTGTCAATGCCCCTCCTGAGGCCCCCCAGGGGAGAAACCCCAGCCCCAGAAGCAAGCACTGGATGGATGTGAATGGTTGAATCCAGAAGTTCAGTCCTGGTTTCTCCAGGGGGTGCAGTCTTGTGGGGGTGTGCCCTGAGGTGGAGCTCCACCCAGTGCTCCAGAGGGAAGCAGCCTTCTTGCCCCACTTTGCCAGTGAACCCCTCCCAGGGAACAGGGCAAGCTGGGCACTCCCTTAGCTTCTGCCAGCTTTAGGGAGATGGTTCCAGTTGGAACAAGGGCCAGAAACTATGCCACCGCCCTCCCCCAGCTCCACCCTCTCTCATAGGCCCGGCCACATGCTACCTCCAGAGCCAACCGTACCCCAGGAGTCCCCTCTTCAGCTCTTCTCTCAGCTCCCACCCAGGCCAGGTGCCACTCACCTACCGGGCCCTCAGTAGTTAGCCTTCGCTGAGCTCAGACCTGGGGAGCAGGGCTTTGTGAGTAGAACAGGGGCTGCCCTGCCTAGGGTGCTCGATGGGGCTGGCTTCTGCCTCCTTGGCCCTTGGCCCCGTCAGCTCTTCAGCTGGGTGCTTTGCGCCCTGAGCCACCAGGTAGCGCTAGGTGAGCCTGCTCCCCCCACCCTCGACTCCGGCAAGTATCAACTAAATGTTCCCCAGTGCCAACTCCAGCATCGCCAGCTGCTCCACAATTATTTCTGCCTTATATTTAGACCCATCTGTTATCTACAAGGGGTGGGGGGAGCCAGCTCCTTGGAAGGGAGCTCCTTGGAAGACAACACGGAAGGGGTGAGGCTGCACCTGGTGTGGGCCAGCCCGGGATTGGAGGGGCAGGCAGGGCCTTAGCCAGGGGACAAGGGAGACCCAGGGTCTGCCCAGAGCCCCTCCTCAGGCCTCCACAGGGGAGCCCAGGGTGTCTACCCCCACCCCTTCTACCTCCCTAGAGACAAAGGAGGAGCTGGAGGAACTCATGTCCGACATAAAGAAGACAGCAAACAAAGTCCGTTCCAAGTTAAAGAGTGAGTCTGGGGTGTGAGGGGCACTCTGGGCCTGCTTCCCCCACACTGCCCAGGGGGTTTCACTGACTCAGAGGGTTACACTGGGTCTTCCTTGTGAGGGTGCCACCACGTGCCATTCACTCGGCAGCTACCCGGAGAGGCCTGTTTGTGCCAGGCTCTGGGCCGGGCCTCAGGACCGGTGTTGGGGCTTCCTCTAGGGAGTGTTCCACTCTGGACAGTGTCCCCCACTTAGGCTAAAGAGGGTTAGAGGAGTGGCTGGTACTGCCTGGTCCCACGCAGGGGGCCCCATGCACTCCTGGGAGCACAGGCATGCCTGCCCTGGAATGCAGGGGTCACGTCCAGCGCCCTGTGGTTGTGGCCACCTGCCCCGCCCCCATGGCATGCTCCGCCCCTTGTTCCATACACAACCTTCGTAATCAGGACGGGGTGGGCTTGCCCTACGAGGCTTAGCACATAGTAGGTGCTCACACTCACACACTTACAGATACACAGCTTAGTGTGTGCCTGGGGCCTCACAGCTGAGTGTACATGCACACACCCACACATCTTGCCTGGAATAGCCTTTGCCGGCCCCTCCTGCATCGGTGCGTGGCGCGGCCCCTTCCTCTGCTTCCTGTGTGACCCCACTCAACAGACAACACGAGTCCCTCCAGGGGAGGTTTCGAGCCCGATCCCGGGTGTGTGGGCGGCGAGGCAGCGGCGAACGGGGCAGTTTATCAGCAGCCGGCTGTTCCCCAGGCATCGAGCAGAGCATCGAGCAGGAGGAAGGCCTGAACCGCTCCTCCGCAGACCTGAGGATCCGAAAGACACAGGTGTGGGCGGGGTCTCCGGGGCGAGTAGCCGGGCGCCTGAGGCTCTGGGGCCCGGGTGGGGCTGGGGCTGACACCTGCACTCCCGTCTCGGGCCCCCAGCACTCCACACTGTCCCGGAAGTTCGTGGAGGTGATGTCCGAGTACAACGCCACGCAGTCTGACTACCGCGAGCGCTGCAAGGGCCGCATCCAGAGGCAGCTGGAGATCAGTAAGCTGGAGGGGCGGGGCCGGGCGGAGGGGCGGGGCCAGACTGCCGCTGACAACTCTGGGGAAGGGCCTAGCTCAGTTTGACCCCTGCTCGCAGCCGGCCGGACCACGACCAGCGAGGAGCTGGAGGACATGCTGGAGAGTGGGAACCCCGCCATCTTTGCCTCCGGGGTGAGTGTAGACCCCTCCCACCGGGGTCCCGGGTGTGTGTGCAAAGTGCTGGATCTGGGCGGTGTTTGGACTCTGTCACCGGTGAAGCAGGTTTTAGAAAAGAGAAGGCTGAGTCCCGGAGAGGGCAAGGGACAGGCAGAGGTCCCACGTTAGTGGCAAAGGTGGAAGTAAGACTCGTCTCCTGGTTCCTCCCAGTCGGGTCGGCTTCTTGCACCCCGTGCTCACTTGCCACCAGCTAGGGGCTCCTTCCACCATCCTGAGGACCCTTCCCCCCGCGAGGGCACGGTACCCTCGGCCTCTTTACATTCAAGTGAAGCTCTATGTGCTGCCATGCAGGGGAGCTTCCTGAAGGAGGTGGCACACAGGTAGAGAAGGCAGCCTGAACATGTGCTTCTAGGAGGAGGGATCAGCTACATTGAGTGTGGAAGGAAGAACAGGAGGAGAGGTTTCAGGACAAAGGCCATTCAAGGCCTGGGTCCTTGGCGCAGTCATCTTGGGCTCCTACAGCACCGGTGGTGAGAACTACCACTCAGCTGTTAACGGTGTGCAGACACAGGTGGGGACTGTTATTAGCCCCATGTTACAGGTAGGAATCTGCTGGTAGGAAATCAGGTCTCAGAGAAATTCGGTAACAGCTACTAAGAGCCTGGACTTCGCCAGTGGCTCAGTGATAAACAATCTGCCTGCCAGTGCAGGAGACTTGGGTTCGATCTCTGGGTCGAGAAGATGCCCCTGGAGGAGGAAATGGCAACCCACTCCAATATTCTTGCCTGGGAGATCCCATGGACAGAGGAACCTGGCAGGCTACAGTCCATGGGGCCGCTAAAGGTTCAGACACTACTTAGTGACTAAACAACAATGGTGGGAGCCTAACAGAAAGTGGGGGTGGGGGGGGGGGCTGTGGCTAAGGACAAAGCCTCAGGCAGGCCCTGCTTCCAGAACATTCTGCTCAGGCCACTGCCCATCCCAGCGGCCTCTGCTCTTGGCCTCTTGCTGTCCTGGCCCCCACCCTTCCGCCTTCGATGGGCCCCCTGGTCCCAGCCTACGGTTTGCACCCCCTAGATCATCATGGACTCCAGCATCTCGAAGCAGGCCCTGAGTGAGATTGAGACCCGCCACAGCGAGATCATCAAGCTGGAGAACAGCATCCGGGAGCTGCACGACATGTTCATGGACATGGCCATGCTCGTGGAGAGCCAGGTGGGTGCCGGGGCCCCCGCCACCCCGCCCCCAGCAGCACGCAGGGCTGCACTAACCCTCCCCTTTCTGCCCGCCACGCTGCCCCGCCTGGGAGGGACCCAGTCTGCAGGTAACTCCCTGTGTGCGGATGAAACTACCCACCTGAAGGATCCTCTCTGCATGGCTCTGCTTGGCTCTCCAGGACCCCAGGCCCTGCATGGCCCTGCCCACCTTCACTCGGCCTTGTCCTGTCTCATTCACCAGCTTTTTGTCACGTGGGCACATGGAGGGGCATTTTTCTAGGAGCCAGAGGAATAGCAACAAGCAAGACCAATGAGGGCCTGCTTCCTGGAGCAGATGTCTGTTGGACAATAGGGCAGCATCAGTGAACGATGAATGGCATGGTCTCCACCCATGCCAGGTGTTAGAGGGAGGCAACCTGACAGAGCAGTGGTTCTCAACCTTGAAAGTGATCAAGAGCCACACTCAGAGGCCTTGTTCCACATTTCCCTATGCTGGCCCCCACTCCCAGAGATTTGCAGGTAGCGGTTTGCTGTTCAGTTGCTCAGTTGTGTCCAACTCTTTGTGACTACATGGACTGCAGCACACCATGCTCCCCTGTCCTTCACCATCTCCCAGAGTTTGCTCAAATTCACATCCATTGAGTTAGTGATGCCATCCAGCTATCTCATCCTTTGTCACACCCTTCTCCTCCTGCCTTCAATTTTTCCCAGCATCAGGGTCTTCTCCAGTGAGTCAGCTCTTCGCATCAGGTGGCCAGATGCTGAGCTTCAGCTTTAGCATCAGTCCTTCCAATGAATATTCAGGGTTGATTTCCTTTAGAATTGATTTGGGGGTAGGGGTTCATATATTTGTACGTCTTTCAAGTTCAAGAGTGATCCCGATGCTCCTCATCCCTGGGCCATGCTTGGAGTGATAGTCACTGCAGTGACCACTTTGGATGGGGTGGTCAGGGAAGGCCCTCTCTGAGGAGGTGGCATTTGAACTTCAAAGACTTCCCAGGGGAAGAGCAAAGAGCTGGCCCTGGTAGAGGGACCAGAAACACCACAGTCCTGATCAGGACCAGCAAAAGCCTGACTTCCCTGAAAAGCAGAAAGGCATTCTGGGTGGTTAGAGCCCAGGGAGAGTTGGAGATGATGGAGACGGTGAGGGGTGTTGGCAGGCGGTGCTGGGCCCTGGAGTCCTTTCTAGTTGGAGGATCTTAGCGTGGGAGGGACGTGGCCAGTGTCGGGAAGCAGGGAGACCTTAGGAAGCTGCTGCTTGCATTGGGGTGAGAGGTGCTGTGGCCACCAGTGGGAGCCATGGAGGTGGAGAGAGCGGTCAGCTGTCATGGTCGAGTGGCCTCTGAGTGCTACTACCAGGTCCACGAGGGCTGTGGGACTGGGTGGGGAGGCGTCAAAAGCTGTCAGGACTGGACAGAACCATCATGCCTGGGGAGGATGGACTGGGAAGGGCTCACCATGGCTAGACTCCCGCCCACCACCACTCACGCCCCTGCCTTGCTCTGCCTGGCGCTGTCCTCTGTTCGGCCCTGGGGTCAGAGCCCCAGGCGACCATCCTCTGCATGGTCCCCACCCCCTTGGCTGAGGCTGCATGGCCAGTTCCCACCCCTGGGTGGCTGCATTTTGGGGAGCTGCTCGGGGTGCCTGGACCCCCTCCTCCTCACCTCCCCCTTTTCTCTAACCCCAGGCGCTGCTTTCCCAAAATCTTGCCTCGGGCCCCCTCACCACCCAGAGGGGGGCCCTCTGGAGCTGGGGTGCCCCTGGCCCTGCAGGGGGAGATGATTGACAGGATTGAGTACAACGTGGAACATTCGGTGGACTACGTGGAGAGGGCAGTGTCTGACACCAAGAAGGCCGTCAAGTACCAGAGCAAGGCGCGCCGGGTGAGTAGCCCCAGTCCCACCGGAGCCCACATCCTCACATACCCGTAGAACCCCCTGCCCCCAAGCATCACAAGTCCCTCCCCGTTTTGCCTTCCCTCGCTCCTCAGCTCCGACCAGAGCCTCCGCCTGGCTCTCCCAGGCCTTCATTATTGTCGTTGTCTGGTTGCTAAGTCATGTCCAACTCTGTGACCCTGTGGACTTGGAGCTCACCAGGCTCCTCTGTCCATGGGATTTCCCAGGCAAAAATACCTGAGTCCCAGACCTTCAGCGCCCCGTTAGAACCCCACCCAGACATGTTCCAGGCCATCACTTTCTCTCTCATCCAGTCCTCCAGACTCTCCAACTCTCAGCCCTGACCAGAGCCTGCTCCCCAGCAGCCCCCCACCCCTCAAAGCTCTGCCCGGAGGAGGCTCAGCCTCCCTCCCGGCCCCCCGCTTCCGCGCTCTCTGAGGCCTCTCTGTGCCTCCCTGTGCAGAAGAAGATCATGATCGTCATCTGCTGTGTGGTCCTGGGCATTGTGATCGCCTCTACCTTTGGGGGCATCTTCGGATAGAACCCACCCCGCCTGTCACTCCGCTCTGGATGGTCCACCCCCAGGAGACCCCTGGCTGCTGTCCCGCCTCTGGCTCGGAGCTCCCCCCGCCACCCCAGACTGCTCCTTTCTCTGCCACAGGGCCCCCAACTCCCACCCCGCCCTGAGCCGTCGTGTGCATGATCTTTGTGACAGTGTGCGTCTGTACCGAAGAGGCAGAGGGGAGCCAGGCTGGGAGGGAGCCAGCCGGGTGGGGACGGGCCAACAAGGGACAGACTCAGGCCCAGGCCCCTCCCCTTCGAGGAGGGCTGCCCCGGGGTAGTTAGCCATGCTTCTGTCCCCCAACCTTCAGTAATTCCACTCCTTCCTGGGGTCTGCCCTCTCCTGGATCAAGGCTCTCTGGACCCCAAACTTGCCTCCTCTGACCAGCCCTCCTGCCCCATCCTGTGTCCTCTCCAGCTGTCCCCCTGAATGGGCACCCCCCTCTGAGGCCTGGGGGCCAGCTGGCCACATGGTGCTGCTTTTTGGTTTAGGGGAGGGGTGGCCCTAAGAGACAGCCCAGCTCTAAGCCTCTAACAGCCAATCACTGCCAGGGGCCGTGGCCAGGTGGCTTCTGGCCGTGTCAAGACCCGGCTTCCTCCCCTGCCTGGGGGCAGAGTCCCAACACGTCTTCGGCTGCCTCAGCCTCCCTCCTTCCCTAGTTCCTCCAGCCCCTGGAGCAACCCCTTAGGGCTATACCTGACCCCAGGGAACATTCTGGAAGAGGCTGACCAGGGGCCTGGTCTCCTGCCCTTGGAGCTAGGGCAGCAGGGCAGGCCCTAGTCAGGCCTCTGCACTGGTGAGGCCCATGCCCGGGCCATCAGCTCTCCCCGGGTTGGGTCCTCAAGCCATTGTGTGTTGCATGTGTGGGACAGTGGTCCCGGCTCTCCTGTGCTCGAGCAGTCAGTGTCACTTCAGGCCTGCAATCTTGTCCCACCCTTGCTGCCCGCCCCCCATCCCCACCACGTGGGTGTTGGATGTCTCGGATGCAGTATTCAGCCAGGGAGGGGGCACCTCCCTCCTCCGCACCGGCTTGGGACTTCTCAAGTCTGAACCGTGCTCCCCACCCAGAAGCCCTCTTCCTTGTCGACAGGCAAGGAGTGTGCATGCGTGCGCATGCAGCGAGGGACGGGGCCAGGCCTGTGCCCCCACCCGCCCTCCGCTTCGCTCCTGCCCAGTGACTGACCACTGTCCGTGTTGCCTTCTTGAACAGCGACTCCCCGCCCCACCCCCACCCCTTCACCAAAGGTCTTGGTACAACCAGCTGCCCATTTTGTGAAATTTTTATGTAGAATAAACATTTGTATCTGTACCATGCCTCAGGTCCAGATCTCTTAGCGTCACGGCCTTGGGGGTGAACGTGAGTGACACCACAGGGCTCATGAGGCCAAGGATCCCAGCCGCCTCCTTCCGCCTGCAACTTCCAGGTCTTCTCGCCGGCTCCCCCAATGCAGCTTGAACCTCTCAGCTCCAGCCTGATGCCTGTTCTGTACCATGGGCCCAGACTGACCCCCTCTTCACACTTTCCCAGAAATCACAAACCACCACTGCTTCCCCTCATCAGCCCACTAGACAGTCCCCACCCAACCCCACAGCAGAACCTGTCCTTCTGACCACCAGTGACTGGAGAGCAGACAGACCCGCAAGAGAGCCCAGCACCGGCCAGTCAACACCCGAGGCAGCAGCCAGGGTCAAAGGTCAGCCCAGGCCACTGGGCTGGATGATGCCTTCAGACCACAGGGAAACCAGAGACTGGGCAGTGGCCTCAGGCCCCTGGGTACCATGGATACATGTCACCCTGCCTTTGCTTCCCAACTTTGCCTGTTGATGAAAAACAAAATACAGTCTTACCAAAGTTAACATGAACACTCCAAAGTTAAAGGAATCTACCCTCATTCCTTGTAGGTTAGAAGAAAGCTTTCAAAAGTTCTTTAAACCTAACTCACACCTGGGAATAAAGCCCCATCCCCAACAGAGGAACTTCTGAAATTTGTCAGGGAGGGAAAAATGCCAGAGCCAAGGCTCCACAGAAAGTGGTTTATTGCTTTCAGAACAAAGTAAGCTCTTAAAATTTTTTTTTTTTTTTTAGTGAAGAAAATTTTTTAGAACACTGAAGCTTTTTCGAACTTTTTCTAAAACTTTTTCTAAGAAAAACACTTTTTGTCAGCGGCTGAAGTAGGCACTTCAATATAGAGAACTCTGCAGAGGCAAGCGCCTGGGCTGGATTGCACAGCTTCTGCCTGTGTGGTCCCCGGGCGGTCCCAGTGGACGCAGTCACCTGCTCAGAAGCGGGGCTTGCGCTTGCGGCCAGTGTACTGGGTGTCAGGGCGGACCTCCCTGTGCCAAGAAGTAACAGGGGCGGGAAGAACAGAACGGGCTCAGGAAAATGAACTATGAACCCCTGGGACCCTGGAGGCAGGAGAGCCCCAGGCGCTGGGTGGCCAAGCCCCGCCTCCAGCCCACAATCCGCACCCCCAGCACTCACTTGCCCTGCCGCCGGCGGCGTGCCTTCTTCTCCAGGACCCATTCTCGGCTCTTCCTCACCACCCCCCGTCTTGCTATCCTGTACGGGACCCTGTGGGGGAACACAGCTGTCAACAAGGGGACGGGGCAGCCTAGCCGGCACCTGGGTGAAGCCGGGCAGAGAAACGTGGCTAGTCTCCCCCCAGGCAGGTGGCCTCTGCGGTCCCCATTCTGGACGGCGCCTTCCTGGTGACACCTGCTGGGGCCAGAGCAGCTGCTCAGCAGGAGGCGAGGGTCCCCCTCATTCACGGATATCCTCCAGACTGGGAACCATGTGTTAGGCCTACATCCAAGTGCCTGGGGGCAGCAGGGGCCAAGTTACTTTGGGGCCAGGATCAGCTCACAAGAGCCTATCCAAGGAGGGACTCTCTTGGCGGGCCAGAGGTTAAGAATCCTCACTTCCACTGCAGGGGACATGGGTTCGATCCCCACGGTCAGGGAACCAAGATTCCACATGTTGTGCAGTATGGCCAAAAATAAAAGTAATTTTGAAAAAAAGACCCCAGGGCTTCCATGGTGATTCAGTTGTTAAAAATCAGCCTGGCCATGCACACAAGTTCAATCCCTGGTCTAGGAAGATCCCACATGCCATGGTGCCACAACTATGAGCCCGCACTCTCGAACCAATACTACACAACAAGAGGAACTACCACAAGGAGAGGCCTTCGCACCACTACTAGAGAGTAGCCTCCTGCTCGCTGCAACAAGAGAAAGCCCGTGCAGCAAGGAGACCCAGCAGGACTCAGTGCAGCCAAAAATCAAAAAATTTTAAAAACACAGCCTATCCGAGGAGAACCGGAGGCTCTTGGTGCAGAGCAAGCTAGGGCTTCCAGCAACTACAAATGTCTGAGGTAGGAAAACACAGCTGCCCAGCTCACGGCAGCCCCGAAAACAACCCTCAAGAGTTCATCTTGGGCTCTAGTCCTGGCTGAGGAGAACTTTTCTCTTCAGCTCTATGGGAGAGAAGCCCTGAGAAAGGGCAGAGTCTGGGTCCTCAGAGCACATTCCCCACCTGGCAGCCGGAATCAAGCTGTTTTCGGCAATGACACACCACAGAGGCTGCCTGCCTGAGGTACCTGGGTGGGCCCAGCCTGTGGATGTTCCACAGTGGCTATGAACCAGCTCTGCCCGTGAAGAATCCAGGGCCGGGCTGGGGCAGCGAACACTCGCACCTGGCCAAGCGCACAGAGGCCAGGAGCAGCTGATGAAGTGAGGGGGGAAACGAGAACGCCACTGAGGTAAGCTGGTATTAGTATGTCTTCATGCAGAAGGTGGGGCAGAGTCCAGACAGGAAGCGAGACGTGAAAGCGAAGCTCTGGGAAGGGACTCAAGGGAAAGGTTAGGGAGTAGAAGAGTCTCGGTGTCTGGAGTCATGGGTGTTAAGAAGGGGAGGGTCCAAGGGAGAATCTGATTGTCTGCTGAGGATCGAGTCATCCTTGAAGTGTCCTCCAAGTCAGACTGCGTGACACATCCTTCCTGCTGCTACGTCTCATCTGTTCTAACCCAGTAATAAAAGTCAGATAAAAAAAAAAAAACACACAACTCCGATTCCCACTTGGCTAGACCAGTTCATGGAGCTGTGAACACCAGCAAGGAGCGTGCCCTCTCCAGGAAGCAGTGAGGCCTTTGCCCAAAGGATGACACATATTCTAGACTTCAGGGTGTAGCGAGATAGCAGTTCACAGAAAGAAGTTAACAGGCTCACAATGAGGGGGGCAGGAGTCCAATGTACCAGATGCAGAGCAGGAAGCAGCTAAAGACGCAGGACTAAACCCCAGGAGCCCGTAAGGACGGACAAGCTCTGGGGTAGCACAGTGAACGGGGGCAAGATGTGAGCTGCAGGAGGGGTGATGACAAAGAGTCATCAGGAGAGCCGCAGGAGCAGCGAGGACAGCACAAGGTGTAGACTGCAGGAAGAGGTGAGAGGTGTCCACAGCGCAGAGGGAAGGACGGCACCTACGGAGTGTGCAGGTGACGAGCGGCAGGGCGGAGGCCGGGTGGTGAGAGGTGAGGAATACATCAGTCAAGCAAAGTTGATGGGGTGGGGGGAGGAAATTAGAGAGGAGTTTGATAAAGGGTTAAAAAACTTTTTCTTAATTTATCTATTTATTGGATTGGCCAAAATGTTCACTTCTGCAAGATGTTATGGAAAAACCTCAATGAATATTTTGGCCCAAACAATGTTCGTAAGAGGCTCGAACGTGATCAGACCCAAGTGACACCACCAGGAGAAGCGCCATCAGCCCACAACTTCCTCCCCACCCTCCCCAAATTGGAGGATTTCAAGAGGAAGAGTCTGTAGGAAGACAGGGTCCGAGCCAGGCACTGCTCTGAGTCCTGCACAGACATGCCCTGACTCAACACACTGCCTGAGCGGGGGGCACAGTCCCCCTTGCCAGATTTTTAAATGAGATGAGAAACGGCTGCTGAGGTCCCACAACTTACCTAAGTTTATAGTTAGGACATGTCGTCTGTAGACACCGCTGTGAGGACAAGAGGGAGCCTAAGGTGGATGGAGGGAGTTAAACCACTTGAATTTCCCTGTGAAGCAGGAGATGGGATCGCTTGCTGGGAGCAAGTGATGGGCACCTTGGTGCTGGGAGCTAGTGATGGGCACCTTGGAGGAGAAACAGCGAGGAGAGTGCCCCCCAAGTCCCCATGGGGAATGGGCGGAGGAAGCTCAGGGAGATGACCCAAGGGTCAGGGGGCATCAATGCATGGTAGACACGAGGACTGGACTCATGATTTTTCACCATCCCTGGGCCTTCCTAACTCATCCCTTCTTCGCTCATTTTTCCTCTTCAATGTCTTCGAGTCTGAAGACCTTTCACTCTAATCGGAATAAAGAACTAACCTCCTTTACTCTCTTATAATCATTTGCTCCTTCAACAAATACTGAACACCTTTTGCTAACAAGACATTCTTCTGGTATCATGTATACAAGTCCCCACCAAGTTTTCATTGTAGTTGGGGGTAGAAATAATGCCACATAAACAAGTATTTCTGATTCAGAGCTGTGAACAGCGTTAGAGAAAGTAAAAGTAAGGAGAACTCAACTGAAGTTACTGAAGAGGAAAATCGCAAGATACGATGTACATTTTTAAAGAGCAAGAGAGAAGGATCTGACTGGCTGCACAGCCAGGGAACTCAGATGCAAACTCCAAAGCAGGGAGACCAGCGAAACAGCTTTCAGAAACCCGGGCAGTGGGGATGAAGACCACATAGGTGTGAGAAAAAGGAGTGGACTGACTGGATGTGAGATATAAGGGAGACAGGAAGGGTAGACAACAAGAAGGATGGAGGAAGGAAGTTTGGGGGTGAAACCAAGGGCTCTGTTTTGCTCTGAAGACCTGTGGGAAGTCCAGGTCTGGACACTCAGGAGGGGAGGTGGTTTGGAAACCAGAGGTGGCATTGAGACCAGTGCTATACACCTGGATGTTCTCAACCTGGAGCTGGTGTTTCAGGCAGCAGCACGGAGAGAAAAGGAGTCCAGGTGGAGCTGCAGAGTGAACGGAGAAGGACCAGCCAGGGAGGGAAGCAGGAAGCCAAGTGAAGAAAGCGTTAAGGGAGCCATCGGCTGCCTTAGCTCCTACTCACCAAGCAAGTTACAATGAAGATGGAGAAAGAAAAAAGGCTCATGGGTTTGTTAAGACAGGCTGGTGGCGGCAAGAGCAATTTGTGATGAGACAAGCCAGAGCCAGAGGAGAGGACGGAGAAAGGCAGGGGAGCCAGTGTGAGGAGTTCTGCCACAACCAGAAGCCAATAAGCAGGGGTGGATAAACAGAGTGGCAGTCAGGAGCTGTTACAGGGATAAGGGAGGATCTTTTTTAAAGTCAGGATAAACTACGCAGCACTGCTGCGTGCTGAGAGCCATGACTCGAGAGGGTAAACATGAGGATGCAGGGGAACAGGGAGCCGCAGGGGCCACAGGGGGCGGGTCTGGGATCCAGGGGACAGAAGCAGCCTGGTGAGGAGGGGGCCAGCTGCTGGGGGCAGCAAGAGGACAGGCAGAGGGAGGGGGCTGCCCACGGATGTCCAGCAGGGCTCCACTCTCACAGCCAGAGGCAGGGGCACACACCATCCCAGAGGGTTCCCCAGTCTCCTCTCCGCCTTGCTGTCACTGCCACATCAGACCCTGAGAGACTTGGTGGAAGCAGAGACACGGAAGAGTCTTGCCGCCTGAACCTGGGGACGGCAACCATCTGCCCAAGTCAGTGCTGACTGACAGTGTCTCACCTCTCAGCTGTGAACGTGGACTTGGCGGGCTTCTCTTCCTCGGTATCTTCGCTCAGGCCCTGCAGAAACCAAAGTGCTTTCTGGTCACCTGGAGCTCTCTCAAACCCGCCCCCCGCCCCCCCCAGAAGGCCTGGTACCCAGGCCTGTGAGTTCTTCCAGCAGGCCCATGGCCCAGCCCCACAGGAAGGGAACCCAAGAAAGATGGGCCTACAAACTCAAGGGCCCTCACCTCTGGTATAGAGGTCGAAGGTCCAGAAAACAAACACAGGTAGAACCTGAAATGAGAAAACAAAGAGTGAGGGCTGGGCTCAGAAAGCCTTAAGGGACAAGTGAAATCCTCACCCTACCCCGCCACCAACAGATGCAAACACACCTGAGCCCCAGTGACCCATCCCAGCACTGCTCTGATCACTGGTCTGTGAGGGCCACCCCACACCCTGTCTCCTGCTGCACGGGCGGGCCCTGACCCCCAGTACTCACTTCTTGGCTTTGGCGCTGTTGGGGTAGTCCACCACCACACCGCCAGTGAAGCCGGCCCTGGTGGCCTGGGTGGTGATCAGCTCCAACTGGGGAGAGAACGGCAGGGAGTCAGGCAGGGCAGTGGGCTAACAGCGGCTTCCTGCCCATCCTCTGGGCCCTCATCTGGTCCCAGGACAGACCTCACCTGGGAGAACTGAAGGTCTTCTTTATTGACTATTTCCAACTCCAAGTTCCCGAAAACCACGCAGGAAAAGTGCAGGCTGGAGCTAGCTACGGCAAACACCTCCCCCGGGGATCACAGAACCACCGACTCCCCCCATCATTCTTTCCAGCCCAGGGACCCACCTCCCCACGTGAATCTTGGAAAATGAATGGCCACCAACTGAGAGCCAGACTCATTCATATTACTGGTCAGGGACAGCCCTATACTTGTCCATCGGAGTTGGTACCTCCGATCCCCTCTCTGCTCATGCATTACCCTCCACAGCAGACAACTGTTAACATCCTCTCCCCCACCCCCCTTTATTTCTTCAGTTATGGAAATCAGTAATACCAAAGGGTTTGTCTGTCAAGAGAAGACAAACACCCTATCCCTCACCTGCCTCAGGTACCCCTTCCTCCTTAGGACTTAGGCCATAAAATGCACCAGCCAGGAGGACCACTCTCAGCTCCTCCCTTCCCACCAAGCAGCCTAAGGTGGCTTGTCCTGTCACTCCCCGATAGGAGGACAGGAGAGTGAGAAGCAGAACAGTTTACCTGTTCTGGGCTCCCCCACCTCCATGCACCCCACTAGCCAAGGGGCTTACCTGCTCTGAGTTCTCGGGGTACAACTGGAGGACAGCTCGGCCTCCACGAACCTGCAACAGAAACGTGGCTGTCTCTCAAATAACCCACGGGGCCCAGACCCAGACGCTTCCCCTTTTCTTCTTCATGAAATATTTGTTGAGTTCCCACTGTGTGCAGGGTATACCATTATTGGGGGTGGGAAAGTGCCATGAACAAGAGACAGTGACCAATGTCTGCAGCTGACATTTTAGTGGGCAAGGCAGCTAATTTACAGCAAATTAAGTGTCAAAAAGAAAAATAACTTAGAACAAGGGATAATAAGTGACAGAAACTATCCAGTTTACTTTTGGTTTTCAAGGAAGGCCTCTCTCTAAGGGGTGCTGGAGTAGAGACCTGACTGTAGTATGGAGTTGGCTATTGAAATACCTGAAGGGAGAGCATTTCAGCAGAGGGAAAAGCAAACACCAAGGTCCTCAGAACTTCAGGATTAACCCCAGAGTCTGAGCAGAGGAAAAACTACATAATGCACAAGACTAGTAAGCTATCTGCCAGAACCCACTCTAAAAAAGTCAGGGGCGAGGGGAGGTAACTTAAGGGCACCAAGAAACACCTGGATCTGGAACCTCCCCAGTGGTCTAGTGACTAAGACTCTGTGCTCCCAATGCAGGGGGCGCAGATTCCATCCCTGGTCAGGAAACTATTAATAGATCCCACATGCTGCAACTAAGATCGAAGATCCTGGGTGCTGCAACTGAGACCCAGCACAGCCAAATTTTTGATAAAAGAAAAACACTTGGATCCAAAAAAAAAAACAAAACAGATTTTTAGGACTTAGAATCTCACTCTCATCTAGTCCTAGTGAACAATGGAAATCAATGCCATCATTTCTAAAGATAAGATAAAGCTAATAAAGGCTGTCTCACTAGTAAATAACCACCCTGCTCTCCTCTCTGAGCACTGGTGGTAGGGGACGGAAGGTGGGAGATGGGAGGATGTGAGCTCTGCAAGGTGTGGCCTCGATATGCCATCCCTGTCCTCGATCTGGGGAGTCCAGGCCCCCAAGCCAATGTGGGATTAAAATTCAGCAGCATAGACACAGCAGTTGTGATCAGTCTCAGATTCTGTCATCAGTGTCTCTGCATTTCACCGGTGTGTCGGCACCCCACCCCCTTCTTCTTTTAAGGCTGCCCACTTGGACAGAAGTAGCCGCAATAAGGTCCCGCCATCCTCAGTGCCTCCGCCTCATCACACCACCTGCAGGACGGCGGAGGGCCGGGCAGGAGACCTCGTGACTCACCAGAACAGAGTAGAGGGACGAGAAGAAGCAGTACAGGCGCTTAGCAGGAACGTCAGACTTCTTGTTAGCATTACAGAGCCACTGCACTGCAGAAATGCTGCAAAAGCAAGAGACCGCGTCGGGAAAGGGAGCGACACGCACGGCCCACCCCTGCCTCTTCGCGGCCAATGCCACACTCCTCCATCTCTACATGAAACCCTCCTGGCTCACAACTCTGTTGGCACGTGCAGGTTCACCTCGGGTTGCTATCTCACAACACTGGACCAAACAGGGTCTCCAGAAGGTGAGCGTGAAAGGTTTCCTTGCACCAGTCCAAAGAAACACATCCTCAACCTTGTTTCACACGCATCTCAAGTTTGGCTCAGATCACTCGGCAGGTCAAGGCTCTCCCTGCCACCTATCCCTTCATACCCGTCCTCCATTCAACAGAAATATGCTTCCGGCTTCCACAGAGCCATTCACTCTCCTCCTAAATCATTTCCTTCAACTGTACCTGCTAGGGGTCTCCACAATCCCCATATTTAAAACCTCAAGCAGGGACTTCCCTGGAGGTCCAGTGGTTAAGAATCTGCCTGCCAGTGCAAGGGAACTGGGTTCAATCCCTGTTCCAGGAACTAAGATTCCATACGCCACGTGGCAACTAAGCCTGTGAGTCATAGGTAAATATCCTGCATGCTGCAACTAAGACCCAACACAGCAATAAATATTTATTTTTGTTGTTTTTTTTTTTGCAAATAAATATTTTAAAAAGTAAAACCTCAAGCAACTAATATGCCCTCTTTTCCAGTATTCCCCTCCTCACTGCTGAGCACACACATAAAAAGAACCCCAAGCCCAGTTGGTGTGCCCAACTGCCTCTCCCAGCTTTTACTTCCTTCACCACTCTCCTGGGTCAGCATTTGTTATCACTTCGATTGCTTCAACAACCTAACTTCTCTTGCATCTTCTCTCTTAATATTCCTGCAACACAGACCAAGTCTCATCACTCACCAGCGCCCCATCAACAACTACTGAATAAAAACCCAACTTCTTAGGGTGGAGTAAAAAGCTTTCTAGGAACCAAACCCACACGATCTCAGTTTCCAGGGAATTTCTCATTCATCACTACATCAATGAGATGCCTTTTTCCCACCCACCTCTATGTCTGTGCTTACACTGCTCCTTTACTCTGAAACCGTCTCCTTTGGCTCTCCAAATCCCTTCCAGCTTTCAAGGCCCAGCCCCAGCTCCTCCTGCTCAAAGTTTTCCTGTGCTCTTATTTCTCTTCATAACTGTGGTGGGTCCCCTGACTCCCTAGTGCACACCTCACCCTGAGGCTCATGTTTAGTAACTTGGTTCACATCTTTTATTTTTTGGCCACACCGCACATCATGTGGGATCTTAGTTCCCCGACCATGGAGCAAACCTACAACCCCTGCAGTGGAAATGCACAGTCTAAACCACCGGACTACCAGGGAAATCCCCCAGGGTCCACATCTTATAGCACCAAAAAAACCATGGAGAGTCTTAACAGTGACTTTTATTTCCATGAACTCTAAAGCACATCGGACAATTTCTTACATGTAACAAATGAGACAAAAATGCTGGGCAAACCACCTTCTCCTTTTTAAAAACAAACTAAAAACGACTGCTTACTACCGAAACACACAAGACCATATTGCTGGTCTTTGACTCTCTGCAGCTTAGAACATCTCACCTGATCATTACTAAAACACAGCTGCTATCTTTAAAACGTTTTTTTCTCCTTCAATCTTGTTTCCACATATATGTTCATCACTTACCCTAAAAAAACACTTAAATGCAGATTTGTACTCCTCATCCAGATTCTTACTGTGTATCCCTACAGCTCAATCTATTATCATAGGAGGCCTTTGCCCTCCCAGATAATGATTCAACTTTGACATCCTCTCCCAACCCTTACTTCCACCCCAGCAATAAAACACCAAACCTAATACTCAACAGAGCTTACCACAGAAGACCAAAAACTTCGTATTTCTAACAGTAATTAGAACAAGGCCCCTAAATACCTCTTTTTTGTATGCAAAACTACTCTTATGGTTAATTTGTCCTGCCAGCTTCAGGCACCAGGGTATACAAATTTCGCTGTTTTTTGTGTGTGGCAGGGTGGGGGCTGTTGAGCCTCTGGGTGCTATCTTGTGGGTCCCAGCAGCCATCTTGTGGGTCCAATGTTCTAAAATATGTTATCGAAGTACTATGTACACATTCAAAGCCTGACCCTGACTCCTCAGAGAAGACTCCTAAGCCACTGAAAAAATTGGAGCCGTGAGGGCCACTCTCCACTATAAAACTCCTTGAAAAGAAGTCAACAAAATGGCTGCTGGGGCCCACAAGATGGCTGCTGAGACCAACAAGATGGCTCCCAGAGGTTTAGAAGCCCCCACCTTGTCACACATACAAAGCAGAGAAAAGTAGACACCATGGTACCCAAACCTGGCAGGACAAGTTAAGCATAGGAGTAGTTTTGTAACACAAAAAAGACGTATTTGGGGGGCCTTGCTCCGATCTAACAGACCTAAAAATCCTGGGGAATGTGTATATTTATGTATTCTGTACAACTCTGCTTTGGGAAGCACTGACCTGAAGGACTAAAAGCAGGAAATGGAGGCCCTTACCTGATACAAGCATCAAAGGTGCCTGGTTTGAAGGGTATGCCCTGACCCATGTCCCCCAGAATCACATCTCCCTGCGTGTCTCGGTCCAAAGCCTCATCTACATTGGAAAAGAGTGGGTGAGGAATCAGGACAATCTGCATCACCACTCCAAACTCATGGAGGGGCGTCCACCCCAGTGCTGAACAGGGCATACTTACCCAGCATGGCAGGGCTGATGTCAATGCCCACCCAGTAGTGCCCCTCGTCTGAGAGGTAATCACCACTCAGCCCAGTGCCGCAGCTGGAAGACAATCAAAGAGACTCAACAGTGTGAGGAGCAGAGACATCCCCTCACCTAGACTGTCTGAACTGGGCCCCAGGAACTCACCCAATATCCAACACATAACAGGGCTTATCCTCAGGCACACAAAGGAGCTCCACCGCCCGCTCAGCCATCTTGGTTTGGACATCAATCATCCTCGAGCTAAAAAGCCAGAAACACAAGAAAGTGGTAAAGGGGTTCTGGGCTAAAACCTCACCCAGACCAAGAAAAGTCAAAGGAAACAATCATCCTGAGGTACTCTTTTCCAGCCAAGAAACTGGACTATGACTATTTAAAAGTGACCACCAAAGACCATGTAATACATGTTACTCTGCTGTGACACAGATTAAACTGTACCAGCTGCAGAGCTACTATGAAGGGAACAAATCATTTACCTCATAACCCATCATTGGGTATTTTCAACTCTACCAAACTCTGACATTCTCTCACTTACAAACATGTTTTCTAGAAGAATTAACCGCTGTAGCTACTCTCATGTAGAATGGTCAACAATGCACAATAAAAATTGTAACAGTGCTCTCCATGAGAAATATAACACAAGCCACTCGGGACATTCTTGAGGACCCATTTAAAAAGAAACTAAATACATAAAGTTAACTGTAGTAATCCTTAACCTAACCCAATATACTCAATATTATACTTTATTTAACCCAGTATGCTCAAAACATCATTTTTGCTGACCCTAGTACTCTAATCAGAACAAAAAAGACAAAACAGACTATTAGTATCCGCAGAACTTTTTTTACAGAATACTGTTTAGGGAAAGAATAGGTTTGGAAGTACTTGCCCTGGCTCTCACCTGTTAACTAGCTTCATTAATTACACATACAACTACCCTCTCTTAAATTCAGATACTCTACCAACAGCAGTCCCGAGACTTACTGAGATACTGTAAACTGGGACATACAGTAAACATTCTACGGATATTATTTCTCGTCGCCCCCCCCCCCCAAACAGCACTGATGGTTTACACACAACCACTGCGTCCTATCTAATTCTTCGCATGTTTAAGATAAGCTGTCACCTTAAATCAAGGAGGTATAATCACTCCCATTCTGATACTAAGATTACCGAGACCCAGAGATCTGGAGCTTTACTCAAGAGTTCACTTTGACGGTGTCAACAATGGATTAACTCAAGTCTCTTCCTTCCGCCACCCCCAAATTCTGCGTGCGTTCCAAGCAACCTCCGCGTTCAGGGCAACTTGCCGGTTCCCGATCCCCGACACCCTGCAACAAACATCCAGGCTTCCCTTACTTGCGCACGTATTTCCGGGCTTCATTCTTGTCGTAATACTGCAAGAACGAGAACAAAAATGGGGGAAGTGTGGTAAGATATCAAGACGCGGACGCCCTAATAGAAAACAGAAAGGGGTGGTCACGGCCCTCACCACCTCCGGAGGCCCGCGGAGCTCAGGTCTCCGACCGCGAAAAGCCATCACCACGCCTCAGCAGCAGAACTCGTGCGAGTGACTCCGGAGCCCGGTTTTTATGTCATCAGCCGGGCGCCCGCCCCGTAATACGCATGCTCCACCCCCTCTCCCCGCCTTCTCTTTTACTCGATTGGCTACAGGGCCGACCGGCTGCGAAAAACGCACGTCTCCCATTGGCCAGTTCATCTTGCACCGCCCGCCAGATTCACTCAAGATGGCAGCCCGGCGCGACCTAAGGTGGTCGCGACTGTTACTGTGGAGATTGTGGCAGCCCCGGGGGGTTCCACAAAACCCGAGATCGGGCCTGGGCCCAGAAGTGAGGACTTACACCCGGAGCGACGGCCCGTACTCGCGCACGGCGCTCTATGATCTGCTCGGCGTTTCTCCCACGGCCACGCAGGCGCAAATCAAGGCGGCTTACTACCGGCAGAGCTTCCTCTACCATCCGGACCGCAATTCGGGGAGCGCTGAGGCTGCCGAGCGCTTCACGCGCATCTCCCAGGCTTACGTGGTGCTGGGCAGTACCACCTTGCGTCGCAAGTATGACCGCGGCCTGCTGAGCGACGAGGACCTGCGCGGTCCGGGCGTCCGGCCTTCCAAGACGCCCGCTGCCGACCCCGAGAAGCCCCGTACCCCTCCGCCCGGCCCTCGGGCCCACGGCCGCGGTCCGGCCTCGCCGGGAGCCAAGCGCACCATGTTCGACTTTGACGCCTTCTACCAGGCGCACTACGGTGAGCAGCTGGAGCGCGAACGGCGCCTGAGGGCGCGCCGGGAGGCCTTCCGCAAGATGCAGGAGGACCGGGCCAAGAAGGGCTTACGCTGGGACGAGACCCGAGACTTGGCTTTCGTTCTCGTTCTGCTCACCGTTTTCCTCATCGTGAGCTCTCGTATTTAATCACAGAGTGGAGGGCAGGGGAGCAGCCCCCAGCCAACACCCTCCCGCCCCCCTCCCCCAGGAAAATGGCCTTGCGTGTCATCTTGAACCCCTTGCCTCCCATTGTCTACCTCTGCTGGGGCCCGAAGGAACTGCTCTTCCCCTTCTGTTCCACACGTGGCCAGCTTAGGCATTGACCTGCGCATCCCTAGCCCCACCCCGCTCCAGAAAAGGAGGTTTTTTTGATGCTCAGGAAAACAGGTCCCTCATGAAGAGTCCTGAAAGCCCTAGAGTGAGGGGTTTTCTGGAGGCCCTGGGGTGCCTGCTTCCAGATGTTAACTTCCGGAACACTTGCTCTGGGTTTCTTGTAAAGCTCCAGGCGAGACTCGTCTGCCCCTGCCCCATGTGTGTAGCGTGGGGCTCCTGTGTAACCTTGAAACGTGCAATGTGACCAGTTGTGACTGCCAAAACAAACAAATCTGGGGTCTTAGGAAACTTGCCTTTTTGTGAGTTCCCCAAGCCACAGGTGAGACCCGATGTAGGGTAAAGATGTGATCCGTGGGAACTTGGCCATTCTTGGGTAGTCAGATCCTACTCCGCCTTCTGTTGGTGGCCTCTGGGAGAGGGAAAGAAAGCCAGGTCGTGAGCCTTCCTGTGCCCGTACTTATCGAATATATATGATCTTGTAGAAATTCATCTGTGGGCATGATGGCAGGGGAGCAAATTGTTTGCTCTTTTGAGATCTGTCATACTTGATTATCCATGTTCTAGTAGGCTCAGTGATTAAAATATTGATGTCGGTAGAGCCAGATTTATCCTTGGGACAGTGTGCCTGGCGTCTGGTCATCCCTTGACCAGCCAGCCTCATTGCTAACTGTGCAGCTCCTCCCTAGAAAGAGAGCAACAAAAGCAGAGGTAAGAGTCGCCTGAGAGTGGCCCAGCCTCCCATTCTGCTGGTAATGCTTATCGCAGGCCCCACAAGCCAAGTCCTTGAAACGTGGCTACTTGAGGCTGAGGGAACTGGGGGAGTTTGAGTAAACAAGATTATTGAGGGAGAGGAGGGACATGTAGAAATGCACTTCCTTATTCAGAGCTGACTGACTGAGGCCTTTTTTTCTTTTTGGCTGCACAGCTCAGGCATGCGGGATCTTAGTTCCCCAACCAGGGATCGAACCTATGCCCCCATCTCAGCCACTGGATCCCCAGAGAAGTCCCTCCCCCCACCTTTTTTTCCCCTCCTCTGTTCCTAGCTGGTGCTAAACAAATGGGTGATCACTTGCTAGAGCTGTTGTAATCCTGCCCTCTTAACCCTGAATCTCTGCACACAGGGTGTGGATTAGCTGTGAAATGGTAGGAACTCAAGTGTGTATGCACTGTTGAGTGGAAAGCTATGGGATAGGAAAATCTGTGCAGGAGACCTACTACAAGAGTCAGAACCTAAGTCTAGCTTCTAAACAAGGCCAGAGGTGCTTTGCTATATATTAACACTAATTCCTGCACTCAGTCTTTTGTTCGCAATTCTTGTATAAGTTGGGGATAAACCCATAGCTGGTTCAACTTGGTCTTTTCTCTAGCTTTGGAGTTTGGGGACAAGTTCTTTGGCATGGCTTTGCAGTGACCCATGTAATTCAGTGGTAAGGCTTTATGCTCTTTCTGGTTCAGACCTGCTGGGCTCAGCAAGCCTTGGTTTGAAGGGAGGGGCATGTGTACTTTTTAAAAGAACATTTAATGTTATTATGTTTCATATTTGGAAAACAAGGTAGGGAAAGTCTGTTCTTCTCAAAGCACAAACAACAGGAAGTGAAGCTTAGTGAAAGGTACAGAGACTGGCAATTCTCAACCAGAGTTGGGACAGAACAGTCTGTGAGGCAAGATTTCATCCAAATTTTGATCAAATGGGGTTGGGGTTCTTTGGGGTTTTGTTGTAAAAGCATTAATGGTCTGTGATGTCCAAGGCCTTTCTCATTGACTCTGACATATACCTCTCAAGTTTGTTTTCTGTGGGTGAAGATCACAGACGAAAATATTCCCTAGGGGCCCCAGAACATGTAGATGGATAGAAAATTCCAGAAGGTTTGGGGTGATGGGTCCAGACTCTGTGAAACCTCTGGAACATTCCATGCAACTCCAAACAGGGCAGTCAATAAAATTTATTAACCATCCAACTCTGAGCCTCTTCTTAGGCCTAGAACTAGCCCCCCCCCCCCCCCCCATTCTCTCTAGTGCCAGCTTGCCTGTTGGGGTTTTTTAGGCCAGAGCTGAACTCAGACACCACTCCCTACTATCCCTGAAACGGTCTGGGCTCATCATGGGCGAGGAGGTGTGTGGGAGGGTTTCTGAAGGACCCTCCCGGTGCTTGTTCCTTTACACCATTTCTCTTCCCCCGCCCCCACCCTGCGTCTGTCCATTCTCAGCTTCTTATCTGCCCTCGGGAGGAGAGGCTGAACCAGGCCGTGGACATTAGCCCCTGTCTTTCAGGGGCTGCTCCTGTGTTCCTGAGACATGGTCAACTTTAGTCCCTTTTCTCCTTTTGGTCACAAACTAAAAAGTAGAAGTTTGAACTGAGGAAGAGAGACTGGGACAAGAGGGGTCCAGCTTGCTTCAGGCTGCGCTCATTGGGGTGGGCAAGGGGTGTCGTTCAGTACCAGGCCCAGTGAGATGCACGCAGAGATCCTAAATGGAGAGACTGAACGAGAAGACCAGAATCAAAGGTGTGCGTGTCTAGGCAATTGTGATATTGCCTTTGGGCTTAATCAGGACTTTATTCCTCCTGAGCCAAACTTTTCCCCTCCGTTGTCCTGTGAAAAGATCCTTTACACATCCCAGTGCTAAAGGAGTAAGATTTCTTGCTTCCCTCTGAAGTTCTGGCATTTCTTTCTCTGGGGGCACCTTGCCTTCTGTAATGGTCCCAGCATGAGCCAAGATGAAGAATAGCCTACCTTAGGCCAGCGAGTTGTCCGTTGGTCATCACTGACCCTGTATATATCTCCATCCCTTATAGCCACAGCCCGAAGCTGAGACACCAAGGGTGGAGCCCAAGTGAGTGGCCACCACACCCACTTTGGGGAAAATGGCGAGGAGGAGGGGTCTTGTCTCGGGCCTTTGGGCGTCCTGGAAAGTCATCAGATCCCGTGAAGAGAGGCTGAGAGAAGGGAAGCCGGTAAGTGGCAGGGTTACTTCAGTCCCCTCTTGGAGTCCAATGTTCTCTTGTAGCCTTTGCCCCGTCGGCTCCTCCGCCCTGTGATGGATGTGGTCACCTTATCACCTGCCTCTGAGCGGGACTGTGGAATGCCCGCCTCATCTGCCTTCAGTGGCCTGGCTCTCAGCCAGCCTTGGAGCCTTGGCGGCCATGGGGTTTGTGCAAAGCAGCTGAGGGTCCCTTTGTTAGTTTTAGGATGATAGCAATACCTGAGTCTGGATGTCATGCACTTGTGTATGCCGGGGGTGCTCAGCGTGCTTATCCCCCAGAAGCACCCCTTCACCATCGGTCGTAAGATTATAGTATCACGATGGATCCAGCCATCTCACCAGTGTCTCTTAAGGCTGTCTCAACTTGGGGCCCGGTCGCTAGTCTTGAGAGAGGTCAGCCCTCCCATTGTGCCTTTGTCCCTTCAGCGTTCACACTCTTGGTCCTGGGAGGGGCTGCCACTAGACCAAAGAAGGCCTGTTTCAGGAGAACCAAGAACTGACCCAGATTTGTGTTTCACAGGCCACAGCCAACCTGCACATAGCGTTTGGTTGTGGCTGGCACGGTGTCTTAACTTTAGCCAACTTTAAGAACTTGGGAGACTTTGCATAAAAACCTAGATTTCTAACTTCGCTCCAAAAAATGAGAAAATGCCACCATTAAGCTTCCTCCCATACCTGCATGACGGCCTGGGAAAAGCTGTCATGTCTGCCTTGTAGATAAGTCCTTCCTCCCCAGGCTGCTGCACTCTGACCAGCAAAGGGGATGTGTCAGAAGCCATAATGCACACACTTGCACCATTTCGCTCCTAGTAAAGAAATCTCTCTGTATTCCATGTCTATAAAGAGGGAAAACAGACAGAAGGGGGTCTCGTATTTCCAGGAAAATAGTGGAGGTGTACTTTGTGGAAATGGAGCTGTTTGGCACTGTGACCTTCCTGGCCCCTCCAGGCGTTTGAGGTCGCAGATCCCTAGATAACCTCCTGTGTTCTAAGATCTCACACTTTGACTGGGAGGCAGAGTGTAAATCTTATTTTCTGTGGAACAAGAAGAATCTCTTGAGAGGCCTATCACAGGGTCAAGGTCCCAGACAAAGCCAGAGGTCCCTTGGTACAATAATGCCATTCCCGCACTTGATCTTTCATGTAAAATCCTTGTATAAATTGGGATAAACCCTCAGCTAGTCCAACTTGGTCTCTCTGAAACCACTGGATTCTCTCTAGCCTTGGAGGTCAGGGCAGTTTCTTAGCCATGGCTTTGCAGTGACCACACAATTCAGGGGTAAAGATTTGAGCTCACTGTGGGTCAGGCCTGATTAGCTCAGTGAGCCTTGATTCACACACGCACAGACGTGAAGTTACATGCAGTGTTTCATACTTGGAAGACAAAGTAGGAGGCTTAAGAAAGGACACAGAAGCTAGTGATTTCCAAGCAAGGAGATGCACATAACAGACTTCTGAGGGACAGGAACATATTGTTTATAAAAAAGGGGTGGGAGTTTTGTTACTGGGGCGATTTGGGGGTTTTGGTTTGTAAATGCACCGGTGGTCTGTAATAGAGCTTTTGTCATGGGCCTCTTGATGTAGCCCTTCAAGTTTATTCTCTCTCACAGAGGATTACAGCCAAGAACATTCCCTGGTACCCCAGAACCTAGAAAGTTCTGGAAGTGATCTGGCAGGAGAGCCCAGACTGGAACTTTCCAGAACATTCCATTTTCCTTCAAGCAGAGAGGCTAATAAAGCTTATTAACCATCCAACTCTAAGCTTTTCCCGTGGCCCAGAACTAGGTCCACTCCACTCTGGCAGCATCTGTACCCACCTCCCTCAGGTCTTTGGTCTTTTTCTTGCTGGGGCTGAATCCTGAGGGGCGTCACTCCCTGTGCTCTCTGAAACTGAGCTCTTTGGGGAAGGGGAGGGGTGTGGAAGGCCTTTTGAAGGCCCCCCACCTGGTTCCCATGGTAACACTCTTCTCCCTTTCTAGTCCCACCCTTGCCAGGTCATTCCTCTTACCTGCCCTGGGGAGGGGAGGCTGAACCCGACTGTGGACTTGAGCCTCTGCCCAGCTCACAATAGTGGAGGGAGGCTCAGGCATCCCCATCCTTAGCTCTTCTTCCTGTGGTTACAAACCTGGAAAAACCACCCTGGAAGCACTGGCCAGGATCGGGAGGGCAGGGTGAGAGGGGTTCAGCCTGCCCCAGGCCGTGCTGAGAATGCAGACGTTCTTCCAAGGCTGCTCGGTCTTCTGTCTGTTGTCTGAGGGAGGAACTAGGTGTCCTCTTGGCACCCCTCACCGCCAGCAGCTCAAGTACTAGCAGGGAGGAGCAGGAGAACCGAGGCCACCATGGGACGGAGCATCTCCAGTGGGCACTGGCAGGGCTTTGCCCTGCTGGGAGGGATCTGACTGGACTTGAGGGGCTGTCAGAAGCTCAATGGGCCAGTCCGTCTAACTATTGCCTACATTTCTAAAGATCCCATCAGAGGAATTCCCTGGCAGTCCAGTGGTTAGGACTGTACACTTCCATTGCTGGGCACCTGGTTTCAATCCATGGTCATGGACTGAGATTCCCCGAGCTGCACCGTGTAACCAAAAAAAAAATAAACCCCAAAACAAAGTTATTAAAACACAAGATCCCATCAGGCAGTCAGTCAGGTGCTCCTCAGACAGCTTGAGGAATGGGGACCACTGCCTCTAGTAGCAGCCGTGATTCTAGAGCCTCATTCTAGCCTCGAAATCTGACTCCCTGTGGTTTCCACCCACTGGTCCTGACTCTGACCTCTGGCTCTATGTGAAGCAGCCCTTCAGTCTCAAAGGCTAGCCATCACCTCCCTGTATGTCAGATGGATCCCTCCGCTGTTCTGCAGGGGACTCGGTCCCAGTCCTTTTTTCTCGTTATCGTTACTCCAAAGGTGGGCTTCCCTCGTGGCTCCGACAGTAAAGAATCTGTCTGTGCGGCAGGAGACCTGGGTTCAGTCCCTAGGTTGGGAAGGTTCCCTGAGGGACGGCATGGCAACCCACTGCAGTATTCTTGCCTGGAGAATGCCATGGACAGAGATACCTCTTGGGCTGCAGTCCACGGGATTGCAAAGACCAGACACAGCTGGGCGACTGACACCCTCCCTTTATCAGAGGTGCCGCTGCTGTGGGATTCCCTTAGAGTTTAAAACTTCAGCAAGAAGCAGAGCCAACCCAGCACTTGCCTCGGTCCGGACGGCTACTTCCCTACTAACATGGACCAAGGTCACAGTAGCTTCCACAGCACTCGGACTTCTCTCACTGCGAGGACCTTCCTGCCAGACTTAATCTCATCAAACTCGACCTCAGCTGATCCAAGACATGTTCCTGCTCTCCCATCTGCTTGTCCCACCACAGCCAAGCTGGAGACAGGTAGCTTCAGCCTTATAGAAGCCTCTCCATCACTCGGTGGGGGTGGGCATTTGACAGCCCAGGTGCCATCCTGATTGGGCCTACAGGGCACCCAGGAAAAGAGAGACCGGTAAGGCCCTTAGAGAACTGTGACGGGGCAGAGTGTGCTTCTGTCCAGAAGAGCTGGGAAGTGAAGAGTTAGAAAAGACTCTCTGGGGTTGGTAACCAGAGAAGGTTTCATGAAAGAGGCAGAAGCAGTGCTGGACCCAAAGGACAGCTGGGCTTTGGATGGGCAGAGAGGAAGGGAGGGCCTCTCACGAGTAGGCAGCTCAGGAGCTGAGATGAGGCTGCAGCAGCTGAGAGGCCGGGTGAGGGGTGAGAGAGGAGTCGGGCAGCATTGTCATCCTCATCATCACATTTATTGACGGCCCCTGGGAGGCGGGGCTGGGGACAGAACATACAAAGACAAGGACCTGCCCTCAAAAAGCTTCCATTCTAAGGAGACGGGACAGAAAAATACAGAATGGTCTTTCCAGGGGATGGCCCACTCTCACCCCTGCAGGTCAGAAGCCCCTGGCCTACCTCGCCCCAGGGTCTGGAGCCTGAGCGGGGCAGGTAGTAGCAGCCCCATGGCCATGGTGTCCCTGCCCCCACCTCTGGGGCCTGACCCCCCGGCTCCTAGGTGGTGGACCCCAGCACTGGGGGAAAGGTAGGCTGAGGACATGATGGAAAACACTCCTGTCAGCCGTGGCATTGTGCGAGCCCAGTGGAGGGGCAGGGGCGGTAGGGCCCCCTAGGCAGGGCCCCTTGAGGGAAGCGGGCAACTTCCCAGGCCCCCATGAGTCAAGTTCTTGCACTGGGGCTGGCCCATCACCCGGGAGGCCCCAGCCGGGGAGAAAAAAAAAGGCAGAGATTCCTCAGCGCCAGAGGCATCAGACCCTGCCCACCCCACCCCCAGCCCTCTCTCTGGGCATCTCCCAGTGGACCCTCCTCCCCAGCTCAGCCTCCAGGGCCAGGGCCTGCCTAGGGCCAGGGGGAGGGGCCTGCCCCTCCCCCCACCCAGGCAGTGGGGGAGGAGGAGGAGCCACGCATCAAGTTTGTCTGGGCCCCCCATGGGGGGGCCATACCCTGGATCCTACCGGTGGGGGGGCTCTGGCTGCGAGGGCCGAGGGCTCAGCAGAGGGGCTGGGCCCAGGGGGCACCCGGGGGAGCCCTTCAGTGGGGGCACTGGGCGGGAGTCCAAGGGGGGCAAGCTCCGGGGCACTGCCGGCGGCCCCCGGGCAGCCCCAGTGGGCAGGACTGCAGCAGCGGGGAAGGACTTGGGGGGCTCTGTGGCAGCCGTGGGGGCCGGCTGCCCCGACCGCTCCCGGCGCCGCAGCAGCTCCTGCAGCTTCTCCGCCTGGGTCCGCCTCAGGTGGGCCAGGGCCCGGCCTCGCTGGAAGGCGGGCAGGAAGGCCTCCAGGCTCTGCTCCCCCAGCAGCAGCTGCTCCATCTGCTCCTGGGACAGGGCGGAAGGGACAGTTTAGGAGGACCACGACCGAAGGCTCAGGGCTGGTCCTCTCAGCCCCATCCTGAATGCCTCTCGATCACCACCCCCGCCCCAGTCGGGGATGGGGCACTGAGTTCTAGCCTCGCCTGCCCCTCGCTGAGTGACTGTGGACCAAGTCCTCTCAAGCCTTGATTTCCTCACGATCACCAGACCTGCTGGGGCAGGGATGAGGGGGTCCAGAGATGAGGACACACCTGAAGTGCACAGGTGTCCATCTCCTCCAGGCCAGGGCCCTCTGCCTCCACCCCTCCACACGCTGAGCACAGTGCTCCCACCCACCATGCTGGGACGACTGCCCCAGCTCCTCTGTGGCCCCAGCCTAAGCTGCCTGGAGACAGTCACAGGAAGCCGGGGGAAAGTCACAGGTGGGGACGGTGGGCCTGTGTCCAGTGCGGACAGCAATTCAGCGGGCCCTCCTGGGGCCCAGGCACTCAGGGCAGGCTTCCTGGAAGAGGGGCCCTAACGCCTGCAATGTAAGAATCAAGGGGAGGGGACGATGATAGGTTGAGCTCCCCCTCGGAGTCCCCAGGCCCAGCCACCCCCTCCTCTCACCTCAGCCTCCTGCTCAGCTTCTTCCAGCTCAGCCTGCAGCCAGCCCAGCGCGCAGTGGGGGCTCCAGCGGTGCATGCTCTCCTCTGAGGGCCGCAGAGGGACGCAGTGAATAGCCCCTGCCCTCAGGGCCTGTCACCCTGGACAGACAGGCCGGAGCCCCGGGGCCCGCTGCTGACTCTCTCCCTGACCGTCTGTATGACTCTACGCTTTCCCTCCCCTCTCTGGAGCCTCAGTTTCCTCACCTGCACAACACCCCGTGGCATCAGTTTGTGTGCCCACACCCTCCCATCCTAGTGCAAAAGGGGAAGCAGGGGCTCTGTCTCCCAGAGCACCCCAGGCCCTTGGGCAACGGGTCCCCTCTTCTCCCAGGGCCCCATTCTGGCCTCTCCAACCCAGCTCTACTCACCAACTGCTCACTTTCCCAACTTGGGAATTGCCCAGGAGTAGCACCCCTGCAAACTTGCCCGAAGAAGAGATGCGCCCAAGTTCCCCAGCCTTCAGAGCCAGGCACTGAAGCCCCCCCCCCCCCCGCTCCCCGGGCAGTTCTCCTGGCCGTCCCTCACCCAGGCGCTGCAGCTTGTCTGCACAGCTCTCGGCCACCTCCCGGAGCTCCTGGTACTTGATGGCCAGGGCAGTGCGGCCCATCTCCAGGCGGGGACGCAGCGCCAGATTCTCCTTGGCTAGCGCGTAGTTAGAAGCCAGGCATGCCTCGCGCTCCAGCTGCAGGCCTTGGAACTGCCGGCGGGGAAGAGCCCAGAGGCCCATTCAGGGACTCTCCCCACGGCCGCCGGCCGCCACCCCCACCCAGGCGGCAGTGCCCCCGGGCCAAGCCGAAGGCGTCCAAACCTCAGGATGGCGAGCCAACAGGTGGAGGAGCTGGGAGAGCCCAGACCCCACTTTGCCTCGGTTTCCTAGTCCACAAAGTGAGCTAAAAACGGCTCCCTTATAGGGTTGTTGGGAGACTGAAGTGAGGAAAACTATGAAGGTCTCTACAAATGTTAGTTAATTTTTAATTTTTCAATTAATATGTCTGCTCAGGTCCCCAAGGAGCCCCCCTCCCTCCTCTGTCCCATTTTCCATGCATGGGCAGCTTCCCCCTCATCCCAGGCCTTTGTCTGCTTCCTCTTCAGGTGTTTGTGCTGAAAACACTCCCCATCCCCTGCTCCGACTCTCCAGAGTGAGGTGTTCACCCTGTCCCTGTCTGGCACCCCCCCTCACACACACACACACCCCTCGCACCCCTCCTCTGCCCTCCAGTGGAATCCCCACACCCCAAGGAATACACACCCCCTTTTCCTCCCCGATCCCCTAGCACCTGCTCCCAGCTCTCCTTCTCTTGCGGATAGCAGACCCCTTTCTTTCCTGGCCCTGGAGAAGGCTTTTTCCTTCTGTTACTAGGCGGGCCAAGCCTCCCCTCCCTGCCCCTGGAGAACGCACTACCCTCCATCTGTCCCCTATAGGATGCACATGGCCCTCCCGCCTGCCTCCCTCCAATGTACACTTTCCCTTTCCGCCCCCCACAGACAACCAGCCCGGGCCTATCTCCTGTGAAATATACAACTTTCTCTCATGGTGGCCTATGGAACACACACCTCAGCTTTCAGTACCCCTCCCCAACGGAAAACACAAAGCCCCCTCTTGCACCCCCAGCATACGGACACCCTCCCAACGGTCCCCCCAGGTGTCAAACAGGCCCCTAGTTCTCCCTGTGGAAGGCGCCTCCCCTTTCTGGCCCTACAGAACGTGGGTGTGCGAGCCAGGGCCCCCCACAACACAGCCGCCCCCCGGAACACACCTCCCTGGAGCATCCGCCGTAGGACACGCCTCGCGGCCATCCCGGGGGTGCACGGGCGCCTCCCTGGGTCTCCGGCGCGCCCCACCCGCCCCAGGCCACCTCCGGGCGCCCCCTCCCCCGGGGGCGGCTCCACCGGGCCCACTCGTACGTGCCAGGCTCCGCCGGCCCCGCGACCCGGCCAGCGCGGCCCTTCGGTCGGTCGGCAGGTCCGACAGGCCGCGGCCCGTCCCCCGCGCCCCCCGCCCGCGCCCCCCATGCTACCTTCCTGCTGAGCCGCACGATCCGGTCCAGCTTGGGCTCATCCTGAAGCAGGTCCCGGAGCTGCCCGGTGCTGAGGATCCCAAAGCGCCCCGGGCTGCCGGGCTCCGGCCCCGCCCGCGCCGCCCGGGCCCGGTACATGCCGCCCGCCCGCGCCCCCAGCTCGGCTGCTGGCTCGGCCCGCTCGGCCCGCTCCGCCCCGGCTCCGCTCCGGCTCCGGCTCCGGGATCCGGCTCGGGCTCGGTCTCCGGCGGCGCGCGGCGCTCCGCCGCCAGAGGGCGCCCCGCCCGCTCTTAAAGGGGCCGCGGCGTGGAGGCTGGGGGTGGGGCGCGGAGGGGGCGGGCCGCACCCCTTCCCACCCCGGTGGCGCCGCGCCTCCCACACCCGCGGATCGCCTGGCAACCCATCATCCTTCCGCCGTCTGGATCTCTAGGGCCGCCTCTCTCCGCTCCCCTTCTCTCGGCCTTCAGTCACCACGCCCCCAGGCACGGACTCTCCCATCCCAGGCGTTTACAGGTTGCAAGGCTGTTTCACATTTACCCCTTGAATTCGCACAATTTTCTGAATTTGTCCAGGCTCCAGGAGCCCCTGTGCTCCTGATAACTTGGCTAAGTCATTCACCACCCCCAGCCTCAGTTTTCCCTTCTACAAAATGGGGTAATGATACACTAAGTGAGGATAAGAGGCAGTGAATGTTGAGTCCCTTGTTGTTTTAGTCGCTAAGTCCTGTCGGACTTTTTGGCGAAGCCATAGACTGTAACCCGCCAGGCTCTTCAGTCCATGGGATTTCTCAGGCAAGAATACTGGAGTGGGTTGCCATTTCCTTCTCCAAGGGATCTTCCCAAGCCAGGGATCAAACCCTCGCCTCCTGCTTTGGCAGGTGGATTCCTTACCACTGAGCCACCAGGAAAGCCCGTAGAGTCTCTTACCTGTAGTTAAATGACTACCTGATATGAATTATTGTTATTTCAGAGATGAGGATACAGATTCTCAGAGATCGTGTCACCTGCCCAAAATCACGTTCCAGGTAAAGGACAGACAATCTCAGTTCTTCCTGTATAGGCAGGTCTTCAATCCAGCCGGAGGACAGATGGCATGCTGGAGATGTCTGAGAAAGAGACAGAACTGATGGAATGGGGCGGGACAAGCTTGCTGATGCACTGTGAAGGCAACGCTTTGTCCACATTTTTCAAAACATTTATTTTTATTTATTTATTTGACTGTGTTGGGTCTTACTTGCCACATGTGGGATCTTTTTTTGTTGTGGCATGTGGAAGCTAGTTCCTTAACCAGGGATTGAGCCTGGACCACCTGCATTGGGAGTGCAGTCTTAGCCACTGGACCACCAGGGGAGTCCCCTTCTCCCACATTTTTATGATAACTGAAATTTGGTTTTCCTTTTTCAGACTTAGTTGGAACATCGCCTCCTCCAGGAAACCCTCTTTACCTCCCCAGGCCACGTTGTGTGCCTGCTGTCCCTCCATCAGGGTCCTGGGTATTATCAAGAGCCCTTCCACATTTCCCAGCTTCCTGGTTATGAGCTCCTTGGTTCTGCTGTGCATCCTCCAGACCCACTATTTCCACCGTTCTTCCAGGGGTCTCCTAGACATTCCCTCCTGTCTGGCCCACCTTTGGCCCCTCCTCCAGGCTTTTTTCACCTTGGTGAGATCTGATGGGAGCTCTTCCCCCAGCTTGTCCCTCTTCGTCACCAACCCCTGTTTGTTGTATACCCGCCCCAATACCCTTCCTTCCCCCTCATCTCAGGAAGAGAAACCTCCCCTCATTCCAAAGCCAATTAAGTACCCTTGCTATGGGTCTCACCTTCACCTGCCTCCTCTGAGAGGCTTCCCCCACTGTGGTTAGTTATGTCTCTCTCTTTTAAAAAAAAAATATTTATTTACTTATTTAGTTGGCTGCATCAGGTCTTAGTTGGAATGGGTGGAATCTTTGTTGCTACAGCACAGTCTTTCATTGCAGTGCACAGACTCTAGTTGTTGCATGAAGGCTCAGTACTTGGGGCACGCTGAGTTGCTCCAAGGTATGTGGAATCTTAGCTCCTGGACCTGGGATCCGACCTGTGTCCCCTGCATAGCAAGACGGATTCTTTTTTTAATTAATATGTTTACAAAATATTTATTAAGCTCTGCTGGTCTTAGATGTGGCATACACGATATACAATCTTTCAGTTGCGGTATTTGAACTCTTAGTTGTGGCATGCGGGACCTAGTTCCCTGACCAGGGATTGAACCCCGGGCCCCCTGCATTGGGAGTGTGAAGTCTAAGCCACTGGATCACCAGGAAGTTCATATGTCTCTTTCTTCTTCTGTCTCTTTCATGTTTAATTTCTGCCTTTAGACTGATACCTCCCTTTCACCCCCACCCAATATTTTGAAAGTACCTGGTTATGAACTGAGTGTGTGTGCTCAGTCGTGTCCAACTCTGTGCGACCCCATGGACTGTAGCCTGCCAGGCTCCTCTGTCCATGGGATTTCCCAGGCAAGAATACTGGAGTGGGTTGCCATTTCCTTCTCTCTATGAACTGAGTACCCCTCCCCCACCCCCAGTTGATATTTTGAAATCCTAGCCTCCAATGTGATATTTGGAGGTGGGGTTTTGGGAGGTAAGTTTAGATGAGGTCATAAGAGTGGGTTCCCATGATGGGATTAGTGTCCTTCTAAGAAGAGGAAAAGAGACCAAAGTTTTTTCTCTCTCCACCATATGAGGTCACAGTTAGAAGGCCACCGTCCGCAAATCAGGAAAAGAACCCTTACCAGAAGCCAAATCTGCCGGCACCTTGATGTTGGGCTTCCCAGCCCCCAGAATTATGAGAGATAGGTATCTTTTGTTTCAGCCACATGGCGTGTGGTATTTTGTTGTGACAGTCCAAGCCGACTAACATACCGTCGACACCCTGCACTCCGTGCATCCGTTTCCTCATCAGCATGCGTGTGTGCTCAGTTGTGTCCACCCCTTTGCAACCCCATGGATTGTATCCCGCCAGGTTCCTCTGTCCGTGGACTTCTCCAGGCAAGAAAACTGGAGTGGGTTGCTATTTCCTGCTCCAGGGGATCTTCCCCATCTAGGGACTGATGCCATGCCTCCTGCATCAGCAGGTGGATTCTTTACCACTGAGCCAGCTGAGCAGCCCACATTTCCTCATACCTCCCCTTATTCCTTGACTCAGTCTGACTTCACCCCACCACCACTTCAAGGGCACAGACTGCTTCTGACTTCCAGAGCCCTTCTTTCTCACATTCAACACCATCGACCACCATCTCTTTCTTGACCACATAGCAGTCAGAGTCCAGACATTTCCCAAGTGTTAAGTTGGCAAAAATTAAAAAGTCAGGTAATATCAAGTGTTGGTGAGGTTGGGAAGTGACAGGAATGCTTACATACTGCTAGTGGGAGAGAGAATCAATTCACTGGAGAGCAATTTGACAAACTCATAAAGAACATTCAATGTGCAGTGGACAGAGTAATAGACCCCAAAGTTAGCCACGTCCTCGTCCCTGGGACCTGTGGATATGTCACCTTCCATGGTGAAAAGAACTTTGCAGCTGTGATTAAATCAATGATCTTGTGATGCAGAGAGTATGCTGGATCACCCAGGTGGGCTCAGAGTAATCAGAGTGGTTCTTAGAAGGGGGTAGGCAGGAAGGTCAGAATCAGAGAAGATACAATAAAATTGGAGTGTCGGAGTCACTGAGAAACTTGAAGACAGTATGTTGCTGGCTTTGAAGACGGAGGAAGAAGCTACAAGCAGGCAGCCTCTGGAAACTGGAAAAGGCAAGGAAGTGGGTTCTCCCTGAGAGATGCTAGAGGGGGTGCACCCCTGCCAATATCTTGACTTCAGTCCAGGGAAACCCATTACAGACTCCTGACATCCGGACTGTAAGAGAATACGTCTGTGTTGTTGGGACTACCCTGATGGTTCAGTGGCTGGGACTCTCTGCTCCCACTGCAGGGGGCCCAGGTTTAATCCCTGGTCAGGGAACTAGATCCCACATGCCACAACTAAGAGTTCACATGCTGCAACTTACTTCCTGCATGCCAAAACGAAGATTCAAGATCGCACATTCTGCAACTAAGACCCAGGACAGCCAAATAAATAATGAATAAAGAAATAATGTGTGTAGTTTTAAGGCACAAATTTGGCAATTTGTTATAGTAGCAATAAGCAGCTAATACAGACTTCTCGGAACGTTCCCTGCCTTGGACCAGAAGACAAGAACAGGAATGTTTGCGGTGACTCTATTTGTAATAACAAGAAACTAGAAAAAGCCCAAATGTCCAGGGCAATGGAACACTTCATACTACACACCGAAATGGGCAGATTGCAGCTACATATGTCAATTTGGTTGGATCTTACAAACAATACGGAGAATAAAGGCAGCAGTCTCAGAAGAGTACATTCAGTATAATAATGTTTATGTAAAGTTTAGAAACATGCAGAGCCATACTTCATATTGTTTGGAGATATATACAAAGTACAGGAACAATAAATAGCAAATTCAGCAGTGTGGCGGTCTGGCAGAAGAGGGGTGGAATCGAGGAGGCAACAGAAACAACTTCAATGGCTTTAAGAGGTAGTTCAGGGGTTTCCCTGGCAGTCCAGTGGTTAAGACTCCATGCTGCCAATCCAGGCGCTGTGGGTTCAATCCATGGTAGGGCACTAAGATCCCCAAAGTTTTTTTTTAAATTAGAATTAAAGAGATAGTTCAGTTTCTTAGGCTGAGTGTGGGTACACACTGGTGCATACTTTGGGGTAAGCCTGAAATTTGTTGTATAAAATTGGAGGTTCAGAGGTAAAGAATTCACGTGCCAATCCAGGAGATGCAGGAGACACAGGTTTGATCCCTGGGTCAGGAAGATCCCCTGGAGAGAGAATGGCAACCCACTCCAGTATTCTTGCCTGGAAAATCCCATGAACAGTGGAGCCTGGTGGGCCATAGTCCATGGGGTTGCAGAGTCAGATGTGCTTGAGCGACTGAGCACACACACTCACCCAATAATTTTAAGGGTATATTTTTAGACCTTAGCTTTGAAGTCAGACAGACCTGGGTCCCCTTCTGAGCTCTGCCACTTCCTATGTGACCAAGAGCAAATTCCTCAATTCCCAGAGTCTCAATGATTCCATCTGTGAGATGGGTGGTTGAAGAATTCAGTGACTTGATATGTGTCCAGCACAATGACTGCCACTTCATCGTGCTCCAGAAACAGCAGCTGCAGTGGGTTCCTCTGTCTCGAAACGACCCCTTGGATTTAATTTATGGAGCACCTCCTCTCCACCAGGGACTCCCAGGGGCTGCCCAAAGAAAGGGGACACTTCATCCTCAGGGTTCTGCTCCCTGGTGCAGTCTTTAAATTCATTATTCTCAAAGGATTCAATCATCACCCCCTTTAAAAAAAAAAAAAAAAGCTTCATTGAGATATATGCCATACAAGTCAACAATTTAAATTGTACAAATTCAGTGGGTTCTGGTATATTCACAGAATTGTGAATCCATTGGCACAATTTTAGAACATTTTCATCACCCCGAAAAGAAACTGTACCTGGAATCCCCTGGTCCAGAGGTTATGACTCCATGCTTCCACTGCAGGGGCCATGGGTTCCATCTCTGGGCAGAGAACTCAGATCCCACAAGGCAAAACAACAAAAACAAACCAAAAACTCCGCAGTCATTAACAGTGACTCCCCAGTGCCTCCAAACCCCCACTCCCACCACCAGCCCCCGGCAACCAACCTACTTAACCGTTCTGGACATTTCACACTAATGGAATTCTTTAATATGTGGTCTTTCATGACCAGCTTCTTTCATTTAAGATAATGTTTTTAAGATTCAGTCTTGTGAAAAAGTGAAAGTGAAAGTCGCGCAGTCGTGTCCAACTCTGTGACCCCATGGACTATACAGTCCTGGAATTCTCCAGGCCAGAATACTGGAGTGGGTAGCCTTTCCCTTCTCCAGGGGATCTTCCCCACCCAGGAATCAAACTGGAGTCTCCTGCATTGCAGTTGGATTCTTTACCAGCTGAGCTTAATTCCTTTTGATTTTTTGGTGGTACATACATGATATAAAATTTACCATTTTACTCATTTTAAAGAAGGTTCCAGTTCCTTCACCAGCGCTTGTTATTGTCTCTCTTTTTTTAATTATAATTCTCCTAGTGGGTATGAAGTATCTCATGATTTTGATTTGCATTTCTCTGATGACTCATGATATTCACCATCTTTTCTTATGCAATTTGTCCTTTTCAATATCTGCTTTATAGAAATCTCTACTCTGATCCTTTGCCCATATTTGTCTCTTTATTGTTGAGTTTGTAAGAGTTCTTTATATATTCTGGACACTAGTCCTTTATCAGGGATATGGTTTATAATTTTCTCCCATTCTGTAGGTTGTCTTTTCACTTTCTTGATGGGGCCCTTTGATGCACACAAGTTTTTATGAAAAGTTTGATGAAGTCCTGTTTATCTATTTTCTTCTTCTGTTGCTTGTGCTTTGGCATCATATCTAAGAAATCATTTTATAACTCAAGATCATAAAGATTTACCTTTATGTTTTCTTCTAAGGTTTTATGGTTTTTAGCTCTTCTATTTAGGTCATTGGTCCATTTTGAACTAATCTTTGTATATGGTATGAGTTAAGAGTCTGCATGTGGACATCCAGTTATTCTAGAACACACACATACACATCCTCTTTTACAATCCAGACCTCAGGTACACAGAAATATATTAATAGTAATTCTTATTTTTCAATACACTCTCTTCTTTGGTGTCTACTTAACCTGCATTTATTTCATTTATTTGTGGATTTATTCATTTATAATGAGCATCAGTGAATCTACCACCCAATTCCAGAACTGGAACCTCACCAAAACCATACATCTAGATGTTCCTGCCTTGCTTGCTCACACCCCTGAATTTAGGGATTATCACTCCTCTGTCACTTTTTCCCCCCGTGTGGCATGTGGGATCTTAGTTCCTCAACCAGGGATTGAACCCAGTCCCCACATTGCGAGGTGGATTCTTAACCACTGGACCACCAGGTAAGTCCCTTCTTTAGCCAGTTCTCCTGACATTTACAAGTGTATTATTTTGTTAACAAAGATTCTGTTCTGGGGCTGAATCTAGAGTTGAATGAGACCCAAGATCTTTGATCAAGTGACAGTCAGTCCCTTCTGCTGGGTAAGTCCTCCACCCACTTCCCCAAGATGGTTGTGTGGCCCTGGCCCAGCTCAGGCGGACTGACCACTCTTGGGCTGAGCACCCCCGCCCCCTGCTGGCCCTCCACGGCCTCCCTCTTGTTCTAGCAAAGCTGATCAGTCTTGCCTTGGATGGAAACTTGCAGCTACCTATCCTCTCCCCAGTGGAAACTACCTTACTTTGTCTAATGCTTGTGTTCCTCTATGCTTTTCTTCCTTTTTCCTTTTGCCCATCTCATACTCAACATATAGACCCTCTTCCAGTCATGCCAGACTCTTGACCATTCCCCAGTCTCACGCTGCATCTCTCCTGCTTTTGCCCAAGATGTCCCTCCACCCAGAATGCACTTCCTCCCGATGCCTTAACCTAAAGCTATTGAAGAACTGAACCATCCTTTTGGCACAGCACACACCTCCTCCTGCACAGGCAGAATCCTTCCTTCCTTCCCAGCCCACTCTAGCCCAGCCCCAATCCCAGCCTGACCTGCACCAGTCATTGAAGACTCACCCATCCCCTTCTCTTGTTAGACAAGAGGTCCGCTAAGAGCAAGGACAGAATTTGTGTCATTTTTTCCAGTCCTAACCCCCAGCACAGGATCTACTACATGGTGGTTGCAGACCCAGGGCATGCACATTAAGTGCTTCAGTCATGTCCGACTCTTTGTGACCCTGTGGACTGAAGCCCACCAGGCTCCTCTGTCCAAGAGATTTTCCAGAGAAGAATGCTGCAGTAGGTTGCCATGCCCTCCTTCAGGAGATCTTCCTGATCCAGGGATCGAACCCATGTCTCTTATGTCTCCTGCATTGGCAGGTGAGTTCTTTACCACTTGGGAAGCCCAGGGCTAGGACACCTGGGCTCAAATTTCACCTGTGTGAACCTCAGACAAATTACTCAACCTCTCTGTGCCTCAGTTTCCTCATCTATGAAATAAGGAAAAATACCCACACCATTTGGTTGTTGAAGGTATTCAATGAATTAACCCACGTAAAGGGCTTAGTAAGTGCAGGCAGGACCCTGGCAAGCAGCCAGCTCTTGGCAAATGCTAGCCAGATGTGGTAGACGTGTCTGGTTGAAATGAGACCCTGTCTTCAAGGACTTCCCAGGTGGCTCAGTGGTAAAGAATCCACCTGTCAAGCGCGAGGCATGGGTTCGATTCCTGGGTCAGGAAGGTCCTCTGGAGAAGGAAATGGCAACCCATTCCAGTATTCTTGCCTGGAAATCCCATGGACACAGGAACCTGGTGGGCTACAGTCTATGGGGTTGCAAAAGAGTTGGACATGACTTAGTGACTGAATAGCCGCCTCACTCTAAAGAATCTTCATATAAAGGGGGAGATACTTTCTACTGATCTTCAAGAGGCGTCCTTAAACGGAGAGACCCTCAAGCCTCTCCAGGTTTCCATTAAGGAAGGGGGAGGCATCCACCAGAGACCATCTAACTCACCTCCCTTCATTCTCAGCATCAAAACAACCATGAATGTCTTCCTCCTTCAGGAAGCCTTCCAGGATTGGACTGCCTCAATGAACTCCTCCTTCCCTCTGTCTTTCTCTAATGTGAAGGCCAGCCCCAACCCACTCCCACGCTGCTTCCCATGTTCACCTTGCTCTCCTTTTATTCTACAGTGGATGTAACCACCTCCAGACCCACTTTCAGATCATCCTGAGGTTTTTTTTTTTTTTTAATAGATGTAGCTGGAGCTAAGTGGGGCCCTGGAGAGAGAAGATCTTGTCCAAACTTCCCTGCCTCCCCTGTTTTACATATGAGTAGGGTAAATCCAGGTTGCTCAGTTAAATCTGACTTTCTGGTAAACATGAATAATCTTTTCCTGGCTGCCCTGGGTCTTCGTTGCTGTGTGCAGGCTTCCTCTGGTTGCTGCAGACGGGGGCTACTCTCTCGTTGTGGTGCTGGGGCTTCTCAGTAATGACTTCTCTTGTTGTGGAGCTCAGGCTCTAGAGCAGGCAGGCTTGAGTGATTGTGGTGCACGGGCTTAGTCTCTGCACACCCCCTGTAATCTGCCCGGACCAGGGATCAAACCCATGTCCCCTGCATCGGGAGGCAAATTCTTTTTTCTTTTTCTTTTTCCTTTTTTTTTTTTTTTGCAGTTTTAAAAAAGATTTTTACTTGTAATTGGAGGATAATTGCTTTACAATGTTGTGTTGGTTTCTGCCATACATCAACATGAGTCAGCCGTAGCCATGTAGGTGTCCCCTACATGTACAGGATGTAGCCACAGGTATCCCCTCCTGCTTGAACCTCCCTTCCACCTCCCACCCCTTCCCATCCCTCTAGGTTGTCACAGAACACTGGGTTGAGCTCCCTGAATCAGACAGCGAATTCCCACTGGCTATCTGTTTTACATTTGGTAATACATGTGTTTCAATACTACTTTCTCAATTTATCACACCCTCTCCTTCCCTTACAGTGTCCACAAGTCTGTTCTCTATGTCTGCATCTCTATTACTGCCCTACAAATAGGTTCAGTAGTAGTATTTTTCTAGATTCCATATATGTGCCTTAACATATGATATTTGTTTTTCTCTTTCTGACTTACATTTCCTCTTTCACTTGGCATCACAGGCTCAGGTTCATCCACCTCACTAGAACCGACACAAATTCATTCCCCTTTATGCCTGAGTAATCTACAGCTTCTTTATCAATTCATCTGTTGATAGACGTCTAGGTGGCTCCCATGTCCTGGCTGTTGTAAATAGTACTGGCAGGGAGATTCTTAGCCACTAGACCACCAGGGAAGTCCTGAATCATCCTCTAGTATAAGTATACCCTAAAGAGGGCTTCCCAGGTGGCACTAGTGGTAAAGAACCTGCCCACCAATGCAGGTAGACATAAGAGATTCGGGTTCAATCCCTGGGTGGGGAAGATCCCCTGGGGGAGGGCGTGCCAACCCACTCCAGTTCTTGCCTGGAGAATCCCATAGAGAGAGGAGCCTGGCGGGCTACAGTCCATAGGGTCACACAGAGTCAGAGACAACTGGAGTGACTTAGCACGCAAACACACACATACCCTAAATAGTGCATGAGACATACTTAAACTTAAAAAACATTTCTTATTTATGAGTACTTTTTGGCCTGTCCCTGTCATCTTTCTGGGCTGCTACCCTGTGAGTGTCTGGGGTGTTTGTGGAATGAATGCTAAGAATCAGGAGGAATGTAGGGACCCAGAAGGGGAGGCCAGTGGGCCCCAGGAGGCTGGGGGGGGTGGTGGTGGTGGTGAGGGGAGGGGGTTCAGGAAAGTGGTGGGGTTCAGGGAGGGGGACAGAGCCGCAAGCGTGAGCACACACGGTGGGGAGTGGTTCCGGGAAAGGGCAGGGTCATAGAAGGACACGGGGACCCCGGGGAGAAAGGATGTCAGGAGGAGGTTCCAGGAGGAACTGCTTGGGGAGATAGAGGCTGTGGAGGAGGAGGTCAGGGCAGTAAGGGGTGGGGGTGTGAGAAGGGGAGGGCTGCTCTGGAGGAGTGGGAGTGGGGATCCTAAGGGTGAAGGGAGATCAGGGACAGGGGCTGGGAACCCAGCACCATGGAGCTGGCATCCAGGGGAATGAATGGCGCTCAGATGGCCTGATGGGAACTCAAGAGAGCTAAGAGGGGCTGGGGCTCAGGGTGTAACTGCGCCTCCCAGGCGCCGCCTTTGCCCACCTGGGCCTGGCTCCACACCTGTGGCTCCTCCTCTCTCCAACCCAGCCCTAGATTTGGGCACCAGGCACCAAGCCCCCGCGGAGATGGAGGGTTAAAGGTGATCGGGCACGAGCGGGTCCCAGACGGGGATTGGCAGGCGCCTGAGCCCATAGCCCGGGCCATAGCTGCCCCACAGCCCGCCAGCTGGGTGAGCGGCTGCCACCCACGTGCTAAGGAGAGGAGGAGGCACCGGATCAAGGGGCAAAGGACACCCCAAGCAGGCGGGGAGGGCGGGGGCCCCGGCAGTGCCAGCGTCCACACCCGCTGCTAAAAGTCGGGCCGGCGGCGCAGCGCAGCGCACAGAGCCCTCTGCCGCCGGCGTAGAGAAGACACCGAGAGGCGGCGGCCGCGGCCCCGAGCATCCCGCGTGCGCCCCCGACGCCGCCCGGGGAGACCCGGTGGCCCTGGCTGGGCGCCACCCCGCCCGCAGATAGAGCGGGATCCAAGTAAGGGGCATGGGAGGGGGGGAGCCGGTGGGGACAGGTGCTTAGCCCGAGGGGAGTGGGAACCTCTCTCAGGCGGACCTCAGTCTCCCCACCTGTCAAAGGGGGAGGGGCGGTCCTATGGCTCTGCCGAGCATTAGGGGTTAATAGTCTCGCGAACCTGCCTGCCTCCCTGAAGTTCAGCTTCCTCAAGAAGGAGGCAATTTCATACCCTAGAGAAGGCTCAAGATCGAGAGCCTGCCCAGGCTCCCCGCTGCCTCCTCAGTCCCACCCAGCTGGTGGGACTGAATCTCAGGCCAGGGGTGTGGATGGGGGGAGAGGTCAGGTGCCCAGGGGGCTCTCTAGGGAGCTAAGTGTGGGCCAGGGAGCGAGAGGAAGGACCTTCCTGCCTGTTGTCGCCCCCTGCCCTGGGCAGGGGTGGGTGTCTGTAGAGAAGCTGGTTCCAGGTGGGCCGGTGGATCAGGGACAAGGACCCAGACTCCTCCTGGCTGGACAGGGAGAAGCCGTCTGGATTCCCAGCCACCGGGCTTCTAGCCAACAGGCAGGGGCCTGGAAGTAGTGAATGCACCCACACTGGCTCCTACTGGCTTGGAAAGACGCTTCCCACCGGCTCCCCAGTCACCCTGTCCCCTGCCACCCTGCCCCCATCCCGGGTCTCCTGAGTCCACCTGCGGGGCCAGGAAGCCAGAGTCAGGACTGGTCTCTTGTCTGTGGCTGGCTGTGTGTGTGACCTTGGGCACGTTACCTCCTTTCTCTGGGCCTGGCTCTCCCTCTTGTGACTTGGGGAGGCTTGTTCCTGGGCCACTGGTATAGAAACAGGGATAGAATAAACTGGGGCCACTTCAGAGGACCAGGCAGCCCCCTCCAAACCAGATCGGCCTGGTCCTTCCCAAGGGGGATGATGTTGGAGGCTCAGCTGAATCAGGTGGCAATGGGGCCAAGGATTTAGCCCCCACCTCCATTTTACCCAGATTCTCTCAACATCTGCTCAGATCCTCAGAAGCCTGGGAACCTGAGTAGTGGGCTCAGGTCCGCCCTAGGGAGGCTCAGCGCCTCAGCCTCAGGGCAAGAACGGCTCCTGGAGGAGAGGAAGAATCCCACTGAGGAGCTCTGTGCTGTGGCAGCCAGGAGTTCCCTCTTTGGCGAGGGTGATTCTTCTGACTGTGCCCCTCCACTATCCCCTTTGCCCCTCTAAGTCAGTTCAGTCGTTCAGTTGTGTCTGACTGCGACCCCCTGAACTGCCGCACGCCAGGCCTCCCTGTCTATCAGCGACTCCCGGAGCTTGCTCAAACTCATGTCCATTGAGTCGGTGATGCCATCCAGCCATCTCCGCCGTCCCCTTCTCCTCCTGCCTTCAGTCTTTCCCAGCATCAGGGTCTTTCCCAATGAGTCAGTTCTTCGCATCAGGTGGCCGACGTAGTACCCCTCTAAGGACACAGTCTATCTGAGACCTGGGCTTAGGTCTAGGGTGGGGATCGGGACTCAACCTGGGCCTGGGTGAGAGGGCTGCTGGGAGCTTAAGTCAGGGCCCCAGCAGGGGTCCTGGAATGCTGTGCATGAAACTCTGACATGGTGCAGGTGACTTCTGTAAACTGAGGTGGATGGTAATAAGCACTGGGGAACTGCAGAGTGAAACAGAAGTGGGAGGGGTGGCTTTTTGGAGACTCCATGACCTCACCTGCAGAAATACTAAGACTCCCCTCCCAGGGTTCTCCTTCTGAGGCTGCACTTGACCCTGCTGCCGGCCCTATGGTGGGCAAAAGCAGGTTTTGGAGCTGTCAGGCCGGCAGAAGCCATCTTTAGGTCAATTCTCACTCCTTCATCAGGGCTGAAGAGGAGATTTGGGCTCGGGTGTGAAGCAGAGGAAGGAGGCTCAAGGGAGCTGGGAGTCGGGGCAGGAACCAAAATGTGCTGCACACCTACTGTGTGCTGGGCACTGTGGGGGTCTTTTCTGTCGCTGTTTCCTTCTTCCTGATAACCTGAGATGGAAAGGGTATTCTATCCACTTTACCGATGAGGAAACAGAGGCTCAGAAAAGTCAAGGCACTGGCTCAAGGTCACGCAGCCTGGAAATGGCAGGGCTGGGATTCAAACTCAGGCAGCCTAATTCCAAAGCTTGTATTCCCCCTGCTGCCTCTGACTTTTCTCCAGGTGACCCTGTCCTCTCCTGGGCCTCACTCTGCTCATCTATAACCTGGGTCTAAGCATTCTTACCCAGACTGTTGGGCAACATGGGTGTGTGTGTGTTCTGTATTCAAAACGCAGCACACAAGAAGGGGTGTATTCATGGGTGCTCATAGGTGTTCTCATGGCCTCACCTCATCCATTTCCCCATCTGTCTTTCCTCCTCCTGAAATACAGGACAGGAGGCAGCTCCTGTTGTCTTTCCTTTTTGAGCTGACCTTAGGGCAATGGCAGCCCAATCCAGTACTCTTGCCTGGAAAATCCCATGGATGGAGGAGCCTGGTAGGCTGTGGTCCATGGGGTCGCTAAGAGTCGGACACGACTGAGCGACTTCACTTTCACTTTCACACATTGGAGAAGGAAATGGCAACCCACTCCAGTGTTCTTGCCTGGAGAATCCCAGGGATGGGGGAGCCTGGTGGGCTGCCGTCTATGTGATCACACAGAGTCGGACATAACTGAAGTGACTTAGCAGCAGCAGTAGGGCTTCCTAGATGGTGCTAGTGGTAAAGAACCCACCTGCCAATGCAGGAGATGAAGAAGACTGTGGGTTTGATCCTTGGGTTAGGAAGATTCCCTGAAGAGGGCATGGCAATCCACTCCAGTACTCTTGCCTGGAGAATCCCATGGACAGAGGAGCCTGGCTGGCTACAGTCCATGGGGTCGCAAAGAATCAGACATGAATGAAGCGACTTCATATGCACACAAGCTGACCTTGCGTAGGGGATCCTGGCAGATCCCAGCAGGAAGGAACAGACTATTCCTACGGCAGAGCCTGGCACCAATAAGTAGGCGATGCATCCCCCTGGCTGGCCCTGGAGGTCAACTGGCAGGTGGGTGGGCAGGTAACGGTCAGCCACTGGGGGACCCCATCAGCTGTAAGACTCTGGGTGAACAATGTGCCTCCCTGGGACCCCCTTTCCATGTCACTCCAGGGACCTGAAGCCCTGATGGAGCTGGAGTGGGGCCTCAGCTGGTGTGACTCCCAGAGCTCCCCAGCACTAGAGGAGCCCAGGGATCTGGGCAGGGCGGAGCTGTCTGTCACCCTTCCACAGCTGGTCTGACAAGGCCTTTTCCATCCCCAAGTTCCCTGGTGGAGGTTGTTTTCTGTGTCCTGGAGTACCTAGTTCTTTCTCTAACACCATTCCCAGAGGTGTTGGCTAGGAAGGAAGGACAAAAGAAAGGGCAGGGGTGGGAGAGGCAGAGAGGGAACAAGGAAGGAAACCACACTTATCAGTGCCGACCACTGGCTGTCACTCACTCACTTCATTTAATCCTCACAACAACCCCTTAAGGTAAATATAACATCATATCACACACCCATTTTACTTTTTTATTTTATCAGCCTGGCCACCTGACATGTGAGACCTCAATTCCCTGACCAGGGGTCGAATCCGCATCCCTTGCATTGGAAGCCCAGAGTTTTAACCACTGGGCTGCCAGGGACGTCCTGCCACACCCATTTTAAAGATGAGAAACCAGTGCTCAAAGCATTTACTCCTTATACCGGGGTCGCACCCAGAGCAGGGTCCAGAGTCACAGATCAGGGGCAGCTTGGGCAGCACAGTCCACGGCTCTGGGCCAGGGAGCCCCAGACAGGCCAGGCATCCTCTGGCCCTGACGTTTCCCAGGCAGGCAGGGATCTGAGGGGTCAGGGAGGTCTCGGTCTTGATGATGATTCCACCCCTCCAAGATACCTCCCTTTCTACTCTCCAGGGACTGACCCTGGGCAGCCACACCCAGACTTCAACTTGTACACACAGGTGGCCAGAAATGCACAAAAAAGGAGGCTGCGCACCTGCTTTCCAGCTCTCTCTTTTCTCCTCTTTGGAATGGTCCCTGTTCTACTTCTCCCAGCCTGCTCTTGTGAGACTCCAGTGATGCAGCATGCAGAGCTGGGGGGAGGAGGCCTGGCATGGTCACTGTCGCACCATGCCAGTGGTCTGAGACAGTCCCTGAGCCCAACCAATCCTCACTCTCCCTCTGAGTAACACGAGGTCTGTGGCCCTAGCTGACTTACAATCTTCTAGATCATGGGTATGAGTCTTATGCAGCTGATGACACCCTGAACCCTGGAGAGTGTGGGGAGAAGGACTTGCCAATCCTTTGCTGACTCAGCAAGTATTCACAAAGTGCCTACTGTGTGCCGGCTGCCCCTCCCACCCTGGTATGTGCGCCTTCTGCTACTTGATGTTTGTGGGAGGTCAGGTCAGCCTTCAGTGCCTCCGAGCAGCCCAGTGGAAGGACACACTGGGACTCTGGCATCGGACGCACCTGGTTCAAATCCAGGCGACACTACTCATTAACTGTATAACCTGGAACAACCGTCCTACTCTCTCTAACACATGTAAACAAACAACTCCACGCCAGGTGTGCTCTGTAAACTGGGGACCATCAGCCCTAGATGACACGTGGTTAAGTGTGTTGATTAGACAGGACACCCAGTGTTCAGAGCCGGGCAAGCGGCTGGGGAGGCCTGGTTGTGGTACCCTGGGAAACAGACATACCTGGTTTTTATCTCCTAGTTTCTAGCACATAGCACCTAAAACCCCTGGAACCTTCAGAGTCTTTTGTATGCTAATAGATGACTGGTGGCCCCTAGATAGTTTTGAACTGGTCACTAGGAAGATCAAGGCATGGTTAGAGAGTTGGAATTTCAGCTCCAGGGTTGTGGTGGAGGGACAGGGGCTGGAGACTGAGTTCAATCATCAAGAGCTAATGATTTGTTTTTATTTTCATTTCTATGTATTTATTTGGCTGCACCCAGCTCTTAGTTGTGGCACACAGGATCTTTAGTCTAATTCCTGCAGGGATCTAGTTCCCCGACCAGGGGTCAAACCCAGGGGTCCTGCATTGGGAGCTTGGAGTGTTAGCCACTGGAGCACCAGCAAGTCCCCAGGGTTATATGATTTAATCAATCGTGCTTATGAAATGAAATCTCCATAAAAATGGCTAAATGGAGATGAGAGAGCTTCTGGGTTGGGGTACTGGGGGCAGCAGTGCACCAGGAGGGGGCGCATAAGGTCCACGCACCCCTTGCCCTCATACTCTGCCCTATGCATCTCTTCCACTCGCCTCTCCTGAGTTCTCTCCTTTATGAGAAACCACAAAATATAAGTAAAGAGCTTTCCTGAGTCCTGTGAGCCTTTCTAACAAATGATGGAGCCTCAGTCAGGGGTCACAGGATCCCCCTGTTTATAGCCAGTCGGTCCGAACTTTGGTGTCTGAAGCAGAGGCAGGCTTGTGGGACCGAGCCCTTAACTTGTGGGATCTGACGCTAACTCCGGGTAGACGATGTCAGAGCTGAATTGAATTGGAGGACACCCAGCTGGTATTGGAGAACTGGAGAAGACATCGCGCATTTGGTGTCAGCAGTGTTGTGAGTACAAACTGCCCACTGACAAATGGCAGCCGTCGGCATTTTTACAGACGACAGACTCTTGGCATAGCGGCTCTTCTTGGTGAAGCAGCAGCTCCGGGCTGGCCCCCCTCCCTCACTCTGCTCTGATGCCAGTGGCGCATTCTGCTCCCCTAGCTGTTCACAACACGCCAAGAGGCTGGGCTGCTTCTGCCCATGTTGCAAGGAGGGCAGCTGAGGCCCAGAGAGGGCAAACGGCTTGTGTGAGATGGCCCAGCCTCCCTGATCAGCCAGCCTCCCGGCCTTGTGCCCTGAAGAGAAGATGTCCCCATGGGGTCCAGAATGAGAATAAAGTGTCAGACAATCTGTGTGGGAAGCTGCACTCCCAGTGTCTGATCAACCAAAACAGGGAGCCTTTTCTTTTTGGGTGGAGTCATGTCTCAAAGCTTGTGGGATCCTAGTTCCCTGATCAGGGATCAAACCCAGGCCCTTAATTCCCCAGGGAGCCTGTTTGGGTAGCTTTGATCTCTGGACTTCAGGGTCCTCAAGAAGAGGGCAGGGGGTTTCTCATGCCGTATATATTTTTCATTTTAGTATTTATTTGACAACATGCGGGATTTTAGTTGTGGTATCTAGTTCCCTGACCAAGGATCAAACCCAGGCCCCCTGTACTGGGAGCCCGGAGTCTTAGCCACTGGATCACCAAGGAAGTCCCTCTCATGCCATCTTCTACTCCACTCTCACCTCTTGTTTCCTTTACTGTTTTGGAGGATTCCACCCCCCCCCCCCCCCCGGTTTCAAAAGCAATACACAGGTATTACTTTAAAATTTATAGAAATTTGCAAAATAAATGCCTCCGTTACCCTCCCCTCCACCAAAGACCACCAGTGTCATCATTTGATACTTGTATGTCCAGACTTTTCTTCTTTTTTAATATGTGTTTACTATTATTAATTTACTCAAATGGGATCACATTTCTCATTTCTTTTTTAATCAACATTGCATTTTTCCCTATTTCTACATCTGTAGTGATGATGATAGCTAGCATTACTATGGAAGCATTTTGCATTTTCACTTAATCCTCATGAAAACTGTTAGAGACAGATCCTATTATCCCTGTTTTACACATGAGGTTGTTAACAGCTACATAGTATTTCACTGTAGGGATTCATCAGAATTTATTCATTCATTCTCTGGTTTCTCAGTATTATAAACAGTCTTGCCCGGAACATCTTTGTACATCTTTGCACACTTATAGAGATATTTCATAGGACAGATTCCTACAGTTAAACCTGTTGGGTCAAAGAGTACCAGCACTTTAGGTGTAACAGATTTTGCCAAATGGTCCTGCAAAAATAGAATCCCATGGTACTGGTCCACCAACAGAAGAGGGGAAAAGCTTGTAATTTGGCCCATGGCATTCCTGCCTCCACCTGGCCTGGAATAGGGTTCTCTGGCTGCCGAGGAAGCAGCCACAGTGCTGGATAAAGAAGTTTCTGGGCAGGGAATTCCCTGGCCAGCCCGTGATTAGGACTTCAAGCTCCCATTGCCAAGGACCTGGGTTCAGTCCCTGGTTGGGGAACTAAGATCCCACAAGCTGCAAGGTGCAGCCAAAAAGAAAAAGAAAATTTCTGGGTTGATAACCCCTTCCCCCCAGTCCTGCCACAGGCCAGTGTTCTCTCCCCCCGTCTCCCCCGGCTGGCCCTGCACACCAGCCACCCGCTCCCTGCCCTACTAGGGGCTATACCCCAGGGCCCTTTGGGAATGACTTCCCTCTCCTCTCTACTATTCAACTGTACTAGTGGGTCTTGCCTGGCCATCCAGTAGCTAAGACTCTGTGCTCCCAATGCAGGGGTTCTATACCTGGTCGGGGAACTAGATCCCACATGCTGCAACTAAGAGTTCTCATGCTGCAACTAAGGCCTGGCATAGCTAAATAAATTTTTTTTTTTTAAGTATGAATAACATGACCTTACTTGTAATATCACTAACTGTAAATATAGAAGCAGAAAGTCTGTAAGCATGAAGTGTATTTTTGCAAAGGGAAGTGACTTTTTTCATTCCTCCTACGATGAGACTCATATGTGTATATATATATATATATATATACACATATATCTTTTTAAGATTTATTATATTTGTTTGACTGTGTTGGATCCTAGTTGCAGCACACAGACTTAGTTGCCCCATGGCATGTAGGATCTTAGTTCCCTGGCCAAGAATTGAGCCTGCATCCCCTGCATTGGAAGGCAGGTTCTTAACCACTGGACTACCAGGGAAGTCTGAGACTCATATTTTTTGATAGAACAATTGAGTGCTTCTGATATGAAAAATCATTAAGTCCAACTTCCTCACTTTGATGTAGTCATATTTATCAATTTTCCCTTCATGACTTGTACATCCGTTTTTCAGATACAGAAACTGAGACCCAGATAGGGGAAATGACTTTTCGGCTTGCCACCAGTTAGAGACCTAGCTAAGACTCCTCTTTCTCTCACCTACCTCTCCATCCTCTATTCCCTCAACTCACTCAGTGATTTCTCCTCCTGCCACTACCTAGATGCCCAATCCATTCCCAGGCAAGGCAGGCTTCCTTGAGGCTGCATGTGCAAACAGAAGCTCTCTCTCTGTTTTTAAAATTTATGTGGCTGCACCAGGATCCTAGTTGCATCATGCAGGATCTAGTTCTCTGACCAGGGATCAAACCCGGGCCCCCTGTATTGGAAGCACGGAGTCTTAACTACTAGACCTCCAGGTAAGTCCCTTAGCCTCTCTTTTCAAAAAAAAAGTCTAACATCCATATAAAAACTGTTCATAAGTGTCCAGTTAAGTGAATACTCACAATGAACACACACGTTTCCTGAGTCCAGATAAAGAGACAAAATGTTAGCAGCCCCTTCTTGATCCCCTCTAGTGACCCCAAGGTTAAAACACAGCCTAACACCAGAGATTAGCCTCTTTTGGTACGTGCATGCTAAGTTGCTTCAGTTGTGTCCGACTCTGTGACCCTATGGACTGTAGCCTGCCAGGCCCCTCTATACATGGGGATTCTCCAGGCAAGAATACTGGAGTGGGTTGCCATGTCCTCCTCCAGGAGATCTTTCTGACCCAGGAAACCTGCATCTCTTACGTCTCCTGCATTGGCAGGCGGGTTCTTTACCACTAGTGCCACCTGGGAAGAACCAGCCTGTTTTGGAGCTTTATATAAACGAAGCCTTACAGCATCCACACTTCCACGTCAGGCTGCTTTTGCTCAACATGTTGTCAGTGAGATTCATCCATATGGTTGCATTTGGTAGTAGAGTGTTCATCTCTTTGCTGTGTTAAGACTCTATCGTAAAAAAAAAAAAAGACTCTATCATGTGTCTGCGCTGAGATATATTTATTCATTCGCCCGTTAATAAACATTTGCGTTGTTCCCACTACTGAGCTAAGAGTAATGCTGCCCTGAATAGTCTTGTACCTGTTTTTTGGTGCACATATGTGCACGTATCTGTGGAACTGCTGGGTCATAAGGTACACGGGTGTTCAGCTCTGGTGGATTCCGACTAACAGTTTTCCAAAACAATTGTGCCAAGTCACAGCGGTGGTGGCGGTGGAGGAGGTTCCGCGCACACCACATCCTCACAAACTATTGCTTGTCTTTTTTTTTTTAAATTACTTATTTATTTGTCTGCACCAGGTCTTAGTTGCAGCACATGGGATCTTCGATCTTCATTTTGGCATGTCAGATCTTTCAGTTGCAGCATGCAAACTCTTAGTTACTGCACATGGGATCTAGTTTCCTGACCAGGGACCAGACCTGGGCCCCCTGCATTGGGAGTGTAGACCACCAGGGAAGTCCCTGTTAGTCCTTTTCATTTGAGAAATTGGGTATTTGGGAGGCAGGCTCCCCCCATCAGATTGCCTGGGATTGAATCCCATTCTTTTTACTCATGACCTTCAGTAAAGCCTGTTTTTATTGTCTACAAAATGAGTTGGAAGTCATGGGACTGTAAGGAAGATACCCTAGACCAAGCAGTTTAGGCTCCATAAAGATTAGCTATTTATGGTTAATTCTCGTAACAACCTCTGAATTACTTCCCTTTCTAGAGCCTGAGTTTCCCCTTCTGTAAAATGGCAGTGAAAATACAAACACACTCACATACACACACAGTGGAGCAGATTACCAGTGAGTTAAATAATATATTAAATATATTTAAATATAAATTAAATATATTAAAGTGCCTAATTTTTTTTTTTTACTGAAATATAATACACTTATTGGGTCTTCCCAAGTGGCGCTAGTGGTCAAGAGCCCACTTGCCAATGTAGGAGACATGAGACTTGGGTTCAGTCCTTGAGTTGGGAAGATCTCCTGGAGGAGGGCATGGCAACCCACTCCAGTGTTCTTGCCTAAAGTATCCCATTGACAGAGGAGCCTGGCAGTGACCATGGGGTCACTAAGAGTTGGACACGACTGAAGAGACTTAGCATTCACGCCTGCACCCTTTTTCACTGGCTCTTAGTATATTTATAAAGTTGTGCAAACATCACCACTATCTAATTCTGGAATATTTTCAACACCCTAAAAAGAAACCTGTACCTGTAGTAGTCATTTTCCATTTTCCTACCCTATAGATAGTAAAAGTGCCAGGGACTTCCCTGTTGGTCCAGTGGTTAAGATTCCATACCTCCAATGCAGGTGGTATGGGTTTGATCTCTAGTCAGGGAACTAAGATCCAACCTCGAAGTGTGGCTAAAAATAAATAAATAAAAGCACCAGATCTTTGCCTTTTTTTGTTTTTTAACTGTTTTTTAACTAAGTGAAATACTTAGCACTGGGACAAGCTGATAATATGCACTTAATAAATATTATCTATGTGTGTGGATGTGGACGGATGGACGGATAGATAGATAGGGAGAGCACACTTATTCTAGATAAATATAAACTCATTCATTCAGCAAATATCCATTTCCACATTTGCACTGGAAAATATGTTTCATGGAGAGAGCGAGATGCGTCTTGCTTTCAGAGATGCTGCCATCTAGTGGGAAAGAGAGGCATGTGCGTGTGAACCCAGGGCCGAATGAAATTGCAGTTGCGACTGAACAGGAGTTGTGGTAACTTGGGGAAGACGCCAGAGTGGCACTTCTGTGGTGGGTGAGCTTTGGGTGGCAGCCTCACAGGTGAAGGAACCTGGACTTCTGAGTCAGATCTGGCTCTGCCTTTTCCCCGCAGGGGACCTTGAGTGACTGCTTCCCCTCTCTGAGCCTGTCTTTTCAACTGTAAAATGAAGGTAGTGGCACCTCACTTCAGTAGTTTAGAGATGATGTTTCAAAAGTGCTGGACACAGGGGCTTCCCTGGCGGTCCAGTGGTTAGTACTCCGAGCTTTCACTGCTGAGGGTGCGGGTTCAATCCCTGGTCTAGAAGCCACAGCCACGTGGCACAGCCAAAAGAAAAAAGAAAACTCCTTTTAAACAGTCATCAGATAGGTTGGAGGAGGCTAGACAAGGTGAATGAATCATACATCCAAGGCCTCAGCAAGGTTGAGGCATTAGAACACTTTTTAAAATTTAGTAATTGATACACACATTTTTTTAAATTGAAGATGTCATCATGGGAGAAGTCAAAATTTGTGGACTCCCTTTTTTTTTATTCAAATAAATGAATTACAATTTTTTTTTTCCAAAATTCATTTGGGTAACTTTTGTATTTTGGGAGTCAAGTTTTTTTTTTTTTAATTGAAGCATAGTTGATTTACAGTGTTGTATTAGATTGTTAGGTGTACAGCAAAGTGATTGAGTTACACACACACACACACATACACACATATGGGCTTCCGAGGTGGCTTAGCAGTAAAGAATCTCCCTGCCAGTGCAAGAGATTTTTGTTTGATCCCTGGGTCGGGAGGATCCCCTGGAGAAGGAAATGGCAACCCACTCCATTATTCTGCGTGGGATATCCCTTGGAGAGAAGCCTGGCGGGCTACAGTCCATGGGGTTGCAAAAGAGTCGGACAGGACTTAGAGACTAAGCAACAATAAAATACACACATATATATACATATATATTCTTTTTCAGATTCTTTTCTGATACAGGTTATTACAAGATAAGGAATACAGCTCTCCATGCTATAAGGTAGGGTCTTGTTTATTGTGGACTTCCTTTTATTTCCTGCAGTGTTGTTTTGTTTTGAATTATGTGCAGAGGGATTATATTTTCAGTGCTCAGGCCTCAGGAGGGCAGAGATGGGGTACATATGCCTGTGGAGAGCCAACTGATGTCTGGGCAAAGAGAGAGGCATGAAGTAAGGGAGATAACCCACCCTAGTGAAAACTAGCTCAGAGGAGAGTTTCTTTTTTGGGCTATGCTGTGTAGCATGCAGGATCTTAGTTCCCCGACCAGAGATTGAACTGCAGTGGCAGCATGGAGTCTTAACTACTGGACCACCAGGGAAACCCCCTGGGGAAAGTCTTTTGAGCCATAGAACACTACTCTTAGATTTTCTCCTGGGGACAGGAGGTTGGAGGAACATGGGAGTGTGAGCTGGAATGGTGATAGCAGAGACTTGGAACCAAGAGTGGTTCAAGTTGCAGGACCCTAAGACATCAATGAATTCAACTTCCCATTCCAGGCAGCTCAATTGAGTAAAGAAAGTGAAAGTCACTCAGTCACATCCAGCTCTGCGACTCCATGGACTATACAGTCCACGGATTCTCCAGGCCAGAATACTGGAGTGGGTAGCCTTTCCCTTCTCCAGGGAATCCCGTCTTAGGGTCCTGCAACTGGAAACACTCTTGGTTCTAAGTCCCTGCTATCCTGCAATGCAGGAGACACAGGAGACCCAGGTTCGATTTCTGGGTTGGGAAGATCCCCTGGAGGAGGGCATGGCAACCCACTCCAGTATTCTTGCCTGGAGAATACCATGGACTGAGGAGCCTGGCGGGCTACAGTCAATGGGATCACAAGGAATCAGACATGACTGAAGTGAATGGGCATACACTAAGCACATTTGACAGATTCCCTGTAAGACACAGACTTGCCCAGGGTCTTTCATGCAATTAGAGGCAGAGAAGGATGAATTCAGATGTCTGTTTTAGCTCAGTCAGTAAAGAATCTGCCTGCAAGGCAGGAGACCTGGGTTTGATCCCTGGGTTGGGAAGATCCCCTCGAGAAGGAAATGGCAACCCACTCCAGTATTCTTGCCTGGAGAATCCCATGGACAGAGGAGCCTGGTGGGCTGTAGTCCATAGGGTCACAAAGAGTTGGACACGACTGAGTGACTAAATCACCACCTGAAGCGAGGAGGCTCCAAGGGAGAGGAAGCCCTGCTTCCCACCCCTACCCCCACAATGTGTCCCCCAAGTCCCTGGGTGCCCATTGTGGGGGTTCAGATACTCTAGGATACAGTTCTGCCTCAGGGCCCAGAGGCCAGAGGAGAAGTCAGACAGGCACATGAAGGATAATTCACTGAGCCAAGGATTCCAAAAGGGCCATTTAGAGATGGCCCTCTCTCCAGAGGAGGGCAGGCTGAGGTGGGCACGTGAGGACCCACCTCCCCAGAATTTGGCAGAGGTGCGCAGGGAGAATCCGCCCCCTGCAGAGAGCAGCAGGGAGGAAGTGGTGCAGGGTTGCTGGGGCTCCTGGGAACATGTAGTGACTGTTTGGCAGGGACAAAGGGAACCTGTCCAGGGGACGTGGTGGATGGAAGGGCTGGCCTGTGGCCAGCCTGGGTAACCATTTCAGCACCTCAAGCGGTCCCAGTGGCCCTCAGGGCTCTGCCATTTGCTTCTGGGAGCTGTGTGACCCTGCCATGGGCTGGAAGAAAGTGTGTAGGGGAGCCTTGTCCAAGCCTTCAGCCCCCAACTGACCACGTCCTCCCTTGGTCTGCCTGTGACTTAACAGAGACCACACCCTCCGCAAAGTCAAGGGAGGTTAACATTTGCCTCCAGACCTCAGTGACCGCCCCGCCACCCCCGCCAGCAGAGATGGCCCTGGGTGGGAAGCCTGGAATTCTTCCAGGCTTGTTTCCATGCCTGTGGATTCTGGTGCCCCCTCTGATGTGGGTTAAGAACCCACCCGAAAGGTTGTGAAAGGTGCCAGTGAAGTGACAGGTGTGAAATGCCTCCGACCAAACAGCCTAGTTTGTCTCTTCTAGATGAGAAGAGGGCCTCTAGAAACGAGAACACAAGCTGGACCACAGGGTCGGTGAGAGGAGGGGACCCAGAGCGGTGGGCTGCCTAGGGGGTGTCCAGGGGAGGGTGACCAAGGCTCTCCTTTTCACTTCACCACTGGTACGGGCCCCGCGTGTCCAGGCAGGATTCACACTCAGGTAAACCCCCCACGACCTCTGGGCAGGTGCAGCGACGGTTACAATGATAACTGGAGGTATCCGGACCTTCCTGTGGGTCAGGCCACGCGAGACTTGGTGCTTTCAGCTGGGTGGAGCACGGGAGAGGGAGTGAATATGAGCCGGGAGGTCAGAGAGGGCAGGGGGGCCGTAGTTAGATGAGAGGAATCACGGGAGGGCGACCCAGGGAGCAAGGATTCCTGGCAGTGAGGACTTTCTGGCTCAAGCGTGAACGACTCTTCTTGAGAGCCGTTTTGGTGACGTAGGGGCGATTCCACCAGGAACCAGGTGGTCACAGCATAAGGAAAGACGGGCGAGGAGATAAGAGATCTCCTCTTCCAAACTCTAAAACTGCGAGAGCTCTGACCCGACGTTCTCACAACTGGCGTATTGACTGCTAATATAAGCCCGCCCCGTCTGCTCCCGCGCGCCCCGAGGCCCCGCCCCCTCGAGCGACCTATCGCGGTGGGAGGGCGGGGCTATGCTATAAGTGGTGGGAGGGCCTATGCTAATGAGCCGGTCTGGCCACACAGGTTGCGCCCGCAGCTGCCCGGACCCCAGGCGAGGCAGCGGCGGCGATGACCATGGCCGGGGCGCTGGCGGGTCTGGTCGCGGGCTTGCAGGGCCCGCGGGTCGTCCCCAGCCCGGATTCGGACTCAGACACAGACTCGGAGGACCCGAATACCCGGCGCAGCGCGGGCGGGCTGCTTCGCTCGCAGGTCATCCACAGCGGTCACTTCATGGTGTCGTCGCCGCACAGCGACTCGCTGACCCGGCGGCGCGACCAGGAGGGGTCCCTAGGGCACGCCGACTTCGGGCCGCGCAGCATCGACCCCACACTCACCCGCCTGTTCGAGTGCATGAGCCTGGCCTACAGGTGAGGGCGGCTCCGGGGCCGACAGCCTCGGCCCTCCATGGCGGGACCTCGCTCTGGGGCCCCCGGCCAACCCACCCGGCCAACCCAGCCGGCCCTAAGCCTTGGTCCCAGCTGTTCTCAGAGACTCGGGCCACATCCTGGATCCCCTCTTCTCCTCCACCCAGGAGTGTCTCCGATCCCGCCCTTTCCACTTGGCCCCCCGACTTGCATCCCTCCCGGGTTCCCATTCCTCGCCACCAAGACTCCCTCCGTAGGGCAGGGACCTCCTGCCCTCCGCCTCGACCTCCAGAGACCCACCTCCGGCCTCTCTCTCCGAGTCCTGACCCCTCCGCTCCCAAAGAATGCCAGCAGGGCATCCCTCGCGCTCCCAGGACCCTAGGCGGCCCTAACATCCCCACCGTTCACCCCGGGGGTCACTCTACCCGACTACCTGCAGCCTTCTGCTCCCAATAAGGAAGCCCCTGCCCAGGCCGACTCTTCTTGCACCCGCCCGATGCTCCTCGCGCCTTGGTTGTCCCAGTTCATAGTCAACGTCGACTGAAATCCAGTCTCTCGTCCACCCTGCACCCCTCGATTGCGGGACAATTAACCTGTTCTTAACCTGCTGGGTCGAGGGTGACGGGAAGAGACTGCCTGGGGAGGACCCAGGAGGCGCTCCCTCGCAGTTTCCCAGCGGGGTCCGGCATGGGGTGATACAGGCTGCGCAGGGATGGTCCCCGGGAACCGGGGTCGGGGAGGGGGGTGCCTGGGATCGCCTCCCCGAGTCGCCGCGCGAGGCTCTGCGCCTAATATTGCTTGGGACCCCTGCTCAGCGCGTCACAGAGCACGCCGGCCGCGCCCCGGCCCCAGCTCCACGCCTGTGTCCCAGGGGAGGGCGCGAACCAGGGTCCTGGCTCGGTGCCCCGGAGCAAAGTTCCCCGGAGCGGAGGGACCAGGATAAATTATCAACCGAAAACTCGGAGGAGAGAAAGGGGGATCGGCCGGCCTTGATCTTTTCTCTGTGCAAATATTCCTCTTCCTCTGCGGCGCCTCCTCCTCTTCTGAGAACCGCTGGCTAGAGACCGGCACTGCCTGGGAGCCGGGAGCAGGGGTGGGGATTGCGGGGGAGTGTTGCCCACCCCCTGCTGCGGCGCCCAGCCTGGACCCCATTGGCTGGACGCTTCATAACCTTGGCCTGCACGCTCTGGCCCCGGGCCCAGGTCATGTTGCAATCTGATCGCCCAGAGTGCCAGACCTGTGTGGAAAGTTCAAATTCCCATCCCTTTCCTCCCTCCCCTCCTCGGACATCACGGGACCTCAGGGGACAGGGCATCTAAGGTCACGGGGCACCGGATGCGGGATCCGACCAGGGGGAGCACCTGCTCCCAGGGTCCTCCAGGGTCCCCTTTTCCCACCTATTCCCAACTGAAGCTTCTTGCTTTATACCACACACTGCTCTGCCTGGGCTGGCTCAGGCCCACCCCCCCATCCCAGACCATGGGTGACCCAAAAGGGGATATTCAGGGGAAAAGGCCAGGCAGGGGACAGAGCCCACTCACAGAACCACCCCCACTAGGAGGCTGACACTGTTGTGACCCCAGTTAGGGGAAGCTGGGGTAGAGAGATTTGGGCTTTCTCCCTAAACAAGAATATTCCATCTCTGTGGCTGGCCCTGAGTGGGGGCCTAAGGGGTAGGGATGGGAGTGGCTCGGTACCAGAGGACTCTTGAGTTCTCCCATTTGGCAGAGGGAAAAACTGAGTCAGACTCGGACAGTGTTTTTAGCCCTTAAAGACTTCTAATCTTAGGGGTTCCTTGGAGGGGAGAGGAGTGATGAAGCTGGGGTATCCCAAGAGAGAAAGTAGATGGGGAGGGACAGCAAGGCAGGGGGGTCCAGGGGTGCGGGGTGGAACTGGTAAGTTTGACCTGGAGGGACAGCCTGCGGATGTCTGGTCAGTTCTCACCCTCAGCAGGGCGTGTGGGCAGAGAAAGGACTGCTTGCATGGGCAGAAGACCCGTGTTCCACGATTCTGTGGGTGGAAGTCTCAGGGAGGCAAGTTCTGAAAGTTCTGAGAAAATACCTGTTCATGGTCAGAGCTGGCTGGCTAAGAATGGCCTCAGGGATGAGGGAGAACAAGCAGGACGCTATCAGGGAAAACTCTAAAGGAATTTCTGCAAGGTAGATATGTGGGGTGAGGGAGGCAGTTATGCATTTTCCTCTTCTCATTCCCTAAATTCCCAGAATTTCTATTGGTCATAAAAAACCCTTTGAACTCTGGCCACAGGCTTTTTGCTCCAGGCTGGGCCCCTCTCCTCCCCTCCCAGCCAAATCCTTTTCTCCTGGGCTTGGATGTCACTGTCTCACCTCCCCGAGTTCTGCCTGGCCACAAACACTATAACCTCAGTGGGGTAATGGCAGAGGGAGGGAGGCAGGTGGGGAATGGGGGCGGGCACTGGGTGATCAGAGTGGGCTGGGAAGTTGCTGGGATACAGGCTGGGGCCACAGACTCAGGAGTACCCTCCCCCAGGTACCACAAAAGAAGCTGGCCCAGGAGGTATCAGAGTGCCCCCCTCTCTCTGTCTCCCTACTGGACAGATGGTGTTTACCTAACTTACGAGGGATGGGGGGGCAGCCAGCGGACTGGGTGCTTGGGCCATGTACCCTATTTGGGTAATGAGGCCTGTTGTACCCTGGGGTAGCAGTCCCCCCACCCCACCCCAAAGCAAACACAGGAGCTGGGAGACCAGAGAGTAGAGGGACCCAGTGACTTAGGTACTCAAGGGGCTGTAGGAGCCAGACTGCCACCCACCTGCCCCTCAGCTCCAGGAATTGAGAGAGGCCCCCAGAGAGAGCAGACCTGGTCTTCTGGAAGACTAAGCCTTGGGGCCTCAGCCTTCCATGTGAGCAAGAGAAGGTGGGCCAGAGGAGACTCGTATATTACCCCAGCTGGTGAACCATGAGGAAGGAGGGAAAAGGCAAGAGCGAGGGGCCAGCAGGGATTCTCAGACCCTGAACATCTTGACACCCCAGGCCTGCTCCTTGGGGGTGGCAGGCTTGGCCTGCGACCATCAGGACCCTGAGAGTCAAGCCCCTCACCTGGTAAAGCCCAATCCATTGTGTGGATTTGATTGACTACCTGGGTCAGGGTCCTGCCCATCATTCCACCATCCTAGCTGCCTTCCTTTGGGCCCTGGTGGCTGTCGCATTACACACACTCTGGGAAACAGTGTACCTTCCAGCTCAGTCCAGATAGCCATGCTGGGGTTTTGGGCTGGGCAGACACTGGACAGGCAGTGAAAAGGCCGTGGCTTGCTGCCTGGAGGTCGCCTCTGGTGAACTGGTTCCCTCTGAACTCAGACAAACCCGACCCGCCCCCCTGGGGACTCAGGGGGCCAGTGAGATGGATGGAGAAAAAAAGCCACAGGGCCTGAGTGAGATTCCACCATGTGTCCTTGGGCACTCCTGACCCTCAGTTTCCTTCAGCAAGAAATGGACAGGCATTGTCATTCCAAGGACCGAGCTTAGAAACAGGTCTCAGCAGGTCTCGCCAGAGGAACACAGAAGCCTGGAGTGGGGCCTGGGAGAATATTTTAAAGGTAGTCATTTCAGGCAGGGAAGAGTGAGGGGCAGGGTTTGGGGGTGGTCCCTCACCACAGATGAGTGCCCCAGGGCCCGGGAAGAGAGTGGAGCCCACCACCCCCCTTCAACTTTCCACACCTGCACCCTGACCCGGCCCTCTCCCTCTGACAGTGGAAAGCTGGTTTCCCCCAAGTGGAAGAATTTCAAAGGCCTCAAGCTGCTGTGCCGGGACAAGATCCGCCTCAACAACGCCATCTGGAGGGCCTGGTACATCCAGTGTGAGTGGGCACCCTCAGCCCCGGCTCCGGCAGAGCACCTTGGGGGAGACCGGGGTCCCCGGCATCAGTACCCCTCGACAGCTTCTAAACCCAGAGGGTCGCGGGGGACGTGTCCGTTCCGAAGGGACTCTCCACTGTGAAGCTGGGCACAGCAGGAGTTACCCCTTAGATGTCCTAACGTGGGCTGAGTTGGGGGAACAGTTCAAAGCCCATCCGTTAGTGTAGTCAGGCGCCTCAAATGCCAGGGTAGAAAGAGGCGTTCAGCACTATCTGGGCCAATCGCAAAGGGGAAACTCATATCCTGGTGGGTCTCCACCAGCTATCCCCTGAGGTCCTTAGGTGCCCCTCTGCCATGGAGATTTGAGGGGAGGGAGCCCAGAGAGGCCATGTGGTTGAGTGGAAGGGACTCTGGCTTCAGAGTCACCCAGAGCTGGTTTCCCACCCTGTCTCTGGCCCTTGCTGGCTGTGTGACTGCAGGCAAGTTGTCTGACCTCTCTGAACCCATTTCCTCATCTATAAAAGGAGGCCAAGAGTCCTAACTTTCATGGCTGGCATGGGGATCACAGGTATGAACAGGCCTGGCACAAAGCCGGCGCTTAATAAATGATGGTTGAATCTGATGTACCCTTGAGGAGGTCACGGTCATTCATTTGGGGATGCAAAACCCACCCATCCCCGATGGCAGGGCAGCAGAAGCTGAGAGGCCGGTCGATCCCGTGCTGGACCTGGTCCAGCTCAGTAAGGCCCTCCTGAGGATCGAAGGCTGTGCTGAGCTGGGAACACAGCCCACAAGGGCCCACCCGTATGTTCTCTATACCGGCCCCACTGGGTTCCATTCAAGCAGAGAAAAGGAGTGGTTTTTTTGTTTTTGCTTTGTTTTGTTTTTTGGTTTCTATTTGCCTTATGTGCCTGGCAGGTTCATAAATCATCTTACTTAAGGCTTCCAAGCAACCTTAGGAGACAGGTTATTATTACCCCCATTTTACAGATGAGCTGGTGAGGCCCAGAAGGCGAGTGACTTGTTCAGGGTGTGTGCTTAGTCGCTCGGTCATGTCCGACTCCTTGCCTCCCAATGGACTGTAGCCCGCCAGGCTTCTCTGTCCATGGGGAATTCTCCAGGCAGGAATACTGACGTGTTCAGGGCGATGGAGCATAAAAGGAGCAGAGCTCTGACTGGCTGTGAGTTCAGGGCTCTCCAGCTCAGCCCAACGCCCCTTCCACTGCTCCCAGCTGGCTGGCTTCCAGTGAGAATGCTCAGGACAGGCCCTGCCCAAACCAGGAAGCTGGTAGGCTAGGGGGAGAAGGAGTCTCTAACTTCCCCCACCATCCCATGCCACCCTGAGGTTTCCCCCTCTAGGCTTTCCCTCCAAAGCAGGATGGGATGCAAACCCTTCTCTCTCTGCAGAAGGAATTTCTGATGCCAGCTGGGGGTCCTCACCCAGGCTATGGCACAAGCTGATGGAAGGACCCCGAGTTCCGAGTCAGACAGGGCAGTTGAGTCAAGTTCTCGCATGTCCTAGCTCTGTGACCTTGGGCAAGGTCCCTGCCTCCCCCAGCTGGAGCTTGCTCATCTGTAAAGTGGGAATCACAATACACCCTCTTGCTCGGGCTTGCTGTGGGTTTTCAGCAAGACAGATGATCCGTGTCTCATCACAGCGCCTGACACACACAAGGGCTCCCTTCAGGTGAATGCTGGGATTTATTACTGTTATTGTGATAATAAGAACAGCACACAGGCGGGCCTGAAACCCAGTATCAGGACTCCTCCTTCCTGAGCCTGGAAGGTTTGAAGGTGGGCTTCAGGAAACGCGGAGGAGCGGGTTTGCTGGGGGGCTGCTTGGCTCCTCCCCTTCACACCTGCCTCTCTTGGGCAGGCTCCAGGCCTCCAAGCTCCCTTCCTTTTCCTTGTCCACACCGCCAAATCATCGTATTACCCCTGAGCTCCCAGGGCACTGTCCCCTCTCCTGGGCAGATCTGCCACCCTGCTTTAGCTTTTGTGATGTGTGTGCTTTCCTTGTCTCTCCCCATAAGCTGGGTGGTTCATCCCTGATTCCTCTGTGCGTCCCCTGTCCCAGCACAGGTGCAAGGGGCTAGGAGGCTGCAGGAACCAATGAACTTACCATTGTTAAGTAAGGCCCCAGCCCTAGGAAGTCACAGGATCCCTGCCCTTCCATCCAGAGCACAGGGTCACCGGGTGGGGGAGGGCAGAGCCTGACCAGGCCTGCTCAGCGCTTACTCTCTGTGGACCCTGGACAAGCCCGATCTTTCCTGGCTCATATTCTCAACGACGAAGCCAGGAGCAGAGAATCTGAGATCCTCCTTGCTCTCATCCCCGGGAGTTCACACAGCCAAGGGCCCTCCCTTTGCTTTCTGTCCAAGCCCTGCTTAGCAACCAGGACAGCCCCCATCCCCACTCCCACAGGGATAGTCTTGGAGAATGTCCTTTAGGACAGAACTTTGTAAATGATGCTGAAGGTCCCAAGAAATTCCATGGTCAGGTGGTCCCCCCTCCTCTGTGTCAGAGGAAGCTGGCTGTGGGTTGAAGCAGGATGGGCTCCACAGACACCCCGGAAGTCCTCTTTGTCAAGATTGCCAGGAAAAGTCACTTCATTGTGGGGCGGGTTCCAGTGTTCTAAAGGCCTGCTGTGTGCCTTGCATCTGTGCCAGATGCAAGGATTTGGGGCTAAAGGGCACCACCCCTGCCTTCACTCCCAGCAGAGAGGCCAGCGTGCAGAGAAATGGCTGAGGCAGGGCAGAGAGCGAGGCAGGTGGGACTGAGAGGTTGTTTCAGACAAGGAAAGGCTTCCCGGTAGAGAGGCTGTCCTGGGCTATCGTGATGGGGGGTGTAGATGTGGGTGGGTGAAGCAAAGGAGGAAAGGGAAAGGCATTCCGCATAGAATAAAACCAGAGGGCTGCTGCGGCAGGGGAGTGGGGTGGGTGGGTAGCTGTCTGGCTTCCAGGTGGGGCCTGTGAAGGAGACGGAAAGGCAGAAGCAGGGAGTCAGTCATAGGGGCTTGGAAGTCAGGCTAGGGGGCGGGAACTTTACCTAGGAGGTTCAGGGATCCTGGAGTGTTTTAGGCCTGTACTGCCAGTGGTTTAGGAAGAATTGGCCTGGTCACAGAAGGAAGGTGAACTGGAGAGGGTGGGGCTGGAGTCAGGGAGGTCTAGGTGAGAAATGACACCAGACTGGGGGTGACAGTGAGCATATGGAGGGGAGGGAATGGTGGAAGAAATGTCACACATCCTTGAGGTTGAGAGGGTCAGTCCATGGATTAGATGGGGACACTGGGAGGTGATGGGACGTTGGGGGCACTGGGAGGCCAGGTGGGCAGTCCACAGGAGGCTCTGGCTTGGCAGGGAAGTCCCCAAACATCTGTGAGGGATGTTTTGAGAGTGCCTAGTGGAGGTTCCCCCAGACAGCTGAAGATGAGTCTGAAGCTGCAAGGGAGCAGGATGACAAAGGTTAGGGTGGGGCTGGCAGCAGGGCCAGTGAAAAGTGGTCAGGGAGACAGGAGAACAGAGGGAAGTTTCCTGGGGCTTAGGGAGGAGGAGGGGGGTGCCCTGAAGCCAAGGTCAGGGAGCATGGGGCTGGGGAGGGCCAGAGCCTTGAGTTCAGGAGCTGGGTCAGCAGGGTGAGTGTGGGACAGATGCTGGGGTACAGGAGTGACCATGCCACTGGGAGGCGTGGAAGTGGAGGTGGTGAGTGACAGCTCTTCCAGCATTTGGGAGGAAAGCCAAAGGGAAGGTTTGAGAGGTAAAGGAGAGCCTGGCACTTGTTTATTGGCCCAAAAGGAGCCTGGGGAGAGATCAGGGCTGGAGACACGGATGGGAGAGGAGGAGGTAGAGAAAGGACTCAGGCAGGTGGCCTGAAGTGGAGCAGGGATGGTTCTCTGAGATGGAAATGGGCACCCTGAGGCAGGAACCAGGGCTGTGGACCTTTAACCAGCCAGCCTGACCAAGACCTTCCCTGGACAATTCACTCCTTGTAACCCCACATTTCCCACTCAGCAAGCATTGCCTGCACACCTACTAAGCTCCCAAAGGAGCAGATGGAGCGTGGGAGGTTTGTTCCACAGGGTCTCATAGAAAAGGGAGATCTAGGAGGGCCAGAGCAGCCTGGAAGGCTTCCTGGAGGAGGTGGCACTTAATCTCAGCATGGAAGGCCTGGCAGAATTTCATAGTGTGGCAGATGAGAGAGCTGGGCACCCCTGACCTGGCCCCCTTCTCTCAGATGTGGAGCGGAGGAAGAGCCCCGTGTGTGGCTTCGTGACCCCCCTGCAGGGGCCTGAGGCTGATGAGCACCGGAAACCGCAGGTAGCCGAGACCAGCTGGACCAATCACCCGCCGCCCTGACAAACCGGGCCCCCTCCTGCCCATCACTCCTCGTGCTGAGCGGGAGGGGACTGGGCCAGAGGGAGACTGGGGTGAGGGTGGGGTCAGTGCTACCCCTGCACTGAGGCCCCTTCCTGGCCCTCCCCAGGCCGTCGTCTTGGAGGGAAATTACTGGAAGCGGCGCATCGAGGTGGTGATGCGCGAGTATCACAAGTGGCGCATCTACTACAAGAAGCGGGTCAGTGGGCGCGGGGGGCGGACCCTTTCCCTTGCGGCTGCTGGCCACTGTGTCGCTTGCAAGAGCCCTGGGGGAACGCCCCCTTCCCGCCCCCCTGCACCAACATCCCCCCACCGGCCCTCCACTAAGACCCAGGCCGACAGTGCCACCGCGTGGCCACAGGACCTCCTCGCCGCCTCCTTACCGCCAAAGAACTCCCGAGGGGCTGTGAGGGATCCGGTGGATCTGGGGGGAGCCCGCGAGTAGGGGAGGCCTTGGCGGGGAGGGATGGATGGGTTCAGGAGGTCCAGTGTCCCCCTCTGTGTGTTCCTGCAGCTCCGTAAGTCCAGTCGGGAAGGGGATCTCCTGGCCCCAAAACAGGTGGGTGCTCCCTGGACCCAGAAGATGGACGGTTGCCTCTGGGTGGGCTAGGCAGTGGTGGTGGGAGGGCAGGGGAGTGGGCGTGGCCGCTGTCCTGTGGTTGGTGAATTGAACTCTTCTTCCCCTGGGAGGCGCAGCCTTGGAGCGCAGTAGTGGGAAGACCCCAAGACTTCTGGTTGGCTAAGCAAGTGGTGGGGAGGCATGGGGGAACCGAGGGCTGTAAGAACCGCGGTCCCAGGTAGGGAAAAGTGCAGGAGGCAGGAGGGGACCCTTTGCTCTTCAGTAATCCCGTCTCAGTCTATTTCCTGGGGAGAGTTGTTAGAGGCCAGTGCGGTGACCCTAGCCTTTCAGGCAGCAAACTTGAGTCCACCTGAGAGAGGAGCGGAGAGCAGCCTGTCTAGATGGCTGACCACCCCCTCCCCCCAGGCAGGGGGCGACCCGGAAGAGCCAGGGGCAGTGGGAGTGCCCTGGGTCTCCAGGCCGGGAAGGAATGGGGTGGTGGTGGGGTCTCCTGGGGCTGCTGACGGCTCTGTCTCCCCAGGCGGAAAGGGGGTGGCAGCCGCCGGAGCGATGGTGCGAGCAGCTCTTCACCAGCGTGGTGCCCGTGCTGCTGGGGGGCCCAGAGGAGGAGCCGGGTGGGCGCCAGCTTCTGGATCTCGATTGCTTCCTGTCCGACATCTCTGATACGCTCTTCACCATGACACAGCCCAGCCCCACACCCCTGCAGCCGCCACCTGAGGACGGTGAGGGCCTGCGCCAGGGAAGGGGGGCCTGAAGGGGTCCAGGCAGCCAGAGGCGGATGGCCAGGACGGGTGCACCCCACCTCCACCCTGCCTGACGCTCCTGACGTCACCCCTGCCCCCTCCAGCTTACGTGGGCAATGCTGACATGATCCAGCCAGACCTGACGCCACTGCAGCCCAGCCTGGATGACTTCATGGAGATCTCAGGTGGGGCAGGCCCCGCCCCCTGGGTGGGTGGGCCTCCACAGGTCAGTGGTAGGAAGGCCCCAGTATGACTGAGACCTCAGGCTGGTCCCAGGCCCCTCTGAAAGGGTAGATGATCTGGGTGATTTCTGAGGGATCTTCCTGGTCTCCCTTTGTCTGGGCAGATGCAGATGTTTGGGATGCAACCGGAGTAGCCTCCGGTGAGATCAGGGTACCCGGAGGGGGACAGGGGATCAGGTCCATTGAAGCCACCAGCTCTGAGGACTTCGCAGGAAAGCATGGACTCTCTCGGGAGAGAAGGGCTTTGATCCCTCTCCTTTGTTTGAGTCTGTTTACTCGTATTTATATAACTCATTTTTAAGAACTGTTTGTTAAAGAACATTTCAAGCACCCACACAGGTAGGGAAGGAGAACCTCCATGGAACCCTCACCAACACCAACATTTATCAATTCTTGGCCATTCTTCTTTCATCTAGACCTCACCCACTTCTCTCCTCCTATGTAATTTTTTTTTTAATCCCAGGAATCTTATAAAGCATTCTTTAAAGTAGCCCTTTGCCCTACCTCCCTCTCCTGAGCCCCAGGGCCACCGGCCACTGGTGTCTCGTGTCCCTCCAGAGACATCCCGTCTGTACAGCACACAGGGACAGACGTCTCTTGGTCTCCTCAGCAGCTTTCTTCCCACTTTGCTTTCTTCACTCAGCTGTCGGCCTTGGAGACTGCTCCCGATGGTCACACGCTTAGGGGACTCTGGGGCCCAACCTGTCTCAGCGGAGGCCTCGGAGACACAAAAAGGGTTCCTGGCATAAAGGCTTGGTTTTGGTGACCCCTCCACTCTTGCCTGACTGGCGGGGTCCTGGGCCTGTCAGTTGAGAGGTGGAGGCCCATGGGGGCGGGGACGAGGGAATGAGGAACCACCCCCACCCCTGCTCTGGGCGGGGGTACTGCAGGGACCGCAGCCGTGCTGATGGCAGTGCCCTGGGATCAGACCCGCCTGGGAGGGCAGCGGCCCTCTCGGGGCCCACAGACCCCTGCCACAGGTAGGAGCCCAGTGGCCCCCACCCCGGGGCTCTGGGCAAAAATCTGAGTGTCGGGCTAGGAAGTGCAGGGTGGCTGCGGGAGAGGGGTCCAGCTGGGGTGACCTACCACAGGGGGCCTGTGTCACACAAGGGGGCTAGTGTGGCCCTCTGAAGTGGCCCTGTGAACTGGGGGCGTCCGGAGCACCAGGGCCCTTAGAGCTGCCGCTCTGTCCCCAAGAGCTCCTCTCTTGAGAGGAAACCCAGGAAGGGAGCCATAACTCTCTGGAGGGAAGGGGCTTGGTGGGGGGTGGGGGTGGGGGTGGAGCTCAGCCAGGGGATGGCAGGTCAGTGAGGGGGAACAGGCCAGGGAGGGCTCCCTGGGTGGCTGGGGCTAGGAAGTGACTTCTGTCAACTAAGGTGGGGTTGGGACCGGCTATGGTCCCCACCAGGGAAGCCTGGTGACTCGGGCCGGGCTGGGCTTGCTGCTCTGTGAGCCCTGCCCGATTCTGGGGAGTGGGAGGCAGCTGTGAGGGGGGCTGCTCTGAGACCCTGAGCATCCTGGGGCGACGGGATGAGGCCCGTGGTCCCTGTGGGGCTGGGGTCACAGGGTCCGTGGGTGCCCACCCTCCACCTCCTAGTCCTTCTGCTGAAGGGAGGTTGGAGGATCCTGACCTCGTGGCCGAGAAAGACACACAGCCCAACACAGACACAGGCGCGGGGCAGACACGTACACGCCAAGTCACACCAGGGCAGGTACACGCAGGCTCAGACAGAGCGACAGACGGCGGGACCAACACACAGGGAGGCAGACAGACAGATGCTTCGTGAGACAGACACACCCAGAACTGGCCGCCCAGCAGCACCTGGGCCCCACCGTCCCATAAGACGCACAAATGATAGACCCTACAGGGCTCACGGCTTGATGCTGGCTTATCCCACTCCTGGGTTTCCTTCAAGGGGGCCCCTGGGAGAAAATCTGACCGGCTGTCTTGGCCAGGGTGGCTGGGGCCAGTGGGGTCGCCTCTGGCCAGACCAGGAGGCCTTGGAAGCTGATGCAGACAGAAGGCTGCTCAGGGTCAGAGAAAGGTGCCCGGAAGGGAGCGGGTGGGCGGGCGGCGAGCGGGCCCGGGATGTGGTTAGGCCGCGGACAGCTGCTTCCCAAAACCAGAATAGCCTGGGGCTTACACAACCCCCACCTCCAACAATCTGGCTGCCCCCCACCCCGCCAGCTCTTTCAGGCCTTCTAGCACCCCCTCACCTCTGCCCCCACTCTGAGCCCACCCGCTGACCCTGCTCATACCCTCTTAGGCCCCTCACCCCCAACTCCTGGTCTCCACCCTTGTAGCCCTACCCACTGACCTTCCAACAAACCCCGCTTGTCCCAGACCCACTGACCTTCTGACCTCTCTCTCCCCCGACTCACTTGGTGCCCTCCTGACAACCCGATGATGCCCTTCCCCATCTTAGACCTCCTCCCCTTGGACCTCACCCTCTCTCCCTTCCTGGCATCTGTAGTCACCCCCCCACCCCACCCCCAACACACTTTCCAAGTCCCCAGCAGGCGCAGACAAGGCCTGGGGTTCCCAGGTCTGGGGGTGTGGAAGGGGGTCCCCAGGAGCCAGTCTGGGGGCTCTGTGGGAGGGCTGCTTCCTGCGGTCCCACTGACACCCCCATGCCCTTCCCCGGCTGTCTCCCACTCAGGCCCATCCCACTCGAGCCTCTGCCGCTGCTTCCCCTGAGTGAGACAGAAACTCTCCCAGTTTCACAATCTCCCCTGGAAGGCCCCCCTCCCTTGCCGGCCCCCACCCCACTGCAAACCCAGCCCAGGGACAGGGCCAGCCCGCTGCTTCCAACCACGGCTTTAACCCTGACGGCTGCCACCCTGTGCGTCTGAATTCCAGATTTCTTCACCAACTACCGCCCCCCACAGACGCCTACACCATCAAACTTCCCAGAGCCCCAAGGCTTCGGGCCCATGGTTGACCCCGTCCTCGGCAGTGGGATCCTGGGCTCGGAGGTGCCCCCTGCCTGCTCGGGCATGACCCACCTCTCAGGGCATAACCGCCTGCAGGTGAGCTCACCCACCCCACCCCACCCTTCCCCGATCACCTGCCCACACCCAGGAGACCCTCGGGGTACCTCCTGGGTATGCTTAGTCCATCGAGAGAGATCGGAGGGCATGGTTCAGCTGGGGAGGAAAGACCCTCGTGAAGCAGAGCTGACAAGATGGTTGAGGGAGGGAGGCTGAGGACAGAGGAGCATGGGGCTGGGCTGCTTGTTGGAGGGCTTCCTGGAAGAGGGGGCAGTTCTGGGCTTTGTGAATGAGTCAGGTTTGGGCAGAAGAGACCAGTACAGGGTAAGCCAGATGTGCGGAGAAGTATGAACGGAAACATGGAGACTGAAGCTGAGCACGTGCCTTTAGGAAGATGTGACTCTTGTCATTTTGGCTCAGGAACTCCAGGGCCAATTCCAGTGCTGCCCCCCCACCCCCACCCCCGATGCTAGGCTAGCTGCCTTTCCCCCCCGTCATCAGACTTTTCCGGCACTGTCTTAGTTCGTTGTTTGAGAGGTCTGTCTACTGGACTAGATGATGAGCTCCTTGCTGGAAGGGCTCTGCTTCACTCACCACATCCTCACACTTGCCACATTGCATCTTCCCATCCTGAGCACCGATCAAACACATTCACAGCAGGCAAAAATGGTTGCCCAGTAATTGAACAAGTCAGTGGATGGATGAGTGTGTGAGTGGGTGGGTGTGTTGCAGAATAGATTGCTGGGTTGTAGATGGGGGTAGATGCTTGTATGGTTGGTGTATATATAGGTCGGTGAGTGGTTGGTTGGGTGGATGGGCTGGAGGATGGATTCATAAATGAATAAGTAGTTTGCTGGATCAGTAAAGGGCTTCTCTCGTGGTTAAGGTGGTAAAGAATCCACCTGCAATGCAGGAGACCCAGGTTCAGTCCCTGGGTTGGGAAGATCCCCTGGAGCAGGGCATGGCAACCCACTCCAGTATTCTTGCCTGGAGAATCCCGTGGACAGAGGAGCCTGGCAGGTTTACCATCCAGGGGGTTGCAAAGAGTCAGACACGACTGAGTGACAACCACGTGGTATGTGGTGGGTCAATAAATGGGCTGGTGGATGGATATGTAGCTGGTGGATAGATGGATGGACTGTGGAAGGGTTGGTGGGTGAGTGAAGGAAGTATAGGTGGTTGGATGGATTGGTGAATGGGTTAGTACCTGGTGGGCTGGTGGAAATATAGGTGGATGAGCTAGCTCATAGATGAGAAAATAGATAGGTGGATGGATGGAGGTTAGATGGATGGACGGATGGATGGATGAATGGATGGGTTGGTGGATAGATTGATAATTTAGTGAATGAAATGAGCGGGCGAAAAGATTGATGCTCTTTCTCGTGCTTAAATTTGTGTATATATGCGCCCCACTCTCTCCCCTCATTAGATTGTAATGTCCCCCATGTGTGTGTCTGAGGCCAAGGATTATTCAACTCCCCCAGTGGCCAATCCAGGGCTCAGCCAGGCAGGAGGTTGCTTGGGAAGCCCCCCAAAAGGCCAGCTCTCTCCCCCGCTCTTTGTCCCCCAACCAGGCTAGGAGCAGCTGCCCTGGCTCCCTGGACTCCAGCACCTACCTGAACTCTGATTTTCTCCTTCCTGAAGACCCCAAGCCCAAGCTCCCACCCACTCCCGCACCCCAACCCCTCCTCCAGTACCCCAGCCCTGCCAAAGGGCTGGGCCTGGAGCCCTGTCCCCCGCCCCCCTTCCCTCCCATGGCCCCGCCGCCTGCTCTGCTGCAAGAAGAGCCCCTCTTCTCGCCCAGGTTCTCTTTCCCTGCCGTCCCTCCTGCCCCGGGAGTGTCCCCGCTGTCTGCTCCCACGGCCTTTCCACCCACCCCGCAGCCTGGCCCAGGCCCCGCCCCCTTCCCCGTAGACCTGCTACCCTCCGGCTATTCGGAGCCCCGCTTTGGGCCTCACTTCCCGGTACCCCAAGGTACGCGGCCCAGAGGCAAGCCCCCTGCCCCGTCCCCCAGAGGGCGGAAGCCCGGCACCCGCGCCGTGGCCCCTGCCACTGCCAGCCCCACTGCCGCTGCCGGGAGCAACAACCCCTGCCTCACCCAGCTGCTGACAGCTGGTGAGTCGGCCAGAGGGGGAGATGGGGACCCAGTGTGGACGCGGGGAGCCTGCGGGATTAGAGGGTGAGGGGTGAAGGGCTGGCTCAGCCAGAGGTCCTGGGTCCTTAACCCTGAACCCTGGAAGGGATACGGGCTATTGGGAAGGAAGGGGTGGGACCTTGGGAGACGATGGATGGGGCCCCCAGCATGCTGTCTGTGCACAGCCAAGCCTGAGCAAGCCCTGGAGCCACCGCTTGTGTCCGGCGCTCTCCTCCGGCCCCCAGGGTCACCGGTAAGACAGCGGGCACTGGGAGGTGGGGCTGCACCCCGGGGCCTTCACCCCGACTCTCTGCCCTTCTCCACTGCAGCAGGACACTCTCCCCGAGTTCCCCTGCACCTTCTTTCCCCCGACCCCGGCCCCCACACCACCCCGACTGCCTCCGGGCCCGGCTGCCCTGGCCCCTCCCAGGCCCCTGATTGTCCCCAAAGTGGAGCGGCTCTCGCCCCCAGCACCCAGCGGTAAAGAGGGGTTGGAGCTGGGGAGGGGCGGTTTGCGGGATGGAAGGAGGGGAAGGGGGATGTGGAGGATGACATCTGGGGCCAGGATGAGAGGGACAGGGCCATGGGACCCTCTCTCCTGCATCGGTCTGTGAGTCCATCTGTCCCCGGCACAGGTGGTGAGCGGCGGCTGTCTGCAGAGCTGACCTCGCTGCCAGGCCCGGGGGCCCTGAGCATCCGTATCTCTCCCCCGCAACCCATGCTGAGCCGGGGCCGTCCAGACAGCAAGGTGGCACCCGTTGTCATCCTAAGGTCTGTTTGCTCTGCCCCAGGCCCTCCCGTGCTCCCTCCCAGGCTCATTCTGGCTCTCTTGCCTCTCCCCCAACTGCCAGACAGAAAACCGGCGCATCACACACATCTCTGCGGAGCAGAAGAGGCGCTTCAACATCAAGCTGGGCTTTGACACGCTACACGGGCTGGTGAGCACGCTCAGCACCCAGCCCAACCTCAAGGTGAGTGTCCAGGCCCCCCCCGGCCGCATGTGGTCCCCCACCCACCCACCCAAGTCCAAACCCCAAGGCCCTCCACACACCCGCTGGCCTCCGCCCCTGCCAGTACCTCACCCCGGGGCCCCAGTACCCAAGGCCGCCCTGGTTGGTGCCGCCGTAGATGAGCAAGGCCACCACGCTGCAGAAGACGGCCGAGTACATCACCATGCTTCAGCAGGAGCGCGCGGCCAAGCAGGAGGAGGCCCAGCAGCTCCGGGACCAGATCGAGGAGCTCAATGCCGCCATCAAGTAGGTGGGGGCGGGGAGGGTGTGCAGGGCCAGCGGGGGCGCCTGCTGCCTGACTCTCCGCCCTCACCCACCCCATGCCCCCCAGCCTGTGCCAGCAGCAGCTGCCTGCTACTGGGGTGCCCATCACACACCAGCGGTTCGACCAAATGCGAGACATGTTCGATGACTATGTCCGGACCCGCACGCTGCACAACTGGAAGTTCTGGGTAGTATCCTCACTGGGCTAGCAGCCTGGTGTGTGCTGCAGCCAGATCAAGCTGTACCTGATGCAGGCCCTGCTCCCCAGGCCAGGCAGGGTCTTGGAGCTGCTCCCAGAGGAAGGGGCTCCAATTCCACCCCCTCCTGCCAGGCCCCTGGCACCTTGGCTGGCAGCATTGCCTGGTGATGGGCTGGGAGTGGAGGGAAACTGAAGGGGAGTAGAAGGAAACCGGGTGAGAGGACCACAGCCCTGCCCTCAGAAGGCCCTAGGGACAGCTGGGGAGAACCCAATACTGGAGAGGGTAGCCATTGCCTTCTCCAGGGGATCTTCCCCACCCAGGGATTGAACCCAGGTCTCCTGTATGGCAGGCAGATTCTTTGCCATCCGAGTCACCAGGGAAGGCCCAAACTCTGAGTAAGATGACTGGGGTGGAAGACTTCGAATCTTTCATTCCCTTACCTGGTCGAGCCCTGGACTGAGCCAGAGCAGGAAGCCCAGGGGTGGGGGCTAGCCCAGGGAAAGCCATGGGTGAGCTGGCAGAGGGAGCTGAGAGCCAGAGAGCTGTGGGAGGACCTCGGCGGACGGGAGGGTGGCTACAGTAGGGGTCCTTGGGGTTCACGGCTGGACAGTGGCCGGGCATCTGGGCTCCATGTGAAGCGGGTGAGGGTACCAGCTGGAGGCCAGGCCTGCTCCTTGACTTGGCTCCAGTTCAGCATTCTCATCCGGCCCCTGTTCGAGTCCTTTAACGGGATGGTGTCTACAGCAAGCCTGCAGAGCCTCCGCCAGACCTCCCTGGCCTGGCTGGACCAGTACTGCTCCCTGCCTGCTCTCCGACCAAGTATGTGCCTGCCCAGCAGAGTGTCCAAGCCTCAGAGCAGGGGGTGGGGGGCCCACCCTGCTCAGACCCCAGTCCAGCCTGTCTTCAGTATAGCCTAGACTTTTGTCCATCCCCCACCACACTCTGGAGTGGACCACTTGGACACCTGAAGACAGAGCTCCTGGCAGGGGCTGACTGACAGTCTTGCTAACTAGTTCCTCCCCTGATCCTTTTGTCTTTAGCATCCAAGTGTAGGATGACCCCTGACCCCAGAAAGTGTCTCTCCCCCTCTTTCTCTCTCTTTTCCCAGCTGTTCTGAACTCCCTACGTCAGCTGAGTACATCCACCAGCATCCTGACGGATCCAGACTGTATACCCGAGCAAGCCACACGGGCAGTCACAGAGGGCGCCCTTGGCAAATCTTTATAGTGCTGGCCAGACCCTGCTGCTCACTCAGCTTCTCTGGGGCTACTTTCCCTGGGCCCCTCCTGCCCTGAGTCCTGCTGTCAAGCGGGGTTCCTTTTTCTCTCTCGAAAGCCGAAAGCCGGGAAGAACTGTGTTCCAGTCCCTGTTCTACTACAGCAACTAATGCCGTGACCTGGGCAGGGTGGCAGGTGCGGCGGGGGTGGCTAGAGGGGGCTCATCCTCCAGTCTTGGGACCTCCAGTTTTCAGTCTGCAACGTGGGGATGGGGAAGCTTTGAATGGAAAAGGATCCCAAGGCCTTAGCAGCTATGGTTTGAAAGAGGGAAGGGAACCATGCTTCCTTGTCACTCCCACCTGCTCCCCCCACAGGTGGGGCCCCAGCCTGTGTTTCTAAGCAGGGAAACAAAGGAAGTTCCTTCTCTGTGTTCCTCCACTGGTAGGGGAAGAGGCCACAGGGTGGCATCCCCGGATGAGGCCAGGAAGGTCTGATCCCAGGAGAGAGTGGGCAAGGGGGTGACCAAACCAGGGCAGGTATCTGGGGGGTATGTGTGTGTGTGTGTGTGTGTGTGTGTGTGTGTGTGTGTGTATTTTGTAAAGAATTCTTGATCAATAAAAACAGAAACTGTCAGGGACTGTCAGCGTGTCTCATTCTGGGATGGAGAGTTGTTGTGGCCTTGTAGAGGGCCTCGCTGACCTTAGCTTGTCCTCTGAGCTGGAAGCCCCTGGAGGGCTTTGACTGAAGGGTGGGACAAGATCAGAGGGACCTTAACGGGATCCCTCTGGTGGAGAGCTGAGAATAGGCTGCAGAGAGTAAAGGGTGGAAGCAAGGAGACGCTTCCCAAGTGGCACTAGTGGTAAAGAACCCTCCTGCCAAGGCAGGAGGCTTGAGAAACTCGGGTTTGATCCCTGGGTCGGGAACATCCCTTGGAGGACAGCACGGCGACCCACTCCAGTATTCTTGCCAGGGAAATCCCATGGACAGAGGAGCCTGGCGGGCTACAGTCCATAATGTGGCAAAGAGTCGGACACGACTGAGTGACTCAGCACACAGCCTGGAGATCCTCCCTCTGTGGCCCCGGGCAGGTTCAGAGAGGCTCAGCACCTTCCACACAGGAGGAGGGCAGGGCGGGGACCACAGGGTGAAAGCGACAGGGCCATCCATCGGAACCATCCAGAAGGAGAAAGCTGCCTTGGGGGTCATGATCACTCCACCATGTGAGATAATGCAAGCACAGGTTGGGTGGCTGCCGGGTCTGGATATCTTAGCAGGAACCGATGCTGCAGATGGGAGTTGAGGTAAGTGGCCCCTATACTTCATCGATCCTTTTATTTTTTTAAGCCACACCATGCACCTTGAGCGGTCTTTTAGTCCCCCGGCCTGGGATTGAAACCATGCCCCCTGCAGTGAAAGCATGGAGTCCGAACCCCTGGACCACCAGGGAATTTCCTTTCATTGACCCATTTAACAAATATTTTGGTACTTGCCTAGTGGTCCAGTGGCTGAGACTGGATGCTCCCAGTGCAGGGGGCCACGGGTTTAATCCCTGGTCAGGGAGCTGGATCCCACATGCCAGAACTAAAAGATCCTGCATGCCACAACTAAGACCCAGTGCAGCCAACTAAATTAAAAACAACAACAACAACAATTTCCTGAGGGCCCGCTATGGACCAGATGGTGGCCTTGGCTCTGAGGAGTATGTTCATAGCTGTACCGCTCTCCGCTGAGAACTATCATTCAAGCCTGAATCCTCGCATGTCCTCAGACCATCCAGAGATGTTTCCCGGCTAGAAACAGGAGACAGTTTTCTGGGGGCTTTGACGTTTATGTAGAATAATAATAACAGGACTAGCTGTACCGTTACCTAGTGTTCATCGTGTTCCAAGCATGATTCTAAGCGCTTTATGTATATTCGCTCACCTAATTCTCATCTCACCTACCTCGGTAGACCTGTGGTGAGGACCGAAGAGTAAATGTACATACTTACCACAGTGCCTGGCGTAAATCCGATGGAAGAGTTGTTATAATGATTACTATCTACTATGGTCCCCACTTTACAACCAAAAATTTGAGGTGTAGAGAAGTTAGCTAGCCGAAGTTCTCATGGTTCGCGAGCTGCCCACCCAGGCTGTCTTACTTCTAGCCACTTTTTACTGTGCAGGTAGAGCTTCCCTGCTAGCTCAGTTGGTAAGGAGTCCACCTGCAATGCAGGAGACCCCAGGTCGATTCCGGTGTCAGGAAGATGCCCTGGAGAAGGGAAAGGCTACCCACTCCAGTATTCTTGGGCTACCCTGGTGGTACAGACCGTAAAGAATCCACCTGCAATGCGGGAGACCTGGGTTCCGTCCCTGGGTTGGGAAGATCCCCTGGAGGAGGGCATGGCAACCCACTCCAGTATGCTTGCCTGAAGAGTCCTATGGACAGGGGAGCCTGGTGGGCTGCCGTCCATGGGTCACAAAGAGTCAGACACGACTGAGTGACAGTGACACAGCAGGTGACAGAGCTACCCAGCCTTTAGGTGTTACTTGCTGCTGCAGACAGAGGCTTATAGGCTCTCAGAAAGGTCAATACCTGGGAGTTTCTGCTCTGCTGCTTTCACTCACTCATCCTGATGGAAAGGTCCCCAGAGGACATCCCCTTGACCCTGTGTCCCCCTCTGGATGCCACCTTCCCTTAAGAGAGTCGTCCACACCTGCCTTTTCTCCCTCTTCCCCTCCCACTTGCCTCCAGCCCCTGCCTTTGGGCTCCTCCTCCCTCCCCACTTCTACCCCAGCCTCATCCCTGCCCTGACTCTGCTCTTTCCAAGGTCACTTGGCTCCCTCACTGCCAAATCCAACAACCATTTTGCAGTGTCCCCAGGGCCTTTGGACCTCTTTCTTTAAAAAAAAAAAAAAAAAAAAAATTTTTTTTTTTAAACTTATTTGGCCATGCTGGGTCTTAGCTGCCACACGTGGAATCTTTAGTTGCAGCATGTGAGATCTAGTTCCCTGACCAAGGATTGAACCTGGGCCCCCTGCATTCGCAGCGTAGACTTAACCCCTGGACCAGCAGGGAAGTCCCCTGGACCTCCTTCTTGAATCACTCTTTTCCTGCAAATCCAGGCTCTCCTTTCTCCCCGCTGCCAGTGACTCCCAGGCCCTGCCGTGGGAGCCTTTCCCCTCAGCCCCACCCCCGGTCCCTTCCTCAGCCCACTTCCCTTCTCACTCTACGGCAAGCTCCGGGCCCTGCCACTGCAGGGCTTCCTCTCCTGTATCTGTGCTGCTCTCGCTCAGAGCCGCACCCTGACCTCCCCGTCCGGAAAGTACCACAGCTCCGTTAACCCGGACGGAGCCAAAACAGAGCCCAGTGTTCCCGAGACTGCAGCTCACAGGCTCCCCCTCTAACCTGAACCTTCCCATGCTCCCCAGGCCCAGGAAGGGCACCGCCATCCAGACACTTGTGCCCTCGGAAAACAGTCGTCTTCAGCTCTTCCCCACTCCCCACTGCCCTCTGTGTGTTACCAAGGCCTGACCAGTTTGCTGCAGGAAAATGGGGCACAGGGAGATGGTCATGTGCCAGGCTTGGGTGAGCCTCTGGGTCAGACCACCAAGTGAGCGTCCTTGGCTTTGCGCGGGGAAAGAATCAACAGCGGCCCCGGTAAAGTGAAAGTAGGTTTATTGAGAGAGGTACACATTCCATCCGGAGTAGAAAATGGCAACCCACTCCAGTATTCTTCCCTGAAAACTCCCATGGACAGAGAAGCCTGGTGGGCTACAGCCCACCGGATAGAGCTGGACACGACTCAGCGCTGAGCACGCACGCATGCGCACATTCCCTAGACAGCATGTGGTGCGATGCATGAGCCACCACGAGCCAGCATGAGCCTGGTCTGTCTCAGAAGGTGAGAGCGGCCTCAGGGCAGGGGTCAAGTGGGAAAATGAGAGCTCCCCGGAATCTGGGGGGGTTCGTTTTTATGGGCTGGGTAATTCCACAGGCTAACAAGTGGGAGGGTTACTCCAACTGTTTCGGAGGAAGGGGTGGAGATTTCCAGAAATTGGACTACCCGCCCACTTCGTGGCTTGGGTGAGTCTGTCATGTAGCATATGTGAACCTATCTCAATGAGCGAGCTGTATTGTGAGGCTCCAGGTCCACTGGAAGTTAGTTAAATCTTCTGCCATCTCGAGTCTAGTTGGTTCTAACCAGTTTTTGTTGTATCCTCAGTGGCTATACCATCTTTTTAGTGGCTGTGCCCTGCCCCCTTCCCTCTTGTCTCTAGTTGATCTTGTAAGTATCCATCGCCATGGCCACAGCCCTGGTCTGACAAACATCACTTTAACACGTAGACTCCTGCATTAGCCTCTGGTATCCCTTGCAGCTAGAACTCCAACTTAAATGTACATGTGAATAAGTTGGGCCTTTTCAAAATCTTCTTGAGCAGTCTAGTCCAGGCCCATTATATCAGAATACCTGGCTGTGGGAAGGAGACATAAGCATTTTTTAAAAAGTGATTCCAATATGTATTCAAGGTTAAGAACCACTGTAATGGAGACTGTGAGCAGTAAAAACCTACGTCTGGGGCTCAAGTTAATTTAAATCATTGGTTCTTACACATCTGTGGGCATCAGAATCGCCTAACAAGCTCGTTAAAATACAAATTGCTGGGACTTGCCTTGTGGTCCAGTGGTGAAGACTCCACAGTCCCAATGTAGGGGGTCCTTCCTGGGTTTGATTCCTGGTCGGGGAACTAGATCCCACATGCCACAGAAAAAAAGATCCCATATATGGTGACTAAGATTCAGCACAACTAAATAAATAAATAAAAATAAGTATTAAAAGTAAACAGCTTGCAGGGCCCCCATCTCTGGAGTGTCTGAGTCAGCAGACAGGGGCGGTGGTGGGTGAAGTCTAAGAATCTGCATTTCTAATGATGCTGGTCCAGGGCCCACACACGGAGAACCACTACTTAAATGAGGAGGAAATGTATCATTTTACCAGGCCAGAGAGGCCCGGGGATAGGGAGCGAGGCACCAAGCAAGGCCAGGTGGATCTTCAATTGCAAAAGGAAGCTGGGCTTCCATTGCTTCTCTGGCTCTTGCTCACCTCTGATGAGACCAGGTTTCTAGCAGATGTTAACTTAAAATCATTGGTTAATGACTGACCCTGTTACCCCTCCAACCATACCTTTGCTCATGCCTTACTTTCCCTCCTGGAATTCCCTTTCATCCTGTTTCACCTGTTCTAAATGCCCACCCTTGAAGGTACAGCTGAATTTCACTGCCCTTCTGAACCCATCAGCGGATCTCCCTCCTGATCTGCCCAGTTTTCCCCCATTCTGCTTTGTGTCACGTTGTCCTTCTGAGGGTTGGTTTTGGATTCCAGCTGGGCTGTAGGACACTTGGGGGTAAAAACAAGGCCATTACCACAGCCCCGTGGCAAGGTCAGATGGATAAGGATCTCAGAGTGTAGCAGACCCTAGTTGGACTCTGGGTTTGATTCCTGGCTTCCTTGTTAATGTGGGGTAAGTTACTTGACCAGATCTGGTTAAAGTTATTTCATAGCATCATCTGTCTTAAAGGATCAACTGAGTTCAAGATGTCAAAGAATCCTGTACTCTCAACTGAACCAGAGCCCTATTCCTGCTTCTCCTTGTCCCCCACATCGATAGATTAGTGTCACAGACCTGCATCTGTCCCCAGGTTCACTTTTCATCTGTCTCACCTATGGAAAATCACTTAGTGAGCATCTCCTAGAGCCTCCGTCCCCTAATCTATGGGATGGCAATGTGAGAAGATTCGAAAAGTGCAAGCTCCTGGATCAACAAATGGCATCGGCAAAATGCTTGGTGAATGAAATTCTTAAAAGTACCACGTTGTCTCTAGGTGGTGGAGAAAGTGGTTCAGGACTGGGCCTTCAGTTCTAAACAGCAAATTAAGGAGGAAAGGCCCCAGAATGCTCTGGACACCCCGCTTCTGGCCCTCCCCACCCCACTGCCCACAGCTGAGTCAATGCCAGTCTCCCCTTCTCCCCTCACCAAGGACAAAAGGGAAGGAAGTGAGGCCACTTCATTTGCTCTCTGAGTGGATCTGTTTCCTCACCCGAGGTTGTGCGTGAGTCTGTCTGTCCTCTAGTCTCTGCAGCAGCCTCTGTGCTCCGAGGGTCCTTCTAGAGCCAGAGGGCCCCACTGCCAGGAGAGGCTCCCTGGTGGCCAGGAAAACGTTTGAATCTGGCAGCCCTGACTCTGGTACTTCCACTTGTTCTGGGATGTGGGAGTGGGAGGCCCATGGAGCACCTTTGTTTCTGGGAACATTCCCTCTACAGTAAGTGGGTCTGGTCTATCATTAGTCTTTCAGAATATCTTTTTTTTTTTTTTGGTGACTAAATTCTGCCAACTTCCTGGTTTTTTATATTGCACTATAGTTATGTTGCCATTGGGGGAACCTGGGGGAAGAGTCCGTGGACTTTCCTGTTCTTTTTTTTTTTTTTTCCAACTCCTTTTGAATCTATAATTCAAAATTTAAAGTGTGTTGTTAAAAATATTTTCACCACTTCCCTGGTGGTCCAGTGGCTAAGATTCCAAACTCCTAATGAAGGGGGCCTGGGTTCGATCCCTGGTCAGGGAACTAGATCCCACATGGTGCAATTAAAGATCCCCCATGCTGCAAATAAGACATGGAACAGCCAAATTAAAAAAAAAAAAAATCTTTTCAGCTTCCTTCCTACCATCAGGCCACCCCTGAGTCCGGGCTCTTATCACCTCCATCTTGGACTCTTGCAACCACTTCTTGGCTTTCCTTCTATCTTTATTTGGTCTTGACACACACATCCATAGAATCTCCAAGATACCAATTTTGATCTATCTTACCCTGAAATGACTAGCAGAACTAGCTAGTCTGAACTAGCTGAACTAACACTCAAGGCCCTCAAACACTTTTGCAATCTTCTTGTTTAGTTGCCGAGTTGTGTCCGACTCTTTTGCGACCCCACAGACTGTAGCCCGCCAGACTCCTCTGTCCATGGGATTTCCCAGGGCAAGAATACTGAAGTGGATTGCCATTTCCTTCTCCAGGGGATCTTACCGACCAAGGGATCAAACCTGCATCTCCTGCATTGGCAGGCAGATTCTTTACCACTGAGCCACCTGGGAAGCTACCGATTTTACCTGCTACTTTTTTTTTCTTGCCTGCACTGCCTGGTTTGCCAAATCTTAGTTACCAGACCAGGGATCCAACCCATGACCCCTGCGATGGAAATGTGAAGTCTTAACCACTGGCCTGCCAGGGAATTCCCTTACCGGCTTTTTATTTTACTCATACCCTGCCTCCACAAAGCATCCTCCTGCTCAAGTCTTTGCTGAGGCTGTCCCACCCCCTAATTCCAGAACTACCCTTTCCCTTCTCCATTAACAGTAGAAATCCACCTGAATTTCCCAATACTAAGACTTTCCCACCTGTTGAACGGGAATAATAATCGGACCCTTGCCTCCTTGAAAGGATCCAGTGTGATGACGGCTGGAATAATGCCGTTACTAACGATTATCAGTAAAGTAGTCAAGGGAAGGCCTGAGCCTGGACTACTCGGACTACATTTCTTGCCCCGCAACGCTTCCGCGATCACACAGCCTCAAAGGCCAGGCCCCGCCCTTCCGGGGGCCCAACGATCATGGCCCCGCCTCTGGAGACTCACCGACTACCAGGCCACGCCCCTCGGAACTGGACAGCGACCAGGCCACGCCCCTCGGGACGCACCAAACGGCCGGGTCCCGCCCCGCGTGCGTGCGCGTCCCCGCGTAGACGTGCAGGCGTCCGCCAGGCCAGAGGCTGAGGTGGCAGTGGCCCTGCAGACATGGAGCTGCCGCAGATGCCGGAGCTGATGGGCCTGTCGCTGTTGCTCGGGCTGCTGGCCCTCGTGGCGACGGCGGCGGTAGCGCGGGGGTGGCTGCGCGCGGAGGAGGAGACGAACGGCCGGTCCGCCGGTGAGTGTGGCGGGGACGGTTAGGGGCGACCCGCGAGACCTCGCTCCCCGGCCTCCTCGGGGGTCCGACCCACCGTTCCGGCCTGTGGGGGTGTCAATGACCCGCTCTCCCCGCCTCATTTTCTCCTCTATGACACGAGTTTCGCTTCCCGAGAGTAGGGGCCGCCTTGCCCGGCCCGTCGCGTCCCTTTGGGACGATCTGTTAGAACCTGGGTCCCGCGCGGCTGTGCGCTCTCTCCGTGGCCGAAACCAAGCCGCCTTCCCTCGGAGCACAGCTGAGAGGCCGCTCAGAAACTCTCCCGCGCGCTCCTTGTTCGTTATTTTATGAAAACGGGGAGGAAGGGACAGAGACATCCATTATGAACGCTCTGGTCTACCGACAAACAGCATTTATTGAATGTTTACTATCTCCTGTAGGCTTTGGGGTCTTTGGGGAGTCCAATGTCGGGTAAAGAACGTCTGAAAATGTAAGTGGAAAATATAGTGTCGTGGGTTTCATAGATCAGTATTAGAATACTAGTACTAGCTCAGTACTAGTACTCCCACGGGTGGGAGTGGTCAACCCCTCTTTTGTCGGTGGCGGGCAGGGGTCAAGTAAAGAACCCTGAAGGTGGGGTCTTCAAGGATCTGTTTAATGGTTTGCCAGGACGGCCAAGAGAAGGAGAATACTCCTGGCAATAGCAATGTGCACGAAGCCGAGGAGTCCTGAAACAGCGTTTGGTTTGACTGTGATGTGAGAGGAGAGGAGTGGGCTTGTTAGACAAGGCTGAAGAGGCAAGCAGAGGGCAGATTTGCCTTTGTAACAGTAGCCTCCGGAGTTTTCTTCCTGTAAGAATTGAGCATCTGTAGCGATCTGACACATGCCCGCTTTCACCTGTCCTGATTCTCAATTAAATAAGCTATTTTATACAAAAATGACTGGCACCCTTTTCAGCACAGGGGACATGCTCAACACATGTTGACTACCTCTCATTGTTGGGTTCTCTCTGGGATTCCCTCTGAGCCTTTTTTAGTGCTTGTTTTGGGTACTATGCTTGTCATTTTGTATATATTATCTCACCCAATTCTCAACTTTTCTTTTAGAAAAGCCAAGGCCCAGAGCAATTAAGTAACTTAACCTGAGACCAGCGTCAGCAGCTTCTGCAGTGCACATTGTCCTTCACTTAGAGAGGTCTGGTTAAGAATCTGCTCTCCACTGGCTTTTCAGTGAACCTACTGAGCCCGCCTGCCCAGAGAGGGCGCCTTCTCTAATGTGCAGTGAGGTGCTATGTGGTTATGTTACAGATACTAATAGCAAGCAGCCTCCCCAGGATCACTCAGTGATAGAGCCATAGTCCACACCCAGGTCTGATTCCAAAGCTTCTGTTTTTTTCCCCTGTATCCCTCTCTCTTCTCGAGGACAGGGTCATCTCTTGTGCCTCTCCACTCAATGCCCGGCCAGTCATCGTTGGTCACTGAGTGCTCACTGAGCCAGTAAATGAATGGTTGACCTGGCCCTTCCTTATAGGCCAAAAAGCAAACGGATGCCCACCTGACAAGTCCTTGAAATCCAAGAAGCAGAAACCGCAACAGCGGATTCGCAAGGAGAAGCCTCAGCAACACAACTTCACCCACCGCCTTCTGGCTGCAGCATTGAAGGTACACGGGTACCCAGGCACCGCACGTATATATAGTCACGGCCCCGCAGACTTCTCCTTTGTAGGATTCTGTGCATGTTACAGACTCTTCTGCCTCTGACCCAGATCAGGGGGGACGCCCTGTCCCATCTCTTCTCCTGACATCCCATCAGCAGCTTGCTGTTGATCTAAGCAACAGGGCCCCTGAGTCATGGTTGCACGGTTTCCCGCATTTGCCCAGGGGGTTCCCGTTCATACTTGCTGCTGCCCTTGCCCTAGAGCCACAGTGGGAACATAACTTGCATGGACTTCAGCAGCAATGGCAAGTACCTGGCTACCTGTGCAGATGACCGTACCGTCCGCATCTGGAGCACAAAGGACTTCCTGCAGCGGGAGCACCGCAGCATGAGAGCCAACGTGGAGCTGGACCATGCCATCCTGGTGCGCTTCAGCCCTGACTGCAGGTGGGACAGGATGGAGCCCCAGGTGTTCCCGCAGAAGCCCTGACCCAGGCCTCGGTCCTTCCCATGCCTGGTTTGGGATAGTGAGGGGGCGACCCAGGGTCTTCCTTGTGGTGGCAGAAGGGAACATCCAGACAGCTTGAACACTGAGGCCCCCTGGAGGGTTATGCAGCTACCTAACAAGGAAGTAGAGTGGGGAAAATCTGTTCCTATTTGGGAAGTACCAAAGCCGACTGATTTCCAGATTAGTCTTGGAAGCTCTCATGGTTTTCTAAACCCTAGAGAGAAGCTAAAGGAGCCAGAACTATGAGAGTCCTAACCTTCTAAGGAGTTTTACGAGATTCTGAATTAAGGGTTGTGAGGCTGGACTCTAGGTCCTGAAAGGAGATCTTGATTTTCCTTAAAGCCTATCTATCATAGGACCTCACACAAACAGGTCTCCGTGTCTGAAGGAGTGAGAGACTTGTCTACTCCCTGTTTCTAGAGCATTCATTGTCTGGCTGGCCAATGGAGACACCCTCCGTATCTTCAAGATGATGAAACGAGACGATGGGGGCTATACTTTCACAGCCACCCCGGAGGACTTTCCTAAAAAGCACAAGGCACCCATTGTCAACATTGGCATCGCTGACACAGGTGAGAGGCATTCAGAGGATGGAGCTTGCCCCAGGCAAGAGGGAATGGACTGTTGTATTCACTGAAGGAGTGAATGCAGCCTGAGAGGTATGCTCAGTTCTGGTGTGACCAGAGGGACCTCGTCTGGACTTCCCTGGAGTCCTGGGAGCCACAGCAAGTCCCCAGGAGAGGCAGATAATCACCATAGTCTTCAGTCATACCCTTATCTGTGGCCACCCTTGGTGCGGGAGGGAGCGTGATACGAAGGGCAGCAGACGCCTTCATAAGTCAGTGACCAGGTCATTGACCTCAGCTCATGTTACGCCCCCTCACTCCCAGGGAAGTTCATCATGACTGCTTCCAGTGACACGACCATCCTCATTTGGAATCTGAAAGGCCAGGTGCTGTCCACCATCAACACCAACCACATGAACAATACATATGCTGCTATATCCCCTTGTAGCAGGTAAGGAAGAGGGGAGTCTGGCATCAGATGTGGGCTGAGGTTGGAGCTGGGGGCTAGGGTGGAGAGAGAGTAGAGAGCCAACTTCGAGTAGCAGAAAGAGCAGGCATGTGAAATCAGGACACCTAGATTCAAGTCCTTAGTTTCTACTTCCTCATTTAAAGCATATAAAGGGTTGGGGCGGGGGTCCTATGTATCTTATAGCTGTGAGGATGAACTGAGGTCATGTATAAATGCACTTTTAAAAGACAGTGTTATTTAGATACATGACTATGAACCCTCTCAGGAAAGGGGTTTAGTGGATCTGCAGAAAAAACTGCCCTTAAAATTAAGTTTTAAAGGAATCTGGGTTGTCTGGCAGGTTTGTAGCCTCATGTGGCTTCACCCCAGATGTAAAAGTTTGGGAAGTCTGCTTTGGGAAGAAAGGGGACTTCCAGGAGGTTGTGCGAGCATTTGAACTGAAGGGCCACTCTGCAGCCGTGCACTTCTTCGCTTTCTCCAATGACTCCCGGAGGTGAGCGAATCCTCTCTGATTTCTTACCAGTTTCTTACCAAGACTCCCAGCCCCTCTTGTCAACCAGGGGCCTCCAGCCATTCTCTGCAGCAGCTGTGCGGTGGGTGGGTTTTCCGGCCCTCAGCAGGAAGTAGACATATCAGTGGAATTGGCTTCCCAGCTAGCGTCCCCAAGTGCTGTCCCAGCGCCCTCCTGTCCAGGGTGTGTGAGGCTAGAGCCCTGACTTTCCATGCTGCAGGATGGCCTCTGTCTCCAAGGACGGCACGTGGAAACTGTGGGACACAGACGTGGAATACAAGAAGCAGCAGGACCCCTACTTGCTGAGGACAGGCCGCTTTGAAGAAGCGAGCACCGTGCCGTGCCGCCTGGCGCTCTCCCCTGATGCCCAGGTCTTGGCCTTGGCCAGTGGCAGCAGTATTCATCTCTACAACACCCGGCGGGGTGAGAAGGAGGAGTGCTTCGAGCAGGTCCACGGGGAGTGTATCAGTGACTTGTCCTTTGACATCACTGGCCGGCTTCTGGCCTCCTGTGGGGACCGGGCAGTGCGGCTCTTCCACAACACGCCTGGCTACCGGGCAGTAGTGGAGGAAATGCAGGCCCTCCTGAAGCGAGCCTCCAACGAAAGCACCCGCCAGAGGCTTCAACAGCAGCTGACGCAGGCCCAGGAGGCCCTGAAGAACCTGGGGGCCTTGAAGAAATGACTCTGGGAGGAGGGGCAGTAGGAAGGATCTGACCTGCTGCTGCCTCCACTGCTGCCCTTTCCCCAGTACTCCCCAGCTGGAAGCCTTTTGAAAGGAGTGTCCTGGTTTTCCTAATGGCAGCTTCTCTCTCCTTTTCCCCATTGAAACTGTTCCAGCCTACTCAGATCTCTCTTCTTGCTGGTGGTGACTCCTGGCCTACTTGACGATCTCCCAGGCTAATGACCAAGGTGCTTTTCTTTTTCCTGGGCCCAAGGGGTGGAGTCTGTCTTCACCAAGCACTGAGGAGAGTGGTAATTAGAAAAGAGAGAGCACATGGTCTTTGACCTTGGGGCAACACACCCTGCTATCCAAAGGAGCTTGTAATTATGGACGCAAAACCCAGGGAAGACCCGAGTGCTAACCAGCAGTCTTGCAGGGGTGGGAGACTGAGATTCCTTCCTATTCCAGAACTGGGGAGTGGCTCAGGGAAAGGCTGATCTTAACCCAGGCAAAGCGCCTAACTTCATCCCGAAGTAATTACGGGATTTCATTCTGTGCCTCAGTTTTCTTATTTGTCAAATGGAGAATAATTATCTTTTGACCTCCTTCCTAGATTTGGAAGAAAAGTGGAAAAGAGTCATAAACTCTTACTGTTGTCCAATATCATTTATTAACTACTGAGTAAACCTGGCACTCAAATAGGGCAGTTTGAATCTCTTGGGAAAGCTAAGTTTCTGGGATTTGATTGATAGTACATTTCATATCTCCTTCTGCCTTAAGTTGGGTAGAGGAATCACAGAATCCCAAGATAGGGCTCTTCTCTTCCAGGAGGTTATATCCTGTTTGAGGAGAACTTCTTTTCAGTTCATCCAACATTTGAGTGCTTATTCTGTGCCCAGAATAGCACGGACACTGGAGATGAATATGAATAAGACATGATTTCTGCCATCAAAGATGGCTGGTGGAAGAGAGGTACGCATGTCTGTGAAGTGTTTCTTGTTAGTTTACTCACAGCTGGAGAAGGCTGTTGTAAAAGTCAAGGCAAGAGAGAGGACTGAATCAGGACAGAGGCAATGGCGTTGAAGGGATAGATTGAATAGATGGGCTATTTAGAAGTTCACATTTTTGGACTTTGAGGACTGCTTGGATGGGAGAGGTAAGGGAAATGAGGAATCTAGGAAGACTTGAGCCTCAGCAAAATTTATCCAAAATAAATTCTTCCCTCTCCCTAAAACTTGGACCTCCCCTAATCACCCCCAACTCATATAAACATGTGAACAAAGCACAGCCATGGAGTTATCCTCAGTTACGCCCTTTTCTTCACTCCCTCTGCCCTACTACACGACTGCCATCCACCCCAGCAGAAAATGCTTTGGGCTCCATGGCAGTAAGGCCTGAACCCGTTACTTCTCTCCATCTCTTCTGATACCATCCTGGTCCTAGCCACTGTCACCTAAAGGGCCACGATAATGTAGCTTCCTCATTGGCCTTCCTGCTTCCTGGCTTGCCTCGTCAAGTACTCTTGTACATAGCAGGGCGATCTCTGAAGAATATAAAGCAGATCACATCATTCCCAAGTTAAAACCCTCCCAAGACTCCCCATCACACTTGGAATAAAATCCAAAATTCTCACCGTAGCGTACAAGGCCCTGTGTAATCCGGGTTCTTCCTCTTTCTGTGACCTTGTTACCACTCTCCCAGCTGTGCCATGCCTCCAACCAGGCCAGGTTATTTCCAGCTTCAGAGGGGACTTGTGCCTCTGTTCTTCCCTCTGCTTAGAAGCATTTTCCCCTTCTCTTGGCAGGCTTGCCATGCTTCTCATAATTCAGTTCTCAGTTTCAGTTACACTTTAGAGACCCTCCTGACCACTCTAGTCTGAAGTAGCCCTTTCCACCAGTCATATCACATCCATCACATTAGCTCATTTTACTTTAGTTTGAATTACTTAATGCTATCTGAAATTATCTTGTTTGGATATTTGTTGGCTTCAGGGGTGTCAGGTGGGTAATAGAAGTAGGTAAATTGGGCCAGTTGTCTGGGTGAAAGTAGGAAAAGGTGGGAACTGAAGTCACCTCTAGAGGGCCTGGGTCAGGGTCAGGGGTGGCTGCGACTTAATATTCAGGAATCCAGCAGAAGTTGCCCGTTTCCGAGAAGCCAGAAGTTGGCAATTTATTATAAAAAGGAAAACGTGAGCACTGTAGGAACCAAACAACGCTAATGGCAGGGTGCAGCCCAGCAGTCTCTCATTGGCAGCCTGGGGACTGTTCATTAAGCCACTGGAATGTGACAGGAGTCCTTGTCTGATTTGCTGTGTATCCCACACACAGTACCTGGAATAGAGTAAGCGCTCAATAAATGTTGAACTCGAACCAGGGCAGCTAACAGAAATCTCAGTACCCTCTGTGTACTGTGGTTTTGTGTTCCCAGTTAGCACTGTGGTTTGATGTTCCTGAGAATAGACTTAGGACTGATAATGTTGTACACCTGGGTCCTGGTGACACTGTGCCTTCTGATTGTCAGAAGAATGAGACTAAAACTCTTCTCACTTCTGCTTGGTTCTGGCTTTACTCTCATTGCTTATCCAGGAGGGGCAGTGATCACAGAAAGTTGAGTTACTGAAGTCAGAAGTCTTTGGTTCCAGTTTCGGCTGGGGCACTTATTGAACATTACACTTTAGAGACCCTCCTGACCACTCTAGTCTGAAGTAGCCCTTTCCACCAGTCATATCACATCCATCACTTTAGCTCATTTTACTTTAGTTTGAATTACTTAATGCTATCTGAAATTATCTTGTTTGGATATTTGTTGGCTTCAGGGGTGTCAGGTGGGTAATAGAAGTAGGTGAATTGGGCCAGTTGTCTGGGTGAAAGAAGGAAAAGGTGGGAACTGAAGTCACCTCTAGAGGGCCTGGGTCAGGGTCAGGGGTGGCTGCGACTTAATATTCAGGAATCCAGCAGAAGTTGCCCGTTTCCAAGAAGCCAGAAGTTGGCAATTTATTATAAAAAGGAAAACGTGAGCACTGTAGGAACCAAACAACGCTAATGGCAGGGTGCAGCCCAGCAGTCTCTCATTGGCAGCCTGGGGACTGTTCATTAAGCCACTGGAATGTGACAGGAGTCCTTGTCTGATTTGCTGTGTATCCCACACACAGTACCTGGAATAGAGTAAGCGCTCAATAAATGTTGAACTCGAACCAGGGCAGCTAACAGAAATCTCAGTACCCTCTGTGTACTGTGGTTTTGTGTTCCCAGTTAGCACTGTGGTTTGATGTTCCTGAGAATAGACTTAGGACTGATAATGTTGTACACCTGGGTCCTGGTGACACTGTGCCTTCTGATTGTCAGAAGAATGAGACTAAAACTCTTCTCACTTCTGCTTGGTTCTGGCTTTACTCTCATTGCTTATCCAGGAGGGGCAGTGATCACAGAAAGCTGAGTTACTGAAGTCAGAAGTCTTTGGTTCCAGTTTCGGCTGGGGCACTTATTGAACAGACACATCACTTCACTTCTCTGAGTTTGTTTCCTCATCTGTAAAATGGGAATAAATCCAGCCCTGCATGCCTTGCCAGGGTTATGAATTTCTATTAAAATGAATGAAAACACTAGAAAAGTCATTACATAGATGTCCCGGGGACAGAAAACAGCTCCTCTCACTAAAGATGAGACTGCTTCCCTTGTCAGCATGGCGAAAGTTACCTGCATATTCATGTAGCCCAGAGGCCACTATGTTTTTTTGATAAAAAATCCTTGTGTGTGAAGGCAGTGTTAATACTTTAATATTACTATTTCAATTTCTGTGGGTTTGCAAGTTTTCAGAATAACAATTTGGGGAAATTAAAAAATGGTGTATAGATTATTTTTATCAGTCATTAAAAATAAAAATACTTAAAGCACAAAAGTGCACATCTGAAGGTCTGTTGATAGTCTTCATCAATTTCAATTAAGGTAATAAGACTTATCTTTAAAAGATGTTCTATAATTGGAGATTATAGCAGGTAAGTAGGAAACACCTACTGTTGTGATGAATTATCAGTGATGATATGTGATATCATAGACCCAACAGTGCCCCAAATTGGCCACGTGTCTAGAAATTTAATAATTTGGGATTCATGTTCTCTACAAAATTCCAGAAATATGAATCTTCCAGGTGAGCATGACTTGATTTCAGCACACAGCTCTTGAGACTGAGGCCCACTGATGACACAGGTTGGCACTGCAGAATCAGCCACAGAAACTGAAAGCATAATTCATAAACACAGACCTAGGAACACCTTGTGAGACTGTGACTGTATGAAGCTTTATTTCTTCAAGCTTCCAATTCTGATCCCAGAGTTCAGGGCAGTAGGAAAATGAGTGTGATCTCCAGTTGCTTTCTATTCAATAGACATACCCAGTCTAAGTGTATTTGCATTTTCTTGTTCACTTTGATAGTGGCTCACATTGAGTGCTAAGCCTTGAATCCCTACCATCTCACTATTGTTTCTGCCTCAGGAAACAACCCCATCTTAGTGTTTATCTGGTGAACTACCACCTCCCCAAATCTTTATCTGTACAATTTATAGAGGATAAGCCTTGACCCTCCATGAAAGGTGAAAGTGTTAGTTACTCAGTCATGTCCAACTCTTTGCAACCCCATGGACTGCAGCACACCAGGCTCCTCTGTCCATGGAATTCTCCAGGCAAGAATGGTAGGCATATAACCAATCAGCAGACTCCTGGACTTTGCTGGAGTTTAGAAAAAACTGAAAATATGTTTAATTTTCTGCTAGAATTGCTTAATAAGTAGAATGTAAAGTTGTTAACTGTGTAGTCCTGCCCAAGAATGAAGCCAACACAGGAAAGCAGCCAAAGAGACCGCAGGCTGAGGATGCTTCTTGTTTCAGCTGCTGGATCCAGACACCTGAGGTTGCCACCGCTGGACAACCAAGTTACTAAGAGCCAAGAAAGTCCTGTGTATGACTGTCAATTTGAATTGGAATACTCTTGCAACTGAGAGAGCCTTGACATCAATATTATTAGGGAGTCTAATTGCCCAACACACATAACCAATAAAAGGCTTGCCCAGACCTTTGAGTTTAGGCCTATCTAGGAACTCACAATAAATACATTCCTTTAACCAACATGTGTAAAGCCAGAGACAGGAATACAGATGGAGACCCACATGCTGTGCAAGTCTTACTATCCGTAATAAATTAAGGTGCGCTCCAGTATGTGCTGTCCTCCCGTGATACAGCGTCCTGGAAGGCCGTGTTCAAATTTAGAATCCTCACTCAGGTCTGTGCCACAGTGTGTTGTCAAAGGTGACCAGCCCATGATCAAGGCTGCTCTCCTTTGCCCACCGGGTTCTTTTCCACACTGCAAGGGACACCCCAGCCGACACCTCATATGCTGTTATATCCCTGTGAGACAAACACCCACCACCCCTTGGCCACCAACCACTCAGGCCTCAGGCTGTGCGCCAGGGCAGTGCCACCTCTGTGAGGATGGACCCAGGGGAGAGGCTCGTACAAGCCCTTGAAGCAGGCTTATGTCTGTTTGGACAGGGAGTCCAGTGTCTGGTGGATGGGATGGTGACCGCTTGCACCAGGTGGTCACATCTCCCTGGTCTTGCAACTGTGCCTCGTGGGGAGGGGCATGGCAGGGCAGGGCCAGGATGGGTCCCTCTGGAGGAGTCATCTTGCCCACATCTGACACTGTTAACCATTCTGTTGACCACACTTCATCTTTTCCCTGCAATTTCAAGTTCACTAAGCTAAACTCTTCTCAACACATCAGACATGAAAAACAGTATTTTATTGTGAGTTCCTGGACGTTCAGCCAGGTATGTATCAGAATTTTTTTTTTTTTTTTTTTAATGGTCACTCCACATGGCATGTGGGATCTTAGTTCCCCAACCAGTGATTGGACCCACACCCCCTGCATTGGAAACTCAGTCTTAACCACTGGACTGCCAGGGAAGTCCCAAGGGGAGACTTTTTTTAAAGAGAAGTATGTCATCAGAGGGCATTTGTGCAGGCTTCGGGGAATAGTTGGCAGTTGCTCATTTTGACCACTCTTACATAAAGCATCAATAGGAGGTAGGTGGGGAATGTAGGGTCAGGTGGACAAACGTGAGCGGGAATCAGGAGGATCACTGGGTCTTCAGAGCAGGGAAGGCCCGAGGAAGGTGGTGACTGGCAGGGTGGGTTGGAGGAGAGCGGGGCGCAGGAGGCTAACACTGCTGGGAGGAGCAGTGGGCTGTGGAGCAGGGAAGCTATAGATAAGAAACCTCAGGGGGGGAGCTGGCCAGGACTTGGACAGGTTGAGAGAGAACAGAATCATAACTGCAGGGTGCTGTGTGCCTAGACCAGGGGGCCCTAAGAAGAATACTAGAGAATTCCAGAGAGCTGGCCTCTGTCACAACACTTAGCAAGCTCTGCCTTTGAATTTTCTTTTCCTGTTGCTTTCCTTATCCTCACCTAAAGGGCAGGGAGTGTGTTTTACTCATCTTTGCATCACCCAGTGTCCACCACTATAGGGCATGTAGCAGATACTCAAGCTAGCTCTTCGGTTCAGTTATTTTGAATCAATGGCTTTGAGAAACATGTGCCACCTTTGATCTCTATTAGTAGACTCATCCTTCCCTCCACATGCTAGTTCAGCTCTTTCACTCCTCAGGCGGGCAGATACTATTCCTGGGCTCCTCATCAGCAAGGTGATTTGTGGTTATCGAGCCATGATATTGGTGGATTACAGAATAGGGAACAGTCATAGTCAGAGGCTATGTCAAGTTCAGGGTTAGTTAGTGAGATAGTTCTCTGGGTACACAGAAGGAAGTTTCTCTAGAGGTGAAAAGAAATAGCTGCTATCAAGCAATGCAAACTGTCACCTGCTTTCTTTTGTTTCTCAAAGCGGTTGCTTCAGGGCCCTCTCTGCATACCGCGAGCATGAATAAATGCCTGGGGTGACAGGAGAAGACAGGGAGCTGCAGTGAAGACTGAGTATTCACCCAAACATCTACTGAGCATCTACGGTGTCTGTGGACACAGTGAGGACTTAGAGCAATTGCATCTACTGTATTCTCAAAATTCAACTTAAAGGTCATTTTTTCCCCCAGATTCCTCTGGACACCCTTCATCTAGATTAGGGTTGTCATAGCATCTTGTACAGTACTTCCCTTTAACCTAGCGTTTATAAAATGGCATTTGAAATGCTTGTTTTCTGGTCTGTATGTTCTGCTAACCTGGAAGCTCTTTGAAAGCAAAACCCAATTTTGTCCTCAGCACTTTGCATGCCAACTTGCACAGCGCAGGCATCATTTAATCAACGATTATTGAATTAAATGAGACATTGATGTAGTATCAAGTATGGACAAAGTGGCACCTCAGGATCTCAGGGGGAAGTCTTGTTGGAATTCTAACTGAATGTTGGAAGAGTAAGTGGTCATCAAGAAGAGCTAAGAGAATTCCAGGTGAGAACAGATGTGTGCAAACGTTGGAAGGCATATTGAAGGTGTGAAATTCTCTATAGTTGGAGCACAGTAGTGTATCTGGGGAGCGAGGGCCCCAACAGGAGAGAAAGCAGTACAGGATAGTGTAGAACCTCAGTAACATTGGTGTCAAGTCCATAAAATATAGATTATGGCTGCAGCCCTGACCAGAGATTTAAGATGTTGCCCTAGGCAAGAGCCAGAGACCCCACTGGCAGCGCCTCGCACCTCACCCTGCACACAACATGTGCTGCCAGCTTGCCCGCAGACCCTGGGCCGCTTGGGAGCCCAGTGTACTCTGGGATGCCCAGGGTGGGGCCTGTTGGGTGGGACGCCAGGGGTGGGGCACCTGGGGCGGAGCGCGCAGGCGCGCTGGTGCCTCGAGCCCCAAGGGGAGGGCGGGTGCGCGCACTTCTCGCGCACGCGCGCACGGAGGGGGCGACGGCCGCGGTGACGCTACTGCGCCGGGCGGGCGGCGGCGCGTGAGGCGCGCGATTCTCGTGTCTTGGGAGCAGTGCCCCGGCCCCCGCCGTTCCCGCCGCCGCCATGTCGGGCCGGTCGGTCCGGGCCGAGACCCGCAGCCGGGCCAAGGATGACATCAAGAAGGTGATGGCGGCCATTGAGAAAGTGCGGAAATGGTGAGGGGCCAGGCCCAAGGGTGCTGGCGGGGAGGGCCGCCGGCCCAGGTCCAGAGCAGCGGCGAACTGGCGGGCGGGGTGGGAGCCGACCGGCAGGCGCTTGGGGGGAGGGGGGAGCTGAGAAGGCGGGAGGAGGGAGCCGCTCGTGTCGGCGTGAGGTCAGAGGGCGCGCCGGTCGCGACCAATCAGAGGGCTGCCCGGCCCGCAGGCCCGCCCACCTGCTCCTGCCCCCGGCAGCGCGGCGCCGGCGGGGAGCTGCCGGCGGGGAGCTGCCGGCTTCCGGCGGCGCCGGGTCTGAGGCGTTTGTTCAGCCGTGGGTAGGCGCGGGCCTAGTCTCCGCGCCCGCCTGCGTGAGGAACCTTTTGCGTTCTGAACTGTCCCGTATACTAACTAACAATCTCTGAGGGGTTCCCGTTAGCCAGACTGAGCACTCTGCGTATTAAGGCGTCTGGGTTAGGTGAGAACTTTTCGTCAAGCTACCTGCCACGGGACCGGGGAATCGTTAGAATAAAAATTCCTGTCTTTCTCCTAATATGGGCTCACGCGCGCGAACTGGGTAGGCATTTTCTCTTGGTGACCTGGGAGCTGTTAGTAGAAGAGTCAGGATCTCCGCCTTGTTTGGAAACGGCTCCTGTCATGTTCATTACAGGCGCAGGTTGACCGCCTATTTTGTACCAAGAGTTCCAGTCCGTTATCACCTTAAGTTTTCACAGCCAGGTGTTTGCGCCAACTTCTTGAGTACTTTCCTCTAGCTGATTGCTACCGATAACTTTTACTTTACTAGTAACTTTAAAGCCGGGTAGGTGTTAGCTCCCTCCAGGAAGCCTTCTCCAAGACCTCCTGCCCCTCACCCTCCACTCCCTTTAGAGTCACTGTTAAGTCGCTAAGTAATGTCCTACTCTTTGCGACGCCATATAGCCCGCCAGGCTCCTCTGTCCATGGGTTTTTCCAGGCAAGAATACTGGAGTGGGTTGCCGTTTCCTTATCCAGGGTATCTTCCCAACCCAGGGATCAAACCCGCGTCTCCTGCTTTGGCAGGTGAGGTCTTTACCACTGAGCCACCTGGAAAACTGAAGGTCATCATTACCTTGGACTTTATTTGCATGTTTATTTGTCCATTTTGCTACATGACCAAGTTCCTCATCTCTAGGGACTTACAAATACTAGGTTAAATAGTTAATGATTTTCCTCCTCCGAATCTAATGCTTTAGGTTTTGTGAAACCTAGGACTGGGCATCCCTTCCTCTTCTGGCCATCTCTGTTCTTACCTGTAGTCTGGGGCAGTTGAGTATCTTCTGTCACCTGGAACTCTGTCTCACCTGGAACTCTGTACCGGGCTTCCTGTGATCTGTCTGCCTGCTTCAGGACTGGCTCAGTTCCCTGGTCCATTCATTGCTTTGTATTTTTCTCAAGTGTGAATTTTTTTTAGCACTCTTTTGCTTAGGAAATAATGCTTCATTGATCTCTTCTTGTCCGTAGGATAAAGACCAAAAATGATTCTTCATACCTCACTAGACTGGCTCAAACTGCCCTCTTTCGCAAGATGCTGGCCATCTTTCAGTTGGGGCCACACTACCTTTCCTTCCTCTCCCCGCTCCTTCCACTTGCCTAGTTAGTGCCTGGCTCTGCTCTGCAGTTGCTTCCTCACCAAAACCTTTCAAGAGCCCCAGTCTAAATCGGGTCCTCTCCTATATGGAACTTTCCACAGTGGCATTAGGTTGAACTATAAGACATCTGTATTTGCCTTTTTTATCTGCAGAAATGTCAGTTTGATGTGGTTGAATCTAATGATCAGGTTTCTAACTGAAATGAGTTGCGTGGTGTCTGTTTTCAGTTGGAATTCAGGCTCGGGGGCGTCAGGACTGTGCATCTTGTGCCCTGTGTGCTCAGGACCTAGCATAGGGTCTTGTAAGTTAAGTACTTGTTGAATAAATGAGTGGCTTGTCCAGGAATTAATTCTAGTTTCTAAGTCTTTAGTTCATTCTTTTTTATGTTACATCACAGTCTTTATATTTTTGTGATGTCATTTGCTGAATAGCATCATCAATAACAGCAGTTACTTTTTTTGCTTTTTTGTGCTCACATTGGGACTCGAAACTTTCAGAAGTCACACTTCAGGCTCCCCAACTCTGGCTGTCCATAATCTGCCCCTTATTTAAGAATGTTACTTGCTTTTCCCTCCCCAGGTATGTTTGGGGAGGGGAGAACAGCTACCCGTTTTTTTTTAAGGCCTATCTCAAAAGTATCTCTTATGTAAAACGAAACCTTAAAGCCATATTTCCATGGCACTTGGCCTTCACCTTTTCCAAAAGCCAGTGTGAGGCTCAGTTCTGTTAGCTGAAGGCATCATGTCCTGCTCCTTGGTTATTGGAATTGTGTTTCAACCCAGAGTTTCCCTGGTGGCTCAGATGATAAAGAGTCTGCCTGCAATGCGGGAGACACAAGTTTGATCCCTGGGTCGGGAAGATTCCCCTGGAGAAGGAAATGGCAACCCACTCCAGTATTCTTGCCTGGAGAATCCCATGAGGAGCCTGGTGGGCTACAGTCCATGGGGTCACAAAGAGTTGGACATGACTGAGCGACTAATGCACCCAGAGTTTCACAGGAGTTTTGCCTTCCATGGAATATCCTGGTCTTTCAGCCTTCTTTCTTGCCACCTTCACATATTACAATGATTTCTTATCTTTTCAGTGCTATGAGTTCCCAAGATAGGGACGCTATCTTATATATCCTTTATCACCTGTAAGGCTTTGTATAATAGGACTTTATAAAATATCAGTGGGATTGAATTAATTTGGGGGAGATGAAGAAGTTATGCGAGATGGATACCTGAGTTTGAATTTGTGCTCATACTCCATACTACTGTAGTCTGTGAGGGAAAAAATGGTTTTGGTACACCATGTGAGCAGAGGTGACAGGTGGAAGGTTCACTGTTAAAGGAATTCGATAGCGAAGTGTTTCTGGAAAGGGTGATTTTGCCTTGAAAAGTAAAGTATGATTGGACAGAAAGTTTATGAGGCATTTAAGATTGAAGACATCTGGTGAGAAGTAGAAAAGCACAAGTTCTTATCAGAAAATCTGTTTTATTTTATCAGTTCTGAGAAGTGTCTTTGTTTTAGGGAGAAGAAGTGGGTGACTGTGGGTGACACGTCCCTTAGGATATTTAAGTGGGTTCCTGTGACAGACAGCAAGGAGGTAAGTGTGGAAGAAAATCAAAACAACAAAAAGGTAACATCTTGTTTCTTTCTTTCTTTGATTGCCTCTTAGCTGTTATGGGATTTATTTCCCCAGAATTGAGTTGAAAATACTTCAGGGACCCCTCTGTCATTGGCCCATGCAAAGCCTCTCATTTTATTAGATTCCCCCTTCTCCCCGTTATTCCCTTTTCTTAACCCATTCCTCTTTTCCAGGGCTTGGCCAACTACAGCCCAGGCCTGCTCCCTGTGGTTCCATATAGTTTAGTTTGAACACACCTGTGCCCGTTGGTTTCCTTATTTGTGGTGGCTTTTGAGTTGTAATGGTAGAGTTGAGTAGGCCATAACATCTAATGGCCTGCAAAACCCAATATATTTATTATCTGGCCTCATAAGAAAAAGTTTGTGGACTCCTGCTGCCAATTGTAGTGTGTTAGATGTGTTTTGTATGTATATGTGCCTTTCTGATTCCCCTTCCATGATTTTATTTGTACATCTGTATATTCTTCAAAAATACACGTTGTTTCATATTTGTATTTTTAAAACTTTGCATTCATATATAGCATTGTGCTGTAAACCTCTTTTCTCTTTTTGTTTGGAAACTTGAACATGCTTCTATAATTGTAAATAAAATTATTATCTTTACTCTTGCATTATATTCTCTTATGTGCAGTAACCACATTTATCTATCTATACATTCCCTGAGTGATAAACTCCCAGATTTCTCCCCTTCTTTTTATTCTAATTGTTTTTAAAAGATCTGAACTATAAAATGCATACAAAAGTATCTAAAACATAATGTACTGTACAGGGAAAAAAATATGAAGCTAATACCCTTGTAAAAGCCACCTATGTCAAAAGATAGATGTTGCTAACTCCCCCAGCAGCCTCTGAAACTCTTCCCATCATCTCTCTTTCTCCCCTCCAGGGGAGATCAATCTCCTTCTTTTGCTTTTCTTACTACTTATTTAGTCATGTGTAAACATTACTTTATATAAACAGCATCACGAAGTATCTATTTTTGCATGTCTGGCTTTTTTTGCCTAGTGTTATGTTTGTAGAATCATCCATGTTGTCCTTGGAGCTGTTTGTTCCTTTTCCTTGATGTATGGAGTTCTGTAACAGGACTGTACCATAATTTATTAATTTCTTATCAATTTTCCTGTAGATGGGTATTTGGATTGTCTCCAGTTTGGGATAATAGGAACAAAGCTCCTGTGACCGTTCTTATTTTGTATATGGGTCAACATGTGTGTGAGTTTTCCTAGAGTATATTCCTGGGAATAGAATTGCCAAGTCTTAGGATATGTGTATTTTGAGCTATACCAGGAATGCCAAAGTGATTGTACCATTGTATATTCCCACCAGACCTACCAGAGTTCTCCCTGCTGCAAACCCTCATCAACAGTTACTGTTGTTGGACTTCATGTATTAAGATATCTCATTTTGGTTTTGATATGGTGATTAAGGATGTAATTACTAATGAGATGGAGAACGCTTTCAGCATCCTTTGGGATTTCCTCTTTTAGGCAGTGCCAGTTTAAGTCTAATTGGTTATGGTTTTTTTCTTGCAACTTGTAGGGATTCTCTGTGTTGTGGACACATATTCTTTATTGATTGAATACTGTCTGTACCTTGTTCCATTCCATGACTTGTCTTCACCCTCTGTTTACGCAGGCCTGAGTAGCAGAAGTTTTTTTAATTTTAATGTAGACAGAATAATCCTTTTCTTTATAATTAGTGCTTTTAAATGTCTTAAATCTTTTCCTTTTTTGAGGTTACAAAGATATTTTTCCATATAATCTACAAGCTTGTTATTCTATTCCCATTTATAATACACCTAGTTGATTTTTGTGTATTTTGAAGTAGGGACTCAATTTCATATTTTTCCATGTGGGTATACATTTATGCCACCACTTGAAGAGACTTCTTTTCCTCTTGCTCTGTAGAACCACCTTTGCTGTATTTCATGTATAGATATGGGTCTGTTCGTGTGTTTTGCTGCCAGCTTTTTTGGGTAGCCTGGTTGACTGTAGTGGACATCCTTCATCCATTCTCCTTGAGGACTTGTGAGAAGTTTTCTCTGGATTAGATGCCCGGGAGTGAGATTGCTCTGTTGTTGGCTGTCTATATATGATTGATTTTTTAAAAATATTTATTTATTTAGTTATTTGGTTGTGCTGGGTCTTAGTTGCAGCATGCGAGATCTGGTTCCTGGATCAGGGATTGAAACCAGGGCCCCCTGCATTAGGAGTGTGGATTCTAAGCCACAGGACCACCAGGGAAGTCCCATACATTATTGTTTTTACTCGATGTGGCCAGATCTCTCTTTTGAACTGTTGCCCTGGATAGTTACCTCCTGTTTCCCACATCCTCACCAACATTTGGTATCATCTAACACCTAATTCCTAAATCCTGATAGTCTGGTAGATGTAAAGTGGTATCTCTTTGTTTATTCTGCATTTCTCTGAATACTAGGTAGATTGATAATTTTATCTCTTCAGATTTCCTTTTTATACATTTAGATTTCCTCTTCTCTGATTTCTTCTTTCTTTTTTGGCTGTATGGCTTTGCGGGATCTTAGTTCCCCAAGCAGGGATTAAACCCAGGCCCTCAGCAGTGAAAGCGTGGAGTCCTACTAACCACTGGACCACCAGGGAATTCCCCTCTGATTTCTTAAGTTTTTGTTATTCTTATATTGGACTTCCTGTCTTTACTTTCCTGATTTGCATGGATTCTTTTATGTTATAGATACAGCAAACTCATTAGTTTTGTACATGGCAGTTGTCTTTGTCTAACATGTCACATATGGTAACTTTGTCAGTAATAGCCTTTAATTTTTTTCTGTCAAGTTAACTTTTTCCTTATGATTTTTATTTCCAGGTTGATGTTTCAAAATTATTCTCCATTTCCTGGTTATAGAGGACTTCTGCATCTTCTGCTAGCTTTTTAATTTTAACTTTCATTTTTAGACCTTTAATCCATGTAGGTTTTTTTTTTTTTTTTTAAATGGTGAAGACAAGAATCTAATTTTAATTTTCCTTCATATAGTGAGCCACTACCCCTAATACTGGTCACTCCATAATCTGTCCTTCTCCACTGGTATGTGATGTCGTTCCTATTGTATGCTGTATTCACATGTTTTTGTTTTTGAGCTTTCCATTTTTTTGTTGTTATTTTATCTGTTTCTGCGCTAGATTTATTTACTATGCTTTTAGTGTGTCTTCATGTTAAGTAGGGTGAGTTTTCTCTCTTGTAGGTTTTTGGAAAGATAGTCTTTACCAGAATGATAAATTCCTTCTCTCTTTAGCTTTCTAAGGCTTATTAAAAATTATGAATAGATAATTTGGACTTAATCCAGCTGCTTTTCCTGCATCTACTTAAATGTTCATGGGACTTTCGTCCTTTAATCTATTAAAATGACGAATTTCTGATGTTTGAACCATTCTTGCCTTCTTAAGACAAATTCTACTTGGACATGCCTTTCTTCTTTTTTTCCTTTTTAATGTTACATTCAATGCACAAATAATTGAGGTATTTGCATCTGGTTTGTAAACTGGTTTGTAATACTCTTTCTTTATGCTCTCTTTACCTTGTTTACACCAGCATTCTAAAACAAATTAGGCAGATTCCCCTCTTTTGATTTCTAGAACAACTTGCATAAAATGAAGGATCTACCTTTAGTACCTTCTGGGTCTTTGGTGGCGAGAGAGGTGTTGATTATCTTTACAGTGGCTCTCCTGGTGATTGATGTATTTAGGTTTTCCCTTTTTCTGTACTACTTATTTTGCTTTTTTGTGTCTTTTCTAAAAAACGTTTCCATTTCAAGTAGGGGATTGTTTCTTTAGTGGGGGACAGTGCTGAGTCTTCACCCTTACCCACTTCCCCAAGAGCGTTTAGAAATGAGGCAAGGCACTGTTTGGCCAGCCATGCTAAGCTTTTGGCAATACATGAGTCAGTCCTATGCAGTGAAGACTTAATCAGCCTGTCCAGAAGGCCAGCAGTATCCTGCTGATGAACACTGTTCTGTTTTCATGTGTACTGCTGTGTAGTCATTTATAATATCCTTTTGTACTTTAAAGTCTCTGTTGGTAATTATTTTGTCTTTTTTGCATTTGTTATTTATGTTTTTTCCATGTAAAATGGTCCTAAAATCTTTATTAAAAGAGTCATTATGCAATTTTTGTTCATCTTTCTTTTCATTTTGCTTTCTTCTCTATTTGATTAATTTTTGCCCTTGTTATTTTCCTTTGTTTTATTCTGTTTTTTCCACTTCTTGTGTTGAACACTTAACATGTTTTTTTCTAGTTTTTCTTTGCTTTTTTTTTTTTTGTAGTCCATTTCACTTCTGTAGTTATCGCCCACAGATTTGGACATCCATGAGTATCAGGATATCATTGATGGTGTCGTCTAACTGTAAGATTTTCATAGGTTTCTCTTTGGTTTCCTCTTTAACCCAAAGGTTATTTAATAGAATGATAATTTAGTTTTTAGATATGTGAGATTTTTGAAAGTTGTCCTTTTAAAATTGGTGTGCTGATTCTATGGAATTGATAGGGTATTTGTTTTTTGGGCTTACTGGGACATTTTTTGTGACCTGATCTATAATTGAATTGTGGACAGTTCACTTATAATTAAAACAGATATATACTCTCAATATGAAATTAAACAATTTTTGATTTGTTATGTTATCCAAATCTGTATCTTTGCTCATCTTTGTATGGTTTGCTCTGTATGTTTCTGAGAAGAGTGTGTGAAATTGTTGGTTTGTTTGCTTCTTCATGGTCTGAGTCACTTATCCTTTGTACTTTGAAGCTCTATTTTTGATCCATGTATGTTTATGATTCTTACCTCATCATGACCTATTCGTCCTTTTCCAGTATGTAATGTCCTTCTTTGTCCCTTTCTCACCTCAAATTCTCTTTTAACTGATACTAACTTTATATCCCATCTTCTTTTGATTTGTATTTGCCTGGTATGTCTTGTAATGCTGTTTCTCCCGTTTTACATTTTTCTGCTTATTGGGCATATTAGGATTAGGTTTAGCTGTGGGTGACGGAAAACTCAAAATAGCAGTAGTTTAAAGCAGTTGTTTTATTCTTAGAGAAACAGAAGTATGCAGTCCAGGACTGGTGTGGTAATTTTGTTCTAAGAGTCCCCAGGGACCCAGGTTTCTGGCACCCTCTCTATTCCTTTTGTTTTTAAATTTACTTTTAAGAGAGTAATGGTTCTATTCATTTTACGTTTCTGTTGTGGTAAAATATACATATCATGAAGTTTACCATCTTAACCACTTCAGCGTGTACAGTTCAGTAGTGTTGAGTGCATTCACCTTGTGTAACCCATCTCTGAAACTCTTCATCTTGCAGAAGTAAAAAAACTCTGTACGCATTAAATAATTCCCCATTCCTCTGTTCATGTTTGACCTTATATTCCAAGTTTGAGCTCCAGCCATCATTCAGCACATTCAAGTTCAAGGCAGTAAGAGAGTGGAGGGTTAGCAAATAGTGTTTTCATGAATGTAAGGAGTTTCCCAAAAGTCTCCCTAAGACATGTATACTAAGTGTTCATAGTAGCTGTGGCACGTCTGGGTGCCAGAAAGGCTGGGAAAGTGTGACTGCCTAAAAATTATATTTTTATGGACAAGGATTTCAGTTATAATACACTTTCCTTTTATTTTTTTCCTCTTCACCTCATGATGACTAGACACATTTTCTTCTGCTGATCTGGAAGTTCTACATTCTATTTTTAATCTTTTTATTGGCAACTTCCAACCTAATAAGACTTACACTATTTTTCCATGTCAATGTATAAAGCTTATCAAAATCTGTATTTTTCCTCTGAGCCTCTGGTCTTCATCACCCCCCCCCCCACACACACACACACACCCTTTCATCCCTACTCTGTCCTTCGTTTTGAATGGAATTTCATCTTTTTTTTTGGCCACACCATGTGGCTTGTGGGATCTCAGTTGCCTGGCCAGGGATTGAACCCTGGTCAAAGCACTGGGAGCCTGGAATCCTAACCACTGGGCCACCAGGGAACTCTTTAAATGCAATATCCTGTAATGATGACATCTAGCTTCATTTCTTAATTTTTAGTTTGTTTCATCTCTTTATCCTTTCTTTGTATATTCTGACTTCTTCATTCAGTTTTTGCTCATTAATCTTTTCTTCAGCTCTTACCTATTTCTGTTAATAGACTCATTCACCTAATTTTTTCTTTGAACAGTTTCATTGCTTATACCAAGTATCCTTGGCGGTGGTTCAGAACAACTTTCCCGTGTCATCCTTGTCTTTCTGAGGAGACCTGCCATGTTTTATTGAAGTTCTCATGTCCCGTCGGTGCACTGTTCCTGGTACAGCTTGCTCTGTTAATCGTCTCTCATGGTACTTGTTCTCCAGTGTCTGGTTGGTTTTCTCTGTGCGCTCATCTTTTATTCCTTTCAACTTTGAGCTGTGTTAGCTAGAAACGTGTAACTGAGGGGAGACGGTGAGCCTGAGCTCCGTGCTTTCTCCTCTATAGCTGAGGAGATGGGATTAGCCTCGGGGTTCAGCCTTTCCCTTTTCCCCTCTCTCATCTTCTGCTGTCTCCCAGGGAGCTGTACTGGTGTCCACATGCTGCCTTTATCTGCAAGCAGCCATCCTTGCCAAGTCCGTGGAGCCGGTGGGTGAAAGTGAGGGGCTCTGGGGCCACCCTTTGTTTCTCATCTAACCTTGGCTCTGGTGATGCCAATACCATAAAGGCCAAAGAGGGGAGGTTCCCCATTTCTCACATAGAAGCCCCTGACCCTTTCCTATTTCTTTTTTTTCCTTTGCTTGTGCCATGCGGCATATGGGATCTCACTTCCTCAACCAGAGATCACATTTGCCCCTCCTGCATAGGAAGTGCAGAATCTTAACCACTGGACCCGGGGGACATCCCCCTTTGCTATTTCAAGTTCTCCTTGCTTAGGACTCAGCTCCCTTTGTCTCTCCGAAGGACTTCTCACAGTGTTTGTATTGGTTTTTGAGCTGGACCCTGAGGTCCATTGGTTTATCTACCTTCCAGTGGTCTGTGGTAGTGTGCCAGCTTCGAAGGTACTAGCATAGACCTATTAGGTTAGGAAAAATAGAAAATGATCAAATTGGTAAAGAAGAATAAGTGAAGGATGTAAGGGAGTGGGACATTGCTGATGGGAGAATAAACTGGGACAAACTTTCTACAGGTTGATCATATATATATACTTAAAAGCTTAATTAACCAGATGTTGGGAATCCTTTCACAATATATACACATATCAAATCACTCCAGGATGTACTTTAAATATTGTACCATTTTATTTGTCAGTTATACCTCAGTAAAGCTGAGGGTGTGTGTGTGTGGGAGCCTTCAAAATATTTATGCCTTTGATCTAGAAGTTTTAGCTCTAGACACTTATTCTCTGGACATAATCATGATGTGTACAAGTGACATCTGTGTTGAGTGCTGCAGTATTGTTCATGGTATTTAAAAATTGCAAGCAAGATGAAGAGCTTAGCTGTAAAGAATTGTTATTGTGCACCCGCATATTGTACAGCTTTGTTACCCTTGTAAAAGATGGTCTAAAAAACTACTCAATGGCATAGGAAAATGTTTTTGATGAGTTGAGGGGGAGCAAGTTATAATACTGAATCATGGTCCATTTCGATACAATTATATGTTTCGGGTTTCTCTGGTTGTGCAGGTGATTTTCATTTCTTTTCCTGTATTTTCAGAATTCTTATGGTGAATGCATATTTTACCTGAGCATAGAATCATTGAACTAATGAGAGATCAGGAAAAAATAACAGTAACACCAAAAGTTGGCATGGGTGCTGTGATGCTCATACTCCAAATGTATTGCCAACCTTCTGGTAGAGAGTAGGGAGGCACAGGGTATTTTAAGAGAAATATGTTTTTACTTTCTGATCTAGAAGGGATGTTTTTTTTTTTTTTTTGGTGTGAATTTAGCAAAATAATCCAGGAAAAAATAAAAGTTAAGCATTGTAGATTTATTTCTACTAGTACTAAACAAACACAGTCTTAAATAAGGTAAAGCTAAATGTCCACTAGTTGAGTAGTGATTGAATGAGTATGATACCTGGAATATTATGCAGCCAGTAAAAATCATATTTAGGTAGCCTCTGTAGTTAAATGGTAAAGAGTAATTGCAGTAAAATTATGTCTGCATATAAAACATGAAGGAAAGGACTATATACACATATATGTACAGTTGACTTATTGCTGAGTTAGGATTGAGAGTATTCACAAAAACTAAGCTGTGTTACTAGTACAGTGCATGTACAATAGAGTGACAGGTATGTGAAGTATGGATTAGTAAGTTTGGGATTGTCCAGATTTGAAATTCCAGCTGTGAGGATGCTCTCATTTGCAAATGCTTGGGTTGGTGATTGCCTTTCCTGTGGGCTGGTGTGTTGCAAGCTAGTGCTTACCTTCCACTGTGGTTCCCCTACCCATGTGACTTGCATCTGCTTGAAGGCAGAGGTGGACATGGGAGGTCACTGAGTGGATGGGGTAGATAGGTCAGGAGTAGAGCTTGTAGGGACCCCTTGTCCTGTCCCTGCTCACATTACATATCAAGTGACTCCTTCCTTTGTCCAGTCAAAGGGCCTTTCTTCTTTTACTTTTTACCCCTAGCTGTGCTCCTGAAACAGGGATCTTTCTCAAATGAGTATTTTGTAATTCTTACCCATCCATGTAGGGAAGGATCGGGCAGAGCATTCTGATGAGGGCAGAAAGCAGGAGGGTCCCACAGAGAACTCCAGTGGAAGCAGATGTATATAGCTGCCTGTCTCTTGTGAGTCATGAGATTAAAGTGGGAAGGGTCCATTTTACTGATAGAGCCAGAGGCCTGGGAACACCTTGTCCAGGATCCTGTTATTTCTTGGGTCCTGAAACCACTGTTGTTCCTCATGTTCCTAATCCAGACCTCTGTGGTGTCTCAGCACCTTCTCTCTCTCTCTCTGTGAGTCTTCTGCTTGGCTCTGTCATATTCCTCTTTTTTTCCTTTTCTAGAAAGAAAAGTCAAAATCGAACAGTTCCGCAGCCCGGGAACCTAATGGCTTTCCCTCTGATGCCTCAGCCAATTCCTCTCTCCTTCTTGAATTCCAGGGTGAGTTGCATCCTTATGTCTTCCTTGCAGGAAAATGAACATTTAAATGACCCATCAATAATCCGAAGACTAGTCTGTGTGTCATTTCAGTGCCCACGGTTTTGCTGGTATCTTGCTGGGTACCTGACAGAAGTCTTTGCATTTCAACTTCACAGTAACCTTGCAAGACAGACAACAGTCTCCTCACTTTCCAGTTAAGGAAACTGAGGCTCAGGGACGTGAGGTTACGTATCTAAAGTTAGTCACTCGTAAGTGAGGACCCATGGTAGGTCCTGGTTTTCTGGATCAGAAGCTCTTTTCTTTAGACTGTGTGTTTGATGAGAGCACTTCAGAGGGCCATGCCCCACCCCACCCCGCCCCCAACCCAGGCTGGGGCATCTGCTTGTTTGTCTACAGTTTGTCCAAGTTCTGCCTCCTAAACCAGTCTTTGGTAGACGTCTGGCCGGAGTCAGCACTGCACTGAGAACTTTACCTTTTATACCTGTGTGGTAGTTACTGCTTATGAAGCACTTTCACTTCAGTGTCTCCTTTTTACCCTTGCATCAGCCTGGGATACAAACCAGGCAGTTACCATCATCCCAATTTAAGGAAACTGATACTTGGAGAAGAAAAGTATCTACCTAAGCTGAAGAGTGACAGGACTTTATTATTTTGTATAATAAAATGTTACTTCCATTTTAGTGTAGAAGATAGTGATCATTGTAGGATGAAGACTAGAAAAGGCTTAAGATTTTCTCTTTGGAGCTAGACTGAGAACAACCAGGTATCCCCTCCTTCCCTCTCCCCTAACCCCGAGGTTGGTGCGGTACAGAAGGGGGGACAGCTCTCCAGCTGCGTGAGCTGTCCCCGCAGCATAAAGCTCGGGGGACATGGGAGGCTCCGTTTCTTCAGCCTGGCCACCGTCTCATCCTTTCCACGCAGTGAACCTTTAATGCGCTCCTCCCGGGTGCCGGGTACCATGTACTGTGCTGGAGACGCAAAGGGCCTCTGTGGGCCACAGAGGCTACCTGCACTGGGTGTCCTGGAGGGAGACCGGTGTGAATACAGTAAATGCAGGTGTGCGCAGGAAGCAGCAGGGGCATGAGAGGGGGTGGTCGTCACCACCCAGGGGAGCCTGGGACATAGGGCTCTGCAGAGGAGAGGATGCCTGAGCTGCCGGCTGCCAGGTGTAGGGGCTTTGCAGGAAGATGGGAAGGAGCACATCATACCAGACATGGTGCTGGTAGCTGCTCTGAGGTTTGGGTCCGACCTGGCTGGAGCCAAGGGTACGTAGGAAGAAGGGCTGGCAGTGGGCCTGGAGAGCAGTGTGTAGGATGTGATAGGGCCCTCTAGTGGGCAGCAGGGAACCACAGAAGGGTTTAGAAAGTTTATTCTGGCCGTGGTGTGAGGTCGCCGGGTGTGGCTGAGACCCAAGGAAGGGCAGCTGGATGGCTGTTTCCAGAGGCCAGGCCTGCACTGAGGCAGTGGAGGAGGAAGGAGTGGATACACATGGCATCAGAGCAGTAGGACAGGTACAGTTTGGTGACTGGCTGCTGGAGGTGGGGGAGAGGAAGGAATTGTTGAGTCGGTTTTTAACTTAGCTGGTGATGTTAAGCCTTCAACAGCGCTTCCCAGGTGGGATCCAGTGGTCCGTGAGGCAGTGAGGCAGAGCCTGGGCAGGTGCAAGGCCTGAGCCGACCATCTCCAGACCCCGTCACCCTCCTTCAGATAGCTGAGAATGGCAGGCAGACTGTCATTTTCTACACCACTTGTGAGAAAGGTTGAGAGGCAGAGCCATGTCCTTCCATTCACTGGATAGTGAGAAAATACTAGGTCCCAGCTATAATTAGTGGATACTAAAGAAGGGACTCATATGCTTATATTGACCTCTCTGACATATAAATTTTGCATAAACTTAAAGATTCTGGCTGCATCTGGTGGTGCTTCGGATATATGTCATAAAATAACATGTGCTTAAATTCATCAATTTAGATTCTGTTGGTAATTTGCGATGTGCAAAAGCCCTGGGCATGTCTGCCCTTGGTTCAGGGGCTGTTTGCAGCTGTGATCGGTGTGTGCCCAGCTGTGTCCACACTGTCTGCAGAGACCCCAGGCCCTTGGCTCTGTACTGAGCCCCCTCGAGCGTGACTGGCCTCAGCTGTTGCCTTTGTCGTGTGTGATTTTCAGATGAAAACAGCAACCAGAGCTCCGTGTCTGATGTCTACCAGCTCAAGGTGGACAGTAGCACCAACTCGAGCCCCAGCCCCCAGCAGAGCGAGTCCTTGAGCCCTGCGCACACCTCTGACTTCCGCACAGACGACTCCCAGCCCCCCACGCTGGGCCAGGAGATCCTTGAGGGTGAGTCTCCCTGGCCCAGGACGTGTGTCTTGGAGGGGCCATGCTCTTGCTCTCGATGGTTTTCTTCTTTAGAGTCACAGGATAGAGATGGTGCCTCAGAACTGGCAACTTCAAGCTGTTTGTCAGTTGTTTGAGGCTCTTTTGGGGAATGGTTGTATTTTCCCCTTTCACAGAATGATGGAAAGAAACAGCGACACGACTGAGTGCCAGGCTCTCCGCAAGGAAGGCACTTTTCATATTTGAGGCCTGGTATGATTCTCGGGTTTCCCTGGTGGCTCAGCAGTAAAGAATCTGCCTGTAGTGCAAGAGATGCGGGCTCGATCCCTAGGTTGAGAAGATCCCCTGGAGAAGGAAATGGCAACCCACTCTAGTATTCTTGCTGGGAAATCCCACAGAGGAGCCTGGCAGGCTACATTCCATGGGGTCACAAAAGAGTTGGACATGACTTAGTGACTAAAACAGCAAACATGATTCTCCTTTCGAAAAGCCCATGGAATAGCAACTGTTGTCTCCATTTTATCAATGAGGAAGTTGTCTTAAAAAGTTCAGTTGCTTGGCCACGATCCCACATTTGGTGGAACTGCCTGATTTGTTTCATTCCTTCTGACTTCGGAGTTAGTGCCCTTTGTACTGGATTCTGCAAATTTCTTCTTAGAATGTATGTTGATTCTATAACCAGTGGATACCCCTTCACCAAGGCGCCTCCTAGGAACACTTCCCCAGCCTGGGGGCTCTCCTGTCCCAGCAGGCCCTGCAGTTACACTGATCTTGCTTTTTCAGAGCCCTCCCTGCCTGCCTCGGAAGTTGCTGATGAACCTCCGACCCTCACGAAGGAAGAACCAGTTCCTCTAGAGACACAGGTAAGGAGGTGCTTTGGGTTTCCTGGTTTCTAAGGAAAATGTCAGGGCTCTGTTGATGTGCACTGGCTCTCTAGCATGGGAGGGATGTAGTGGGGGTGGGGAGGCAGTGAGGGATGCTGGTTAGAAGGTTGGGGAAGGTTAGAAGGTCAGGAGGTAGGGAAGAGGTCCTGTGATTGGTGAGACAGTTGGGTGAGACAGTTAGGGTCGAAGGGGAGGCCTGCTTCAGAGGGATGGCCCTGTCATTCCGTGCTCTGGCTACGTCTAGATTGCTGAGGAAGAGGAAGACTCAAGTGCCCCTCCCCTGAAACGCTTCTGTATGGACCAGCCTGCAGTGCCGCAGACAGCGTCAGAAAGCTAGCACCACCCTGGCGCCCTTCGCCTCCAGGCCCCATGCCTCTATTTATTGCATTCTGGTTCTGGCTGTGCTGTGTTGCTGGGGTAAGGGCGAGCACCGAGGTCCAGAGCCTGCACCTCAGAGCCTTCTGGGCTGGAAGGTGGACGCGGGACCTGGGGTCGTAGCATCATCTTCCCATCCCTGGCACCTCTGTCTGCCTGACCCTGAGAAGAGGAGCACTCCTGTCCTCTGCACCCCAAGGAGGCTGGCGCCTCGGCCACTCCAGGATCATCTGTCACCTCCAGTAGCAGTCTCTGCTCCACAGCCTCTGGACTGAGCTGCTGGTGCCTCTGCAAGAGGAAAGAGAGGGGGAAGGCACCCTCCAGAGAAGAGCGTGCCGAGGGCTTACTTGAACTTGAATGGAGACTGTATATTCATGGACTTGCCCATAGGGCTAGGGACCCTATAGGCTGCTGTTGGAGAATGCCTGAGTAGACTCTGGAGGGAAGGGAAGGGCTTAACTCCACACGACGGCAGAAAAGTCCCACCTAGACTTCATGCTGTCCTGGCACTTGTACCCATTCCTGAGGCCATCCTGCCTCTCATGGGCTCTCTGGCTGTTGACAGTCCTTTGTCCCCCCACTGTAACCACCCCCTTCCCCCAACACACATACGCGCACATACTCACAGTTGTTTCCACCTGGACATTTCATTCCAGTATCCCCCTGCCTCCTGCCATGGTTCCCAGCTCTCCTGCCGCAGACTCTGTCCCAGCGAGAATTTGAGGTTCTGACAGTACTCATCCCCACAGTACTTCTTCAGCCCAGACTTTCTAGAAAGTTTCCTTTTCTTTGAAATCTGCATGTTTCATCAAACCTTGTGATTTTATTTTTTGTTTCAAAAAAGTTTAAGAAAATGGAAATGGACAACAGTGAGTGAAGACATATTTTAGCACTGAATAGAATATTTTTAAAATTAAACTATTTGAAATATGTCTTGTTGGCAGCTGAGTGCTTCATTCTTGAGGGTTGTGGGGGCAGGGGCTGGCGGTGATGGTGGCTGAATGCTTGTGAAGTCACTGCAGGCTGGGCCCTGCCAGTTGTCTTTGACTCCCATAGAGTGACTTCAGTGACAATGATTTGGAGACTCTGAGGTTGTCACGTCCTTTGAGTTATACTTCTGCCCCTGTGTACGCCGAATACAACCCTGTGTACATGGGATGTATTTCCCACAGCTCCAGGTCCTTAGGTGGCTGACTCTTAAGTTTTTCTTTTAACTTTTTATTATCGTAAAATACACAACCATAAAATTTACCATTTTATTTTTTTTTCCAGTTTGACATTTTATTTATACAAAGTATTTAGGGCACTGATTCTCAAAGTTGGCTGAATATTGGATTCACCTGGAGAGTTTAAAAAATACTGAGGCTTATATTGGCTGCTGCTGCTGCTAAGTTGCCTCATTCGTGTCCGACTCTGTGCGACCCCATAGACTGCAGCCCACCAGGCTCCACCGTCCCTGGGATTCTCCAGGCAAGAACACTGGAGTAGGTTGCCACTGCCTTCTCCAATGCATGAAAGTGAAAAGTGAAAGTGAAGTCACTCAGTCATGTCCGACTCTTCGCGACCCCATGGACTGCAGCCCACCAGGCTCTTCTGTCCATGGGATTTTCCAGGGAAGAGTACTGGAGTGGGGTGCTGTTGCCTTCTCCTAACCATTTTAAAGTACACAGTTCGGTGGCACTAAATGCATTCACAGCATTGCACAATCATTACCACTATACAGCTGCAAACATTTTCATTGCCTCAAGCAGAAACCCGTACTCCTTAAGCCCTCACTTCCCACTTGCCCCTCCCCCAAGGTGATGGAGGGAAGGGAAATAACAGAAGTGGATTTGGGACCTTCTGAGGTTTAGGAACCAACAGGACAGGCCGGAAAAGACCAGCCAGAAGCTGAAACTGTAGGGACTTCCCTCGCCATCCAGTTGTTAGGATTCCAGACTTCCACTACAGGGCACATAGGTTTGATCCCAGGTTAGGGAACTATATCCTCTTAAGTTGCATGGCACAATGAAAAAAAAAAACAAGCTGAAACTGTCTAGTCAAGGGTGTAGGTCTATATCAGTGAAAGATGGGTGTTAAACTGGAGCCATAGAAATGGAGGAAAACTGCTAAGCAACAGTCACATTAAAGCTTATTATTTTTTCTATTTTAAAATGAAAATATCACTATAGAAAAACATACTGGAAAAATACATGAAAATATAATGAAAGAAAAACAACAACAACCCATAACTCCCATCTCCAAGGTAAGCACTGTTCTTTATTTGGAGAGCCACTTCTCAGCTCCTTTTCATGGAGCTGCAGCTGATATTCTCTATTCATAAAGCCCCACCTCTAGTTTCCACTTCCATCTGCAGGATTTCCAGCTGTTCTTGATGGCCTCCAGGGTACCTCTAGTTCTTAGGGCTGAGCCCGAGCCCATCCCTGAGTCTCCCATTTTAGATCTCTGCTTTACCAACACCAGGGCTGGGTTCTGGTCCACAGCGGCCACAAGCGCTGGAATGACTACAGTGCCTTTTCTGATGTGCAACTGGGTGTGTTTTTGGAAATACCAAAAATGGCCCCCCATCTTTTCCCCCCAATGTTTTTGGAGTTTTCACTCTGCATGTAGTCTGCCATTAGGTGTCTAGTCCTGCAAGCATCCATCCCATTAGTCATCTTGTCTGTGCCTCTCAAGTCCGGCTACTTGTCTTCACCGACCTTGCTGACCATTTGATGCCCCTATCACCGCCACAAGCTCCTGCCATTACCTTCCACGTGGTCACTCCCATTCAACCCTCACACGCTGTGGCAGAAAGAGAACTTCCCTTTGCCATTCTCCTCTCTTGATACTTTCTGCCTGGAGATCCCTATGATTAGGCCCTGAATTTACCATGTCTGGTCTGCTGCTCCTCCTGCCTAGGAAGGATGTCCATCCCTCTTTTCTCTCTGCCTAGCAAGCTGCAACTTCATCTCTTCACAATCAGCTCAAATGCCACAGCCCCTGAGGTTTCTCCTAATCCTCTTAGGAGAAATGGCTACTGAAGGGAGATGAGCTCTCTTTGCTGCTAGATGGTTTGAAGGGGCTTCATAGAGCTGACGTCTGACCTAGATCAGTGGGGGAAAAAAAATGTTGCCTGCCATATCAGTAAACAAAGATGTTGAAGGCATCAAGCCATCAACTTTCATTGGCCGAAGGAAGGGAACTTGGGATAGAAACAGGATGCCTGCCATCTAGGTCCACCCTCCCCACCCCTCCCCAGGAAACTCAGGATGAAAAAGCACAGGATACTGGCTGTAGATAGTTGAGGTGCATATATCAAAGGAAAGATTTCAATGAGCTGAAACTTTTGCATCTTCCCATATATAGGGAAGCACTAAATTCCTCAACTTGAGATACTTGGTTTTCTTTTAATAGTAATCTTTCTTGACTTCCCTGGTGGTCCAGTGGCTAAGACTCCTTGCTCTCAAAGCAGGAGGCCTGGGTTTGATCCCAGATCAGGGAACTAGATTCCACATGTTTAAGAATTTGCATGCCACAACTAAAGAGCCTGCATGTGGCATCTAAGACCTAGCACAGCCAAATAAACATTTAAAAAAACAAACAAAAATCCCAGTAATCTTTTGGTGTTCTGACTACATGGCTTTGGTTGCAAAAACTCCTACGTATCCTGGCTCCTCCCTTACTTCTGAGCAGTCTCTCAGACAGTCTGAGATGCTGTTACCCGGGCTTAAGTCCTTGGTTTTGTCTGCCAAATAAAACATAATTCACAACTTTTAGGTTGTGCATTTTTCAGTTGAAAAATGAGAACCCACCTTTTACTGGCAATGATCCTTCTCACTTTAAGGTGAGAAGAACAGAGAAGGTCTGGCATTAGCATGCTGCCATTCAGGGACACCTAGGCCGGAAAGATGTTCTTGGGCCACGGCAGATTTTTGAACCAAGGCAGTAAACAAGATTCTTGGGAGTCCCTAGGACTGCAAGATCAAACCAGATTTCAATCCTGAATATTCATTGGAAGGACTGATGCTGAAACTGATGCTCTAATACTTTGGCCCCCTAATGGGAAGAGCCAGCTCATTGGAAAAGACCCTGATGCTGGGAAAGATTAAGGCCAGGAGGAGAAGGGGATGACAGAGGATGATATGATTAGGTAGCATCACCGACTCAATAGACATGAATCTGAGCAAACTCCTGGAAGATTGTGAAGGACAGGGGAGCCTGGTGTGCTGCAGTCCAGGGGGTCACAAAGAGTCTGATACAACTTAGCGATTTAACAACAACAAACAAAACAATTTAATAGGGATGAATGATTAATAAGCGTGTTTCTGACTGTACTGGATGGGCAAACAGATTTTGAGTGACTGTAGTCTACTTAGAGAAGTAACTCAAACGTTCTCACTCCAGGCACGGTTGTTTCCCTACTGCACCCTATGCATAGCATTCATCACATAGAACGGTGATTATCTCTTATTCTTTTCAGAGCAGTAGTCGCTGTCTTATTTTCTTCCCCTGTTGCACCCCACGTAGGGCCCTGAACATTTTAAGTGCTAGAAAAGACTATATGAGTGAATGAATTTATCTTTAATAGACATGTCCTTTAATATATTTTTCCAACGAAGCTTCTATATTATCCTTTCCAGCAAACCCCTATAAGCAAGCATTATACTAATACCCCACTCTCGTCTAGAAGTTAACTTTAGGGGAACCCAACCTGAACCGCAAGTTACCTCTCAGCAGAACCTACGCCGATAGTCCCCGGGTTACTTCCCGCCAACTCCTCCTTCCGCGCTCCCCACCCGGGCATCTCCGGGCGTGGCCGAGCGCGGTGCCTTTAAGAAGGGGGCGGAGCCCGAGTGGAAAGACAAAGCCCCTGGCCGCGCGCTCCCCCTCCCCCCTCCGGCGCACCATACGGACAGTGGTGCCCGGATGTCGGTGTCGCCTTCGGTGACAGATGGCGCAGAGTCAGTACATGTTAGAGGGCTTCTCTGGCCTGACCTCTCTGAGTTCCCGGCCTTTCGGTTCCCCGTTTTTCCCCACTTTAAACTCCGCCGCCGGAGGCCCGCGCGTCTGTCACTGGCGCTTACATAACGTGACCTTTCACCTCTTCATACTGCCCTCTAGTGCGCTGCAACCCAACTAGGCGGCCCGGGAAGGGGGCGGAACCCAACCGCAGAGCGGCAGCTCCTCTGAACCAATAGATTCTGGGTGCTGACCAGTTCTCCGCCTATTGGAGCATTCGCCACCGGCGCCACAGGGGAGCAAGTTAGTGTGCGCGCTGGCCGGGCGGGGGGGTGGAGGGGAATCTCCCGCCATTTTTCAATAATTTCCTCCGGTGCAGCTGAGGACGAGTCGTGACTGCCGAACGTGAGGACCCGTAGCGAAGGTTGGCCGGAGGCTTCGGGACGGCGCAGAAGTGTGCGAGGGAGTTCTCTGCCCGTGGGTCCCGTTCCATGGCTCTAGCGCAGCGGCGCCAGCAGTGAAGGAGCCGAGTTCGCGCCGCCCTCTCACCCCTCCCCTCCCCCACCCCACCCCCGGGAGCCAGGCGCTCGCTCCGGGCCGCGGGGCCTAGTGTTGCGCCGCGGGTCCACTGAGGAGCCGTCGCCTTCCCCGCTGCCGCCGCCGCGATGGCGCCGCTCCTGGGCCGCAAGCCCTTCCCCCTGGTGAAGCCGCTTCCCGGCGAAGAGCCGCTCTTCACGATCGCGCACACTCAGGAGGCCTTCCGCACCCGGGAGTATCCTTTTCCAGCAGCGCCGGCCAGGCCGCCCGCGGGGTGGGGTGGGGCGAGGTGGGCCGCGCAGCCCCGCGCCGGTGGCAGCTGTCAGCCAGCCCGGCGCCGGCGGGCCTGCACCCGGAGCCCGAGCCCCGGGCCCGCCGATCCGGGGCTGGTGGGGTGGGGTGGGGTGGGGGTGTGCGGGCGGGCCAACCGGCCGGCTGGGCTCAGGCCGCCTCCGAGCCTTGCGCCCTCCATCCTTCCCCCTGCTCCGCACTTTGTCCCCGGGCCTCGTTATGGAGGAGCGACCCTCCTTCCCACTCCCAGCGGGGGGTTGGCTTTAGGCCCTAAGTACTGGGGATGAGTGGGGTTTCCTTTGCTGCTGCTTTTTTCTTTTAAAATTAAACCTTCTACTTAAGTTTTGGGAAATCGTACTTGCGCGGCCTCGTGATCCGGGTTGTACAAGGCGCGACTGCGTTCGTCCCCCCGCCCGCCCGGATCTCTGCGGGGACATTTGTGTTTTGCTCCTTCCGAGTGGACTGGAGGCTGACGAACTGACGGGATCGTGGGGCTCAAAATCAAGAATGAATTTCCAGACTTAGAGGAAAGACAGTAAAAAAAGTTACCTTGGAGGAGCCGATCCTTCTATCCCTGTACTTGCACGGATTTGGAATTCTGACGCTGTACAAGATCTGGATTTATCTTTAAACAGCGTTTTTCAAAGACACACTTACAGTCTTTCTGTTGTATTTTAGGAACACGAGGCTGATGTTTTAAATGAGAGGCATCCTAATCATTGCTTAAGGTTTCTTGCTGTCAAGCTTATTGTCAAGTCTCTTAGCTAAACTTGTACCACTCTTTTTTTATGGATGCCAGATGCATCCTTTTTGAATCTTAACCGTTAAAAAGGTTTTTGAATCTAACTTTCTTTAGTGTACAGAAAGCTTCAAGAGTGAAGGCTACTATGTTAGCTTTATCACCGCTTTCCCTTTGGAAGGACTTGATTTCTCAGCAGTGTCTGCTTCCGTGTAGAAGGAAGTGTGAGTGTGAGCCATATCATTTGATTACATTTCTTTTTGATCCTCCCTTTAATGTAGTGCTTTATGGGATTGTTTCAGTGCAGTTTGAGGATGTTAGATGTTCACGCAGGAAGGGACTTGGAAAATGAGTCCATTTTGTAGGAAGACTCGAAGAAATGCAACCAGAGCATCTCAGAGCTGAACTAGATCCTGGAGATGGTAGGATTCCCCTGCCTGGGTATGCCTGGTAGGCCCAGACAGTTGAGATCACACACTTGTAAATGGTAAGAGTCAGGAGGAGAATCCAGTGCTCTTGGTTCCTCATGCTTGAAAGTAGATCACAGAAGGAACATGGAATGCTATTCCTTCGCTTTTAATAATGTTAATCCACTGTTTGTTCCAGCTGGTAGCACAAGATGTGTGTGTGCTCATTGGTTCAGTCATGTCCAACTCTTTGCGACCCGGTGGACTATAGCCCGCCTGGCTCCTCTCTCCATGGGATTTCCCGAGCCAGAATATTGGAGTGGGTTGCCATTTCCTGCGTCAGGGGATCTTCCCCACCCAGGGTTGGAACTCTCCTGCATTGGCGAGTGTGCTCTTTACCACTGAGCCACCTGGGAAGCCCGTGGTATAAGTTGCTGTGTGTTTAAGGGAAAGGTTGAAATGGTAATCTGGTTCTTCTTCTTGTCTTATTAGGGCTTTTGGAGGATTGTTTTGGAGAAGTGCTCCAGCACTCCCAAACATAGCATTATTCTAAAAGTGTCCTTTTTTTTTTTTTTAAATAACATTCCAAAACATCAATGAAGTAAAAGATTACTTGTGGAAATATACTGTGTCCTTTTCACATGTCTTTTGAACAGTTGATGGTTATTCACACGAATATTACTGAATGTTGATTTTCACGTCTGGTTCTAGTGAGGTATAAGAAACTGCAATAAGGAGGAGACCCATTCTGAGTCTCTAATAGGAACTGAGCTCTGTAAAAAAAAAAAAAATGGCTGTAGATAGCTAACTTAGAACTGGCAGCCTAGGTTTTTTCATATCATTTGCTGAAATTGTTGAAATATAATGGTATATATGAAGTGTTTCTTTTAATGATGACAGTTGAACACTGATATGTGGAACTTTTAAAGTGGTGTGTATTTAATAAAAATTCTTCATCTTTAAAATCTCCCCTACCAGTTTTTAGAACCCTTTTAACAAAGGAGTTCTTAAATTGTGTTAACCTATTGGGGAGAAATTGCTCCCTTGGGAATTTCTACAAGTGGAAGCACTTTGAGGATGGTTTTTAAACAATTGTACTGTGTGGTTGGCAGGTTGGCATATTTTTTTTTATTAGGCTATTAGTGATTTCATAGAGGAGAACGAATATGTGGTTGGGTAACTGCTGCATTTGAAGTGTTGGTTTTTTTCAGTTTTAAGTTTATAGTTACAATTATGTTTTTAATAGGATTTCATACTTTAATTTTCTCCTAATTCCTCCCGTTAGATTGCATCTATATTCTGTAGCAAATTTGTATGGTATTTTATTGACTTAAAGCTATGAGCATTGTGTTCTTTAAGGCATTGTTGTGTCTTCGTTAAACTTACAGTGATAGCCGTGAACAATGCACACGCATTTAATGACTGGGTTGTATATTGATGATTATTGTACTGTACCTTTAAATCTATGGCACATTGCTTCCCAGGATAGTACTACTACAGGCAAGGGCCTAGATCTTACCTGGAGAAGTTAACTTCATCAGAATCGTTTTGTGATGTGATGATTGTTTGACAGTAGAAGTCTGCATTGACTGTGTTTAAGTCAAGATGGATTTTACGGAGGAACTGAACTTGCCGGCAGCCTGCTGTAGATTAATTTTATTTTTGTATTTTTTTGACTACCCTAGTTTCTAAAGCCTAGAAACTAACTCATAACCTTGGGAGCATCACTATGAGAAGTTTTAGATGGTATAATGAGAGGCTGTTAGAATATACAGTTATTCTGGTTCTAGGTAAGAATAACTTAATTTGCCAAGAAAAACATGACAAACATTTTAAGAGCTGGGGTTAAATTGTAGTTGCAAGACAGGGTTTTATTGGACAGTTGGAATACTGAGCTCGTATGCTGATTTTCATAATTTAATTTCTTTAAAGTAACAAGTTATTACCAGATGAGAGTTATTTTTAACTTAATGACAGGCTTGTCCAAAGAGAGAAAATAGGCCAAAAAGCAAACCTTGTGTTGCTGCTTTGTCTTCTTACTTAGAACTCCTAGGGTTATAGTTATGCTTATTCAACCTCCATACTCTTCTGGGCCACTTCCTTTTAGGCTATCAAGTACTTTATTGAAAGAAACCATACTTAAAAGGCTAAGGAGAACAAAGAAGCTGCATATGGTGGTAAGGAGGTACCTCTTAAACTCCTGAAAAGGGAGATACATAATGAGTTAATCTAGGATTTGAAAATATCTTTATCATTTATAGCTTACGTTTATAGCTTACACAACCTTTGGAGAATTGCTTTGACATTTTGTCTGCAATTATAAGTACAGCAGTCCTGGAACATAAAAACTTCAATTGGCATTTGCCCTGAGGGGTTATTTGAGAGTGAGTGACTTATTTTGGTAACCTAAAATCTGAAATAGGATTCAGAGGCAGCTGACTCAATATCTTTCTGATAGGCTTTTTTTTTTTAAACATAAGTCAAATGAATAACCAGAAAAGTTACATAAACTTAAAAGTACCTCATGTTAGGGGTTGTTGTAGAAATTGCAGTTTTAAACTTTTAAAATTAATCTAATTTGAATAACTAGTCAATTAAAAATTGTGTTGTCAGAGGACCTTCATTCCTAAATGTAAGCACTAGGATTGTACTGCTGTCCAGTGTGATGTGGTGGTGGTGGTTTGGTCGCTAAGTCATGTCCGACTCTTGTGACCCCATGGACTCTAGTACACCAGACTCCTCTGTCCGTGGGATTCTCCAGGCAAGAATACTGGTGTGGGTTGCCATTTCCTTCTCCAGGGGATCTTCCTGACCCGGAAATTGAACCTGGGTCTGCATTGTAGGCAGATTTTTTACCAACTGACCTACAAGGGAAGCCCCAATGTGATGCAAGCCACATGTAATTAAATTTTTTTCTAGTGGCCACATTTGAAAAAAAGGAAAATGGGTGAAAAGAAGGAAAGGCACATTTTTCTTATTTTCCAAGATTCAGGCTGAAGGAGCGGTCTCTATCTGCAGCATCTTTTTCTGGTGGCAGAAAGAACAACAGGAAACCATGATGGCTTTTTAAGCTTCTTCCTGGAGGTGGCGTCTGTTCCATCTATTTGTCAAAGCAAGTCATGTGGTCAAACCCAAGGTGGTGATGGGTGGGTGATGTACTTTCCTCTTCCTAGGAGGCATTTCAAGCCACATGGTAGTGGGTGATGTATTGATAGAATCCTCTTAATGGAGGGGAGTGGATATTTGGAAAGAATAGTACTTACTGTCTGCCACATTTTAGGGTTAAGGAAATGTTTCCTGGGGAAAGTTATTTTTAAGTTGAGATCTAAAGTATGGTTAGAAGTTAGATAGGAATTCCCTGGAGATCCAGCGGTTGAGATGCTGCACTTCCACTTAAGGGGACATGGGTTCGATCCCTGGTCAGGGAACTAAGATCCTACACAGGCCGGGTGGCGCAGCAAAAAAAAAAAAACCAAAAAACATTTAGTTAGATGAAGAAGAGGTCTACATCTTTTGAAGAGCTTGTGAGTTTGATGGTTCTTGATTTTGAAAAAAAATAATTAAAAAAATATTAAAACCTTTCATTTATTTTTATTTTTTTGTGCTGTTGCACTTGTGGAACCCGGGCAAATGGCAATAAACTCACTCAGTTCTGACTGCTGGACCACCAGGGAATTCCTGCTTTCGAAAAATTGAAATGTTTCATGTGGCTGGAGTGAGAAGGTAGGAATGGAGATGCAGTGATGAGATATGCAAATGGGCCTGCATCACTCGTTGCTGTGAGATAGACTGAGGAATTTGGACTTTGCCTTAAATTTAGTGCAGGGTGTTAAGAGAATGTGAAAAGCAAAGAAGCATGCTTTTAGGTTAGGAAGATTACTGTGGGTGCAGCGTTAAGAATGGTTAAGAATGGATCTGTAGCCTCGAGACCAGTGGCAACTAGACCAGTGATTAAGTCATTCGAGACCAGTGGCAACTAGACCAGTGATTAAGTCATCTCTGCACTAGATAAGAGTGGTCTGAATAAATTCACTAGCCCTTGAAGTGGAGAGAAGTACAGTTTGTGAATTTCTGAAGTAAGTAGATTTGGCAGGATTTGGTGATTGAGTAGGAGTCAGGTTATGTTTTGGTTATCATTTGGTTAGTGGTGTCCTGTGACATCAGTCACTCAGTCGTGTCCATCTCTTTGCGACCCCGTGGACTGCAACACACCAGGCTTCCCTGTCCGTGACCAACTCCTGGAGGTTGCTCAAATTCATGTCCATCAAGTTGGTGATGCCATCCAACCATCTCATCCTCTCTCGTCCCCTTCTCCTCCTGCCTTCAGTCTTTCCTAGCATCAGGGTCTTTTCCATTGAGTCAGTTCTTTGCATCAGGTGGCGAAAGTATTGGAGATTTGCTTCAGCATCAGTCCTTCCAATGAATATTCAGGACTGATCTCCTTTAGAGTGGACTGGTTTGCTCTCCTTGCAGTCCAAGACTCTGAACAGTCTTTTCCAACACCACAGTTCAAAAACATCAGTTCTTTGGTGCTCAGCTTTCTTTATAGTCCAACTCTCACATCCATACATGACTATTGGAATAACCAAAGCTTTGACTGTGACATAGAGGACCCTATGATACCGGAAGGAAGATGGCAGGGCCCAGCCTTAAAAGAAAGCCATATCCCCTGAGGACATAAAGTGGTTAGAACCAAATAGGCCCAAGGTGGCAGAAGCCTGGACTTCCAGTAACCTTGAATCTCATTATATACACTCTTTGTAATACTTTCGCACATGGTGAATGACCCCCACAGGCACCAAGACCTTTTGGAAACTGAGCTGTAAAAGGCAAGAACGTGGGTGGTGGCCCAATTCTTGGAAATGCCCGCCCCTTCCCCAAAATAGTTGGAATAATACTCCTACTGCCTATGAATTTACCCAACCCATTAAAAACTAACCATCCCGTGTTTTAGGGCCTCTCACCGTCTGAGATGGCCTGCACTCTGCCTGTGGAGTCTGTCTCCCTAAATAAACCTGCTTTCCCATTGAGGCCTTAGGGCAGAGCCTGACTGCTTGCATCCTTCACAAGTGTTCTGTGTTAATAAATCTACTTCTTGCCTATAGCTTTGCTTCTTGCTGAATTCCTTCTGTGCTGACACTAAACCTGAGCTTCATTAAGTCCTGAGAACCAGGTGTGTGACTTTCAGCAGGGAGACTGGGTTCAAGTCCCATCTGCAATGTAATTGGGTTTGAGTCCCAATCTGAGACGTGGGGTTTCACCTAGAAGAGGATCAGTTGTTTATTTTGACTGTGGAGTCATGAAGTGTTTAGTTTGGACGTTCTTATGTTGAATTGCTGAGGCTATCCAAATGGAGATGTATGTGTTGCTAGTATATACCTATATATGGGCCTGGAGTTCAGAGAGAGGGGACTGAGCTGCTGATAGAAGTTATTAGCATTTATAGATAGTAACTGAAGTTAATAGGAGTGGATGAGGCCACCCAGAACGAGAATGCTGTACTGATAAAGATTTCCAAAGGTGGGTGGGAAAGACTTGTATCAGTGTAGAAGGGACTTTCATTACTCTATTTGAAAAACCATAATCAGTCAATATTTGTTATTAAATATATATTGTTTGAAAGTAGTTTCCTCTTTTTTTTCCTTCTGAAAATAAAAAAAATAAAACCCAATAAAATCTTGATGAGTGGTTTTCAGTACTGTGGGGGGTCAGAGTATTTTTCACGTTGCAACATATTTGCATTTCAAGGGGCCTGAGGGCAAGTGAGATTTTTAAATCAGAAGAAATGGGTTTAAAAGCAAACAAGACTGGGGAAAAGGGATGTGAGGGTGAGAACACAAAGGACCTGAGAAGAAGACGATTGCCGGTGAGGCCAGTTAAGTGTTTTTAAATGTTATGACTGGTTGAGAAAGGAGGATCAGAAGCTAGACTTGGGTAACGGCCCTGTTATGGGAGAGAAAGAACTGAACTGAGAAGTATGTAAGTGGTTACAGCTCGGCCTCAAGAGGTCGGGTGACTCCCTGAGTTCTGATCCGGGCCATTCAGTGAGGTTGGGAACGTCTGTCGAAGAGCGAGGTTGAGCACGAGCGGACGGTGGTGAGAGTCTGGAAAAAGCTGGATTCGAGGAGTCGCTGAGGCATCTGGGTGGTAGCAGTCCTGTGTATTATTGGCCATGTGGGTCTCAGTCTGAGGAGAATGGACTTGACACGTTATTCCAACTTTTGAAAGTGACAGTAATAAAAGCATAATGCTTTCTCTTTAGGATATATTTGTTAATCTCGCATTCTCTCTGATGATGCAGTGAATTTCTTCAGTGTAGCTGAATGATGTATTAGAATGTTATTAAGCTTTTTGAATGTTTAAATAAATCCACTTACTGATTTTTATTTTACCTCCCCTCTCCAGGTGCAAATAGAGAAACAGAAAACAAACCCATTTTGTTGGTTAGTTAATGTCCCTATGGAAGCCCTGCTAGTTCGTTTTCACCATAGGATTTTATAAATTTTCAGTAATTGGATTTGTATAGGGCTCTGTGGAAGTCTGACTCCTGGTTTTCACTGGTATTCTATTTTAATAGTTTAATCTTTTAAACATTATCATCACCCCACTGAGGAAAAAGAGATGTTTTGTTTTTGGCAGATCCAGAGAATGATACATTGAGAGAAGGTACTTATTTATTGACTAAAAGTACAGTTTTGGATTATTTATGGATTTATCCCTGTCATTTTTCTTTTAATTCATAATAGCCCTAGAAGACCAAGAATCTCCTTTATATTAAAAATGAATTATTTGTTTAGTTGTTCAGTAATATTACAAGAGGAGCTGTTTAAATACTTTTTATTTCAACCATTATAAAAACTGTCACTTGGAAAGTACAGAGATTGGCAGTTAATTCTCTAGTTGTGGTGTCAGTTTTCCTGCACAGCATCTTTTGCTGTGCATAAAAGTAAATTAGTTACCTGTCACTTGAATTTGAATGTGACTGGCTGATAGTGAATTCCAGTTGCGGTGGTGTGGAAAGTTCCCATGTACACGGCACTAGTTGTATGATCTCTTCCCTCTCCCTCACAAAGACGGACTAATTACTGGTAAATAACTTGTGAACCTGGTGTTACTGGAGATAACGTAAACTCTGGATACATACTACTATGTCAGAATTATTTTTAGGATTTTATGGTATTTATTTTTTAAACCCAGGAGAATCAAGAAGTGTTTCCAAGGTAGACTGGAAGGTTATTAGTAAATGGATCATGAGCATGTGCGCAGGGTTATTATTCTAAGCTGCCTGGGAAACTGGTGTAGCCATTTTATCTTACTGTGCAACTGATTCTTAAACTTGCTGACCATTTGAATTGTGTAACAATTTCACATACCTTAGATTCTTATTCCTTATCTCTTGTGTTTTATTTTGCCGTAGTTTTTTTCTTATAATTCTTAGTTCTGTGGGAGTCTTGTGAAGTGAAATTTGGGTGAATAGTGTTAATTGTCTTGCTTGGATTTGCTGGCTGAAAACTCTGATTTCAGTTTATTCTGTGCATTACAGAAAGGACACTGTGGTTTTTTCCATATATGATAAGTAGTTTGTGGATCAGTCTGTCTCTGCTGCTTGAGTATCGTTTTCCTGAGCCACTGCTCACAGAGAGTATGAAGCCCGCTTGGAAAGATACAGTGAGCGCATCTGGACGTGCAAGAGTACCGGGAGCAGTCAGCTCACACACAAGGAGGCCTGGGAGGAGGAACAGGAAGTTGCTGAACTGTAAGTAGGAGAAGCACTGCCCTTTTAATGCTGTCTTCACGTTATTAGGAAAAGGGGACTACTAACCACAAAACAGTATTTGTATTTAAGTTTATGGCACGTAAATTGGAATGCTTTATATTGATGTACTGGTGTCTTGCCTGTTGTCATTTTGTGAGTAACACAGTATGTGGAATATACAGTTGTGCGTACACTTAACTTAGGTATGTACTAGGCTTTTGAATGTTCTTGCCATTTACTTTTCCCTTATAAATACTGTGGGAATGTGGTTCTGAGCAAAGGAAGCTGATATAATCTAGAAGTAATATGGAGGCAGCGAATTAGCAGAAGATTTTCTTTATTTTGTGGTCATTTGAAATTTAAGACAGTATTTATAGCAGCTATTGAAAATAAATACACAGTTTGAAGATAGTTTACCTGCGTGGGATGGTTAAATGAGATATCTTAAAAATTCTGTGCTCAAAGGTTGTATTTGTCTGGGTATTTCAAAGAAAATACTCAGAATTTAGACAACAGATGCTTGCAAAGGTAAGTAGGAACTAGGGATGATAAAAAAACTTTCTTCGAAAATGAAATATAGCTGATATACAGTATGCTATGTTTCAGGTTGCAGTGTGGTGATTCACAGTTTTTAAAGGTTATGCTCTGTGTAGGGAGAGTAGCCAGGGTGGGAGTAGCCGGGCTCTCGCCCTCACCCCATGGTCTGTAAATACGCGGCTGTGTAACAGCCGAGGGCGCTTATAGCACTGCGCACGCGCATCACGATGGGTACCTGCTTGGCCGCAGGCCACTTTTGTTCTGTAAACCTATATAAGCTCCACGTGAAAAGCCCTTGCAGCTTCGTTACGGCCACGTTCACTGGGTCAGAACGGCTGCCTCATGGCGGCTGTGCCAACCCGAAGAGAATAAACGTATGGCTCCATGAGTTTTCTTCTGGCTTCCTTGCTCACACCTTGCCTACCACGGCTTCAGCGAACAGAGAGATACAGTGAGCCAACTATTTGTAGTTATTATAGAAAAACAATACCCTTTTGGAAATTCAGAGTAGAAGCGTTTTCTGTGGATTTCTCTTAATAGTGTATAAACAGAGAGCATACAGTTTAGTAATTAATACCATTCTACTCTTTTGTCTGTGTAACAGCACTATCTTTGCTTGAGACCTGGGTTCCAGTGATGGCTCCATCACTGATTAATAATTAGTTAAGTCTGTTAACCTGGTGCCTGTTTCTTTGCTTGGGTCACTGACGTTCCGTTGTGAATTAGTGTTATTTATGTTTATACCTTGTTAGTGTACTAGACTCAGGGTTGGCCTACCTTTTCTATAAAGTGCCAGTTAATATATTTTAGGGTTTGTGGGCCTTATGGTCTTTGTCTCAGCTATTCAACTTTGATGTTGTACAGTGAAAACAGCTACTGATAATACCATAACTGAATGGGAGTGACTAGGTCCCAATAAAATTTTATTTACCAAAAAAAAATCACTGGTAGCAGGGTGGAGTTGGCTCATAGGCTGTTGCTGACCCCTGTAGTAGCCTGTAAACTAGAGCACAGGTCTCATGTTTGATTTATGCTGAAATTGGTTACAGTGCCTAGGCACAATTGTTTGTACTGTAAAAGCACTTACAGTTTGCTCTTTACAAAATAGAGATAATGCTACCTTCTGGATGTCTTTTTGGGTGTGTAAAAATTCTCTTTGAATGAAAGATGATAACCATTAACCTACAACAAATAAAGAGTAGTAAGTGGGAGATCAGTTATTGTTGCTTGTAATATGATGATGTACCTAGAAAACCCAAAGACAATCAGGTGGACAACTGTTAGGAACAGATCAGAGAATTGATGAAAATAAATTGCTGTCCTTCACACAAAGAAATAAAGTACAGTGGGAATTCAGAGGTTAGCAAGACTAACTTAGAGTTGCTGGGGAAAACTCCACAAGATTTAATGAAGAAGATGACACTTGAAGGATAGTTTGTGCCCAGCTGCAGAGGACGAAATGAGGTGTTTATATTTACTTCTATGAATAATCTTTGTATTTTCCAGTGCCTTGCCTGTATGTGCTAAAGGACTTTTTCAATTGACCCGAATAACTCTCTGGATAGTCTTTTCCGCATTTTCTTGGAAACTGATGACTTGTTTGTTTAGTTTGAAGGAGGAGTTCCCCGCCTGGTATGAGAAACTTGTCCTGGAAATGGTTCACCATAACACAGCCTCCTTAGAGAAGCTAGTGGATACTGCTTGGTTGGAGATCATGACCAAATACGCAGTGGGAGAAGAGTGTGACTTTGAGGTGAGCGCCTGTTTTTACTTATTTTTTTAATGTGATTTGATTCACTAACCATGTGACAGGATTGGAGCTTCCCATGCAGATTACACGAAGTATTTCTATTTGAGTAATATTGAAGTCCCCTTTACTTAGTAGTATTAAATATATTTTTAAACATTTATTATTAAGTATTTTAATCACTAAATTTTAGAACTATGTAAAAGACTTTCAGATATTTTTAGTCCAAATCTATGGAATCTAAGGCAAAAGATTTCTATTTCCCTGCAACAGTGATTGAGTTGACTTCTTTCTATATAAGTTTGTTTAATTTTCCAGCCCATTACTAGAGGATAACTATCACTGAAGTAAATAGGTAGGATGACTATTACTAAAGGATTTACTAAAGTAAATAGGTAAACTATTTACATAACACTAAAGCAATCCCTGTATAGTCCTTTGAAAGTTTAAAATAAGATTCATTTGTTGAAGTTTTGTATGTACTGGATACTGGGCTTGTTGCTTTACATAACATCTTACAGAATCTGCACAGAAAGGCTGAGGTGGTACACAGGCTTAGATGTTTAAATAGCTTGTTCAGGTTGATACTGTGTACTAGTGTGTAACGAAATAGCTGACTGATAGTTGCCAGGACTTCTCAAAGTTTAGCCTAAATAAAATTACTTTGAGGATTTCTGAATATGCATTCTTAGGCCCCATCCCCTGAGACTTCACATGGAAGGTCTAGGGTAGGACCTGAAAGTTGGCAGTTCTAACATGCTTCAGAATGTGATGATGTGAACACCCGGGGGACAACCGTTCTGAGTAGCATCAGCTTAACCAGTGAAGATATTTGATTATCTCACATAATAAGTCTTAGAAGCAGGCAGTTCCAAGGTTGGTGTAGAGGCTGTCCTTCTGCCTTTCTGTTCTGTTCTTGGTGGGTTTGGTTTTGTCCTTAGTTCTGTTGCCTCTTGTTTGAGAAATTGTGACTGTATTCAGAGCAAGCAAATGCTTGTCTAAGCGTAGTAAGAAAATCTTTATCAGAAGCATATTCTTCCCCATTCCCTTTTATCTTTACATGTTATTGACTAGACCATGGCTTACATAACCATCTTCAGCTACAAGGGGGCTAAGAAAGTGAATACTCCCTTTTTTTTTCTTCTCCCTTTCTTTTTAAATCCTGAAAAGGAGGAGGGGAATGGCTTAGGATAACCCAGCAGTAGCCAGTAAGTCATTATCTGGTTCCAAAGTCCTCGTTCTTTCCTCAGTTTACTTTGACTCCCTGTATCTCCCAGCTACTTTTTATATTTAATGTCTGTGGAGTCATCACTGGGTTTTAATCACACACTTTATATCATTCAGTGTCCTGGCAGGAAACAGATGGCATATTCAAATGGTGTAATTGAATTGAGTTTGAAAAAGAAACTTCAGATCACAGTCTGATCTAGGTCAAGGAAAACCAAGAAAAGGTTAAGCACCTCATGGCAATCAATAGTGGAGAGGCTTTACTGCTTCTAAACTCCCAAGTAAATGAGGGAAGGGAAGGTTACTGGACCTAGGAGAGAATAATGTAATTGTAGAAAAGTACTTTGGTATAGTGAGAAGTAACCAGCCTGCTAAGGCTGAGAGTCAGGAGAATGCCAGTGGCACCTTTCTTTCACCCTGTGATTTTCTACTTATGCTCCCCATGGATTGAACTCATCAAAACCTAGGGAGAAAGGAGCCCTTTGATGTAGTTCATTAAGGTCATCCTGTTTAAGCACAGAGCAAGGTAGAGAAGACTGGAGATGGACTTGGAGTGGTGAAAGGAAGATACTGCAAGGGGGAGGAGTTCCAGAAGAGGGAGAGAGGTGTGTCTGTAAACGTATGAAAAGATGTTTATATTCATTAGTAATCTAGAAAGTCAAATGGAAACCACAGTGAGATCATTTTATACACATCTGATTAGTGAATAAAGAAAAGTTAAAATAATGCCAAGTTTTAACAAGACTGTGGAGCTGCTCATCCATCGCTAACTATTTTGGTAACTGCTTTGGCATTATTGAATACAATATGCTCTTTGACTAGGGTTTTTATTCTTGAGTATTTTCTCTTTTAATAACTGATAATGTTGAGCACCTTTTCTGCTTGTTGTTATCCTCTTATTTGTGTTTCCTTTGGTGAAATGTCTGTTCAAATCTTCCTCCATTTTAAAATTTAATTTAAATGGGATTATTTTCTTGTTTTTAAGTTGTGAGACTTGTTTATATTTTCTGGATACAAATCCTTTGCTAGATATATGCTTTTTTGGTTCCAATCTACAACTTGTATTTTTATTCTCGTAACAGTATATTTAAAAGAGCAGGCGTTTTTAGTTTTGATGAAACCAAATAGAAAATAACTAACAATGTCTACAACTACATGTAATATAAATGTTCTGAGCTGAAAGTTGCTCAGTGTCCAACTCATTGCCACCCAGTGGGCTCTAGACCACCAGACTCCTCCATCTGTGGGATTTTCCAGGCAGGGATACTGGAGCGGGTTGCCATTTCCTTCTCCAGACATAAATATTTTAAAACTTCAATTAAAAGGTAGAGATTGTTCCTAAAAAAAAAAAAAAAAAAAAAAAAATTGCTTCCTTAAAAAAAAAAAAAATTGCTTCCAAAAAAAAAAAAAAAAAAAAGGTAGAGATTGTCAGACTGGATAAGAAATTTCAGAATAATTGTAATGCAAAGAATCTAGCCAGAACAACTTTGACAAAGAACAGCAAAAGTAGAATCCTAATGCTGTCTGATTTTGAACCTTATTTTAAAATATTAAGGTGGTATAATTTGGTATAAACATAGGGAAATACATCAGTGGAACAGAATAGCATCCAGAAATAGACACATGTGCACATGCATGCGTGCATGTGCACACACACATATATAGTCTGCTAATTTTTGATAGAGGTGGAAAGGTAATTAAAGTGAAAAAAAGATAGTCTTCAATAAATGGTTCTGGAATAATTGGATATCCATATATAATTGACTCTTTTAGAAAATGGAAATTCTTGAACTTTGTTTACATATATCAGGTTTGTATAGTGGTTACCCTTTGGCCTTAATACGTTGGTACATGAATTACGAACTAGATGGTGATCATTTTAATTTTTTAAGATGTCCTGTTTCAAACCAGAGGTCTGGGAAATGAAGTTGGGGAACAGATCACTGTACTTAGCTCCCTTAGAGCTTTCAGGTACTTTTTGGTCAGGTGGTGTGGAATGTGCATCACCGTTACCTTTAGGTTTCTAGTGCTTTATTATCTTAGACTCTCTCTCCTATCTTCTTATAGGTTGGGAAGGAAAAAATGCTCAAAGTGAGGATTGTTAAGATTCATCCTTTGGAGAAAGTAGATGAAGAGGCCACTGAGAAGAAATCTGATGGCTCCTGTGACTCTCCCTCAAGCGACAAAGAGAATTCTAGCCAAATCGTTCAGGACCATCAGAAGAAGGAGGCAATTGGGAAAGAAGAGGAAGGAAGGAGAGAGAGTATTAGTATGTATGATACTGTCTTTCCTTATTGAGCTCTGCAACTCTGTTTATTTTATTAGGCACAAATCTTTTTTGAGTTCTCTTGCAACTCAGTTTGTAATTGAATTTTGTTGTTAGATAGACATGCTTTTGTTTGTTTATGCTTTGGAAAACATACCTATACTGTGACTCAGGATTTAAATCTCCTTTCACAGTTAAGACACTGGGAAGTCATTTCCTCTAGTTGCTTGGAAATCTGTGTGCACATACCAAGCTGGGAAAGAAGGTTTGCTTTCTTTTTCTCTTTAAGTTGGAATTATGTATATATGCGTGAAGCGGGATGATCTGAGTAGGAGGGATAAATTCTAATCCCTGTTTCTCTTCACATTGCAAGCCAGTGTGATGGTTTTGAGGTACTTCCTTTTGTCTGTTATCTGTAATTCACATTCCTTCTCAGATAGGAACTGCCAGAATTCTGAAGCACTATGATGTCTAAAAGTAATTTTTAGGGACCTGGATACCTAACATAATGTTTTGAAAGTTCAAGAACTGAGACATTACACATTGGGAAATCATTTATCCTCTGAGGCCTCCCTCCCTCCTCCTCCTTTTTAAAAAAATCTGTGTCAATTAGGAATTTAATTGGGATAGATTTCTTCTATCTCTGAAGATATGAGTATTCAAAGGGTTTGAATATATTGAGCTTCCTCCTCTTGACTATCAGAGGATCAAATTTTACCTCATTATGTAACTATTACAAAGTTTGAATTAGAACATTTCATTAGAGTGTTATGCTGTATGTCTTCCATTCTATTTTCTGTCTCCTTATGTTTTGGGCATGTGCAGATGGTTTTAAAGGGATGTCCTTTCTTGTCCCAAGGAAACTTTTGAGACTGCTGTAATGCGTCCACCTTGGTTGTTGATGCTTCAGTTTTTTCACTCTGTATTATGAATGCTGATATCAAGGTTTTTCAGTTTCTCTTTTCCTTCTTTTTGATACTGAAGTTTTACTTACATACCCAAGACTTAAGGTTGATAAATGTTTTGGTTAAGTATTGACTGATGATCTGTCTTCTGACACTACTAGAATCAGGTCATTGGAAGGGACTTCCCTAGTGGTCCAATGGTTAGGACTCTGCACTTCTACCGCAGGAGGCACTGGTTTGATCCCTGATCAGGGGAGCTGGGATCCCTCCAAGCTAGGCCAAAAATAAAAGATCATAGAATCAGATCATCAGAATACCAGTAATGTGTCAAAGCCGTTAGTTTTATTCCTTAAGCATTGTGTCCTTAGGAACCCCTAGTTTTAGACTTTGGCTTCTTTTTTAGGAAGTTATATGCCTTAGTTTAGGTTTCAGTTTTGGGATATGATGTTATTGCTAGTCTGTGGAAAGAATGGGAGGCAGGCTCAGTTCAGTCGCTCAGTCATGTCTGACTCTGCGACCCCATGGACTGCAGCACGCCAGGCCTCCCTGTCCATTGCCAGCTCCCGGAGTTTACTCAAACTCATGTCCATTGAGTCGGTGATGCCATCCAACCATCTCATCCCCTGTTGTCCCCTTCTCCTCCTGCCTTCAATCTTTCCCAGCATGAGGGTCTTTTCAAATGAGTCAGTTTGCATCAGGTGGCAGAAGTAGGCGGGCTAAAGAATTTTACAATGTACTCTGAATGTTTTCCAGGGGAAACTGATTAGCATTTCCATAGAAATATGATAGACAAATTCCAGTATTCAAAATGTTTTCTTACAAGGTAACCTTCCTTCTACTTTATGGGAGGAAAATGTATTAGGCAGGAACTTCTCAGCTTTGTATTCTTAACCTCACTGTAATGAATTGCTGTGTTCCTCTATCAGAAAAGAACTATCCTTCCTCTTGGTCACAATACCTGCTCTGAATTCCATTCCTTCCTGCTTTCTCAGGATTGGGTTAACTTTATTATTCTGCACTGCAGTGCTCTTGAATGATTATTCTCAACTTATACATGAAGTCCCATTTTCCAAAAGCAAAACATATTTTTCCTTGATCCTGTTCTCTGACTTACTCAGTCAAGCCAAAATTCTTGAGAATGTTGTCTCTCCTTTTTGACCGTCAGTTATTCCTTATGCTGTTAACTTGTGTTGCTTTACTCCTGGAACTATTCCTAGGAAGGTTTTAGGTGACCCCTAATCGCCAAACCCACTGTTTTCTTCTTAGTATGCTTTATTTTTGTATTTAACACTACTGGTCACTCTCATTTTTGGTTTATTTAATATCAGGGTCTCCTTTTTCTCCAACTACTTTTTTTTGCTTCCTCTCCCCACTGCTGTTCCTTTAGATTTTGTTTGTTTTCATATGATTTTGTCCTGTCTTCTTTTCATTTTTCAACACATCTACTTGGTTTCTAAGACAGAACACTGGGAAGCCTTTAGCATCTCCCACATCTAGTTGGTTACCAGGTCTGTCGTCTCAGCTGTTCGCTTCACCGTTCCTGATACATAAATTCAGATGTTTACGATTATATCTTCTGATTTCCTTTCTTCAGTTTCACCTTCCCATTTTACTCATTTTCTGACTGCTGAAAGTGTTTTTTCCTTTTCTTAATTTTTCACATTAGTTCTCTTTCCAAAATGTACATCTGGTTAATTTTAGATAAAAAATCCTTTGTTTCCCTAGTGCCCGTAAGACAAATTCTAGTCTATTTAAGTGTTGTGCAAGGTTCATTATAATTTATAAACCTCTACTTACCTCTTTAGTCTAATTTCTTTTTTTTTTTTGGCCATACTAGGTGGCATGTGGGATCTTATCTTCCTGACCAGGGATTGAACCTGTGCCCCCTGGAGTCTTAACCACTGGGCCACCAGAGAAGTCCTATAATCTGATTTTTTTTTTTTAATTATAATGTAAATCATATTCACCCGTATCTCGTTATTTGTAGTCTCTGAACAGGCCTTCCCTGCCTGTCTTCCAGTCTAAATTCGTACTTCTCTCTTTTTGAGTGTTTTTCTCCCTGTAGTAATTTTCCATACCAATCTCTATTATAGTATTTTCCTCATTGTATTCTAAGTATTATTGACTCCTCCCATAGACTTTAGCTACTTGAGGTAAAGGCTTTACAGTTTATCTTCAGGTCCCATCACTTGGTGCCTGGTTGCAGAGTACGTGTTCAGTAAGGTGATTGTTAATGAATGAATGGGCAGAATTAAAAGAATTATTTTTTTTCCACTAATTTTCTGTTGATTTGACTAGACGACAGAGCACGCAGATCTCCACGAAAACTTCCTACTTCATTAAAAAAAGGAGAGAGGAAATGGGCTCCTCCAAAATTTCTGCCTCACAAATACGATGTGAAGCTACAGAATGAAGACAAGGTTAGTTGGCATTTTACATTGAGCCTCTTACACATAGTATTGTTTAAGAAAGGATCGAAGGGCTAGTTTTCTTATAGAAGATGTGTTGTGTGAATGAATTTGTTTCTACAACAAATTCTGAGTGGTTTTCTGGTCTTTGTAATTATGACTTTAAGTTAAATCGGATTTTCTTTCCTAGGAGAGCACATCCTTTTTCCTTTCTAATAGGAATTATTAGAATGTAAGAGTAATTTGCATTTGAGCTTCAAAGTTAGTTGTCTAAAAAAAAATAATAATCTGTTTACAGTGGTTATGGACTTCCTGAGGAAATAGCTCTTCCCAGTTAAAAGTAGAGCTATTTGTAATAAAATAAGCTCAAAAACTGAGTTAACTCTAACCAGTGCTTTTACAAGGAATCTGTGGAGCTAATCGTCTAAAATGGTAAATACCATTTAAGTAACTTAGTACTATGTATTATTGATGCTGAGATGTTCAACTTCCATATTTTTACATGCCCAGAATCAGGATGTATCTTTTTTTTTTTAATGAAAGTATAGTTGATTTACAGTGTTGTGTTTCTGATGTACAGCACAGTGATTCAGTTATACATATATATGTATATTCTTTTTCATTGTAGTTTATTAAAAGATACTGAATATAATTTCCTGTGCTATACATTAGGACTTTGTTTATCTATTTTATATATAGCCGTTTGTATCTTTTGGAATCAGGATATATCTTAATATCAGTTGGCAAGAATTTTTTTCTTTGTGGTACATAAAGTAATGTGTCTTTCGTTAATAACATCTTAAATTTCATGAAACATGGCATGTTGCTTTCGGGTACTTGTATTTCTATATGTATAAAATCTTATCATTAGAAAGAAGTGGGGCAGCTAGGTGTGGGAGGCAGCTGCACACTTGTCTTCCTGTTTAACGGTTTTATAGAAGGAGCTAAGGCCTGAGAAAGCCTCTTCTAGAGTGTTGTTTCTTTTCCTCACGTCAAAATGTTGACAAGTCTTATTTCATTTTGAATCATTGGTTTTATAGTTAGTGATCTGAAGACTTAATTGCATTATCAGGATTTCTTTATATTTTAAAACTGGGTGTTAAATACATTTTATTTTACTAAATGTTTTTTTATGTCCCATTCAGCAAGGTGGGTTGCTAAAACATTGCTAGCAGGTCTCAATCACTTCCCTAATTAACGTTTGTTTTCTTATTGATGATTGTAACTTGTTTGGTTCACATGTAGTAAGTATGGTTTACTGTGAAATACAGTTTTATAGAAAAACAAAATACAAATAAGAAAAAAGGTATCTCTGATCCCATACTTAGAGAAGATAATTGGTGAATATAGATGTGGTTAATGGGTGGTTTGCTTTTAAATGACTCTCAAAAGTGGGACTATTCTGTATATAATATTTTGTAACTTGCTTTTTTCATTTACGGTATAAGTATCATTAAATTTTCTTCCAAAACAGTATTCTCAGGTTGTTAAGTATGTATGATAGTCACCAAGGTAGTTTATTAAAAATGCAGATTTCCAGACTTCACCACCACAAATTCTTCTGATTCAGTAGCTTTGGGATGAGGCCCAAGCATCTGCATTGTAATAGCACCCTAGATGATGCTGATAACTCTGTCCTGATTGAGAAACTCTTTGCCCCCATGTCTGCATAGTGTCTATATGGATATTTTAATTTGAAAAATGAGTCCTTTATGGATATATCTTTATGTATTTTCCCTTCCTCCCCCCCTCGCCCCACCTTTTGTAAGCAGTTGATGATGACTCTCCATTTATTTCTAAATTCTTAATAAGAGGAACTGTGGACAATGGATATACACATTTTTCTGACTTTGATACATGTTGACAAATTGACTAGAGATATATTAACATTCTGTCTCTGAAAAAGGTGATAACCCTATTTCATAGGTGGAATTAGGAGCTCTCTGGAGAAAGTATAGATCTTTGTTCTCATTGGTTAATTGCTTTTGACCCCAGTAATGAGTTATTTTTCTTTGTTAATTTAGATCATCAGTAATGTGCCAGCAGACAGCTTGATTCGTACAGAACGCCCACCAAATAAGGAGATACTTCGATACTTTATACGGCACAATGCATTACGGGCTGGCACTGGTGAAAATGCCCCTTGGGTGGTGGAAGATGAGTTAGTGAAGAAATACTCCTTGCCTAGCAAGTTCAGTGACTTTCTGCTTGATCCATACAAGGTAAGGCACCTTAATTTTTGGACAGAAGGATAGGACACTATTAAATGAATTTATTTTCCCTGATGGCTCCAGTAGGATTAGATTTACAGTAGATTTTAAACTGTAATTTTAAATAATGAATTCAAATTTTTTTCACATGTGTCTATTTCATATGGGTTGTGATAATGGGGTTGGTAGGAGAGAGGTTGCATTGAATATCTCTTCTTCTAATATGACTTATTTTTACTGTGGTTGCATAATTAAAACAAAGAAACATTACATGCATGTGCTTTTTTGTCTCAGATCTTTCTTGGAATGAGGTATGGTGTTGAAAATATTTTGCAAATTGATTACTAAAAATGAAAGCTAATATTTGTATTGTCAGATAAGGTCAAATATACTGACATCTTTGAAAAGAATTAGAAAATCTAACATTCCCCTCTGTTTTTTTCCCTTTAATTATCTCATTGGGTTTTCACAATATTCTGATGAAATCATATGGTATATCTGTATTAATCTTATTTTCCAGATGGGGAAACTGAGACTAGTCTAATTAGAACAAGCAGAAAGTAAATGACAGATGCTAAGACATTGGCTTGGATTTCTGATTGCCTTTTCCATCTCAGGGTTTCTTCAATGATATTTTTTAAATGTGGGTTTTGAGAGTATTTATATTTCCTTTTGTTGATAAATTTACTTATTTATATACTGATATTTCATCTTGATCTCTGGGCCAGAATGTGATCAGGAGAGGGCAGCTGGTGCATTGAAACTAAGTCAGAATTCAGGATTTCTCTTTTTATCTCTTCCTTGTAATTATGAAAAACTAAGGATATCTTACAAGTGAGTCATACAACTAAATTATGTCAATTATCTTATGTTGATATTGCTAGCAAAAGTATGTTGAGAAATACATATATTTTTTCAAACCTTGGAAAAGACCTCCAACCATGGTTTAGCATTACCATGTTTTCTTATTCTAGGCCAGCATGATCAAGCAAACATAAACAATTCTATATAAAATCATCTCTAAATGAGTTTTAAGACTCGAATCTTCTTCCTCTCTTAAAATTTTACAATTGTCTTTTATGTATTTTAGCTTAGTGATTCAAATAATATGAATAACATGAATGAAAGACTGTTTATGGATAAAAGATCTCTGGGTTTTATTAGAACAAAAAAACTGATCCAGGGACTTCCCTGCTGGCCCAGGGGTTAAGACTCTGAGCTCCCAATGCAGGGGGCCCAGGTTCAATCCCTGGTCAGGGAACTAGATCCCACATGCTGCAGCCAAGACCTGGTGCAGCCAAATAAATGAATAAAAAATAAAATTAACTAGGAAAAATTAGAAAGCTCCACTCACCTCACTTAGAAACGTATTTAAAAAAAAAAAAAACTGATCCATACTTATTGTAGGAGCCAGAGACTTAGAATTCCAGGAATTTATCTGTTGAAAAGCAATTTCTGAAGAAATTGGCTATTCTGAAATGTTCTTATGAGAGCTTAAAATATTAACTTAATGAAATTTGGCTATAATTCAGATGGAGACTAGGGAGTACAAGCTTGTTTAGACTAAACTGCCGTTAAGAAGACAATGATTCTACTTAGAGAAATGGGGAGTCATGTAAGATAACCAGTCTACAAATTAAGAGCATATACTTATCTTATTATGTATTTTGCGTCCCTAAAGAGTAATTTCTTATTCCCCAATACTATGTGATATTTCACTGATTTTTCTTTTTTGAGTTTATATATGTTTATTTTTCCTTTTTATAAAGTCAGCTGTCTTAAAAAACTTTTTGGCGTCACAGCCAAGACAGAATATACTTAAGGCACAGATAAGTAGACCATGAAAGAGTGCTTTGGATTCTTTCCTGATCTAAAGGAAATTTAAAATAATTCATGGAGAATTAAAGTTGATCACTTGTGATCTGCCTATCCCAAAGGCAATGGGTTTGTGCTTGCTTCAGTAACACCTACATTAAAATCAGAACCAAAAGCAATAGGTTAAAAATTTTTTGTCTTTGGTTTAGTAGAATTTAGTGTTTTGGGCACTAAAACACTGAATACAACTACTGGAGAGAGAGATGAGGTCTGGAGAGAGGAAGCAAGTTGTGAGTAATGGTGTTAGGAAAGGACTGATGGGGAGAGCTTAAGTGGGAGAGAGGAAGATTATTTAGAAAAGTGGAATTTTTGAGTGCTATCTGCGCAGAGCCTGATAGGCATGTGTTTGTGGTCTTGTAAACCTTAGAACATAAATTACTTGAGATTAGGAACTGTTTTACTCATCTTATAGCCTGTGATGTTTAGCATAGGTATAATATGTATATGGCTAGTGAATTCATTTCTTTAAGAAGTTTTGTTCATTGAGAAAAATGCAGCTGACAGTTGAGTTTAGGGAAAACATTTTGTAGGCCTAATGACTTGGAGGAATGATTTATAAGGCACTTGAATAATAAAATAACGTTCATCTAAGATGAAATCAGCCATCTTAGCTCATTACCCTCTGGTAATACATTGCCGCTGTAGTGTTTTGTTAGTCTGTCCATAATTTTTTTTTTTTTTTTTTTTTGCCTTACAGCATGCAGGATGATCAGGGATCGAACCCACGCCCCCTGAAGTGGCACCACAGGGTCCTGACCAGTGAACTGCTAGGGAGTCCCCTGTCCATAATGTTTTGAACTCTTATTTTGAGCTGGTATATCCTAGTAGGGAAACATTTGGTTAGAGACAACAAGAAAATAATACTTGTTAAGACATTTGAAGTCCTAAAATAATTTGGATTGGTTTAATATGATTCTTAATACAGTTATAAAGCATTTTATTTTGAAATAATTTCATGCAGAAAAACTGACATATACTACAAATAATTTCTGTGTATTCTTCAGGTAGATTCCTCGATTGTTAACATTTACCACATTTATTTTTTTTCTCTTCACACACAAACTTTTTTCTGAGCTGTTGGTAGTAGGTTATAAGATAGGATGCCATTTTGCAAAATACATGAATATGTGTTTCTTAAAAGACAAGGATATTTTCTATTAATAACTGTAGTACAATTACCAAAATCAAGAAATTAGCATCATAGCAATACTGTTACCTGATCTAGAGTTTTTTTTTTTATCTAGAGTTTTTTAAGTGACCATAATCTCAAGATTTTATTATCTTCATAATAAAACAAAATAAGAAGCTTAGAACTGAATCACTTTGGATTTTTCTCTTCTTACATCCTCCCAGCTCAAAATGCATGTATCTCTTAATAGCCAGCATTCTCTTAGATCTGCATTTGGGCTCAGTGCATTCATGCCTCTGCAAAATCTTTGTGGTTTTAGCCTTTCTCTGGAAAACCAGCTGAGTTTGTCCACCATAGCCACTCTGCTTCCTGTCATAACTCTTCTTTCCCTGGAGAATAGAGAGACTCCTTGTGCTTCTTGGACTGTGTCTCTTTGTGGCCTGGTGCTTGTGGCATTGACTGCAGAGAGTCCAACAGGTTTTAGGAATGGTCCCCATGTCTTCGAGAGTGCTGTCGGTGTGGAAGGAAGTGACTCACAGCTTTAACTCTGATTTTGCTAATTGTCCCAATAACATCCTTTTAGCCAAACAAAGTTTGTCTTGGCCCAAGTAGGATTTAATGTAGTATCATGTATTACCTTTACCTGTTACGTCTCTTGTCTTCTCTAGTCTCAGTTGTCCATTGTCTTTTAAAAACCTTGACATTTTTAAGAACACAAGTCAATTATTTTGCATAATGCTCCTCAATTTGAGTTTATATCCTCATGCTTAGAAATACCACAGAATTGTTGTTGTATTCTTCTCAGTGAATCATATCAGAAGGCACGTGGTGTAATTTTGTCTCATTACTAGTGATACTTAATTCTTGTACGTTTTAAAAGATATTTCTTATCCTAATAACTGATATTTCAAGTGTTTATAGTCCTAAGATTTTTCTTTGAATAAATTTTCGTTTGTGAAGTTTGGTTTTGAATAGAGACTAGAGCTGAAGTATTTTAAAAAATAAAGTGATTTTCAGAGCACTTAAAACTATTTTATTGTAACACATTTCACACATTTGCTGATAAAAGCATCAAGAGATTGAGACAAGCCCACTCTGTGAATGTTATCTTGAAATTCCTAACACGGTTCCTTGGGCAAATGAGAAGAGTGAAATAAGAATCAGAATATGGATTGCCAAAGTTTTCTAATTCAAGGTTCTTACTGCTAACTATTAAGTTAAATTTAGCATCTGAATGAGTTGCTATAAATATGTTTATTCATTTTTATCTTATTAGATTTCCTTATTTGTGGTGGTGGTTTGTTCCAGGTGACAGGGAACAAGTGTGGAATTGTAGACACAATTGTGGAATTGTATAGCGTCTTGTGTTCCTGAGACATAAATAATTTTTTCCCATTTTTCAGTTAAGAAGGGCCTTTGCTGGAAGAGCTATAATACTGCTAATCCAGGTGCCCGTTCCTTTCTCCCTCTCGGTGCGCTGTTCTAGATGACTTTTGTTGAACGGGGGACAGGGTAGACCCTTAGCACATACGTGGTTTTATACTTTTTCAGATTCCCCCTGAGCCCAGCCATGCCCGCTCCCACTGGCTGTGGCTGCCCAGCATGCCCTATGCTGAGACGATCCAGTTACTGAAGGACTGCTCACGCGGGGAGCCGGCCTTTTGGGAGGGGGTTGGGTGAGTTAATTTCTTTCATTTTTAAGGAAAAAAAATATATATTTATATATATATAGTGTGGCTTGGCAAACAAACACATCTTATAAATGGGCTCCTGGACCATCTCATGGCTATGCCATCCTCCCAGCTCTTGCTTGCTTAATCATTTCTGCGTAATACAGTGCTTCTAAGTAGAAGAAATTTATGCTAAAAATTTATGCTTGAGTGGCTTTTTAAATAGAAATGTAATCAGTAAATTAAAAAGTGGCCCAATTATAATAGATCCTATTACAGGATATCTATTAAAAATGGTAAAAATGAAGTCTCATCTCCTTTTTAGTGATAAATTTTTGGAATGACTTTAGAGATAATCTGTTATCCCGCACATTAGAAAAAGCATCAGTGTGTTATGTCTATACTCAGAAGATTTTCCAAGTCTAACTGAAGTGGATGATTAACTTTTGGAAAGCACGTATTTATCTTTAGTTCCTGCCAGGGTAATTTTGGGCCTTAGTCTGTGATTTGTAGGGTGGTCTCTGAAATAATTGTTTTCTTTGAAGTTTTGTTGCTATTCTGCCCACAAAAAGGATGGACTCTTAAATAAGTTACCTTTGCTTATTTTTTTTAACATTTTGAAATAGAGTTCTGGGGAACTAGAACTGGGAAGTTCTTACCTCTGGGGAAACTGTGCCCTGAGTCACAGATAATGTATATATTCTATAAACTATGAAACCTTTTTATTAGCCCATACTGAGGATAATTGGGAAACAGAACATCCAGTTTTGGTCAAGGAACAATTATCCTGCTAGGGGAGTGGTAAACTGCAGTTGCTTATAGTTCTTAAAGGGCAGGCTGGCCTTTAAAGTTAGAGAACTTAGCCAGAAGGATTGCTTAAGTATACAGTCCACTCGTTCATTACAGACTGTATTTCTGCCTCTTCTGCAACTTAGGTTCTATGAGTTTGTTTCTCTGATGATCATATATCCTTGATGTTTAAATCTTATTTGGCTTTATAGTACAGGTTATTAAGTTTTACTCTACCTGTTTTGTTTTCTCTTAACAAGAGCATAAGTGTTCTTTATGATCACTGAGACTTACTTCACCATAGCCTTTTCCCTGTTGGTTTTTATTTTATTTTATTTTTCTTCCCTGTTGGCTTTTAAAGGGTCCTAATTTCATATTTGATGGTCTCCAGTGGTTTCCTTGCTTGTAATCTCATCTCCCCTAGCCTGTCTTCTCCACTGCTTCCAGCCTGCCTCTTTACAAGTTAGTCCTTTAAAGGCAGAAACTTGAAGTTACACTCTTCTGTGTCTGACTGCCTTCTGTGTGCTTAACTGCTTTTGGTGATAGAAATCAAGTATTCTAGGGGTTATCTAGTCTTTCTTCTAATCACTTAAGACTAACTTTTTTTTGAGTTGGTACTTTTTCATTGCTTGGTTGTTATTTCATGTAGTTTATTTTAACTGCCAGGCTTTTCTCTCTGTAATTATATTCTTTCAAAGCATCAAAATCAACAGTGTTTTTGTTTTAATAAACACCTAAGTAGAAACAGTGGTGGAATGACAGGTTGACTGGGTTCTAACCTATTAAGTAATTCTGTATGATGGGGATAAGGTGGAGATCTAAAGTAAGTCCACACACTGTCCTTGTGTCTTTTATTCTAGTCATGTTTAAGCTGAACGTGTGTAGGCTAGGACTAACTAGATACAATAGAGCAAGGGGACTGTAGATTTATGCAAGGTTGATTGGAATGACTGACTGGAATTTAATCTGGGTAAAGGATGAAGAAGTGAGATTGGTAAAAATGTGATAGAATTAATGGATTAATGAATTAATGGTTCTGCTGGGATTGAAGGATTGCGGAGTTGGGGTGCTAAAGGGAGTGAATTTGAAAGATGTGAGAGGACAATCAAGGACAGAATTGTATGAGGTTGAAAACTTATCAGACTTGTAGTTAATAATGTATTCATGGGAATGGGTTCTTGAGGTGTGGGGAGCCAGAACGCCAGGATCAGGAAAGCTTTTTATTTGTGAGCAGTGTTTTGTTGTTACTATACTTACTGATACTCTTCATAAGGAAATATGTTTCTGAATTTAAACAAAAGTACTTAAATGGTATACTTTCTCTTATCCTAAGCACAGAATACTGCCAGTTGTAACAGAAGTTGAAAGGATAAAAATCCAAATCTGTCTTGAGCAGTATATTGTAAGATTTATCAGATATTGCCATTATCCAGATCAAATGTCCTTAGTCTAGGTCCCATGGACTCTGAAATTGTATACATGATTTTTGTATGTTTCTGGGGAAAGAGTTCACAGATTTCTTTAAGGTATTTAAAGACTCAAAATCTATATGTAAGAAAGTAGTCTCATACCAGAAATGCCTGATATAGGTGGTTTTTTTTTTTTTTTGGCCATGCGGCATGGCATGTGGGATCTTAGTTCCCTGACCAGGGATCCAACCTGTGTCCCTGCAGTGGAAGCATGGACTCTTAACCACTGGACCTCCAGGGACATCCTGGAGTATAGACTTTTAAGTCTTGGTGTCAGGAGAATTTTGTGTTGATGAGGCTAAATAAAATATTAGCTAACATTCATGGCTTTGTTTTCTCAGGCTGTCCGTGAAGAGAATGAATATGTAGCTTTACCTGAGTGGATGGGAAGAGGGCCTTTAGGATGTTTAAATAGTATTTCTTTAAATTAGGTTTTAAAATTAATTTTGCTTCTGTTCTTAAATTCTAGTATATGACTCTCAACCCATCTACTAAAAGGAAGAATACTGGATCTCCAGACAGGAAGCCCTCAAAGAAATCCAAGACAGACAACTCGTCTCTCAGTTCACCACTAAATCCTAAGTTATGGTGTCACGTACACCTGAAGAAATCCTTGAATGGCTCGCCACTCAAAGTGAAGAACTCAAAGAATTCCAAGTCTCCAGAGGAGCATCTGGAGGAAGTGATGAAGATGATGTCACCCAACAAGCTACATGCCAACTTTCACATTCCTAAGAAAGGCCCACCTGGCAAGAAGTCAGGGAAGAACAGTGACAAACCTTTGAAAGCCAAGGGCAGAGGCAAAGGCATCTTGAACGGACAGAAATCCACAGGGAATTCCAAATCTCCCAAGAAGGGCCTGAAGACCCCTAAAACCAAAATGAAACAGATGACTTTGTTGGACATGGCCAAAGGCACTCAAAAGGTGACTCGAGCCCCGCGGAATTCCGGGGGCACCCCCAGGTCCTCTAGCAAGCCTCACAAACACCTGCCTCCCGCTGCCCTGCACCTCATCGCCTACTACAAGGAAAACAAAGACAGGGAGGACAAGAAGAGCGCGCTGTCCTGCGTGATCTCCAAGACAGCTCGTCTCCTCTCCAGCGAAGACAGGGCGCGCCTCCCGGAAGAACTGCGGAGTCTCGTGCAGAAACGCTTTGAGCTCCTAGAGCACAAAAAGAGGTGGGCTTCTATGTCCGAAGAGCAGCGCAAAGAATATCTGAAAAAGAAACGAGAGGAGCTGAAAGAGAAGTTGAAGGAGAAGGCGAAGGAGCGGAGAGAGAAAGAAATGCTTGAGAGACTCGAGAAACAGAAGCGGTACGAGGACCAAGAGTTAACTGGCAAAACCCTTCCAGCATTTAAATTGGTAGATACCCCCGAGGGGCTGCCCAACACACTCTTTGGGGACGTGGCCATGGTGGTGGAGTTCTTGAGCTGTTACTCTGGGTTACTCCTACCAGATGCCCAGTATCCCATCACTGCCGTGTCCCTCATGGAAGCCTTGAGTGCAGAGAAGGGTGGCTTTTTATACTTGAATAGAGTATTGGTCATCCTCCTGCAGACCTTGTTACAAGATGAAATAGCAGAAGACTATGGTGAACTGGGAATGAAGCTGTCAGAAATCCCTCTGACCCTGCATTCTGTGTCAGAGCTGGTTCGGCTCTGCTTGCGCAAATCTGATGTTCAGGAAGAGAGCGAGGGCTCAGACGCAGACGACAATAAAGACTCTGCTTCATTCGAGGACAGTGAGGTCCAAGATGAGTTCCTAGAAAAGCTGGAAACCTCTGAATTTTTTGAACTCACATCAGAAGAGAAACTGCAGATCTTGACAGCCCTTTGCCACCGGATTCTCATGACATACTCCGTGCAGGACCACATGGAAACCAGGCAGCAGATGTCTGCAGAGTTATGGAAGGAACGGCTTGCTGTGTTGAAGGAAGAAAATGATAAGAAGAGAGCAGAGAAACAGAAACGGAAAGAAATGGAAGCCCGGAATAAAGAAAATGGAAAAGAGGAGAATGGGCTAGGCAAAGCTGACAGGAAAAAAGAAGTTGTGAAGTTTGAGCCCCAAGTAGATATGGAAGCTGAAGACATGATTAGTGCTGTGAAGAGCAGACGACTGCTTGCCATTCAGGCTAAGAAGGAGCGAGAGATTCAGGAGAGAGAAATGAAAGGTAAAATCTTGTGGAAAGATGGAAGTCACTACGGTGTCATGGTAGTGTCTTCATTTGTCACAACTGTGCAGTTATTTTTGTGTGTGATAACCCAGTTCCTCCTACGTGTGTGAGAGTCTAGCAGGAGTGTTCAACCAGGCATTCTGGTTGACAGGCATAGTTTGACTTGGGTTAGTGTGATGGCGGCATCTTTTCTGGCTCTAGTGAAGGACCACATCCACAAAGAGACATGCTAGAAACAACATATGACTTGGGAATGGGCCAACCTGGGTTTAAACCCTACCTCTGATTTAGCTATGTAGTTCTCTGAGCAAGTTGCTTATCCTCATATGCTCAAGATTGTTGTAACAATTGAATGACAAGGTATTTGAAGTCCTCAGCTTGGTTGCCACCTCAGATATTATTCACACACTACACATCTCATCCATGTTTATTGTACAGTTCATTGTTTTAGTATATTCACAGATATGTGTAGTCTTTATCACAATCAATTTTAGAACACTTTCATCACCTCAAAAAAATACCTCATGCCCTTTAGTTATCATGATCCCATCCCTGCCCCCAGTCCTAAGCAATCAGCTTCCACGACTGTATCTCTGTATTTGCCTATTCTGTTACATCATATCAGTGGAGTTGTATATGTGGTCTCTTGTGACTGGCTTCTTTCACTTAACTGTGGTTTCAAGGTTCAGGTTGTAGGATGTTTCAACACTTCATTCTTTTTATGGTTAAATATTGTTCCACTTTTTGGATATGCCACGTTTGTTTGTCTGTTTATTAGTTGATGGACATTTGTTTTGTTTTACTCTTCTGGCTGCAGGCATTGCCGTACAAGTTTCTGTGGGAACATAGGTTTTCATTTTTCATGGGTGTTTATACCTAGGGCCCATGGCAGTGATTCCCTGCTGGCTCAGACAGTAAAGCGTCTGCCCACAATGCGGGAGACCTGGGTTCGATCCCTGGCTTGGGAAGATCCCCTGGAGAAGGAAATGGCAACCCACTCCAGTACTCTTGCCTAGAAAATTCCATGGATGGAGGAGCCTGGTGGGCTACAGTCCATGGAGTCGCAAAGAGTTGGACACGACTGAGCGCCTTCACTCACATGGCAGTGAAAGCGCCATGTCCTAACTGCTGCACCTCCTACGAATTTCCCTGTATTGGTTTTAAATAGGTGAAAGTTGTCTTAATTTTCTAAAGTAACATCTCTAGACTGATGCATTTTCCAGATTCTTGCTACACTGTAGGTGATATCATCAGTAGAGCAGTAAAATTTCTGGCATTGTAAATAGCAGTACCCTTTATTTATAGTAACAAAATTTGTGACAGTTGTGGAAAAACTTAAAAGGCAATATTCCAGGACTTCTTTCTTTGTTGAGGGAGATTTCTATGTAGATAGAATAAACTTAGGAATGACCACAAATAAATGGATTAAGAATTTTTTTCATCATTGACAGTGTTAACTTGCTGAATAACTTGATAAATTATATTAAGTAGGCAGTAATTGCTATTATCTGCCAATGCTTCCCTGCTCTTGCTTTCTCAGTTCTTTTTTTCTAAATTCCTCAGGACTGAAATATGTTCTGTTTTGAAATAACTATTCTGGTCTTATTCATCCTGATCATTTTGAGGACCCTATGGCTAGTCCTGTCAGAAAATGTGTCAGTTAATTCCACATGAGGACTATTTTAAGGTTTCATTTAAAATTAATTGTCAGTAAAATAAAATTAATTTATTATAAAGTTAATAAAATGTTAAGATTTGGAGAGAACAGATTTTGCACTGAGTTGATGGCTGAGGCATCACCGAAATTCAAAGACCATAGAAGGACCAGATAGAAATTGCTGCCTTTCATATTATTTCTTAACAACAGCTTAGAATAAAGAGAAGGAAATGAAGGTTTGATGACTATCTAGTTTATATCAGGCACTTTTCACTCCTTATTTAAATTTGTAAGATTTACTAGAAAAAAAATCTAATTATTGCTTCTTTTTACCTTCGACAGTGAAACTGGAACGCGAAGCTGAAGAAGAACGAATACGAAAGCACAAAGCGGCTGCTGAGAAGGCTTTCCAGGAAGGGATTGCCAAGGCGAAACTGGTCATGCGGAGGACTCCAATTGGCACAGATAGGAACCATAACAGGTCAGTTGTTAAATCCAATTTTTATCATCTCTTAGGGCTGTTATAGTGTTGCTAGTTAGTATTAAGATTAGACAAGCTTCCCTGTTTGTGGATATTGGACACAGAATTGCTCATCGCACATTTGTTTGAATATTTACTGTGCCAACTGCTAGGGTTATGAAGTTAGATAACATGTGACCTTGTCCTTGAAGACCAGACAGATAGGAAGCTTAAGTTATGGTGGTGGGAGAAATGTCATCCTAATAGAAGTCTCTAAAAATGGTAAGATAGGAACCTAAAGCAGAGAAATAGTAGTAGTTATAAAAATTATAGATAGGAAGTGAATCTCAGATTCCCCAAATTTTAGTATGCTGTCCTTTACTTTAGAGTTTGTATCTGCTCAATGTTCAGTGACATTGTGTAATCATCTTGCGCATCATGGAAGTCATCCTGTGCTCACGGTGTTTTATTATTATATTAACATGCGGTTGTGATTTGTAGATACTGGCTCTTCTCAGATGAAGTTCCAGGTTTGTTCATTGAGAAGGGCTGGGTCCACGACAGCATCGCCTACCGATTCAGCCATCAGCGGAAAGACCACGCAGACTCTGCTGATGAGGACTACTGTCCCCGGAGTATGTATATCTGTTAGTTATTTATCCTGCTCAAGACTGTCTTTCCTCTGTCACTTTTTTCACTTGCTAAATTTCTTTATCATCTTCTTAGATAGAATTATTTGAGTGAGGTGGGAAGATGTGAAATGCCTAGAAAAAGGAAGAAAACTTAACATTTGATTACCAGTTTTGTGTTGATATAGGCATAGTGTGAAAAGATGAAAAACTTGAGTTTTAGGATATTTGGGTATTATATTTATACGAGTAGTTTTCAGACTTTGTTCCTTGGGAGTCTCTTTGTAGGTACTTCAAAGGCTGGAATTGAGGTAATTCTTTTTTTTTCCTAAGAAAGAAATTAAAAGAAAAAAAATTTTTAATTTAAAAATACCAGATGGTTAGATCAGATTTTTTCAGCATCACTGTTGTTGACGTTTGGGGACAGATAATTCTTTGTAGTGGGAGGTTGTCTTATGCATTGTAGGTTATTTAGCAGCATCCCTGACTTCTGCCCATTGAACGCCGTTAGTGACAACCACATGCCACCAGGTATTGCCAGACGTCCCCTAGGAGGCAGCCTGGTTTTCTGTTGAGAACCGTTGCATTAGATGATCCATAAGTTTCCTTCAAGTTGTGCTTTATAGTAACCTAATGAAAATTGCTCCTTAAAATGTGTTTTCTTTCATTTTAGAGAAACTCATAATTCAGACTTTAAACTCACAAAATTGTTAAATAATAAAATTAATGTATATCCCTGAACTTCATATTTAAGACATTTTTCATGTTGAATTATGTTGTGTGTCCAAATGTGGCTCTTAGTAGAAAAATCTAGTTTGGGCAGACTTTGTAAATATCCAAGTGAGAACAGCAAATGTGAAGTGAGGATCTTCAGACTTGAGAGTGATTCCAATGGGATGAAGCACTGTGGTTTTATTATGTGTCTCAGAAAATTAATGGCTATTTTTAGAAATCCAGTCCCACAGTTACGGATTCTCCTGAGAGGAGGTTGTCATCCATATTTCTTCACTTCTAGAGCATCCTGGTAGATGTTGTGCCTTCCTATTGTCTAGTTCCAGCATGGCAGGGTTTCTTCAGAACTCCCTGATGGAAAAGACACAACAAGGTTACATGTTAATGTTGCAGGGAAGATGTGCAGGTTAAAGTGGGAGAAGGAGGGCAGGGGAGAGAACCAATTGTAGGATTAGGTAAAGCCTCAAATACTGGCTTTAGATCTATCTAGTAACATCATATATTTGGGTACAGGAGCTGGTTTATAAAAAAGTTCATCGTACTTGACATTTGCAGCCACTTCCAGGGCTAAACTTGTAGTAGTTTATATATTTCATTTGTGTCTACTTCACCACAGGTACTTGTGTCTTTGTGCCAAACATCGTCATGTACCAGGAGCAGATTATTTATGTGCTCTGAGATATTTAGTCATCTCTCTTCATTCTAACTTGTGATACTCTTAAATTTTGACCTGTACAACTGTTCAGCTGTCTAGAGAGCAACTATCCCAGATACTGTGCTGTCTGTAAGATGTTTAAGAGAAATAAGCATCTGTTGTATATGTGGATATATTCAATAGGCAGTGTCTGTGTACTGCTTAAATTTTAAACTAGGAGTGGAGTTATTTGCAGTGTTCAGCCTAACGTATACATTTTTCTTAGGTAAGAAAGCAAACCTAGGCAAAAATGTAAGCATGAACACGCAACACGGCCCAGCAACAGAAATTGCTGTCGAGACCACTATACCCAAACAAGGACAGAATCTATGGTAATGTGAGCATTCATCTGGTTGCTCTTTCTTTTTCATTTTCAGTGTTAAGAAAATATTTGATACAGTGACACCAGTGAGTTAGTTATTCACTATTGAGAGCATTTTGTGTGACTCTGATTTCTTGGATATGTAACCTCATTGCTTTAAAAGCAGACTTGATTTTTTTTTTTTTTTAATGAGAATATATTTGTTTGCTTTAAGGTTTAGAATTTATTTTTCTGTTGTGATGTAACTATATTATATGATAGATCTTATATAGCATTGAAAATGCCTTTCAGTCTGCTTGGGAATAGAGCAGTATTTTCATCTCTGTTAAAGAATAAAGAATTATAAATATAGCCATTAATCTTCTGTGTGCCTATTCTGCTTTAAGTTGGGAACTAGGTTTTGGAGAGGGTCCTTTCTACTTTGTGATTGCATCAGCTGCTTTGGTTGTGCTCACCTTTGGTTTTGGATATAAGTTTACTCTTTAAAGGGGTAGGGACAAGAGTGAACTTCGTGAATTTGTATACTTGTCTCATATTACGTTTTAGCAGAAACATTGGCTCCAGTGTCCTGGGATAAAGTTAACATTAGGTCTTATGGCAACAGTAAATTGTTCTACTCTGAGCAAGGTTGGAATTTTGCTTTCCCACTCCCACCACCATAGTGTTTGATTCCCACCCCCCCCACCCCCACCCCACCCCCCCCCCGCCACCAGAGTTAACAAGTTTTTTTTTTTTTTTTTTTTTTTTTTTACTCCTGCAGGTTTTTATGTGATAGTCAGAAGGAACTGGATGAGTTGCTAAATTGCCTTCACCCTCAGGGAATAAGAGAAAGTCAGCTTAAAGAGAGACTAGAGAAGAGGTAAGGGTTTTCATCTTGCTCTTCACATCTTCTCTTCTGCGTTTTGATATTACACATACCTTGGGGGGGGGGGTGGTGGTTTATCCATAAAAGCTTAAGTAAAATTTTAAAAGCCTGTAACCCTCTTATCTTCTTGTTTTTTGGTATTTTCTTGACACCTCATAATTATTTGGAAAATTATGCTATTAAAGCATGTGTATACAGGGTAGCAGGGTTATTCACTAACATGCCACATACCAGGCTGAGAGCTTCTTTGTAGTTAGGCAGCTTTGTAAACACAGTTTTGCATCGGTTGGTATTCAGAAGTATTCTCCCAGTATCCAAAATAACCAGAAAATGAAAACAACCTCAATTTTATCAACTGATGGATGAATAAACAAAATGTGATGTATGCATAAATTCAACCATTAAAAGGAAAAAAGTGCTGAAATATGCAGCCACATAAATGAACATTATGCTTAGTCAAAGGAGCCAGACATAAAAGGCTACATAGTGTGTGATTTCACTTATATGAGATATCCACAGTAGGCAAATTTATAGTCAGAAAATAGATTAGTAGTTGCCAGGGGATGGGGGGAATTGAGAGTGTACAAATGAACATTCTCTCTGGAGGAGCACAACTTCAAACCAGGCCTCAAAGAATTTCCACAGATATAATTCCAAGAAAATCATGGTAAAAAAAAGTTAAAACCCACACAAATCAGGTACCATGAATGAGAGCTAGGTAAAGAAACACACTTAAAATACTGGAATTACCATGTGCAGAATACAATCAGTGTGTTTTTTAAAAGAATCAAGAAAAAGAAATTTGAGATTTGTGTAAGAAACAGATTATTAGAAAGCAAAACTAAAAAGATCTGAAACAGTCTTGTAGAAATAAAACATGTCATTCAAGTCATTGGAATCTGTAGATCATTCTTTAAGTTCCTTTATTCCTCCTCCCCTTTCCTTCAACTTTTCTAGGTACCAGGACATTATTCATTCTATTCATCTGGCCCGGAAGCCAAATTTAGGTCTAAAATCCTGTGATGGCAACCAGGAGCTGTTAAACTTTCTTCGGAGTGATCTCATTGAAGTTGCAACAAGGTTACAGAAGGGAGGACTTGGTTATGTGGAAGAAACCTCAGAATTTGAAGCTCGGGTAAGACCATCAGGAAAATACCCTTGAAGTCTGTTAATTTGGAATTGTTCCCTGATACTCTTCTTGACTTCCCTAGATGACCCCGGGGATCATATGTTTGAGTTTATTTTGAAAGACTAAGTTCTCTGTGTACATATGATATTTTTCCCTTTTCATCATCTGCTAGTATCCAGAAAAATCTAATAGTTGGCACAGAACATTTGTTAAAAAAGAGCTTTTTTGTTGAGTTGAAAGAAAACTAGTCCCAAAGTCATAGTCATATAACATTATTTAACCTGTCCGTTCCCGTGTGATGCCTGTGCTTTAAGGTAGGAAATGTTTGTGTATCCTGCTTTTGTCCATTCTCTAACCTGATCAACTCAGTAGAGTTAATCTTGCGTTGGGCAACACTCATGCTGTTAAACAGGTAATTTCAGTGAAGGTACATTTATTGTTCTGTCACTTACTGCTCAGAAGGACCCTTAAGTGTTGTAGGTGACCCAGTTCAAGAGACTGTGTCCAACATTAGATAAGTTTAGGTATCAAAGCTGGAGAAAAGATTGGAAAACACTGTCCATCAGTTATTACTGTGGGGCTTCCCTGGTGGCTCAGATGGTAAAGAATCTGCCTGCAATGCAGGACGCCCGGGTTCCATCCCTGGGTTGGGAAGATCTCCTGGAAAAGGGCATGGCTACCCACTCCAGTATTCTTGCCTGGAGAATTTCATGAACAGAGGAGCCTGGCAGGCTAATTTTTATGTTAATTTTAAGTAATGAAGTCCACCTAACTCCAAACATCAATATTGGTGAGTGTTTTCAAATTGTTCATATGCATTATATGTGTTAATAGTTATATGATTTTTATGAGCAGTTGGGGATCCCCCCTTGCCCCCCCCCACCCAGTTTTCCCTCCTTTATAGGAACTTTCCATTTCTTTTAGTCTTTGTATCATTTTGGTGTACATAATAAGCCATGGAGTTGATATGGTAACTCTTTTATTGTCAGACTTCTGTTTCTTTCTTTGCTATTTGAATTAGCAAATCATATATCATCTTAATGTATGTAACTTTTCATTAGTTCTGTTAAGAATTTTTGGTATATTCCCTGGGGAAAAGGATTGAAACATCTTTATTGTTCACGTTTTTTTTTTTTTTAATAGGAATTATTCAACCAAAAGGATTCTGCCAGTTTCAAATACTACAATTGCTTTTTTATTTAGCAAGTATTTATCAGTTGCCTACTTTGTGTCAAACCCAGACCCATACCTTGCTAACATTGGATTATCATCATTCTTTCTGTTTTCATACTGTTCATGGGGTTCTCAAGGCAAGAAGACTGGAGTGAGTGGTTTGCCAGTCCCTTCTCCAATGGACCATATTTTGATTCTCTTTGTAGTTACAAAATGGTGTTTTTAAATTGGCATATGTTGTGTGACTAAGAAGGTAGAGCATGATTTGGATCAGTGATCTAGCTTGTGTTTCCTCATTCATAAAATCAGTGTGAGGCTTTGATGAGATCGTCATCTAAAATGTATTATGTGGCTTATAGTTTGTAAGCTAATAGGTTGGTAAATTTTTGCTTTCCTTCTGTTTTTCTTTGCCTTGAGACTGTCATTTGTACTTGGTAGGCACTTGGTTGCTGAGTGAATGAATGAGCTCAGTAACTTCCTTAAGTAAGCAAGCTTCAGCATCTCATGGGTCCCTTCATCAGGGATATCCAGGTAGTCTGGCTACTTTCAAATGTATAAGCCTTCCATTGAACTGAGGCGCCCGGTTAAATTAATGCTGTGTGACCAGTTATGGTTTAGGTTGCCTTGAATTTAATTGAGGATGGTCTTTCTCAGTCTAGTCTTGAAATTGTTTTCTGTAGGTGATCTCACTAGAGAAACTGAAGGATTTTGGTGAATGTGTGATTGCCCTTCAAGCCAGTGTCATAAAGAAGTTTCTCCAAGGCTTCATGGCTCCCAAGCAGAAGAGAAGAAAACTCCAAAGTGAAGATTCAGCCAAGACTGAAGAGGTGGATGAAGAGAAAAAAATGGCAGAGGAAGCAAAGGTATTTTAGCTAATGAAGATGTCATTTTATGACTGTAGAAGTATATAATCTGGTATTAAAATTATCTAACCCTGTGATTTTTAGCTACATAAGCACTGTTCCTTGAGCCAGTGTCTGATCTTTATCCCTTTCTCCAAATGTTGTTTTCAAACTGGTCTGTGGAGCAGAGCCCTGCCTGTAGTGCTGGATACTGTGTCAGACCCCCCACCCCTCAGCACACACACCTTTTACCTTTACCAAAATGAATTCCTTTTTTAAAAAGGTGTTTGTGTGTGTGTGTGCGCTCAATCATGTCTGACTACTTGCGACCTCATGACCTCCAGGCTCCTCTGTCCATGGGATTTCCCAGGCAGTTTGCTCCTCCAAGAGACCTTCCTGACCCAGAGATCAAACTCACATCTTCTGTGTCTCCTGCATTGGCAAGTGGACTCTACCACTGAGCCATTTGGGAAGCCCTTTTTTTAAGGGTGGTGGTTTTTAATGTTTTTTAAATTGTAAAATATACATGATCAACAGCTTTGCCATTTTTACATGTAATCTGTGTCATTAAGTACATTCACATTGTTCTGCAACTATTAGCACCATCTGTCCTCAGAATTTTTTTTTTATCTTCCGAAACTGAAACTGCCCATTGAACACTAAGTCACCCATTTCATCCTCCCCCCCAGTCCCTGGCAGCTATCATTTTCTTTCTGTGTCTATGAATTTGAGGACTCTAGGTATCTCATGTAAGTGGAATCATACAATATTTGTCTTTTTATGACTGGTGTATTTAACTTCTTCAAAGTTATTTGTGTTATAACACGTGCCAGAATTTTCTTCCTTTATAAGACTGAATAATGTTTCATTGTGTGTATAGACCGCATTGTGCTTATAAGTCCTTCAGTGGACACTTGAGTCACTTCCACCTTTTGACTATTGTGAGGAACTTTAGAGCTTGTTTGGAGGTTCTGTTCAGGGAACACAAGTACTTGTGCACCCTGGGCAAAGAAAGGTCCTCCTCTATCAGGGAAGATTGTCTTCTTTGACCAAGCTTGAAGCAAGTGGCAAGGAGAGAGGAGGGGAGGGAGAAAAGTGAAAACAAGGGGAAGTGTTCCACTGGATGATGCCCGGGACTGGCTTGCCTCTGCCGGTCACTGTGCACAGTCTGGGGGTTTTGGTGGTGAGTAGAAGCCAGAAGTCCTTGCCCTCAAGAACTGTGTGAGAGATGCTTAGAGTAGTGTGACAGATGTGGAGAAAGATGAGTCCATGGTTCGCCTGTGAGAGGTTCCAAGGGCCACTTAACACTTGCCAGAGGAGAGGCCCTATTACCTGGGTTTTAAAGAACAAGTAGAAATTAATTAGGTTGTGGAGAGTGGTGGGCACAGTGTTAGCCTGAGCTGGAGTTGCCTCTCATCACTGACCGCTGGTCCTAGTTTCATCCTGAGTTGACATGGAATGAGTTTACTCTTTGAAGCTCCTCTGGGAGTTGTACACAGCTGTCATGTTCCCCCCAACTTTCTTCCTAAGACCAAGAGTGATATGTGATACAGGAAACATTTTGGGTGAGAGGTGAGCCAAGAACTAAGTTTCAGTTAGATAAACCTTTAACTATTAATTCATGACATATAACTATTAATTCATGACATAGACTCAGCTTTCACACACGTGTCATTGTCTTACAGGAATACAGCATTCAGGTAACCTCTAGGTGAAATAAGACATCAGACAGTTCGTACTCTCCTTTGCTGCATCTCTTCTCGTTAGGTGTAACTTTCAGCCTTGCTGAATGCTTCATGGGTTTCGTTTTTAACCCAGTTCTATTCAGAACAGTCTCCTCCTCGATGTGGTCTTTGCTTGCCATTCCTTGACTCATATTGTTTTCTCCTCACTGGGCACCAGCAGCTATATGGCGTTCTCATCAAGTTCCTTTTTAGTATTCAGCCCCATCGTGAAGTAGCCTCTTCTCAGTTTGTCGCACGAGACGATTCTTAGCTTGGCTGGGGAGGAAAATATGAGCACTTTGCAGATTTAACCTTGGGGCCCAGACACATAGCACACAAATGGAAAACATGGAGGAGTTTCTTGGAAAATCAATTAGGTTGCCGACTAAGTAGTTCAACAATGTTCTCCATTAAAATGGCATTATGCCCTGCAGTTCCCCACCGAAGGTCAACCTTGCCACAGCTCTGAAATTTTCCACTGTCCTTTGCTTTGAAGGTTTCCACTTAGCACGGGCCAGGGTTTTTCAGCTGGCACTAGGCTGTTGCACGGAGCTAATGTCAGTCTCTAATCTGTGCTTCAGTTTCCTTATTTGTGAAAGTAGATTATCTCTTAAATCCCTTCATGTGGTAGTCAATTATTTCAATTATTTAATGTTTATTTCATTTTCTTGCATTCAGTGGGAAAGATGTTTTATAATTGGGCAAAATCCTGGGTTCTGTTAGGCTCTCTGTTTACTTTGGATGCATTTGTCTTGACAAGTTGGTTATCTGTTTTTCCATTTTAAACATTCTTTCATGGAAGAATATGGTCTGACGCCTCATTATATTCTTGTCAAAATATGATGTTGTCTTTTTACTGTTAGTTAAGCTGACTTCCCCTTAATTTTGTTATACACACTTCTGCTGTTTCTAACTAGGGCCCAACTTGATTTAAATGTGTTGGAGACTTTGACTTTTTCATCAGAATAATGTGTCTGGCACCACTACAATATTGTAATTAGCCTCCAACTAATAAAAATAAATGGAAGAAAAAAATAGTGTGTCTGGCTTCCCAGCAGTACTGCAAGACAGGGTATTTACTGGATGGCACTGTGTTGACTGTAAAAACTTTATCTAGCTGCTGTTGATCTGTTTTTAAGTCTTGGATATGGTGGCTTTTTTTTTAAATGTTCTAGACTGTTTGGAATTTTGTGCAATGGGAGGAGACTAATATGTTCTTTAAAAGGTTGAGTGCCGGTTGTTTTTGTTCTTGAAACTAGAGGCTGGTTGGAGACAAGGCCTTTGTTGCCAACAAAGGCCCGTCTAGTCAAAGCTATGGTTTTTCTAGTAGTCGTGTATGGATGTGAGAGTTGGACTGTAAAGAAAACTGAGTGCCGAAGAATTGATGCTTTTGAACTGTGGTGTTGGAGAAGACTCTTGAGAGTTCCTTGGACTGCAAGGAGATCAAACCACTCGATCCTTAAGGAAATCAGTCCTGAATATTCATTGGAAGGACTGATGCTGAAGCTGAGACTCCAATACTTTGGCCACTTGATGCGAAGAACTGATTGGAAAAGACCCTGATGCTGGGAAAGATTGAAGGCAGGAGGCGAAGGGGACGACAGAGGATGAGATGGTTGGATAGCATCACAAACTCAATGGACATGGGTTTGAGCAAGCTCCAGGAATTGGTGATGGACATGGAAGCCTGGCGTGCTGCAGTCCATGGGGTCGCAAAGAGTCAGACATGACTGAGAGGCTGAACTGAATTAAACTGTAGACAAGGCTGGTCTGGATGAATAACACAGTGGATAAAACAGGAGCTAATATATAAATGCCAGCAGCGCCAGATTGGGAATCAGGAGACCTGGCCCAGATTGCTGAGATCTTGGGCGAACTTTCTTTTCATGAAAAATAAAAAATGAACGTTTATACAAAATGGGCACAAACATTCATAGCAGTCTTACTCAGAATGATCAAAAAGCGGAAGCAATCCAAGTGTTTGCCAGCTGATGAATGGATAAACAACATGGATGTGTTACTCAGCAATTTAAGTGGAATGAAGTACTGTTACATGCTGGGATGTGGATGAAGCTGGAAAACATGCTCAATTAAAGAAGCCAGTCACAAAAGGCCACATGTTATGTGAAATGTCAGAATAGTTAAATCTGTAAAGCAGAGGAAGATTGTGGTTGCCTTGGGCTGAGGAAGTGGTGGGATAAGGTAGGGAATTGTGGGTTAGGGTAGGGATAGGAAGTGGCAAGTCTTTTTGGGGTGATAAAAATGTTCTAAAATTAAGATTATGTTGATAGTTGTAAACCTCTTCAAATATATGAAAAACCATTGACTGTATGTTTAATAGGGAGAACTTGTTAATATATAAATTATATCTCAAGTCAGTTTTTAAAATGAGGTTTAAATAAGCTTATTTTGAAGGTCTCTTTCAGTGTTTTGGTTTGTTTGTTCTAATGAGGCCACGTGTGCTGCTAGGTGCTCAGATTTTATAGTTTATAAGAAAATGTTTTTTAAATGTTGGTAACTTGTGTCCATCTGACCACTAGAGGACACCAAAGCCCTTTTTAGCTGTTCCCTGGCTGTTCTCAATAACACTCTTTTAGGAATTGAACCTAAAATTCTTAAATTTATATTCCATTGAATGAAGAAAATTTAAGTTTTAATTGAATGAAGAAGATTTAAGATTAAATAGGAGACTCTCTGGTACCGCATGTCAGCTCTCATTACATTAGGGTTGAAGACCAGCAAGGCAGCTGTGATTGTATATCTTACATCCTGCTGAGGCGCTCTGAAAAGGGAAGGAAGGAAATTGTATTTCAGAGGCAGATGTTGAAATATCTGCACTGCAAGTTGGAGTAAGGAATGAGTCAGTTTTCACTAGAACTTGAGCAGCCTCTTAAATAGATGTTTTGATGTGTTTATGTTACTTACCCTTGTTCATAAATTTACACACACACGGCTCTCGGTTTCTGTAAGAAAAAGACGCCTTTGTCCCCCTCCCTCCACCTGTACCCCAGGGTTGCAGAAGTAGCTCAGCTGCCTTTTTCCCTCGGCTGCTCTGTTGTAAGCCTGTGGCCTTCCATGAAAAGGCCATGTGGCCTTTCTTACAGGAGGGAGACTATTACTTGAAATAGGCCCTTTTGCTTAGGACAGGGCAGTAAAACCCAGCAGGGGTGGTGTCAGTCGGCTGGAGCTAGCCAGGCTGTAAGAGTAGCCGGCACGTCTGACTTCAGTTCAGCCATGACTGAGAGCAGGATGACCTCCACAAGGTGGACAGTGAGATACCCGAGGCTCTTGGCTCCTAGTGGACTGCCTAAGCAGCACCTTGTCCAGCTCTTGTGTTTGACTGTTGAGAATGATGCCCTCTATCGTGCCATTTAATCATTTAGGTTTTTTAAGTGCTTTGAAAGGGTCCACGAAAAATCACCTTTTAATTAATAAAACAGCAATACAAATACTGTTACTCTAAAATGGTGTTTTTGTTCCACCTCAGAATGTGTGTTTTATAGAGAGGGTTGAAGATTCTTAATTGTATTTTTCTCCATCCCAACTCTTTTGCTAATTCTAAATTAATTTCCATTTTCTGATGATGGCAGGAGACAGTGTGGTTTATGCTGAGAGTAACTGCCCAGAATGAAATCAGGCCAACCCCCAGCGCTTTACAATTGTCACTTCAATTAGAAGTTGGTGATCAAGTCAAGAGAAATGTCACATGTCTATGCTTCATACTTTTAAGGACTGTAGAACGATTCATATCACTAGTATTTCTAGGCCCTGTTATCTGGGATTGAGGCACATATTGGTGCAGAAACGGATACTCTTGTTGACCACAGTTTTGTTAGCTCCGTGACATTGCTGCATACTAGCATTATTTACACAGTATAGTGTTCTTGCTTTTAAATGACAGTCTTTAAGTGGATCTCACTAGAAGAGACTTGGCTCTAGTCACCCGCCTCCCCCCGCCACCAAATTCTTTGTGTGCCCTTTGGCAACTTTTTTGCACCCTTCAAGGCTTGGTTTCTTCTATAAGATAAATGGGTTAGACCGGAGGGGCTCTAGAAGGTGAGTGTACTTAGGATTCTCTTCTATCTTTACAGAGTGCTATTCCTCTCTTGGTGTATACTCTGTCAATATGATATGAAAGGTCCACATTCTGTGTCTTTGCAGTCATAGTAATGCTGGCCTGCTTTGGTCTCTGTTTAGGTTGCATCTGCTCTGGAAAAGTGGAAGACAGCTATCCGCGAGGCTCAGACTTTTTCCAGAATGCATGTTCTACTTGGGATGCTTGATGCCTGTATCAAATGGGATATGTCAGCTGAAAATGCTCGATGCAAAGTTTGTCGAAAGAAAGGTATTTTTAAATCAGAAAGAAAGGTATATTTAAGTCAGAGTGGCTTATCTGAGTATATTAGGCACTTGGGCTTCCATTTCCAAGTTCTTTTCTCCACTAAAGAGTTCTGTGCACATAGTTTTAGATGTGGGGGGACAGATTTCACCTTCCAAGAGTTCATAAAATGCTGGTCTTTAAAGTTGCATGCCCACAAATCAGAGCAGGCCCTTTGTGCCTCAGTTTTGAGTATAAAATAACAGTTGATCTTGCCAAGCTTTAAGTTTTCTCTATGGAGCAAAATTGGTGAGTGAAGTGAAGTCGCTCAGTCATGTCCGACTCTTTGTGACCCCATGGACTGTAGCCTACCAGGCTCCTCCATTCGTGGGATTTTCCAGGCAAGAGTACTGGAGTGGGGTGCCATTTCCTTCTCCAGGGGATCTTCCTGACCCAGGGATTGAACCCAGGTCTAGTGAAACCCAGACTTAAGCTCTCTGAATTTTATTCATCTGTGGTGCTGTGGGCGCTGCCAGCGGAGGGCAGTGTCTGAGCGCCATGCAGAAGGGAGTTGGGCCCTGCAGATCAGAGCGTGTGGGGCTGTTGGGAGCTGGAGCTTCTAGGAGCCCCACTGTGTTCTAAAAGCCCCTCAGCACCTAAAGCTGCTGTGTCACAGGTGAGGGTATACTTTCCAAGGATGAAAAGACCTCTCTCAAATCATTTAGTTGCTCTAAAAACTGAAGGTTGGAGAGGGGAAACGATTATTTAAATTGGTTTGGTGTATTTTCAAATGTAAGGAAACCAAACCATAATAGATGCCAATTGGGACACATTTGTCTGGTCGGGGCAGAGGAAGGAGGGCAGAGAGGTATACTTTGTCAGGGGTTCACTTCTTAGTGGGAGAGGGGCAGTGAAATCTCCAGCCAGTGCTTGAGTTTTTGCTGCCTCCTAGTGAATGTTAACCATCTCTTCTAGCCCTGAGTCAATTTGGGGACGTAAGTTAGAAGCCCCAAACCCTAAATTACCTGTAGCTTAGTTAATACTGCATTTCTTTTCAGAAGATGACTGTGCTCTTCAAAATGGGGTAGCACTGCACTAGAAAGTTTTTTCTTCTGTCGGATTGATTGAGGCTGGCAGCTCCTTCTTACAAGTCACTGACTGTGGCTGTGCTCCCAACGTGCTGTACATGTTTATCTCCTTGCAGGTGAAGATGACAAGCTGATCTTATGTGATGAGTGTAATAAAGCCTTCCACCTGTTCTGTCTGAGGCCGGCCCTCTATGAAGTACCAGATGGTGAGTGGCAGTGCCCAGCTTGCCAGCCTGCTACTGCCAGGCGCAACTCCCGTGGCAGGTGAGAATTTCTTCTTCTTTTAAAAACAAATAAATTGATAAGTAGCTGTTGTACTTGAGCATCGTTATTCAGACTGAATGATGCTGGAGAGCTTTAAGTTTATCTTTTGTGTGCAGAGCCCCCTTATTTAAGGTATTATAGTGGGTGAGGGAGTGGTGCTCAAAGGGCTCCGATTTAATTTTAGCTCATTGTTGACATTTATAGTTTTCATTACCAGCTATGTTTTATATTTTCTTGGTCATCCCTTTGTTTCAAATAACATATCTCCCTCTGTCTTTTACTTCTACTTTGCCCACTTCTTAATTTCTGATGACTTGTGCAGCTGCCCGCTGCTAAAACTCATGAAATTCATTTCCTTCCTTACCTGTACCTCCTCTTTTCCTTCCTTAGCGTGGTTAGAATTTTGGCCTCAGCTTAGCCATCTTCCTCTCCTGTCTCTGTATTGCCGAATGTCACTAGTTCAGTGTCAGGATGTCTGCGAGTTAGCCTCCTGCTGTCCTACGGCCCTCCTGAATCGCTCATCTGGCCTCCTCCACTGGCTTCTCACCTCCGGACCTCATATCTTCCCCCTCTTCTCCTTCCAGCTTTGTGGTGATACCAGAATGCTTTACAAAAGACAGAGATTTGCTTACGTCACTATCCTCTTGAAACACTGTGGTCTTCCCACTGCCTCTAGAATAAAGTCCAGACTCCATAGAGCAACTTTTGAGACTCTTCTTACACAGCACTAGCTTATGATTTTATGAACCCTTGTTCCCATCTTGTGTGCTCCTTACAGACTGCTTATTGGGCATCCTTGCCTCTGGTGTTTTCTTCCCAGCAGGCATATTCCCTGGACCCAGAACTGCCTGGCTAAACTGCCTGCCGCCTACCTAAAGTTTCACTGCTTTCTGGAAGCATCCTTACATCCTTAGGATTAATTATTCCTCCTCTGTGTTCCAACTCGGCTTCTGATGTCTATAAAGTGGAATACTGGTGCATCTTGCCTTTTTGTTCAGTTTTTCCACAGCTTGCTGTCTTCCTGTGAGATCGTTCATGCCCTGAGATTAGTGGTGGCGCTTTGTTCTTCACCCTCACCCAGTGAGGCCGATCACAGGGCCTTGTAAAGAGGAGACGCCTGATATTTGCCAAAGTTAATGCTGTTGTTTTCCACGTTGAAATTTGAAGTTGTAAAAGAGCAGCGTGTAGGCACTCTGGCTTGGGGTCTCTTTGAAAGGACAGAGCTGTTTGATCCCAGCCCTGCCTTACAGCATTACTCGGTTATTTCTCACTCCATTCCAGCTACACTTAGAGAGGGGAGGCCGCCACTTGGAATCGGTGGGGCTTTGGACCAGCTGTTCTGAGCTGGGATTACCAGTGCTTTGATGTTACGGTCATCGGCAAGCTGTTTCAGCTCCTGGAAGGGGGCATCCAGGTGGAGAAACACCTGTCTGGGCTGTTTATCCTTTCAGTCCGCCCCAGCACTGGGGACAGCTTTTCTACCTGAAATGTTACATTATCTGGCTCTTCTGTGAGACAAAAGGAGAGGTTTTGTGTGTTCAGGGGTGGGGTTGCATTTGGGTCTTGGTTTTTTGTTGCCATCGTGTTTCAGCCACCGTGTTTGGGGCCTGGCAGAGGAGACATGCGGTTAAAGCTTAGGTTTCCATTCTGCTTCCTGTGTCCTGGCCTCGATTCAGGTTCCCTCCCCTTATCATGAAATCTGTCTAGTCCGTGAAGAGGGAAAGGTTGCCATGATTTATGTGGGACTTTACCTGTCTTTGGACCACTTTGGCCTGGATCCATGGTCTCTACAAGTATTTTCTCCCACAGGAATTACACTGAAGAGTCTGCCTCTGAGGACAGCGAAGATGACGAGAGCAGTGAAGAGGAGGAGGAGGAGGAGGAGGAGGAGGATTATGAGGTGGCTGGTTTGCGACGTGAGTATTCGGTTTGCTTTCGTCGTTACCCTCACTGTCTTCTGACCTGACCTGGCAGGACTGGGTTGGCGAGAGATGCCCAGCAACACCAGCGTGCCTTTTCCCATGTTGTGGCAGTGGGCTGACTCTGCTGCCATGTTTTAAATGGGTTTTCAAGATGCCAGTTAACTACCTAGTAGGAGGTTGGGTGGCTTGGTCTCAGAGCATCAAATTGTGGCCGAGCCGCTTGGTCCATGATTTGGTGGAGTTCAGGCCCCAGGTGTGTTTGCGATAGGTCTGCTGGTTCTGAGCCCCTCCGTGTGGGGCTGCAGTAGTGAGGGTCCAGGCCCACTGCTGTCTCTTGCATTCTTCTGGCCTCTGGTGCAATGGTCCTTTGAGAGAAGCTATTTTTTCTCTGGTTACAGTGATTTGTCTCTTCCCGGTAGTATGTAGGGCTGCAGATGTGCTGGTCTGAAAAGAGGATACTTTCCGTGTGGTCTGGGCATCGTCGTCAGGAGGCTCAGCTGCTTCTCGCTGGGCGTCAGCGGGGAAGGGCCCACCATTACTCTCACCTTGGTGACTCATCTCTCATGTCCGTTCTTCAGGGAGCCTTGAGAGTTGGTCGTTTTTATTGCTTAAACCGCTAAGTCTACAGTCTAGCTTTTTAACAGGCAGACTTTCCTGCAAAATACACCTTTCTTTGTAAGCTAATACAACTACAAGATTTTGATGAGCTTTTGAAGAGAGGAACAGTTCCCACGCTCATACTTGGCGCTGGGAGAAAGGGCTTGCGTGCCAGACCCAGTCCTGACTGTATCAGTGCTGCCGAAACCCAAGGGCTCTGCGCTTGTGCCCCTGACCTCCGTCTGCCCTGACACTGCAGGGGATTAGTTTGGGACATCTGCGTTTCTCTCATTCCTCTAGGGCTCCTCTTGTTTGCTCACAAGGCATGACTTTTCAGGTATCAGAGGGAAGGAGACTAGGGGTCTGTGAGCCTGCATTACAGAGAAGGCCGAGGACTGCCCAGGTCATGATTTGGATACTTTGTTGTCTGTGAACAGATTCTGGATGTAACCATGTACTGATTTTGTTTTTTTTCCAAGTAATGATTTCTTTCCACTTTGAAGTTACTGCTCTTTCCAAGGACTTGTTCCCTCTCTAGGTTTCTAGGACCTCTTCTCCTGAAAGGATCCAGGAAGCTTTTGGTGCTTCAGAGCTTCTTGCCTGCTCTGCCTTTTAGGGCACAAAGATGTGGTTCCCTGGTGCAGTTCAAGGCCCTGGGCTGCTGGCTGTTCGTGTATCCTGCGTTTCATCCTTGGCATTAGCTTCTTACTCTCTTCTTCACCTAGTCTCAGAACTTAAAAAATTTAAGAGTATGGGTGAAGTGTCCTCTTGGTCTAGAAGTAGAATATAAAACATAGGTTATTGGTTCCCAGCATCCCCACCTCTGTGTGTCCCTAGCTCTGGTCCAGTGCCCCTCCCCATCGTCCAGGGAAGTGCTTGCTTAGTGGAGCAGCCTTGAGCCAACCCTGATGGGGCCTTGTTTCTTGGGGACATACTGAGAGATGCTGGCCGCGCGACATCGAGCGCCTGTTGTAAATGGAGAAATGGGCAGTCTTGTGCCTTTGTAGTTTCTCTTCTGTCTCTGGGGGTCCTGGACAGGGCTCTGGTGGAAGTGGCCTGGCCTACTACTGTCTGCTTTTTAGAAATCAAAGCCTTAAATTGGATTCAGTGAGGAAGACTTCACATAAGCATCAGCTTTTCTCTGACCAGACTGTGGTGGTGAGTACAGGATACTCTGGGAATTAGGAAACAGGATCTGTTCCACACTCAGATTCCATCTCTCATGTAATACATGCGTTCTCAGGCTGAGCTTGGGCTGAAGGAATTCTAGGCAGACCCATCAGCAAATGGCTTTGTCTCCCGAGTGAGTCAGTTTACAATTGACTCCTTCCAGCCCTCTTTCCCCATGGATGGGGTGGGGACAGAGGGTGCATGTACCAAAGGAACTGGCTTTCTAAATAGACTCTTCAAAGGTCTTGGGCAGTTGATGAAAGGTATCCATCCATTCGTCATCTGCTGCCGCTGCCCTTGACATGCCCTGTGAGGTCAGAGAGCAGGAGACGATGGCACGAGCACCACCCCCCCGAAACCTGAGGAGGTCACCGCTCTGCTCATCCAGAGCATCACCCCTTCCATGGGCATGCTCTCTTCATCCTCAGTTCTTCTCTGAATGCATGTGTTTCAGTGAGACCACGCAGGACTGTTCGGGGCAAGCAGGGTGTCATCCCCCCTACAGCGCGGCCCGGCCGACGGCCAGGCAAGAAGCCGCATCCCACCAGGAGGGCTCGGCCGAAGGCTCCACCTGCGGACGACATGGAGGTGGACGAGCTGGTAAGAATTTTCCTCTGCTCTCTAGCTCTGCTTTTCCTCCGCGCTCTAGCATCTCAGATTTGTACCGCCCACTCCAGCGTCAGGAATTCACCAGGCAACAGGTGGAGCCGCCCCTCTGCTCCCTACCACCCCCCACTCTGGAGGCTGATGAGGCAGATGGATGGCCATGTAGGCAGACGGGGCAGCAGGCCCCCGGGAGCAGCTATGCCCGGCATTCCACTGCTACAGCCTGCAAACATCTCCTCTAGTTAACGGGCAGCCTGCGACTCGTTAAGGACTTTAAAATAGTATCCATGTGTCTCCGGGGCTCAGCGGGGCTGGGTCTCTGTGGTGGGAATGTTAGCAATGTTGGAGCCTCGCTCACTCGGGGCTTTTGCCGACAGTTGTCATGGGAGGGACGCACCCTCCCCTCTGCTCCTCAGCCAGTGTGATCTTAGCAGTCTTGCTTTGGATTTCACTTGAGTTTTAAAGAACAAAAAGCTTGACAGATCAAATTGGAGTTGGAGGTGGGCTGGGGGCATTAAAGCAAGCCATCAGGACGCTCAGCAGGCACCGTGGGCACCCTTCCTGTAGGCCCGGCCCCAGTCCCTTCAACTCTGTGCTCCTGGCTAGGAGTCAGGCCTACTTCTGCCACCTGGGGAGGCGGCCACCTGGGGAGGCGGCCTGCCCCTTCCTCTTCAGCCCCTAACGACTCTTCAGGGGAGAGCCCAGGAGAAGAACTGTGCCTCTTACTTTTCTTCCCTCACACAGCCCCACCCCCACAAAATTGACTTCAGGTGGTCCCCATAACCTGCCTGGCATTCTGCAGTTGCTTGTTTAAACTCATCCACGGCGTGACCGTAATCCCAGGTCCAGCTGCTCTCAGAGGGCTAGCTTCCTGGGGACAGTGGCCCTCTCGCTGGCCCTGGCAGGACTGCTGGGACCCAGCCACTGGTGCCTGTCCTTTGCTTTGATCACTGTCCACCCGGGGGGAGGCAGGTGGGCTGATGCCTGCTGGCTCAGAGCGCTCCCTGGATGGAAGTCAGATGATCTTGACCATCTTCTCTGTTCCAAGAAGATAGCTAAACTTGACCCTTTGCTTTTTAAGCAGATACAAAAACACTTTTTAAAGTGCGTTCTGTCTGTCTCCTCTGCTCTCAGCCCTGCAGTAATTTGTCTTCTTTCTTTGGCTCCAGGTACTTCAGACCAAACGGAGCTCCCGGAGGCAAAGCCTGGAACTGCAGAAGTGTGAAGAGATCCTCCACAAGATAGTGAAATACCGCTTCAGCTGGCCCTTCAGGTGAGCTTGGGCTCAGGGGAGCGGCTCAGCCTTGCAGCTGAGCCCCTGGGACACATCTCAGTGGCGGGCGGGGAAGTGAGCTTCCAGACTGGCGGAGTCCACTCTGAGCACAAGTGAATACCCCCGCTCTGCCTTCCTGCTGGTGTGCTGGGCTCGGCATTCCGGTGAGACATGTGATGATGTCCATTGTTTGATAACCAGGTTTCTGTCTGGTTCAAGACTGCGCTGACCTCTCCACTTGGTTCTTCTCCCAGGGAGCCCGTGACCAGAGATGAGGCTGAGGACTACTATGACATCATTACCCACCCCATGGACTTCCAGACAATGCAGAGCAAATGTTCCTGTGGGGGCTACCGCTCTGTGCAGGAGTTTCTTGCTGACATGAAGCAAGTGTTTACCAATGCTGAGCTTTACAACTGCCGGGGCAGCCACGTGCTGAGCTGCATGGTGAAGACGGAACAGTGTCTGGTGGCTCTGTTGCATAAACACCTTCCTGGCCACCCGTATGTCCGTAGGAAACGCAAGAAGTTTCCCGACCGGCTTGCTGAAGATGAGGGGGACAGTGAGCCAGAGCCCATTGGACAGTCCAGGGGACGAAGACAGAAGAAGTAGAGAGGCAGGGCCCTGGTAAGGGAGCTGAGGTCGGGGGGGGACTCGAGGGAAAGAGCGAGGGAGGGGGGAGGGAGGAGAGAGAGGAAGCTGGAGAAGAACGTGGACGGGAGGAGGTCACAGGGAGCCCGGGAATGCCTGTCACCCGAGCTCGCACGCATCTCCAGAACTCTCCGTGGGCCTTAATCAAGCAGCGCACTTTGGAGAGCCTCTTGCTGGGTCGGTGGTCTTTGTCCAGAAATGCTGTGGGGAGAGGTGGCCTTAATCCCCCTTCATGAGGGTTTCCAGGAGGAGTCCAAGTCTTTTCTTGTGAACCCAGTTCCTTTTCTTTCTTCTTTGCTAAGGTCCCTCCCACTTTGGCCGCCACAGCAGTGCCAAGCCCTCTGGTCTCCAGGGGAGGGATTACTCTGTTACGTAGAAGGATGAAGGGTAATCAGGCCAACTGGGGAGGTAGTCTCGATTTTTTAAATCTATATTTATACACAGTCCTGTTTCTTCGAGCCCGAGCTGTGTCTCTCCGTCCCGCTCTCCCGCCCTCTCAGCTGACAGTATCAGTGAGTGCCATACAGAGTTCTGTTTTCACCAGCATCATGAGACAGTTGTGGTCTGTTGAGTTGATCTTGGCAGAGTAAAGGGACATGTCCTACAGCCATTCCTGAGTACCCCTCCCCTTCTTTGTGACAGCTCTGTCCCTGCCCCTGGCCCCCTGAAACAAAACCTAAGGCACTTCACTCAGAGCCTGGAGCCCTGCTTGTAACCATGTGTATAACCTTTCCTTTGATGGGTCTGGCAGAGGGGTGTTGGAGCCCAGCCCACCCACACACCAGACAAGCTCTTAGGGGAGCAGAAGAAAAGCAGGAAGAATTTAAATGTTTAATTTTTTTTAAATTGACTTTTCTAGTTATTAAAGGTTGCTTGTTTTAGCAGTGATATTGTATAAAGAACATCTTGTAAAAAGATCTCTGTCATCTCGCTTTGGCACATGTACAGTACGGTTTCTATGATAACGTGTTTGCTTTCCTTTGCCCGGTCTCTTCCCTCAGCCTGTCCTCTCTCCTCTAGAGCAGGTGGGCTGGGGCTCGTCGGGGCCGGCGGTGGGGACCACCTGCTCGTGGACGGTCCCTCTGCCGCCCTGGCAGCCGCTTCCGCCGCCTCCGTGTGCAGCGCCCGTGCCGCGCTCCTCTGGCCTCAGGGTTCGACCTGAGAACCCGAATCTCAGCGCCATGTCGGGCTTGGGGGCGGAGGGCAGTGGGGGCTCTGTGGCCCTTCCCGCAGTGAATCTCGCGCTAGTCGTCAGGTTCAGGCCACCTTTGTAGTCTTCTTTCCCTTTTATGGCAGATTTTGATAAAAAACGCAGAACAGGGTTTAATTTTCTTTTCTGTCAACTTTGAATTTGGAAAACGTGAGCACCTAAGCGCTTCGGGACCGATTCAAATGAAGGGAAAAGAAGTCCACCAAGGGGACTGCAGCTCGCGGAACTAAAGCCTGTTAAAGTGAAACGTCCAGGTGTGGTCCCCTTGCCTGGGCCACCTCGGGGTTTGCCCCAGGGGCTGCCGGCTGGGCTCCCCCGGGCTGGGAGGCAGCACTGACGTTGCAGCATCACAGCCCCGCGCCAGCACCTTCCTGCCTCTCGCCCTAGAGCCAGTCTGTTTGTTCACAGTGAGAATTCTGTGTTCCCACTTCAGTGACACCTCAGTTACTTGTTGTTTTTTAAAGTGTCTTTAAGGAGGAAGGGCCCCATTAAAGGGTAAACTTGTAATAAATTGGGCTTTCAAATAAACATTATGTACTTGTGTTTATAAAGAAGTGACAACTCTGGTGAATTTTTCTTTGTGCTCTTGGAGGTCTCAGTGGATAGCATGTCCTGAGCGCGTTTTCCCGACTCTTGGAGGCCGTTTTTCAGGAGAGGACCTCTGGCTTACAGGCTTTTTGACCACAGGTCAGATCCATCTACTGCATTTCTTTGCTTCCAGCACAGCCTTCTGCTGCCCTGGGCAATCGCAGCCATGGCCTTCAGGCCTCTCCTGGCCTGGTCTCTTATTTCAAACCCCTAGCCCACCCACCCACCCGCCCAGTCCTATTGGAAACTTCTGGGAATTGGAAGAAAATAATGTTTTTAAGGCTTCACTGTGGGAATTTGTGGTCCTTCAGGACTTAATTTTGGGGAAGCTTTGGATATTTTACAACAGTTTTCAAGGAAAACTTGAAACATGCACAGCGAACTACAACAAATTCCCACCTACTCAGCTTCAGCAGTTCCACTGTGTAGCCAGTCTTGTTTTACTGATGCCTTTATTTATATTTTATGCTGGGAGCCTTGCTGTAGTCAGACTGGTTGACTGGAGTAGGTCACTGCTGGCTGGCAACCTGCCTGTGGAATCCCAGGGTTTTGTAGGGCGTGATCCCAGTGACAGAGCAGCGAAACCACCAGTTCCTGACCAGCTGCGCCGGGGACAGCAGAAGGTAAAAACAGGACGAAATCCGAGGAGGAACCTAAGCGCTGGGTGTGGGTTCTGCCGTTGACTGCCTCTGTGGCCTTGGTGAGCGTGGGCAGTGAGCCAGGCCTGAGCACTGGGGGATTCTCGGTTCCACAGGGAGGAAGTGGTTTGCCCCAAGGTCAGGCTGGATTTGAGCAGCCCTCAGGCTCTGCAGGAGCTGTGCTACCTGTGAGCGGTCCCTGCAGCCCCAGCTCACCCGCATCTGTGAAGTCCTGTTCCTGGGGTGGTTTCTTAGGCCACACGAGGACAGCACCTCTGGGGCCCCGTCACCTCATCCGGGGTGTGTGTCCTGATCCTAGTCCACCAGCCCAGCCCGTCCGCCCTAGCAGGCTGTGACCTTGGGGGAAATCAAGCCTGACTTGGCTTGACTACTGCAAATGGAGACAAGATGACTTTTTTCCTGAAGACAGGGGTCTGGCCATTACTCTGGCGATCAAGGGAGACCTCTCCCTCGTCTTGCCTACTTGTCTTTCTCCTCAAATCCTGTCCCCAGGGCAGGGGGCAGTCAGGTGGCAGCGAGTTGGTGACTGGATTCCAAAGCAGCTACTGTGGGCAGTGCTTCAGGCCCCCACCACCCTGAGAGCCAGGGCCCCCTCAGCAGGACACCGAGGCCGACGCTCAAACCTGGTAGGAGGTCACTCGTTGCTCCCCCTGCCCAGGACGCCCAAGCCTTTTCACACCAGTACTGTTGGGCGCGTCCTCCTCCCGAGGGCCTGAGCAGGGAGTGAGGCAGCTGCTGACCCCCAGGGCCTCTCAGTCTGACCTCGGTCAAGATTCCCCCTGCTGACTCCAGGCAACTTCGCGTTGTTTCCCTGGAACTTCTGCTGACTGCCATCTGGGCTCACAAGTTCCGTTAAGAACGAGCTCAGGCTCGGCTGGTGTGGACACGCGCACAGACGTGCTGCTCTGGGGCCCTGTGTGGGGCTGCCAGGTCCCTGAGGGAAGTGGCGGGGACACGCAGTGCACAGGTCGGAGGGTGATGGCTTCTGAGGCACGTCTCTTGGGGGTGGGGAGAGGTCCCACTGTGGGGCAGGTTCCTCTGGATGAATTTGCCCTAGGTTGTTACACCCACTGTGTCCATCTCACCCCACGGCCCGGTGGGATCCACGGTGTGAAGTCACAGCAGCTCTGGAGGCCAGTCTCCCTGGCTGTGTGCTCCTGAGCCAGCCAAGGCCTTCAGGCACTGCCCTTGTCTGAAAAATGGACAGGGGAGGATGAGATGGAGGGCTTCTGTAAAAGGGCTTGAATCAAATGTTTCCTTCGTCTCTGTCCTTCAGGGTCTGGGACTTCTTAGTGTCGTCCCAAGCTCCCAGGCTGAGAAGCCCTAGCTGCCAAGGCCTGCCCTCCCCTCCCTCCTTCCTGGGTCCTGGCCTCTGTGAATCATCTTAGCCTCAAAGCAAAGCTCCCTTGGGGTCCGTCCTGGTTACACTGCCTCTCCTTCCGGTCCCAGCTGTCCCGGAAGTCAGTCTTGTTTCCACTGAGCAGGACACAGCCAAGTGCCCTCCACCCGCCTTGTCCACTGACTGGCAAGGGATTGGGTGATCCGGTGCCACTCCTGATGCTTGCCCTGCCCTCCACCCTTGGCCCATACACATCACTTGCCTTTCTCCTCCCATTCCCAGAATCATCCTGTGGCTTCTTCCCTCGCCCGAGTGCAGGCCTGTGAGCCCAACCCAGTGCAGCCACGGCCCCTCGCTCCCAGCTTGGGCCCCTCATCTGCAATAAACTCATTCTGTTTCTCAGTCATGGGCCCTCCCTGGAAAAGTTGCAACGTTTGGGTCACTTGACTTTGCTGGTCAAAGCAGACATGAGGACTTAGCTGTCCATGCTCTATGAGAACGGAAGGGCAGGAGGGTGGGGAGGATTCCACCTGCAAGAAGCGTAGTGTAAGGGTTGCAAAATCCTCTTAGGGGTCAGTGCTGTTCCTTGCGGGGAGTGACTGCCCTCTCTCCATCTCTTGAGGGAGCTGACACCATCTGTTTGAGCTCTACTTGATGTCTGTCTTGTTCCTGTGATTGGTGGTTGCCGCAGGAAGGGCTCTGGCCAGAGAGGCCCTGGGTTTGGGGGCTTGATCCTACTATATGAAGCAGTTGGCCTTGGGCTCCCCTTGGCTGGCAGTGGGCTGGACCCCGGGGCTTCCTGTCGGTGCCGCAGGGACCAGGGACAGGAACCAAGGCTCTCCCCCGGCTGGAGTCACAGCGGCCACAGCCCAGCCTAAGATGGGACCAGGGTTTCTGGGATGGCCACACTCGGAGGTGGCGCAGGTCCCGGCAGCCCCAGGGCCGCCCCGGCACGTAGGTCAGCGCAGCACCTCTTCCTCTCCTGGTTCGTGATCGTGGGAGCTACTTGTGGAGGGAGCCACACGCACACACTTGCCTCGTTTCTCACTGCTGTGCTCAGCACCTCCAATCTTTCCACAGCCCTTTAGGAGCTGGGGACCCAATCCCCACCCTACTCGAGGGCTGTCTCTGTGCCCGTGTCTGCTCCTAAGATGCCCGTAGATGTCCAAGAGTCCAGCCCCATCTCCACCCAGAAGGACGGGGGTTGTGGGGGAGCTGCCCTGACAGGCCCCAAGGAGTGAGCGGCCACATTAGCAGCAGTGAGGGCAGTCTGCGGCCCCGGCCCTCAGGCGCGGGGAAGAAACAGGAGGGGCTAGCCAGCCAGTGGGAGCAGACACAGAGCCTCCGAGGAAGCCTTCGAGAAAGGCTGATGCCCTCATTTTTTATGCAAGTCGAGGAAAGCACTCTTACCCACAGCTCCCAAACAGGCCAGACTCACTGGGGCCAGAGTGGGGCGTGTCATCCCAGGGGATTCCCTGACTGCTCCCAGCAGACATCCCCGTCTCACTCTGGGAAGCAGGAACCCAGGGCTCAGACAGGCAAGCGGGCCACTGAACGGAGCCAAGGGGAGCACACGCCCACTGCAGAATCCGGGGTTCCTGCAAAACACAGCTGTTTCCCCGGTGGGATGTTCTCCTGATTGATGGAAAGCCAGAAGGCCCACTCCCAGCTCCGCTCACAGGGGAAGGCTCCCCCAGGGCCCTCACCATCCTACCGTCCCCCTTTCCAGTCCACAGAAGACGCAGCGCTGCCACACGGGGGTTTATTCCAGTCACAGCTTCCAGAGAAACTCCACAATAAATTACATCATTAAATAAACTCTGCTGGGCCACACCCCCTTCTGCCCCTCCTCCTCTCCACGTGCCCCCCCAGGTCCCGGTGGGGACTCAGCCAGGCCCACCCCCTTGCACTAGGCAGCAGGGGAGTAGCCTCAGTGGGTCCCGACGAGTGAGGGTTGAAGGAGGCTCCCCTGCCCTGCTCCTCGGCCCCTCGCACTCACTTGCCTGACCTTGACAGCTGGGCAGCTGCTAGTCAGCTGTCTCCTCCGGAGGGGGTGGCGAGGAGGGGGCCACAGCCGCCCCACGCAGGCCTGTGTCCCTAGAGGTGTGTAGGGTTCTCCAGAGAAGGATCTGTCTTAGTCATGTGCAAGACCACAGTGGGGGCCTTATAGTGGCCGTGGCTGCCCCGGCCATAGCCCCCGGGGGCCCGGCAGGCCTTTGCCCGGGCCCGGCCAGCTGCCATCTTGCGGTGGCACAGGCTCTGCCAGGTCTGGAAAGTCTTGGAGCTCCACACCCAGACGCCACTGGTGATGCCCACCACGAGCGACATGAAGATTTTGAGCATAAAGACAGCCACGGTGGGCACCGAGCCCCCTTGCAGCGAGCAGTCCCTCCGGCCGCCGGGCGTGGGGGCCGCCAAGCAGGCCTGCTCTGTGGCCCGCAGGCGCCAGAAGTCCATGTTGAGGCGTTCGTAGACATAGCACACAATGACGCAGGTGGCAGGCACGGTGTAAAGGATAGAGAAGACCCCAATCTTGACCATGAGCTTCTCTAGCTTCTCCGTGTTGGTGCCCCCGGTCTTCATGATCTTGCGGATGTGGAACAGGGCCACGAAGCCGGTCAGGAGGAAGCTCGTGCCCAGCACCAGGTAACAGGACAGGGGTACCAGCACGAAGCCCGTGAGCGCCGCCGCGTCCATACTGGCCACGTAACAGAGCCCGGTCAGCTCATCCCCCGCCACCTTGCGCAGCGTCAGGATAACAATGGTCTTGAGAGCTGGCAGGCCCCAGGCCGCCATGTGGAAGTAGCTGCCATGGGCCTCGATGGCTTCGTGGCCCCATTTCTTGCCTGCGGCCAGGAACCAGGTGAGGGTCAGCACCACCCACCAGAGCGAGCTGGCCATGCCGAAGTAGTAGAGCAGCAGGAAGACGAGGGTGCAGCCCGTGTTCTCCAGGCCCTCCTGGATCACGTAGAGCGCACCCGCCTCCTGGTCGCAGGCCACGCTCTGGGCCCCAGCCACCGCCCGGATCAGGAAGGCCAGCGAGTAGACGTTGTAGCACATGGAGAGGAAGATGATGGGGCGCTCCGGGTACTGGAAGCGGTGCGGCTCCAGCAGGAAGGTGAGCACGGTGAAGGCGGTGGAGAAGAAGCACAGCGCTGACCACACGGCCATCCATACCAGCGCGAAGTCCTTGTCGCGCCGCGACCAGAACACCTCGACGCCTGGACCGCAGCGCGGCGCGCACGAGCGGCTCTTCTCCACGTACTGGAACTTCTCCGGGTTCTCGCAGGTGCCGCCGGCGCCCGGGAGGGTGTCGCCGGGGGGCCGCGCGGGCCGCGGCGCCACGGGCAACATGCCCAGGCCCTTGTGGGGCTCGGTGGGGCCGGCCGTGGCGTTCTCCGGCGCCTCCATGCAGAGCGCGTGCGGGTCGTTGCGCGTGGGCAGCCGGGCGCAGTCCAGCGAGTCCGGCCAGCCGAAGTTGAACTGCTCCATGATGGGCGCGCAGCGCAGGCGCGCCTGCTCGCACATGGGCCGGCAGGCGGGGATGGGCGTCGAGACCTGGTCGGTGCACATGGGCGCGTAGAGCGAGCACAGGAAGAAGCGCAGGTGGCTGTGACAGCCGTACTGCACGAGCGGCGCGAACTCGGCCAGCTCGGCGGCCGCCTCGCCCTGCGACGTGTGGCCCAGCAGGTTGGGCATGCGGGTCAGGTTGTAGCCGATGCCGCGGCACATGGGGATCTCCACCACCTGGCACGGCGCCGGCCCGCGCCCGCGCTCCGGGTCGAAGCGGCCGATCTCCAGCGCCGCGCCGCCCGCAGCCAGCAGCTGCCACAGCAGCAGCGCCCGGCGGAGCGGCGGCACGGCCATCCCGGGCGGTCCCGGCCGAGGGCGGGGAGGGCGGCCCCGCCTCACTCGGGCCGCGCCGTCCGGCGCCCCCGTGCCCGCTCGCCACGTCGCGGGGTGCGGGCCATAGCGGAGCCGGCCGCGTGTGTCCCTGCGCGGCCGGGCGCCCTGGGCAGCGCGTGGGGAAGCCGCCTGAGGGAAAGGAGGCGCCGAGCCGCCACCGCCGCCGCCGCCGCCGCCACTCGAACGGCCGCGGAGCCGGAGCAGGCACCGCCTCCCGGGGCCGCGGCTACAAGCCTCGGGGCGGGGCGCCTGGTGGACACGCCCAGGGGCGGGGCCTCAGCGCGCCCCCGGCCCGCCCCCCGGCCGGGCTTTAAAGGCGCCGCGCCTCGCAGCTGCGCTGCACTGCAGGGCCAACCCGGGCGCGGTCTGGCGGGTTGGGGTGTACGAACAGTGACCTCGTCTGCCCGTTCACAGACGGTTCTCCCCTTTCTGAGGGGTTGCTGCCCAACCTCTCTCCGGGACAGGACAGTCAGCCCGAGGATTTCCCTGGCCCCCGTACCGTGTCACCTATGTTCTTCCCCAGGCGGGACCATTTCTAAGGCTTCTACGCCTGGGACGCCTGGACCTTGGACTCTGGGACAGTTCGAGTGCAGCCTCTCCGCCTCTTCACTAGTTGCCTGTGGCTCTGGGCTCTTCGCTTTGAGCCTGTTTTCGTTTCTGTAAAACAGGCAGATAATCCCGTCAAAATGAATTCACCTGTGGCTCGCGCGGGCTGCTTACCCGTCACACTGCGGACTTGAGCTCATGGCCTCTTCGCAATCCACCTGCCCCCTTGACACCTCTGGACTGCCTGAAAACCCAGTCTCCTTCTGCCCCCTCGCCTCCTCTGCACTCCCTTGGTACAGGGTCTCCCCTGAGAACTCCTCTCTGTCCAGGAAACCTGCTGCTTTCACCATCCCCCTCCCGCGAGCCGCCTGCTTCCTGCTGCGCCTGCAGAGTAAGGGGCCAGGTACGGTGACAGCCATGGAACATTTCAGTTCAGCTCACACCCTCCTCGCCTAAACCTGACAGCTGTCAGGATGCTACCAGACTACTGCTCAGTCTGCTTCCGTGGCGGCACCCGAACAGGGGGAGGAGAGAGGCCTGTTCTTCCCTTTGCACAGATGGAACCATCAAGGCAGTCCTAGGCTCAGCCTGCCACTAACAGGTGACAGTGAGTGAGTGGGATCTGAGACTGTGACCCCTGAGCTGCCCACATAACCCCCCTCATCCCCACTCAGGTCGGGAAGGTGTTTCTAAGAGGCTGGGATTGCCGGGGGCTTCCTGGGGCCCCAAAGGCCCTCTGCCCTCCCACCTCTGCCCAGCCAGGGCTCCACCACGGCTCCCAGGTAGCTTTGTGGGTGAAACCCAAGTCCCATCCGGGAGGCCACCCAAGGGGCCCTGTTCTGGTCTGGAGTTCCCTTAGAAACTGCCTCCCTCCTCCTGGCCCACCCCTGTCTGCCCTCACCCATTTGGCCTAGATGTACCTGGAAGACTCAGATTCCACGTGAGCTCTTGGCATAGGTCCAGCCCTAGCAGCTGCTCAGGGATGCTCAGTGGATGAAGGGCTGAGGGAGAGAGCTGCACTGCAGGGGGCCTAGGAAATTGGTCAAAGACCTAAGGTGAGCCAGGTGGGCCCCGGGCCAGGTGTTTTACACAGTGAACTTTTAAATTCTCATAACAGCGCTGCAAGGAATTCTGTGCCCATTTTACAGATGAGAAATTGAGGTTCAGAAAACTCAAGACATTTGCCTGGGAATGCACAGTTCACAAGGGTCAGGGTTGGCATTCAGGCTCTTCCACTGCATAAGGCTGCCTGTCATCACCAGCGTGAGGGCACCTGCCTGACTGGCCCTGCTTGGCCAACACTGCCCTGCTGGAGAGCCTGGCATGTGAGGGGGCTTGTGCAGCAAGGAGCTGGGGCAGCAGCCGTAACCAATGCCCTGGGAGCAGTGCTGGAGCAGGGAAGGGAGGAGGAGGAGGACCTGAGAGGTTGGGACTCCGTGGAGATGCAGCCAGCCCTGTTCTCAGTATGAGACACGTCCTTGGCCCACCTGGGCTGTGACAGCTGAAGTGGCAAGCTCCTAATCGTCCCAAAGAGGCAGCACAGAAATAGGGTAACTTTGAAACAAGGACCTGACTTGACGCCCTAGTCAAGGAGGTTCCCAAAATGCCAGTAACAACTTCCGGTAGCCCAGGGTGAAGGCCATGCCCCTGGAGTTGGCAGCAAGAGCTTTTCCAGGTATAGCCCCCACCTACCTCTTCCTTTCCTGCCATGCCTAGCTCCTGGGAACCCAGGCCACGTCATGCCTTCAGTCTCCCTGGCCCAAAGGCCCTTTTCTGCTCTGTTGGGCACACCGGCCTCCTGGGGCAGACCCCAGCTCTCGAGGACAGGGCTGGAGGCTCTGCTCTGCGGGCCAGAGTCCGGGCCCACTTACTGTTGCCACTTGTCCACTCACGCGCTGTTAGCCTTCCATTCATCCCCCACTCTGCCCCAATGCCAGCAGCTGCTCAAAGACCCTGGGGACACTTTATTTCTCTCTGTGTCTTGCCCCAAGGAGGCATAGATGCACGGATGAGAGTGGTGCATGGGCTGAGCCCCCACCTCACAGGGTCTGTAGGAATCAGGGGCTTTGGAGCTGCCCCGCTGCAGGCAGCTGGGTTGAGAGGCAGAGAAGGCTGGAGGCTTTCCCCTGCTACGACTGGTCTGGGATCCAGGTTTTTTTGTGTGCTTCTGCCCCCAACCAGGGTAAAGAAGAGGGCAGGGGCCCTCCCTCTGGCAGACATAGTGGGGAGGATGCCCCTAGAGCCATGGGATGCCAGTCTTGTCACCATGACAACAGCTGCTCCTGGGAAGCCAGAGGTGGTGGGGGGGGGGTTGTGTGTGGAAAAGCCCCTCCCCCATGCAGATGCTGCCTGGGAGAGAAGAGGCCTCTTGGGCCGCCTGCCCACCCACCCTGCTTTGTCACCCGATCCCCCTCTTTACAAAGGCAGAACAATACGCCAGGCACTCACTGAAAAGGAGACTATGAGGAGGACTGGAGGGGACCAGGAGGAGGGTGATTGCCATCAGTGCCCACCCCCGCCCCCACTCCCTGGGCAGAGGGGGCCAGAGTAGGTGAGGTGGGAACAGACCCCCTTCTCACTCCTCCTCCTGGGGAAGAACGCTCCCTTCCTGGGGGCCCTTGGCTGTGCGCCAATGAGCTGCCCTGCGCAAGTGGGAGGGGACACCCTCCTGACCTGTGTCCCCCACCCCAGCCCTCTAGTCTTCCCACACTTCAGGAGGCCCTTCCTACCACATCTTCCCTGATCACAGCCATCACACCCCCACTGGACACATCCTGACCCTTCCCCAACTTGACTCTGACATGCCTCCTCCTGCCCTATGGCCCTGGTGCCTGCCTCCATGCCTGCCGCCACCGTAACCTGCCTGTCTCCCCACAAACCTGGGAGGCTCTGGAGGTCAGTGGGCTGGGCGGGCCCTGCTCCTGGGTGTCTTGCTGCCTAGCCTAGAGGAGGCGCCCGTAAATGTTTGTTGAATGAAAAGGATGTCATGAAGAAGAGGTGGCCAGAGATCCTTCTGGAAAAGGCTGCATGCAAGTGGAGCCTGAAGTTGGGGAAGGATAGGACCCTGGGGGACAGAGTCGTCTGTGTGAGGAAGCAGGAACCGGGAGGAGGGCCATCCCGCACCTCCTCCAGTGCTCGGGACACCCCCGGAGGGGCTGCTGATGGTGATGAGGGGCCCAGAGGGTGCACATCTGACACACATCTGCTCCTGGAGGAGGGGGAAGCGAGGAGTGACGCCACAGCCCGGGCAGACAGCAGTGGGCACCAACACATGTGTGTGCTGGGCATGCGGGCCTGGGGCAAGTTAACTGCGCGTGCACACACTCACCCAGGCCCAGGGCAAGCTCCAGCCCTGGATCTGACTCAGGGTCCCTTTATTGGGAGGTCAAGGGCTGGACCAGACTGTTCCATTCTTACTAAAGAAGCATTTTAAAAATTTCCGTTAAGTAATTCCCTTGAACCCTTGCCCTCAGGTAATCAGTATCAGGGGTTGAAGTACCTCTTGCTGAATTTCCCAAAAGAAACAAACAGAGGGCTTTCCTGGTAGCTGAGTGGTAAAGAATCCACCTGCGGGGGACAGAAGTTTGATCTCTGGTCCAGGAAGACCCCATGTGACGCAGAGCAACTAAGCCTGTGCGCCATAACTACTGAGACTGGGCCCTGGAGCCCGGGAACAGCAACTGCTGAACCCATAGGCTGCAGCTACTGAAGCCCGGATGCCTCGGGCCCGCGCCCCGCAGCAAGAGAAGCCGCTGCAGTGAGAAGCCCGAGCACCTCAACTAGAGAACAGCCCCCTCTCTCTGCGATAGAGAAATGCCCACACAGCAACAAACACCCAGTACAGTCAAAAACAAATAAATAAAATTATTTTAGAGAGCAACAGACCACACAGCTCAATTAAAAAAAAAAGCCCAACCAAAAAATGGGCAGAAGATCTCAATAGACATTTCTCCAAAGAAGATACACAGATACAGGGTCTTTTCAAATGAATCAGCTCTTCACATCAGGTGGCCAGAGTATTGGAGTTTCAGCTTCAGCATCAGTCCTTCCAGTGAGCACCCAGGACTGATTTCCTTTAGGATGGACTGGTTGGATCTCCTTGCAGTCCAAGGGACTCTCAAGAGTCTTCTCCAACACCACAGTTCAAAAGCATCAATTCTTCGGCGCTTAGCTTTCTTTATAGTCCAACTCTCATATCCATACATGGATACTGGAAAAACCATAGCCTTGACTAGACAGACCTTTGTTGGCAAAGTAATGTCTCTGCTTTTTAATATGCTGTCTAGGTTGGTCATAACTTTCCTTCCCAAGGAGTAGGCGTCTTAATTTCATGGCTGCATTCACCATCTGCAGTGATTTTGGAGCCCAAAATAATAAAGTCTGCCACTGTTTCCACTGTTTCCCCATCTATTTGCCATGAAGTGATGGGACCGGATGCCATGATTTTAGTTTTCTGAATCTTGAGCTTTAAGCCAACTTTTTCACTTTCCTCTTTCACTTTCATCAAGAGGCTCTTTAGTTCTTCTTCACCTTCTGCCATAAGGGTGGTGTCATCTGCATATCTGAGGTTATTGATATTTCTCCTGACAATCTTGATTCCAGCTTGTGCTTCATCCAGCCCAGCATTTCTCCTGATGTACTCTGCATATAAGTTAAATAAGCAGGGTGACAATATACAGCCTTGACGTACTCCTTCTCCTATTTGGAACCAGTCTGTTGTTCCGTGTCCAGTTCTAAATGGTGCTTCCTGACCTGCATACAGATTTCTTAAGAGACAGGTCAGGTGGTCTGGTATGCCCATCTCTTTCAGAATTTTCCACAGTTTATTGTGATCCACACAGTCAAAGGCTTTGGCATAGTCAATAAAGCAGAAAGAGATGTTTTTATGGAACTCTCTTGCTTTTTCAGTGATCCAGTGGATGTGGGCAATTTGATCTCTGGTTCCTCTGCCTTTTCTAAAACCAGTTTGAACATCTGAAAGTTCATGGTTCATGTATTGTTGAAGCCTGGCTTGGAGAATTTTGAGCATTACTTTACTAGCATGTGAGATGAGTGCAATTGTGAGGTAGTTTGAGCCTTCTTTAGCACTGGAATGAAAACTGACCTCCAGACCTGTGGCCACTGCTGAGTTTCCCAAATTTGCTGGCATATTGAGTGCAGCAATTTCACAGCATCATCTTTCAAGATTTGAAATAGCTCAACTGGAACTCCATCACCTCCACTAGCTATAACTATAGCTATATAACTAGCTATAGCTATAACTATAGATATATAGTTATCTATATAACGGAATCACTATGTTTCACACCTGAAACGAACACAACCTTGTAAATCAACTATACTTCAATTAAAAAAAAAAGTTCAGGCATCTCTTCTGATACTTTTTTCTAGACTTTACAAACACAAATATACATAGTGCAGTCTTTTCCGATCTTTTCTTTTATTGAAAGTGAATTAATATTGTACATTTTACATCTTATTTTTCTCACCCAAGAATCTATCATGGAGAAATGGGTGATACAATAAGAAGTGCAGTAACATAAAGGTAGAATCTCATGGTGGGCATTCAAGTGCTCACTATGAACGTTGTTTAAATTTTCTGTATATTTTTACATTTTTTTGCAATAAAATATTTGAAAAATAATTTCTCATGTATGTCTTTCCAGGTCAAAACACAAGATCCACCCCATCGTTTTTAGTAGTTTTTCTGATTTCCACGGTGTGGGTTTATTATGAAGAATTCAGCCAGTCCCCCTGTGAATAGATAATTAGGTTGTTGCTGTTATGATCTCGACATGGGTAGATGTATCTAGAGTCAGGATCTGCAAACTGGCCCATGGTCTAAATCTGGCCTGCTGTCTGTTTTTATAAATAAAGTTTTATTGGAATATAGCCATGCTCATTGGTTTATGTAGACTCTATAGTTGATTTCCAGTTATACCCGCAAAATTGAGGAGTTATGATAAGAGACCAAATGGCCCCAAAGCCAAAAACATTTATCACCTTTACAGAAAATAAACCCCTGACCTGAGTGCACTTGTGCTTTTATTTGCACAGCATAGAGTCTGAGAACTCAGTGAGTCAATGGGTCTTTGAATTGTTTTACAACATTACTGATGTGCACTTTCCCTTGTGGCTCAGATGGTGAAGAATCTGCCTGCAATGCAGGAGACCCGGGTTCAATCCTGGATCAGGAAGATCCCTGCAGAAGGAAATAGTAACCCACGTCAGTGTATTTGCTTGGAGAATTCCACGGACAGGAGGAGACTGGTGGGCTACAGTCCATGGGGTCATAGAGAGTCGGACACAACTGAGCGACTAATACTTATTATTAGCTTACACGTATTTAACGTGTGCAATTAGCTTGCACATATTTAAAGTGTACAACTGGATGAGGTTTTTTTTTTTTCCAATTTGATGAGTTTTGATATAAGGATATCTTTGGGAAATCATCATAATTGATCCAGACAATCCTTATCTTCTACTGTGAAGTAGTATATTGCTGTGAAGTAGTACATTATTAATAAAACATTGTGTGTGTGTGTGTTAGTTGCTTAGTCGGGTCCATCTCTTTGCCACCCCCTCGACTGTAGCCCACCAAGCCCCTCTGTCCGTGCAACTCTCCAGGCAAGAATACTGGAGTGGTTTGCTATTTCCTTTTCCAGGGGATCATCCCGACCAGGGATTAAACCTGGGTCTCTTGCATTGCAAGTAGATTCTTTACCATCTGAACTACAGGGAAGTCCCTAATAAAATGTTAATAACTGGTATATGTATTAATATATGGCCAATATAGTATGACATGAGCTTAAGAAAACACCATTTATTAAGTATTAATTTACATCTCGATTTAATCCTCATAACCCCTCATGAAGTGGTTACTATCCCAAATGTCAGATGAGGAAACAGGCTTAGAAAGGGTGGAAGAAACTCCTTCAGGCAAGTGACAGCATTGGATTAAAAATTTAAAAATCACATTCTTCCCCTCCAAAAGTTTTTTGTCCCCTCCCTCACATCTCCAGGTGGCCACGAACTGCTGTCACTGCAGATTAGTCTGCATTTAGTTGCTGTAAGTGGAAGGTTAGCGTGACGCCATGGGAATCTGGAGCAGGAAACGTTAACTGGGCACCCCCTTTGTGCCCTCAGCACAGACCGGGCTGGGCTCTGGGCGCCCGAGGTGAAGCTGCCCTCTGCATGGCCATCACTCTGGGGTCAGCTGGCGTCCGTGACTAGAGAGAAGCCGGGGGCGGGCATCATGTAGCCTTGGGGGTGGCTGGCAGGAGACAGGGGTGTTCCAGACAGAGGGAACAGCCTCTGCAAAAGCTTCGGAGAGAAAACAGAAGCAGCCTCCTGGGGCCCACGGCTGAGGGGCCGGAAAGCTGGGATTGACCCTCCGGCCGCAGGAGGAAGGTTTTAAGGGAGGGAGGGCTTTACACGGCCTGTGCAGCATGCTGTCAGGGGCAAAGGACAGGCATGGGCTCTGCTGGGGGTGGGCTGGGACACAAGCGACAAGCGTGTGGGTCCTGGAAACGAGGCAGGCGTTTGAGGCTGGGGCTCCAGGGGAGCTGCTGGGAAGGAGTGTGGCGTCTGCAAGCCCAGAGGCTCGCCCCCATCTCCGGGGAGCCCCGTCCTGCATGCGCCCCGGCCCTGCAGGGGCTCTGTGGCCACCCTGCGGCTGAGACTGGCCTGCCACTTCTGAAAGCTGCTTTTGTGCGGCCGCTCGGGCTCCTGTTTCGTTGACCTTGGATCCTGCTTCTTATTTATCCAACTCGAAGAGAAATTCAGCAGCAGCCGAGGGAAAAAAATAACCTCAGCTGCCGAGCTGGGAGGAAAGAGGCCCAGCCTGGCCTCTGCCGGCCCCACCCCTACGCCCGGCGCCCCCTACCCCTGCGCCTGGCCCAGCCAGGGGCCCCGGACGGAGCCCAGGCTCTCCCAGGAATTGTGGGCCTCGCTCTGCTCCCAGAGGTGTGTGTGTGTGGGGAGGTGCCTGGAGGGTCTGGGCCCCCCACCCTGTCTGAGGCTGCAGCCTGGGTGGAGGCCCCGTAGTTCCTCCCAGGGAAGGTCACCTGCCTCCAGGACACCTGGGCCCTGACCACGGCCTCAGCTCATCACCCTGCTCTGACTCTGCCCGGGGAGGCTCCAGCGGAGCTGTCCCTAGCATGTTCTGGAACGCTTCCCTTCCCTTCCTCTCCCCCCAAACCCGCAGCTGACGCAGGTGCTGGCTTCAGGCCAGTCAAGGGGCGAGGGCAGAGCCCAGTGAGACCTGTTGGATACAGAGGGTGACCTTTAACCCTCCCCAGACCCTGTCGTCCCTAAGCAGGGTAGACATGTGTGGAGGGAAAGGTGTGGACACTGCCCTCAGGGTTCCCCCTCACGCAGCCCAGCTCTCCACGGCACAGCCCACCTCCTCTTCCTTTTGTTGCACAGCCCCTGTGCCTGGTGAGGGAGGCCCTTTCACCCCATGACCTTGTTTGCCCCCATTTTACAGAGGAGGACTGAGCCCTGGGAGGCTGCCAGGTGGAGCTGGTTCCCTGGCCTCCTGACCCTGGGCCTGTGGCCCGCCTCACTTCTCTCTGAGGTCAGCCCGCCAGACGGGTCCACTGCTCCCCAGCCCGGGCGGTGTGTCTGAGACCTCGCTGGTCTCTCCGCTGAGGGCTGCAGCAGGAGCTCGCATGAGCAGGGGTGGGTCCCTAACCATCTCGGCTTCTCCTGGCCCTTGCCCCAGTCCAGGCTTTTCCTAAGTGTGCAGTGGGGAGAGGCAAGGGGAGATTTTTTCCAGTGAAGGACAGAAGCCCCCCTGCCCCAGCCCCCTGCCCACAGGTCTTTTTCTGTTGCTGCTATTGCCATTTCCACAGGCGCCCACACAGGGAACACCTCGCGTGTATCTTGGAGATGTGTGGGCCATGGGAGGCGATGACACAGTTTCTGGATGCGGCGGCCTAGCAGCTGTCGCCTTAGCTACTCTGCCCAGCCTCTCTGGGCTGCACTTTTCCCAGCAGTTGAGGGAACACTCTGGCCGTGCCCACATCCCGGGACTGCCGGGAGGGTTGGGTACATTGCCCAGCGCTGCCCTGGGCTTTGCAGGTGAGCGGTGCCGCGGTCACGGCCGGCCCACACCCCGGCGTGTTCTCACCCTCTGCCCACACACATGAACCCTCCACTCGGCTCTCCAGGACTCCAGGGTGAACTACGGTCTCAGACTGCCGCTTGAAGCTGGGCTGTCGTCGGGGCCGCAATGGGGCCGCATTGTGATTTTCACAATCTTCAGGCACTTGTGCTTTCCCGGGTCCCTTCCTCCAATAAAAATAAACTTTTAAAGATTGTATTTTATGACCACACTAGTACAAAGACAAATATATTATTTATAAAAACACTTTTTGACCTAAAACTGATTTACCTTTATCCCGATTTTAAGAGAGCATTTTGGTGGGCCCCCAGAAATGCTGCAGGCCTGGCGTGATGCCCACGGAGCCCAGTGCACAGGCCTCTGAGGTGGACGCTGGGTCTCCTGGGTTCATCTCGAATCGCCTTTTCCATCTAACCCCTTGATCTTTTTAGTGGATTCCTGGGAAGTTTCATCATCTTTATCTCTCTACTTCACGTTACTATTTATTTCTCCTTCTCCTTTTTACTTTAACTATCATATTTCTAATTTGCAAGAGCCCTTTCTTATTCTCTACTTTTTTCTCTTACATCATCCTGTTCTTGTTTCATTATAAATTCTCTTTAGAGTACATCAAGAAAGAATCTACAGAGCAACGAAATGCAGCGACGGGCACCAACACAGCGAGCCCTTCAATCACACTCCTGAGTGAAGGATGCTGGGCAAAATAGAAAGCGTGGTTTGTTTATACAAAGTTTGGAAATGGGCAAAATTAAATAAGATTGATATTTATGGCTAGGTGTTAAGAAAATGCAAAGAGGCAACCGTCATAAGCATTGGGCAGGGTGTGGAGGTGGGGTCAGGGCAGGGGTGGGCAGGTTTGGGAAGGGCAGGTGGCAGCTGCTAGGGGCTGGCAGCATTCTAGTCCTTGAGTGGGTAGGGTCACCCAGGTGTTCATTTGATGACAAGTTTTAATGTGAACACTGACGTCTTGTGTACTTTTCTGTGTGTCATATTTTACTATTTAAGAAGGAAAAGGGCCATGAAATATACGAGGCAAAGAGGGAAAGGCCCATCTGCAGGGAACGAGCAATTGAGCAGGTGGCGGTGGTCACGCTCTCTCGCCCCACTCCTCGCATGTCCTGCAGCTGAGAGCATTTGTAGCATTGCGCGCACGCATCGAGGTGTGCTTACTTGACTGTCCTATGTAAGCAGCACCTGAAAAGCCCTAGCATCGTCTTCCTTCCTGCTGCGTCAGCCCCTAGAGAGTAAAGCATGTCCGCCTGTCTACTGCGAATAAAGAATGTCTGTAGTTCCTACAGCTCCTCGCATCTTCTTCCAGTTTCTTCCTAGCTCGCGCCTTGCCTCCCCTGGTTCGGCAAACAGCGAGACACCATCCTTCTGCCCTTTGCGGAGGTTAACCGCGTAGGTCTCATTTCCTTTCCTTCCAGACAGTTTTCTAGGCTCATACATCTCTATACACATGTGTGCATGGGATAGGAGTATTCCTGTGTTTCCTTTAAAAGATGCAGGTGTCATTCTGTACCTTGTTTTCACTTGATGGGTCTTGCTCCCATTGGAAGCTCAGTGGGCCATCTTCTCTATAATATTAATATATCATCACGGGTTTCCCCATTGGTACAGTGATCAAGAATCTGCCGGCCAACGCAGAGGACACAGGTTTCATCCCTGGTTTGGGAAGATCCCACATGCCACAGAGCAAATAAGCCTGTGCACCCAACTACTGAGCCTGAGCTCTAGGGCCCAAGTGCTGCAATTCCTGAGTCCAGGTGCCTAGAGCCCGTGCTCCACAACAGAAGCCACGGCAATGAGAGGCCCCAGGTCCGCAACAGAGTAGCTGCCACTTGCTGGAACTGGAGAAAGCCCATGCACAGCAACAAAGACCCAGCACAGCAAAAAAAAAAAAAAAAAAAAAATCATATATATATATGGCTTCCCAGGTGGCACAGTGGTAAAGAATCTTCCTGCCAACGCAGAAGACAGAAGAGAAGCGGGTTCGATCTTCGGGTCAGAAGATCCCCTGGAGTAGGAAGTGGCAACCCACTCCAGTATTCTTTCCTGGAAAATTCCATGGACAGAGGAGGCTGGCGGGCTACAGTCCACGGGCTGGAAGAGAGTCGCAGAGTGCATGCATGCGCTTCTATTACACACACATATATAAATACAAACACATGTGATGTGTGTATATATAAATGTATATAGAATCCCTGGGCCGAATTAGTAACACTGCTTACTGCGGCGGGGGGTGGGGGTGGGGGTGGCGCGGGTGGGTGATGTGAGGATTAAATGAGATACTGGAGGCAAACTGCTTAGAACAGGGCCTGGGGCAGACCAGGCTGGCCTAGAGCCAGTTTCCTTAGCTGTACCCTGTGACTGGTTCGGGGGCCAAAGGGGACCAGGAGGAAAAGCAGCTCCTGACAGGGTCTGGCACGGGTTCGGGCGCTGCAGCGGGAGCTGCGAGGGCAGTGAAGGAGCGTGCAGGGGCCGCCCGACTGCACTGCTTTACACGTGCAGTTTGCTTTTCTACCAGGAGGGCGGGTTCCCCGTCTCTGCTCTTATTTTGATGGTTGTCTGGGCTCCTCTTCCTCATTTTCTCTTCTAGATGAACCCTGTCATTCAGTCCCAGAAAAAATCCTCCTGGATTTAGAGGTTAACTGACTGAAGTTTACAGACGACCCTGGGGGGCAGTGGTATCTTTGCAACATCGAGCCTGCCCACCTGCACATGAAGACACACACGAGGGATGTCGGCCGTGAGGACAGCAGGGCTGGGGGGACAGCGATGCCCTCGGTGGGGTCGGGGGTGGCCATTCAGCTGGAAGGGGTGGTTCTGGAAGGACGCGGAGGCGCTGGCCAAGTGATAACTGAGCGCGTGTTTGGTCTCAGGCCTTCAGCCCCGTTCTGAGGTCCCTCAGACTCCCTTCGGCTGGAAGGACAGGCCCACCCAGAGCCCCTCTCCCCCAGGGCCAGGTGGGAGAGATCCATCTCACTTCTGACCCCCTCACTTCTCCCTTCCTCCCACCAGCCTGGTCACTGGTGGTCACGGGCCTGAGGGGCAGGTGAGGCTGAGCTCAAAGGGCCTGTGAACCTCTTTATCCAGGAAGGAGCAGGAAGTCTCTGAAGACCTTTAGAGGCAGGAGTGATGTAATCAGATCACATTTCTCACCAGCATGCTGGGACTGGAGGAGGGGGTGGGGTCGGGGGGTGTTTGGAGGAGGCTGTCTCCGCAAACTAGGGCAGTAGGAGGAGAGCAGAAGGGAGCCAAGTATTGAATGAATGAATGAACGGAGGATCGGTCTGTAGGGACACCAACCTGCTGATGGGGAAGAGCCCAGGGATGGGGGGGGGCGGTCAGCCCTGCCCCCCCTCCCCGCCTTCCCCCATGACGACATCAAGCCACCTGCCAGCCTGGGTCTCACCAGCCCCAGCCGGGCTCTGACCACAAGACTCTCCAGCCTCTGGCTCCCGCCTGGCAGGGAGACCTGAGTTTGGGCCAGTTGCCTGGCAGGAGCTGGGCAGAGGAGGGGGAGGCCGAGGGCAGGACGTCCCCCACCTAGGAGTGACGTCTGCCCATGAGAAGCTGGGGACACCAGGGCCAGGCAGCTCCCGAGTCTCTTCCCTCCGCCCAGGGCTGGCAGCTCGGGGCCTGGTGGGCTCTAGGCGGTGCTGAGGGGCCATCCCCGCCCCAGCATCCCCACCTCATCCTCTCACTGGCGAGGTGGGGACCCAGCGGCCCCCGTCCCACCCCTGCACAGAAGCCCTTTCATGGGCGGGCTGGCTCGGAGCGCTGGCAGCCCCTCGGCCCCACGCCTCCTTCCTGCCGGGCCCCCACGCTGGTCCCCCTCTCCGGGCTCCTCGCAGGCCCAGGGTGGGGAGCAGCCGGGCACGGAGCACAATGTGGCTCCTTGTTCCCCAGCCCGGCCGAGCCTCCTGGAATTGGCCCGTTTCCTGCCTGGGCTGCGGGGCTCTTTCCAAGGTAAATAAACAAATACGGAGAAGTTGAGGCCTGGGGTGGAAAGCGGGGTGTTGGGGGTTTTGCCCCCCTCACCCCAACCCCACAGCCGCAGTTGGTCTGTGGCCACAGGGTTGGGATGGGGAGGCCCAGTCTGCACCCCTGAGCTTTGCTGATCCCTGGGGAAGCAGGACTTGAGAGAGGGTTTGGGCCCCTCTGCACCCCAGTCCCCACCCTCAGCCAGGGGCTGCCCCAGAGAGGAAGCCCAGGAGCCAGGGACCCCCGGCAGGGACTCCCGGGCAGGGGAGACAGCAGCTGACGGTGGAAAGGGCTTTTGGGGGGGGGCCGGCAGTTCCCCGGGCTCCCGTCCCAGCTGCGCCACCTCGAAGGGCTGTGACCAGGGGGAAGGAAGTGTACTGCCAGCTGCAGCCAGGCCTGGGGCTGGGAGGGGCTCCTGCCTGGAGGGGCCCCAGCCCCAGGGGCAAGGGGACGGGCGCACGTGTCAAACGAGAGAGAGGAGGCTCTCAGACGTGTTCTGGGGGAGGAAGATGATGCCAGCACGATTACTCTGCTGGACGGCGTGAGGGTGGCGCAAGGGGGCTGGAGGCTGGGGTGCGGCGGGCGGGCATCGTGTGTATTAGAACAAAGCCTGTCTCTCTGAGAACCACACTTTGCACACGTCTCTTCTCTGTCAGAGGGTGGCCTGGATACAGGAAGGGATGGGCTGTGAAGGGTCCAGCCTTCTGCTTGCCCAGGGCCAGTGCTGGCGCCTGCCGGTGTCTGCGAGCTGTCCCCGAGGCTGACCCTCTGGCTGTTACCCCAGGGTTCCTCCCGCAGGACCCAGGGAGGGACCCGGAGAGCTCCGCGTCCAGGGCATCCCCGGCCTGGCCAGGCTGGCCACTGTGTCTGCACCGATGTGGCCGAGTTCCTGTGGGGGCCCCTTTCCACTCATCCCTCACAGCTGCCCCTCCAGGTGGAAGCCGGGGTGAGGGACCCCAAACAAGGACACCCAATCCAGCCACTTCCTCTCCCTCGATTCCCAGGAAGACCCCGCCCCTTCTTCTCGATGGGATCCTTTTCCTCATAATAATCTCCATGGAAAACTAGTTCTCCAAGCCTGGACCCTGGTCACTTATAGCAGGAGATACTGGTGTTAAGTTCACTCGTTTTTCAAGATAGCAAACTTGTCCATTTGAGTGTCAGAGGTGCCCCCGTAGCCTCTTTTTCTTTGCCTCCATAATAAATCCTGGTCTCCCCCAGGCTGACCAAAAGATGTGACTCAGAAACACACAAGGGTGAAGCCTGTGAGTAAGCGTCTCCCCCCCCCACCCCACTCTGACCACCTGCAAGAATCCTCACGGCTCTGGGTGGAGCCGAGCTGGGAGGAGTCGCACTCAGTCAGCACCTTCTCTCTCTCCCTGCCCCAAATCACATCCACAAATACTCCGGGTCACCATGCAGCCCAGAGGTGGAAAGTCAGTTCCCTAGATTATCGGTCAGCAATAGTCACTCCCTCCCCTCCAACTCCCCTCCTTGAGAGACAGCAGTGCGCCCCCACCCCATCAAGGTTAGGCTTGGCCATGGGACTTGATTTGGCCAACGGATGTAAGCAGACATGGAGCGGAGGCTTGGAAAGTGCTTGCCCTGCTGGGCTTCCTGCCTTAGCCATAGGAAGCACATGCCCTGGCCAGCCCACTGATCCTAGGAGGTTGAGAGATCCATGGAGAATCTGGGACCCAGCTGGGCTTAGAGCCAAGCCCAGTTGCCCAGCAGAAGCACAAGCAAGAAATAAACACCTGAGTGGTTTGTTACACGGCGTTACTGGGGCAGTGTCTGACTGGTACTATTAAATGAGCTCTGAGCCCCTGATAGCTCTCAGTCTCTACCAGGGGACCAGTCCTAGTCAAGTTTGGTCTGGACTGGATGCTGCATTGAATGAGTCCTGCTTCTCAAGAGTGAAGGACCTGTGTCCCAGAGGCTCACGGAGAAGCAGCCCTGTCTCTGCCCCCGCTCCCCCAGGGCAGAACGCGGTGGGGCTGGGGTTTCTCTCATCAGTTGTTTCCTTGTGCTCCTGCAGCTGAGGGGCCAGGACTCCTGAGAGGAAGGGCATGATGCCAGACGCGGGCCACCTGCCTGAGTATTCACTCCCTTGTTGGCCCCGGCTGGCCTGAATTTCACACGCATCAATCCAGCAGGTAGGCATCTTTGTGTCTGTTTCCAGAAGGAAAACTTGAAGGTCAGAGAACTTGAGGGACTTGCCCAAGGCCATGTAGCTAGTAAGTGGACCATGTCAGGGCACTGTCTGCCTATCTCCAGCAGAGAAGGAGGTGGGCAGGGACCAGTCCTGGGCCAGAGAGACCCCGCTCCATCTGGCCCGCTGCCTTCCAGGAGGGGACTCTGGGCAGATGGGTGCACGCTGGGAGAGAGGCAGAGTTCTTCTTGAGCCTGGCTCCCTCCTACCTGGGCCCCTTGCCCCTTCCTGTTACTCAGACCCAGGCCTTTCAGCATGAACCCCAAGTTTGAAGCCTCTCTCCTTCTCTCCCCCTCATCAAAGGAGCTTGCAGATAACTGTCACTCCTGAAAGCATCTGAAAAACCCACTTACATGGAGGCCCTGGTGACCAAGGAGAGCTGGGCCACCACAGGGGACAGCTGCATGGGGAAGGACGTCCCCAAGAAGGCCACGTGTGGACAGGGCCCGGGGAGGCAGGGAGGGAGGCCGGAGAGAGGACAGGGCCTGAGCGTCCCCTCCAACGGAACGCGAGCACGAGGCCAGGTGTATTTATAACACAGCCCTGAAGGGGACCAGGCCTCCCATAAATCACACTGTTTCCTTGACAGGCGTAAAAATAGCCCCGTGGCATCCTGCACATGCTTGTGCATGGAACAGCGCCGGCCTGGCCAAGCCCTCGGCCCCCCGGCCCCGCCCTCTGGTCATCGGGACGAAGTTTCCACTCCTCCTCTCCACTGGGCTCCGGGCTCGCTGCCTGCCCCTCGTCTCCACAGAGGGGATGCCCCAGGTGGAGGTTTGCTCGGTGGGCCCCCCGAAGCCCTGTCCACCAGACCAAGGCTGACCCTCGGGCTGGCTCAAGCCAGCCACAGAGGGGATGGCACATGTCCTCAGCCAGGTCAAGATGGGGACAGGGTCAGAGCCTGGCAGTGGGTGAGGAATAAGGGTCGGGGGCAGGGGACTTAGGCTAAAGACCCGAAATCAGCACCTGAGATCACCACAAGGGCTTCCACTACCTGCCTTCTGATGAAACAGGATGGAAAGGAGGGACTCAACCCTGAACCAGGCCTGCAGCTGTGGGGAGACCCGCCAGCCAGTGCACCCCAAAGGGGAGTCTGGAGTCTGCATCAGCACTTGGTGGCGCTCCTTACAATGGAGATTCCCAGGCATGGACTCTTGGGTGGGGAGGGGGGCTGCCTTTTAAACCAGACCCCGCAGCTCTGAGCCCACTGCCCCTGCCCTAAGCCCAGGCCTCCCCATTCTGATGCACCCCATCACTTTAGACTGGAGCCCTGGGGGTGAGAGGCAGGACTTGGGGGAGGGCCTCCCTTCACCACTCCTGCGCTGGCGGGCCAGCTTTCCTGCTGTCCCTGGGTCAGCAGAAGTGACCCATCAGTGGATGATTGCACCGACCAGCATCCCAACCTTTCTCTGGGAAATCCACTCCTCTGGGCTGGAGGTAGTGAGAGGCCACCTTCTCAGGGATGCGAGTGGGCTCAGGTCTGGGAGGAGCCCAGTGGGGGAACGACCTGACTGTGAAGAGCTGCCTGTGCACACACTCCATCAGTCCGCACAGCCCACTTTCCCCACAGGTGACCATCACCGGGGTCTGAACTGGGCTCTCTCTCACCACAACCCGGGGTCCAGGTCACAGCAGGAAGCCCCAGATTCTTTCCTGTGTCCAAGCTCAGCACCATCACAGAGCTGCCTTCAGCGTCTCTCTCTTGTGATGTCCAAGACATGGGTGACTGGCCTGGTCCAGACCAGGGGCACAGCTGGGCGCCCTCCCCTCCTCCTCACCGGGCCCCGCCTCTTGGGAGCCCTGCCCATCTTCCTGGGCAGCAGCCTCCGCCTGGTGGGACCTGGCCGTGCCCTGGGTGCTGAGGGGAGGGGCTGGCACCCTGGCAGAGAGTGCAGGCACTTAGCTCACCTCATTAGCCCAGGGCCGTGGTTCCGGCCGCACCCCGCCGGGAGACCTCAGAGGAGCTCCTCCTCTCTGAGCCTCCTTTGTGCAGCAGACACTTGATGAGCACATGGCCACTAGACAGTCTCCACTGACCAGCTCCAAACTGGGGACTTTCCCATTCATTCCACAAGTGTTGATGGAGTACCACTGACGTGGAAGGTGCCCTTCCAGACGAGGGGGACAGCAGGGGCATGACAGGCCAAGATCCTGTCCACACAGCACTTATGTCCCAGGGAATGTCACAGTGCCACAGTGACAGGGGTGAGAGCGGAAACTCTAGAACCATCTGGGTTCAGATTCTGGCTCTGGGCCTCACCTAGCTGTGTGACCTTGGACAAAGCACTAACCACTCTGTGCTGGAGCTCCCTCATCTATAAAGTGAGGGTAGTGATGGTACCTGCTCTGCTGTGGGGAGGATTCAATGAGCTAATGGCACGTGGCGTAGAGTGCTGGCTGCAGTCCCTGTTGGTGCCTGACCCGAGGTCCTCCCAGGGGACATTGGGAGGATGACAAGACATTAGGCATCAAAGTGGGAAGTACCATCATTAGTCCTGTGGCAGCCCCAGCACGTTCCCTCTCATGAGTTCAGCGGGGCCTGCCCTTGCCTTTTCCTCTTGGGTCACAGCCTCCTAGACAACGGATACCCTCCGGATTCCTTATGCAGCCAGAAAAGGGCTTGGAAGAAGCAGCAGAAACATGCACCCCCCTCCTTCCTGACTTGGCTTAGCTTGGGGTCTTGTCCTGCATGCTACTGGCCCTCCCTAGTCCAGCCCTGTGGGAACAGAGGGGCCCTGTGGCCACAAAGCCGAGCACCTTTGTTTCCAGAGAGGACCAGAGCGGCCTTCGGATCGGCAGGGGCCGGCGCACCAATTTGGAAGAGCAGACGAGATGGTGGGGCCTAGTTAACAGCCCTGTCTGGATGACTTTGTCTTTCCTCAGCAATTGGCCTGAGCTATAAGTGGACCAAGAAGCAATAAAAAGAGACAGCTGAAAATGCTAGAAAATCTAGTCATCTGGGTTATTCCAGTGAAAGGCCAAATGGTATTAAAATTTTAACACCTGAGAATATCCTTATATTGAGAAAAACCTTGGGACATATTAATTATAAGACTAAGGCTGTTTAGAAGCCAGACACTATTCTGAATGCTTTACAGATGTTAATGCAATGATCCTGACAACTATGCAATGGAGTAAATACTACTGTATTGTACTGCTATTTATCCCTGTTCATCGAGAAGGATGGCTGGAACAGCAGTTCTTAAAGTATGGTGCCTGGATCGGCAGCCTGGCCTTTACCTGGGAACTTACTAGACATGTGAATTCTCTGGCACCAACCCAGATATGCTGAATCAGAAACTCGGGTCACGAGGCCCAGCACTCTGAATTTTAACAAGCTCTCTGGGGGGACTCTAACGCACGCCCAAACTTGAGAACCATTAAGCTAGGTCTGCTGCAGTAACAAAAACTCCCTATGCTCAGAGGCTTCAGAGAGTAAAGGAATATGTCTCCCTAATGCTACCTGTCCACTGCTGGTGGGAGGAGGCCTTTGCTTATCACAACACTCAAGCACCCTTTGGAAATGGCCCTAAAGGCCTATAACAAATGAATAAACATTTATTCAAGAAGCTCTACTAAAACTTGCTAAGAACAGTCTGTGGTATTTGAATAAGATCTCCCCCCGCCCCCCACTGCACCCCGCCCCCCAGCTCAGCAGGATGGAAATTCCACTCCAGGCTGATGCAACATAGCACACAGAGGTCCCCTCCCTTCAGCTCCAAGTCAGAGGTCATCTTCCCAGAAGAGGCAGAAAAATCAGCATTTCTCAGCCTGTCTCCAGTTACTTGTTGTTGAGGCATTGTTCTGGGCAAGTGCTGCCGAGAAATAAATGGGAGCTCCCTTCTTCTTCCCAGCCCCTACTCTACCATGGATGGGCATGGCACCACTGAGAATACTGGCCCCAATCCCCTTGCCCTGGCTAGGCAGAGGTCCCAACCTGGGAAAGGTAAGCCAAGAAGGCCTGAGGTTATCGCCTTCCCGCCTCCACTGAGCACTCAGGCCCTAAAGTATGGGTGTCATTCAGAGAGGAGCACACCCTTGTCCCTAGTGCCAGCTTCAGAGCTTATGGCAAAGAGATTCTGCCCAGGGTAAGACCCAGGCTACAGAATGGAGAGCTCCCAATCTCTTCCCAAAGGAACTGACCTCATTTACAACAAAGTGTAGAGAAGTTCGAGCCTAGAAGGGCCTTCAACCATAGTGAAGGTGGTTCAGTTCAGTCGCTCAGTCGTGTCCAACTCTTTGTGACCCCGTGGACTGCAGCCAGGCCTCCCTGTCCACCACCAACCCCCGGAGTTTACTCAAACTCATGTCCTTTGAGTCGGTGATACCATCCAACCATCTTATCCTCTGTTGTCCCTGTCTCCTCCTGCCCTCAATCTTTCCCAGCATTAAGGTCTTTTCAAATGAGTCAGCTCTTCGCATCAGGTGGCCAAAGTATTGAATTTCAGCTTCAACACCAGTCCTTCCAATGAACATTCAGGACTGATTTCCTTTAGGATGGACTGGTTTGATCTCCTTGCAGTCCAAGGGACTCTCAAGAGTCTTCTCCAACACCACAGTTCAAAATCATCAATTCTTTGGTGCTCATCTTTCTTTATAGTCTAACTCTCACATCCACACATGACTACTGGAAAACCATAGCTTTGACTAAATGGACCTTTGTTGGCAAAGTAATGTCTCTGCTTTTTAATATGCTGTCTAGGTTGGTCATAACTTTTCTTCCAAGGAGCAAGTGTCTTTTAATTTCATGGCTGCAGTCACCATCTGCAATGATTTTGGAGCCCCCTAGAATAAAATCTGTCACTGTTTGCATGGTTTTCCCATCTATTTTCCATGAAGTGATAGGAACAGATGCCATGATCTTAGTTTTCTGAATGTTGAGCTTTAAGCCAACTTTTTCACTCTCCTCTTTCACTTTCATCAAGGGCCTCTTTAGTTTTTCTTCACCTTCTGCCATAAGGGTGGTGTCATCTGCATATCTGAGGTTATTGATATTTCTCCTGACAATCTTGATTCCAGCTTGTGCTTCATCCAGCCCAGTGTTTCTCATGATGTACTCTGCATATAAGTTAAATAAGCAGGGTGACAATATACAGCCTTGACGTACTCCTTCTCCTATTTGGAACCAGTCTGTTGCTCCATGTCCAGTTCTAACTGTTGCTTCCTGACCTGTGGAGGTGGTGGTGGAAGGCAACTGGCAGGATATTGGTAGATTCATTGGAGATGTAGGCTAGTTAGCCAGAGAGCACCAGAGAGAGAGAGAACTGTAAGGAGCCTTTCTGGGTTTAAAGCAAAATCTCAAACCGTGACCTCAGGAACCATCCTTTCAAAAGAGTCCACATTTGATTGAATTAGTCTGGGAACAATTTATGACACAGGGCACTGTTGAAAACAATGGTGCAATTAAGTGGCAATTAGTGGTGCCCAACAGATGAGCTTGCTCAGGGAAAGAGAGAGTTAGAGAGAGCCCTGCCAAAACCACTGTCATTCCAGGGTGACTGTGGGCACGCCCAAGTCTCCACTCTCTGAGGGACAGTATCAGCGGCTACACATTAATGGCAGAGAGTAGAATAGACGTTACTAAATAATCTGTCCAGTCGCTAAAGAAATAAATAAGCAAATAACAGGAATGAAACCCAGGGGAGGGGAATCATAGTTGCTGCAATATATCAATATTATCTAAGATGCCCAGTTTCCAACAAAAAATATGAGACATACAAAGAAATGGGAAAATATGATTCATACACCAGGAAAAAGACAAGTAACAGAAACTGCCTATGAGAACGACCAGATGTTGAATTTGACAGACAAAACTTCAAAGTAGCCATTATAAATATGTTCAAAGAACTAAAAGAAACCACAATAAAAGAAGTAAAGGAGCTATGATGAACCGTCAAATAAAGAATATCAATGAAGAGATAGAAATTATAAAAAGAACCAAATGGAAATTCTGGAACTTAAAAGTACAGAAACTAGAAGGAAAAACTCAGAACAGAGGCACAAGAGTAGATTTGTGCTGTAACAAGAATTGGTAAACTTGGATGATAGAGATTACACAGTCTGAAGGACAGAGGTAAAAAAGAATGAAGAAAAGTGAACAGAACCTCAGAGAAAGGTGGGGCATCATTAAATACACCAACATATGTGTAATGGGAATATCAGAAGGAAAAGAGAGAGAGAAAGGAGCAGAAAACTTTTCCAAAGAAATAATGGCTGAAATGTTTACAAATGCATTGAAAAACATTAATCTACAGATTCAGGAAATCTCAACAAACTCCAAGTAGGATAAATATAAGTAGATTCACAAACAGATACGTGATAGTATAAATGCTGAAAGCCGAATACAAGAGGAAAATCTTGAAAACTGCAAGTCAGAAACAGCTCTTCACTTACAAGGGACCCCCAACAAGATTAACAGCTGACCCTCATCATCAGAAATGATGAGGGTCAGAAGGTGCTGGAACAACATTCAAAATGTTCAAGAAAACCTGTCAATTAAGTTTATATCCAGCAAAACTTTCTTTCAAAATTCAAGGCCAAAATAAAGACATTTCATAATAAATAAAAATTGAGATAATTTGTTGCTAGCAGACTGCCTTATAAGCAGTACTAAAGGAGGTTCTTAAGGCTGAAAGCAAGTGACACCAGAACAAGACACAGTAATTCACATGAAAAAGAACACGAGCAAAGGCGATTATGAAACTACAGAAGTGTAAGTGAACGTGTCTTCTCTTAGTGACTTAAAAAGCAATAATATAAAATAATATGTGTATAATACAATCTTGGGGCTATAGAGAAATGCAATATTTTTGCCAATAACAGCATATAAGAGATGGGTGGGAGCCAAACTGTACTGGGCTGAGGAAATGACTCAGAATAGAAACTCACATCCACAGAGCAAATGAAGATATTCAGAATAACAGTGTTAAGTCATAGACTGGAAGACAATATTGTTAAAATATCATTAAAATTCAATGCAATCCTTATAAAAATTTCAAGTGCCTTTTCAGAAATGAACAAGCTGATCCTAAAATTATATGGAAATACGAGGGACCCACAATAGCCAAAACAATCTTGAAAAAGAACAAAGTTGGGGAACTCATACTTCCTTCCTGATTATGAAAATTACTACTGGAGAAGGAAATGGCAACCTACTCTAGTATTCTTGCCTGGAAAAGTCCATGGACAGAGGAGCTTGGTGGGCTGCAGTCCATGGGGTTACATGACTGAGCACGTGTGCATAAGGGTGGATGGAGATGTGTTGGTAGCAATAAACTGGTAGAACTAAAAAAACGAAAAGAAAATTACTACAAAGCAAAGTAATCAAGAATAGTCATATAGGTTAGTAGGACATAATTGAGAGTCTGGAAACAAATCCATGTATCTATGGTCAGCTGCTAACAAGAAGGCCAAGACAATGCAACAGGGAAAGAATGGACTTTGCACAACTTGTGTTGGGACAACTGGAGGGCCACATGCAAAGGATTGAAGGGGGAGCCTTACCTCACACCATAGACAGAAATTAACTCAAAGTGGATCAAGTATGTGAGATCAAATGTACTTAGGTTTATCAAAGGATAAACCTCTTAGAAGAAGACAGGGATATACCCTCATGACTCTGATTAGGCAATGGTTTCTTAGATACAACAATTAAAGCATGAACAACAACAAAGAAAATTGTACTTTATCAAAATTTTAAAAATCTCTGCTTCCCTATCAAATAAATGACAAGAGTATGAGAAAGCTTCTGCAAATCACATATCTGAAAAGAGAGCTGTATGTACAATATATAAAGAACTCTCACAAGTCAACAATAAAAAGACAAGTAGCCCAATCTTAAAATGGGCAAAGAATCTGAAATGACATTTCTCAAAAGATATACAAATGGCGAGAAGCACATGAAAAGATGGTCAACATCATTAGTCATCAGGGAAATGCATATCCAAAACACAAGATACCATTTCACACCACCAGGATGGCTATCACCAAAAGAAAAAAAAAAATCAGATAATAAGTCTGAGTGAGGTACAGGAATCAGAACCCTCATGTACTGTTGGAGGGAATATAAAATGGTACAGTCACTTTGGAAAACAACCTGGTAGTTCTTCAAACAGTTAAAACATTCAGTTACCATATGATCCAGAAATTCCATTTCTAGGTATGGACCCAAGAGAAATGAAAAAATATGTCCACAGAAATATCTGTATATGAATGTTTATAGCAGCCTTATTCATAACAAGCAAAAGATGGAAACAAATCAAATGATGAATGGATAAACAAAATTTGAGAGATTCACACATAAGGATACTACTGTTCAGCTATAAAAAGTCTTCCGATGGCTCAGCTGGTAAATAAGCTACCTGCTGATGCAGAAGACACAGGAGACATGATTTCAGTCCTTGGATCGGGAAGATCTCCTGGAGAAGAAAATGGCAATCCACTCTAGTAGAGGAGCCTGGTGGGCTACAGTCCATGGGGTCTCAAAGAATCAGACATGACCGAGTGCTTGCACGCACATAAAAAGGAAAGAAGTACTGATACATGCTACAAGATGGATGAATCTTGAAAACATCCTTAGTGAAGGAAGCCAGTTACAAAAAGATGCATGTGGTATGATACCATTATATGAAATGTCTAGTACAGACACATATATAGAAAACACAAAGTAGATTAATTTTTGCTTAAGTTTGGGAGAGATGTGGGTTAAGGGACAGATAGCTAAAGGTTAAAAGGTTGTTTTGGTTTTTTTGTGTGGTGTTGAAAATGTTCTAAAGTTGACTGTGATGACTGTACGTATTTGACATACACAAACACAATGAATATACTAAAAATTACCAAGTTAAATACTCTAAGTTGTATATTTTGTCAATTATATCTCAGTTGTTTTATGATATAATCCATAGTAAGATTTCTTTTTTTGCATGGCTTGCAGGATCCTAGTTCCCCCACCAAGGATTGAACCTGGGCCCCACCAGTGAAAAGTGCCAAGCCCTAAAAACTGGACCACCAGGGAACTCCCCCAGTAAGACTTTTGTTTGTGTGAGCTTCTCAATACGCAGAACAGATGGAAGTGGTACTTTATTAGTATACTTTTTATAGTGCAAATTTATTTAATTATAATAACAATCATTTATTGACTTAACCTTTAGGAATAAGTTTTGCTTTGTGCAAACATTAGTAATAAAGTACATCTGAGTATTCATGCTGCTCTTTGTAAATAGCCAAATTTTTTTTTTAACAAATGTGTCAGACATTCAGAAAAGGATTCAGAAAAAAATTATATAACCAACAGTTAATACAATCCAGCTTTGTTAAATCTGCACATTTTGCATTATTTGCTTCAGAAATAAAACAAAACCAGTTGAAGTTCTCTGTATAAATCTCTCCATCCCATTTTCCCTCCTCTCCCCCTGAATTTTGTGTTAGTCACTCCCATGAATTTCTTTTTAACTATATAAATATGTATCACTATAAAGTATGGTTTTACATGCTTTTAAACTGTGTAAATACTATAATCTTGAATATATCATTTTCCAACTTGCTTTCTTTTCACACTTTTCTGCAAATGTATGCAAAAGAGCCCCCATGAAAATAGAAAAAACCCCATGGACACATACCCTCGCTTCCACGTGATCAGTTATGGCTACACATACTTCATAAAAACCCCTATCACTTTCTGTTACTCCCCTCAATTATTTTAAAGCAAAATAGAAATCATGCAATTTCATCTGTAAAAACAGCAATATGTATCTTGCATATTGTATCTTGCATAAAATGTATCTTGCAATATGTATCTTGCATAAAAGATAAAGACACGTTTAAAAAACCAATAGTGTATTTTACATTTATCCATGTTGGTACATGTAGCTCTATTCTGTCATTTTAACTGTAATGTAAAATTTGGTCATGTGGGGAAAATACTTGAATTTCTTTAATCACTGACTTATTTATGGATGCTTAGGTTGTTTTCTTGCCTGGAGAATCCCAGGGACGGGGGAGCCTGGTGGGCTGCCGTCTATGGGGTCGCACAGAGTCAGACACGACTGAAGCGACTTAGCAGCAGCAGCAGCAGGTTGATTCCACATTTTCACCAAAAACAAAGATTCAGATTAAGGAGATGCTCTTGTGATTGTGGTTTATTGAGAGGGTTCTTTTTGTTTTTGTTTCTTAAACGTAAGTGGGTATTATTTTATCAGTCGCTTTCTCTGCATTTATCACATTCATATGGTTTTTCTCCTATAATCTGGTTACATGGTGAATTATATTAATAGATCTTTCTAATGCTGAACAATCTTTGTATATCCGGTATAATTTCCAACTTGGTCATAATGTCTTTTTTTACCTGTTGGATTTAATTTGCTAAAGTTGCTCAGGATTTTTGCATCTATGTTATTAAGACAGACTGATTTATAATTTCCTTTTTTTTCCTACAGTTTTTGTTTGATGTTGGGTTCAATACTGTAACACCCTTGTAAAAAGAGTCAGTTGAGTATCCCATCTTTTTCTCTTCTCCAGAATATTTTGTTCATGACTTGTATTTTATGTTCCTTGAATACCTGTAAGAAATCACCCAGAGAGTCACCTAAACTTAGCATTTTATTTTTGAAGATGTGAAACTACCAGTTCAATTTATTTCATGACTATAGGTCTATTGAGCCTTTCTATTTCTTCAGGCATCAGTTTTGCCTCCAATTTTTGGCTATTATGAGTAATGTTGCTATGAATATTTATGTATGCACTTTTGTGTGAACATGTTTTCAGTTCTCTTGGTAATACACTTAAAAGTGTGATTTCTAGATCATAGGTAACAGATCACTGTTACCACAGAAGCTGCCCATTTTACATTCTCATACAGTCATGTACAGTCATGTATGAGGGTCCAATTTCTCCACCTCCTTTTACTGTTTTTTTCTTTAAAAAATATAGCCATTCTAGTGGGTGTGAAGTGGGTTTTGTGGTTTTGGTTTGCATTTCCCTAGTGACTAATTATGTTGAGCATCTTTTCTTGTGCTTACTGGCATCTGTATACCTGCTTTGGAGAAATAGTCATTTAGAGCCTCTGCCTGTTTTAAACTGGGTTGTTGATTTATTCATTGTTGAGTTGTTTTTTTTTTTTTTTTTTTTGGCTGCTCCACGTAGCTCGTGGGCTCTTAGTTCCCCAACGAGGGATTGAATCTGGGCCGGTGGCAGTGAAAATGCAGTCTTAATCACTGCACCAGCAGGGTATTCCTTAGAGTTCTTCATGTGTTCTGCATATGAATCCTTTATCAGAGATATGGTTTGTAAATGTTTTCTCCATGCTGTTGGTTATCTTTTCACTTTCTTGATGGTATCCTTTGCAGCACAAGGTTTTAATTTTGATAAAGTCCAATTAACCTTTTTTTTCCTTTTGTTGCTCATGCTTTTGGTGTCATTCTTAGAAACTATTGTGAAAAAAATTATCCCTGTTTTCTTATAAGAGTTTTATCAATTTAGTTCATTTATGTTTATACATTTGCGTTATTTTGACCAAGTTTTGTTTGTTGAACCCCTCTTGTATTTCTAGAATAAATCCCACGTGGTCATCGTGTATAATCTTTTTTATATGCTGCTACGTTGTTTGCTTGTATTTTACTGAGAATTTTTTTCATTTACATTCATAAAGGATATTAGTTTGCAGGGTTTTTTTGGATGCCTTTGTTCGACTTTGATGTCAGGCTAATACTGGCCTCACAGAATGAATTGGGCATTTCGGGCCCATAAATTATTCAAGCTGGTTTATTTCCAAGTGTTTGAATATTTAGTCACCTAAATGGTGTTTAATACTTCAATCACATCTTTTTATACCCTCAAATTGGTTACTGTTATCAATATATTTACTCACGCTAAGTTTTATTTGTGTTTTTGTTTATCCTTGCTTCTTCTTTCTTACCACCATTCCATCCTGGGCTATAATATATACCATATACAGGAGATACATATATGCTACAAAGGATATATAGGACACAGATTTTTATATAGATATATAGTCAGTCTGTAAAAAGTTTGTTAATAGTAAAGACTTTTGGTCTCTGTAAAAAAAAAATCTTATTTTTATCTTTTCTCTTCAATAATGATTTAGCTAGAGAATTTCTAGGTACACTCTTAACGTTCTCTCAGTAATTTGAAGATACTCTCTGAAACAGTCTTCAGACTTCTAATGATGCCACTAACACATCTCCTGACAGTGTTCCTGTCATTCCTCTGAAGGGAATCTGTCTTTTCTCTCTCACTGTCTTTAAGATCTTCCTTATGGTGTGTGGCAGCTTCACAGAGATGCATGCAGTTCTGAATTTATTCATCTTACTGAAACCAGTGCTTTCTGAAACTGAGGATTTATATTTTTCACAAAAACTGGAATTCTGTAGACATTATCTCTTTGAATATATCCTCTCCACCATCTGCCTATTCTCCTCCCCCGTGGAACTCCTTTTAGATGTGGGACAGAGCTTCTTATTCTATTCATATCTCTTACACTCTCGGTATCAGTAAGTTTTTATTGTATAAATATCAAATCACCCCCAATATATGAGTTTAAAATAACAACCATTTATTTAGCTTATGATTCTGTGCATCACCAGTTTGGGCCAGGCTCATTTGGGTGGTTCTTCTGGTCTTGGCCGAGCTCACTCATGCATACGCGGTCTCCTTGGCTGGTCTGGGATGGCTTCAGTTAGGATGGCACTTCTTTGCTTCACATTGCCCCTCGTCCTCCAGCAGACTATCCTGGGCTTATTCACAAAGGTTTTTCAAGAGAGTGAATGGAAGGGCCCAAGGCCTCTTGGGGCCAAAGCTCAGAACCAACATCACTTTGCCACATTTTATTGGTCAAATGAAGTTGCCAAGGAAGCCTAGATTAAAGGGGTGGAGGAAAAGACTCTACGTGTTGATGATGGGAGGTGAAGCAGCAAGATCACGTGGAGGAAAATGGAATTTTATAAAAGTAAGAAAGTGATAAAGAAGGCTGGGCACTGAAGAATTGATGCTTTTGAACTGTGGTGTTGGAGAAGACTCTTGAGAGTCCCTTGGACTGCAAGGAGAGCAAACCAGTCAATCCTAATGGGGATCAGTCCTGAATATTCACTGTAAGGACTGAAGCTCCAAAACTTTGGCCCCCTGATGTGAAGAGTCAACTCACTGGAAAAGACCCTGATGCTGGGAAAGATTGAGGGCAGGAGGAGAAGGGGGTGACAGAGGATGAGATGGTTGGATGGCATTATTGACTCAACGGACATGAGTTTGAGCAAACTCTGGGAAATATTGAAAGACAGGGAAGCCTGATGTACTGCAGTCCATGGAGTTGCAAAGAGTCAGACACAACTGAGCAACTAAACAAGAAGGAAGTGATATTATACTTCTGTGTTTGTATAACTTTTGCTCATGTTTTTTACTCCTTTATCATTTTAAACATGTTTATTTTGTACTTTCCTGGAGGTCCAGTGGTTAAGACTCCATGCTTCCATTACAGGAGGCACCAGTTTGATCCCTGGTCAGGGAAATAAGATCCCACATGCCACATGGCATGGTCAAAAAAACAAACAAAAAATATACTTAAAGTGTCTATCAGATTGGTTTTGGGTGTTTAATCTGCTGTTTTTGTATCTCCAGACTTTTAACTGGGCTTGAGTTTTCTTCTGTGCACTATCCACTCATCTTCATCAGGGCTTTATCTGATGAGTCCTGTGGACCTCATTTGAGGACCTGCTCTTTTAGAGCAAGTTTTGTGTTTGTTTCTGTTAAGCACCCCACAGATGTTACTAAGCGTGGGACCAATGTTTATGTTACTCTTTTAGTTCTAGGCTAACAGGCAGAGTCACTCCGAATCTAAAACTTGTGAGAGCACTGGCTTATGCTGACAAACTCTCAGGAGGCTGATTTAAAAATATTCTACCAATCACGATGACACAGACCAACTTCCTCTTGTCCTCTTGTGCCTAAAGGTCTTGTTTTCTCCTTTTCTTTTTGGCCTAGCACATTATTTCACTGAGGGCATAGCCCCAGGCAGGCCCAGCTTTAGTTGAGGTCTCTGTTTCAAACCCCACTTTGGGGAGCTTCACAGCATCACCTTCTGTGAATGTCAGCCTGCCCCCATTCTGCCTGTGCCCTCAGGGCTCCCTTATTCCTCCATTAGGGTACCTCTGGTCAATTTACCTTTGTTACCCTCTTCATTTCTAGCTCTTGGAGATTTCCTTATGGTTCTTAATTTCTTGGACTTAAAAGGATACTGTTGGTGGGGGTTTTTTTGTTTTTTGTTTTTTTGCTGTTTTTATTTCCTAGATGTTTAAGGCAGGCTAGTTTTCAGGTTATATAATCTGCTATACTGCTCAAATCACAAGTTCAAATATAAGCACAAATTAATTTTTTTAAAGAATTGGAATCAAAATTTCCTGGCCCTCAAAACACTGACACAGAAGGGCGAACCCAGGATTCTTGCCACCTGCTCCCACAGTTCTGGCCGTCGCACGCTCATGTTCCGGGACTTGGGATAAGGAACCGGGCTGCTCTAAGCCTTCGGTTTCTCTTCTGTATGGATGACCATCCCTAACGCCCAGGACCTAGGCACATGCATCAAAAGCCCTAGCCCTGTGCTGCTTTAAGTGGGAGCCTCTCCAAATGGCAGTCCTTGGTGAAATCTAGAATGTTCCCTATCTGCCCAGCCAGGTGAATGGGAGGGCTGGCTGGAGACAGCTTTCCTTCCAGTCATTGTTCTGTTTCCCCCCAGACCTCAGCAGAGAGTGAAGTCTGCCCAACCAGAACCGGGAACCCAGGGGCCCTGTCTCCTTTGTACCCATTTCTGGGAGGATAGTCGGTGCTGGCCACACCTGACCACGGTGATTTCCGACTAGCTCTGGGCAGGGACCCCTGGAGAAGCACCCCACCCCCTGCCCACTGTCCCTCACCTCCAAACAGCCTACTTGTTTCGGGCTGGGGTGTGGACAGTCGTGGGAGAAGGGACAGAATCATCGCTCCAGACCCCAGGGCCGGGATTGGGGGACACCCTAGCGGGCGTGGCGATCCCTGGAGAGGCCCCTGCTCGGGAAGAAAGGCATTTCTGTGTCTCGCCCTGAATCCGCCTCGGGTTTCGCACTTCCCTTCCCCGGGACAATCCCGACCTTCACCGTGAAGGAACTTCATACACACACACACGCACACACGCACACGCACATGTATTTTTGGAAGAAGGGGAAGAATTCCAAGAGAACCTCTGCTCGGGTAAAAATGAAGTGAAGATTATATTAAGAATGAAAGGCGAGCGGAGCCGCTGGGGCGCAGACAGAGGGCCCTTTCATCGGCCCGGCCGCGCGCCGCGGGCAGCTGCCAACACAAACGCGGGCGGAACAGAACCTGCGGGGCCGCCGGTCGCTGCCAGGCCGCGTCCCCGCCGCCCCGGGCTGGCGCCGCTCCCCGTTTCCGCTCTGCTGACGCGCCCAAATCGCCCGACGGCGGCGGGGATCCCGAGGCCGCGCGCTGGGAGAGTGCCGGAGGAGGCCGGGCCGGGCCGTCGGCGCGCTTGCTGGCCGGAGCCTCACCTGCGCGCCCGGAGCCCCCAGGGGGGGCGCGGGGATTCCCGTCCGAGCGCTCTGGTCCACACCACGGCCCGCCGCCCCTCGCTGGGGCCGCCCCTCTGGCTCCCGGGCTGCGCGTCTTCATCCCAGCCCCCAGCGCATCCTGGGTGCTCAGTGGACTCCAGGCAGGCGCCTCCGTGAAGCCCGCCTGGATCATCCCTGCGCCAGACTCCCCCGACTGGTACATGGTCCTTCCTCGAGGCCCATGTTGGGCCCGAGCAGACTCTGCGCTCCTCCTGCAGCCCCTCACCCAGTGTGAGCCTCTCCCATCCCATCTCTTCCTGGCGGGGAGAGAGGGTCCATGCCTGCTACCGGCCCCAGACACTGCTGCTGTGTGTGTTTCCCATACAGATATCTCCCTGGAGTACACCCTAATGGTTTGCGAGTCCAGGACCGTTACTCCCCTGAATGCTGGGAAAGCTGCTCACCCTGCCCTCGGGCACAGCTGCGTCAGAACTCCCTACTTCTCAGGACTCCTGTGAGCTTGAAGACAGAGGCTCTGTGGAGAGGCAAGAACAGCTTGGGAACTGTGGGGTGCCCGGGCCGTCCTCTATGAGACAGGCCCCCCTGGCCACTGACCAGGTCTGCCCTCCTCATCCCTCCCCACCCTTCACAGGAGGATTAATCAACTCTATTCAGAAGCCCCGAGACTCCCTGCAGGGGGAGAGGTTATGTTGGCCCACAGCCTGGCCCCTGGGAACCTTCCCTCCCAAACCCACCCCATCACTTGGCTCGCGCCCCAACTGGAGGAGGGCAGGCTCCTGTGGGCCAATCAGAGAACACCACCCACCTGCCCGATTGGCTCTGGGATGGGCAGGGACCCACCTGACAAGTCAAAGCTTTGCTGTGAAGCCAGCAGGGAGGCTCTGGGGCTTGGTGCCCAAGAGGAGTGAGGCTGAGGTGGCCACGGGCTCCCCAGTGCCAAGAGGGAAGTGGAGGTGAGAGATGCAGCAGGTGGGGGGGCAAGAGAGAAAGAGGAAAACCCAGAGAGACACAGGCATACTCCTGGGTCCCCAGGGCCCAGCCCTGCTGCAGACAGAGCCACCCGTGACAACAGCCAGTCTGTTCCCTTCTGGTTTCCGTCTGCTGGAATTGAGCGTTCCCACCTAATATCCTCACCGCATCTCAACAGTAAAGTCTGAGCCCTTGCACTTGGTCCTTGTGACCTTCACCTGCTTCCCTTTCTGGCCTCGGGCTGCCTTAGGCCTGTCCGGCCTCCTCACCATTTGTGAAGGATTTGCACACGCATGATTGGGGGTGATCCTCACCATACCCCTGGTGTCGGGTGAGGAAGCCGAGGCTTTGGTGCTGAGTGCCGCATCCAGAGTCACAGGGGCATAATAAGGATGAATGACAGCCTCGCTGCGTCTGAGCACAGCCAGCCTCCCAGCCACACCGGCCAGCGTCCCTCTGCCCTCCTGCGCCCTCCCTCCCACCTCGCCCAGGACTGACTTGCTCCTGAACCCCACGCTCGGGCGTGGTCTTCCCTCCTCCTCTGCTGACCTCCGTCCTTCAGAGCGCAGTGTGCACCCGCCCCCTCCCCCTCCTCTGAGCCTGCAGCCTGCATCCGCCATGTGGCATCCATGCTTCTGATGCTATGGGCTAGGTGGCTGCATTCCCACTCTGCTCCCCCACGCGCGGAGTCAGGGCTGAAGGCAGGAGTCTGCTCTACGCGGCTCTAGATGTGCCTTTAGAATACTAAGGGGGCAGGAACCATAGGACGTGATGACGGGTGAGATTTGGGAAGTGAGGGCAAGAGGGGAGAGTGACACACGGTGACCCCAAGGTTTGTTTCTGAATTGGACGTGATCACTAACTAAACTCAGAAACATGAGAGGAGGCCGGGTTGCCCAGAAGAGACTGAGGAGGGGAGGTCTCAAGGCCCCTGCGTCCAGAGAGGGCAGGGCTGGAGGAAGAGGTTTAGGAGGCTCCGAGGTGAAGGTAGAGGCTGAGCCCTTGGGGGGGGGGGAGTCGATGCGTTCACCTGAGAGGAACGCATTCTTGCAGAAGAGATGGTGGTCAAGGACAGAACCCCAATATCTATGGGGCTGGCGGGGGAAAGGGGAGAGGAAGGAGGAGAGAAGAGTCAGTGAGGAGGGCAGAACAGGAGAGGGCATTGTGAAAGCTACGTGAGAAGGCACTTTAATAAAGGATTGCTCCAAAGTGGCACATGATCGCAGAGGTCCATGGGAAGAAGACTTCTTTCCAGAAGGAAGGTGCTCTCCTGGACAGTCAGCTCCGGGTCACTGAGGACCTGGATCAGAGTGTGTCCACGGGGTGGTGTTACGGACATCTGACAGCAGTAGGCCAGGGGGCAAGTGATGGAGGGGACGCTGAGAAAGCAAGTGCAGACCACTCAGTCGAAATCCAGGTGGGTGCAGGCTTAACAGAGAGGAGGAAGATATACTAAAAACCATGAGATGTCACTGAAAGACATTAGAGACCTAAATAAACGGAATGACATCCATGTTCATGGATTAGAAGACTGTATGTTATGCAATTAGCAGTATTCCTTAAATGAATCTACAGATTTAATGCAATCCCTACTGAAATCCTACTCAAAAGCTGCTTTTTTTTTTTTTAGCTTTTTTTCACAAGCTGACCCAAAAATTCACATGGAAAAATGCAAGGAATCCAGAATAGCTAAAACAAAACGGAAAAAGACCAAGGTTGGAGGAGTCACAATTCCTAATTCTAAAACTTAGTACAAGGCTACAGTCATCAAGCCTGTTGGGTAGCGGCACAAGGACAGACATACACAGAGGTCACGGAAACAGAAGCGACAGTCTGGCAGTAAACCCATACATTTATGACCAGCTGTTTTTTGACAAGGATACCAAGACCATTCAGTAGGTCTGGTCTTGAATATTCTCTACATGCAATACAAATGGTGCTAGGAAACTGGATATCCACGTGCAAAAGAATGAAGCTGTCCCCTTACTTCGTGTCATATACAAATACTAACAAACTGAATCAACCTAAATTTAAGAGCTAAAGCTATGAAACTCTTAAAAGAGAACATAGAGGTAAATCTTCATAACCTTGGATTTGGCAGTGGTTTCTTTCATATGACACCAGTAGCATAAGCAACAAAAGAAAAGACAGGCAAATAAGACTTCATCAAAATCATGCCTCAAAGGACACCATCAAGAAAGTGAAAAGACAATCTATAGAACAGGAGGGAAATTTTATAAACCATAAATCTGATATGGGACTACTTCCAGAGTAGATAAAGAACTCATTTCAATTCAACAGTGAAAAGACAAATGATCCAATTTAAAAAATGGTCAAAGGATCTAAACAGACATTTCTCCAAAGAAGATACATGAATGAAAAGCACATGAAAGGATGCTTGACTTCAATTGTCCTTGGGGAAATACAAATCAAAACCACTATGAGATACTTGTTCACACCCACTAGAATAGTTATAACACCACGATTATGACCACCCGAAAGTAACAGGTGTTGGCAAGGACAAGAAGAAATCAGAGCCCTCTGGTAGAATGTAAAACGGTGCAGTTGCTGTGGAAAATAGTATGACTATTCCTCAAGAAATGACATGCGGAATCACCATATGATCCAGCAACTCCACTCCCAGATGTATAACCAAAAGAACTGAAACAAACAAAAATATACACAAATGTTCATAGTAGCATTATCCATTATAACCAGGAACTGGAAACAAATGTCTATCAACTAATCAGTGGATAAACAAAAAGGTGGTATATACATATGATTGAACATTATTTAGCCATAAGAAGGAATAAAGTACTGAAACATGCTACAACATTGATGAACCTTGAAACTATTATGCTAAAGTGAAAAACCCAGAGTCAAAAGGCCACATATTATATGATTCCATTTATATGAAATATCCAGGAGAGGTAAAGTCATAGAGGTGGAAAGGAGATTGATGGCTATCAGGGTCTCGGAGGAGAGAGTGGGTTGTGACGGCCGATGAGCATGGCATTTCTTTCTGGGGTGATCAAAATACTCTTGAATTAGGGTGATGGTTGTACAACTTGTGAACATGCTTTAAAAAAACCCCACTTAATTATATAAAAGAGAGATTCATGGTATGTGAATTATGTCTCATTTGTTTAAAGGAGGAAGAATTACATGAAGATATTCTCGTAAAAGTTAACTCTCCTGGAAGAATAACGAGGAAACTGCCAACAGTAAAGGGATCAGGAGTGGGAAGAGGGCAAGGATGGGAGGGACTGTATTTGTACATCAAATGTCATAGGAATGCATTACATTTTTCAAGAATTAAATAAATAGAATAAAATAAAAGGGGTCTGGCTATGGCTCAGGGGAGGAGGCAGGACTGAAGAAGTCTTTTATTAGGAAGGAGAGGCTGGGCCGTGTCTGGAGGCAGAAAGAGAGAAGCCTGTGTTTCACAGACAGAGGATGGTTGATGAACCACTGGGGCCAGGATCAATGGCACAGAGAGGGGCAAGGGGTGGGCACTTCCCCCACCCCCAGCTCCTGCCCTGAAGACCCTGGGGAGGAGGTGAGGTGGGCAAAGATACAGAAGTAGGGGTGAGGGGAAAGGGGGGCCTTATTTCATGCCCAGTGACGTTTATTGGCTCCGTGGAGGAAGAGACCAGGTGACTGGGCCTGGAGAGAGGAGAAGGGGGTGCATGGACGGCAAGAGGGGGCCTGAGAATCGAGCGCAAGGTTAGGAAGGGCCCCCTCATGGAATCCCAAAAGGAACCAGTGACGCAGGAAAGGGCTGCTGAGTAATTCTGAGGTTGGAACTGCACCTCGGTGATTTTCACGGCCACGCCACGGAGCCTGAGTAAGGCTCTTTGTGCACCGGGGACACTGTGCTATTGATGGCGGGCAGCTATCGGCTGTGGCCAGGCAAGGGTCAGCCCACCTGGGAGTCTGCCTTACACTCCAAGCATGGCCGAGCAGGGTGGGGCAAGTGGGCCTGGCTGGGGTTCGGGAGAAGCTGGGGGGCGGGGAGTGCCTGCCCTAGCAGAGGGGCACAGGGTCGAGGGTGCCCTGGGGGTGACCCTTGGGCTGGGGAGTCACTCCATCTCTGGGGTGGGGATGACTGAACCTGGTCAGGCCAGGAGAAGAGGGGCTGACAGTGTCATGGCCTTTAGTTCTCCCTGTCAACCGCACATTTTCCAACAACTATTCACAACCAAGTGGGAAACCCTCACTGCATTTCCAGCCAACTAGCTGCTGTCTGCTGTCGGCGCCTAGGGCTCTGCTGACACTGAAGATGCCATCGTTACTGGCTTTCGCAGCCACCTCGGAGGAACGCAGCCCTGTTGTGAAGGCGTCTGTGTGCCCTCGGCCCTCCTCTGGGTGGGTAACCATCTCTAAATCTGCAGCCTGCAGACCTGCCAGGGTTCCCAGGGTCCCGTGCCCCTCACCTGTGCCCTGCCCTCTTTAGCAGTCACTGCCCCCCCCCATGGCTCATGCTGAGTCCAGTCTTTTTGTCTGACCTGGGTTTATTTTTTTTTCCCATCAAGGGTCCTTGAGCCAGATTCTTCAATACAGCCAGCCCAAGCAGACCTGTCATGCATTAACTTTCTGACTTGTCCCTAAGGATTTCATGAGGTATGTGAACACAGGTCCTAAGTGAGCTCCATTCATTTCTTTGACAAACTGAGGATCTTGTTTCTCTGTGCTGGGGAATGCAGGACCACAGTCAGGTGACCTCCCTTCCCTGCCCTGGAAATTCAGAACCTTGGGGAAGTCAGGTCAGACCAGCTGGTTACTGTGGGGTGTTGGGAACCAAGGGTTTGGGCATCTTGGAGGCAGCCATGTCCATCCAGGTGGTCAGGGAAGGCTGCCTGGAGGAGGTAGCCTTTTTTTTCCTCTCTTGCTCCAGGTTTATGCATGTATTTATGACTGTCTTGTGGTTCTTGTATAAAGAAATTAAAATGATTTTCTAAAATATGAGAAGTAATTTAATACCAAGAAAAGAGGAAGGTTTGAGATTTTTATTTACCAGATGGGGGGCAGAGAAGTTTACTCTTACGCTGAATGACCCATTTCCCGTGATTGTTGGGCAGAGAGACCATTTGCTGGGGGCACGCGCCCCGCCTCTTTGTGAGCTTTGGCGGCTTCCACTCAGGATGCTGTCTTCAGCTTTGGAAGAGGAGTCGAAATGCAGTCTGATCTGACAGCCATACACAGGGGGCCACAAGGTGTGGATCGCCGTGAACACTTAGGAACTGCAGGTGGCTCAGCCTGGCCAGAAGGCAGGGTGCCTGGCAGGGAGTGGCTGGAGGCAGGCTAGGCCTCCAGTGCTAAATTAGGGAGTTTGAACTTTATCTCAAAGGTTCCTGGGAGCTACCGAAGCATTTAAGCTGGAGCAGGACAGGGAGAGCAGGTGGAGGAGGGCTGGAGACTAGGACTGGGGGCCAGGCGGAAGGGTGTCCAGTGAGCGAGGTGAGAAGCTGTGACCTCTGACCCAGGCAGGGTAGAGACTCGGAGCATCAGGGACTGATACAAGGGACACTCAGGAGGCACACCCCTCAGCCAGGGGATAAGGCTGAGCGGGAGGTGGGTGGGCAGCAGCCCTGAGGGTCTGGCTCAGGCCCAGGGTAGGGGGAGCAGTCTGAGGAACACGACTTTCACATCCTTGTGCCAAGGATCTCGGGAGTCACACAGTCCCTCCAGCACAAGCCCCTGAAGCAGTAGGAGTCAGGCAAGCCTCCTCCAGCTGACAATGACTCTGGCGCATCTCCACCCACTTATCCATCTCACAGCTCTCCTCCAGAGGGTCTCAGAAACCAGCTCAGGTCCCACGCTGGGAACTTGGATTCTGGCTGCACAGGCATCCCGTGAGCACCCATCACAGTCACCGCACAGACACCGTGTCACCAGGAGGATAAGTGTGGGGCTCTTTTTGGGGTCTGTGACCCTTTGTCTGGAATCCACCTTTTCCAAACTGGGCATCTGTCTGGAGCCTGTCTCCTGGTACAGTTCTTGTTTCCTGACATTTCTCAAAGAGCAGCCGTGGAGCCCCCCCACTCCCACCCAAGTTGATTCCCCTTTTGGTTGGTGAATTTTCTGGGTCTGACCGTTCTCCCTAGAAGGGTGTTCCTTCCTCTTCTGAGCATCAGTGAGGGTTAGCCGCTGGGAGGGGCTGGTAAAGGGGGCTGAGGGGGGATGTGGAGATCTGACTCAGGTCCTTCCCCACAGGCAGCTGCACTTTTAGTCTGCAGGGTTGTGAAGAAAACCACTTTTGTAAGACAGAAAAAACATTTTTGGCTTAGTACACTATATCATATTCATTATTATCTATCTGCTGGCATTTCTCTTTCTAGAATGTTTTCCTCCTAGGCCACAAACACAAGTGTATGGGTACATACACACGCACGCGTGCGCGTTTCTGCTTAACTGATGCTCTGGATTAAGTATGACTACTCATCATTATTAGGTCATTCATCATGACTGGGCTGACCAAAGCGATCAGAGAGATCAAGGGAAGCTTCTAACAAGGTCAGGAGAGAAGGAGCCAAGAGCCCAGCCTGGAAGAGAACAGGTGTCTGGGGTGCTGGTCACCTGGGGAGCGGCCTGCCGGGCTCCCAAGGCCCTCAGGAGGGTCTCATTTCTCAGCCAACCCACACACACTCTGCTGGACCCATGCCATCGGTCTGCCCACATGACATAAACGCAAAGGCGTCTTTTCCCAGATGGGCACGCAGGTCCCCTCCAGGCTGCAGCCCCTGCTGTGCTCCCGGCTGCCTGGAGCAGGTTCCCCAGGCGCCCAGGTCCCAACTCACCGGCCTGCAGAGCCTCTCCGCCTCTCCCTCTTGGCTGAGGACTAACCACACTCGACACCTTTTCCTCTTGGAGGGCAGGGGGCCAGGAGCTGAGGCAATGCCCAGCACAGACCAGCCTCTCTGAACGGCTGGGCTGGGTGAAGCAGAGAGTTGTCCCAAAGGTCACCACCCGACCCAGGCCAGGGCACCTGCCGCAGCCCAGGCAGGCGGGCAGTGGTTTCTGCGGCCGCGGGGCTCGCCGGGAAGCATAGAGCGGGTTATGTCGCCACCTATCGCCTGGTTTGCTCAGCAAAAGTCAGCCAGGGCTTCGGGCCTTGTCTCTAGCGAAAAGCCCCCAGACCCTGTTCAGAAGACAGCAACCAGCCTGTGGGCATGGGGAGCGGGGAGAGGTCCCTGAGCATCTCGCAGGACGGGCCGCCCTTGGAGTTAGGAGCACTCCAGCTCGGCCCCCACCGCGTGACCCAGGCCCAGACCTTCCTCCCTGGGCTGAGGCCATGGCTCTGAATGAGACAGTAAGTTGGAGGATGGGGAGAGCAAGGCTCTCAGAGGAGGACTGAGCACTGGGGCTGGGTGGGGATAGCCAAGCCCTTTGGGAGCCGGAAGTCCGTCCAAACCAGCCCCGCTGCCCCATGATGAGGAGAGGTGGCCCTGACTCAGGAGAGCCCTGGGGCACTGTCACAGTCCCTCGAGGCCAGTCTGTTCCTTCCTGGTCAGGGCAGGGCCACTGCTCACCTCCCAGGCTTGTACCAAGAATGAGCGGCAGTGATGCTGTGAGGGCCCCGGGCGGGCCCTCGGGGGCAGCTGTCACCACCTAGCACCACACTGTCCAAGACACCACGGGGAGGCTGGCTTTGTAACTCAACACACACACATTTCTGCAAGACACGCAGTCCACAACAGTGCAGGAGGACTGGCTGGCTCCCAGGTTTCCAATTAATTGTCTTGAAACAGCTCCCCACAGAAGGGAGCAGATTTCAAGGGAACCCCAATGCCAATGCCCAAGCATTTACCCTTAGGTCAAAAAGAACTGCTGTGGCTCCAGAAAACGAACCCAGCTCCCACTCTCGCTTATCCAACTGGTCTCAGTGAATAGCTGTCCCTCTGCCCTATCTACTGACTTCATAAGTTTAGCTGAACTCAACAGAATTTACACTGGATCTTGCAAAGACAAGGAAGTGTTTTATTTATGTACAACAAAAACATCTGTAACATAATTCTCTCTTTTCAAAACTGAGAGCCCTACAAGATACACAAAGCAATCCCTATTTGTATTCACCCAGGGACGCGAGCAGCAGGAAGGGGGCTGGGACTGGAGAAAAGCCAGGGACTAATTCTATTTGAAAAAACAAGCAATTGCCTTAAAAAATAGCATTCTCCTACTTGTCAGTAGCTACCCTTTCACCTCCTCTGCATGAAAACTAGAAACAGAAAGCAGCAGCTGTGAAAACACTTCAGCAGCATCAGTCGCAGCCGGGCCGGGGCTGTGGCCTGGGGCTGCAGACACTCGGCCCCTCTTCCAAGCAGGGCAGGCACAGTCTGTGCTGAGGAGACTCTTCCGGAAAGCGCTCTGCCCACCTCCCATAACGATGGAGAACTCTGGGCAGCCTCGCTTCTCTCGCTTGTCATTAGCTGCGAAATCTAGGAATCAAACACAGCAGTTAGGAACAGAGTGGGACTCAGCCGTCCCAGAGGGCGCCAGAGCCAGTCCGGGTCTGAGTCCAGGCGGGGACCTGGGACAGACATATGCCCCTAGTGGGCAAGGGCCCTAAGGGGTGGGTCCTGGGAAATGGTGACCGGTTAATACGGTGGCTTTGAAACTTCAAGAACACCATCTCAGAAAATCAGAACAGAAGGGCCCCTGACACCATCCAGTTCAACTTCATTGTTCAGATGAAGCCTCCAAATAGATGACTAACTCCTGAGTGTGGGCAGAGCTCTCATCAGTCCATCGCAACTGTTCCACAGGGCTACACATCCTCAAACACCTGAGGATGTCAAAAGCACTCCCAAAGGGCCAAACGTACAAGCGGCTGTTTCAGGGGGGACACACGAAACCCCTGGGACACACAGTGGGCAGCACTGACCACTAGGGATGTAGCCAGACAGGACGGCTCCACAGGACAGCTGGCTTCACCACAGAGGCCGGGAACGCGACGCTGACGGCAGGGACCCAGTGTGGTAGTTTATCCAGAGCCAGGAGATCCAAGTGCGCTCCCAGTGCCACTGTTCCCGGCTCTGTGATCCTGGGCCAGTCGTACCTCCTTCCTCAGCTATCAAATATTCCCACAGGATATACTTCACTCAGCGGTCACAAGACCAGCACGGCCGCGACTGAAGGTGGGAACACCACGAAAGCTACTAGGACAAGCCGCTGCGGGCTCTGCCGTGATGGTTCTGCAGTCACTGCCTCCCCAGCTGTGCCCAGAGCCATTGGAAATGCTGGGACACAGGGGTGGGCGCGGGCCGACGCGCCGGCCCAGCCTGGGGCCCTGGCGCATGTGTGTGTCCAGGGCTGGGGGCGGGGGGGGGGTCACAGTTAAGAACACATCCTTCACTGCTGTCTCGCTGAGCAGCAGCTTCTGAGTGGTGGGGAGAGCTGCCTGAGACAGGCCCCTCACCCTAAGCCCTGGGCAGAAGCAGGTGAGCCAGTGCATGCAGGAGAGGCGGCCAGTGCTTTCTTAGGATGTCCATCTTGCTGCTCACTTAAATCTGCCACGAGGAGTGCTTTTCTGTGCCTCTAAGCGCTATGGCACTCTGCTGACTAAGCCTGCTTGGCTGCCCTTTATAGTACATTACAGAAAAACATGGCACCAGTGAAATGCAACTGACAAACCTCCTGGGACGTTCTTTAGTGGGATAAAGAGATAAATAAACCAACACACATAACTGCTGTGAAGAAAAATCAGCAGGCTACAGGGACACAGAAGGACGTCAGTTGTAATTTAACATAAAGTAACTGGAAAGACCTCTCCAAGGAGGTGACATTAAGTAGACTGAGCTCTGAACAGTCAGAAGGGCTTTCCAGCTTGGAGGAATATCAGTGCAAAGGCCCAGAGTCAAGAACACATCTGGAGAGTGAGAGAGGCGCCAGGAGGTCAGTGTGGGCAAAGTGGAGTGAGCACAAGGAAGCCAGCCAGCAAAGGGCCTGTCACGCGCACCACAGAGGCACTGAAAGGACTTCGGGTTTACTCTGTTCAGTGGAAGTCACTGGACCTTCTGAACAGAGAACTGACTTTTTAAAAAGGATGAGTCTGCCTGCTCTGTGGAAGAGACTGCGGGGCTTAGGTACCACGGCAGGAAGAGCAGCCCCTTCGCCTGTGCCAGCACTCATCAAGCAGCCCAAGGAAAACCGAGGACTCCTGTTAACCCATGAGGAGCAAATGCAGTTTCTTTCTGCCTCCAATTCTCCTACTCAGCTTACAAGTCTTTCATTACAGAATGTCCCACAACTGCGTCTGCTTAGGGAAGGAGTATGCTCTTTTGTGTTAAAGGCACTCAGTCCTCTCGCAAAGCAACCAGCTAAAAATGCACAATATTTCTATCCCTACTGCAAAGATTCAACATTATAAACCATAATAATAGGTCAAAGGTTAAAAGGAAAAAAAAGCTTATCTTTGTGACAGGAAGGCATTTGATAACAATCGTTCCTGATAGAAACTTGAGTATAAAAACATTTCCTTAGCATGACAGGAAGTAGGCTGTATCCTCACTGAAAGCCTGGATCATGCTGAGCAATACAGCAGCAACAGGTCCACCCACTATGGTCACGAAAGGCATGGTGCTGAGCCGTCATCACCATCTAACACTATTCTGGAAGTGCTCCGCCCACAGCGGGGAGATGGGCTCTGAGTAAGATAAGAGGAGGTGGGAAGCAGAGGACAAAGTTTCCATTACTTGAATGTGACGATCATATGCCGAGAGTATCCAGGGAAGCAGCTGACATGTTACTATTAAAAAAAAAAACCCAAATCTGAAAAACTTGGAAAGGTGTTTGGTTATAGAAAAACAAACAGGCAATTTATAGAAAGGACACTGAACATCTGAAAAGATGCTTGATCAGGGACATGTCAACACTAGTAACAAGATCTCATTTTGGATGCACCAAACTGGCAAAGATTAAGACATCTAACAATACTAATGATGGCAAAGCTAAATAATGGAATCTCAACAGCACCAAAGGGGATATAAGCTGGTACAGACACTTGAGAGGTCACTTTAGTGACTCCTGAATCAGTTGAAGTTACATGTGTACCACCCAGTAACATGACATTTTAACAAATATCATAGAAAATTCGGCTGAGGGGATAACCATGTCATCTGTCTGTCTACCTATTCATCCACCCCTCCGTCTACCTATCAATCACTGTTAAGAATATGAGGATTCCCTCGTAGGATGGAACGCCACTGAGTTGTTTTCTTAAAATGAGGCAGCTCTTTGTATGCTAACCTAGGAAACACCCAAACTGCATTATGGTACGAAATGTATAATTCTATTTGTGTGGAAGATTATATAGACACCCACAATCCTGAATTTTCACAGAAATGCTTTGGGAAGGACACATAAGAAACGTCAGTGGTTACCTCCAGAAAATAGGTTTGGGTACAGGGAGATTTTATTCTCCACCTTCTGAGTTAAAACCATAAGCATGTAGCATTTTTATAATTTAAATTAAAATACTGACAAAAAGGTACAGGGGGGGGGTGGTAGAAGAAACAGAACGGCAGAATGCTGATAACCACACTGTCATGCTATTCCTTCTAAATCTGAATAGGGTTGAAAATATCCATAATAAAAAGTTTAATAATCATCAATGAAAACAAAAACTCAATCCAGTCTGTGTCCCATGCACTGACTGTAGAAATAAGCCCTGTATTCAGTATTCACGCAGCACAAACACGTGTGCCCGAGGATGAAGATGGGCAAGGAGAATGTCCAAGATCAGACACTGGGGTTTGTGAAGTTCAGTCAACAGAAATTTCAACTTGAAACTAAAAAGGGACACTTTAGCATGAACAAAAATGCATCAAAATAGAGGAGCTCACGTTTCATTTTGAAAATCCAATACTCATTGCACACTAAGAAGAGAGAAAGCCGTCATGTACCCGGGGCTCAAGGAAAGACCAGCCAGGAGACCTACAAAGACAGAAGTCATCAGACTTGGGCAGAGAACACAGACAAAGGTCCAGCAGGGCAGACTCCAGCTGAATATATTAATACTAAACAAGCTGCTTCTGAGGAGAGTGAACCCCAGGCCTGGGGAAAAGGCACAGTCACTGTGAAATAGAAACTCCAGCAATGATATGATCAGTGTCCACAGTAGCTGTACAGAATAGTGGGCAGTAATCAGAGAAGGGTGTGAGAACGTAGCTGAGAAGACAGGGAAGTGATGTAATCCTGGGACCTGGAGCCGGAGCCTGTGGAGCCCAGGGTGTCTGTCTGAAACCCTAGGGTAAAGGGCCGAGGGCCAGGCGGATAAAAGGAGTTCCCACGGCATCGTGGACCAGCCCTGCCCATCCACAGCCCTGGTCTAGAGCTCGTGAGCCACAGTGAGCGGGCAGACGTGAACAGTGTCTGTGAGAAACCTCTAGAACAGTGGATCTTCACCTCGTGTGGGTCACACAGCCTTTGAAAAACTGGTGAAAGCTGTGGATCCCTCTTCAAGTCCCAGATAACGCACAAAAAGGTGAAGATTCCTAGACCCTCCCTGAAGTCACTTAACTAGTTCTCTAACTCAAAATGCATCACTCAATCGGAATAACCTAGTCTGGGTATCTCAAACATCCGACTGAGGGAGAAGAATTTTACAAGAAGCCCAAGCCCCCTCACGTACTCCACGATGTGATGTTCGCCCACCCCTCCAGTTGGCCGTGCCCTCTGGCCTCCGCGGTCCTCCCTGCTGCCCCCTCCCCACTGCAGTGCAAAGCCAGCCCTCACTGCTGGGCCTGCCGTCATCTGCCCGTCCCCACCTTGGCCCTGGCTGCTGATGGCCTGCTGCGCGTGGACTCCTCCTGTTAGGGGAAGCACACTGATTGAAACCGCCCACCCTAGCCAGGCACCATAGTAACCATTTGCATGAGTTGTTTTATGACAGGAGATCCTGATAAGGAATATGTAACTAATAAGCCACCACCAACTGGAAGAGTTTGGGAAAGGTCAAAAGGAGACACTGCCTGTCCGTCCACTTCCTAGAATCCCTCTCGCTAGCATCCATCTTGGCTGAGCGATGCATGCGCCACCAGGAAAGACTCTGAATTAGAATGACTGGTCAAAGACCACCCGGAAACTAATCCCATCAGCATAAAACCCAAGACTGCGAGCCACATGGCAGAGCAGTTCTCCTGGGTTCCCTTTCCCAATAAAATCTCTTGCTTTTTCAGCACAAGTGTCTCCTTGGACAATTCATTTCCGAGTATTAGACAAGAGCCCGGCTTTGCAGGAAGCAAAGGGTCCCCCTTCCTGCAAAACTCCTGTAGTCCCCTCGGCGTCCCTGGTGCACACCCCCACCCCAACTACTTCTACTTCTCAGCACTGGCGTGAGGCAGGCTTCCTGCCGGAAACACGCATCGAGCTCTCTGCGTGGTCCCCCGAAGCCCACCCTTGCTAGGTATAAACTGAACCTGAGAGCACCTGGGCCTCTGCCCTGACCTGGGGGTGGCCCCGGACTCAGCACACTTCCTCCGATGACACCTGTCAGCACTCACGGCCATCAGCTGCCACAGCACGGAGGGGAAGACAGCAGAATATATGACAAACAGGGGGCAGAAGTGCCACCAATGGCCACCCTTGTTTCAAAACAAGGTTTGCATTATTCACTGCATCCGCTTCTTTCCTCTTCTCATGAGGATGTCTTGAGAAAGCCGTCTACCTTACTGTGCTCCACAGGCCAGCTGATCCACATCACCTGGAGGTTCGTTAGAAACAGCAAGTCTGGGGCCCCAGCCAAGCTGCTGAACCCAAGTCCCTGGGGAGGGGCCCCACCAGCCAGGTTTCGAGGAGGCTGAGCCAGCAATACTGGCTTGCTCCCTGCCTTGCACTTCCTGCTCTCAGTCCATCCTCTCTACCTCCTCCTGGGTGACACTGCTGGTCACTACTCTATGAAATTCACCCCCTAGAGGGTTTGTCTTTTGTTTCTACCCCTCCTGGTGCCAGAGACCCCGCTGTGAAGCTGACAGCAGCTGCCCCGTCCCGTCTCTCTGTGCAGGACACACTACTACTCAGGGGCTCGGGCGTGGCTCCCTGAAGCCCACCAGAGCCGTCCCAGCTAAACCTCCCGCTCGCCCCAGGCTCCCAGCCTGTCCTCTCAGTTCCTGCTCCCAGGGTCCATCCTCTCTACGTCCTCCTGGGTGACTTCCTGCTAATTCTTTACTACTGATGCTCACTTCTTTCACTATGTGCCTGTATCCTTATTTATCTAAGTCAGGGCCTGGGTTACACAGGCCTGGAGACACGGCTTATTCATAATTAGGTAATTACGAATCCAAGAAATTAAAAACAGACTGAGCCAACATCTGACGGGAATGAAGGAGGTGCAGAGAGATCTTAAAGATCTGATGGCTGCATCGTACAGATGGGAAGACTGCAGCCCAGACGGGTTCAGTGACTTGGCTGATGTCGCAGAAAGCAAGCTAAGTCTGAGAATCCAGATTTCCCATTTTTCAGCCCCCTATGGAAAGGTAAGGGCACTTCAATAATCACTGATTTGAAGATTAGAAAAAGGAACCTAGTTTATCTCCTGAATTTAATTAATTAGCCTTTGTTGATACCTCACTCACTAAGAGTCCAGAAGTAAACCTCAGTTGGCAGTGGGTTTGGGGCTTGTCATGGCTGTCAGGACTCTTGAGGGCTCCTTGGAGAGCAAGAAGATCAACCCTGAACACTCTTTGAAAGAACTGATGCTAAAGCTCCAATACTTTGGCTACCTGATGAGAACAATCAACTCACTGGAAAAGACCCTGATGTTGGCAAAGACTGAAGGCAGAAGAAGAAGGTGACAGAGGATGAGATGTTTGGATGGCATCACTGACTTGATGGACATGAATGAACTTGGGCAAACTCTGAGAGACACAGAAGCCTGCCGTGGGCAGTCCATGGGGTCACGAAGAGTTGGACATGACTTGGCAACTGAACAACAGCAACAACGGCTGCCAAAGGGGCTGCAAAGAGAGGTGAAGGGGCCTAAGAAACTACCAGCAGAAACTTTTCCCAGGAAGGGGTACATCAAAAGGTGCCAACCCAAGGGGACTATTTATAGTCACACAACAAAGGGATGGCGTCAGAGACATCTCCTGAGCTGGAGGAAAAGGCATTTCACAGATTTCCTGAAGATCAAGAGACTAACAGCCTGCCTGGAAAACGGCATGACCCTCATCCAACAAGAGGATGGATGCCCAGTTACTCCCAGGAAAACACACCTCCATTGGGAGGAGTAAAAGAAGTGGAGATGCAGGAAAAGTCAGTCAGAATTGACAACACATAAAATCACAAAAATACACTGAAGCAAGTTACTATTTATTCAGGACTCAGATGCGTCTAATTGGAGGCATGAAATACCTTTATAGACTCTACAGTGGATTTGAGTTTCTCCTTAATCCCTTTGGGAAGAACAGGATCAAGCAGATTCTCGTCTGAATCTGGTCACACACTGTGAGGGATGATGACCTCCTCCTAGGGTTTCCTGGCAACTGACTAGTGCAGGCCGGACACAGGAAGGCTATTTTGGAACAAGGGAGCCCCTGACCCCAGAGGACCCCCGAGCCTCGGCACCGAGCTCTGGGGTGCCTGCAGTTCCAGGGCTCACTCTGGTGGACACTCTGAACCAAGACTAAAGGAACCCTAGAACCTCAACTACAGGAGCTTATTATTAGCCTTTATTTCTACCCGAGCCTCTCGAGAGCTGCTCTGACTTTCCAGAAAACATTTTCAAAAAAATATGTTAAGATACTCTTTCCCTGCGGCTGGCCAAGCAACATGGCTCAATCTTAATTCTGTAGCCCAAAGGCTTCAGCTTCTCTTAAGTATGGAGAGCAGAGAAAAGGGAGGAAATTCCTAAACACCTAAGAAAGAAATAAAAAAAAAAATCCCTGAGCAATCAGTGATAACAGCCCAGTGGGAGAGAGAAGCTGAATGTATTCAAAGCCTCAGACAGCATCTGGGGGTTTACATTTCAAATCAAATGAAAATGGTCACAGTTGTTTACACTCACACAAAGACTTTCACAGGGAAAGGGTCTGATTCTCTGAGCTTTATTTCTCTCCCTGATCTGTAAAAGAGAGATAATTTCTCCCTCAAAAAATGTTGGGAAGATTAAATGGGCTTATGGACATTACAAAGCACTGTGGACACAGACTGACCTCAGACTCCAAGAAGAGCTATTAGCAAGCCCTTCACACCCTGAGCTCTCCTGCTCTCATGACAGACCTCTGCTTACTCCCACAGGCCAAGTGTGAGCACAGGGTGGATTCCAGAGACCACACAGAAAGCAGCCAGACACGGAAATGTATAAATACTCAAAACAACCAGAAGAAAATATGTGAACTTACATAACAGACATTTAGTAAACAGCCATCATATGAAGAGGAGTTCCTACAAATCAATAAAGAAAACACCTAAGAGTGAGGAAAGGACATCAACAGGAAATATGCATAAAGAATACACAGGCCGATAAATATGCCAAGAAGGTGTTCAACCTCACTAAAAATTGAGGATATGCAGATTAAAATAATACAGAATTTATAAGCTAGTGTAGGAGTTGGAGCCCAATGCAAAGCTCCTCCCTGTGGTATTTAAGGATCTCAAAGCATTTTGGTTGGCACCCATCTATTCAGCCTTAAATTAAGAAGGAGGAGTTGAGAAGACCTGCCCAGGTAAACAGAGCCCCTGGTCAAATTTTCTTACTTTTTCATTCTTAAATGTGAATAAGCAGCCAAGAAACACCAACCATTTGTGGAAAGTCTGCAACATGAAAAAGAGAAAAGTGAAAGCAAATGAGCAGACAAATATGCATTTCAGAGAATGAAAGAAAATTTTGCAAGAGTGGCCCTTATCTTTTAGAGATACACAGGGAAATCCTTGTGGATGAAATGACATGATAACCGGGATTCCACACCCTCCAAACCCGGCCAGAGTCCTGCTTTGGGATTTTTCAAACTGGAGCTGCATTGGCTCAGGAAGAGGAAGGAGGTGTGGGTTAGGAATACCCCTCTATAATAGAAACGCTGTGGAAATGGACGCCGGGGCCTTCCCCAGGGCAGGAGGAGTTGCAGGGAGGAAGGACTGACTCCCCAAGAACCTCCGTGTCTACCTAGTGAGTTCTGAGTGTTCAGCGTCTCCCCACATCCTGTAAACTCCTGTAAGCTCCCCAGGACCCCCTCAGCAGACCTCTTCTGCAGCCAGCACTGTTAAGGACGGGTTTCTGCTACTAGCAAGAACACGAGTCCTGACAGCCAGTACAGGAGTCAGCCAGGAAGGCAAGGAGTCACAGAGGTGAGGCTGCCGTTGCGGCCGTTTCATACCTGATCCCTCCAACCTTTACTGAGGGCCAACCACACACTAGGCACGGTTCCAGATGCTGGAAAATACAAAGGTGAAAGAGACATGGCCCACTGATCTCAAAAAACTAAGTCTACTATCACCAGAGTCTTAGAGAATATAACTGAGGGGACTCTTGTTCCACCAGAAGTTAACTAACATCTCAGAAGACAACATGGAGGTAAGCCAGGAGCTTCTAACAGCTTGGAAGACAAATGCACATTTTAAATGATCCTAGTTAGTTAAAACTAGGTTGGTGACATAATCTATTGATAAAAAGCTAGACATCTGAAGTGACTAGGCAAAAGTACAATGCAATACAAAAAAGGGGAGCCGAGAAACCATGAATAACACAAAAGTTAAAACGCGTTACCACCTCAGTGGCAGTGGGAATCTGCTGGTGATAAGACAAACTTGAGACTTAGGGACACCCCAGAAGCCATCTCAGAATCGGCGGCTAAAAAATGTCTCCCAGAGGCAAAGAGGTGGGAGGAGAGGACAACAGAGGAAACTTGTCCTGTTGGGTTTCCAAGGCCTTGTTTCTAGGACAGACCTGGGAAGAACAGGATCTTCATTAAGCAGAAGGACCTGCCAGCTCATGGTCCAAAATGTCACGGTGAAAAGCTACTGGGATTCTATCTCTGCCATACACAGATGGTCATCGAAGGAGAAGAGTCCTCTGGCTCACATCTCCGCTCAGAAGACCTGCAAATACACCAGTGTCCCCACAAGGCCTGAGGCCAGGGTCACAGGGTCATGGTCAGCAGTGACAGTGACGCTGATGTGTGACACCGACTGCCTGTTTTCTGATGGAGCAGAGACAGGAGCGTACAGATCACTCGTGAGAAAACTCTGGACTGAATGGGCCTTTTTCTGCCTTCTTCTCAGGCCTCTTTTGTAGAGAGATGAAGCAGAAAACAAAGAAGAGATTCATCACCATGCGCCCGTCCAGCAGCTGTTTTCTTGTTGTCTCTTGTTTGACTTCTCTCAAGAGAGCAGAGCTAACTACTCAAGCCAAGCAGGTGTTTAAGGCAGGTGATTTTGTTTCCATTAATTTTCTGAAGTTAACAGTAAACCAGACAAGAGAGTTACGTCATGCAGTCCTGGAGAAACCAGAACCCGGTGTGTAACCCCCAGCGGGGTGTGTTTGCTGCAGGACCGGGCATCCACCCCCTGCTGCCGCAGCACCTTCCGTCTCTAGTTCTCAGAATAAGTGGAACCTTAGCGGTCACCAACCGTCCCCACCCTCGACATCTGGATCAATCATCATTAACAATGTGTTCAAATGGAAGGTGAGGTTGGAGGCTTTCAGGTTTGGAGGGAAAACCAGATTAAGAAAAGCATCAACTTCACTGCCCAGATAAACCATCACATTAATAACTACAAGGATAGCCTCACTACTGTGAGGGAGGTGAATAAAAGCCATGAAACATTTCTGCTTTCATGTTTAGGCTTCAATTCAGTCTCTCAGTCTTGTCCGGCTCTTTGTGACCCCATGAACTGCAGCACGCCAGGCCTCCCTGTCCATCACCAACTCCCAGAGTTTACTCAAACTCATGTCCATTGAGTTGGTGATGCCATCCAACCATCTCATCCTCTGTCGTCCCCTTCTCCTCCTGCCTTCAGTCTTTCCCAGCATCAGGGTCTTTCCAAATGAGTCAGCTCATTGCATCAGGTGGCCAAAGTATTGGAGTTTCAGCTTCAATCAGTCCTTCCAATGAATATTCAGGACTGATTTCCTTTAGGATAGACTAGGTGGATGTTTAAATTTAAGGCTAAACTAACTCAAACCTACGAATCTAGCCCGAGCCCTGGATGGCCCTTCCAGGCTTCCGCGCCCCTCCCTGAGGAGGCCCACAGCCCGGGCCTGCCTCTGCACCACAGTGACCCACGGCTCCGGGGAGGAGGGCTCCTCTCCTCCCAGTGGGCAGCACTTGTCACTTGGGGACCTAGGAGAACGGCCCACCTTCTCACCCAGACGGCAGACGGCCCCCAGCTTACGACGATCTGACTCACATCTTCTCTACTATATGATGGTGCAAATTTGATACTCATTCAGCAGTGATGTTTCTACATGAAAAGTCTGAATTCAGGTCTTTTCCTGGCCTGGCAGCATGCTGCCCCACGGGCTCTCACGATGTAGGGCAGCGAGCCAGAGCTCCCGTTGGCCCCGTGGTCATGAGGGTAAACAACCGATGGCCCGACAGCATTCTGAACCCGGACAACCATTCTGGCTTGCTGGCGGTAGTGTTCAACAAATTACCTGAGCCAGTCAATGCTTTATTATAAAACAGGTTTCTGGGTTGATTTGGCCCAACTGTAGCCTAGCGTCAGCGTTCTGACGTGGTTACGACGGCGAGGCTGGGGTTGCTTCCCTGATGGTCCAGGCGTAAAGAGTCTGCCTGCCAATGCAGGAAGACACCGGTTCCATCCCTGGTCCAGGAAGATCCCACATGCCGCAGAGCAAACAAGTGTGTGTGCCACAACTACTGAGCCCACGGGCTGCAGCTACCAAAGACATGCTCCCTGGAACCCATGCTCCGCAATGAGAAGCCCACGTGCCACAACTGTAGGGTGGCCCCTGCTCCCACAGCTACAGAAAAGTCCAAGCAGCAATGAGGACCCAGACAGCCAAAAACAAATACATAAAGTTATTTTAAAAAAAGAACTCATTTAAGACTGGTGAGGCTAAACCACAGTGTTCTGGGAGGATGTATTAAATGCGTTTTGGAGTTAACAGTATTTTCACCTGACGATGGGTTCATCCTGAAGTTTTGTGCATGTCACCTTACCTTTAGTTTTCTCCTATTGTAGAGCCATTGTCACCAGGAGCAAACATCCGGTGACACATTTCTCTCTCTTTGTCCATGTAGTCCCTATAGTAGCTGCAGGGAGAAATACCCAGTAGTTAGAGAAGTGCAGCATCTATGGGAAGTGACACCTAGCGGCTAGAATTCTCCACTCAGGGCCAGAAACACCGAAACTCCAGCAGGCCTCAAACCCAATCAGGAGGAGGTGGAAGCAATGCTGGAGGAGGAGGGGACTGGGGGAGGCTCCCCAGAGTGCTGTTCAGGAAACACTTGGACAAAAAGCCCACCATCTGCAAAGACAGCAGCCTCGAAGGTTAGGAGCTGCTGTCAGAGACGCTGTCAGCTGTGTGCAGCTGAGCAACACCTCATACTCAGAGATCTCTCATTTATCTTGAGGCTTTCCTGCCAAAGAATGGTCAGATTCCAAAGATTTTTACACCTTTCTTAACAGGATGTTTATAAATACCAGAAAGGAAACTTCTGTAAGTCCTCAAGGCCTGAAATGCAAATATCTGGATTCAAGCAGGAGGTACACAGACCTTGTGCTTTTTTTTTTTAAATGTCAAGAAAGCTTTAGGGCTGCCTTGATGGTCCAGTGCTTAAGAATCCGCCTTGCAATGCAGGGGACACGGATTCAATTCCTTCATGCCTCAGGGCAACTAAGCGCGTGTGCCGCAGCTACTGAAGCCTGGACACCTGCAGCCTGCGCTCTGCGACGAGAGAAGCCACTGCAAAGAAGACACTGTCCTCCAACTAGTCCCCGCTCACAGCAACGAAGACCCAGCACAACCGAAAACAAATATTCAAAAAAAGAAAGCGTTAACTAGCAGTCTGCATTAAACGTTTAAAAATGTTAACATAAGTAGAGAAACCTCACCAATAAAGAGAAACAAAAGAACACCTTAAAAAAAAGTGGTTATAATATGAGGTGATGGAATTATGTCGAAATTTTCAAAGTTTTCTACAATGAATATGTAGCTTCCACAATCAGAAAAAGTTACATTACTGGTATCGGTATCACCTGGGTAACAAGAGAGTCATCCGAGGGAATGACTCAGACCTGAAAGAGCCATTTCAAATCAAACCAGCATCTTGAAGACATCTTCCTGCAGTCACTTGAGCACAGAGATTCTCAGCTGGCAGGGAAGAATATCTGAAGAATGCTGCCCTTTCTAAAAATCACACTGGCCACCTCTTTAGGGTGCTGCCTGGTGAGGAGGAAAGGGAGATGGGCAATGGTCCAGGTGAGCAATGGTGTGTGGTTTGGAGGTCTGTCCTACGCCCCCATCCCCTCTCCGGAGCTTTGGGTTTAGAGAGCTGAGCACTTCCTAAAGCCACCTCTAGGGGGCGCTGCCTCCTAACACGGGCTTGGCAACATCGAACAGTCCTTCACCCAAGTGAACAGGCCAGAGCGGCAGATACACCGCATATTTCTTTCTCTGTTGGTGCTCCTGCAAACCGTGGTCTCACCCGGCCAGTTTCTTCAGCTCGTTATTGATGTCGTGGTTGAAGGGCTGCTCCCTCTGGGCTCGGACTAGAAAATCCCGGGCCTTCTGGTACTCGGTCATAAGGAGACAAGCCTGCCCAAAGGACAACGTGTTACAAGCACGCTTCAGGAAAGAGCACCGCGGCAGTAACACAGCTGACCGCCACTGCGGCCGTTCCTCGAGCATTCCGTCCCAGGTCCCTGCCCTCCCGCTCACCTGTCCACAGCGGAAGAGGGCCTTGGCATTCTTTTGGTCAATGATCAGAGCCTGCTCTCCATAGCGCAGGGCCATGGTGGGGCGCTCCAGTTTCAGGTAAGTAAAGGACAGATTGAGGAAAACAAGCAGCTTGGCGGTCTCCACCAAGTGCTGCTCTTCAGCGGGTGCTGTTCGCCGGCGGAGGAGCATCAAGGCCTGTGGAAAGGAAGAGACAGGTGGTCGAGAGAAGGTGGTCTTATGTACAGCAAACCCTAAGAATACACAAACACACACACACACACTCAGAGCTAAAAAATGGGTTCACAAAGTTGCAAAACACAAGATCAACACATGAGTCAGTTGTATTTCTTTAACAATCCAAAAAGGAAATTAAGAAAACAGCTCTTTATAACAGCACCAAAAAGAATAAAATGAGTGGCAATAAATTTAAAGTGCAACACTTATAAACTGAAAAATATAAAACTTTGTTGAAAGAAATTAAAGATCTAAATAAATGGAAAGACAGTTCATGTTCACAGATCAAAACACCTAATTCTGTTAAGACAGCAATAGTGCCCAAATTATTCTACATTTTCAATTCAACTACTGCCAAAATTTCAACTGCCTTTTTTGAAAAAATGGTCAAGCTGATCTGAAAATTCATATGGAAATTCACGGGATCCTAAAACAGCCAAAACAACACTTAAAAAAGGCGGGGTAAAGGCAGGTGGTCAGAGAGAGAACAAAATTGAAAGACTCACACTCTCTAATTGCAGAACTTACTACCAAGCCAGTGTGGTACCCATAAAGACAGACACATATCAATAGAACAGAACCAGCAAGGCAGATGGAGAGTCCAGGAACAAACCTATGTACATCTAGAATCAACTATTAACAAGGTGCCAACACCACTCAATGGAGAAAGAGTAACCTTTCAGCAGGTGGTGCTGTGATAAATGGATGTCGACAAGCAAGAGGATGAAGCTGACTCCTACCTCAGACAACGTACAATTAACTCAAAATGGACCACAGACCTAAAGCTAAGAGCTCAACTGTAAGCAAGACTCTTAGAGGAAAACACGGGTGTAAACCTTTGCAGCCTCAGATAAATCATGACACTGAAGGCACAAATACCTAGAGAATAAATTACCGGGACTTCATCAAAATTAAAAGCTTTTGTGCTTCAAAGAACACTATCAAGAAAATGAAAGAACAAAATGACTGAAGGTTGACTGATGTTTAAGAAAAATCATTGTAACAAGCAGTTACCGGTTTCAGTTGACAACATATAACAATTTACTGCTGTCACTGTCCATGCCTTCAGATAATTTATTTTGACTTTTGAGTAAAAAGACATCTTCTTCTTTTCAGGAATATACAAAAGTAAAATAACAACCACAGGATAGGAGAAAATATTTCCAAATCACATTTGATAAGGGTTTAGTATCCAGAATAAAGAACTTTTACAACTCCACAATAAAGACAAATTTAAAACGGGCAAAGGATCTAAATAAACATTTCTCCTAGGAAGACACACAAATAGCTTATAAGCATATGAAAAGACACCCAACATCATTAGTCATCAGGGAAATGCAAAATCACAATGACATACCACTTCACACCCACTAGGATGTCTGTAATTTTAAAAAACGGAAGGTAAGTGTTGGTGAGGATGTGGCGTAACTGGGAGCCTTGTATTGTTGGTAGGAATGTGAAAAGTGGTAGCCACCATGGAAAACAATTTGGCAGTACTTCAAAAAGATTCACCATGTGACCCAGCAATTGCGCTCCTAGCTGTGTACCCCAAAGAACTGGAAACATCAGTCTACACACAAAAACTGGTGAACAAATGTTCTTAGAAACATTATTCACAACAGCCAAAAAGTGGAAACAACCCAAACGTCCTCCAACTGATGAACACATACACAAAAGGCAGTGAGATCCCCACGGACTACAGCCAACAGGCGCAGGCTGCCAGGCTCCTCTGTCCATGGAACTCGCCAGGCAAGAACACTGGAGGGGGAAGCCATTCCTTTCCTCAAGTAAAAGCAATTTCTGACCCAGAGATCAAACCTGGGTGTCCCACACTGAGGGCAGTGTCTTTACTATCTGAGCCACCAGGGAAGCCCCAGTAAGATCCACACAACAGAGTATGTTATTCATCTATAAAAATGAATGAAATACTAATACATGCTACAGCATGGATAAAACTTGAAACATTATGCTAAGTGAAAGGAGTCAGACAGAAAAGGATAAATATTGTTATTATTCCACTTACATGAGTGCCCATAACAGATAAATTCATAGAGACAGAAAATAGAATAGAGGTTACCAGAAGCTGGGGGCAGGAGAAGTGGGAGTTACTGTTTACTGGATAAAGAACTTCTGTTTGAGATGATGAAAAAGTTCTGCAACAGGCAGTGGTGATGGTTGCACAACATTCTGAATGTACTTAATGCCACAGGGTTGTATACCTAAAAGTGCTTAAAATGGTAAAATTTATGTTTGACAAATTTTACCACAATTTAAAAAATAAGTTTTTTTTAAAAGGAATAAACTGCTAATACATGCTACAACATAGATAAACTCTGAAAGCATTCTGCTTCCTGAAAGAAGCCAAAGAATCACATGCTTCATAATTCTATTTACATGTAATATCCCAGATAAACAAATACAAAGAAAGAGTAAAACAGGGATCATCGGGGGTGTAAGAGGGAATGGTAACTGCTCACAGGTTTCTTTTTGGGGTGATGGAATGTTCCAGAATTTGGCAGTGGTAATGGCTGCACAACCTTGCGAATAAACTAAGAATTACTGAACTGTACACTTAAAAGTGTGAATCTTATGCTACATGAATTATAGTTCAACAATAGTGAACAATAAATGGTTCTGGGAAAACTGGACAGCTACAGGCAAAAGAATCAAACTGGGCTACTTACTCAGACCACATACAATTTCAAGATTTAAAACATAGGCTGTGTGCTGTGCTCAATTGTGTCTAACTCTTTGCAACCCTATGAACTGTAGCCTGCCAGGCTCCTCTGTCCATGGGATTCTCCAGGCAAGAATACTGGAGTGGGTTGCCATGCCCTCCTCCAGGGGATCTTCCCAACCCTGGAATCAAACCCAGGTCTCCCTGCATTGCAGGCGGATTCTTTTCCATCTGGGCCACCAGGGAAGCCCTTAAAATATAAGGCCTGAAACAAAAAAACTTTTAGAAGAAAACACAGACAGCATGCTCTCTGACACCCATGTTAGGAATACTTTTTTGGATATGTCTCTTCTGGCTGAGGAAACAAAAGCAAAAATAAACAAATGGAACTACATCAAATTAAAAAGCTCCTGCATAGCAGAGGAAACTATCAACAAAAAGGAAAGGCCACCAATGAATGGGAGAAGATATCCGCAAAACAATATGTCCAATATGGGGTTATTATCCAAAATATTCAAAGAACTCATACAACCTAACATAAAAAAATACACAACTGATTGAAAGATAGGCAGAGGATCCAAGCAGACATTTTTCCGAAGGAGATACACACACAGCCAGGAAGCACATGAAAAGATGCTCAACAGTACCAATCATCAGGAAAATGCAAATCAAGCCACAGTAAGGTGTCACCTCACACCTGTCAGAATGGCTATTATCAAAAAGACAGCAAACAGCCAGGAAGAATGTGGAGAAAAGAAAACCCTTGGGCACTGTTGGCAAGAATATAAATTGATGCAGCCACTATAGAAAACAGTATGGTTACTCAAAAAATTAAACACAGAATTACTATATGATCCAGCATTCCACTCCTGGGTATTTGTCCAAAGAAAACAAACACACTAATTTGAAAAAACACATACACCCTTTGTTGACTGAAGCATTATTTACAGTAGCCAGAGCCGACTCATTGGAAAAGATTCTGATGCTGGGAAAGATTGAGTGTGGGGAAGAGGAGGAGGTGACAGAGGATGAGACGGTTGGACGGCATCACCAACTCAATGGACATGAGTTTGAGCAAATTCCGGGAGTTGATGATGGATAGGGAGGCCTGGCATGCTGCAGTCCATGGGGCCTTGAGTCAGAAACCACTTAGTTACTGACCACCACCACCAAAGTGCCCAACAATAGATGACTATTTAAAGATGTGGTACATATACATAATGGAATATTATTGAGCCATAAGATAGAACAAAACCTTGCCATCTGTAACAACACGAATGGTCATAGATGGTATTCTGCTAAGAGAAAGAGTCAGAGAAAGAGAATGTGTATTTCCCTCCTTTTCCAACAGAGCCTCCATTTCATACAAAGCAGCAACGTACTAATTAAACCATACTCTCCAGCTTCCTGTCTGCATACAGCTAAGGGCAAATGGACATTCACCACGGGATATCATGAGAAGACGGGGTAGGAGAAATTCTGGAAAGCTTGTAATATGAATACACACACCAGACTCTTCTTCCATCCCTTCTTCCTGCCCAGATGACCACATGATGCTGCAGGTTGAACTACCATCTTGAGAAGGAAAAAGACAACAAAGACATGCTTAAGGGCAGCTGATCAGAGACCTCTGGAACGTACCCTGATGGCTTTGTGGAACAGCTGTTTATGCTGGCCTTGAAGCGCCTCCCTTCTTGTGAGAAAAATTACATCACTAGTTTATTTGAAAAACTTTTTCAGGATTTTGTGGTTCACAGCTGAATGCAAAGCCTCAATGTTTAGGCTCACTACGCAAATGAGACAAAAATCAGAAAGCTTCTAAACTTTATCCTGTTTGCCTCTATAGCCTAGGGGGCAGAGTTGGGCACACAGAAAGTACTCATAATATTCATGAATGTGTTACAAAGCAAAGAGCGGATTCCTGTCAACAGAACCTCCATAGGAAGCCAAATCACAATCAGAAGCTTGGCAAGAATGGAGTTAGATTCAGATGAATGTCCACTGTCAGAGAGAATGGAAATGAACATGGCAAATGGGGTAGATAAGTCAGTTGGTAGAGGGCCCAAAACTAGAAAGAGAATTAAAAAAATTTTTTATTGAAATACACAGTCAAGTGTAAAAGCAAGCATCCAGCTTGATGAACGATCACAACCTGAACACACTCATGTAAACCATATCCGTATTCAAACATTACCAGGTTCCCCTAAACCCTGCGTCCCCTCTCCCAGTTTTTAGCCCTCTGGCATGAGGATTTTTAGGTAAGATTTTTCTTAACAGTTGTAGGTGAGAAGAAGGGACAGAGATAAAGTCTCTCCCTCTTAAAGAAAGAAGTTTCCAGGGTCTAAACTTACACTCTGAAGCAGTCTTACCCGTTTATATCTCATTTTGGCATCATAGAAACGATTCTGGCGGAAAAGGTAGTTGCCAAACTCCCGTTCAGTAGCTGCCACCTTTAGGACCTTCTCAAGTGGAAACTGACCCTGTTGCTCCTAAGGATCAAAGACAAGGACGTCAGCAAGGAGGCCGAAAGCCCCACGGCCACGCCAGTGTCGCCACAGCTGTTAGGGCTGTTCCTCCAGACTGTGACCTCTGCTGCCGCGGATGTGCCGCGCTCCGGGCTAGGGGCCTGGGTAGGAGTCATCTCTGAACCCCGACAGAAGCCACAGCGGGCAGCCGTCATTACTGCTGTTTCACGGATGAGGGCCAAATGGAAGTCCACTAGTTTAGTCCTACCCAGAGAGGCTCCCTAAAGACGAGTTCCTCATAGAATTAGAAACTGATGGAACTTGCCAAGCACAAAGGTCAGGTCTCATGACAACCACTCATCCGGCAAGCATTTGACAGTCTTGGTCTGCCCAGAGCTCCGCTCGTCTTTCCAACCATGATCCTCTACCCTGGGTACACATCAGAATCACCAGTGGAGCCTCTTTTTAAACAGACGTCCTAGGCCCACCCCCAAAGATTCTAAATCAGCACATAAGAGGGGGGACCCAGGTTATCTGCAAGAACCTCTGTTTTGTGAAAAGATGAGAAAAAGGAAGTGTCTCTCCCTTGTGGTGGTGACAGTTTAGCCAGGGAGACACCATAGAGAGATGTGAACCTGGGGAGGATATCTAAGGCCACGTGTACAGCCAGGCTGAGACAGCAGGACACGGAGCACACTGCTGATGATTAGAAGCCCTGTCTGTACGGGACGAGTTACTTGTGAGGCTACAGAGGAAAGGCAGTTTTAAAGTTATGTTAAGAGAGAAACCATCCATCCCAGTTTACACCCAGTGTCCTCGTATCCCATTAGTTAGTAGTCCCTTTCTCTCTTAAGGGTCAAGGTTGGACAACAAATTACATAGTCAACCTAGGTATGAGCTACCAATGCTTGACTTGCTGAAAACCAAACAAAACTGAGAAGCAAATACTGTCTTTCAGGGAGACCTAGGCAAATGGTGACAAAGGTCAGCTCAACCTGCTGGTCCGTAACAAACCCCTGGCCGAGCACATCAGAGCCAGCAGCACTCAAGACAGACACACACTAGCGAGTGGTAAGATACTCCTCCCCTCCACCTCTCCACACCAGACCCTTGGCCAGACCCTGGGGCTGACGATCATCAGTGGGGTAGGATAATTACCTGAAACCCAAACCCATCTCTCTATCAAAGTGCTAACATCTGTGCTCCAGAACTTACGGCCGAGAGGGCACAAAACTTGTCCGACTCAGCAGAGTCCAGGAAGTCAAGCAACTCGATCTCAAACAAGACGGTGGTGTTTGGGGGGATCAGGGGAGGGCAGCCCAGCGTTCCGTAGGCATAGGTGGGTTTGAACAGGAACCTGGCCAGCTCCCCTCTCCGCATGCTCAGAAGGCCCAGCTCCATGCCCCACAGTGTGATATCTGGAAGAAGTGACAAAAAAACGCGGTGGAAGCTGGCCCAGTGCCTCCCAGTGCCTCCCCCTTCACATCCACATTTCTTCGAGAGGTATCCCCAAGCCTTCTGCGTTGTCATCCCAAATCACTACCACCCACAGACTCCTCCAGCCTCTGCAGCATCCGGGCCTCGACATCTCTGTTCACGTAGTTCCTTCTTCCTACAATGTTGTTCTCCTACCCCCTCATGCCCAGCTTCTACTCTGAGCGAACTCTTATTCAAACTTTAGGGCTCATTTCAAATGCCCAATCTGACGTGAAGTATTCCCAGCTGAAATGAACTGTGCCTCCATTAAGCATTCCCACCAAACACTGCTTATACCTCCCCATATTTCACCAGGTTAGTTGTCTGGTGTGTGTCAATCTCTATGACACTGGCCCCAGCCTTTCTGACCGTATGAGTACATCCTTTCTTTTCACTCTGCCTTGTGGAACAGTCATTCAACAAACATCTTTATAATAAACAAAGAAGTATGTAGCACCCCTGATTATGTCACGAATGCAAAGATAACCCTGCCAGGGAAGCCAAATACCTAGGTCTCAGAGGAGAATGTGGAAGACAACATGGCTGGTTTAGCAAAACCCAGCCTCAGAAAAACCAACTCAAGTGCTCTGGAAAGTTTTCCGGTCCTCAGGCACTGCCCTGCATCAGTTCCCCCAAGCAACTTCTTTTTTCCCAGCTCCTTATTTGAACTTGGGCTTCCTGGTGGCTCAGATGGCAAAGAATCTGCCTGCATTGCAGGAGACTTGGGTTCAATCCCTGGGTGGGAAAGATCCCCTGGAGAAGGGAATAGCAAACCACTCCAGTACTCTTGCCTGGAGAATTCCATGGACAGAGGAACCTGGAGGTCCAAGAAGTCACAGAGTCTGATAGGACTGAGCCCCCAACACTTTCATTTTCATCTGAACTTACCCTCTCCAAGTTTCATGAGCCGAGGAGTTTTCCTAAAGCAATTAGAATCAAAAGGCTTGTCCATGTGCTCCAGATATCCAGAATATTTCACTAGGAAAGAGGAAAGACACTCATGCTTCTATATCAAATCTCTTGGTCACACAGAAACAATATTAAGTACCTTAAACTAGGCCCCCACCCCATGATTGGAAAAAGCTTTGCTCAACGTTTATATGCATGCCCTTTGGCGGTGTGGCTCAAGAGCTGGGCTGGTGGGCCTCCCAGAGCCCCTGTTCATGGCCATCTCACGCAAAGGGGTAATGGGTTCCCTCGCTTATCCCTTGAAACCCAGCAATCGGGCATCACTAGCCTCCCAAGGACAGACGGCACCCGGGCCCGGCCGCCATACATACCAAGCACGGAAGCGTCCGGTGTCACCAGCTCTCCAGCTCCCTCTCGAATGACATCTTTCAGCACGCCCCGGTCCCCCGAAATGTCCAGCATCCTTTGACTTAAGTGCTGGTACGGAGACTTATGGGGGATAAAACACACCACCTCAGAGCCCTGGACGGGCACCCTGACTCTGGCGGCTCCAACCAACCCCTACTCCCCAGCGCCCGGGCCCTCACCTGGCTGGGGGAGTCGTCCCTTTGCAGGACTCCCGGATTCCGGGCGCTGCCCCCCATTTCCCCACCGCCTGCCCCCAGGCCCCGCCGCCCTATGCCCCACAGCAACGCGCTCGCCCTTTTATACCCGGTCTTCCGCGTCCAACCGTGGCAATCCGTTCAGGGGCCGCGAGGAGACGTTCATCGCTCAGCTCCAACCGCCGCCAACCGCCAGTGGGCGCTCGGGGAGTGCGCCAAACCACGTGTGCGGACGTCCGGCAGGTCACGTGATGGAGGCACGTGGCGGGAGTGGGGGTGGGGCACGCACAGAGCCGGATCCCGCGCTACTTGAGGCCGCCTGGGGCATGACGGGACACGTGGTGCACCACGGGACACGTGGCGCACCACGGGACATGAGGCAGGGGCGCGGGAAGCGTGACGCAGCTTGTGGCGAGGGTACAGTGAATGGGACGTTCAGGTGCTGAGATCAGCCGCCAGGTACGTGATGGCCAAGCTGCGGACACATGGACGGTGGGACACGGTGCAGAGGACAAGGCTTCAGACGCGGGGTGGGGGTAGGGGCTGCTGGAACGGCCAGGACCACCGACGTGGGTGATTTCAACCCTCCCTTGTTCTCCTTCCCGCTCCAGGGACCCATAAGAGGCGGACAGCTAAAGTCAAACTGCCCAGTTCCTGCAAAAGCAAGGTGATGCTGGGCCTGCCTCTGGCCATCAGCAAGTCTGCTACACCTGTGTACTCCTGGTACAAAGGAAGAATGGCCCGGGATCCTACCCTTCCCGACCTGTTCCTTACTTCCTCCCACTTTTGCCAAGTTGAGGACTGGACGCCATTGGGCTTCCCATCTCTCCTGCACCCATCTTGCCTTGACCACTGGATCATTTCATTTTGCTTAGGTGTGTCCCTAAATCCCCCACCTAAAAACAAACAGGTCTCTCTTTGTCCTAAATTTCCCTCCTGCTACAGGTGGTCTCATTCCTCCTCTTCCAGGGAAAAACTTCTCAAAAGGGTTGCTGCAAAGGCTTTCTCAACTATTCTGTCTCCACCTCCTTACTCTTCATTTTCTTTTCCACTCCAATACCACTTTCCCGGGGTTCAGGCCACCATTCACTCTTGTTGTTGCCAAATCTCTTAGATTCTTCTTTGTCCTCCAGTTACTGGACTCTAATTAGCATTTGATGAAGCTGACCTGACCTTTAACTGCCTCTTTTCTTTTGGCTTCTGTATTTGTTGTTGTGTTTTTTTTTTTTTTTTTTTTTTTTTTTTGCTTCTTGTAACAAATGACCACAAAAGGAACTGTTTTAAGCAATACATTTATTATCTCACAGGTCTGGTGGTAGAAGTCTGACACCAGTCTTGCTGGGCTAAGATGGAGGCATCAACCTCCCTCAAGGCTTTGGGAAAGAATCCACTTCAAAGCCCATTCAGATCATTGGCTTCCAGGTCCCTGAAGCTCTTGGCTCGAGGTCCCTGTGTCCTTGCTGTCAGCCAACAGTGACCCTTACTTTTTAGAGGCTACTCTGTGGTCCTTGCACGTGCCCCTACATCTCAAGAGTCAGCAACAGCTTGCTGATTCCTTCTCAGGCTGGGAGGGAATATTACCTGGTTGATGTTTTTATAAACTTGCCTCCTCTCCTTAATCTGTCTCTGACTCCAGCCAGGGCAAGTTCTATGTTAAGGGGCAATATGATTAGGTTGGACCCACTGTGATAATTCAGCTTGGTGACTGTAATTATTACATCTTCAAAGTCCCTTTTGCCATCTAAGGAAGCATATTCACAGATCCTAAGAATTAGGGCATGGACATCCAGTGGGTTTTGCTGGTGGCTCAGATGGTAAAGAATCAGCCTGCAATGCAGGAGACCCAGGTTTGATTTCTAGGTCGGGAAGATACCCTGGAGGAGGAGATCTTGCCTAGAGGATTCCACAGACAGAGGGACCTAGCGGGCTACCATGGGGTTGCAAAGAGTTGGACATGGCTGAGCGACTAACCCACACATGTCCTTTTGGCAGTCATTCTTCCTGCCACACTTCCTGGTCACCACACACTCCTGATTTTTCTCCTATCAGCCTGGCTGTTCCTTCTCAGTCATCCTCCTGTTCCTGATCTCTAAACATTAGCAGTCACAGGGCCCTGTCTGTGGGCCCCTGCCCTTCTCAATTCCCAATCCCCGAGAGCCCAACCATTCCCACAGGTTTACATATGTGATACGCCTGGCCAGCCTAGAGCCTCCCTGGGCGCCAGGGCTCCAGGTGTTTTGAGTCAAATTGACTTTTCCAGTGGCTCTCAAAGTGAAGTGCTTAGACTAGCAGCACCAGTGTTGCCTGGGAACATTTGAAAATTAGGACAAAACTGGGTCTGTCCCCGTACTCCTGAGTCGGCATCTCTGGAGCCGGGTCGAGAAGCCTCTGTTATAACAAGCCCTCAGGAATGACTGAGTGGCTTCACTTCACTTCAGGTGATTCTTAGGTCTACTGAAGTCTGCAGACCGCTGGGCTACTTAGTCATTCCACCTGGTTGTTCTTAGGCATCTGACTCTGGCATCTGTCTTTTTCACCTTGATCTTGGCATCACTGTCCATCCACCCAGGTGCTCAAGTCACTATGATCCATATCTACACAGTGGCCAGAGTGATCTTTAAAAAATATAAATCAGATCATATTCCCTTGCTTTAAACCCAACAATAGCTCCCACCGCCCTTGAAATTAAATCCAAACCTTTGTCCCGGTCTACCAGGCCCTCCCTGCCAGCCCCTCTGACCTCATCTTCTGGTGTTCCGTCTGACTTACTGTGATCCAGCTCCCCAAGCCTCCTCTCTGGTGGATCTCGTAAATACAGTTGACCTTTGAACAACAGGGATGTGAACCGCAAGTGTCCAGTTATACGGGGATACTTTTCAACAGTGAATACTAGAGTATTGCACCACCCGTACTGAGCTCTTTCCAGCCTCAGGTCCTTTGCACTTGTGCCCCTTTTGCCTGAGGTACATTGTACCTCACAGTCCTGCCGCCCGATCTGCCTCTTATCACACTGTTTACTTCCTGCAAAGCATTTAACACTATTCTATTATCTCATTTATTTGTGACCTGCCCCTATGTATTATAAACTCCACAAGGACAGAAGCTTTGTCTTGTTTTCTGTGTTTGATACTCAGTTGTGACTTTTTGCGACCCCGTGGACTGTAGCCCACCAGGCCCATTGATCCATGGGATTTCCCAGGCAAGAATTCTGGAGTAGGTTGCTGTTTTCTTCTCCAGGGAATCTTCCCAACCCAGGGATCAAACCCGGGTCTCCTGCATTACAGGCAGATTCTTTACCGTCTGAGCCACCCAGTGCAGTGCTCGACATAGGAGGTTCGCAATAAATATTTGTTGAATACAATAGAATTGAGTCTCTACCTACCTATACCAGGCCTTGGTCTAGCTTGTCACTGAGGAAGCAGCCCTACCCCTCCTGCAGACATGAGTGCTTAGACTTGCAGTGGTGACAGCATGTTGGTTCAGAGATCCTTGTTTCTTAATGCCCACCTCTGTCTTGTCCATTCAGTGATTTCCCACCCCACTCCTATGAAATGCATAATATAGTGTGACCGAAATATTTATTGACTGTTTGACAAATATTTAGAAAATATTTATCTTTCTAAACCATTGAAAGACTTTTAATGTTTTTTATTGAAGGATAATTGCTTTACAAAATTTTGTTGTTTTCTGTCAAACCTCAACCTGAATCAGCCATCAGTTCAGTTCAGTCGCTCAGTCATGTCCGACTCTTTGAGACCCCATGAATCGCAGCACGCCAGGCCTCCCTGTCCATCACCAACTCCCAGAGTTTACTCAAACTCATGTCCATTGAGTCGGTGATGCCATCCAGCCATCTCATCCTCATAGGTATACATACATCCCCTCCCTTTTGAACCTCCCTGCCCATCCCACCCCTCTAGGTTGATACAGAGCCCATTTGAGTTTCCTGAGCTGTAGAGCAAATTCCCGTTGGTGATCTATTTTACATATGGTAATGTAAGTTTCCATGTGATAATGTAAGTTTCCAGGTGACTCTTTCCACACATCTCACCCTCTCCTCCCCTCTCCGCATGTCCATAACTCTGTTCTCTATGTCCATTTCTCCACTGCTGCCCTGTAAGTAAATTCTTCAGTACCGTTTTTCTAGATTCTGTATATATGTGATAGAATATGATATTTATCCTTCTCTTTCTGACTTAATTCACTCTATATAATAGGTTCTAGGTTCATCTACCTCTTCAGAACTGACTCAAATGTGTTCCTTTTATGGCTGAGTAATATTCCATTGTGTATATGTACCACAACTTATTTATCCATTCATCTGTCGATGGACATCTAGGTTGCTTCCATGTTCTAGCTATTGTAAATAGTGCTGCAGTGAACAGTGGGATACATGTGTCTTTCTCAGGAAACCCAGGAGTGGGATTGCTGGGTCATATGGTGGTTTTATTCCTAGTTTTTTAAGGAATCTCCATACTGTCTTCCATCGTGGCTGTCAATTTACATTCCCACCAATGGTGCAAGAGCATTCCCTTTTCTCCACACCCTCTCCAGCGTTTATTGTTTGTAGACTTTTTGATGACGGCCATTCTGGCTGGCTTCCCTGGTGGCTCAGATGGTAAGGTGTCTGCCTGCAGTGTGGGAGACCTGGGTTTAATCCCTGAGTCGGGAAGATCCCCTGGAGAAGGAAATGGCAACCAACCCACTCCAGTACTCTTGCCTGGAAAACTCCATGGACTGAGGAACCTGGCAGTCTGCAGTCCACGGGGTCACAAAGAGTTGGACACGACTGAGCGACTTCACTTTATCAACTTTATTCTGAGTGGTGTGAGGTGATACCACATTATAGTTTTGATTTTCATTTCTATAGTAATGAATGATGTTGAGCATCCTTTTATGTGTTTGTTAGCCATCTGTATGTCTTTGGAGAAAAGTCTGTTTAGGTCTTTTTCCCACTTTCTGATGGGTTGTTTGTTTTTCTGGCATTGAGTTGTATGAGCTGCTTGTATATTTTGGAAATTAATCCTTTGTCAGTTGTTTCATTTGCTATTATTTTTTTCCCATTCTGAGGGTTGTCTTTTCACCTTGCTTATAGTTTCCTTTGCTGTGCAAAAGCTTTTAAGTTTAATCAGGTCCCACTTGTTTACTTTTGTTTTTATTTCCATTAGTCTAGGAGGTGGGTTATAGAGGATCTTGCTTTGATTTATGTCGAGTGTTCTGCCTATGTTTTCCTCTAAGAGTTTTATAGTTTCTGGTCTTACATTTTGGTCTTTAATCCATTTTGAGTTTATCTTTGTGTTAAACCATTGAAAGATTTTAATAAAAATGTATTAAAATGTATTTAATAAAAATAAAAAACCTAATAATTCAATATATTGACTAAAAACTTGGACACAAAAGAATATATAGGTAATTCTGTTTATTTGAAATTCAAAACCAGGCAGGGGATTTTCCTGGTGGTCCAGTGGCTAAGGCTCTGAGTTCCCAATACAGGGGGCCCAGGTTTGATCCCTGGTCAGGGAACTAGATCCCACATGCCATAACTAAGACCCGGCATAGCCAAAAAAAAAAAAAGGGGAAGCCAGGCCACATTAATCTATGATGATATAAGTCAGGATAGCGGCTCCCTTTGTTAGGGGTTCTGACTCGGGGACATGTGATAAAGCCTCTGGGTGCTAGAAATGTTCTGTGTTTTGATCTTTTTTAAAAAAATTGTTTTATCAGTTATTATAAAGGATATAAATGAATAGCCAGATGAAGAGGTACTTAGGGCGAGATCCAGGAGAGTCCAGAGCACAGGTACTTGGGTTCCCACGGAGCTGGGGTGCAGCACCCTCCCAGAATCCAGAACCTTCTCTGTATCTGTTTTTTTAAATTAATTACTTTGTTTGTTTTTGTTGTTCTGGGCCTTCGTTGCTCCTCATGGGCTTTCTCTAGTTGTGGTGAGCAGGGGCTGCTCTTCATCGTGGTGCCCGAGTTTCTCATCACGGTGGCCTCTCGTTGCGGGCAGAGCACAGGCGCGAGGGTGTGCGGGCTTAGTAGTTGTGGCTCATGGGCTTAGTTGCTCCATGATACGTGGAATCTTCCCAGCCCAGGGTTTGAACCCATGTCCCCTGCATTGGCAGGCAGACCCCTATCCACTGTAGCACCAGGGAAGTCCGGTCCTCTGTATCTTGACCTTGAGGGTGCATGCACATCTATAAATTGTACTTCAAGCATATGGTTAACATTTGTGCACTTTATAGAAGGTATACGTCAATTTTAAAATCTAGGTAAGCAAGAACGTCTTCAGAGTTCTGGAGAGAGAGAGAGAGAGGGAGAGATGGAGATTCAGAGAGAAGTGTGTCACAGCACGAGTCCACTCCCTTTTGGGGTCTGTGAGGTGTGAACGGGCACCCGGCCCCTCTGTCTCTGACCCGCCCCCCCCAGGCCTGGCCAAGGTGAGCACCTGAGTGCCGCCCTTATCAGGGCCGGCCGAGCAGGGGCTCCCTCCCTAGTCCCGTGATGTGGCCCAGCCTCCACCTGATTCTCAGTGACCTTGAGGCACGGGCGTTTCTGGGAAAGGGGAGGAGGAGGAGGGCAGAGACTAGGTAGAACAGGTGTCCAGCTGTGATCCTAGGTCTCTGCACCTGCCGTCCCATCCTGGGGAGAAGAGGAGGCTGAGCGGATCGAGTCAGTGTTGCTGGTGTGAGGCCCCGCTGGAGGGCGCGGAGGATCCGGAGAGGCAGTGCGGGGTTCTCCCTGGGGCCACTGCCGCCTTCTGGTGAGATGCTGCTCTCTCAGTCCCCGTCGGCTTTTACAGGGGAGCAGGGTGGGAGCCCCGGAGAAAGCCCCAAGGTCCCAGCTCCTGGACAGTATTTTCTAAGACAGGGCTCTACTTCAGAATGGCCTGGGGGATGTCTCTTGTAAGCACAGATTTCTGGAGCTCACTGGAGATATGTGATGGCGTGACTCAGGAAGTCTGTTATAACTGTGCTTCCACCAGCTGTTCGCCAGTTTGAGAACTGATCTAGAGCCTGGGAAAGACCTTGGCTTGTTTCTGCTGCCCCATTCTAGGTCAGGACGCCCGCTGGGATGGAGCTTGCGTTGTTGCTGTCACTTCAGGGGACCCTGCAGGTGGCCCCTTTCATGTTCACCTCCAAATCTGAGTTTAAAATGCAGGCACCTGGACCTCCAAGTGACCGCTGTTTTCATTTAAGCCCTTTGATTTAAAGATGGGAAAACAGACCCAAGGTCATCGTGGGTCAGGGCTGGAATTGAAGGCTGGCGTCCTCAACAGCCTCTCCTTTCAGGGCCCTTGGGGCTGGGGGCCAAAGGAGTGGAGGGAGCCAGCTCCAGGCGGGCCGCCCTGGGCCCCCGCGGGCGCCGTGGATGGCGTGGCAGGTGAGCGTGCCCGAGCTGGAGGACCGCCTGCAGTGCCCCATGTGCCTGGAGGTCTTCAAGGAGCCCCTGATGCTGCAGTGCGGCCACTCCTACTGCAAGGGCTGCCTGGTGGCCCTGTCCCGCCACCTGGCCTCGGAGCTGCGCTGCCCCGTGTGCCGGCGGGAAGTGGACTACAGCAGCTCCCCGCCCAACGTCTCCCTGGCCAAGGTGATCGAAGCCCTGCAGCTCCCTGGGGATCCGGAGCCCCAGGTGTGCGTGCACCACCGGAACCCCCTCAGCCTCTTCTGCGAGAAGGACCAGGAGCTCATCTGTGGCCTCTGTGGCCTGCTGGGCGCCCACCAGCACCACCGGGTCACGCCCGTCTCCACCGTTTACAGCCGCATGAAGGTGGGCAGGGAGGCCGCTGGGGGTGGCAGGCAGGAGAGGGGCAGGGCCGCCCCGGGGGACACGGAGGCCGATCCTGCACCCTTGGCGTCATTACGTGGCACATGGGTGAGGGCCAGCCCCATTCCGATCACCTTTTGAATAGTGGTTCCAGTCTCCAGGTGCTGGGGCTTAGGTGATGCACAGGATGGAGGGCCACCTGTATCACCAGCTACTGCCCCCCACCTCTAGCTTTATTTTTCTCTGCCACTTTCCTTAGGTTCTTGAGCCCTTCAGGGACTTCACTCTGAGGCAGGTGAGGGCAGGGACTTAGTTTCATCCCCCGGGATGTTTCCGCACCTAGAGCTGTGCCAAGCAGGTAGTAAGTGTCCTAAAGGTCTTTGTGGAATCAATGGATTCCTGCCCTCATGGACCCTTGCCTCAGAACTAGCGGATCACCGTTTTGAGATGAATAATAATAATGATATCATCTTAAGTTAGTCTGTTGATCTGAGGTTTATGAAGAGTGGGGTTATTGTTGTATTTATAAGTGAGGAAGCAGGCTCAGAAAACGCACGAGGGTCTTGGTCAAGGTCATGCAGTTTGTCAGTGGCAGAGCTAGGATTCAAACCAAGGCCAGTTTTTCATCCCCCCAGGCAACCGATCAAGGAAGGGCAGAAGGGCTCTTGGAGGTAAACTGTCATAGGGTACCTGGCCTGGAGTTTGGCGGTGGGGACAGGGGGAGTAAGGACCAGGAATGACAAAGTTCAAGAGACGAGGGTGGGGGCGGGGCAGGAAGAGGGAAGTGCATCACTGTGTGTAGGCAGAGGGGCCTCTGGAAGCTGCTCCCGGGATTTCCTGGCTGAGTGCTCTGGGCAGCCTTTCTTTGCCCCTTCGACCCTGGGAGACGAGTGGGAACGGAGCTCTAGTGTGTGCTCCGGGCGGCGCTGGTGTCCATGGTACAGTGGTGGGCAGGAAGCTCACCCCGCACCAGCACTCACAGTCTGGGGGTCTGACACCATCCTGTGTGCTGCTGTCGAGGTTCAGGACAGGCAGTGGTGAGCCCAGCTGGAACATGGCTCTTGCATGGTCTTGGGTGGTCAGGGAAGACTTCCTGGAGGAAGTGGACTGCTAAACTGAAACCTGAACCCTCAGGAGGACTTGAAGGGGAGGGTTATACTTGAAGCGTTCCAAGTATAAAAAGAGCATGGGCAAAAGACCAGGGGGCAAACAGCTTGGCACATTTGAGGAATTAGACATTATTCCATTCAGCTCAAGGGAGAGTGAGGTGGGAGTGAGGGGAGGCGAGCAGGGGCCAGCTCATGAAAAGGCCTGTGTGACATGAGAAGGGATTTGGGGTTTATTCAGACGACCAGTGTTGGAAATGTTTAAACAGTCATGATGTAGCCCAATCTCTCTGCCAGAGAGTAGACTGGAGAGTGAGGCTGGGAATAAGAGATTAGGTAACCTACATGCAGGTGGTCTTTGCAGTCTGAGGCGCAGAGAAGACTGACCAGGCGAGTCTGCAGGGTGATGGGGAAGACGCTGAGAAAGACGCTGGGGAAGCTCCCACCAGGAGCTTCGAGGCTTAAGATTTGGGTGGAGAACCCCGAAGGGGACAAAGAATCCACAGAGGACTCAGGAGCACTGGCTGCATGTGGTCTTCTGGAAATTGGAGGAACAGAGCATTTTGACAAGAAGGAAGTCACTTGTGTGAAATGTCAGCTCAGGATTGAAAAGAGCCAGTCAGGTTTTGCAGGAAGAGTTGGTTACCTTGGCAAGAGTAGTTTTAGGGGGCTGTGAAAGGAGGAAGCAAAATTGCAGTGCAGTGAAACTGAGTCCAGTTTTATGAGCAGAGGCCTGCCTGGCATAAAAGGAGACTTCCGCGAGCTTGTCGTCTCTGGCTTGGAGCTGGGAGGGTTGGACCCTAGTTTTTGGATGTGGGTTTTTGTGATATCAAGACTCCTCTCTGTGATACAACTAAATTCAGTTCCTTCATCAGATCTTTTTTTTTTTTTTTTGACATGGACCATTTTTAAAGTCTTTATTGGAATTTGTTACAATATTGCTTTTGTTTTATGTTTTGGTTTTTCGGCCATGAGGCATGTGGGATCTTAGCCCCCAGACCAGAGATCGAACCCACGCCGCCTGCATTGGAAGGTGAAGTCTTAATCACTGGACTGCCAGGGAAGTCCCCTCAGATCTCTTTCATGCATTCCTGTTTCCTCCTGTGGATTGAGATCTTGAGATACTTTATTTGTGCGATCTGTTTCCACTTACAGTGGCCCAGTTGATGAGAAAGAACTAGCACCATCCCTCTTTGCTTTGGGAGGGTTACTATTGCTGTGCCCTTCTCAGACTCCTATGAGCTCGGATGTCTTGTTATGAGAGCAAGGACTCTGTTCATTCATCTCCATGCTGGTTTTATTTTCTTCTCAGTTCCCTTCCGGAAAGGCTCTTGTAGCTGACTTCTGCTTGGGCACGATCCATGCAGGATCCTGCACGGTCCATGGGCACAGACCAGCTGGGCTCCCATCACGTCGTGCAGCCAGATGATGGTCTAGGTGGTTCTGGTGGACCCCTAAAGTGAGGCTGGATATGGGGCCAGGGCAGCCCAGAGAAGTGAGTTTATTGCAGCCTGGAGGCCCTAAATCCAGGCTGGGCCCAAGGCTGCTGGAGATGGATTCAGGTCTTCATAGGGAGGGAGGGGTCACCAGGTATAACCCGGGCCACTGCATACACTGTTGACTTCACTTGGGGCCAGCATTTTTGTGATAACTCTGATCAAATGTTCACTAATTCTGGACCTGCTGGTGCCCAGCAGGTTTACCAGGTGGGTACCCTACAGGCAGCATTCCATGCAGGGAGTGCTGACCTCAGATTGACAGTCGCCCTGCATGGATGTTGTCTGGTGACTTCTGGTGGCTATAACAACGTTTAGCGTCTGTCGGTGTCACAGAGGAGGATGACGAGGAGATCCTCCTCTGTCTGGGCAGTTGCTGCTGTTAGTGTGGAGTATTCTTGAATAGTCTTATCTGTTTGGGGGTTGAGGGTACCCAGGTAGCTCCCTGGTTCCACTGGGAGTGCTTGTGCTCGTGGGGCTGCCCCCTGCCCTGGCCGTGGGAGCTGGGAGGGGGAAGGGGTCATGGCTCATGAGCCATGGCCCATTTGCCTCCAGGAGGAGCTAGCAGCCCTCATCTCCGACCTGAAGCAGGAACAAAAGAAGGTGGATGAGCAAATGGCCAAACTGGTGAACAACAGGACTCGGATTGTGGTGAGTGCCCCTGCCCTCGGCGCCCCCTGCCCGGGGCCAGCCGCCTCCCCTTCCCTTTACAGGAACCCGCGCCTCCCCTATAAAGCCAGAATTTCAAAGCATTCCAGGCGGGGTGGGAAAAAGCTCACAGGCTCCCGGGGGAATTCACCACAGTTGTCAGGGCTGTCTCCAAGTTGGCCTGTGTCCTCCATGTCCTTGGGACCGAGATAACTCAGCCCAGGTCCTGGAGGTAAACAGCTTAACGCGTGGGCATGACTGCCCGGCCCCTGCCACCTGTGTCTGTTTGACCTTGACAGCCTGTGTGATGCCCTCCTGGTACCTTCAGAGCGCAGGCATCGGGAGGCCTGCAGCCCTCAGGCGCTGACCGCCTTTCCTAAGTGAGGGGCCCTTGGGGCTGAGAGGGTGTGGAGCCCAGGCAATACAGGTAGTCAGGAAACAGAGGCAGGAGACCAGCGTCCTTGAGAGTCAGCTCAGTGAATCTTCCTCACCCCGGGGAGGGAGATAGCATCGCTCCGTCTGATGGAGGCGGAGTCACTGTGCTGAACTGGGCGCCAGGGGCCCAACCTCTGCGCTGCCACTGCTGCCCTCCTCCAGGGCTGCATCCGGGGACCCAGATGCAGTGTGAACACCCCGGCAGGAGTCAGCCCTCGGACTTGGGGATGAGGACCGAGAAGGGTCGGAAGGCCCCAGGAAGGCCTGAGCTGCCAGGCTCTGGGGACGCCGAGGTCAGCCTCGGCTCCTGCTTTGACCGGCCCCTCCCTGTCCCAGAACGAGTCCGATGTTTTCAGCTGGGTGATCCGGCGTGAGTTCCAGGAGCTCCACCACCTGGTGGATGAGGAGAAGGCCCGCTGCCTGGAGGGGGTGGAGGGCCACACCCGCGGCCTTGTGGCCTCCCTGGACATGCAGCTGGAGCAGGCCCGGGGTGCTCGGGAGCGGCTGGTCCAGGCCGCGAGTGTGCTGGAGCAGTTTGGCAATGAGAGTCACCATGAGTTCATCCGGGTGAGCGGACAAGGCCCCCATGTCCCCAAGAGCCTCCCCCTTCCTAACGGCTTCTGCACGGCCTCCTCGGTGCCCTAACCTGCCTCCCTCTTGTCTTCCAGAAGTACCACACCATGGCCTCCAGGTATTCCCCATGCACTTCCAGAGCCGCCTTTGGCCACGTTTATGAGCATCTCCCTGTTTTTTTTTTTTTTTTTTCTTTTTCCAATTTCCCTTAGTCTTAAGGACAGTTGGGTTAGAAGCATTGGCTTAAGTGAACGGCTAGAGGATCTGATTGGCTGAGTTTGGTTTCCACTCCAGCTGGAGCTAGGGGCAGGGTTCCCCTGATTCAGAGGCATGCTCTTCAAGCAGCGCATCAGAGCCACCTGGAGGGCTCTTTAACTGCAGATCCCTGGACCCCTGTCATCATTTCTGAGTCAGCAGGTCTATGGAGAAGGTAATGGCAACCCACTCCAGTATTCTTGTCTGGAGAATCCTGTGGACAGAGGAGCCTGGTGGGCTGCTGTCCATGGGGTCGCATAGAGTCAGACACAACTGAAGTGACTTAGCAGCAGCAGCAGCAGCAGGTCTGGGGTGGGACCCAAGAAAACTTGCATTTCTAACAAGGCCCAGCTGATGTGGTGCTGCTGGTCCCAGACCTGCCCTTTGAGAGCTACTGATGTGGAGTGTTTCCGGGATGGAGGCAGGGCCCCAGAGAGCAGTTGGTGGGGGGACATGATGGGCCTCTCAAGTGCACGGTCTTCTGAGCGGGGACTCGGCTGGTTGGACCTGCACATGGATGACAAGGCTGGGGTACTTGGGTGAGTAGCTCCGTTGTCACTGTGAACCTTTGACCCCAGCCCAGAGCTCCAGCAGGCCCGACTCTCAGAAGGTGCCTTCAGCCCCATCTCCTTCAAGCCAGGCCTGCACCAGGCTGACATCAAGCTGACGGTGTGGAAAAGGCTTTTCCGAAAGGTTCTGCCAGGTGAGCCCCCCGGCCCAATCCTTCCATTATATGAGGCTGAAGGGAGGCTGGGGCAGCTGACAGTGAGGGCGCAGGGCTGCCCTTCCGCCAGCAGGGGGTGCTCAAGCTCAGCTCCATCTCTAAGTGGTGACTGGGTGAGTGGTGTAATTTCTGAGACTTGGGTTTCCCTTTTTTTTAAAAAAAATTTGGTTGCCCTGGGTCTTAGTTGCAGCTCATGGGATCTTTGAGCTGCAACCTGTGGGATCTAGTTCTCTGACCGTAGGTCAAACCCCTCCCCTCACCCCTGCATTGGGAGCTCAGAGCCTTAACTACTGGACTGGCAGAGAAGTCTCTTGAGCCTCAGTTTCGTCATCTATAGTCCCTGAACCTGTTTCTTAGTCTGTAAGGAGCTCACCTTGCTGGGCTGTGTGGTTTCTAAATAGATAAGTGCGATTTGTGTGCTCAGTCATGTCCAGCTCTTTGCAACCCCATGGACTGTAACCTGCCAGGCTCCTCTGTCCATGGGATTCTCCAGGCAAGAAAAGTGCAGTGAGTTGCCATTTCCTACTCCAGAGGATCTTCCTGACCCAGGGATCGAACCCAGGTCTCTTGCGTTGGCAGGCTAATTCCTTACCACCTGGGAGGGTGTGTGTAGTTTAGCGCTTAATAAATGGCAGCTGCTGCTTTGCCAAAAAATAACTCAGACATTTAACTCCTTCATTACTAGCACACGAGGGAAATCAGACTGATTTCACCCAACAAAGGCAAAAACAGGTTCGCTATAAGAGGAGGGGGGGGGGGGGCTTCCCTGGTGATCCAGTGGCTGAGACTGTTCTCCCAATGTAGGAGGCCCGGGTTCAATCCCTGGTCAGGGAACTAGATCTCACATGCCACAGTTAAGACCCAGGGAAGGCAAATAAATCTATTTTAAGAAAAGGGAAGACAGGAGAGAGAAAAAAAGACCTGCAGATAATCTCTGAACCATGAACTTTGTTTGCACGTTTTGGATAGAGACTGGTCAGCTGACAGGGAGCACAGAGGTCGTTTGGTATAGTTTGTCCTTGACTGGGCTGCTGGCATACCCACAGAAGCCACTGCAGTTAGAATCTCCAGAAAACCTGGGGAGTGGAGCTGAGGCGCCCACGTGACAGGCTGTCTCTCAGATCCTTCCATCGGCACCTCCGCTTTAGGCAGAGTTTCTGGCTGGAACGCCTGGGCTCACCGTGGCCCATTCTCCACCCTTCAGGCATTGCTCGCTCCTTCAGAGAATTGGGATTGCCTGCTCTGGCTCCACCCTTGCCAGGCCCTGTCGACACAGGGATGAGGGACTCGGTTCTTCCAAGGAGCTCAGGGCTTCCCGCTGGTCTCCCTTGGGCAGGGCCGGCCGCCTTCTGCGCGGCTTGAACACACCTCCCCTCTGCTCTCCCCCCAGCCCCGGAGTCCCTCAAGCTGGACCCGGCCACGGCCCACCCGCTCCTGGAGCTCTCCAAGGGCAACACGGTGGTGCAGTGTGGGCTCCTGGCCCGGCGGCGCGCCAGCCAGCCCGAGCGCTTCGACTACAGCACATGTGTCCTGGCCAGCAGGGGCTTCTCCTGTGGCCGCCACTACTGGGAGGTGGCAGTGGGCAGCAAGAGCGACTGGCGCCTGGGGGTCATTAAGGGCACGGCCAGCCGCAAGGGCAAGCTGAGCAAGTCCCCGGAGCACGGCGTGTGGCTCATCGGCCTGAAGGAGGGCCGCGTGTACGAGGCCTTCAGCTGCCCCCGGGTGCCCCTGCCCGTGGCGGGCCACCCCCACCGCATCGGCGTCTACCTGCACTATGAGCAGGGGGAGCTCACCTTCTTCGACGCCGACCGCCCGGACGACCTGCGGCCACTCTACTCGTTCCAGGCCGACTTCCAGGGCAAGCTGTACCCCATCCTGGACACGTGCTGGCATGAGAGGGGCAGCAACTCCCTGCCCATGGTGCTGCCGCCACCCAGTGGGCCCGGCCAGCTCTCCCCACTGCAGCCCACCAAGCTGTAGGGCTGCCTTTCCGCTTGCCATGGGGGCTTGAGGGGTCCTGCTGACTCTGGTGAGCAGAGGCGATGACTTCCTTGTTTGGGGAGGTCTTTGCCTGGGTTCCCCTAGAAACATTTATTGTTGGGAGAATGCCTACGGTAGCCAGGGGCATGTTTATTAACCTCTATCTGGGCTATTAACCTGCTTATTAACCAGCAAAGCCAGGCCTTGGGGTCCAAGGATCAAGCTGGGCTTCCCTTGTGCATGCACACTCAGTCACTTCAGTCATCTCTAACTCTTTGAGACCCCATGGACTGTAGCCTGCCAGGCTCCTCTGTCCGTGGGGATTCTCCAGGCAACAATACTGGCGTGGGTTGCCATGCCCTCCTCCAGATCTTGCCGACCCAGGGATCAAACCCACGTCTCTTATATCTTCTGTATTGGCAGGCAGGTTCTTTACCACTCATGCCACCTGAGAAGACCAGCCTTCCCTCAGCCCCTGCTAACCATGATTGCTGCTTACTCTTCCTCCTGAGGGTGGAAACACTCCCACACATAATTCCCCCATCACTATGAACTTTAAGGATAATAAAACAGACGTTATTTCTTCCTTGTCAAATGATTTGCAATGATCAGTTGCTGCCCATGCACGCTGTTTTATGCTCAGGTCTTTAAAAGCAGCTCCAGCCTCTGGTGGGGCCGCATCTCACAGCCCTTTGATTTCCATACCATCCTTTCTGGCGTGGGCAACAAGGCCTCCGTGAGCTGCTGCCTTTGGCTAATCTTCCTCCTGCCATCTGTGTAAGTAATAATCAAAAGCTGCTTCTTGTCTCTTTTTTTTGAAAATTTAAAAAACTTACTTGTTAATTTTTTTGGCCATGCTGGGTCTTCATTGCTGTGCGCATGCTCTCTCTAGTTGTGATGGACAGGCTTCTCACCGCGGTGGCTTCTCTGGTTGTGGAGCACGGTTCTAGGTGCACGGGCTCAGTAGCTGGGGCTCCTGGGCTCTAGAGCACAGGCTCAGGAGTTGTGGTGCACAGGCTTAGTTGCTCCATGGCACGTGGAATCTTCCAGATCAGGGATCAAACCTTGTGCCCTGCTTTGGCAGGTGGATTCTTAGCCACTGGACCATCAGGGAAGTCCTGCTTGTTGTGTCTCGATTAGCTGCATCTGTCGGGCGTTGGCCTTGGTTACTGCATGCGTGATGACTTCCAGACTTGGTGTTCGGTTGTGTAGCTCTTCCTTCAATTCCATGACTGTACCTCTGCTTTCCATCCTGCGTGGCCCAGGGGGCTGGCCTCGCTGGAATGCACATCATTCTGGCTTCCTGTTGAGTTCAGCTGATGGGAGGGGCTGGCAGGAGATCCCAGGGCAGGAGAAGAGAGTTGGAGGTACTTATTTTCTTGTTTTTCTGCCTACTGGGCTATGCATGCAGGGTCCCCCCTCTCTTTTCAACTCTTTCTATATTCCTGGTGGTAAAGAGCACTGTCGCCAGCCCTGAATTCTGCACCATCACCCGTAGACCCCCTCACCTCTGACCGTTCTTTTTAGAAAGAGTCCCTTCTTTAAACTCTCCTCAGCGACTCCCTTGTGTGTACCACCCTGCCTTCAGCCAGGCCATGAAGGACATGATGGCATACTTCTGCACCCATTTAATAAATCCTCTCTTTCAACTGGCTAACCACAGTAAGTGTTTATGCTTGCAACAGAAAGATCTTAACTGATACACATCTAATATGCAAGAGACGGAGGAAAGAACAGTTAATTCTTCACTTGGAATTGGCATTTAAACTGAAAGAAGTGGAACGCTGGCAGAGGAGAAGAGCCTGCAGGGATCTAGGTTCAAAAGGGATGCTGCTGCAGGGGGCCCACTTCCCTGGCGGTCCAGGGGTTAAGACTCTGCCTTCCAATACAGGGTGCGAGGGTTCAATCCCTGATCTAGGAAAGAAGATCCCACATGCCATGCAGTGCAGCCAACAAAACAAAATGGGATGCTGCAGCTGGCACTGGAGACGAGGGTAGGGGCTGGTTGGGGTGGAGGGTGTGCATCTATGCTACTTTAGTGTATGTTAACTTTGTCCCATACTAACAACACTGTGGAAGTGGGTGAGTCTGCCCCGGGGGAGAAAATATCAGACCAATGGAAAGGAGGTCAGAGAATGGAACACCAGAACCTAGCGGAGCAACTTAGGCAGGGTGGCCAAGGAAACTTAGACCTGGGCAGAGAGATGGGAGGGAATGCCAGCAGAGGAGGTCATAGAAGGCAAAGCTTTCCAACAAAGAAGGTGTGTTCAACAGTGCCATGAAACCCTAGATTCAGAGTCTGTGCTCCCACTGCAGGGGGTGCAGGTTGGAGCCCTGGTCAGGGAACTAAGATCCCACACGCGGTGCAGCAGTCAGTGGATTTACGTGTGAAATGATGAAGCCATAGATGATTTCTGTATTGTACAGGTGTGAAGTGGTTTTCAAGTGTGACATCAAGGGCAGAAACCATAAAGGTAATATTTTTAAAATGAGAACCTCATGGTGTCCAAAACAATTATAAACCACATTAAAAGAATAAACTGAAAAAAAACTGAAAAAAAAAAAGAATAAACTGGAAAAACGGCAAAACCTAAGAGGTATATATTATTAATATAGAAAGGGCACTAACAGATAGTAGAGGGGTGAGCAAAAGATATTTACATGTCATAAGAAATACAAACGACCAATAACAGGAAAATGATTAACCTCAATCACAGAAATTAAAACAGCAATAAGATCTCATTGCCTGTGATATCGGCAAGGATTGAAAGAAAAACGCAAAGAGCTGCGAAGAAGTGGTCAGCCGGAGTCTCTGCGTTGGCCTCCAGACCCTTACAGGAGTGTGAACTGCCACACGCCCTGGGACCACCAGAATGGGTACAGGGACTTCCGGGTACGGAACACCCGTGCCCTTTGACCCCGGAAGTCAGGTGGGGCGGTGCAGAGCCGCGCGCGCCTCACGACAGAGCCGTAAAGGCGCGCGGGCGGGCGCGGAGCATGGCGGTGTATACGGCAGCGGCGGCCGTGCTGGCCGGCGTGGAGAGCCGCCAGGGTTCGCTCAAGGGGCTGGTGTATGCAAGCAACTTCCAGGTAGCAGGGTTCGGGGTTCGTGCCCGGGAGGGGGGCCCCGGCAGGGGGCTAGCTCTTCCCGGCCCGCGTCTCACCTGGGTCCTCTCGGCCGAGCGCAGAACGTGAAGCAGCTGTACGCGCTGGTGTGCGAGACGCAGCGCTACTCCGCGGTGCTGGACGCCGTGATCGCCAACGCCGGCCTCCTGCGAGCCGAGAAGAAGCTGCGGCCGCACCTGGCCAAGGTAACAGGAGGGTGAGCCCCTCCTAACCTTAGGGTCTCTGCTCCGCCGCCTTCCACCGTGTGATGCTAGCAAGTCGCTCCTCCGAAATGAGGCGCAGCCCCTCGCTGGTTTATGAATTGAGAGGTGCACATGCTTTAACTTCGAGCCTTGTGTGAAAGATTAAGAACATAAGACCAAAGTGTTGATAGCGCAGCAAGCTCTGTTTAGGTAAAACGAAAGGGTGATGTTGACAAGGGAGGAGAGTTCAGACCCAGAGGTTTTCCTGGTGAGAAGCCATGGGGAAGGGGTTCGGGACTGGGAAGCCAGGCGCCAGGTTCAAATCGTGTTAGTTCAGTCGCTCAGTCGTGTCAGATGGTGTGCTTGCCCGTTAATTTCTTGATCTTGAACAAGGTAGCTCACTTTTACCCATTACTATCTTGATAGGTGGTCTGTTTAACTCTTCCAGTTCCAGCACTGTGGAGTTCCAGGATATTCATACTCAAGGTTTTCTTGCCTCCTTTCTCCATCCCAGGTGCTAGTATATGACTTACTGCTGGGGAAAGGCTTTAGAGGGCGCGGGGGCCGATGGAAACCTCTGCTGGAGCGGCACCAGGCCAGGCTGAAGGCTGAGTTGGCCCGGCTCAAGGTTCGTCAAGGTGTGAGCCGGAACGAGGACCTGTTGGAAGTTGGATCCAAGCCTGGCTCAGGTGAGCTGGGAGGTGTTGTGGAGGTGGGGGATAGACATCAGGCCCTCAAGAGAGGGCCTGGTTCCAGCCCACTCATTGCTGGTTGCTTCCTAGCCTCCCAGGTGCCTCGATTTGTGCGAGTGAACACTCTGAAGACCTGCACTGAGGATGCCATTGATTACTTTAAGAGACAAGGTTTCTCCTACCAGGGTCGGGCTTCCGGGTAAGTTTAGAACCCTGCCTGAGCGTGGAATGGGCTTCCCAGGTGACTCAGTGGTTAAGAATCAGCCTACCAATGCAGGTTCAATCCTTGGATCGCGAAGATCCCCTGGAGGAGGAAATGGCAGACCACTCCATTACTCTTGCCTGGAAAATCCCTTGGACAGAGGAGCTTGGCAGGCTGCAGTCCGTGGGGGCCGCAAAGAGTCAGACGTGACTGAGCATGGAATGCAGTACTAAATAGAAGTGACTAGAGTAGGCGTCTTGTCTTGTGCCTGAGTTTTAGAGGAAAAACTTTCAGCCTTTCCCCATTGAGTGTGATGTGAGCTGTGGGTTTGTTATATACAGACTTTATTATGTTGATATGTGTTCCTTCAGTACCAAGTGTGATGAGAATTTTTATCATGAGTGGATGCTGAATTTTCTCAAATGCCTTTGCTGCATCTGTTGAGATGGTCATGTGATTTTTGTCTTGTTTGCGGTATATCACACATTGATTACTTTGTGGATATGGAACCATACTTGCATCTCTGAACTTGGCATCTTGTGCATTCCTTGTTTTAACAGATGTCACTATGACACACCCATTTGGTCAGAGTAGAAACTGGGTCATCGTACATGCTTCCCTCCTCTTTGTCTCGTCATTTACTACTCTGCCTTTGGTATCTCTCCCCAGCCTTCTGGATACTGCCTGGGTTTAAGCATCATATCCTGTCGTGATTGGCACAAGAACCCTCAGCTGGTCTCCCCACGTTCAGACTTTCTTGTCATGCTCGTCCTCTTTGTGTTGGCTGCAGAAAGTTCTGAACCCAGATCTGACCCTTGACCCCCTCACTGACCCTTGGCCCTCTGAACCCTTGGCCCTCCGCTGGACTGTGCCCCCTGCCTCCTTTCCAGGCCCGCTGTGCACACAGGTCTGCCGCGCACTTGTGTTCTCACGGTGGTTGCTGCTCCGTGCCCAGGCCCCCGCCCTGCCCCTGCGCTCTCCTCCCTCCCGTTCCGTCCTTTCACAGCTCTGGGAAGCGGCCTCCTCCCCCTCCCTCTCCTTCGTCTGTTGTAGACGTCTCCCTGTCGGCCTTCAGCGTGTTGCTTGGAGACCAGGGCGGCAGAGAATGGCTGTTTAGGTTTGGATGCCAGCTCTGCTACTTGTTGGGCTTCCCTGGTGGCTTAGACGTAAAGAATCTGCCTGCAATGGGGGAGGCCTGGGTTTGATCTCTGATTTGGTTAGATCCCCTGGAGAAGAGAATGGCAACCCACTCCAGTTTTCTTGCCTGGAGAATTCCATGGACAGGAGTCTGGTGGGCCACAGTCCATGGGGTCGCAAAGAGTCAGACATGACTGAGTGACTCACTTTGTATTTCTGCTACTTGTTAGCTTTCTCATCTGAGTTGTTATTCTCTCATGTTTTCTACATGGTCAAGTGAATGGACAGTGCTTCTCCATAGTTTAGAGAACAAAGTTTTCACCTCAGCTCCTCAGGGTACTTATTCATTCATCAGGAATCGACTCAGTACTCACTTCCCTGTACCAGGCCCCTCTTCCCAGGGTTATGTTCTGATAGTGCTGGCTGTTGCGAGCCTAATGTGTGCGAAATCTTTTCCTGCGAGGTTTGCATGTCATTTAATCCCCACCTACCGTTGTCCAGAAGTACAGAGGCTGAGGTGCCCAGGCCTCCACCTCTGGGATCCTCTGGACGCAGAGTCTGGCCTGAGAACCCCTTCTCTTAACCTTTGCCTCTATCTTATCAGTGTGTTAATATCCTCAGAGCAGTTTTAAGCATTTGTCACATCAATAAGCAGTCAGGTGACGTGTGAAGTGCCTGGCTGGTGCCTGGCACGGAGGGATGCGTAAAACGTGGAATAAGCAGTTCGTATTCCCTGGCAGCCTCGAGGACATCAGGGCCCTCAAAGGGAAGTGTTTTCTCCTGGATCCCTTGCTGCCAGAGTTGCTTGTGTTTCCTGCCCAAACAGATCTGCATGACCATCCACTGTACCAAGCCGGTCACCTCATCCTACAAGACAAGGTAGGGAGGATGGGTGGAAAGAGGGGAAGCATGTGGGGAGTGGTCAGCCTGGGGCCTCCGTTCACCCAGCCCCCACCGCCAGGCGAGCTGTCTCCCGGCCATGCTGCTGGCTCCGCCCCCAGGGTCCCACGTCATTGATGCCTGCGCTGCCCCGGGCAATAAGACCAGTCACCTGGCTGCTCTTCTCCAGAACCAAGGGTGAGTGCCACGGTCAGACAGGAGTGGGGTGGGATCTGATCCTGTACTTTGTAGAAGAGATAAGGAACAGTTACTCCAGTAAGTCCTGCAGGCTGAAAGGGGGCCTTGCCTTTCAGCATTTCCTTCTGGACCTAGTGCAGTTCCCTAAGCTTCCCAGTGGGCGGCAGGTATGAGATGTGAGTCCCCTAGCCCTCGGAGCACAGGGCCCAGGCCAGCTATTTCTGACCACTGAGCCTTTTAATTTAGAATTTAAAGACATTTAAATAGTCTGTGTGTCCTAACTTCAACTATGTGTCAGAGCTGTGGGCTCTTAGACGCTCTGTCAAGTTCTCAGTTCACCTCAGCTCTGTCCTCCTCCCTAGGAAGATCTTCGCCTTTGACCAGGATGCCAAGCGGCTGGCATCTATGGCTACCCTGCTGGCCCGGGCAGGGGTCTCCTGCTGCGAGCTGGCCGAGCAGGACTTCCTGGCGGTCTCGCCCTCGGACCAGCGTTATTGTCAGGTCCAGTACATCTTGCTGGATCCCTCCTGTAGTGGCTCTGGTGAGATGGCGGGGAGCACGGCCCAGGGCCCCACGGACCCAGAGCAACCTTGGAGCGTGAGGGGCGGTCGGGTGTCCTGGCCTGAGGTTTGGTTCCTGTGACCCTTGGCAGACGTGCTCACCTGGAAGCAGGACCTGCTTTTCCAGGCTGGGTGTGCTGAAAGCACTCTTCCCTAGGGATGCCCAGCAGACAGCTGGAGGAGCCCAAGGCTGGCACGCCGAGCCCAGAGCGCCTGCGAGCGCTGGCCGCCTTCCAGCAGCGGGCACTGAGCCACGCGCTCACGTTCCCTGCCCTGCGACGCCTCGTCTACTCCACGTGCTCCGTCTGCCAGGAAGAGAACGAAGACGTGGTGCAAGCCGCTCTGCAGCAGAGCCCAGGCGCCTTCAGGTAGTGGGTGTCCACCAGGGCCGTGGGGAGGGGGCCGCCTCCGACCTGGAAGCCCACCCCACTTCCTGCCTGCAGGCTGGCTCCCGTCCTCCCCTCCTGGCCACACCGAGGCCTGGGCGCTTTTCCAGGCGTTGAACACTGCCTCCGGGCCTCTCCCGAGACCACGCTCACCGGGGGCTTCTTCATCGCGGTGCTTGAACGGGCAGAGGTGCCAAGGTGAGTGATGGGGGACCTCCCTGGAAGAGGCTCAGGGATTGGGGCACGTCTCACGCCCATTACTTTTCTTCTAGCTCCGTCTCACAGGCTGAAGCACCAGTCTCAGAGCTGACACCCGGCCCCGCCCCAAAGAGGAGGAAGAGGCGGCGAAAAGCGACGGCTGCCCCCAGCACGCAGCCCGGCACATAGCGGGGGCACAGAGTGCCGACTCTTCTCAGGCCCTCGGCCCCAGGTGGCAGTTTGGTTACGGCTGGAGGAAGAAGACTGGGAACCCTGTTCCTCAGCTGGAGGGAGACGGGACACTCCTCTGCTTTGGGTCCTTTCCCTGGGTTGTGCTTTTGCGGGTGAGACGCACTGCTGCTCACAAAAATAAAACGCAGGACATGGTCTACGATAGATCACAGTTTTTTTTATTCTTAATGACATAAGCAAGGAGAAAAATCTCACATTCATACTAAAAATTCCAACTAGACTCACAGGAATTCAGTCTTCGTTTACAATGGAAAGTCCCAGCCTCCCGTCCCTGTCCAGTGCACGTACGTGTCCACACCCGCATTCACACACTCACACTCAGGGCAGGGGGCTCCTGGACCAACTGTCCCGCCTGTGGAGCTGAGGTAATCGAGCTGAGGGTCTGCCTTCCGTGAGGTGTAGGCAGCAGCCTGACTTCTAGACCCACGCCCGCCCCTCCCATCCGAGCAAGTACGCAGGACTCAGGCCCCCCTCAGCTCCACACGCAACAGAGCTCTCCGGGTGGGGAGGCGCGTCCCCCGCCATGAACCATTCACCCTCAGTCACAAAGGGGAGGGGACTAGTTACACCTACGTCACATTATTCATAAAATAAGAATTACATTTTCTGTTTCCAGAAGGAGCTCAAGTCCCTCAGGAATGCTGCCGGGACAGCATCTGAGCCTCTTCTGCACACAGGCATAACTTAACTCTACACAACTAATCTCTAGTCAAATAGCATTTATACTGAACCACCTCAATGAACCAAGCTTGAAGGAATTTAAAAGGCAATTTAGCTTAAATACAAAAATAAATTTTTATTGTTAAAAAATGTTTAAATATTTTTTTTTTTCTTTTAATTTAGACACACGCATTCATACTTCTCCCAAAGAGGATGGGCATGGCAGCAAGGCTCATGGGCCTGGGGTAAGGGGTTTTGGAACAAAGGGAGAAGGGAAGGGATGGAGGAAGTAAGACAACAATTTTAAAACGTGGTTCTTTAATTTAGGGTTTCTACCATATATTACAAACAGTGAGGTTAGGTAGGTGGGAAAGAAAGCACAGGGCAGAAGCCTTGGCTTCCCCTTGGCCCCATCCTCCTGGGCTGCCAGCCCTTAAAGTCGAAACACCATGTGAGAATTCAAGACTCGGCACTTGTAGCCGCAGAGTGGTGCCACTTTCCACACTCAATTAGCGAGGCCCCAGAAACTTGAGAAACAGTTAAGTCCGGCACTACCAACATGCCGCCACTCATACAATTCAATTCTTCCTCCAAACTCGATTCAAAGAGCAATAGACATGAGCATCAGACAAAATAACACAGGACAAAGCTTCAAACAGACGATCCCGGAGAGGCAGACAGGCCCAGTGAGGCCAACGGGGATGGTGGGTGAGGAGGCAGCTGAAAGCAGTGGGGTGGGTGGCTGTGTGTGGGGGGGGTGTGTCCTGCCTGTGCCAAGAGCTTCCCTCTCCCGGAGGAGGCACCACCCCTGGGTCTGCCAGGCTAACAGTCTTGAGCCACCAAGCTTTGAGGGGTCAAACTGGCAGAGTGGGTTGGGGATGAAAGGTTGGCTCGGACTTGGCAGGAGGAAGTAGAATAGCAGGAGCTGCACCTGCTGGGGTCTCCAAGGCAAAGCTAGACCCAGGATCACTTTAAAAGGAATCGACCCTGCAAGGAACCGGTGAGGGATGAAGCAGCAAGAAGTGGGGAAACAAGAGTCCCCTCATGGGACTGGAAGGGGAAAGCCACTTGTACAGCCAAGCCAAGCCCGGTGCAGCTTTGGGGACAGTCCACCCCAACCCATCAAGTGCACAGAGATGCAGGTGGCGGGGCTTGACCTGCTAGCCTCCGGCCAAGATGGTTCTTGGGGAGAAGGCGGGCAGGGGGCTGCCTGCCTGAGCTTACACACTACACGAGCGTCGGGGAAGGAAGTGGACAGTATGTACAGATGTTTCTTTAGTTCTCTCCAGCTTCACCAGTTCAAGTAAGGTAACAGGCTTCTGCCCTGCCACGTCCCTCCCCCCATGACCCCCCAGACCTGGGGCTTCTGCTTCCTGAAAGAGGGAAACAGCCCCTGGAGCTGCCACTACCTCCCTGGGGGCTGAAGCCAGAGGTCTGGGGTTGGTCTGCTTTATGGAACTAGAAGGATCGGAGGCTCTTCCTAGCAGGTGCCGAGGTCCAGATTTGGGCAAGGGGTGGTGGGGGGCTGGGTGAGGGACAAAGGCTACTTCTTGCGGGTATGCTGCCTCCGGGCCTGCAGCCGCTGTCGAGCCCCTGGGGTCTTGGATCCCGCACCAATGGAAAAGGAAGGGGCTGTCGATCCTGGAAAGATTCAACAAGATCTCATCAGGGCGGCTGGGACCTGGGAGCGCTTCTCTAAAGAACACTGGGCAATGGAAAAAGGCAATCCCTCTGGGAGAGGCACTGGTTAAAAATGCAAAATCGCAAGACCACAGATAGTCTGGGAACAAGGCCCAGGCCGGCATTTTCACCTGGCTTCTGAGTGGTCAGTTGCCCAACTCCAAACGTGGGCAGTGCTGGACTCCTGGACCGGCCTTGGACAGCTGGACGCTGCCAGCCCGCCCCACCCTTCTTCAGAAAGGAGACAAGGTCACACTGGCCACTTACCGAAAGGTCCGACTCCGACAAAGCCTTGGGCAGGCGCTGAGGACGCCCCAAAGGAGAGGCTGCTGCCAGCTGCGCCCACTGCAGGGGCTGGGGTGTTCTGACCGAAGGTGGGCGTGGAGGTGCCTAGGATGGAGAGAGAAAGCGCTGTGGGGGCCAGGCTGCGGAGCAGTGGGGGAGGAGCCTTGAGGGAGCTCAGCTCCTGGCAGGGCCTTCCCGCAGGACACCTGGGCTCTGGGTCCCCCACCTAAGGACAGCACCGACCTTCACACCCACTACCCCGGGCGAGCCTCCCAGCTAGCCACCAGTGGTGCCACAGCAGGGCGAGTTCTGGCCACTTAAGGAGCAGGGCCCCTGCATTTCCTCGACCAGCAGACCCAGCACAGGAGCCAACTCTGTGGACCTCCGCCTCTAGCCTGAGCCCGACTACCTGCCCCGTCAGGACTAGCTAGATGCATTCAGTCTCTTCTTGTTCACTTGTCCTCCCCGCTCTGCCCTGTGGGTCCCCTGAGGCCCACTGGGACTCCCCACCCAGCCCTGCTGTCCCTTCAGCCCTGCCTTCTCTCTTGTAGGGGGAGGCTGGCTGGGGGGGGGGGTGGGTGTGAAAGGCAGATTTCTGCCACTCTGGCTTTCCCTCCCCTCCCCACTCCCACCTTGTCACCACCACTGCTCCAGACCCCACCTCCTGTCAGCCTCCCCAGAACACATGGCCACCACCCCTCCCACTGTACTTGCTTCAGATTCAATATGGTGGCTTCCCCAGCTACCACTTAACTTAGACCTACATCTCACAACTGAACGTGGCTGGGAAAACAGTGCTGACAGGCCTCTCATGACCACACTATGAGTGTGTGATGCTGCTTGTGATCCTACACCATCTCCCCGGCTCCGAAGTGACTACTCGGGAGGTCCTATGGGGCCCTCTCACACCTGCCTCCACCCACACCCAAAACCCTCCTCGTCACCAACAGTCTGAGATTAAGTCCGTCCTTTCTCAGAAAGGCATTCCTCTGCACTCAGTAATCACATATTTTACCAAGAAACTCATACTGTATTGATGCATTTAATGCCCGTCTCTTCACTACCACAATATAAAGCTCCAAATGGGTGGACGCTGCCCAGCAGGCCAAGTCAACTTGTGATCATACCTCCAAACACAGGTTTGCTGTCCGGCGTGCTGGTCACATTGAAGGCAAAGGGTGTGTTCTGGTTGGGTGCGCCCAAGCTGTTTTGACTCAAGCCTCCCCCAAAAGGCGCTGCGCTGCCAGTGGTCCCACTCTGTCCTGCCCCGAAGCCAAACGCTCCAGAGGCAGCGCTGGTGCCCGGGGTGGCCACACTCATCCCAAAGGCCCCGCTCCCAGCTGGGGCCGCCGGCCCCCCAAACGTGAAGGGCGACGGCGTCGTGCCGCTGAACACCGAGCCGCTGGTCCCGCTGCTGGTGGTCTGGGTGGTACTGCCAAAGCCAGAGGTGGTGGCCGCACCAAAGGAGAAAACAGCTGTGGCACTGCCAAAGGCTGGCCGGGTGCTGGCGGCGGTGCCGAAGGCGGAGGGTGTGGCTTTCAGACCGCCGAACGCCGGCTGCGCAGCGCCGCCGAACGCTGGCTGGGCTGGGGTCGGCGCTGGGGTCGCAGTCGGGGCTGGAGCCGCAGTGTTTCCAAAAGCGAAAGAGCTGCCAAAGCTGGGCACGAGAGCCGGTTTGGCAGCCCCCTGTGGCTGCCCCTCGGCGGCCCCGAAGGTGGGCTGGGGGTTGGCCCCCGGGTGGGATGCAAGCGGGGGCTTGGCGCCTGAGGCGAAGGGCATGCTGAAGGCCGGGGCGGTGCTGCTGCTGAACGTCAGCGTGGGCTGGCCGGTGGTGGCCGGGGCGGAGGTGCTGAGGCTGCTGCCAAAACCAGTGAAGCCAGCACTGCTGCTGCTGCTGCTGGGGGCTGTCTGAGGGGCACTGGGAAGCGACTGGCCAAAGGTGGTGACTGATGTGGACGCAGGCATGGCGGGGGGCTTTCCAAATTGGAATATGGAGCCCCCAGTTGGGGTGAAGCTGGCACCAGAGGTCGGGGGAGTCCCAAAGAGGAAGGGCTGGGAGGTGGAAGCAGTGGTGCTAGTCACGCTGCTCAGGGTGCTGGTCACACTGCTCACACCAAAGCTGAAGGCGGGCTTCGGGGCAGAGTCTGTGGAGGTGCTGGCCGTGCTCACAGAAGTCACTGTGGAGGAGGCAGTGGCCTGGCCGGTGAAGAGAGGGGCACTCGTGGGAGTGGCCAGAGTAGCTGTTTGCTTGAAGAAGGGAGTTAACCCGGGCATAGATGTGGGTGGCCCCACGCTGCTAAAGATTGGCTTGAAAGCGGGGGCTGGGCTGCTGGTAGTCGTGGGGAGGGCCGAGCTGGAAGATGCCACGGCCGTGACCGTGGAAGGGCTAGAGGGCAAGGGGTCCCCATTCTCACTTTTCGGGGGGGCCACAAAAATGGGTTTGAATGTGGGCGATGCTGAAGACACAGCAGGGGCTACAGAGGCAGGAGGGTTAGCAGCTGGGGTGCTCAGCATTCCAAACAGGATACTCTGCTTGGGACTGGGAGGAGGGGTAGACAGGGCCTGGGATTTGACGGATGTCTCAGCCGAAGGGGACTTGGCGGCATCGGTGACGGGTCCCGGGGAAGAAGCTGGGGTCAGCCCCAAGAGAGCAGTGGTGGATCTGGAGTCAGAGGAGGTGGCCGGAACGGCCCCTGACTGTGAGGAGCTCAGAGAGGCCAGAGGACCGGGTGTCTTCGGAGGCGAATCGGCCACAGTGGTGGTCACTCCAGCAGGTTCTGGGAAGAAGAGTAGAGAAAGTGAATTTGGAATACTTCAGATGTGACGGGGCTCAAAGCCCAGCATAGTGCTTGGGATTCAACAGTCAACAATTATGACTAAATCCATGTCACAGAACTTTAAACTGTTCATTCTTGAAAACAGGCCAGTGTTCATAATCACTACCCTTCACAGATCATAAGAAAGATTTCAGAAGAGGATAAAACGTGGGCCCCATTGGGGATTACACGTACAGAAATAAAGAAAATCCCGATCACCTGAACTTAAGTCCAGTTAATAACTAGATACACCTTATACAGCTAACAAAGACGCTCTGCACTACATTCACCCACCAGGTGCAAGCAGAGAGCATATAACCATGGTTGAGGAGACGCTCTGACCATGAGCCCAGGTATTCAGAACCGCTGAACACCTAACACACTCTACGATACGATGAAGTGCAGTAGAGGAGTGTGTGTACACGCAGTGCCAGGAAGTCTGAACAGCAGCAGACCTTGGAAACTTCGAGAAGAGTCAGATTACCTTCTGACTGTAGTCTAAGCGTGTGATAAGACACCCTAACCATGTGATCAGTGACACTTCCGCCCACAACACCTCATGAGGTCAGCATTATTTTCTCGTCTTACAGATGATGACAAACAAGGCTCAGAGGAGCTGAGGGACTGGGTTTCAAATCAAGAGCCACTTGGAGACCAAAACTCAGCTGCCTTCCTTAGCTCTGAGTGTTGCAGCCCTTCCCTAAAACTGATGAGATTCTAAAGCTCTCAAGCATGCACCAGCTCTGGTTAGAGGAGCTAGAACAAGGTCAACCTTTATAACAATTTCCAGGAACTGATGAGCATGGTGCTTTCACTTCTTTAAAAAAATTTTTTTAATTCAATTACTCAGCTGTGTTGGGTCTTTGCTGCTGCACGTGGGCTTTCTCCAGGGGCTGCTCTCTAGTTGTACGTGCACTTCTCACTGTGGGGGCTTCTTTTGCTGTGAAGCAGGGGCTCCAGGCACCCAAGTTTCAGTAGTTGTGGCTCACAGGACCTAGAGCACGTGGGCTAAGCTGCCCTGCAATATGTGGAATCTTCCCGGACCAGGGATCAAATCTGAGTCCCCTCACATGTACACCCATGGCTGATTCATGTCAGTGTACGGCAAAACCCACCACAATATTGTAAATTAGCCTCCAATTAAAATAACTAAATTAATTTTAAAAAAAATCTGAGTACCCTACACTGGCAGGTGGATTCTTATCCATATACCACCAGGGAATTCCTGGCGATTTTACTTCTACCTAAACAAAGGCTGATGTCATTACACGTTAAGCTCTCCTGGGAACTCCCTAGCAGTCCAGTGGTTAGGACTCCACGCGTCCACTGAAGCAGCCTGGGTTTGATGCCTGGTCAGGGGATTGAGATCCTACAAGCTGTGTGGTGCAGCCAAAACACAAACAAAACAAAGGAAGCTCTCCCACTCACCAGGGAGGGGAGGTAGGCCCGGAGAATTCTGCATCTTCTTTAAGCTCTCCAACAGTGGGTTAGCGCTAGGGGCTTGGAGGGAGGTTGGGGATGAAGCAGTCCCAGTGGCAGGCGAGGTAAAAGTGAAGGAAGACTGACTGGCAGGTGAGGCCTCAGTGACAGAGGCTGAGGCAGCATCTAGGGAAGAAAGAGAAGATGACACTGTTTGGGAACTCTTTCCAGTTGTATATCACGGAGCACGGGGAGTTCGGGGCATCAGTACAACTCACAAAGGTTTCCTTTCAATGCTTACCATTCTCCAGATTCCACTGAGGGCCCAAATGGATTTCCCACATGAGAAAGACCAAAATAAAACCCAAGGAGACAAAGCCTCTCTGGAGTGTGAAACTGATCTATATTCCTTACCAGTCTTATCCTCTAAGACCTTGTTAAACCACTGTAAAGAAGCTTTCTTTTCCAAGTCCAAGTCCTCAGCAGTGATCGAATAACCAAGCTGGGGAGGTGGAGGCTACCAAAGAGAAAAAGAAGTTGTCAACCAGGAGAAACTGGAAGAATTCTGTCTTTAGCCTTCCTAAGGCAGAGCTAAGCTGGGGTGGGCAGAAGCAGAGGGACAGGACATACCAAGGTCAGCTGGTCTCCTCGCCTGGAGGGCAGCAGCTGGACCTTCCGTTTACGCTGCCCGGAGCTGCCAGGTGTTGATGGGGAATTCCACGAGCTCTGCTTCTTCCATGTGGTTGGATCTACAACTAAAGAGAGAGAGATTTAATTTTCTTCTTCCTCTCTGCCAGACACGGACAGGTTATCTATCTCCTGTTTTTAACATTGAATTTTCACTGGGTATCTCTGAAAAATTCTGTTTTCCATGATTTGGGCTCCTGGATGGTGTTTGCTAAATTATTTCTAATAGTCAAGAGGATATAAAGGGAGAACTGCTCCAAATCAAAGTATACAACTATTTCTGTTGTTCAGTCATGACCAACTCTTTACAACCCTATGGACTGTAGCCTGCCAGGGTCTTCTGTTCATGGAATTTTTCAGGCAAGTATACTGGTGTGGGCTGCTACTTCCTTCTTCAGGGATCTTCCCTACCCGTGGGCTGAACCCACGTCTCTGGTACTGGCAGCTGGATTCTGAGCCACTGAACCATCAGGGAAGCCCACAGAACTGCTTACTGGACAACAGTCATCTGGATTGCGCATAGATACCTCAACCTAAGTTTATCCATAGCCTACTATTATCACATATTGTACTGTATTTCTCTGAGTCGCCTTTCTCCCTTACCCGACTATAAACCTCTGAAAGACAGAAACATCTATCTCTGTATCCACCAGGCCCTTCACAAAGCAATGCTCAATACTTCCACCAATAGCCGCTCTAGTGCACTCATCAACTTACCCTTCTCTCCCTGGGACTCCTTGTCTGTTACCAATGGAGTTGAAGAACTAGAATGATGAGAAAGCTCCTCTTCTCTGCAGGAGGAAAAGGCAGAATTAAGTTTAGAAAGATTTGCTGACAGAAAATACTGGATAACTTCCTGCACCTGCTTGCCTACCAACTGGTCTAGAACCACCATGATTTAGGACCTCAGTATGCCAGGACAAAAAAAACAAAAGTCAAAAGAAAATCCCAATAGAAATGAATGGAGGCAGTTTATGGAAGCCATGGAGAAAGCTTTGTCTTAAAACAACCACAAATCAACACTTTTCAAAACCTTACTTACAGCCCACCAAGTTCTTAAAAGTTCTAGTCACAGGTCTGATCCCTAGAGTTGACCTCAGGTACCCAGAGGGTCGGCTGGAGTTCAGAATGCGAAGCCCGCCGACACTGTTCCCTGTCTGCTCTGCTCTGAATGGTCTCTACTGCTGCACCCCCATCACTCACGCCACAGCGTGGGGAAGAGAGCCAGAGGCCTCTACAGTCCAAAACACACCACCACAGTCCAAAAGCATCAGTTCCTCGGCGCTCAGCTTTCTTTGCAGTCCAACGCTCACATCCACACATGATTACTGGAAACACCATAGCCTTGACTAGATGGACCTGATTACCTTACCTTATTTTCTTTGCTGGCCTCTCTGGTGTCTGGGAACGGGATGAGGCTGGGCTGGAGAACGGAGATGAACTGGGACCACTCCTCTTCCACAGCTAAAATTCAAACACAGGTAAGACTGACCCTAGTCGATAGTTTATCATCTGACCTTTGATAAAGTTCTTTTCATCACTGCATATAACATCTCCTTTTAAGTAAGAAAAAGTCTGAAGAACTATGGCATGCTAACTAATAAAAGTAGAAGGGAAGAATGTACTTTCGGCATATGTCAAAAAAGAGGATGTCACAATCACTTAACAGTTTAGAGCTAAGATGTACACATGTTTGCTCCATATTATCTATGGAAATGATTAAAGTCAATTAAGAAACTGTTCCAATGAAGATAACCCAGTAAAATAGTTTTGGTCTCATTAAATTTTCAGTTTTACTTCATTAACTTTATTTTTAAAAATACATTATCATGACATTTATTACTTTTGTAACATCAGTGGTATTTACCGTTATATGATAATTATCCATCCATCTGTCTCCTCACCAAGCGGAGTTCCCTGATATCAAAGGTAGTCTGGGGACTTCCCTGGTGGTCCAGAGATTAAGAATATGCCTTGCAATGCCAGGGACACCAGTTCAACCCCTGGCCCCTGAAGACCCCACACGCTGTGAAGCAACTAGCCTGTGCACAACTACTGAGCCCATGTGCTGCGATCACCAAAGCCTGCGCCTGTGAGCCTGTGCTCCCCAACAAGAGGGGCCCCTGCAAGAGAAGTGGTGAAGAGCAGGCCCTGCTCGTGGTGACCAGAGAAAGCCCACAAACAACGAAGACCCACCGTGGCCAGAAGATAAAATAAATCCCAACAAGTACACAGAGAAAATGTCCTTCCTGTCTCAACAGTTATTACCAGTTTCTAACATATCCTGTCAAAATTATTCTATACACATCAAAAGATGAAAGAACTAGCAGCATGAATAGAGGGCACTGTACACAGCGCTGCACTATGCATTTTTTAAAATGTATTTTGAGATCATTCACATCATTATCTATTAAAGCTGCCTTATCCTTTTTAACAGTTACGTACTATTTCAGCTTACAGAAATACTTTAAGTTATTCAACCAGTCGCCTAAAAAGGCATGCTTACATTGCTTCCAAGCTTCCACTATTAAAACAATGGTACAATCAACATCCTCTGTATGTCTTTTGAGTGTATGTGTAGGGTTAATTCCTAAAAGTAAACCTGCTGGATCAAAGGGCATGTGCATCTCTACTGTTGATAATACTGCCACCCCGCCCTCTAGGGAACTGTACCAACTGGTGCTCCCAACCAGCAATGCATGAGAAGCCCATTTTTCTTGTTTTCTTTGGCCATGCCCCAAGGCTTGCTGGATCTTAGTTCCCCTACCAGGGATCAAACTGGGATCCCAGCAGTGAAAACACCAAGTCCTAACCATTGGACAACTAAGGAAATCCCCATTTTGCAACCTGCTAAACCTTCTAAAACAGATTAGAGTGGCAGTACCCACTGATTGATACTAACATCAAAAAGGAAGCAGCCAGGTTTTATCTATTCCTGACAAGATACAATCCAAAGTACAAGTGTGTGTGGTTAGTCACTCAGTCATCTCTGACTCTTGGTGACCCCCATGGACTGCAGCCCACCAGGCTCCTCTTTTCACGGGATTTTCCAGGCAAGAATACTGGAGTGGGTTGCCATCTCCACCTCCAAAGGATCTTCCTGACCCAAGGATCGAACCCACATCTCTGGGGTATCCTGCACCGACAGGCAGATTCTTTAGCACTGAGCCACCTGGGAAGCCCTAACCCAAAGTACACAGTACCAAAGAAAATCAAAGTACACAGTACCACCTATGCAGTATTCTGCCAAATTAACTGAACTCAAATGTAGTCAAGCCTTGGAAAACAGGAGATAGAGTACAAGTTAAAATGACACCATGATGATGCAAACTTAATCCAAAATATAAGAAATCCTACAGAACAAAATCATCTACTTTTTTCAAAAGCATGAAAAAAAAAAAGCGTAGCAACAGTAGTAGTATAGATTAACAGAGCCTAAGAGAAATATGAACCAAATGTCAAGAATTGATTTTTGGTCCCTGATTCAAACAGTGTAACTGCAATAAGACAGTTTACGGTAATAAGTGCAATTTAAATACGGAGTGATATTAGCTAATATTAAACAGCGATTATAAATCATTTAAGAGGAATAATGGTACTGTACTTACTAATGTGAAAAAAATCTGAAAATATACTGAAGGACATATAGCTGAAATGACATGTTTGCAGTTGATTTTTTTGGCTTGCTTTAAACTTTTTCTTCATTTTTATTTATTTACTTTTGGCCGTGCTGGGTCTCGGCTGCTATGCAAGCACTCTCTCCTGTCGCAGCGCACAAGCTTCCCCCTGTGCGACTTCTCCAGTTGTGGCTAGTGGGCTCCAGAGTGGGGGCTCAGCAGCTGTGGCACATGGACTTAGCTGTCCTGCAGCATGTGGAACCTTCCCAAACCAGGGATTGAACCCACGTCCCCTGCATTGGCAAGCAAATTCTTAACCACTGGATTACCAGGGAAGTCCTCCATTTACTTTAAAACACAACAGCAAAACAAATGGGGGGCAGAGGTTGATGGAACACGATTGACAAAATGCCATTAACTATTAAAGCTACATGGAGGTCCATCAAGCATTTTCTGTGTGCATTTGAAATCTGACAATATGCTTGCTGTTATGATTAAATGAGGAAATGTATGTAAAGTGCTTGGTTAGTACAGAGCCTCGCCCAGAGAAAGTGCTCAAGGCAAAGGTTGTTATTATCCTTTTAGCATTCCTACAACTGAGACCTTCATCTTTCATTTATATTACTTTAAGAGCCTTCTGGATTAACTCAAAATTTTTCTCCCCTGGAAAATCTTCCTCCACCAAGCTTTATTTTTACTTAGCTACTATACATTACTAAACAGGCACTGTAATGGGTACTTTGCGAACACTACCTTCAGTCTTTACAATAATCCTTCAGAAATGAGAAACAGAATTTAAGTGATTAACCCAAAGCCCCAGAGCTACTAAGTGTCAGAGCCAAGACTGGAACCCACATCTGTATATCTGTGTGGTAGCAAAGTTTGCTCTGTTCCCTAGGCTGTATACTACATTCTCTTTCTAAAAAAGAGAATGACAACATTTAAAAAAATTTCATCAAATTCTCAATGCCTAGAGGCTAAATTTCTTTTATGATCCAATGCAATCTGGACTACTTGGTCTACCTGTTGATAAAATTAATATCACCCACTGAATTAGGCGCCTCTTGCCCATTGATCTGCAGTAATGGCTCTGTCTTGTATCAGGTTTCCACACATGACTGCTCTACTTTTGGAGCTTTTATTCTGCTCCACTGGTCCGTAGTTATCACTCAAGGGTTTTTATCTGTTAGTGGTACTCTCACTATCTGAGGGTAGAAGGAGTGAACGAACACTGGCTGATCGATTAATTAGTGCTGGGAACCCAAGTCTCCGAGAGCACAAGATGAATGTACCTGCGAGAGCCCGCGAGTGGAGCTGTAGGAACTGGTGATGGCATTGCGGCTGGAGCTGGGGATGCCGCCTGTGTATGTGCTGCTTGTCAAGGAGCTCACGGAAGAGGTGCGGGATCTCTTATTCAGGTGATCATCTGAGTTCTGTGAATTAAGACCTCTCTTCAGAGACCCAGGCCTAATAAGAAGGGGAGAAGATAGTTAGATGCATTATTAAAGACATTCTTTTAAGGTTTTGTCCATGGACACAAAAATCTTTCTTTAAAAAAGAAAAGTCAGGAAAAAAAATAATGCTCTTAATTTTATTATTAACAATGTGGCTAAATATATCTGACAGTCAGGAAGAGAAAGTCAAATATTTTTAAAATAAAATGTGTGAGTGAGTCCACTGACTAACATTCTAGAAGATGCACACTAAACTAGTGACAGAAAACAAATAAGCAGACACCTGGAGAACAGGACAAGCTGAAAGGAGGTATTACTAAGGGACACAGGAAAATTTTTGGAAGTGACAATACATTAATTATCTTGACTGTTGTGATGGTTTCACAGCTGTATGCATGTCACAACTTATCAAATTATATAAACAGGCAGCTTATTATTCACCAATTATATCCTGATAAAACTGTTAAAAAAAAAAATCAGAGTTAAGAGAAATGAACTATCTTTTCTAAAGCTCCAACTAAATGGAAATTCCCTATACTTCTTTCCTATAGAAGAGCTATTCAATCTCTGTTATACCAAACCACAGACCAGTTTATTCTTATACTGGATGAAAATGCCTTTCCCTCTAACTTGCATACACTCGCCAATGGATACTACTTGGAGTTGCGCTGAGCAAGTTGTTTTTCTTTTTTGACCTGACAGTCCTTCCATTTTTTGGAGTGACGTTAAAGTGAAAGTGAAGTTGCTCAGTCGTGTCCGACTCTTTGTGACCCCATGGACTATAGCCTACCAGGTTCCTCCATCCATGGGATTTTCCAGGCAAGAATACTGGAGTGGGTTGCCATTTCCCTCTCCAGATCTTCCCAACCCAGGGATTGAACCCAGTCTCCCGCATTGTAGGCAAACACTTCACCGTCTGAGCCACCAATATCCAAATTTCCTTATTCTCCTTGAAATTTTTCATCTCTGGGCTAGTATTTACACGCCTTCAAACTGCTTCACCCACCACCACCCCGTACGATTTTAGTGTACATCCTCTCTTACAGGGCAGTACACCAAACCAGACATACTCCACTGACAATCCAAGCAGAAGGTAAAGCAGGACTACCACTACCAGCCTCATGTCAGTTTCTGTTCTTCTATCAGCACAGACTAGGAGTACATTAGCTTTTTAGGGCAGCTATACTATACTACTAGCTCAGATTAAGTGGATCAATTCCTCCTCAAATGTATTTAGGCTCAAATGTAGAGATGTAATATTTTATCTTTGATTTCATATCGTCGCATTTTATCTACTGCACCAAACTTGGGAGCTTCTGTTCATACACCTGGTTATTAAATATATTTATAAACCCTCTTAGCTTTAGCATATTTTGTCCATACTAGTGAAAAAACATTAAAAGGAATTAGAAGATAATAATTGTGGCAAGCTACTCAAAACGTTCCTCTCTGATTTCAAAGATGTGAACCTGAACTAATAAAGCAATACAAAAGCAAAGAAGAAAGTCAACGGGACAATTAACTCTGATAAAGCCCCTTTCCAGACTGTACATCTCATCTACGGGTTTTCACTTACTTAGGCACAAAAGCAGCAGGGACTCCATTGGCCAACAGGGGCTCAAACGCTGAATGTCCGCTCCCACTGCTATCATGGCGTCTACAACAAATCAAAAAACTCTCAATTAAATGAAATTACTTCTCCCCCAGGCCCAAATCATAGTCCCATATTCTTGGGACTTTATACTATTTCTATGGAGCACAGGTTCCCTGCTAGACAAGAGGAGGGATGCTTCAACCACAGATTCCAAAAGTTAAATTTATCCTAAGATTTAGGGCAGTAAGAAAAGTATGAAAATTTTTCAAGACCTTTTGAACTATTAAGTTGTTTCAATTATTTACTGATTTCTCACCGAAGTATCAGAATCACAAATTTACCATCCTACCATACCCAAATTAAAAACAAAAACAACACTTTAGGGGTCAACCCACACTCCTATGGTGCCCTACAGGTTAATATGGCAAGTCTGTTAAGGAAAAACTTGATCTATCACATAGAAGGGCCTTTGCATGGTGCACATAATTATCTCTTATTCCTATCATGGGAAAGATAATGTAGAATCCTCAGATATAGGCTCACTAGAGTCAAGAAAAATTACCACCCTGGAGAACATGAGAAACCTAGATGAACCATGAAGTTATTTCTTCTCTTACCTCCACACCTCCTCACCCCGTCACTCCTGCTTAGCTAGCTGACATTAGATCAAACTGCTCAGGTGCCAATCATATTTATCTCTAGTCATCATTACCTGATCTTTCTATGACAAATACACTTGCATTAATATTTCCCTACTCAATTTTGTCATCTGAAGTATCAAAGCTGACCAATTTTTACCCTGTAGGATATGAACAATCTTATCTAGGTAATGGGGCCAATGATTTTTAAGTGTGAGGCTGCTGTCTCCTCAGAGAACACTTCTTTGACCACCATATATAAAGAAGCCCCCTTCTCATTACCCTCTGTTATATTACTATTTATCTCTATATGCTTATAATCTATGATTACCTTTTTTATTATCCTTTTCCTCTGGTCTCTCTCAAACCCACAAGGACTCTGTCTTGTTCAAAGCTCTACTTGCTGAAGCTGGAATAGGCTCTGACATATAGTGAGTGCTCCATTTACTAAACTAAAAAAACAACTGGAATCCTTAACTGACTCCTTGCAAAGCCTGTTAAAAGCCTTAATAGACTGTTTACTGCATTGTCAGTACAGAAAAGCAAATAACAAAAGTGGTTTTAGTCTCATTACTGACATATCTACCATACTCTAGTCCTCACTTCTGTTTGCCAAGCACTACCCTCAGAACAATTACAACAGTGAAATCGGTGGTTACCCAAATAATTAAATGCCAGGAGACTGTGGGGGAAGACTTCAAGCATGCTCTCTCAAAAATAAAATTTAACTGATTTGTATCAAAAGTACAAGGTTAACCTGGATAATAGTTGCCAGCTTATCTAGTACTTACAAAAAAAAAAAAACCACAAAATTTATCTAACATGTGTCTCAGAAAATGAACAGCACTAATTTAAGACCTTATTATCAACCACTTCTATGAAAACCAAAGAAGGGAATCTACTAAGGGTCACAAACTGGAGCTGGCTTGTGTATCTTTGGAGAGTTACCCTATATTTCAACAAAACCCGGGAGCCCATGGGAGAAGCCTGTTCATTACTCTGTTGGTCCTGTTACCTTCTTTTATTTTCCTGGCCATCAGCAAATATTTGGTCTTCCTCTTCCACTGTCCTTTTCTTTCTCTCTTTGAGGGCATTCAGTACAGTCTCCTTTGCACATGGATCTGGGGCACTAGTTGATGGTGAAGACAGTGTTGAGTTGATAATCTGTTCTGGTCTGCAATGAAACACAAGATTCCAGCATCAAGGTATTCTAATTACCAAGCCACAGAGCACAGATTTCAGTCACTGGACATCAGAAGCTAACTAGTAAGCAAAAGTATAATTTTATACACTCACAGAAATCACCCTACGCTATCAAAGATACAGTCTAAGGCAAAAGAAACCAAAACATGGTTCAATTACTAGAATCTGGGATTTCTCATTCAAATAAGCAGCTACTTCCTTTTTCGCTTTGTCAGAAAAATAACCGAAAAAGAATAAAAGAAATACAAACATTGGACAATACTCACATTGGAGAACGAGTCAGTTTGCTGTCTGGAGGCGCAATCCTCACTGTCACTGGGCTGCACACCATTTTGGAATTACGAGCAGACAGCACGGTCTTCTTGTGACAACCATTCCAGCATACTGTGGGAAGTACCCCCAGCAAGGAATACTGGGCCTGCTGGATTGGATAGCGCCTTCGAGGTGTTACTACAAACCGATGTGATAAAGTCCCACAGTCCCTGTGGAGAATGGGAGATACCAAAGAAGCTTGAAGAAAAGTCAGAAAATTTAAATGATTGAAGAACCACATGGGTTCAGATATTTTTCAGATGCTTTAAACTTCTTTTTAGGCAACAAAGAACACACAGTATGTTTATGGCAACTTTCCCTCATTTCATCTAAGGGCAGAAAGTGACAGCTGCATAACAGCTGTCCCTACAATGGACTTCCAACAACTTGAGAGGGAAATTGAAAACCGTGCCCACACAAGTAAATTACAATGGAAGAAAAGTGGGGGACAGGATGTGCAGGGAGGAACTTTTCAAGATGCTTCAATCTTTTATGCGAGATCACCAGTGATATATACTCAAAGTCAAACATTTTAAACACCTAAATGTTCATCTTCTTAACTAAATGTACTTTTCATGAATCTAGTATTTTCATCAAATTTTTGTATTCTCCTGGATCATCTTTATCAAGTTTTATTGATCAAAGAGATGTTTCCTGCGAACACCTCTTTGAGCTTGGCTAAACCACAGAATTTCAATTAGTGATCCAAAGGGGTGGGGGGTGTGGAGATGGATCTAACAAATCATTTCTAACTACACTTGAAAGATAAATACATTTTCACGAGAAACAGGGATAGTTAATGGTTTATCAAGTATTCCGCTAAATCTATACTGCATGAAAATTCATATGGTTTTAAGAACTGAAAGCAAGGGAACCGCTGTGGCATTACATCTCATTCCAAAGGGTAAAGGCGGACAGGAGTTGGTAGACACGCATCAGGGTGATTAAGAGGACAAAACGACACAGAATCCACTTTGGACTTAATGAAAAAGAAAATCGGATTTAAAAGTCAAGTCCTCAACTCAAAGTCAGCGACAGAGGAGAGGCTGTGGGGAAGACCAGGGTTATCTTACCGGTAGGAAGGCCTCCTGGAGGGTCGGAGAAGAGACGCGGGGAGGGAGGGGTGAATCTGAACACGCTGGGGACGCGCCGACTGGGCCGGCGATGCGGTGCGGACAGGAGGGCGGCGGCCCGGCCTCTCCCGCAGGTCCCTGGCCTCCGGGGCGGGGGCAGGCTGCGGGGGGCCGGGCTTGCCCAGGTAACTGCCCATGAGGAGCAGTTCAGCGGGGTCAGGTCCTTCGAGCGGGCTCCGCGGCTCTAGGAGATTTCCGTTTGCTACCGATTTGGCAGGAGGCGAGGCGAGCAATGTTCGCTGACGCCGCGCGTTCCAAACGAGCGAGGAGAGGGCGCGCGAACCTCTGGGCTCGCGGCTTAGTCCCCACCAGGCCGCAGTAGCCCCCACAGCCAACCAGGCCAGCGCAGCCGCCGCCGGCACCAGGTACAGCACGAGGCCGAGCAGCGACAGGCCGAGCAGCGCCGCCCCGGCCGGCCCGCCACAGCCCCAGCCGCGGCCCTCCCTGACACTCGCTATCGGCCGCCGTCGGTCGCCTCCCCCAGCCGCCGCAGCCGCCGGAGACATCGCGGCTCCGCGCCGCGGAGAAGACTTAAATATCCCAGCGTGCACCTCGCCGCGCCCGCGTCGCCGCGCGCCTACTGCGTCACTGCGCACGCGACGCAGACGCGCGACTGCGACGGGAAACGCTGCTGCCTGGCAACGCGCTAGACCCGACCTGTTTCTGAAAACGCCGCCTGGCGAAACAGCGAGTTCTGATTCTTGACGATTCCCGCCTGTCCGCACAGCACCCAGCAAGAGGTGAGACTTTTGGAAGAATCGCGTTAAGAATAAAAGCGCCGGAAAACGACTACTAAAGTAACGTTTATTTCCTAGATGGTTACACACCCTACAAGAGATTATCAGCCACTTTTCACAAGTGCTACCTGAGGTTGCGAGGTTTTCAGTTACTCTGTTTTCTGCAAAAGTATAAACTGCTAAAGGGAGTTGACTTTAACAGCAATAAGAACTAAGGCCAACACTAACCATCCTCCTTAAAGGTGCACCGAGTACCAATAAAAGGGCTTCCCTGACGGCTCAGTGGTAAAGAATCCGCCTGCAGTGCAAGAGACGAGGGTTCTATTCCTGGGTCAGGAAGATCCCCTGGAGGAGGAAATGGCAACCCACTCCAGTATTCTTGCCTGGAAAATCCCATGGACAGAGGAGTGTGGCAGGCTACAGTCCATGGGGTCGCAAAGAATCGGACACGACTGAGCACGCACGCAGTACTAATAAATTTCCCGATTAAACAGGCTAATAGTCTAATAAACTGCAGATCAGACCTGAAGCTGCAATATAAGTTTGCGCTTCTGCAGTACACATTTATAAATGGGGGCAAAATTAAAGTGTTAGTCGCTCAGTTGTGTCCAACTCTGGGAGTCCATGGACCGAAGCCCACCAGCCTCCTCAGTCCACGGGTATCCTGCATTGCAGGCAGATTTTTTACCATCTGAGCCACCAAGTAAGCCCCATAAATTGGGGCAATTACTTATCAAATTTCCCATCATCCTCAGAACCGGGTAGATTTTTAGGATTTGTGATTAATTTACCTGTGTTAAGTTTGGTGGCCTGAGAAAGTAGATTAGTGTTTGTCGAGTACTGGGTCAGGGTATGGTGAGTGACTTAAAGGGTAGAGTTTCCTTTTGGGGTGACAAAGATGTTTAAAAATTAGATTACAGTGATGTTGCATAGCCCTGTGAATTGTATGATATTTAAATTATATCTTAATAGAACTGTTTAAAAAAAAACTTGGTGGTCTGCCAATTCAGGCTTTGGCCTAGCTCGGCTTCCTCAGTCATTCATTCATTGATTTATTCCTTCTATTACTGATATACATTAAAGAGATTAATGGGGAGAAACACAGGGTCTCTCATCTTTAGAAGCCCCTGGTTTAGTACAGAAGAAAAATATGTAAATAGAAAGTTACGATTCATGTACCCCAATGTTCATCGCAGCACTGTTTATAATAGCCAGGACATGGAAGAACCCTAGATGTCCATCAGCAGATGAATGGATAAGCAAGCTGTGGTACATATACACAATGGAACATTACTCAGCCATTGAAAAGAATTCATTTGAATCAGTTCTAATGAGGTGGATGAAACTGGAGCCCATTATACAGAGTAAAGTAAGCCAGAAAGAAAAACACCAATACAGTATACTAATGCATATATTGGAGAAGGCAAGGGCACCCTACTCCAGTACTCTTGCCTGGAAAATCCCATGGACAGAGGAGCCTGGTGGGCTGCAGTCCATGGGGTCAATAAGAGTCGGACACGGCTGAGTGACTTCACTTTCACTTTTCACTTTCATGCACTGGAGAAGGAAATGGCAACCCACTCCAGTGTTCTTGTCTGGAGAATCCCAGGGAGGGGGGAGCCTGGTGGGCTGCTGTCTGTGGGGTCGCATAGAGTCGGACACGACTGAAGAGACTTAGCCGAATGCATATATATGGAATTTAGAAAGATGGTAACGATAACACTATATGCAAGACAGAAAAAGAGACACAGATGTACAGAATAGAGTTTTGGACTCTGTGGGAGAAGGCGAGGGTGGGATGATCTGAGAGAACAGCATTGAAACATGTATATTATCAATTGTGAAACAGATCATGAGTCCAGGTTTGATGCATGAGACAAGTGCTGAGGGCTGGTGCACTAGGATGACCCAGAGGGATGGGATGGGGAGGGAGGTGGGAGGGGGGGTTCAGGATGGGGAACATATGTAAATCCATGGCTGATTCATATCAATGTATGGCAAAAACCACTACAATATTGTAAAGTAATTAGCCTCCAACTAAAAAAATTAATGAAAAAAATTAAATGAAAAAAATTTTTAAATTCTATTAAACTAAAAAAAAAGAAAGTTACGATTCATTGTGGTAACTGTGATAAGAGGCATAAAAAGGGAAGGAATGATAAAGGGGAAGATGGGTTGGGAGGTGCTATTTGAGCTGAGAGAACTTGCTTAAAGCAGGTTCAAGAAGCATGAAGAAGTGTTTTGCAGAAGCACAGAGATGGAAAGGAGTAGGACGTAAGAGTCTGCAGTTTGTTATGGCTGGAGATTAGGCTGTTTAGGGCAATAGGGAGGCTGGGAAGACTGGAGGGGCTCAGAAAAGAGGCCTCTGGAGCAACGTGGAGACATGAGAAAAGCAAGCAGTTCTCTTCCCTGGCCCATAGCTAGTGCAATTCTGTTTCTATCTGTTTGATATACTGTGATTCTATAAAAAACTTCATTTGAAAAGGAAAGAGTGTGGGCATGTTACTTAAAAAAAAAAAAAAAAGAAATCCTGGGAATTCTCTGCAGGTCCAGTGATTAGGACTCTGTGCTTTCATTGGTCGGGAAACTAAGATCCCATAAGTGGCAGTGCATAGCCAAAAAAAGAAAAGAGAAAAAAAAAAGCTCAATAATATTAGTGTAGGTGGAATAGTGGGACAGCTGCAGTGGGTTAAACAGTGACTGGAAGATGAGGAAATGGAAGCAGTGGATACAGACTTCCCATTCAAGAAACTTCAATAATAAGGGAAGAAGAAAGATGGATTTATTAATAGCTCAGCAAGGGTCTTTTAAATTATCATGTATTAGTGGTGTTCCAGAGAGGTAAAAGCTATCACTAGTGTACAGATGCCACGACTAAGATTTCTTAGGAATTAATGTAAATAAAGAGGTTCAAGGCCCGAGCGCTGGGCACCCCAGTGTTAAGAGGTTAAAGAAATGAACACACTCAAAGCACAAATCATTTAGTAAAATATAGATGAATATAACTACATTAAAATTTAATACTTCTATATTAAGCCACTAGGGAAACAGGATTCTAACTCATATAACCAAAAAAGGATTAGTAACTAGAATTTATTAGGACTGAATCAGTAACAAATCAGTAGCAAAAAGATGACTCAATTATTTAGAAGGACAGTGATATCAAATGCAATTTACTGAACAGGAAATCCAATAATAGCCAATAATAAATATATACATATGTACATGTATATGTGCATATACATGTAGTACATACACACATATATATTTTTAATCTTACTGGTAATTTAAGAAGGGTTTATTGCTGTAACAGGGCTTCCCAGGTGGCACTAGTGGTAAAAAACCCACCTACCAATGCAGGAGACATAAGAGACGTGGGTTCAATCCCTGGGTCGGGAAGATCCCCTGGAGGAGGGCATGGCAACCCACCCCAGTATTCTTGAGTATTCTTGCCTGGAAAATCCCCATGGACAGAGGAGCCTGGGGGGCTACAGTCTATAGGGTCCCACAGAATCAGACATGACTGAAGCAACTTAGCACTCATGCATGCACATCAGTGTAAAAAGGTAACATCTGGCATTCATTTGCACAAGTAGAAAAATGTAATAGTTCAACAAGATCAAGTTTTGGCAAGGATGTGGAACAAATGGAATTTGTGTGCTATATGTGGATATGTAAAACAATATAATTTTGAGAGCAGTTTGGCAATATCACATAAAGTTGAAGAAATAATGTATCTCATAACCCTGCAGTTCCATTTCTGGGTACAAAGATAAGTCACTGCAGCATCATTTGTATAACTGACTCTTTGAATACATCCAAATGTCTACTGTAGACTAACGCAAGAACAGATGAATAGTGGTATAATTCACATAACAAAATACCACAAAACTGCTGGAAATTAACCACCTATCTGACCATGATTAAGTGATACCACAACAGTCCTATAGACAACTATACAAATGGGCACAATTTTTGAGGCAACTGTTTGCAGGCAGGGGACAACAGGAAGCACAGGCTGATCTCTGAGCAGAAACTCATAAGGTGAGTCCCCCAGATCTAGCTCCTCTACCCGGGGACGGTTTCTGCAAACACTGCAGAGAGCTGGAGCCTAAGCAGGGTCGGGAGAGCCCACTGGGCTCAGGAGGCAGAGCCCAGGCTTTGAAAGCACTGAAATGGCTGGGAACCACCGGGCAGAGCAAGAAAACGGAGGATGCCACGCAGTTACCCAAGTCTGTGTATGGGACCCCACAGATCTCTGGTGGGATGCTGATGTGATGGTTAATTTTATGTCTCAACTTGACTGTACCATGGGGTGCCTGGATGTTCTGTTGAACATCATTTTTCAGTATATCTACGGGAGTGTTTCTGGATGAGATGAACACTGAATTGGTAGACTGAGTAAAGAGATTGCCCCTTCCACAGTAAGTGGGCCTCGACCAATCCACCGAAGGTCTGGATAGAACAAAAGGGATGAGAAGCAATTCTCTCTGCCTGTCTGAGCTGGCCATCAGCCTCTTCCTGCTTGCAGACTTGGATTTGGACTAGAACTCCAGCTACTTACCGGCTCTTCTGCTTCTTGGACTGAACTACACCATCAGCTCTCCTGGGTCTCCAGCTTGCTGACTACACATCTTGGAATTTCTCAGTTTTCTATAATGACATGAACCAATTCCTAATTCTTCCTAGTAGTAATAAATATGTATGTGTTCATCTCTAGTTTATTGGCTCTGTTTCTCTGGAAAACCCTGTATAACACAGCCAGGCGGCATATGCAGAGTGAGACAACCCGATGCTTACCAGAAAGTGGGTACTATATGGGGCTAAGATTAGAACAGAGATACCAGAGTTAGAGCAGTCCTTGGATAAGAGCATTGACAAGGGAGTTGTGGCCATGCCAAAGTGGAGGCATCCCGTAAATGCATTTTTAACACCCTTGGCATCCAGTTGAAACAGTAGAAAGGGTTCAGGGAGTCCATTGGGGCTGTCTGTCAGTTCCCTGCCTATCTGAAATGGAGGTGATGGAGCTAAGAGTTTACCAAAGCAGTAAAGTTTAAAAGACAGAATACCAGGGACTTCTCAGGTGGTCCAGTGGTTAAGACTCTGTGCTTCCAATGTAGGGGGCATGGGTTTGATCCATGGTTGGGGAACTAAGATCCCACATGCCAAGTAGCTCAGAGAAGATAATAGAAGAATACCAGAGAAAAAAGAACTGTAACAGGATCCCAGAGGTCTACAGAGGTCTCCTTGAGTATTCAGCACAGTACTCATTAGTCTATGTTTATGAGATTACCCAAATCCAAAGAAAAAGCATTAGAGGAAACAGGATCTGGCTCTATAAAATGGCTAGGAAAGGTATCTGTTCTCCTGGCCAGATTGGGAAAAGCATACTTCATAGGACACTGGGTAGAGTGCTCAGGAAGGCACTGCTGCCTCAGCAGAGGAAATAATCCTCCTTAGACTGAGCACTGCTCTCAACCTACTTAAGAGGTCAAAAAGCAAAGTCTAAAAGAATCAAACTTTTCCAAGGACTTTAACTGCATCCCAAAACAAAGTTCAAGAAAACATACAGGAATAAAAAGTGACCAGAACTCCACAAGGCAAACTTCACAATGTCTGACATCCAAAGACTACCAGGCATACAAACAAGCAGGGAAACATGACCTGTCAAAAGGAGAATAATCAAAACTGACCCAGAACAGACCACATGGGTTAAAACTAGCAAAGAATGACATTAAAAGTTACCTTAGGGACTTTCCTGGTGGTCCAGTGCTTAAGCCCCTGCCCATGCAGGGGACGTGGGTTCAATCCTTGGTTCGGGAAGATCTTAGTTGCTGTGGAGCAACTAAGCTCCTGCAGCCCATGCTCTCGAGCCCAGAGCTGCAAATACTGAGGCCGCACGCGGCAACTACTGCTACAACCACTAAGCCTGCACACCTAGAGGCCGAGCTCCGCCGCGGGAAGCCACCACCATGAGAGGCCCAAGTCTGCCAACGAACAGCAGCCTGCGCTCACAGCTGGAGAAAGCTGCGAGCAGCAGCCAAGACCCAGTGTAGCCAAAAACCAACCAGAAGGCATCAATATAATTACATTTCAAATGTTTAAAAAGTTAAGTATAGTGATATGGAAAAATATGAGAAGAAATAATGGCCCTAAACTTTCCAAACACAGTAAAAAACATTTAAAAACCCCACAATTCTGAAGCTCAATCCCAAGTACAAGGTATATAAAGAAAACTATAACAAGTCACATCAAAGTCAAATTGTCAAAACCCAGCAATACAGATAAAATTCTAAAGAAAAAAGAATGTTTCTGAGGAACAAAGATAAAGATGATACCAAATTTCTTGTTGAAAACAATGTAAGTGAGACGATAATAGAGTAATAACTTTAAAGTACTGAAAGAAAAAAACTATAAATTAAAATTATATCCCAGTGAAAAATATCTTTTAATATCTTCATCACCACCAGACCAACTACAAGAAATGTTAAAGAATGTCCTTCAGGCCCAAGGAAAATCATCCCATATGGAAATCTAGATCTACATAAAGGAACAAAGAGCATCAGAAATGGTAACATAGGTAAATATTTATGACTTTTTTCTTGTTATTTAAATCTTTTAAAAACATAAGATTGACATAAGCAAAATAGCAGAGGCAGCATCTTCAGCTCCCATCCCCTCACAGAAACATCAAAAAACAGAGCAGTAACTATTAGAACTAACTTTATCAGAACTCTGGAAAACAATCAAAGATTTACAAAAACCAAACAAATGCTAAGTCAAGAAAACAGCCATTTAAAAGTGGTGGAAAGCTTTGTGGCATTTTTACTTGCTTTTCTCCCACCCACTCTCCAGCTTGGCAGCAATCCATAAGATAGAACCCTACATTCCCAGTGTGAGAATCTGGTCCTTGTTTCATAGGGAACAGAGCATATCTTATTTGCAAATTATCCTATATTTCTGCTCTAACCTATATAGGAACTACCTGAAGGAATTATGCAGGCACTTTTTCTGTTCTGCTGAACTTGGAACTCACTTAGGCCAGAAAAGCAAGTGGACACTGCTTGAAAATATCACAAGGTAAATAAACCACAGATGCATGGGGCAAAAGATTACAGTTGAGATAAACAATGGACTACTGTTACAGTCTGAACTGTGTTCCCCCAATGTAAATACTGAACCCTAATCCACAATGGGCCTTTAAAGATTAATTAAGGTTAAAAGAGGTTATATGAGTGGGGCCCAATCCAATATGATTAGTGTCCTTATAAGAAGAGGTAGAGACACCAGAGACGCAGAGAAAAGGCCACATGAGTACACAGGAAGAAGGTGTCATCTGTAAATCAAGAAGCAAGGACTCAGGAAAAACCAGCCCTACAACACTTTGGTCTTGGACTTCCATCATCCAGAATTGTGAGAAAACAAATTTCTGTTGAGTATACCACTCAGTCCATGATATTTTGTTATGGCAACCCTCATACAGACCAAAGCAGGCTGCCTAAAGTCTGGGAGGAAAAGCTGGGTAGAGTTTCTTTGGGTAAGCAGGGCGTTTATAATCATCTGTGTAACAGAGTATTTAGAAGGTTACGAGAATGCCTAGAGCAAGATGCACACTCAGAAAATACCTGACAGAAACAGACTCATAGATAGCAGAGAACAAACTAGTGGTTACCAGTGGGAAGAGGAGCAAGATGGGGTAGGAGATTAACAAACTACTATGTAGATACAAACTTTTATATATAAAGTAAACTACAAGGGTACAGCACATAGAATATTGCTAACATTTGATAATAATTTAAAATAGTATGTATTAGTCTCTCAGTGGTATCCAACTCTTTGCAACTCCATGGACTGGAGCTTGCCAGGGTCCTCTGTCCATGGAATTCTTCAGGCAAGAATACTGGAGTGGGAAATATTTACAGATAAATTTAAATGTAACAAAATATATGCAAGACTTTGATACTAAAACATTACACTAAATATGCAAATAATTTTTAGAGATATTAAAGAAGATCTAAATAGAGAGATATATGTTTATGGATTAGAATATTCAATATTGTTAAGATAGCCATTTCTCTTTCATATTGATCTATAGATTCAGTGCAATCCCAATGAAAATGTCAGGTTTTTAACTAGAAATTGATAAGGTGGTTTAAAATTTATATGGATATGCAAAGAACCCAGAATAGCTCAGTCAACTCAACTGACAAATAATTAAATTGGAGGTCTTATACTATCTGACTTCAAGACTTACAGCAAAAGTTATAGTAATCAAGACAGTATGTTGACATAAACACAGACATACAGGTTAATGGAACAGAAGAGAGAATCCAGAAAGAGACTAACATACATGTGGTCAACCAATGTTCTATATTGGCACCACTGTAATTCAATGGGGAAGATGCTGGAACCCTGGATGTATTTGTTATCTATTACTGCATAACAAATTACCCCACAATTAAGTAGCTTAACTCAACAAACCTTTCCTATCTTACAGAGCCAGGAATCTGGGAGTGGCTTAAGTGGGGGTTCTGGCTCCGGATCTTTCATGAGGTGGCAGTCAAGACACTATGCTGTCATGTGTAGGGTCTGCTTCCAAGACCGCTCACTGCCTGGTTATCTGGAGGAGGCCTCAGTTCCCTGCCAGCTGTTGGCAGAAGGCCTCCGTTTCTCACTACATGGACCTCTCCACAGGGCTGTTTAAGTGTCCTCATCACATGGCAGCTGGTTTCCCACAGAGCAATTAATCCAGAGCGAGAAAGGGGGGAAGCCACAATGCCTTTTAGGCCTGAATCTTGTGTCTCACACCAACATTTGTACTGTAATCATTAAAAATCAAGTTTCACTGGAACTAATACACACTCATCCGATTTTCTATTGTCTGTGGCTGCATTTCCACCGTAAGAGCAGAGTTGAGTAGTTGTAATAGAGACCATATGGCCTCTAAACCTAAAATATTTACTACCCGGCTGTGATTGGCATAACCTACAGTGCTTGTCTTAGTGTCTTAAACATAGTAGCTTCTCAAGAAATGTGCTAGTGCCCATGAACAATACATGTTGGTTAGTTTGTTCAATAAATATTAGTTGAGCTCCTAAACGCCAGTAATATCATAAGTGCTAATGATATATAGTCAACAAGACAGACCTGGTTCCTACTCTAATTTTCTTCATTGCAGAGGTCCAGGTTGCCTCAGGGTGTAACACGTTATGAAAGTGACAGTATTAGTCACTCATTTGTGTCTGACTCTGCGACCCTGTGGACTGAAGCCCACCAGGCTCCTCTGTCCATGGAATTCTCCATGCAAGAATACTGAAGTGGGTTGCCATTCCCTTCTCCGGGGGATCTTCCCACCTGGGGATAGAACCCTGGTCTCCGGCACTGCAGGCAGATTCTTTACCATTTGAGCCACCAGGGAAGGACTCTATTGTCCTGCTTCCCAGTAGAGGGCAGTCTGAAGCTTGTCCCCAGTGGATTGTTAACTCCAACAATCTAATACTGTCAGTGAAGAACTGTCATTAAGGACAAAACACCAAACTACCCAAGATGTGTATTTATTCTCTCAACAGAATTTTAAAATGTGTCAAGTTTGTCTCTGGAAATCCTGGCCTCCTGTTTTTCCACTCTTTCCACCTTTTTCCCTGCAGAGGTGGTATGAACCATTATAGGCACCGCTGGAAAGTTAAAAACATGGTGGAAACAACCAGGTGCATCTCTCACTGACAGACGAGCCAGGGTGGGGAGAAAGAGGGGATTCCTGCGAGGGATGGATATACCTGGTAAGTACAGAACCGCAGGCCAGAAGCAGTTCTGGGGGTAGAAACCTGGTGTCTACCATGTTAAGAGAAGAAATACATGCCTTCCAGTTGTTAGTTCACTACTGACTGTGCACCCACTACCTACTCTGTGCCACCCAGTATACGGCAACGCGGACTACAGACATGGTGCCAGCCCTCAAGGAGGATGTAGTTTAACAAAGAAGTCAGACATTAAAGGGTAAGAAAAGCACTGAAAGTACCAAATTATTCAACAGTAAAGACTGTTCAATTACTAACAGTATAAGAAACCAATAAAGAATGCAGTGGTGGACTTCCCTGATGGTCTAGTGGTTAAGAATCTGCCTGCCAATGCAGGGGACACTAGTTCGATCCCTAGTCCAGGAATCCCCACGCACCACAGGACAACTAAGCCTGTGTGCCACAACTCCTGAAGCCTGAGCGCCCCAGAGCCTGTGTTCCAGAACAATGAAAAGCCCACACACTGCAACTAGAGAGTAGCCCCCGCTTGCCGCAACCAGAGAAAGCCTGCACACAGCAACAAAGACCCAGTGCAGCCCTCCCAAAAAAGTGCAGGGGCAAAAAACAGTCATTTTATTATCCTGAGATTCTTTGATTCTAGTGGACTGGCTTGTTTCTGCTCCTCAGTATTTGAAAGCTCAACTAGGAAGGCACAAAGGCTAGGAATGACTGATGGTAGAAGGCTGGCATCATTTAAGATGCCTCTTCCCTCACACTGCTAATGGCTGTCAGCTGGGACATCTGCTGAATTATGGACCAGGAACATGTACACATTTCTTCTCCATGCTGTGTCTCCATGTGGATTACTGTGTGCTTCCTCGGAGTATGGCAGCTTAGTTCTGAGAGCCAGTGTTCCCAGACAGAAAGGCAGAAGTGCACAGCGTTTTGATGACCTAGCCTGGGAAGTAACATAGAGTCACTTCTGTCCTACTTTACTTGGTCAAGGCCATCACCGAGATCTGCACAGGTTTAAGAGGAAGACACAGACCTCCCACTACTCAATGGAAGAAGCTGTAAGGTTATACAGTCAGATGAGCATGTGTGATGGGAAATGTTTCTGTGGCTATCTTTGGAAAACTCGATCTGTCACCGGCTGTCATGATAGCACAGGGTGGGGTATAACAAACGAGAGGGTCAGTCAGCAAAGGCCTCTGTGAGGCAGTCTTGTCTTTGGCTAAGGGGGTGAAAGCTAAGAAGGAGCCTTGGGAAAAGCTTTAGGTAGAGGAATCAACAGGTGTAATGACTGCAGTCCAGAGAGAGGCTGGTGTGTTTGAATGCTGCACATTCATGGGACAAGAGCATGGAAGGCCAGAGAAAAGTGCTGCAGGGGAGGGTCCAGACGGGAGATACCGAGTGGCCTGGCTCATGTCTGTGCTGGACCCCCGAAAACAGGAGCAGCCTCCAGTCAGCAGTGTCTTAGGAAAAGAGAGACTGGAGAGGAGAGAGCAGGGAATGGCTGTTCCCAAACTGGTGAAAGTGGGGGAAAGCTGTGTAGTTTAGTAGATATCCTACCCCAGTGGTCCCTGCATGGAAGATAAAATTGAATCTAACTCTTATCTGATAAAATAAGGAAAGTCTGGAGAAATAATTAAGCCCGAGGCAGCTGTGGATAAAAAGAGACTGCACAGCAACACAGTGGAGGTGGGGCGACCCTGCAAGGCTACAGTTAACAACCTAAGTTGCCATCAATTAAACATCTGCTGCCTTGTACTCTTTTCCCTCAACCTCAATTCAGGTTAACGACTGAATTTTTTTTCTTTCTCATTTTATACTTTGGATTCAGTGTGTGTCCATTGCTGATCTTGTCTCAAGAGTCAGATCCAAGAGGTGTGTAAAGATCCATAGATCCCATGGGACTTCCCTGGTGGTGCAGTGGTTAAGAATCCACCTGCCGATGCCGAGGACATGAGTTCAATCGCTGGTCTGGGAAGATCCACATGCATGCCGCAGAGCAGCTAGACCTGTGCACAACTACTGAACCTCTGCGCTGCAGCAAGAGAAGCCAACGAACTCAGGAGCCTGGGCGCAGCAACAGGAGCAGCCATGGCTTGCTGAAACCGGAGAAAGCCCGCACGCAGCAACGAAGACTCAGCACAGCCAAAATCAGTCAATTAATTAAAAATAAGAGAATGGATACTGGGTATCACTGTACAGGTATTAACACATTGTATCAGACAAAATTATAAACATCTACATGCCAATGTCAAGAGAAAAAGCTAGATATATACAAAATAGATAGCCAGCAAGGACCTACTGTATAGCACAGGGAACTACCTGAAATATAATCTGAAAAAGAATATATGTATATGTATCACTGAATCACTTTGCTGTACATCTGAAACTAACACACACTGTAAATCAACTACACTTAAATTGAGAGAAAAAATGGAGGAGATGAATAAAAAAGCTAGAAAGTAGGGACTAGATCATGAGGGACCTTGAAATTCAGGTTAGAGTCCGGCTTGTGAGCTTCTCTAAACATACAATTTTAATCCAACAGCAGACACACGACAAATTATGTGAGTACTAAACTACATACCAGACTGATTCATGTGTCTGAAATTCTGTTCCTCCTGCTTCTGTATGAAATGCGTTTACTCATCAGGGGAAAAACTACTTATTTTCTAAGATTCGCCCTAAGTGTTACCACCTCTATGAACCCTTCCTTAGTCCCAAAGATATGGCCACTACCACCCTGGTGTCCCTACTATCTTGCACAGACTATTTACATTGCATTTATTTACTTAATTGTGCTCATTCGCATATATATTACTCCCTACTCTATAGTCTCTGGACTCTGTGAAGACAGAGACTGTGTCTTGTTCACAATACTCAACATGGTGAGCCTTCAGTAAATGTTTGCATGAGTGAATTTCATCTTCAAACTGAAGCTGACAAGAATCTGACTTCCCTACTTTGGTGGCAGACCACAGACAGCTGGGGTTTCTTTTACCTAAAGCTGCCGCTAAGTCACTTCAGTCGTGTCCGACTCTGTGCGACCCCATAGACGGCAGCCCACCAGGCTCCGCCATCCCTGGGATTCTCCAGGAAAGAACACTGGAGTGGGTTGCCATTTCCTTCTCCAATGCATGAAAGTGAAAAGTGAAAGTGAAGTCGCTCAGTCATGTCCGACTGAGTGACCCCATGGACCACAGCCTACCAGGCTCCTCTGTCCATGGGATTTTCCAGGCAAGAGTACTGGAGTGGGGCGCCATTGCCTTCTCTGACCTGAAGCTGAGGCTATGCCAAATTGAGGGTATAACAACCACTATTATGATGTCAAGACTGCTTATTCTATGCTAGCTGCTGCTCTAAGTGCTCGACATGTATCGGTCTATTTAATCTTCCCAACAGCCCTACAGCAAGTTCAGCAAGGGTTGAAAAGCTGAGACTAGCCACCTGGAGGAGAGGGCCCAAATGGACAGATGGAATGAGGAAGAAGATTGGGAGAAGTCTCATAAGCCAGGGTACAAGGCAGCGCGGCTGAACAACAGGGCTCTTTAGGAAGAAGGTCTGGGTTGTATACTGGAGTTAAGTTTTAACTGGCTGCTGCAGTATGGGACCATGAGACATAATACACAAAACTGGTAGGATTTTTCATCACACAGGAACAAGTGTATTGTTATTAAAACAAGAAGTTATGCTCTAAAACTTAACCAAGAAAACAATTTTACTCTTTTTTTTTTTTTTTTTGGTCACATGGCACGCAGGATCTTAGTTCCCTGACCAGGGATGGAACCCACACCCCTTGCTTTGGGGGTACAGATTCTTAACCACCAGACTGCAAGAATAGTCCCAAGAAAACTATTTTAAATGCCTTATGTTGTTTCCTGGTGCAAAGAAGATGGAGTATGCACATTCCATCATCTTCCTCTCACTAATTACAACCAAAATTGCTGTTCAAAACACATGACACAATTATTAAAAAAAAAAAAAAAAAAACCTCTCAAAAGGTGGAGAAAAGGCAAACTGACTGGAGACTCAAGGGATAACTCACTGGTGAGTTTCCTGGGTGGTCTGTTTGTTTTGACTCCTATATATTTTGGCTTGGGTGTTAGAGCAGTCTGCAACTAGAAAATGGCAATGAGTCCTTCTCAAAGCAAAATAACCCATAAAAACCAAGCCCTAAGAAAAGCCTATACTCTGCAGCAAATGATGAGGAGAGTAGCTCTGCAAGATGGTACCCTTTAGGTTACAGTCACCCTACTCTAGGCAAATGCCACAAAAGAACTCATACCTTTCTCCCTCTCCACCAGGTGCTGCAGAGGCTATAAGACAAAGCCCTGTTGACCATGCCCACCTGGTACCAACAAAGCAGAGGTGCCACCTCTCCCCTGCCCACCAGGTACTGGAGACTGTGGGGAGGAGCCACAACCTGCACTAACTGGATAACAGTTAAAAGGCAGCACCTAATCCCCTCTCAAATAGAGAACAGGGAGCTAGAAAAAGGCATTCTTTAAATATGTGTATGAAGGATTAGTCATGCTTTCCTAGCAGTGCATATGTGAAACCAATCAATATCAACACAGCAAAAGCTTTGGGAATTGAACTACAATGAGGAATACTCTGAGGTTCCAAGTCAGTGTCTGGGTAGTACACAAATTGGGCAGGCCAGAACAGCTCTGAAAAATGCTGTGAAAATGAAACTGATCTTCAAACTAGAGCCCACAAAATTAGATGAGAATGTGCATTCTGAATATAAATATATGGAAATTGATTTCCTCCTAAAATAGATTTACAAAAAAACTAGAACCTCATAATATTCAACATGTCCATGATAAAATCTAAAAATTACTCTTCATACTAAGCACTAAGAAAAAGAAATCAAATGAGAGAATACAATCAACAGATGCTGACTGCAAGGTGAAAAAGATATTGAAATTGTTGAACAAGGATTTCAGAGCAGCCGTTATAAATATACTGCAAGAAATAATTATGAACACTCTTGAAACTTACTGATAAATAGAAAGTCTCATCAAAGAAAAATACCTAAAGATCCAGAGGGAAATTTCAGAATTAAACATTACAGTTAAGTTAAAAAATGCACTGTATGGACTCAAGAGCAAAACGGAGATTTAACAGAGAAAAGAATCAGTGAATCTAAAGATGTATCTGTAGAAATGATCCAATATAAGGAAAAGAAACAAAACAACAAAAAAAAAGTGTAAGTATCTAAGGTACAGTAACAGAAGATCTAAAACACTCATGTCACTGGAGTCCCAGAAGGAGGAGAGAAAGAGTACAGCACATAAAAAATATTTGAAGAAATAATGGCTGAAAACTCAAATTTGGCAAAAGACATAAACCTGCCAATTCAAATACCTGAGCAAACCCTGAAAGAATAAACTCAAATAAGTCAACACCCAGATACATCATAATTAAATGTCTGAAAATTAAAAATAAAGGAAAAAAATTTCAAAAACAGGTGGAGAAAAACAAAGTATTACCTATAGAGAAAGAACAATTTGAAATACTACAGATTTCTCATCAGAAACCATGGAGGAGAGAAGGAAGTAGCAAAACATTTTTAAAGTGCCAAAAGAAAAAAAAATGACAATGCATAATTCTATATCCAGTGAAAATATCTTTCCAGAAAGAAGGCAAACTAAAAAATATCAAGAGACAGAGGAAATGAAGTGATCTGCCACTATCAGACCTGCTCTAAAAGAAGTGACAAAGGAAAAGTTCTCCAAATAAAAAGAAATTAACAGAAGTTTGAAATATCAGGAATGAAGAAAAAGCAATTTTTAGGGCAAATATCTGTGTGACTATAATCTCTTGAATTTTTAGTTATGTTTGGTAGATGACAACAAAATTATAATGTTGTCTTATATGGTCCTCAATGTATGTAGAGGTAAAATTTGAAACAATGTCATAAAGGGAAGAAAAAGAACCTAAAGGTGGTAAAGTTTCTACATTCTGCTTGAACTGGTAAAGCTTGACACTACTGGTAACCTATCATAAGTATGTGTAACATAATCTCAGCATTAACCACTGAAAACCTATACAACAAAAGCTACATTAAAAAAATCTATAGCTATATTAGGGAGGGTACCTGGTGGCTCAGATGGTAAAGAATATACTTGCAATGCAGGAGACCCAGGTTCGATCCCTAAGCCAGGAAGATCCCCTAGAGAAGGAAGTGGCAACCCATTCCAGTATTCTTGCCTGGAGAATCCCACGGACAGAGGAGCCTGGTGGGCTATAGTCCATGGGATCGAAAAGAGTAGGACATGACTAAGCAACTACCACGTTCACTTTCACAGCTATATTAAAATGATATACTAAAAAATGTTCAAGTATCTATCCCATAAGAGGGCAAGAAAAGGGAAAAGGAAGCACCAAAAAAGCAGGAATAAATAGAAAATAAGTAAAACGGCAGACTTAAATCCTAACCAATCAAAAATTATATTAAATGTAAATCATCTAAACAAATAAATTAAGAAAACAGAGATGATCAGGACATATTCTTCTAAAACTGAGTCAGAGTGATGTCACACAAAATGACAGAGTAGGAACTAGGGGTTTGTCCCTTCACCAAAGCAATCATTGAGCTACAAAGAATGACTGAAATCAACTATTTTGTAACTTGGAACATGACCAGAAACTTTTAACAACCTGAGGAGTCCTTCTACCAATGAAGGGAAAGGTTGCTGATCTTTCACAAGTGAAGAACTGTGCAAACTAGTCAATATCCCTTGTTCCTCAGACATGCTGCAGCTGTATAGGATAGCACCCTATGTTCCTGAGGAAGCTGGCTGATGCCAGAGTAGAGAGTGGAAACACTGTCCTCCCAAAGTTTGGGGTCACACAGTTTGATTAGTCGGATGGGTCCCTGAAGATCAGCATTGATGCTTGCCTTGGATTTGACCCTACTGGCAGCTTTGGCTTTTCCTGGAACATCTATCAGACTAAAAGAGACAGAATACACCTCCGCTAGCTCCCTATTTAGTCAAACATTTAAGAAAATCTGTGTCCTGTCACTGACAGACAGCAGAGAAAATGGAACAGAAACTTCAGTGACCACAGAAAAACAAGGAATACACATTTTGCAATAATAGTTTGTAAAAGTAACAGCTCCAGCCCTCAACAGGCAAAAACTAGCAATCCCTGATCAGTAAGAATCACACTTTGAGAGTTATCACATTATAACACTTTGAGCAGGAAATGGCAACCCTCTCCAGTATTCTTGCCTGGGAAATCACATGGACAGAGGAACCTGGTGGGCTACAGTATATAGAGTCACAAAGAGTTGGACATGACAGAGCCACTGATCACACATTACAGCACTTAGAATATATAGCTCTCAACAAAAAATTTAAAACAAAGAAACAGGAAAGTATGGGCCATTCACAAGAAAAAAAAGAAAACAATTAGCCCAGACACTGGACTAACTAAACAAAAACTTTAAATCAAGCATCTTAAACAAGTTCAATGAGCTTAGGAAACCATGGACAAAGAAACTAAAGAAAATCAGGAAAATAAAGGATGAACAAAATGAGAACATTACTAAAAAAGAATTATAGAAAGGAAGCAATCAGAAATCCTGGACTGAAAGTACATTGACAGAAATGAAAAATTCACTAGAGGGGTTCAATAGCAGATTTGAGAGGTAAAAGACTAGCAGACTTTGAGAGAGATCCTTTGAAGTAATCAAGCCTGAGGAGCAGAAAGAAAACTAAGGCAAGACGCCAGACACACCCTGGGGGACCTGCGGAGGAGCAATAAGCATTCAAAGAACAGTGACTTCCCTGGGGGACCTGCGGAGGAGCAGTAAGAATGCAAAGAACAGTGACTTCCCTGGTGGTCCAGTGGCTAAGACTCAGGTGCTCCCAAACCAGGGGGCGCGAGATTGATCCCTGGTCAGGGAACTAGATCCCACGTGATACAACTAAAAGACCCCTCATGCTGCAACGATGATTGAAGATCTGGTGCAGCCAAATAAATAAAAAGAAAGAAAGTAGGCTAAAAAAGGCAAAGAATGATGGAGATAATTATATATAGAACCTGGAATCTCATAGAACAATGGGGCTACAAGGCTGGTTAAGAGTCAGATTTGACAGTTTCATGCCTTTGTAACTATGGGAATTTAGTGAACATACAGGAGGTGGGGGAATGGGAAAGAAAGGGAATTATTTTGACTTCAGATTTAGAAAAAGCCTGAGGTATGAAAAAAGGCACACAAGGGATTCCCTGGTGGCTCAGATGGTAAAGAGTCTGCCCGAAGTGTGGGAGACCCAACTTCGATCCCTGGGTAGGGAAGATCCCCTGGAGAAGGAAACGGCAACCCATTCCAGTATTCTTGCCTGGAAAAATCCCAAGGATGGAGGAGCCTGGCGGACTACAGTCCATAGGGTCACAAAGAGTTGGACAGGACTGAGGGACTTCACTTTCACTTTAGAAAAGTCTGATATATGAAAAAAGGCACACAAGGCCCTACAAACAGACAAAATGCTGTCTTAAAGCTTAGAAGTCCTGTTACTTGAGAGCTAAAAACCATCTAAAACCATCCTAGTAACTGAGAAGACTGTGTAGCAGACCAGCATCTGTTAAAAGAGGGCCAGGAACAGAATCCTGAAAAGAGATATTTTGTTGAGATGAGGTGCAGAATCATGTCCCAGCATCGTGGGACCCAGGAGGGCAGGGGCAAACTCCAGTGAGGAAGGCCAACAAAGAATGGCTGGGGCCCCCACTAAGCGACAAATGTGCACCTACTAAGCACTGGACCGCCTTGTAATTATGACGTGTTTGACAAACCCCAACACACATCACTGGAGTCGGAAGCCGCTGGTGACCAGCTCAGAGGGAAGCCTGAGACACCTACGCGGCCTGAGGGCGTGGAAGGGGCTTACCCGAGAGCACACCTCCAGGTGAGAGTGAACGGTCTGGCCACGGCCTCGGTAACAAGCCAGCCCAGGCAGCTGAGGCCTTCGAGGCTCCGGCGTTCGCCAGTCTAGGCCACGAAGACCCGTCAGCCTCGCTGACCAGCGGGCCCAGAAGGACACGAACCCACGTGGTCCCAACATGCACCGCGCCTGTCGCGTCACTGCGGTCGACTCACGCGAGAGGGGCAGGAGGGAGCTGGTTGCCAGGCAACCGGGGGGCGTGGGTGGGAAGAGGGATGTCAGCCGGCGGTAGTAGGCTGCTGCCTTCCCTCAGTGAACCTGTGGTTTTAGGTAGAGGCTCCGTGAAGAGCGGTGGTGAGAAGCCAAAAGGACTTTACTGCTCATACTAATAGAACAGGTGTAAGCTGTTCACTTTGGGCCAGGTTGTATTGTGACAGCAAATGATTTTTCCATGCTTGATTTGGGTATTTTGAGTATGTCGGCTCTCTCTGGGGTGTGGTAAAACATTGATTGATCTGAATTAAGGTCTCCATTTGATTGTTGTCAATTTCAGCAGGTCTACCTGACTGTGGAACATTGTCCAGTGAGAAATTTCCAACATGAAACTTCAAAAACCACTTTTGACCTGTTTGATCAGTCACATAACACCTTCTCCATACACTGCACAAATCTTTTTCTGCATTTCAATTCTGTTTTTACCTTTTTTGAAGTAATAAAGCATAATATGCAGAAAATGTTGCTTTATTTCCTTCTGTCTTCAATATCAAAATGGCTACACAAAACTCACCAGTTTTGATAAGGTTTTTAAACACAAGCTATTATGACAGCTGTCATACAATCTAAAAAAAGGTTTCCAGTGAACATTTATCTCTAAATCAATTCAAATAGAACTCCTTTAAGGGATTTTATAACTAACTTGGTAATAGCATCCAAAGGCAGAAAAATATCACCTAAACATTTTGTAATGTACATGCATAGACATGCACGTATAAACAAATGCAGAGATCTTGCAGCTTTCATTTTAAAATTTTAGCCATGAGTCAGTAAAACTTAGTAATACAAACTCATTGGTTTATACCCATTTTATATATTTGGCCACGGGGCATGTGGGATATTAGTTCCCTGACCAGAGATCAAACCTGCGCTTCCTGTGTTGCAAAAGCACAGAGTCTTAACCACTGGACCACCATGGAAGCCCTCATACCTACTTTATTCAGTTCAGTTCAGTTGCTCAGTTGTGTCTGATTCTTTGCGGCCCCATGAATCCCAGCATGCCAGGCCTCCCTGTCCATCACCAACTCCCAGAGTTTACTCAAACTCATGTCCATTGAGTCGGTGATGCCATCCAGCCATCTCATCCTCTGTCATCCCCTTCTCCTGCCCCCAATCCCTCCCAGCATCAGGGTCATTTCCAATGAGTCAACACTTCGCATGAGGTGGCCAAAGTATTGGAGTTTCAGCTTCAGCGTCAGTCCTTCCGATGAACACCCAGGACTCATCTTCTTTAGGATGGACTGGTTGGATCTCCTTGCAGTCCAAGGGACTCTCAACAGTCTTATCCAACACCACAGTTCAAAAGTGTCAATTCTTCAGCACTCAGCCTTCTTCACAGTCCAACTCTCACATCCAAACATGACCATTGGAAAAACCATAACCTTGACTAGACGGACCTTTGTTGGCAAAGTAATGTCTCTGCTCTTTAATATGCTATCTAGGTTGGTCATAACTTTCCTTCCAAGAAGTAAGTGTCTTCTAATTTCATGGCTGCAATCACCATCTGCAGTGATTTTGGAGCCCCCAAAATAAAGTATGACACTGTTTCTACTGTGTCCCCATCTATTTCTCATGAAGTGATGGGACCAGATGCCATGATCTTAGTTTTCTGAATGTTGAACTTTAAGCCAACTTTTTCACTATCCTTCACTTTCATCAAGAGGCTTTTTAGTTCCTCTTCACTTTCTACCATACCCACTTTATATTTTTATCCAAATTTTATCCCATGGCAAATGGGACAAAAGAGGTTATATACTCAATATGAGGGCTAATTCTTTTTATCATTATTTATGGAGCAGGTCTCTAAGATTTTTGTTTGCCCTGGATAGGTAATCTGATGGAGGCTGAGAACTACATTTTAGGCTCATGACTGATGACTGAGGAGACATCTAGCCGCTGTCTGGAAGTCTCCAAAGCTCATCTGAGTGGCAGGGAAGAGGTTGAAGCAGAGCCAGTGTGGGGAGGTCTGAATTTTCCCAAAGAAACCAATGACATTCCACTTATCCTCAGTAGAATCGTGTCAGCAATGGAGAGGAAGACAGGTTGGTGAACCATAGTTGGCAGGGGTTCAAGAAGGGGATTTCAGTTGACAGAAGTTCCCATGGAGGAGCAGGACCACAGAGAACAAAAGAAGCCTGAAAAAATAGCTCCCATTAAGAACTGAATATCGGATTACAAGGCTAACTTCTGACAACAGAACTCTTTTTAAAATTTTTTCTTTTTCTTTTAAGAATTTTTATATTTAAATTTAGTTAAAACTTTCTTAAAAATTTATTTTTTGGCCATGCCTCATGGCTTGTGGGAATGTCAGTTCCCTGACCAGGAATTGACCCTGGGCCACAGGAGTGAAAGTGCCGAATCCTAACCACTAGGTCGTCAGGGAACTCCTCTTCCTGCCTCTCCACCCCCTGAATTATTTCAATTATCTTACTATCAGCCAAGCTTAACAACAAATGTTCCTGACAGTGTTAAATACTCTCCTTTTCTTTTTTTAAAACCAAAGGCATGTGTATGCCCGCTAAAAGTGTGAATTGCTCAGTCGTGTCTGACTGTTTGCAACCCCATGTAGCTCACCAAATCCATGGAATTCTCCAGGCAAGTATACTGGAGTGGGTAGCCATCCCCTTCACTAGGGGATCTTTCCAACCCATGGATCAAACCTGGGTCTCCCACGCTGTGGGCAGATTCTTTTACCGTCTGAGCCACCAGGGAAGTCTTGACTCAAAACTAAAACCAGTAAGACTTATATGATTTAGCAGGGGTCTCCCCAAAGAGGGTGCCAAAGATGCAGTCCTCTCCAGAACCGAGAGCCCAAAGAGAGCCCAGAGAAAGAGATCACTGTTTCCCCCGAAGAGCTGGCAACAACTGGAAGGACATTAGCTGCAAATGGGGTGCAGCCCACAGTTCTGTACAGGCATATTCTTGGGAACCCTACCCAATAGTTGGCTCCTGCACAGGAAAGAAGTGACAATTTTCACACTTCGGCAGGAGGAAAGCCAAGACAACTCCCAGGATGCAAAATGAGACAAACAGGAAAGCAGGAACTGACCAACAGGAGAAAGTGAAAGTTGCTCAGTCGTGTCTGACTCTTCACGACCCCATGGACTATACAGGAGTATTCTCCAGGCCAGAATACTGGGTATTCTGAGTGGGTAGCCATTCCCTTCTCCAGAGGATCTTCTTGACCCAGGGATCAAACGCGCATCTCTAATGTCTCCTGCTTTGGCAGGTGGGTTCTTTTCCACTAGCACCACCTGGGAAGCCCAACCTAAATATATATTATCCATAAAAATTTAATGTTTTGAGTGTTTAGATAGCTCATATTTCCTTGTTGGTTTATAATGCCATCTGTTGAACACTACTGCGTGGAAATAGAAAACACGTTGATGCTTGCCAGGGGCTAGCGAGAAGGGTGAATAAGGACTGACAGCTTAATGGGTACCATGCTTTCTTTTGGGGTGATGACAATATTTGGCAACTATTGATAGACTGAGGTGCTGTTTACATAACAATGTGAATGGAATAAATGTTCTAAAGAGTTAATTTTATGTTATGTGAATTTCACCTCAATTTTATGAAACAACAATTGGAGGCCATTGAAAGGTTTTAGAAAGCAGAGAGGGTGACAGGAGAGGGGCAGGGCAGAGGAGGAGATGGCTAGTTAGTATCACCAACTCAATGAACTTGAGTTTGAGCAAGTTCTGGGTGACAGTGAAGGACAGAGGAGCCTGGCATGCTGCAGTCCACGGGGTTGCAGAGAGTTGGACACAACTGAGTGACTGAACAACAACAGGCTGACAAGATCAGATGTAACTTGGAGGGCTGATGATTACTCCAGCTGCAGAATGAGGATGGCGTGAGAGGGGCGGAATTCAGGCAGGTGGAAGATTTAGGAGATTACTGAGGTCATGAAGCTATGAGGACGATGAGGCGTTATATTACACCCTGCTTAAGATTCCCAGCATAACATCCCACATCCTTCAAATGGCATTCAAGGACTTCTATAATTGGGCTCTAACTTGGTCACTCTCAGCTGGTAAGGGCTTCTGTTATTCCTCAAACTCATTCACTGCTGTTAGCTTTGCCTGGCGTATCCTTCCCCTGCCAACTTTTCCTTATCTTTTGGCTTTAGCCTAAAAAGTCATTTCTACATGGAAGCTTCCTCTGACCTCCTTGAATGTATTAACTCCCTTTCAATGTCCTTTACACGCACCCTTTGATCATGCATCACATTTGTTCAGTGTCAAGAGGATGACTTGTCCCTGGCACTGTATCCCTTGTGCCTTAAATGAGGTAGACATGGAGTCAGAATTTGTGGGAAGAATAAATGAATATGCACCTTAAGGAAGTTGCTTCTCAGTTCAGTCACTCAGTTGTGTCCGACTCTTTTGAGACCCCATGGACTGCAGCACGCCAGGCTTCCCTGTCCATCACCAACTCCTAGAGCTTGCTCAAACTCATGTCCATCGAGTTGGTGATGCCATCCAACCCTCTCACCCTCTGTCAGCCTGTTCTCCTCCTGTCTTCAATCTTTCCCAGCATCAGGGTCTCTGATTTCTGCCATATTTCAGTCTCTACCTGCTCTGACTTCTTTTGAGCCTTGAAACATGCTTACATCTTATTTCTTAAAAGCTTTCTCTTGATGCCATTATTTCCTAAAGTTATTGTCTATTTTTCTCTTTGGAGACTGCTAGGTTTCTGGAGATAATGTTTCAGCCCTTCCACATTTCCTTTTCTAATGTATGTGTCTGTCTTCCCGTGTTTGGAAGATTCTTGAAGAAGGGACTATCTCTTATTTTTCCCTCTCCTGTAGTCTCTTGTGTACAATAAGAACACAGCATTGTTTGTTGATTCTAGAGGATGTATCTGTTGTAATAATTTTCATTTTAAACAATGTAGGAGGGATCTCCCTGGTGGTCCAATGGTTAGGACTCCACACGTTCACTGAAGAGCACCCAGGTTCACTCTCTGGTCAGGAAACTAAATCCTGAAAGATGCCTCGCATGGCTAATATATATATAATATAATATATATAATGTATTATATTCTATATTAACATATAATATAATATATAATTATACATTTAATGTAATATAAATATATATGTAATGTTATATATTATATAATATATATCAATTATATAATTATATAAATATATATAAATTAGATATAATTATAAGTTATATAATATATATTATATAAAACATACATATAAATTATATTATATACATTATATAAATTATAATATATAATTATTTATCATATATATTATATATTCCATATTCCATATTATACATTACATACATTATATATAATTATATATATAATATGGGAAAACCAAGCTTTGACTATATATTAATATATATAACATATATTACATATTATATTAGTATATATGTAATATTATATATGAAATATATTAATATGGTATATATTAATATATAATTATTATAGAGGATAATTATCCTCTATAATAATATATTTTATATATAGTCAAAGTTATGGTTTTCCCAGTAGTCATGTATGAGATCTGAGTGAAAGTCGCTCAGTCGTGTCTGACTCTTTGCAACCCCATAGTCCATGGAATTCTCCAGGCCAGAATAGTGGACTGGGTATTCTTTCCCTTCTCCAGGGGATCTTCCCAACCTAGGGATCGACCTCAGGTCTCCCACATTGCAGGCAGATTCTTTACCAGCTGAGCCACAAGGGAAGCCCAAGAATAGTGGAGTGGGTAGCCTATCCCTTCTCCAGCGGAGCTTCCTGACCCAGCAATTGAACCGGGGCTCCTGCATTGCAGGCGGATTCTTTACCAACTGAGCTATCAGAGTTGGACCATAAAGAAGGCTGAGCACAGAAGAATTGATGCTTTGAACTGTGGTCTTGAGAGTTCCTTGGACTGCAAGGAGATCAAACCAGTTAATCCTAAAGGAAATCAACCCTGAATAGTCATTGGAAGGACTGATGCTGAAGCTAAAGAGCCAATACTTTGGCCACCTCATGCAAAGAACTGACTCATTAGAAAAGACCCTGATGCTGGGAAAGATGGAAGACAGGAGGAGAAGGGGACGACAGAGGACAAGATGGTTGGCTTGCATCACCGATTCAATGAAGATGAGTTTGAGCAAGCTCCAGGAGTTGGTGAAGGACAGGGAAGCCTGGCATGCTGCAGTCCACGGGGTTGCAAAGAATTGGACATGACTGACTGAACAATAGCCTGTAAGCTCCAGTAGTGCGGACATCTATTTTTGCTTTCCATGGTGTTCCCGGCGCCTGGTAGAGTAGATCATTGAAAAGGGAACAATGAATATGTGAAAGTAACTTTAGATGACAGGGAATAGAAAGGCTTCATTAAGCATTTCAGAGCATGTGCAACGAATGGATACATAAAAGGTAAGAGTGTGGTGTAAAAAGTTCATTCACTCCATAATGTTTAAACTTACATTGGGTAATATGTTAGAGGCTGATGACAACCATGGTGAGCAAGATTAAGCCTCACTGGCTTTATTTTTAAATTTTTGGCCACACTGTGTGGCTGCCAGCATGCAAATGCTGCAAAACTGCGGCCAAAACCACGAAACAAAATGCATTCATAGGCAAGGGTGCCTCTGTATTTATCCAGATCATCTTCCGCCCTGTGCACGTGCACCACTTTCCTCCCATTATCCTGATTCTTTGTCCTCCTGTCCCGTGGACAGAGGAGCCCGGCAGGCTACAGTCCATGGAGTCGCCAAGAGTTGGACACGACAGATTGGCTAAACACAAAAACCACTTGCTTCCTTCTCTGTACTTGATGAATCGTTTTGGGCAATTCTCCTCCTTGCCAACCCCAGGTCCTCCCCACCTTCCTCCCCCCCTGGTAGGTCCCCTTGGCTTAATATGCTGGCAGCATTAAGCTACAGACAGGAAAGTCATCATGCAGCCAGTCCCATTCTGTCAGCTCCCTCTATAAATCCTCTGGTAGCTGTGACTGGCTTGCTCTCAATCCCCTTATGACTCACAGCTCTGGTCCTGAGCAGAATTCATCCCATGCAATTTTAAGATGGCAGATAATTTTCATGGGTTTAGGATGGACAGGGGTTTCCCAGGTGGTGCTAGTGGTAAAGAATTTGCTTGCCAGTGCAGGAGATGAGAACCGAGTTTGATCCCAGGGTTGGGAAGATGCCCTCGAGTAGGAAGTGGTACTCCACTCTAGTATTCTTACCTGGGAAATTCCATGGGCAGAAGAGTCTGAACATACCTATCCTAGGATGAAGAAGAAAATATCCATAGCTTGAGACCCTGGATTTCAGGCAGAGACCTGGTCTTCCAAATAAATTCCAATACTATATTGCACACTTGATGCTCTGACCATTCCCAAGGACAAGAAATCATGCAGAGGATGGAAAAGTTCTACAGGGTGCGAATTAATGTTTCTTTTCTCTAAAGTAGCAAAGACTGACTTCCCTGGTGGTCCAATGGTTAAGAATCTGCCTGTCAATGTAGGGGACACAGGTTTGATCCTTGGTCTGGGAAGATCCCACATACTATGGGGCAACAAAGCCCGTGTGCCATAACTACTAAAGCCCATGTTCTCTAGAGCCTGTGCTCTGCAACCAGAAGCCATCGCATTGAGAAGCCTGCGCATTGCAATTAGAGAAAAGCTGCTCGCTGTAACTGGAGAAAGCCCACGGGCAGCAATAAAGACCCAGCACAGCCAATAAATAAATAAAGGAGCAAAGGAAATGTGATAGTTGCACGCTTCAGTGAACCTTGGGATATGAATGGAGGCTTTTCATTGGAATTCCAGATCTCAAAACCAGTTTGGCTGGTCAGTTATCATCAATGCTCTCCACTGCCAGGTTGAAGTATTTATTGAAAAATTGAAAACACAGATGCAATGTATTATACAAAGAAAAGTCTTAATACCCATAATAAAAGTACTGCTGGAAGGAAACAAAGCCAGTGGCTACCTGCCCTGGGAAGGTAGGCACTCAGTGAAAAATGAAGTTCATTGGTAGGAACTAGTCTAATGGAAAATTAGGGGAAAAGGTTAAAAACAGAAGAAAAAAACAAACCCAACCCCACCCCTGCAAACCTAAACGTGACAGAGTTTGTTGTAAGTTTGAGACAAGTGCGTTATCACCAAGATTTCTCCGAACCCTCCTCGGTCTGTCCCCATGAGTAGTAATCAGCTTAATTTAGGGCCTTCAAACCTGAGGTAGTTGAGGGTCACCTGAAAGACATGTCTAGAAATCACCTACTCTCAGAATCGGACCCAACGATGTTTGACCAATTGTTTCATGTTGCTTTGGCTCCTGGGGTGGGAGACTGAGTCTCCACTCTGGGTTGTTGACCCCGTGTTTGGTCTGGACCTGGGAGATGTGAGCAGCAGACAGCTGGCCCAGTTTGCTGAGTTGGTGGCTGGCAGGCCCGAGGTGGTGGTTTTCTTTGTGACAGGCAGTGTGGTCTCTGGAGGACCGAGGATGGCAGAGAGAGGCAAAGCCGGTCTACGTAGAAGGCCAATGCCAGGACCAAAGGCTTTCATCGGCGGGAAGGATTTCCAGAGACGTGGAAAGGTGGCAGAAGGTAGCAAGAACTTTACCACTCATTAAAGACCAAGGTAAGTGGAGCCAGGAGACCCCTCTAGACTAAGGAGCTGGCCAAGAAGCAGGCACCAGCCAGGTGTGAGCTCAGAACCAGCCCCTTAGCAGGAGGCAGAAACAAATCAACCGGACTGAATGACACATGCTTGTGACCCCCATGGTACCTGGTGTAAAGCCTGTTGTCTGCCTTGGCAGCTCAGACACTTCCAAGAAAGGATGCTCTGGGCAGTAGTTCTTCCAGCCACTGGGTTAGGGATCCCGTGGGCAGCGGAATTAGCAAACAATCTAAATTTGAGTCTCACGTAAACTCCATGCTCAGGAGTTTAACCCCACAAAAGTAGGTCTTTGGATTTTTTCTTTTCCTCATCAGGTACACTCATACCCTAACTCTAGAGATGAGACACTGTGTTATACAATTAAGGTAATGGATACGGCTCTATTTCATTAGCGCTAAGCCATTTCCTTGTTGTTGTCCTGCCTTGCTGTGACCCACTTACACTGAGCCATGAGACTCCAGTCACGAATGATACTCAGTGACTAAAAGGCTGTGAGGTCCATTTTTAGCCCTAGGATGTGATTAATGGTTTAATCAAGGTGTTTCACACCCAGAATAACACGCTCATTTTTAGAACAGCCAAGGTACGACACTTTGATTTCAGCTGGAGAACGGGCTAGCTTCTAAGTCAAGTGCTTACGAAAGTAATTATACCAATTCTGACATATATTTCTTCATGGGAGACAGAACTAGCCTGTGTTCCTGTTTAAGTACTTCCATAATTGTTTTATTACTCTGGAAAAACTCGTGCAAGTTTTAAAAATTACTGTGGCTTCTTTTTAGAGGGAGGGTCATTTAGAGAAGCCTAATTTGGCTCAATACACTAGATTTTCTCCTCCTTGGTAATTTGGAACACAATCATCTGAATGGCTGGGATGCTGGAAGCAAGGACCAGCCACCTTTGGAAATGCTGACCCACGCTGAGAACATACCAATCGGCTTAACTGGTACAGCGGGGCCAAGGATGCTACATACACATCATTCCATTTGAGCCTTGGATGGAAAAATATCCATAGCTGAGCACAAAGCAGCAGTCAACGTAAGACCGGTCAGTTTCGACAGCTGCTGCCTCTTTAGCCCAGTTTGGAGAGCACACATCTGAGTCTCATAATCTGAGCTAATGGGAGGCAGCTCTTCGAGTGCCTGACTGAGAAAATGCAGAGAGAGGGAGTTGGTGGTGGGCAGGGGGTAGGAAGGAGGGAGGGTGGATTCACAGTGATCAAACATGGGTCTCACAACCTGTCACGCAGCTGCACTTAGCTACGGTCCTTGGGGACAGGTCCTGGGACATGCTTGTTGGCTACTATCTATGAGCTGCTACAGATAAACGAAGGAAGACATCGTCTGTCCAAGATGGGAAGGTCACTTAAACGCCAGGGTCCATCTGGAGGTGAAGAAGTGCTGGCAGGCTGCCCGTCTCCAGGACACCATTCACGCTCCTCCTCCTTCTAATTCATCCTCCTCCTTCATTCTGTCCGCAAGGCAGCGAGGGCCCGGGACGTGTAGTTGGAAGGAGTCGGAGCCAGGGTCCCCCCCCCCTTCTGGTTTTCCCTGACCCAGATTCTCTGAGAACGTTCTTGCTTCGAGATTCAAACTGGTTAACAGACCAGATCTTGACCTTGTTTCTGCCTCTTGAGGAGAGATGTCCCAGGGCAGCGATGCATGCCTTGCCATAGTCACACCTGAAAACTCAGCTGCTGCCAGCATTTTCTTTGTAGGTTGTAGTTGCTGCTGCTGCTGCTAATGGAGGTTAGTCATAAATATTCAAGGTACCAAACCAAGCCCAGGGTTCTTTCCTGTTGGGACCAAGGTGGCCTGATCTTCTGGGTCTATTGATTAGGTAGAACATGGAACTATCTCCTTGAGATTCAAGAGGATGCCAAGGCAGAAAGGGATTGGAAACCCCTCACCTGTTCCCCCTTAGGGCCCTGCCTGTGTCTGAAGGGAGGTGCCAACTCGAGGGACCATGGAACATTCCTTTGGGGGCAAGGGGCAGGAAGTGTGGCATCTCACTGGCTGGGTTCAAGCATGGGTAAAGGTTTTTAGCCCAGTCACGGGGAGTTTCTGAGACGGGTGGGACTCCTGAAGACCTGGGCTGTGTGCATCCTTCCTCTCCCTCTCTCCGTCATCCCCTTCCCTTGTGAAGGTGGGCAGAGGCTTTCGGCTGGGCTCCAGCTTTAGAAGGCAAGGCACTCGCTCTCCTTCCGCTTGACCCCGGGGAGTGGCCTCGGTGGACCCACACTCGTTCAGCAGGACACTCGGCTCGGGGGCTGGCGGGGAGCACCACGGCGAAGCCTGGTCAGCACCGTCGCTGTGAGCTGCTGTGGTTAGGGGGCCCGCGATAGCCCAGGGCTTCAGGAGCAATCCCCTGGGAGAGTTGGCTATGTGAGTAGAACTTGGGGAGAAAAAAGAAAAAAATACAACCCAGCCAACCACCATAAGAAGCAGTGGGAATCCATGGAACTGCCGAAAGAGGGGACACAGCCTTGGCATTCTCTGCCAGGACACTTCTGCTCTGCTTCCGACTCTGCGCAGACTCAGGGTCGGGTCCCGGTTTGGAATCCATCAGCCCTCCGGTGCTCACAAGTTTGTGCAAATGATGAAACGGAAAAGACTGAAAGGAAGACGGAAGAGAAAAGGCGTAAGATCTTTCCTCTCCAGCTCAGTAGCGCCCCCACCTCCCACCAAACAAGGACATCAGATGTTTGGGGGTAAAGCAGGACTTTCCAGGAAGGAGGTCCCCTCTGTTGCGGTGGCCCTAGTCCCCCCACCTCTGGGGGAGGGGCTGTGACAGAACCCAGATCACGGGCTGGAACACAGAGGGTGTCCCTGTGGAAGGAATCTTTGGAAGGCCTAGGCGGGCCTGGGGTGGACCCCCAGGGTCTGGCCTGTGACTGGGGGCAGAGCGCGCGCACACGCACACACACACACACATGCATTGATGGGCAGCAAGGATTTACACTCTGACATGTGGGGCATCGGTGTGACTATTCTTTTTCGGTTTTCGCTTCTTGCAGTGTAGATGGTGGTGCTTCGGTTCCTAAAAGACAAGTTACTTCCGTTTCAGTGTTTCATACACGCATGCATTCATCTAACCAACAACCACGGGTGCCAGGTTGGGTTCTGAAATACATGTGATCGTAACTGCATCTCCCGGGTCACGTGTCCAGGGAGGCATCTCTGGTGGGTTCCCAGAGCCGGCGAGCCCAACAAGAGTCACCGTCTTGGCTGTGATCAAGTTGGCCTCTTTGGAGGTATAGAAAAGCAGTCTGCCCAGATTCTGGGTGACTGGGAGTTTCCGGGCTGGTGGGCCAAACCTTCCTCCACTCTACCCTGTTTCTAGTTCCTGACTCCTTTCGATTTCTCGCCATGGCTACCCATCACTGGTTCTAGGCAGCCACAAGCTTGGAACTCACTAACCCTGTCTGCTGGGTCTTCACCAATCACTATTCATCCATTCACTACTCAACTCCATGCTGGCCCAAAACAAAACTCCTGGGGGAGAAAACCAGGTTAACTAAGCCTGAAAGGAAATAGTGGTGAGTGAGTGGCCACCAGTCAATGTTTAGGTTTTAAAAGGTGACTACAAAAGCTTTCTGTCCACCACAGTCTACCCCAGTTTGGGGCTCTCAGGCCATTCAACACTAGAGAGAAGGGAGGCTCTGAGAGTGCAGGGAGGAGGGAGAAGTTCCTGGTTCAGCTTTCCTGGAGGGGAAGGACCCTCATCACATCCTCCCCCCACCCCCACGGGCTGTGCGGGCCCCCGCCAGGCTCACCTTCCTCCCAGCCCTCGGCAACCCCAGCCAGCTCGTAGTGCTTTTTCCGAAGCTCTCCCAGTTTCTGACGCTCCTTCTGCAGTTCATTTTCCAGCTCCAGCACCCTAACCTGTGGGGAAAGTTGGCCTTTTCTTTGAGCAGGGATCTGAGAATGGTCTCACGTCAACTAGTCCCTTTCCTTGTGGTCTGGGACTTCTCTGTTATGCCTGCTGTTTCCATAGCTCAACCAGTCCTCAATTTCACCCTTGTCTCTGCTCGGATTTCTCCACCCTCTGGTCATCCATCTATCTCACAGGCTTTCTCACTGGGATCCTCTGTTGAAAATGAATGATGCTTTATGACCAATGCTTAAATGAGAGAAGAGCTTATCTCATATTCCTCTGATAAATCACTAACTAAAAACATACTGAATGTGTGTGAAAGTTGCTCAGTCATGTCTGACTCTTTGCGACCCCATGAACTGTAGCCTGCCACACTCCTCTGTCTGTGGAATTTTCCAAGCACGACTACTGGAGTGGGTTGCCATTTCCTCCTCCAGGGAATCTTCCCGGCTGAGGGATTGAACCTACGACTCCAGGTCTCCTGCAATGCAGGCAGATTCTTTACTGCTGAGCCACCCTCGGCTATTAAAAAAAAATCTTGCCATTTGCAACAAACGGATGGATCTAGAAGGTCTTATAAGTGATATAAGTCAGCTAGAGAAAGAAAAACAGTGTATAATCTCTCCTATATGAGGAATCTAAAAAACAAAACATGAAAAGAGACTCACAGATACAGAGAACAGGAGTTCCAAGAATGAAGGGGGGCAGAAATAAGTGACGGTATTAAGAGGTACAAACCTCCAGTCGTAAAATAAGTCATAGGGATGCAATATAGAGCATAAAGAATATGGTCAATATTATTGTAATAACTTGTATGGAGACAAATGGTTACTAGACTTATGTTGATCATTTCATGGTAACATGCAAACATCATATCACTATGTATACACCTGAAACTAACATAACATTGTTCATCAACTGTATCTCAATACATAACAGAAAGAAACGGGAACAAAAAAAGGACAACTCTAATGTTAAGTCTATCTGTATGATATATTCTAATCCAGTTACAACCCATCTTTCAATCCCAGTTCCCTGTAAGTCCAGGAAGAAACCAAATACAACAGTTCTGGTCTCTTTGAGGTGCTGGTATAACTTAGGGTTATTACTGTGCAGGAAAAGGTATAATCTCACTAAAGGAAGGGTTGGTTCTTGGTTATTCCTTCTCATTAACTTTAGGAAGTTTTTTTTTAATTGGAGTATAATTGTTTTACAATGTTTATTAGTTTCTGCTGTACAATGAAGTGAATCAGCTATATGTATATATGTCTGTCTGTCTGTCTCTCTGTCTGTCTCTGTCTGTCTGTCTGTCTCCCCCCCCACCTGTTTGGACCTCCTCCCTACTCCCAATCCTACTCCGCTAGGTCAGCACAGAGCCCTGAGCTGAACTCCCTACGCTATATAGCAGCTTCCCACTAGCTCTTAAATTTACACATGGTAGTGTATATATATGGCTTCCCTGGTGGCTCAGCAGTAAGGAACTCGCCTGCCAACGCAGGAGATATGGGTTCAATCCCTGGGTCGGGAAGATCCCCAGAGAAGGAAATGGCAATCCATTCCAGTATTCCTGCCTGGAGAAACCCATGGACAGAGGAGCCTGGTGGGCTACAGTCCATGGAGTTGCAAAGAGCCAGACACAACTGTTTAGCAAATAAACAACAAGTGTGTATATGTCAATGCTACACGCCTAAAATTCTGATCTTTCCTTTTTTTTTTCAGGTTTTTTTTTTTCCATTTATTTTTATTAGTTGGAAGCTAATTACTTTACATCATTGCAGTGGTTTTTGTCATACATTGAAATGAATCAGCCATGGATTTACATGTATTCCCCCATCCCGATCCCTCCTCCCACCTCCCTCTCCACCCTATCCCTCTGGGTCTTCCCAGCGCACCAAGTCCGAGCACTTGTCTCATGCACCCAACCTGGGCTGGTGATCTGTTTCACCCTAGATAATATACATGTTTCGATGCTGTTCTCTTGAAACATCCCACCCTCGCCTCCTCCCACAGAGTCCACAAGTCTGTTCTATACATCTGAGTCTCTTTTTCTGTTTTGCATATAGGGTTATCGTTACCATCTTTCTAAATTCCATATATATGTGTTAGTATACTGTAATGGTCTTTATCTTTCTGGCTTACTTCGCTCTGTATAATGGGCTCCAGTTTCATCCATCTCATTAGAACTGATTCAAATGAATTCTTTTTAATGGCTGACTGATCTTTCCTAATCACCTATCTCCACCTCCACTGTTTTCTTCCAGCATCATTTATGTTCATTCTTGGGGTGATATGTATAGCTGTATTCATTTCTCCCACAAGTCTCTCTCTGACTTCTCCCCATGGAAATAATATTTGGGGTCAGTCTCACAGGCAACAGTCTGATTCAACTTACTGATGGAGTTCCTACCTGGGAATCCATCTCCTGCCGTTTGATCTGGGTCAGTGTAATGCTTGAGAAGTCCATGCTGTCTGCAAAAATGGAAAAAGGAGGGTCTTATTGAATGATACTCCAGCTGACACTTACTTGAGAAGTGGCCGATGCCGATGTTCTGCTGAAATGCTTGGTTTGTCATTTACCAACAGATGCATGGATGTAAGTAAGGGGTAGAGTAGAAGGAAGACAGGGTAACCAGGATCAGAGCCGCACCCCCCCTCCCCTAACAGACAATCATGCCTGGGGTTGGGGGGGGTGGTGGTCATTTCCCTGAATTCAGAGGAATGACTCAATGGAAAAACTAGCTAACGCCTGTCCATATAGTGCTATAAATAGCATGCCCATGGGGTGTCTCAACTTACAAGAAAATAAGTTGGAATGTACAAAGACGAAAAATGAGAGAATTTGGAAGCTGGCCTGTGGGAAATTGGGATGGTGGAGAAGAATGTACCCACCCACACATGATGGAGAAGAAAAGCTCGGCTTCTGAGAGCCTACCTGTGTCCTCGATCTGTGATTTGCCGGAAATGGTTGAGGCCACAACCTCGGCGGTGGCCTGGTTTACAGCCCGAGAAGCCTGCAGCAGCTGGGCCAGGTTTGGGCTGTTCTTATCAGCTTTCACCTGCCAGGACCAAGCAGACTTAGGGTCACACAACAGTCAACTGATGGCTCTTGACAAATATATGCGCTCTGCCGTAGCCACCCATGAACTTCTCAAAAATCACTCCCTATGGGGGCAACCACTGGCATCACTCTCTAGTATCAAAAATCATTTCTGGCTTATTTGCCTGGTGGCCTTGAACTCTAACTTAACCAGTTTTTGAAAAATTTATGTTTAATTGGACGATAATTACAATATTGCAATGCTTTCTGCCATACATCAACATGAATCAGCCATACGTATACACATGGCTGTATACCTTAAAACCTCCCTCCCCCCTCTCTTAAACCCCCCTCCCCCCATCCCACCTCTCTAGGTTGTCACAGAGCACTGGCTTTGAGTCCTATGTGTCATATAGCAAATTCCTACTGGTTATCTACTTTACATGTAGCAATGTATGTGTTTCAGTAGTATTCTCTCAAATCATCCCACCTTCTCTCTCCACTCTATTTTGATAAAGCGTTCCAGTTGTGAAAACCAATTTGGGGACAATAAACAAGGAGAGTAAAAGAACACTCCCTGGGGAACTATACAACCCATAGAAGGATGTTGGTGATGAGCTTTGTGTTGGGATCAGTTGGGGCAATGGTTCGAACCTGGAGCCTTTTGAGGACAGGCAGACATTGGCTGTGGAACCTCAGAGCCAAGCCAGGGAACCAGCTAACTGGGCCGGCATTGTTCTTACCTGAGTGCTCCTTGAATGCATGATAGCTCAGGGGTAGGCATGGCTGGACCCCTAACGGCCATTTGCAATAAAAGTGAGGAAACCAAGAGGAGTGCATGTGGAGAGCGGGGTAGAGGGGCTCCCTGCTGAACGAAGGCTTTTAGGAGACCCCTGGAGGCAGAATTTTGAGACTCAGCCTACCTGGATGCTGGATAAACCTCTGTTCTTGGGGCCAGCGGCGCAGTTTGGGTTTCTAACCTACCCAGACCTTACAGTGTCCTGGGGCAGCTGTTTCCAACCTTTTTGGCACCAGGGACCGGTTTCGTGGTAGACAATTTTTCCATGGACCAGGTGGGGGCTGGGGGGTGGTGGTTTCAGGGGTGTTTCAAGCACATCATGTTTATTGTGCACTTTATTATTATTGCATCAGCTCCACCTCAGATCATCAGGAATTCGATCCGGACACTGGGGACCCCTCTCCCTCGTGGGGATCCCATCACAGATCCTACCTTGGAGGCGGCTACAAGCTGGGCGGTGCTAGCAGCAATTTCACGTGAACACACCATGAGCTCCTCGAATTTCCCTCGGCCTTGTACCACCATATCAGCTGCGTCTCTTGAGAGTCAGGAGACCAGACGGGTTATGAAACTGACAGCTGTAACCCCTCTGTTCTCACTGAGACTACTTCCATCACCTTGGCAGACTGGGAACCCAGCCTGCCTGCCCCACTCCTGTGATGCCCCAGGAGACCCAGACTCCTTTCTAAACTTTCAGTTCTATTAACGTCCTTATCAGCAATCCATTTCTAGGGGCCAGATTTTTCCCCTGAGTTGGTCCCTGGGGTGGATCACTGGAATGGGGGTGAAGGTGAGGAGCCCTGGATCGGACAGATACTTACACCAGGACACTGGCTCCCCAGCCCACAGCTTTGGCAGCTGAGATAAGTCCTTCCGTCCATCGAGAATTCTTGGCATAAAACTCTTTAGGGGATGCTGTACCCTGGGGAAGAGAAAAATAATAACAACGATCTTTTATTGTGTGCCCTCTACCTGCCAGGTACTTTTTGTATGTATTATCCCATGCAATCTTCACAGTAACTCTATGGGGGTGAACATTATTATTCCCATTTTATAGATGAGAAAGCAAAGATTCAGAGAGGCAAAAATACTTTCACTTAGGATACGCAGAAAATAAACAGAAACAAATCCTAGGCTTTTCTGACTCCAAAGCTGATAGCATTTCCATTACATCCCAATATCTCTATCTTGTATATATAAGAAAATATATATTGGGACTTCCCTCATGGTCCAGTGGTTAAGACTTCGCTTTCCAATGCACAGCGTGCAGGTTCAAACCCTGTTCGGGGACCTAAGACCCCACATGCCTTGTGGCCAGAAAACCAAAACTTAAAACGGAAGCAATATTGTAACAAATTCAATAAAGACTTCATAAGTGATCCACACACACACAAAAAAACAACTATTCACATACAAATAACTTATTTTAGGGGAGTCTAGTTGCTATTCGTGATTTGCCAGAGAAGGACAGTGAGTACACAGTCAGTGATTAAAAAGAAAAATTTCTGGGGCTTCCCCGGTGGTCCGGTGGCTAAGATTCCATGCTCCCAATGCAAGGGGCCCAGGTTCGATCCGCAGTTGGAGAACTAGATCCCATATGCCGCAACTAAGACCCAGTGCAGCCAAGTGAATATATATTATAAACAAAATTATTTATGAGGGATCAGAGGAGTGGGAATTCGAGGAAGGCAGTCAAAGGTACTAGGGATGTAATGTACAACATGATAAATATAGTGAACACATAGCTATGTATTATGTATGAAAGCTACTAAGAGTAAATCAGAGCTTCGCTGGTGGCTCAGATGGTAAAGAATCTGCCTGCAATACAGGAGACCTGGGTTTGATCCTGGGACTGGGACGATCCCCTGGAGAAGACCCCCTGAATACTGGCAACCCATTCCTGTATTCATGCCTGGAGACTCCAACAGACAGAGGAGCATGGCATGCTACAGTCCATGGGGTGGCAAAGAATCGCACGTGACTGAGCGACTAACACTTTACTTTCAAGAATAGATCCTAACAATTCTCATCACAAGGGAAAAAAGGCTTTTCTCAGTTTCTCTCATTTTGCATCTATAAGAGATGATGGCTGTTCACTAAACTTCCTGTGATAATCACTTCATATGTGTAAGTCAAACAATTACTCTGTACACAGCATCATACACCAATTATATCCGAATAAAACTGAAAGAAAAAAAAATTCCTACTTGGAATTCCTGTTGGAATACCCAACAGCCTGAGAATCTACAGGTACTCCTAGATCAGTCCCTTGTTCTCTTTTAGGGGCAGAAAACTGTGGTGCTAGTGGTAAAGAATCTGACTGCCAAACCAGGAGACCTGGGTTTGATCCCTGGGTTGGGAAGATCCCCTGGAGTAGGAAATGGCAACCCGCTCCAGTAGTCTTGCCTGGAAAATCCCATGGACAGAGGAGCCTGGCAGGCTACAGTCCATGGGGCCGTAAAGAGTCAAACACAGCTGAGCACCTCTCAGACTGATAAAAGCACTACCAAAGCAGATGTGGCTTTGTTCCTTATACGACTGTTTTCAGGCTCGTAACCCACTCCCTGCACCACCATCTCCTGAGGAGCAGCTGCCCACAGGGATATGAGAAAGGAAAAGAGAGGGTGATGATGCCAGCAAAGGAATGAGACACTTGAAGTGACGCTCTCAACAAGTGACGGAGGGAGAGTCTGTCTGAATCACCCAGGAAACTGCTGCTGGCAAGACAGGGCAGGGACCTTCCCTGGTGGGGTCCAGTGATTAGGACTCCAAGCTTCCACTGCAGGGGGCTGCAGGTTCGATCTCTGGTCAGGGAACTAAATCCCATCTGCCATGCTGCACAGCCAAAAAAAAAAAAGGAGAGAGAGGGGCACGGCAGATTCTACAGTGGAAAGTTGGCACCAGGCTGGTGCTTCTGACTTGCCCAGTTTCTAAAGTCCTCACTTCCTCCTCTGGGGGCTCAGATGTGCAATGCACAGTTTTTCCCCAGCAGGTTCCAGTGACATCGGCTGGAGGGAATGAGCCTGCCGCCGGAGGCTCTGGCTCGCTGCCCTCAGGGGACCTGGCTGTGCCCCAGCTTCTTTCCATGGCATTTGCTGATGTCCATGGGAGCGGCAGCTGTACCCTCAGCTGGACACACATGGCTGGACAGCACACACCTAGCTGAAGGTGTGGGGAGTAGACTCAGCCTCTCAGCGAGCTGGGACTGAGTGACCAGTGTAACCAACGTCTGCTCTGCCCAGGGCCCTCACCCACGCCTACCCGGCCACTCTCCACTATCTCTCTCTGCAGCTCCTTCGAGGCCACGACCAGGATCTGAATGGCCTGCATTAGGCTGGTACAGGAACCAAGGATTCTGCAAAAGAGCAAGAACAACAACAAAGTCAAGGGTGCAAAGCCGAGATCCACGACAATGCCAAAGTCTGTTTTCGCTTTCCTGCCTAAACAGAGGCAACCTGGGATGGGAAAGAAGGCAGAGAATATTCTGGAGGTGAAGCCCTGAAGGAAAGGTGGGTGAGAGAGGACACTGGAATGGGGATCGTCTCCATAAGGAACAGAACAGTGGTGACTCTTGCGGTTCCTTTCCCCTGCAATACAATAGCTGTGTCATGGTATTAATAATAATACTGATACTGGGGCTTCCCTGGTGGTCCAGTGGTTGAGACTCTGCACTTTCAGTGCTGGGGACGCAGGTTTGATCCCTGGTCCAGGAACTAGGATCCCACATACCTAGGGGTGTGGTACGGCCAAAAAATAATCATACCGATACGGACAACTCCATAGACTCGGCCATTCCCCGTGGCAGCTTTAATGTTCTATTCTAATCGGTATGAGCCAAGGCAGGACAAGATGGATCCTCATCACCCAGGTGCAACCATGCTGCTCAAACTGACCTTTCGTTCACCTCCAATTTGACTCCTGTGTCTCCAGCTCGGGATTTGCTGAGCATCTCCTATTCAAAAAGAAGCAGGGTTTCCGAATACATCACAGAGACTGAGTACCCACTGGCGTCCTGTTACATCTTGGGTCCAACATCCTGCAGATGCTGAGAAACCCAGCAGTGCCCACCCATGTCCTCGTGAGGGTCAGGAAAACAACTCAGAGCTCCAAACTACTCAGTGGGAGGCAGCTGGAGCGACCTACGGCCTGTGAGTGTCTTAACAGCCTGGGACTGGGCTGATGGGCACAGAATTCTGAGAAGTGTGGCACCATGCCAACAGGGGCAGCTGCATCGAGTCCTTGAGGCAGGTCCTCCTACCAAGGCGGACGGCCTGAGTCTTCCACCAGAGGACCTGTCCAAGGTGCCTGCTCAGCTTTTCCTGGAGACAACAGCTACTTCTGATCTACTGAGCACCTGCCACTGAGACACCTGTGCATTATCACAGCAAACTGTTTACAACAGCGGTCTCCAACCTTTTGGGCACCAGGGACCGATTTCGTGGAAGGTCATTTTTCCATGGACCAGCCGTGGGGAGGGGTTGGTGGTGGTGGTGGTTTCAGGATGATTCAAGGGCATTACATTTACTGTGCACTTTATTTCTAATCTAATGCTGATGCTGATCTGATAGGAGGTACCTGACTGTGGCCCGGAGATTGGGGACCCCTGCTTCCTCCCTCTGAGGGAGGAACTAGTGTCATCACCATCATACAGAGATGGAATCTGAATCTCAGCAAGGTTAACGTAACTTACTGGAAATCATACAACTAGCAAGTGATCAGTCTGGAACTTGATGGCCTGACATCAAAGTATGTGATCTTTACAGAAACTGCTCATCTTCCCTTGGCTAGAACTTTCTATTTTCTGTTTCTCAGAGACCCTAGGGGGTTTGGGTTTTGGTTTGTTTTGTAGGGGACTTTGTAGAGAAGGGGGCTTTCCTGGTGGCTCAGACAGTAAAGAATCTGCCTGCAATGCAGGAGACCTGGGTTTGATCCGTAGGTCAGGAAAATCCCCTGGAGAAGGGAATGGCTATCCACTCCAGTATTCTTGCCTGGAGAACCCCATGGACAGAGGATCCTGGTGGGCTACAGTCCATGGGGTCTCAGAGAGTCAGACATGACAGAGGTGACTTAGCATGCACGCATGTGCTTGGGGGCTCTGCAGAGAATGACTGAGATACGCCCAACAGGCAGTGCTGCAGACGGGCAGCAGTTGCAAAGCATCACTTTAGGTGACCTCACAGACTCTCCCGTACCTCTATTCTGGCCGTGGCGGCTTCAATGGCAGCGGAAGTGGCAGCCATCTCCTTGTCCACCAGGTCCCCCAGTTCCTCCTGTTTGATGTCCAGGCCTCTGGGCAGGAGATCCTGTGAATCGCATCACGAATGCTGAGACCACCCTCAGACTTCCTCTCTATCCTCCCGTGGCAGACCGGTAAACCTCACATGACAAGGTACGAGGGCCCTGCCACGAACACTTCTGCAAGCCAGGGTGGGGGCTTGTCTGCAATTCTCTCTATCACGTGAGCTCTGCAACCCCACACTCCTCCTGCCTCTATGCTCACTCAGAGCCTACCTCCTTCCAAAAGGTCATCTCCACTGACCCCCACAAGGCCACTCAGTTGTAGCTGCTCAGACCCTGACCGCACCCAAAGTAGCATTGATTGAATTTGCTGCTTAGGAGGTACTTCAAAAACATCTTCAAATGGGGATGATGTCTTCCAACCAGACAATCTGTCCCTTATTTAACTTTGCTTCCAGGGCAATCATATGAGGCAGTTATTACTACTGTCCTACAGATGGGAAGCCATGGCTCAGAAAGGTCAAATGTCTTGACCACAGTAACTGCTAACAGATGGAGAAGCAGGGATCTAAACTCTGGTCTGATGGCAAAGCCTATGATCTTTAGAAACAGTAAGTGTTAAACACACAAGAGTATAAAATGGATATGAGTGGGTCAAGAATATGATGACCCATATTATCCACCACCCAAACTTAAGGAAGAGCTTAAGAAACATCCTCAATACTTTGAAATCTCCTGTATAGCCTGCCCTGATTCGATCTGCCTTCCTTTCTACTTTCCATGTAAAGACAAACAATTCAGAAAAATACATACCATGTCCTTTTTTGGTTTGTTTTTAAAATCCCTATGGCTGTATCTTTAAACAATATAATATTGAGTCTGCATGTTTTGGAGAAGAAAATGGCAATCCACTCTAGTATTCCTGCTTGGAGAATCCCATGGACAGAATAGCCTGATGGGCTGTAGTCCATGAGGTTGCAAAGAGTTGGATATGGCTGCAAAACTAAAGACTGCATGTTTTGGTCTTTATTTAAAAGGAACCATACTGCAAGTGAAAGAGAAGAGTGAAAAAGTTGGCTTAAAGCTCAACATTCAGAAATCTAAGATCATGGCATCCGGTCCATCACTTCATGGGAAATAGATGGGGAAACAGTGGTTGACTTTATTTTTTAGGGCTCCAAAATCACTGCAGATGGTGATTACAGCCATGAAATTAAAAGACACTTACTCGGAAGGAAAGTTATGACCAACCTAGACAGCATATTAAAAAGCAGAGACATTACTTTGTCCACAAAGGTCCATCTAGTCAAGGCTATGGTTTTTCCAGTAGTCATGTATGAACGTGAGAGTTGGACTATAAAGAAAGCTGAGTGCTTCCTTAAAGATTTGATAAAGATTTTAAAGAACTAATGCTTTTGAACTGTGGTGTTAGAGAAGACTCTTGAGAGTCCCTTGGACTGCAAGGAGATCCAACCAGTCCATCCTAAAGGAGATGAGTCCTGGGTGTTCACTGGAGGGACTGATGTTGAAACTGAAACTCCAATATTTTGGCCACCTGATGCAAAGAGCTGACTCATTTGAAAACACCCTGATGCTGGGAAAGGGCAGGAGGAGAGGGGACGACAGAGGATGAGATGGTTGGATGGCATCACTGACTCAATGGACATGGATTTGGGTAGATTCTGGGAGTTGGTGATGGACAGGGAGGCCTGGCGTGCTGTGGTTCATGGGGTCACAAAGAGTCGGACATGACTGAGTGACTGAACTGATACTGCAAGCATTTTTCTATGATTTACTTTTTCACTTGGCATTCTGTGTGGGAGATTCATTCTATGACCTAGTCATTCTATTCCTGGGTTTATACAGAAACTTTATGTGTGTGCATGAGGAGATATATACAAGAATGATCATAGTGTGGGACATCTCTAGTGGGCCCGTGGTTCAGAATCCGCCCGCAAAGGCAGGAGATGCCGGCTTGATTCCTAGTCTGGGAAGATCCCACATGCTGTGGGGCAATGAAGCCCGTGTACCACAACTATTGAGCCCATGAGCTCCAACTACTGAAGTCCACGTGCCCTAGACCCCGTGTTCCAAAACACGAGATGCCACTACAATGAGAAGCTCACGTACTGCAACTAGAGAGTAGCCCCTACTCGCCAACAAACCCAGTGCGGTCACAAATAAATAATAAATTTTTTAAAAATTAAAAAAAATCCTATGACTATGTCACTCTCTAGAAGGAAAGGTTAGCAGCTTCTCATTCACCATGGTCATCCTTCATCCACAGATTTCAGGTTCTCCATCTCACTGCCCACTTCTCCCCCATGGGAACCTGCCTTCCCCAATTGATCGCTCTCTTTTTAGCTGTTTTGCTCTCTCTCGTATGCATATTCAATAAATTCAACATTTGTTGGGTGTTAACCACTCAGTGCGTGAATATATTGTTTTCATTTCAGGTGTTACCTGCCCAACCAGATAAAAACTCTTGAAAACAGGAAAGCCGTGCTCATTCGTCTTTGACACTGCTGTGCACAGTGACGATCACGCAGCAGACCCTCCATTAATAGTCAGTGACTTAGGTAGAACTGCAAAGTCAATCAGGCGGTCGAGTTTTACAGTCCTCTTACTTTAAATCAAGTTTCAAGTGCCGAAAGAACTGGCTTAGAACATCACTGATTCCCAAGGAAGCCCCCAGCCCTCACTCCAAGAACTACCTTCTGTAGGAATAAATAATACTGATCATACTTCACTAATGGCCGTGATCCTGGTGAGGCAGTTCCTCATGGCTGTGCTGTCGGCATTCTCAAAGATTCTTTCTTCCTCCAGGAAAGACAGATAGGTGAGGGTCTCCTTGCCATACTGCTTACAGGCCTCGATCAGAGCTGCAGAGGCAAGGCGACTTTCAAAGGTCCCCCTGGCTCCCTGTGCGTTTGGGGCGGCCCCTCCCCTCCGGTACTCACAGTCGGCCGACTCCGGCGGGGCTCTAAGGCAGGTGGCGCTGCCGTGAACGATGGTGTCACTGGTCAGGTGGGCCAGGAGTGTTACCGAGTGAAGGAGCCCACTGATATCTGCAGGAGTTGAAAGGGAACTTTCTCAGTCCTGCTGGAGGGTGTCACTTCTGTCCCTCCTTCCTCCCCACTTTGCAAGATGGACACACACTCCTTTTCTGGGGGCGAAGGAACCGATCGTCATTGCTATGTTCCAACGTTTCTGAACATCACCTGGCTGCTGCTAGCAATATACCCTCCTTATCCTGCAGCTCTTACCTTCCGGGCACACCAGATACTGGCTCCAGCATTTTTCCAGCTGCTCAATGCAGCTGGAAGTGGAGTTGACCTTGGACAGCAGGTGATCTGTGAGAGGGAAGAGAGGGTGAAGTCAGAGCCACAGTCACAGCTCGCTGCATCCCCATTAGTTAGTCTGCCTCACGGATGACCTTGGGGCGGGCGGTGGGAGGCAGGAGCTGCCCTGAGAGTGGGGAGGGAGGAGAGGTCATTGGCTATGCTGATACGTGATTCTCTCATTGTAGCTTCAAAGGCTCTGCTTTGGAGTTATCTGGTCCTTTAGCCAAGAACCCTCGGGGCCTCGTTTCCGACCCTCATTTCCTATCACTGCCAATTGAATCTACCCCAGGCCTTCCTGTTAGGTCTTTCAAGGCCCTAAGCATTGGCCTATATAGGAAAAGAATCTTAAAAAAAAATATTTAAAGGGTGTATGTGTAACTGATTCAGTATGCTGTCCACCTGAAACTTCGTGTTCGGTCACTAAGCCGTGTCCAACTCTGCAACCCCAGGGTCTGCAGCCCGCCAAGCTCCTCTGTCCATAGGATTTTCCAGGCAAGAATACTGGAGTGGATTACCATTTCCTCCTCCAGGGTATCTTCCTGACCCACAGATCAAACCCATGTTTCTTAACGGTCCCTGCAGTGGCAGATGGGTTCCTTACCACTAGCGCCACCTGGGAAGCCCACACTCAACATTGTTAATCAACTATACTTCAATTAAACAACCAAAAAAGGCTCTTGGATTCTCATTCCTCTTGAGTTCAGAGCCCTGGTTCTGTGGGGCTAATCTACACTCATGCTCTGCCCACAACACAGTCATTCCCAATGCTGCACCTTTGTGCTCTGAACCACAGAGGCTGCATTGCGTAAGAGGTTAAGTGCAGGCTTGCCCGTCTCCCTGCACAGGTGTTGCAGCCCCTGGTTCTAGCACTACTGGCTGTGTTCTCAGGTCACGTGCACCTGCTTCATCACCCGACAAAGGAGGGATAACAGTACATCCCCTGGCATCGCGGTGAGGGTCGCTGGGCCGAGGCATGTAAAGCACTGAGGATGGTGCCTTCACATCGCAATAGCGAGCAAGCAGCTGTTCCTGCTTTTTGTTTTTGATTTGGTTGCGCCGCGCGGGATCTCTGATCTTCACTGCAGCCTGAGGGATCTTTAGTTGCTGCAACTAAGAATTCACACGCCACAACTAAAGATCCCGCATGCCGCAACGTCGGCTGTTCTTACGGGTTATTATTCCCCACTTTTCTTCCTCTCCATGGCTTCACGTTTCTCCTCTTCTTTCAAAACCCAGCTCACACCATCTCCTGCGGAAGCCCCCGCAGCTGCCTGCTCTCCTAGCAGTTCTGCAGTCAACAAGGTACCCACGTGTTCCTTCCTTTGTAACCGTGGGGTTTCCTTACAGGTGGGTCCCCTGCTGAACAAGATATCCTAGTCTTTCCTGAAATACTTCACTGAATTGAGACCTTTCTAGTTGATACTAAACATCATTTGCTCCCTCCCTTCTGCCTTGTCTTCAACGGGACCTCACAGGACCTTGTCAACAAGTTCCCTCTGCTTCAAAACAAGCTGGAATCTATTCATGGCTATCCACGCCTTCCCAGAACCCCCAGGGCCTGGATGCTCTTCCGTCTAATGTGCACCCCATCCTCTCGTGATGGGGCCCCCTCTGACTCCAGTGCATGCCCTGAGGACTCTGGGGGCTGGTGGAGCGGGCCCTTGCTCACACCTGTGACTCTTGGGGGTGCGCGGGGGAAGGGTATCGCTTCTGCCCCTCTGTGCTTAAGGAAGATGCCTCCCTGTCTAAGCTCACGGCAGCCATGACTGGATTGAGACCACACTGTTCTCCGCAGAGGCACACAGGGCTGTCTGTCCCTCCTCCTCCTGGCATTTAGAAGGGCTTGCAGGCCACAGCGCCCACTTTTCACAGGTGTGATCCATGACTAAGGCTGTAGGTGTCCCACCTTGAGGGAGGTGGCTGGGGGTGTGGGAAGCCTTACTGCCAGGCCGCAGGCTGCTACGCTGCCCATTTTACAGATCCTAGGGGGTGGGGCCTAGGCGTCCCCTGGCGATCCTAACACACAGCTGTGCTGGGAGCCTGAGTCAGGGTCACACGAGGATCGGGGCGGGGCTGACGCCCAGGAGCTGGGCGAGGGGAGGGGCACCTGCAGATCCAGCGCAGCTCGAGAGAGTGGGCTCCTCCAACAGCCTCAGGGCCTCCTGCACCACCTGCCCTGCAGCCCTCCTCGACTCAGCCAGGAGCATCTTGTGTTGGTCCTTCTCGAGCTGGCATATAGATTCCTAGAGATGATGGTTCCGGGAGGTGAGGGTGGGCCACAGACCTCCCCAATGAGCCTCCACCCAGTATCCGCCGGTGACACAGCTGGGATTCCCGGCACCTTAGCTCAAGCTGCGGCTCATGAGGCCCAAGCCACGCGGCTTGACACAGAGAAAACGCCTTTAACCTTGTCCGCGGGCGTGTGCGGCCAAGCACAGGAGGCTATGGCGCTGGACCATGGCCGCCCAGCCTCCACCCTTGGGGAGAGAGGGCCAGGTCCCTTCTCATCTGCTGCGTGTGAGGCATCAGAAGTTATGCTAGCCAAGTATTCACCTTCACAATCTGGCCAAAGGCCCTAAACTCCCTTTCACAGCCCCCCTGCCTCCACCAATACCCACAACCCAACGCCCATGGGTGTGAGACTGGACTTGATCTGCCCCTGGAGCACCCGTTACTTGCCTGTGCACTAGACAGTTTGAGCTGTGTGTACTCCAGCTGCTTCCGAAGAGCGCACAGCTCCTCCTCTCGACAAGCCATGGCGTTCATCAGGCTGTCCCGGTCCTTCTCCAGGTCTGTGATCTGGGCGGTCCATTTTGCCTCCGACTGTGATGGGGATGGAGTGGCCCGGAGGGAGTTGCTGGGAGAATGAAACTGTCCCCTTCCCAGAGATCCAAACCCACCCCCGGGCCACGAGGAATCTGCCACCTGCATCCCCAAGTGCAGACTGATCCTGGATGGGACCAGGTGGGCCACGTGCTGGTGGGGATGGATGCTGTGCTAAGTCGGCTTCAGTCGTGTCCGACTCTCTGTGACCCCACGGACTGTAGCCCACCAGGCTCCTCTGTCCACGGGATTTTCCAGGCAAGAATACTGGGTCGTCATGCCCTCTTTCCAGGGGATCTTCCCACCCAGGGATCAAACCTGCCTTTCTTGTGTCATCTTTTCCTCTAGCACCACCTGGGAAGCCCTAGCTGACAGCAACACCAAAGCCCAAGGGGAAGAGAAAGAGGAAGGGAAAGACAGGTGACACTCACCTGGGCAGAATTTTCTAGGCTGCCTTGGACAATCTGGAGTTCCTGTTTGCTGGTGGCAAGTTCTTGCTTCAAATTCTCTAGTACTTCTGTCTGTTCTTGAGTCTGAAAGAGAAGAAAAACAGGAGTACTGTGATCTAGGTGGTGCCTTCAAGGGATAAACACATGTAAAAAAAATTCCCAAGCTATAAATGTAGATTTGTTTAATCTCCGTTTTTTTTAAAAACTATTTTTTGTATTTTGGCCACGCCACATGGTATGCAGGATCTTAGTTCCCTGACCAGGGATTGAACCCATGCCCCCTGCAGAAGTGTGGAGTCTTAACCACTGGACTGCCAGGGAAATCTCTGTATAATTTTTAGACAGAAGCAAGAAAGGTCAGAATGAACCAATAATTTTTCTTTCAGCTACAGGAAATGTCAAGGGGGAGCTTTAAGCATGGGGTCCCAAAGAATCAGGACATACTTGAGCAACTGAGCACCACACTGGAATGTCAAGCCTGAGCCCATAAATAACACTAATTAAAGCAGAACCAGATTTTTAATTTAGGCATCCCAACACCTGGTAGGTATTCTGCTGACTCACTCTATCTCACCATCTTGAAGCAATCCCCATTCTTTGATTTCTAAGTGGTGTTTTTTTCAAAGAGCAGGTTGTGACCCATGAGTAAGAATTCATAGCAAACATCTTTTTTAAAATGCAATAAACACAGCCAAAAAATAACCCACATGCATCCACATAATAAGATAAAGTATTGCTCTGTGAAACTTTGATTTTCATTATTTTTTTTTTTTAACTTTTTCACCATACCATGCAGCATGTGGGATCGTAGCACCCCAACCAGGGATGGAATGTGTGCCCCCTGAACGGGAAGCACAGAGTTAACCACTGGACTGCCAGGAAAGTCCTCCATTAGATGCTATTTTTACTTTGGGACACAGAAAAGTGTGAAAGCCCCTGCTCCTAAGCGGAAGGCACTCTGTTTTATCCACCCACCATCTCTTATGCCAACGGGACCTGCCGCCTAATGCCAACTCCACCCCAAGGCATGGCTGCAGACAACTCCTGGCTGTGGGTCTTTGTAAATGCCGATCCTCTCTCTCTGACATCCACCTGCTTCCACTTCAAAACCTCCTCGAGATTCATCTTAGCTGATGAGCCCTACTCAACTTCAGACCTTTCATCACATCATGCCCTTAACAGCTTTCACATGAGTAATCATGTCCTGCCCCCTAGGGCCCCTTGCCATCCACCCTGCAGACCTGCCCGTGAAGACAAGGCGCTCTATTCGGTGCAGCACTCAAAGCCCCCTCTATCTCGAATGGACAGCTCCCTTCGATTCCCACCCACTTCTCCTTCCACTCACCTTTCGCTGGGCCTGGTCACTGATGCGCTGAAAAGAATCCTCCAGCTCTTTTTTCTCCCGTTCCAAATCCACCTGGGCTTGTCTGGCCACTGACACCTGTTTGGTCACCTCCGCATTCTGCAAGAGAAGAACGGTGTCTCAAACTAACTTATCTCCGGCTGAAAGGCCACCCTCCTTGTAGAACAAAGGACGGCATTCAGACTGAGAGTGCCCTAAAGATGGACACAGACATCGCTTCCACCCAGAGGAAGCTGTTGCCTTCAGATGCTCGACTCTCAAGTCTTGCAAAGATGATAAAGATGGAGGCTATCACAAGTAGGGCAGGTACCTAAGATGGAGCTTGAGAATATGAGAGCCAGGGAGCTCTAGTTTCCAAGAAATGGTGGGGACACTGGCCCTGGAGAAGCCACACAGCCTGGGTCGGCATCTCCCCTGGGCAGGGGGCCCTGGGCACGTGGGACAGGCTGCTGGCGGCGGCGAGGGTCCTACCTTCCGCAGCAGGTCGGCGTGGTTCTGCACCAGCTCATTGTACTTCTCCTTCAGCTTGCTGTAGCGCTGCTCATTGGCTTGGGCTTTCCCTGAATTGTCGAGGACCAAGGTGAGGGGTCTGCACTGGCAGGGCACCCTCTGCTCTTCTTCTGATAAGCCAGAGCCCCTAGAAGACCATCTTGCCTTTCCACAAGCATCTACACCTCCTTCTCCCAGAAAAGTCTTACTTAAAGTCCTCTGGCAAGTCTGCTTTAACGAAGAATCACCTGATTCAAATCCCTCCATTGATTCATGCCCCTTGAGCATTCCAAACTTGGCATGTTTAAATCAGTGTTACTGGCTTCTACGCCATGATTTTTCATAAGCTCTTTCTCTTTTGTCACCCTCTGTCTCCCCATCTCTGTGTTCCCAGCAGGGCCTCATGGGGAACTCCAACCCACCCTCCTAACCGCTGATGCCAACGCTCACGACAGCCCCTCTGGACAGACAGGGACGCTGGTGCCCAGCCTCAGCCTGCATTCCAGGGCTGGCGGGGCGCCGCCCTCCCCGGCCCCACCCGCACGCCCGCCCCAGTGACAGCGCCTCACTCTCGATCTCCGTCAGGCTCCGCTGAGCCTTCTCCGTGTCCTCGCGTTTCTTCTTGAGCTCGTCCAGCTCGGCCCGGAGGAACTCGCTCTCGTCGGCCGCCTGCTGCCGCAGGTGCTGCTGTTCAGCCAGCTCGGCCTCCAGCTCGCTGGCGCGGCCCTTGAGCTGCAGCACGGCCCGCTGGCTCTGTGGGGAGGGCCCGGGGATGGTGAGAGCGCTGGGTGGGACGAGGGGGGGTCCCACCTATCACGTCTCCAGTGCCAACTGGATAAACACCTGGGGTTTCCCAACGAGCTCACTCCCAAGGCCTCGCAAAGAGTGGAGCTCACTACAAGCCAGCTACCCACCAACAGGGGGTGAGGGCAGGGGAGTTCCGGTCCTGTTAGAGGGACCTGGGGGCAGTGATGGGCCCAGGATGAGGCAGGGGAGAACGCTTGCTGGTCCCAGGTAAAGGATCTGACCAGCTATGAGTCAGCAGCAGATACTGCAAACAGCCAGCAAAGCTACAAGCCAAACCTTCTCAACACCAAGTGACAAGAATAGGTATCTCACTGCACAGCTTCATAGCCAGCTGGTGGTCATGATTCTCTCCGAGTATCACAGGGCCCCCGGAGTGTGACTTAAATGCTGCTTGCAAGGGTAAGTGCACTGGAAATACACGATAACCTGGTCCTCTGGCTTTGGCATTTCTACTAATTGACCTTCCATTAAGATGTGGCTCAACAAGGATGGATGTGATGAGAATTTAATATTAAAAGCTGTCATGTTCTGGTGAAGCCCAGAGGTGGATCAGAGCCCAACTCATACCTCAGTCTTCATGTTTTCCAGCTGAGCTTTCAGTTCTCTGGTCTCTCCGAACAGCTGATCAATTAACTGATCCCTAGGAAGAGAAGAAGAGCAAGTTTGCTTCCACTGTGCTTCTCTCTCCTTTGAAATGCGAGCTGGGAGACCCAGGGAGGAGGTTAAAAGCCGATGTTCCTTTGGGAACAATTCTTTGAAATCCTGTAAGTTAACCTCTAAGACCTGCAGTGTCTCCAGATGCTAATCTACCACCCACGGGCCCACAGCAATCTCAGTTTCATTGGCTACTCCTCTAGGACTTGAAAGGGGTCAGTATTCTAAGGTTTGGAGAAGGCAATGGCACCCCACTCCAGTACTCTTGCCTGGAAAACCCCATGGATGGAGGAGCCTGGTGGGCTGCAGTCCATGGGGTCGTTAAGAGTAGGACACGACTGAGTGACTTCCCTTTCACTTTTCACTTTCCTGCACTGGAGAAGGAAATGACAACCCACTCCAGTGTTTTTGCCTGGAGAATCCCAAGGATGGGGGAGCCTGGTGGGCTGCCATCTATGGGGTCGCGCAGAGTCGGACACGACTGAAGAGACTTAGCAGCAGCAGCAGTATTCAAAGGTTAGGACTTCCCAGGTGCTTCAGCAGTAAGAAATCCACCTACCAGTGGGTTCAATCCCTGGGCTGGGAAGATTCCCTGGAGAAATGAATGGCTACCCACTCCAGTACTTTCATCTGAAAAATCCCATGGACAGAGGAGTCTGGCAGGCCCCAGTTCACGGGGTTGCAAAAGAGTCGGACACGACTTAGTGACTAAACAACTCGAAGGTCAAGACATTTATCTGGGAAGCCCAAGAATTCCTCTCTGGTTGGGTGTGGTGAGTGAGCTCTTGGCTTAACATAGCGCCCACATCATCTGCTTTAACCCCGCAGCCTGGACTCACTTCTCGTCCTTGTTCACGCCATTCTGACTGTTGAAATTGAAAGGATCGCTGCTGGAGGAGCTGCCGAAGATGTCATCGAACTTGCTGTCAAATGAATTCTGCTGCGACCAGAGAGGAGTGAGGACAAGGTTAGAGACCCAGAGGGGTCTGTGTGGGTCTCAACAGCCACACCGGGGAACAGATGCTTTCTTAATCTGGTTCAAATCTGATTACAGCGCCTCCTAGGGATCGCAGGGCAGCATGATCTCTCTAGGTCAGTGCTTGGGTTAGAATGTGGCTGCAGAACGTCTCTGGTGGTCCAGGAGCTAAGACTCTGCTCCCAGTGCAAGGGGGGGCCCAGGTTTGATCCCTGGTCAGGGAACCAGATCCCACATGCCTCAACCAAAGATCCCCAATGCCAAACTAAAAAGATCTCGTGTGACACAGTGAAGACCAGGTGCAGGGGCTTCCCTGGGGGCCCGGTGGTAAAGAATCCACTTGCCAACGCAGGAGACACAGGTTCGATGGCAGGTTCCGGAAAGAGACCACATGCCTCGGAGCAATGAAGCCTGTGTGCTACAACTACTGAGCAAGGGCTCCAGGGCTCAAGAATGGCAATTACTGGGTCCACGTGCCCTAGAGCCGGCGCTCTGCAACAAGAGAAGCTCCTGCACCGCAACGAAGAGTAAGTAGCCCCCACTCTTCGAAGTGACAGCCTACACAGCAGTGAAGACTCAGCACAGCCATAAATAAATGTAAAAAAAAAAAAAGACCCAGTGCAGTCAAATAAATGAACAAATAAGAAGGTGGCCGCACCTGGCCATGGTCCTCCCGCCTGCCCTCCTGCACCCGGGGGCACTGGGAAGGGCTGACTGAGCTTCCTCCTATGAGGTCCTCACCTGCTGGGAGGCGTCCATGCCCACGTCATCCTTCTCTAAGACGGGCTCGCTGTCGGGGGACGACGCCTCGGCTGGGATCACCACCACGGGGCTGACGTGTTCTGACAGGGCGGAGGCTCGTAGGAAATTGGGTGGGTTCTGAAGAGGGAAGACGCACTTCTCGAACCCTGCCCGCCTGCTAGCCTCGAGGACAGGCCCCCCTGGGCCCCGCAGTTCCCTGGCACGCTTACCTCTGGCAGTTGAGGGATCTGAATGAGCCGCTTGAAGTACTGCAGGTTGCTGGAGCGGTAGAAGAAATCTTTCAACCTAGGGGTGGAGAGAGGTCAGAAGGCTGCTGGGGGCTTTCAGTAGCCCCGGGGAGGGGACACCCTGCTTTCCTACTGCCCGCCCAGCCCCAGGGCACAGGCTGCCAAGGAGATGGCCTCCATGGTGCGATTATGACGCTGCCAGGAGACATTATGTATTGCCAGCCCTCACTGATCTGGGGGTGAGCAATGTTGGTGGTGTTTAGTTGCTAAGTCGTGGCCGACTTTTTGCGACTCCATGGACTACAGACTTCCCAGGTGGCTCAGAGGTAAAGAATCCACCTGGCAGTGTACGAGATGCAGGTTTAATCCCTGGATAGGGAAGATCCCCCGGAGATGGAAATGACAACCCACTCCAGTATTCTTTCCTGGAAGAATCCCACGGACAGAGACTGGCGGGCTACAGTCCGTGGGGTTGCAAAAGAGTCGGACACAACTTAGGTGACTAAAACAACAACAATCATCTTGGATGGATATGGGAATGAAGAAACTCCAATTTTTTCTCATCCTCAAGTCTCTATTTTGCATCTAAGCATCAAAGGCCAAGAGCACCAGACATACTTCTGAGATGAAAGGGGGTTACTGATATCAGCCCTCTCTCTGCAGCACCGAATTTCCTCCTGCTCAGCCCAATAAACGAAACTCCTGGGGTCTCAGGACAGCCCATCAGACCCCAAGGTTAGGACTGTCCCTGTGACCTCACTGCTGCTTTCCCCGAACTTGGGGACACTGAGGTCTCAGCTGCTGTGTCCGAGAAAGAGAAGGTGATGCTTTCATTAGCTCGAAGAATGAAGGGAAATTGAATCACCTGACCACACATCCCCCGCTTTCTGGGCTGGAGCCAACAGTAATAGGCTCCTGCTTTCCTAAGCTACTGGAATTTAACATTCCAGGAAATCGGCCCCAGGGCCTGTCTCCTGGGATTTAATAAGTCATTTTTTATAGCATAAACATACAAGGCTTTTCAAACAGAATAAGGAACCCGGGTGGTTAGCACAACTCTGAACTTGCCCTCTGATTGCTACTCAGCAACCAGCAAGAGAAGCCTGGGCTTGGGTTCTGGGGGTGATGCTTTTCCTGCAGTCAAGAATGAAGAAATTAACAAGGAAAACAATCACACGAATGTCCTTTCTGGCTCCTTCATCCTCCTCTCTCTCTTCCATTCCAGCCCCTCTTCTTGGGCAAGCTTAATTGAAAGATGAACCGGACTTTTCATCTCATCACCAGTTTTCTTCCCCAAATGCGCCAGAATAATTTGTCCCTCTGTCAGACAAGCTCTTCCTCTTCTAGACTAGAGAGCGGGCTGATTAATTCCTGAATTGATTCAAACATTGCCTGAACACTACAGTCTTAAGGAATTCTTATAAATTCAGGTGCTAGAGATACAATTACAGGCAAGACAGTCAAACAAAAATAAGGTAATTCTTAGAACTAGAAAGGAAATACACAAGGTGCTGTGATGGAGAATATGAGGGTGGGTGGGTGGGGAGGTGGGGTAGAGCTGGAGGAACAGGAGATGGGGGGAAAGACTCCACTTAAATAAGGTGGCTAGAGAGTTCCTTTGTGTGGAGGTGACTGAAGATGACCTGGATGGAGCTGGCCAGGCTGGAAGAACAGTGTCTTGAGGAGGGGGAATAGCAAGGGCTAAGCCTCTGAGCTCTGGGTATGTTTCAGGAACTAGAACAGGGCCCCACAAAGTGTGGCTGAAACATGTTGAGCACTGGAGAAGAGATTAGAAACCACGGGCTGAGGCCAGATCATGCCAGGACCTTGCAGACCACAGAGAGGAGCTTGGATTTGGTTTTCATCGTTATCAGAAGCCACTGAAAGGTTGTGAGCAAGGGGTTTACGTTTTTACCGCTGGGTGGGGATGGGACTGCAGGGGAGAGGAGCAGAGCACTCTGTCCATACTGGAGGGTCCTGGTAGACAGCAAAAGATGCAGACAAGGTGGGAGGCAGAACTAGAGCCAAGATCTGTTTGTAGATAAACCAAGTGTCATCCGAACTCGCTAATGGATTAAATGTGGGGAATGAGGAGAATGGTGAGTTCCAGATCTCTCTCTTAAGCGGATGGTGGGCAGTATTTACTGAGATAAAAAAGACTGGAAGGAAAAAAAAAAAAGACTGGGAAGAAAACGTTTTTGGAAGAAAGCCTAGAGTTCAGCTTGAGATGTAAATTTGGCATAAAAAGTGAAAGTCACTCAGTCGTGTCCAACTCTTTGGGACCCCATGAATATAGTCCGTGGAATTCTCCAGGCCAGAATACTGGAGTGGGTAGCCTTTCCCTTCTCCAGGGGATCTTCCCAACCCAGGGATCAAACCCAGGTCTCCCACATTGCAGGCGAATTCTTTACCAACTGAGCCAGCCACAAGGGAAGCCCAAGAATCCTGGAGTGGGTAGCCTATCCCTTCTCCAGCAGATCTTCCCAACCTAGGAATAGAACTGGGGTCTCCTGCATTGCAGGCAGATTCTTAACCAACTGAGCTCTCAGGGAAGCCCAAATTTGGTGTAGAGATGTCAGACAGACAACTGGCATTCAGAGGTGAGGTCTGGCTGGAGGTACATTTCTTGGAGCTGTCAGCATGTACATGGCATGAGACCAAGAGAACTTAGGGAAAGAAAAAGAGAAGAGGATGAAGTCCTGGGCATAACGGAGGCAATGAATGAATGAATGAATGGAGTCACCTTCCTCTATGAGATTTATTAGAGAACTGATTGCTTCCCCAGTCATTGGTAGTTTTGCCCACACCTTCTTTTCGTAAGCCTTTAAAGCAATAAAGCAGGTACCCTCATCCCTCGATGATTTAAAAGCAAGTGCTCCTGGAACTTCCCTGGTGGTTAAGTGGTTAAGATTCCACGCTTCTAAGGCAGGGGGTGTGGGTTTGATCCCTGGTTGGGGAACTAAATCCCACATGCCTGCCGCACGGTGCGGCCCAAAAATAAAATATAAAATAATACTAAATCAAGTGCTCCTGCAAGGATGGGTTGAGTTTACAGCACTTTTAGATTCGCTTCTTTTCTGTCACTCAAGCCGCTTACTTGGTGAACTGCTCCAGGAAGCGGTCCCGGTGGCCTTGCAGGGTGTCAGCTGGGAGACCTGGAAGGAATCAGAAAAGAGTAAGAGGGAAGAAAAGGGGCAGGGGGCAGGGGGCCTCCCTCTGGGGAGGGAAGGGGCCAGTGGTCAGCCCAGGGGAAGGCATTCTTGACCTAGAGCTGCCCGGGAACTAATAACCTCTTGGGACCAGTTGGGGCCAGCAAGGACTCTGGGGGCGCTTATCAGCCAACTTTCCTTCTGTCAGCTCCTGGAGTGCAAGCTCCCTGGGCACAGAGGGCTGGAAGTTGTGTCCCTGACTGCAGCCGCAGGGTGGACCAGGGCAGGCCCTAGAGGGGGGCTCTCTCCCAGGGGTTGTGTACACTGGATGCCCTGGGTGAGGCCTTGTGCAGACGTGAGTCTGGGAGAGACCCAGAGAGCCTGCCGGGGGGTGCCAAACACCATAGGACTGAAACCCACAGGATCCAGTCTAGCACTGGCTCGGTCACTGCTGACTCTACGATGCTGGATAAGCAGCAGCCTTTTAGGGCCAGCCTCCTCCCTGGCAGAGTGGGGACTGCTCACCTCCCAGATTGTACAGTTCTGTGCAGTTCAGCTATAGATGTCTTACATTTCAATTTTAGTAATTTTTGAATGTGATATTGTCATTCGGTATACACAGGGAGTATACATATAAAGTATAGTAATTCAAAGGAGCAAAAGTTTACAGTGATGACAATAGCACTCTCCCTCAGCAATCTTTCTCCTAAGAACCCAAGAAGTCTAGTGGTGACAAAAACATGAGACAAACTCAAATAAGGAGCATCCTCTGAGGTATCCGGCCAGGACTCCTTGAAGACCTCCCTGGTGGTCCAGTGGTGAAGAATGCACATGCCAGTGCAAGGGGCAGACACGGATGCGATCCCTGGTCTGGGACGATTTCGGACTTAGTTGCTGCAGTGAGCCACGACTACTGAGCCCTTGAACCTACAGCCTGTGCTCTGTAGCAAGACAAGCCACCCCAACGAGAAGCCCGGGCACCGCAACGAGAGAAAGCCCCCGTGCAACAACGGAGACCCAGCACACCCAAAAATAAAGTGGAGAAAAAAATTAACAAAAAAACAGCAACTGTCAAAGCCATCACAGACAAGGCAAGTCCAAGGAAACTCAGAGCCGAGAGGAGCCCAGGGATACCCGATGACTGAATGTAACACCGTGACCCGGATGGGATCTTGGGACAGGAAAAGGGCAATAGGCATAAAGTGGCCATGTGCATAAAGCATGGACTTCAGTGAATAATAACGGATCACTGTCGGTTCACGAACAACGTGGCAGCCTGGAGGGGGCAGGCAGGGCCATCCTGGGTCACCGCTAGAGCCGGCTGGGTGCGTCCCTGCATACAGCAAGGCCTGGCCCTGATCTTTTATTATCAAGATGGCTGGGAGCTCCAGGGCCTTCTGGAATAGGAGCAGAAAGTCAAGGGCGCCAGCGGGGAGCTGCCTCTTTCCAGGGACGGCCTCGCGGCCAGAAGCTTCCAGTGATCAAGCCCGGAATACTCACAGGAATGGAGCTTGAAGAGAAGCTTGACAGCGTAATCATAGAGGTGGCTGCAATCCAAGATGACCTGGATGAGCGGGGCGAGGCGGCACTGCCCGGCTGTGGTCACCGACACGGAGCGGGACATGTCCAGGGAGTTGAACACTAGGGGACAGGAAGGGGAGACGTGAGCAGAGCTGGGGAACGGGAGGCCACCTTCTCAGAGGGCAGAGGGCAAGTGTCCAGCACCGGAGGACCTGTTCTGTGCAACCATGGTCTCACGTTATAATGTGTTTAACCCTTTCAGCACTCCTCTGCGCTGTGCTCAGGCATGTCCGACTCTTCGTGACCCCATGGAGTGTAGCCCACCAGGCTCCTGGGGCCATGGGATTTCCCAGGCAAGAATACCGGAGTGGGTGGTTTCCTCCTCCATTCAACACTCCTACGGGGTAGCTAAAAGCATCCCCGTTATACAGGAGAGGAAATCAGAGGTAAGCAACTTGAAGGCGGTCACAAAGCCAAGAAGTAGTTTTGCTTGAGAGATGCTGAGTTAAAAGCCAGAGCCCCGGGGGCCAGCGACTAGACTAGGAGGCTGTGCCCCCGTCAGTCAACAGGCTCCCTGTGTCACAAACCAGTGAAATAAACTGGTTCTATGTCGTGTACAGCAAAGTGGGAGCCCAGGAAAGAAGGGATTTGTAGGGAAGTGCCCCAAATGCCTCCTTCCAGTCTGAGGAGTTTTACACTCTCGGCCTCCCATTGGCAGAAAGAACACGTCAGCTGGTAGGTTTCTGGTCTAATGTGGGAGGTGAATTCTTGTTCAAGAGAAGCTCTCAGTTTTACGGGTAATCAGAATTTCAGGATTGGAACGGGCTGTTCACATAGCTCCACCCAGCCTTCCGTCTCAGGCATGAGCTGGGTCTCATGGTGACCTTGACCCTAAGAAACACCCAATCTGGGGGTGACAACAGAAAGCATGTGGGGAAAATATCACATGTTGATCAGAACACGAAGGAGCAGATAATTCAGCCTGGGTTCCTGGTGGTTTGTCCCAGTGTTCTTGGAACACCAGACAGGATGATGTGCAGGAACCTCGGGTGGACAACCGGAGAGGCTTCGAGGACACTGGGCAAGGAGCCAGGAGGAGGGTGAACCAACAGGATCAAGGCTGACGGAGGTCCTTGGGGGGAGTGGGTGAACCGACCTCTACTCTCCCGGGCTCCAGAGGGCAAGACGCTCCCATGGACCCCTCCATGCCCACCCCCTGCCCCTTGCTCCTAAACCAAGCAACTAGATGCCTGGCCGTGGACCCTCAGCGCACACTGCTGGCCAGGCTGATCTCCCTGCAGTGGCTGGCCTCCAGCTCCGGAGATTCTGCATGTGGCCAGCACTGAGAGACTTCCCCCCACAGGCCCTCAGCGCATGGGACGGTCCCGGAGGAAAGCCCAGAGCCACTGTGCTCGACCTTCCCCGGCCACACTAATCCCCGTTAACGGGCTTAAGTCTGGCAACTGAAAAAAAAAAAATCCCAAACAGTTCTAATTAAACGGCAGCTTTTCTTCTTGACACAAATTAGAAGCAGCTGTCACTGCGAGGCGGCCATCCCCAAGTGTCCTGGCTTCCCTAGGCTCCACTCTGGCAGGGAATCCCAGGCTACTCCATCTCCCGGCCGGTTTGCTGCTTTCCAGGAATGCTCCTTGGCATCTAGTAACATCCAGAGTGGTGTGACTGGGGGCAAAGTTACTCAACCTCTCGGTGCCTCCAGGCGCTCTTCCGTGAGATGCAGATGGTTCTAACGGCACATCCCTCATAAGGGTCTTATAACGAGGTCTTGTAACGATTAAATGAGAATGTCCTATAACTGGCATAGCAACTTGCAGCGGTTCTTCGGGTTGGCTTGGAGACTGATTAGAATCACCCAGGGAAACGCAAAGACGACTCATGTCTGCCTGCAGCTCCTTCATCCCTGCTTCTGTTTTAATTGGTCTAGGGTAAGGCGGGGGCGAGGCTTCCCCGGTGGCTCAGCCATAAAGAATCTGCCTGCCAATGCAGGAGACAGGGTTCGATTCCTGGGTTGGGAAGATCCCTCTGGAGAAGGAAATGGCAACCGGCTCTAGTATCCTTGCCTGGGAAATCCCGTGGATAGAGGAGCCTGGCGGGCTACAGTCCATGGGGTCACACAGAGTCGGAGAGGATTGAGCACACATGCACGCATGCGAGGCTGGGGCATTAGTGGGGTTCAAAAGCACCCCCCAGGTGATTCTAATAAGCAGCCAGGGTGGGAACTGTATTTTCTAACTCGGTGCTTCTCAAACTGTAACATGTATCAGCATCCCCTGGAGTAAGGATCACTCCAGGAGAATTCTGCGGCGATGGAAGGGCGCTGTCCAACACTGCCAACCACGTGTGTCTGCAGAGCGCCTGCACTATGATGAGTGAGACGGAGGCCCTGACCTTTAAATGTTATTTAATCGTAATTAATTTAAATAGTCACAGATGGCTATTGGCTACCATACTGGACAGTGCAGACTTGGGGAGTTCGTTAAAATAGAGGACTGGGTCCCACCCCCCAGAGATTCTCATTCAGAAGATTTGGGGTGGGATTTGAGAACGTGTGCTTCTAATACATTCTCAAGTGATGCAGATACTGCTGGTCCAGGGACTACACAGCAGTTGAAAACCTGGGGCACCCCTTCTGAAGGTTCTGATCCAAACCTTACAAGGTCACAGAATAAGACGTAGAAGCTGGATAGACTTCTGATACCATTTCTCTCAGTTTCTGGGCTTTTCCCTGGTGGCTCAGTCGGTAAAGAACCTGCCTACCAATGCAGGAGATACGGGTTTGAGCTCTGAGTCAGGAAGATCCCCTGAAGAAGGCAATGGCAACCCACTCCAGTATTCTTGCCTGGACAATCCCCATGGATAGAAGAGCCTGGTGGGCTACAGTCCATAGGGTCACATGATTTAGTGACTAAACCACCACCACCAAGAGGTGAATGAGGACAGAAGTGGGGTGGGGAGATGTGTAGACGAGGCTCTTGATTCCAAATCAGCACTCTCTCCAGGATGAGAAAACCACCAGCATTCAACAATGGAGGCGTGTGTACAGACTTGGGTAGCTCTCTAGAAAATTCTAACTAATTCACCCCAGATACTTCCAGAGCATTCAGATGGATGTTGACATCAGTTTATGAACTCTGTCCACTTGGTGTTTCTTCACTGCTATTCATTTAAAAAGCAAGTGTTCGTGAACTTGGTTGTTGAGCACTTGCAATGACAGGCACGGGGCTAGAACAGAGGTGAGCAGGGCCCAGTTCCTGATTTTTGAGGAGGAGCTCAGCATATATTGCTAATAACCCTAGGGATCAATGCATATGGGAACAGAGCCAAGTACCATGGGATGCTGGGGCACAAAGGGTGACTGTGCAGACCACCTCAGCAGAAACACATCCTGAGGGCCAGCCCAGCTGAGTGGCAGATAGGTCTGGGCCAAAGGACCAGCCAGTGCTGGGGCCACAGTCCAGGGACTGTCAGAGAGGCCAGAAGGGTTTTTGGACTCTGGGAGGCCTGGGCTTAGAAGGGAGGCCAACTCGGTGGGGAACTGAGGTCCTTCGGGCACGTGACTCTGAGGATGCCCCTGGGCTTCAAGCACTCCCTGTGCCAGGGCCGAGGGCACAGATGCAGAGGGGCAGCTCCATCTTCCTGGCCCGGCTGCTCCCAGGAAGGAACCAGGCTGCGGGTCAGGTGATGGCTAGGAAAGCCTGAGCCAGACGGGAGGGAGACTCACCAGTTTGGAAGAGGTTAAGTTCACACTCCAGGTAGTCGAACATCTCCACTGTCAGCTGGAAACTGGACCCAAGAGGAAAGAGAGCTCATATTCCACGGCCCGAGGCCACTGTCCCTGCGCTGCCGCCACAGCACGCGTGCACACGTGTGCACGCACACACACACACACCAGCTCCGCGTCTCAGCCCCCACCTCGGTGGCTATTAAAAACATTGGAAGATCAAGCAGGGCGACTTCAACAGTGGCAGCGGTAGAGAAAGCGGGCAGGTTCCACGCCGTGTTGGAAGGGCAGAGGGGCCCAGAGAAGGGAGGCCTGGAGTGGGGAACATCCTGGAAGGGTTCTGGACGAGGCACCAGCCGTCAGCGGCCCCAAGGTCAAGTCACTTAGCGGCTCTGTCCCCGCTCAGCCACCGGCCCTGCCCTCAGGCCCTCTGTGACCCTAACCGGAACTGAGGGTCTAACCTACACAAGCTCCCGTCCCCCTCGGCCCACTTACAAGTTGTTGACATCACTCTCTCCAGCCTCCTCTAGCTGCCGGTCACTCATGTGAAGGTTGCCTGGGAACCTGGGGTTCTGGGAGGGAGGCAGAGGAAGTCAGAACAGGGTACCCCGAGAGCTCTCTCTATAGCTGACATCACACACACCAAGCCCCATTGAGCTCCGGCAGCAACAGGCTGGATTCTGCTTGGTGTGGGTGCCTGCATGCTCCCCGGGGAATGTGGTAGCGCTCACAACCATACACACAGACACACACACATGTGCGCGTGCAGAAGTCCCGTGAATGGCTGGCTCACAGCAAAGAACACCCCCCACTCGTCAACATAGGGAAGGTTCCATCCCATGCCTGGGGCCCCAGGGAGGGTCCCACCCCCACAGCCTATAGCACGGACATCGTCTCTGGGGGGCAAGGACACCCAGCGCGCAACTGCTGGCGTTCCTCAACCTGACACCCACACCAGGCAGTCAGTGTAGCCTCTGCTTATCCTCAGTACATTCCGAATCCTATTCAGGCTTCCCACTGGCCTCTGACCACTTCCGGAAGCCGCTATTTTGAGTTCAGGGCCAGGCAAACCGATTCTCACATTAAGTTTAGCAAAATGGAATTAGTAAAAGAAATTGAAGGTTGGAGAAGATTACAGGAAGCACCCCCGCAGTCAGGGGAGGTTATCTGGGATTATCAGCTGTTGAGTATCTGTAGTTTCCTGTCTTTCTCAGTGTGGTCTGTTGGGAGCGGAGGGAACACAGGGCAGCCGGTAGGTGGAGGGGAGCACAGAGATGGGTGACCAGTCCACCAAGGGAGCTCTAAATTCCAGGGTGAGTTCTTCAGGCTCTGAAGTCAGAAACCCTCCACTCGGGCTCCTCCGTCTCTGGCTGTAACACCCTTGCAGCCCCCTCCTGCCCTGAGGCCCACCACCCCGGCTCCTCTGTCTCAGAGACTCAGGCCGGTTGCTTTTCTTTTTAATTGATTTATTTTATTTTTTGGCTGCACCCTGCAGCGTGTGGTTCCCTGATCAGGGATCAAACCCACATCTCCTGCATTGGAAGCGCAGAGTCTTAACCACTGGACCACCAAAGGGAAGTTCTCAAGCCGGTTCCTTTATCGCCCCCTTCTGGCTGTGCTGACTTTCTCATTGGGTCTGGACAGGATGGCACCTCTGGCAGGCACCTTGTCCTCATCTTTGCTCCTGCCTGTCCTCACACCATACTGCCGTTAAGCCCAGTGAGCCTGGATCGCTGTCGTATGCTCTGTGTCTCAGACCAGCTGCCCATCTCCTTGGAGAATGACTCACAACTGATCACTATGAAACTGCGCTCTCTAGCTCGGCGTGCGTGCCTGCTAAGTCCCTTCAGTCGTGTCTGACTCCTCGAGATCCTACGGACTGTAGCTCGCCAGGCTCCTCTGTCCACGGGGTTCTCCAGGCAAGAATACTGGAGTGGGCTGCCATGCCCCTCCTCCAGGAGATCTTCCCTACCCAGGGATCGAACCCAGGTCTCCTGAGGCTCTGCACTGCAGGCGGATTCCTTACCACTGAGCCCCCGGGAAGCCCGCTCTCTAGCTCTACTGCCCCTTCACAGCCTTTGCTGGAGCTTCCGTGGAGGCTCAGACAGTAAAGAATCTGCCTGCAGTGCAGGAAACCCGGGTTCAATCCCTGCATCAGGAAGATCCCCTGGAGAAGGAAATGGCAACCCGCTCCAGTATTCTTGCCTGGAAAATTCCATGGACAGAGGAGACTGGTAGGCTATAGTCCATAGGGTGGCAAAGAGTCAGACACGACTGAGCTTCAGACATGACTGAGCAACTAACAACAGTCCTTGCCACTGGCCCGCCGGTTCCCCTTCCCATCAACAACTGCCCAACTCTGCACCTGGTACCCAGCTCCCACGCCATCACCCTCAGCACCTCATCACGTCATGTTCTTGCATTCTTACATCGAAACTCAGCATCCTGCTTCCCACTCCCTTCCCTGCTTCAAAGGTACCCGCCTGCCCTGCCCTTCCTCCAGCTTCAGAGAAGTTGCCGCCTCCTTCCTGACTCAGGATCAGCCCCTCCCTGTGCGCTATTTGAACCAATCTAGCTTCTGGTTCCTTCTCTCGCTCATCCAACAAATTCCACTTGAGCCCCTGTTCTGGGCTAGATGTTGGGCCACACACAGGACACAGGGAGACACGCACACCTGCTCAGTGTTCCAGGAACCCACAGTGCAGAGCACCCACGGCTCCACCTGCCTCCTTAGGCTCCTGCCCGCATCCCGTGGTCCAGGTCTTTCCCATGGCCCCACATCTTCCTCTAGCTGTTGTCCCCGCCTCTCCTCCCTTTCCTGCCAGTCTTCAGGAAGTCCCTGACCCTCATCCCAGAGATAAATGTCTAATTCTGGCTCTCCCCATCTTTCACACCGACAGCCCAGCTCTCCCCAAGTCACCCTCCACACCGAGTGGATGACCTCGCACCAGCCCAGGCACCTGTCACTCTCCACCCCGCCTGCTCCTCACACTAACGTGGGTCTCCTGATGGTGCCATGTGGACACCAGAGTGTCCTGGGCCTCCCGCCCTTATGTCTTCAGCTGATCCACCGCCAGGAACACCCACCCTGCCCTTCCTCATTGCCCCTTCCTCTCCACCCGCTAAGTGGCAGCCTGTGGTCTGGAGAATGGGGAGGAAGTACTCCACAGCAGGCAGAGAGAGATGGGAATGGGGGGACCAGAGGGCGAACTGTGGCTGCTGCGACATATCCCATTCAACACCCTCTCTTTATGATGTGACCCCAATATTCCACCTGGAGTGATGACAGTCCCCTCCCTGTGACTCTAGGAACCTCCGTGATGGCCTTTTCCAACACAGGATGGTGGGAGGGACACTGTGACTTCAGAGGCTGGGGCATCTAAATGCCACGCACTCTACCTGTTCTCTTGGCCAACTCACCCAGCTGCTAGGAAGCCCTGACTAGTGCTGAGACTTTGTGAAGAGATGCTAGACCAGCCCCCCACCATTTCAGCTCCAGCTGGCATCTGACTGCAACTGCATGGGAAGCCCCCAGCCAGAACTGCTGGCCAAGCCCTTGTGGAACCCCAGACCAAGAGAATGTCAGAGATAACAGACTGTTATTGTTTTAAGCCATTAAACTCTGGGGTAAACTATATCCAGCACAGATAATTGTAATGCCCTAAGGCAGAGCTCAGGTGTCACCACCTGCTAGAAGCCCACCTGGTTGCCCAAACCTGGGCAAGACACCCCACAACTCACTTCTGTGGGTCTTCCTTCTTCTCTCCCAACCAGACTGCGACTCCCAAAGACAGCAGCAAAGTCTATCCCTCTTTCTCCAGAACCTCACTTCGCCCTAGCCCAGGGTAGACCCTCAGTGATATACGAGGGGAGTAAAGGTGGTCACTGAGAACAGCACGAGCTTCTACATCGACCTGGCCGAGGTTCAAATCCCACCTCACCACCGAGGAGCTTGTGACTCAGGCAAGGGACCCAGCCACCGTCTGAGTTTTACTTTCCTAGGATATGATTGTACATGTTTATAGGGTTGTCGTGAGGATTACAAGATATTCAAAAAAGGTTGAACCGACTAGGATGGTTTTCATCAATCAAAGATACCCCGTGAGTATACAAAAAATAGTGGAGATAAAATACACCAAGTTATGGTATTTCTTCTTAGAGTTCCTCCTTTCTCTACTTCCACGGCCAGCTCCCTAAGTCAGGCCGCTTCCCCTCCCACCTGTCGGGGCGTTCTTCCTTACCTCCTATTGACACCACGCCCATCCTTCAAGGACCACCTCAAGGCCCACCCCTCCATCTTTTCAAAACATCCCTGGCACTTTTATAAAGGCGCACAGACCTGGCACTGTTACACGGCTACTACAAGTGTGTAACTTCCTCTCCCCAATGGATCTGTGAACTTCTAAAGAGCAGACCCTTTCTCCTTATATGCCATCTGGCACATAGTTTTATATGCTTAGGTGTGTAACTAACTAAAGTCGTATCTTGAACAGAAGGTCCTGTGCGGATGCTTATTACATGAACGGAAGGAGTTATTTCTATTACCAGTGAAGTCAGTGCCTCTGAAATATTTTCAGAAGGCCACCTAGTGGCCCAGGCTTCTGAGGTCACGCTAGTGGTAAAGAATCTACCTGCCAGTGCTGGAGACACAAGAGACGTAGGTTCGATCCCTGGGTTGGGAAGACCCCCTGGAGGAGGAAATGACAACCCACTCCAGTATTCTCACCTGGAGAATCCCACGGACAGAGGAGCCTGGCGGGCTACAATCCATGGGTTCGCAAAGAGTTGGATACGACGTGATGAATGAACACATGTGGTGGATCAGGTTTCTCTATTTGCAAAATAGGGAACAAAATGTGCAGAGGACCCAGGCCACATCCCAGTCACATCTCACTGACTGTGGTCACTCTATAAAATATTTCCTCTCACATAGCGGGGATATGGTGTGAGCATTCCCTGAGAAGCCAGGCCATCTTATTACCTGGAAAACCTGACAATTAAGCGTGGCCAGGGGGGACTTCCCTGGCGGTCCACTGGTTGAGAATCTGCCTTCCAATGCAGAAGACACAGGTTCGATCCCTGGTCGGGGAACTAATATCCCAAATGTCTTGTGGCAACAAAGCTCACATGCTCTGGAGCCTGTGCTCCACAAGAGAAGTCCGTGCACCTCACAGAGAGATGCTGGTGCTGCAACCAAGACCCAGCACTGCCAAAACACAAACCAGAAAGGCCCAGGCAGGTGTGAGGAGACGGGACAGCCCGGGGCGGGATGGAGGTGGGGTGGTACGTGAGGGGTGGCTGACAAGGCCAGCAGAATTGTTGAAAAGACTCACTTTGGTGTGATACTCCATCTTCGTTCTCAGCAGTTTGAGGTAGATGCTGCAAAGCTGCCCATACCCTTCACTCAGGTGGCCCTTTGACAAACAGGAAAGAAAGCAGGGTGTCAACACTGAGAACACTGGGTCGGAAGACCTACAGCCAGGATGTCATTTTAAAAGAATACATTCCCCCCACCCCGAGTATGAAAATGACATATATCCCCTGTTGAAAATTTGGAAAATATAAAAAAGGACACTGCAAGCAAGTCATCTTCAGCCTGATCACCAGAGATCATCATGGGAAAATGCACAAGGGTCAAAAAGTGAAAGATGAATGGATCAGAGACTGAAATGTAAAATACGAAACTATAAAACTCCTAAAAGATCACAGAGAAAACCTGGATGGCCTTGAGTATGGCAAGGGCTCTTTAGATATAACACCAAAGGCACAAACCATGAAAGAAATAATTGATAAGTTGGGTTTCATTAAAATTAAAAACTTCTGCTCTACAAAAGACACTGTCGAGAGAATGAGAAGATAAGCCACAGACTGGGAGAAAATATTTGCAAAGGACGTATCTCATAAAAGACAGTTACCTAAAATGTATAAATACACTCTGAAGACTCAACAATAAAAAACCAAACAATTCCATTAAAAAAATGGACCCAAGTCTGAAAATTCAGACTACATACTGTATGATTTCAACTATATGGAATCTGGAAAAGGTAAAATTATGGAGCTATTCCATGGACCATAAAGAAGATTGACAGTCAAAGAATTGATGCTTTTGAACTGTGATGTTGGAGAAGACTCTTAAGAGTCCCTTGGACTGCAAGGAGATCTAACCAGTCCATCCTAAAGGAAATCAGTCCTGAATATTCATTGGAAGCACTGATGCTGAAGCTGAAGCTCTAATACTTTGGCCACCTAATACGAAGAACTGACTCATTGGAAAAGACCCCGATGCTGGGAAAGATTGAAGGCAGGAGGAGAAGGGGGTGACAGAGGAGATGGTTGGATGGCATCACCGACTTGGTGGACATGAGTCTGAGTAAGCTCCAGGAGTTAGTGATTGACAGGGAAGCTTGGCGTGCTGCAGTCCATGGGGTCGCAAAGGGTCAGACACGATTGAGCCACTGAACTGAACTGATTCCATGAACAGAGAAGCCTGGGGGGCTACAGTCAAAGGGGTCACAGAGTTGGACACGACTGAGCGACTAACAACAACAAGGAATGTACAACAACCATGAGCGAACTGTATTGAAAACTACAGACTTCGGGGATTATGATGGATGTGTCCGTAGGTTCATTCACTGCAGCAAATGCACCGCTGTCGTGGAGGATGCTGATAATAGAGGAGGCTATAATGCATGTTTGGATGCTGGGTACATGGAAAATCTCTGTACTTCCCACTCAGTTTTTCAGCGAACCTAAAACTGCTTTCTATAGTCCATGGGGTCACAAAGCTGCTTTAAAAAAACAAAAGGTCTTAATTAAAAAAAAAAAAAGTAAAAGAGGCTTCTAAGTTCAGAAAGTCTTAGTCAAATGGAAGAGACAGACAACATAGAAGAATTATATTTTGGATAAGGCAGGTGGGCTAGGTATCAGGGTTGACCTTCCCACTGAACACTACTAACAATATTGAATGAGACATTAAAAACGCTTTGAAGGTATTAATGAGCTAGCAAGAGAGTAAGGAATCTTCAGAGCAGAAACTAAGTAATTCAGATATTCAGAGAGCAAATGACTTGATGGGGTCAAAATGGGGGTGGGGGCGGGGAGATACTTTCTCATATCGAATGACCCTGAGTTTTGGCTTTCAGAGTCTCCAGTCTCTGAACTGGAGGCACGGCTCTCACCTGCCCAACTTGAAGAGTCTAGGGGAACAGCCAACTGCCTTCTTGGATCAGAGGAATTAAGGGTAAATTGGAAATAACACACACGTACTTCTGCACTGAAGGAGTCCCCCCGAGGACTGCAAAGAAAATCCACTGCCTTAAACCACTGTTATGATCAGAGGGAGGGAAAAACGACTTCCAAGAATTGAACCATGAGCTAGTTATCAAGGGGATCTGCTCAGAATTCATAAAACTTTTAAGTTGAGAATTTAATTTAGAGTGATCTCAATGGACGCAAATGCCAATTCTCTCTGGAGGAACCTGCCTTTGTTAGAATTCAAAGAATTCCCACTGAAAAAAATCTCCAGGAAAATGAGCAATTCACAGTAGAAAAATAACTAAGCACAAAAAGAAACTACATAGCATGAAGAAAATTCACCAAAACAACAGATGGCAGAAACAGATCTCTAAGGACTTTAGATACTGCAAGTATAAAAAGTGATATATGAAATCATATATTTAATAAGCCTAAATAAATTAGAGACTGTTTTAAAATATATGCAGGGCACAATAAATTATAAAGAGTGCCAAGCAGATCTGAAAACAAAACAAAACCTAGAATTCCAAGAAATGATAATGACACTAAAATTGAAAACCTTATGGAGAGGTTTAGCAACAGATTAGACCTTATTGAAAGGGGAATAAGTGAGACGAACACTAGATCTACTGAAATTATCCAGAATGCAGTACAGAGACAAACAGAAAAAAAATGAAACAGTCGTTTAAAGGCATGGACATAGTGAGAAAGTTGAAAATGCTGCTAACCAGAGTCTCAGAGGAAAAGACAGAATGAAGCAAAAGCAGTATTTGAAAAGACAATGAGAACTTTTCAAAACTAATAAAAGATAATAACCTACAGATTTAAGAAGTCCAAAGAATCTAAACTAAATTCACACTTAGATACATAATAAGAACTTAAAAACAGAAAAAATAAATACAGATTAGCTTCAAAGAACAATGATGAGGTTGACAGCAGACTTCATAAGAATGAAGGAAGCCATAAACCAGTGGAAGGGTATCTTGACTAATATCTTCCATGTGCTAAAAGAAAAGAACTATCATCCCAGAATTCTAAAGTCAGAGAAAATATCTCCCATAAATGAGGGTGAAATAAAGACATTCTCCATCAAGTAAAAGTGGTTGTTTCCCACCAGCAGACTCTCACTAAAGGAAGTTCTAAAGGAAATAATTCAGGCAGAAAGAATGCACGCTCTGAGATGTAAGAGGAGATGAAGAGCGCCAAATACAACAATTAAAATAAAATATAGGGTTTAAAAACAACCAAAATTAAAATATATGACAACAGCATATGAGGGAACGAATGGTGTTAAAATATTCTAAGGTCTTTGTGCTATACAGGAAACAAAGACATGAATTTTAGACAATGATAGCCTAAGCATACCCTTTGTAATTTTTAGATAACATTATCAACAGATTAAAAAAAAAAAAACTCTGCTTTTATTTTTTTATCTTCCCACTAGTAATGAGGGGGAAACTGAATGAGAAAGAAAATACCCAATCAATCCAAAAGAAGGTAAACAATGAGAGAAATAGAAACAAAACAGATAGGACAAATAGCATAAAATAAGACAGGAGATATAAGTCTAAAGACATTACCCATTATAATAAATGTAAACAGAGTAAAGTTCCAGTTAAAAGACAAAGACTGCCATCTTGAATTTTTAAAGAATCCAACGAAATGCTATTGGCAAATACATTTCTAAGACAAAAGATTACAGAAAAATCAGTCAATCACTATGCAGTACATCTGAAACTAATATTATAAGTCAATTACAGTTCAATTAAAGAAAAACTGACCATGAATTAGCTTATACAGCAAGGCTCAAAAAACTTTGAAATATCAACATATTGATTCTCTAGCCACAATGCAATACATATACATGTAAAAACTATTTAAAATATAAAGTTATAAGTAAAAGGATGGAAAAAGATATACCAGGTAAATTCTACAAAAAAGAAAAAGACCTAAGCTTTCCATGTTACAGAAATTTAACAGAAAACTCTCTAGCACACAGTTGGGAGCTTGGGGGTAAATCTCTGCTCTGTTCAGATTAACTAGTCTTATGACTTAGGAAAAGCTGCTTCCTCTCTCTGGGTCTGTATTTCTCATCTATAATGGGTAGATTGGACTACATAATTGCTAACATTTTGTGAGTGCAGACAGATACAGGTATGAATTTTAAGGAAAGGGCTAACATAGCAGTTCTTATCCAGTGGGACAAAAAAGACACATCAGCGTCCACTGGGGAGATTCTTCAAAAAGCAGGTTACCTCCTGTCCTTACACATACTGCTTGAATCTAGAGGGATTCTAGTATGTATATAAAAACACTCTTTTCAACACATTCAGATCTTGCCACCTACCTCCTCCCTCTTCCTAAGGCACCAAGAATCCCTAACCAGGAAAGAAAAACCACTGGCATTTAGATTGGGAATGCCAGTTCTCAAGGTGCTATGACTCCAATGGGACCAGGAGAAGGAAAGAAGTAGGAACTGTGACAGTGTCACTGCCAAGGGATCCCAGGGCCCAGAGAGCAAGCACTGTGCCATGAGCTTCCATTGGCAGGAGAAACTCTTTGGCCCTGGAACCTCCCAACAGTTTCCAGGAACTCCAGGTGAGACTGCGAATATCATGGTTCCATGTGGGGACATCCCTGAACCCCTCCCTGATGCTTGTGAGAGAAATCCAAAACAAGGTAAAAGAGATGACTTTGTTCTATCCCACACTCCTTGTTCTGTGGCCTCTGCGGAAGGACGAGGCGGTACAGGTGGCCCCAAGGAGCGGGTTCAAACTCACCCACATCCTGCTCATGTCGCTCAATTCGCTTTTGTATCTCAGAGAGTCCTTGAGAACCTGGAGAGGGAAGAGGAGAAGAGGAGACAGAGGCTGGTGAAAGGTGGGTCTGCAGTGGGGGGCAGAGATGGGGATGGGAGAGAGATGAACCCGTCTCTGAAATTGGTACCCAGAAGGCCAGGAGATGGGGGCAGTTGCCATCCCCAGGGCAGGGGTGGACAGTGGCCCCTGTGACTCAGGCAACTGCACTTTCCCCACGTGGGTCCCAGGCTCCCCGCCCCTCCGCTGCAGCCCCAAGCACTCACATTTGGGTGTCCATCCCGGAGAAGTTTGTGGAACACGTGGCAGAACTTCCAGCAGAGTACTGCGTTGCTGGACAGGGGCAGCCGGTTGACAACAGACCAAAAGGTCTGCGCTCCCTTCTCGTGGTGGGTGCCCAGTATGCACGGTGAAGGAGGGTCATGGAAAACACAGGCGCGGACGGGGCCTGCCTGGGTACCAACCCTGGATGCGGCCTGCAGCAGGCCGCCATGGGGGCGGTGCCTTATTCATGGCGCCCCAGCACTAGCCAGCAGGGGGCGCCGCTTGTAACAAACGCACCATGGATCTGGGCTGCTGCGGCGTCGTCGCTTCAGTCGTGTCCGACTCTGTGCGACCCCACAGACGGTAGCCCACCAGGCTCCCCCGTCCCTGGGATTCTCCAGGCAAGAACACTGGAGTGGGTTGCCATTTCCTTCTCCAGTGCATGAAAGTGAAAAATGAAACGGAAGTCGCTCAGTCGTGTCCGACTCTTAGCGACCCCATGGAGTGCTGGGCAGGTATCGGCAACTTTTTGACGGATGGCACAAAGGCGCCTTTCCTGATTTGCAAAGTAAGTGCTGGGCCAGCAGTGGTCCTGGCTGACCTTTCGTGGGAAGATGCTTTGGTTGGAATTAGGACTTTGCTGTGGAAAGGGAGACTCTGCCCTTTAGATTTTCTGAGTTTGTGTTGGGGCCTTTGTAGGGGACATAACTGCAGCTAATATTTTAGCAACACCATATGGCTTCTCAAAATTCCCTCTTATCCACTATTCAAAAACAAGGGCGTGCTTCAGCTCTTCAAGGCTACTGACACCTTGGTTCCTGTTCCAAGTAGCACCTGATTCCTCTCCTGTTAGCCACTCTGCTCTTACCCTGAAAGCGGCAGTCTTTGTTTAAAATATATTAATATTTTCTCTAAATTTAAAATGACTCTTGGGACTTCCTTGGCAGTCCAGGGGTTAAGACTATGTGCTTCCACTGCAGGGGGCGCTGGTTTGATCCCTGGTCAAGGAACTAAGATACTATATGCCTTGTGGCACAGCAAAGAAAAAAAAAACAGAAAACGACTCTTTCACTCAGCATCTTCTAAAAACCTTCCTGGCCTCGCTCAGGGATGCCGTCATCTTCTAACACCTTAAATTGCCTGTGTGCAGAATTCTGCCCCCGAGATCCAGTTTCAAACATACCTGTGACCCATGGCACAACCTGCCACGGTTTGCGTTTAATAAATGTCCTTCTGGCCTCGAGTGATTTTAACAGACCTCCAGGCCTCTGTAATTAGGGAACCCTTCTGGAGGAAAGTAGAGGATTTCCACATTTCTTTTGTGATGGAAGTTTGCACAGGCCTCACACACCCAGTATCTGGGCATCATCAATCCCAAGTACAATCCGGTCTTGGGCTTCCCAGGTGGCGCTAGTGTTAAAGAACCCTCCTGTCAATGCAAGAGACATAGAGATGCAGGTTTGATCCCTTGATCAGGAAGATCCCCTGAAGCAGGGCATGGCAACCCAGGATTCTTGCCTGGAGAATCCCATGAACAGAGGAGCCTGGTGGGCTAGAATCCATAGGGTCACAGAGTCAGACACAACTGAGGTGACTTAGCACAGCACGTTCAGGCTCAAGTAAGAGGCACTGCACCATTTAGGAAAGACTTGCCTCAGGTTAGAAACTATGGGACATACCCAAAAGACATGCTATTTTGCCTCTGAGCTAGAAGGTGTGGTAAAATTCCCTCCCTGGACTGACTGACATTTGTATTTTGAGAGGGGTCACCTTGAAGACACAATTTTGGGTCTGGAAGCTGAAATCACCCTTTAAAACAAAAATTTTTTGGCTTCCCTAGTGGCTCAGTGGTAAAGAACCCGACTGTCAATGCATGAGATGTGGGTTCGATCCCTGATCTGGGAAGATCCCACATGCCTCAAAACAGCTAAGCCCATGCGCCACAACTGCTGAGCTTGAGCTCTAGAGCCAGGGGAACTCCACTGAGTGAGCCCGCATGCCTAGAGCCCATGCTCCCCAAGAAGAGAAAACACTGCAATGAGAAGCCCGTGCACTTCAATGAAGAGTTGCCCCCACTTGCCACAACTGAAGAAAAGCCCAAGCAGCAACAAAGACCCAGCAAGGCCAAAAATAAATATATAGATAACTAAAATTTAAAAAAAAAATTTTTTTTAATTTGCTTATTTGGTTGTGTCGGCTCTCAGATGTGGCTTGTGGGATCTAGTTCCCTGACCAGGGCTTGAACCCGGGCCTCCCGCAGTGGGAGCGTGGAGTGTTAGCCACTAGATCACCAGGTAAGTCCCCAACCTTTGTTCTTAAGAGAGTGATTTCTGAACTTAGTTTCACCTCAAGCACAGCCCCCTTGGACTAGAAGGAAGCCAAGAGGAGAGACAGCCAGCCCCCTACCCTCTCTTGAGATGACTTCTCGAGGCAGACTGTGGTTCCTTTGCTGTGCTTAATCGCTCAGTCATGTCTGGCTCTTTGCAACCCCATGGACTGTAGCTCACCGGGCTCCTCTGTCCACAGGGATTCTCCAGGCAAGAATACTGGAGTGGGTAGCCATTCCCCCCTCCAGGGGATCTTCCCAACACATGGATCGAACCCAGGTCTCCCGCATTGCGGGCGGATTCTTTCCCATCTGAGCCACCAGGGAAGCCCTTTACCCAAGAGCGATCTGCCAAACAGGAGCCAGGGCAGGCGTGGAGCTGGCTGGGCACGCCGGCGTGGAAACAGGCAAGCAGACCCCTCTGTCTGTCTTCAATTTTAAAAGCATCTAAATGCATCCAATTCATGTCAGGGACTCGGGGATACAAAGAAAAATAAGACCCACTCCCCAGCCCTCCAGGAGTGGACACCTGATGCGAACGAATACTTTGGCCACCTGATGCGAAAAACCGACTCATTGGGAAAGACCCTGATGCTGGGAAAGATTGAGCAGGAGAAGGGGACGACAGAGGATGAGATGGTTGGATGGCATCACACTTGATGGACATGAGTCTGAGTAAGCTCCGGGAGTTGGTGATGGACAGCAAAGCCTGGCGTGCTGGCGTCCATGGGGTCGCAAAGAGTCGGACACGACCGAGGGACTGAACTGAACAGTTGATTCACTTTGCAGAAACTAACTATACAAAGCAGCTATACTCAATTAAAAAAAAAAAGTACCTATAAAGAATAACTGTTCTGTGAGATCTTTAGGCTTTAAAACTCAAACTGCATGGAGGGGATCTTTTCAACATTTGTTCACTCCTTAGCAACTGGGAGGCAGAGAGATTCCCAGAAAGTCAGAGCTGGAATGTTAGCTTCTGGAAGCTTCTTTGGCTGACACTCTCATTTGACAGACAAGGGAGTTAAGGGTTGCAGAAGCCTCACCGGGCCCATTCAAGGTCCCAGAGCAAGTCGGAGAGCTAAGATGGGATTCCGCTATCTTCCTCCAGGTCCCTCCCATCGCCCCAGGGTGCTTCCCTGGCAAGGTGTACCCTGGCGTTCTCTGTACTCACCGCATTCAGGGGGGCACGCCAGCCCGTGACAGCCGTCTCTCTCTTCGTATCTCACACCAGACTGACCGACTGGTATTCTTCACAGGGAAGAGTCAGGCCTGGGTAACTCTACTGGGACACTAATCTGATTCACACATTAGTCACTCAGTCGTGTCCGACTCTTTGCAGCCCCATGGACTGTAGCCCACCAGGCTCCTCTGTCCATGGGATGTCTCAGGCAAGAATAGTGGAGTGGGTTGCTATTTCCTTCTCCAGGGGATCTTCCCAACCCAGGGATCAAACCCACATCTACTGTGTTTCTGCACTGCAGGCAGGTTCTTTACCCGCTGAGCCATCTGAGAAGACACGAATAATGAAGGCTTTTCTTGGTTTGGTTTTCGTGACTCAGTAAAACAAGGGTGTAAAAGGGCAGGGTCTGGCAAGGCTCACTGCTGGGCCAGGTTTCTGGGGTACCCAGTAGGGGTTCATCTTGGAGCAAAGCCCTAAATCCAACCAGAGCATCTTCCACTCAAGACAAGCTGCTTTCTCGCCGCTGAAGAGCAGTACGTGCTATGAGCGACATTTCCTGAGGGCCTGACCTCTCCTGGGCATCGCCCTGGCAGCACCATGCTTCCTTGGCATTCTAACCTGGCGGGTCTCCTGCACAGAGGGGCTGGGGTGGGATGGCTTCAAGACAGACTATTCCAACCTGACTAGCTGTGGGACAGTCACTTTGCTGAACCCTGGCAAGAAGGAGCTCCCCAGCCCAGAGAGAAGCCCAGCCTCCCCCCGCCCTCTGCTCCGTCCCAGCAAACACAAAGGCTTCGGCCACTGGCAGCCTCTCCTCTGGCCTTTGGGGATCAGCCCTCTGGCACCTGGACTTGATCTCAAGAGCAGTTCCCGAGGGATCCACGGGCCAGAGTGCTGCCTGCACTTCTCCCCAAAGCCACAGGCCCCTGACGGTGGCCGCCCAGTCCTGTCGTGCATGCTCAGCTGTGTCCAGCTCCTTGTGACCTTTTGGGCTGTAGCCTGCCAGGCACCTCTGTCCATGAGATTTTTCAGGAAAGAATGTTGGGGTGGGTTGCCATTTCCTCCTCCAGGGGATCTTCCTGACCCAAGGATCGAACCCACGGCTCCTGCATTGCATGCCGATTCTTTTACCCATTGAGCCATCGGGGAAGCCGAAGCTTCTGCCAACTCTGCATGGCAGGGGGTGGGGGTCAAATCATCAGTCCCCTAACCCTGGGGTCCCCAACATCCAGGATCTAATGCCTGATGATCAGAGGTGGAGCTGATGTAATAACAGAAATAAAGAGCATAGTGAATGTATGTGTTTGAATCATCCTGAAACCACCGCCTGCCCTGTCTGTGGAAAAACCGTCTTCCATGAAACCGGTCCCTGTGCCGAAAAGGTTAGGGACCACTGCCCTAGTCCGTCCTGACCTTCCCATCTTCTTCCCTCCAGTTTGGGCTGAGCCAGCTCACTCAAGAGGTTCATAGTTCCATGGTAGAACCCCTGTGTCAGCTTAAGGCCAACCACTGCCGCCCAGATTGCTGTTCTGCTTTCATGCTCAGAGAAAGGCATTTGATCAGGTCCCCAAGGGGTGGTCAGGGTGGAAAGTGCGGGGCCAGAGTCCTTTGATGATACAGGGGAGAAGACCTCCGGTGCCCCGAGGAAACATCTCAAAGGAGAATAACTTCAAAGGTCTTGGCAGTTCTGCAAAGCTAAGTCACAGGAGAGGAGCGGGACTGGGCTGGATGGCTGCTGTGGTCCCTTCCACCCCGACGGGCTGTGGGCTCTGAAGCCAGCTGCTGCCAACCCACAGTGTTCAGACCCTGCAGGAGCCTGGCTGGAGGGGGGATGCCCGTTCCTGCAGCTGAGCAAGGACGCCTTGCCCTGACCTCTGTCCCCATGAGTTGATTCCCCTCGGGGTCGGTCTTCGGAGCAACCTCCAAAAGGATATTTCTGGCGTGTTTTTCCTTGACGGCCACTACCTGTGTATTAATGGCCTTATTGATGCTGACAGTCTGAAAAACAAGAGGGGGGGGAGGGGAAAGGAGGATGAGATGAATAAGCTTCGGACAGTGGCTGAGACCCTCCCAGACGCCCCGCCCCTTCCCCTCCCTCCAATGACTCCTCTCTCTCCGCAGAACCCCCTGTCCCCCTGTCCCCCTGCAGGCCCGGCCCCCACCCCCCACCGTGGGGGGCAGAGGCGGGCAGCGCTCCCAGGCCAGCTGGCCCGGGCTGTCCTAAGGCAGCGGGCTTTGCTGCCTGGCATTGGCTGTGCCCAGCTGCTGCGCCCGCCTGCCACTCATTCACTTGGCACAACAACATGCCAATTAAAGCCTGCACAAAGGGATGTCTTTCATCCCCCGGGGAAACATTATTTCTCCGGGAGCAGGAGGAAGAGGCGCTGAGATCAGGGAGGGGCTGTGGCTCAAAGACCATCCGGACGCACACCCCCCGCCACCCTCCCGCAGCTAGAACCTTCCATGGAGCCTCCCCTAGCTGGCTCGGTTGACAGTGGTCACTCTCCTCTCGTCTCCCTGCTCTTGGGCACTTTCCAACTTCCAACCAAACTCCCTTTTATTTCCTTACTTACGAGGCATGACAAATATTCACTCCTTTCCGGTTGTTTTCAAAATCATAATTCTCTTTTGAAGTTGGCAAAGCACGTTACACACATAAATATAATTTCTACACACACAGAGAATGGTATCAGGTAGCCTGGTTTTTGAAGTAACAGTCTTTTTCTGTTTTGCTCACTTCCACAAATGTCATTCTATTCCAACTCATGTTAACAACCTGTTATGTACCCTACACGTACACGTACACCCTACATGTACCTTCGCGTGCGCGTGCGCGCACACACACACACACACACACACACACACACACTCCCACATTCTGAAGGGTTAACTTTGTCACTGCCCTATAAAACTGGGACTGTCATGCACAGACTTTTTTACATCTTGCTTTTTCACTTGAAAATATCCCATGAATTGTTTTCCAAGTGAACCGGTAAAACTCCAGCTCATTCTTTAAGAAGATAACATAATATTCCACAGTGTGGGTGGATGTGATTTATAGCAACCCGTACTGGGAGGAAATTTATTTCCACTAAACTCTTTCAGTAAACATTCTTTATATATATATATATCCTTATTAACTGATGCTTTCATTTCCAAGGAATAGAGTATAAGGGGTGAGATCACTGGCTCCACGTTTTTCATTTTTAACTTTTCATCATGGAAAAGTCCAAGCACACATCAATGTAATGGTCCGTCTAATAAGTCCTCATATAGTCGGTCCCCAGCACCAATGATTATGAACTTGTAGCCAAACATGCTGTCTTAGGGATGAGGGGTCACACACATTTTCTGTGAAGAGGCAGTTAGTAAATATTTTAGCCTTTGCAGGTCACAAGGTCTCCATCGCAAATGTTAACTCTGCCACTGGATTGAGAAAGCAGCCTCAGTGAAACAGACACGAATGACTGTGGCTGCATTCCAATAAAACTTTATTTACAAAATCAGGAGGTGGTCTGGATTTGGCCTGCGCCTCTAGTGTTCTGGGGCTTCTCTGGTGGCTCAGTGGTAAATAATCCACCTGCCCATGCAGGAGATGTGGGTTCAATCCAGTTGGGAAGATCCCCTGGAGAAGGAGATGGCAACCCACTCCAGTGTTCCTGCCTGGAAAAGTCCTACAGATAGAGGAGATGCCGAGCTACAGTTCATGGGGTCGCAAAGAGTTGGCAACTGAGCACATGCCTGGTGTGCTGACCTTTGCTTTTTACTATTGGCTACTGATTCCCCTGCTTCCTGGATTATCTGCAGTAAGTCCGGGTGTTATGCTATTTTACCAGTAAATATTCCAGTAAAATCTCTAAGGGGAAAAAAAGACTCTGAATATTAACCATCATACTATTAAGATGATCACACCTAAAATTTTAAGGATCACTTCTTTTGTTTTTTCTTTTATTTTTACTTTTGGCTGCACTGGGTCTTCACTGCGGCATACAAGTGCATGGGCTTAGTTGCCCGTGGCATGTGGGATCTTAGTTCCCTGACCAGGGATCCAACTGGCACCCACTGCATTGGAAGCGCCAAGTCTTAACCACTGAACCACCAGGGAAATCCTTGTTTACCTATTTTTATATATAGTAGTGTGTATATGTTAATTCCAAACTCCTAATTTATCTCTGGAGAAGGAAATGGCAGCCCACTCCAGTACTCTTGCCTGGAAAATCCCATGGACGGAGGAGCCTGGTAGGCTGCAGTCCACAGGGTTGCAAAGAGTCAGACACGACTGAGTGACCTCACTTTGACTTTCTCTCTCCCCCCACCACCCCCACAGCCCCTTCGGTAACCGTGAGTTAGTCTCACAAGGCATAGGTCTGTGAGCCAGACTCAAATTCTTTAACAGCACAAGCTCTGTTGTGGGAGGAATTGTGTCTCCGCAGAAAAGACACGTTGGAGTTCAAATCCCCCAGCCCCTGTGAACATGATGTCATTTGAAATAGCGTCTTTGCAGAGATAGCTGATGAGGTCTTACTGGATTAGGGTGGGTGTGCTTATAAGAAAACCATGTCTTACTGGATTAGGGTGACTGGTGTGCTTATAAGAAAACCATGTGAAAACCCAGGGACACAGACACTCGGGGAGAAGGAAGCCATGTGAAGATGGAGGCAGACACCAGAGGGATGTGCCTACAAGCCAAGGAATGCGAAGGACCACCACCAAAACCTAGGAAGCTAGACCAGAAGCACCAGAAGCTAGGAAGAGGTGAGGATGGACTGTCCAAAGCGAGCATGGCCCTGCTGGCACCTTGATTTTGACCTTTTGGCCTCCAGGACTGTGACAGAACAAATGTCTATTGTTTTAAGCCACCCAATACGTGGAAATTGGTTGTGGCAGCCCCAAGAGACTAACACAGGATCCTTTCCCCTTCAGGCCCTGAAGACAAGGAGATGGCAGACACTCCCTTCCCTCTTCTCTACAGCACAGGCAGGGGGCGCCATTGAGCACAGCTGTTGGCTGTCAGTGCAATGGTTAGACCAGTTCAGACAGAATCTCACGTAAGAGATGCTGCAAGAAAGGAGTAAGAAGTTTACTCCTAGGACTTCCTTGGTGGTTCAGTGGGTAAGACTCCGAGCTCCCAATGCATGGGACCTGGGTTCAATCCCTGGTCAGGAAACTAGATTGCACATGCTGCAACTAGGAGTTCACATTCCAAAACTAAAGATCCCGCATGATGCAAGAAGCCCGTGCACTGCAACTAGAGAGTAGCCCTGGCTTGCTACAGCTAGAGAAAAACCTGTGCAGCAATGGAGACCCAGCACAGCCAAAAATAAAGAAATAAATAAAAAATATATAAAATAAGCCTCCTCTCTTCGACTTCTTAAAAAAAAAAAAAAGGTTTCTGCATGCTGCAATTAAGACCCATATAAGGGCTTCCCTTGTAGCTCAGCTGGTAAAGAATCCGCCTGCAATGCAGGAGACCTGGGTTCAATCCCTGGGTTGGGAAGATCCCCTGGAGAAGGGAAAGGCTACCCACTCCAGTATTCTGGCCTGGAGAATTCCATGGATTATACAGTCCACGGGGTTGCAAAGAATCGGACACGACTGAGCAACTTTCAGTTCACTTCACAGCCAAATAAATAAACAAAATATTAGGAAAATAAGTAAATTTCACGTGTTTATCAGCATCTTTGGCAACATTCAGGTCAGTTCAGTGGCTCAGTCGTGTCCGACTTTGCAACCTCATGAATCACAGCACGCCAGGCCTCCCTGTCGATCACCAACTCCCAGAGTTTACCCAAACCCATGCCCATCAAGTCGGTGATGCCATCCAGCCATCTCATCCTCTGTCGTCCCCTTCTCCTCCTGCCCCCAATCCCTCTCAGCATCAGGGTTTTTTGGCAACATTAGGGCTTAAAGATTTTATTGCCCCAAATCTCCCATTGAGGCAGCACTTGTGTCCCCTGGAGGCCCAGTGCTTCCAGCTTTCTCATCACAAGTCCTTCCTTGAAGCCGTTTCTCGGCTTCTGCTTCCAGGCCTGGCCCAGGCCATTCCCTTTCCTTCAGATTTCCTTAGGCAAGTCACACGCTTTCAACTATGCTTCTCTCCTGGCTCTAACACAGTGATGGGATCCTGGATGCAGACAGACCTCTGGGCAAAGCGGCCACATTTGCTGAGCCGTTAAAGGTTGCCTGCGTTCATAAGGAATTATAAGGGACCTAATAAATGTAAGGTCTCAAATCCAGGACGGTATGAACTGGACGTGGTCAAGTCCTAGGGGGTCGGTAGAGACAGCCAGCTGCACAGGCTGTGATGGAAAAAGAGAAATCCTTGTTGGCTGGAAATGCTAGAAGCCGAGTCAGGGCCTCTAGAGAGGCCTGTGATGGGTGGGGTTTAGATTTAGTCCACAAATATCTGTTTATACTTACAGATCAAAGACCAGTTGCCCAAATTTGTGGTCAGTATGAGCCTCGCTTACAAAACAAAGAAACAAAACAAAAACAACCTTTAAATTCCCTTAAGCTACATAAAATATCATGAGTCTGTAACTTTAGACTGTTTGTGTGAGAAAACTGAAAATGTTCTGTCCTGTGAAACTGTGATGCTGCTCAGGGAAACTTTAACAAAGGAAGAAGGGGGTTACCTGTCTGTTGTTCCCCTGCCACTCACTGACTTCTCTCACTGGCGCCGCCTACGAGTCATCTCGTAGGGGCATCTATGATTGCTGCCCAGAAAGGCTAAGTCACCCACTTGCCCAAGGTCATACTGTTCAAGTGGCCAGATCCTGGAGCCCAGCTCCGGAAAAGCTTGGAACACGAGAACCAGTTGGGCCATAGGGCCACACATGTGCAAGGGCGGAAGTGGGGATAAAAGCAGAAGGGGAGGTGGCAGTCAGGGGGGCGGGGGGTGGGGGTGGGCAATGGGCTTCGTGCTGGGCAGGAAGGGACGGAAGCAGCTGGAGGAAGAGTTGAAGGAAGCAGCTATATATATATATATTTTTTTTTTTTTGGCCACGTGGGATCTTAGTTCCCTGACCAGGGATCGAACCCACACCCACTGCATTGACAGCTCAGTGTGTTAGCCACTGGACCCCCAGGGAAAGTCCTGGAAGCAGCTATGAATAGCAGAGAGGTGAAGAAATAAAGCTCTCAACCTAAAGGGTGGACGTGTAAATGGAAAGAACTGGACGTAAGGTGGGCTATGAAACAATTACAATAGGACTGGCCGGTAGGAGCTCCCAGTTACAGCAGAGGGAAGAACTGAAGATGCCGTAGAGGATTTGAGCTGGGCCGGTGACAGAACAAAGACAGGAGTCTCAGACTATGGGGTCACTGTCAGCAAGGACCGACAGGCTTCGGGAGGGGGCAGTGAGAAACAGCCTTTTTAAAAGAACAAGGACATGAACCAGCAGTAGCAGTGGTTATGATCATCCAGATAATGGCTGCAAAGAGTGATTACTACCAGGCCCTGTGTTACTAAGTACTGTGTATGAATTATCTCATTAATGTCTTATACTCTACATCCTGTGAGTAGGTATTAGTATTAATCATCTTCATTTTACAGATGAGGAAACCAAGGCTTAGAAAGGCCAAATAAGGACTTCACGGCAGTGAAAATGTCACTTAGTCTTGTCTGATTCTTTTCGACCCCCATGGACTGTGGCCCACCAGGTTCCTCCATCCATCGAATTCTCCAGTTAAGAATACTGGAGTGGGTAGCCATTCGCTTCTCCAGGGGATGTTCTCAACCCAGGTCTCTTGCATTGCAGGCAGATTCTTCATTGTCTGAGCTGGTGGCTCAGGAGGCTCAGCTGAGACTTCACACTCCCAACCTGGGTTTGACCCCTGGTCAGGGGCTTCCCTGGTGGCTCAGCTGGTAAAGAATCTGCCTGCAAGGTGGGAGACCTGGGTTCGATCCCTGGATTGGGAAGACCTGCTGGAGAAGGGAAAGGCTACCCACTCCAGTATTCTGGCCTGGAGAATTCCAAGCACTGTAGAGTCCTTTGCGGTCCTTTGCAACTGCAAAGAGTCAGACATGACTGAGTGACTTTCACTTTCAGGGACCTAGATTTGCAATTAAGACTCGGTGCAGGAAAATAAATATTTGGGGTGGGGTGGGGGAAGGCCAAGTAAATCACCAAGACCCCTCCACCAGCCAGTGTAGAGCTAGAACTCAGACTTGGAAGTAGGGCTCCACAGCTCAGGCTCTGGAAAACAAGCCCCATACCAGCTACACCCTCCACACCACAGATGATGTCCATAGACTGGAAAAATGGGTGAAACCTCATAAGATGCAATTCAGCAGGTATAAAGGAAGTTCCCTATATTTAGGTCTAAAGAGGGCACAGGGGAGATATGACTCAGAGCAGCACTTGTGAAAATGATTTAGGTGTTTTATTTGGCTGCTAACTTAATAAAAGCAACATTGTGGTTTGGCTGATCAAAATGCAAGTCTGAGTTCCGGATGTATTAAAAGGATCACAGTGTTCAAAATGAGGGAGGGGATGGTTCTAACTCTCTATGAAGATAAATTCACATGTAAAACACTATTCAGTGTTAGACTTTGTACATTATCAAGGAAACTGACAAACTAGACTACTTCTAGAAGAGAGTGACCTAGACTGGGATGCACATGGGGTCTGAAGAAATTTTAGAGGAATATCAATATTCTGAAAGGTGGATATATGGAAGGAGAAGTAACTCCAGGGATCAAAACTAGACCAATGGGTAGAAGTACTGTGAGGCCGTTTCTGGATAAATTTACAGCTGTCTCATAAAAGAGAGAATTTCCTCTTATTAGAAGTATACAAGTAGAACTTGCCTGGTGGTCCAGCGGTTAAGAATCTGCCTGCTGGTGCAGGAGACAGGGGTTTGATCCCTGGTCTGGGGAGATTCTACACATGGCAGAGCAACTAAGCCCATGAGTCACAATTACTGAGCCCACGTGCCTAAGCCTATGTTCCAAAACAAGAGAAGCCCCACTTGCTGAAACTAGAGAAAGCTTGCACGCAGCAATGAAGATCCAGTACAGCCAAAAATAGGTTAAGAAAAAAAAAAGAAGTATACAGGTAGAGGCATGGAAACCTCTTTGTTGTTGTTCAGTCGCTAAGTCGTGTCCAACTCTTTGAGACCCAGTGCAGTGCAGGACACCAGGACTCCCTGTCCTTCAGTGGAGTTCGCTCCTGGAGTTTGCTCAAATCCAAGCCCATTGAGTTGGTGATGCCATCCAACCATCTCATCCTCTGCTCCTTCTCCTCCTGCCTTCAATCTTTCCCAGCATCAAGTTCTTTTCCAGTGAGTCAGCTCTTCATATCAAGTGGCCCTTTACTGGAGCTTCAGCTTCAGTTTTGATCTCCTTGCAATCCAAGGGACTCTGAATCAGAGTCTTCTCCACACCACAATTCAAAAGCATCAATTCTTTGGCACTTCTTTAGGGTCCAACTCTCACATCCATACATGACTCCTGGAAAAACCATAGCTTTAACCATACGGATCTTTGTCGGCAAAGTGATGACTCTGCTTTTTAGTATCCTGTCTAGGTTTGTCATAGCTTTTCTTCCAAGAAGCAAGCGTCTTTTATTTTCATGGCTGCAGTCATCATCCACAGTGATTTTGGAGCCCAAGAAAAGAAAATCTGTCATTGATTCCATCCTTCCCCTTCTATTTGCCATGAAGTGATGGGACCACATGCCATGATCTTAGTTTTTTGAATGTTGAGTTTTAAGCCAGCTTTTTCATTCTCCTCTTTCACCCTCATCAAGAAGCTCTTTAGTTCCTCCTCACTTTCTGCTATTAGAGTGGTATCATCTGCATATCTCCCAGCAATCTTGATTCCAGCCTGTGATTCATCCAGCCCGGCATTTCACACATATACTCTGCATATGGGCTTCCCTGGTGGCTCAGCGGTAAAGAATCCTGCAATCCACCAGCAGTAGGAGACACAGGTTCGACCCCTGGATCAGGAAGATGCCCTGGAGGAAGGCATAGCAATACACTCCAGTATTATTCTTGCCTGGAGAATCCCATGGACAGAAGAGCCTAGCAGGCTACAGTCCATAGGGTCACAAAGAGCTGAGCATGACTGAAGCGACTAAGCATGCGTGTGCACACACTGCATATAAGTTGAATCAACAGGGTGACAACATACAGCCTTGTCATACTCCTTTCCCAATTGTGAACCAGTCAGTTGTTCCATGTGAGGTTCTGTTGCTTCTTGACCCGCATACAGGTTTCTCAGGAGGCAGGTAAGGTGGTCTGATATTCCCATCTCTTTAAGAATTTTTCAGTTTGTTGTGATCCACACAGTCAAAGGCTTTAGCATGGTCGATGAAGCAGAAGTAGATGTTTTTCTGGAATACCCTTGCTTTCTCTATGATCCAGTGAATGTTGGCAATTTGAATCTCTCCTTTAGATTTGCCAGGCCACTTTGGCCAATCATTTTTTAAAATTAATTTTTATTGGAGTATAGTTGCTTCACAGTATTATGTTAGTTTCTTGTACAGTCACGCGTACACATACATTCCACTCTTTTTTAGACTTCCTTACCATTTAGATCACCACAAAGCTTCGACGGACAATCCTTTGTAATTCATTCCTTTTTTTCTTTTTGAAATTCCTGCTTCTCTTCATGCGTCTGACAACAAGCATATCATCTTACCTCCCGCACTGAGATTAAAATCCCAAGGGCGAGGACCCTGGCTTCTGCCCTCCTGGGCCTGCAGCTGCTAAGGCAGGATGGAGTCTTAATAAATCATCAAATCATTAAGGACTTAATGACTGCTTCCCGGTGAGCCTGCCTCTAAAAAGCACCAGGAATGTGATTCATGGTCTCCTAAGAAAATCTGTTCTCCTTCCCCTCTCTCCTCTGAAGGAAATAATCGGGTTTGGAGCTGGGCGATGCCTGGCGGGGGGGCCGAACCCCAGGCAGAGGGTTGGAAGTCTGGGGCTCCATTGCTCACCTCCGGCCCAGGTTAGAGAACATCCTCCAAGAACAGACTGTTCTCCAGATTCCCCCGGAGTCACACAGGCCCTAAGACCGCGCAGCGTCTCCCTTGAAAGAGCAGCATTGTACACCACTTCCTGACCCAGCTGGCCCCTGTGTCCCAGGCTGGTTCCGGAGAGCCGATTATCAGCAGGCACGGCAGGAAGGGCCGCTTTTCCCCAGCCTACCCCCCCTCAGCACCCCCACCGTCCTCTGCGCCCTCAGGACAGTGGCCGCCAACGGGAACTCTTCAGGCCTTGCTTCTGTGGGGAGCCAGGCCTGGGCCGGGGCTGCGGGGGCAGCTGGCCACGTCCGGGTCACGCACACAGCTGCTGGCAGGGCCCAGCGCTAGGTCTGCCAAGGCCAGGCTGGCTCGCAAAGGTTTCATGGCAGGGGCAGGCACCGAGGATGTGCCTGGTGGGAGGGGTGGGGTGTGGGGGGCAGGGGCTGGTGGCAGGTCCCCAAAGCCAGGGATCAGAGGGCCCACCACCAGGGCCAAGTATAAGAAAACCGGAGACCAGGCAGGGCAGAAGGAAAAAGCAGGAGGTGGGACAGAAAGGAGACAGAAGGAATGACAAGGGCACGCAGTGGGCGGGAAGCATTTGCTCAGCAAAGCCACAAGTGGCCACCACCTAGGGCCTCGGGGATGCCCAGCACCCAGGCGGGGGCGGGGAGGGGGGGGCACGCACTGCGACCCTCACCGCATCCGGTTTGGAAGTTTGGGGTAAACAGATGAGGCAGGTGGTCCTGTTAGTGCCTGTGACTTGGTCTGGTCTCTTATCCACCTCCAGTACCCCAGTCTGCGTTCCTGCAAAAGTTTCCAGAATCTTCTTTCCAAGTGCATGATCCAAAGACGCAGGGCATAAAGGATTCACAATGTCCCTCAGCTCTGTAACTGGTGAGACATACAAACCAGTGTTGGGGGCAGGGTGGCCAGGGCTGTGAAACACCCAGAATAGCTGAAGAAACAAGCGTTCAAGGTGGAAAACAGAGGGGAAGCCATGCGAGTGTCCATGCACAGAGGAATACAGAACAAGGTGCATCCACACAACGGAATATTATGCAGCCCTGGAAGGAAGGAAATCCTGACACCTGCTACAACGTGGATGAACGTCGAGGACATTAGGCTGAGTGAGATAAGCCAGTCACAAAAGGACAGACACTGCTGGGATTCCACTTCTAGGAGAAACCTAGCAGAGTCACGTTCAGAGAGAAATAGAACAGGGTTTGCAGGGGCTGCGAGGAGGGGGGACATGGACCAGTTAAGGTTGAATGGGGACAGAGTTTCAGTTCCGGAAGACGAAGAAGTTCTGGAGATGGCTGGTGATGATGGTCAGGCAAAAATGTGAAAGTACTCAATGCCACCACACTGTACACTTAAAAGAGGTTAAAATGGTAAAATTCATGATATGGACATTTCAAAATATACGTACTTATTTATTTATTTGGCTGTGCTGGGTCTTAGAGGGATCTTCGATCTTTGTTGTGGTATGTGGCATCTTTAGTTTCGGCCCGTGGGATCTAGTTCCCTGACCAGGAATCAAACCTGGGCCCCCTGCATTGGGAGCTCAGAGTCTTAGCCACTGGACCACCAGGGAGGTCCCGGTATATACATTGCTACTATGATAAAAACACACAAAAAGAGGAATTGATGTATGTTACAACAGGGATGAACCTCAAATACATGATGCTAAGATGCCAGACACAAAATGTCACACGTTGTATGATTCCACTTGTATGAAAGATCCAGAATAGGCAAATCCACAGAGACAGAAAGCAGATTGCTAACTGCCAGATCCAGGTAGGAGGGGGAACGGGGAGCAACTGAACAGGTACACTATTTCCTTTTGGAATGATGAAAAACATGTGCTGAATTAGATAGCTGTGATGGTCATACAACATCATGAATGTATGAAATGCTACAGAACTAATACACTTTACATTGGTTGAGACGGTGAATTTTATAGTATGTGTGAACAATTTTTTTTTTTAAAGGAAGAAAACAACAGAGGAATTGTGATTTTGACCGAATACCTACTATATGCAGGGCACGGCTGTCATCTAGGCTGTAGGACTGTGCTATACAAAGCCAGGTGGGTCTTTCCCAGGCAATGGGCATGATCCATGTACCTGGACCAGCTGCCTGCGTGCAGGATACCATACTGGTGCCACTGGAGATGCGATGTGAAGGTGGATCTTGTCGCTAAAGAGTTAACGGTTTATAGGGAGATAAAGACCATCCTCTTCCTGTTCCTATTCTTTCCTTCCTTGTCCTGACTCTGCAATTTCATATGAGAAAAGAAAGCAGTGTGGGCACATGGGTTACCTACGCCTGTGTGTGCAAGCAAGACCAGAAAGCTAAAGCCAAAACGAGATGGGAATTCCAGAAAACGTTTGGAGCCCCCCAGAAGGGCTACCTTATCACACAAAAAGTCAAAAGAACAAGCAGGGATGGGCGTGCTGCTTTCAGCAATGATGCCATATTGATGATAAACGCCTATTTTTTGCTTCTGTCTTTTCTGTCCAGAATGATCTTTGAAATGAAAAAGTCAGAGAGTGTCCAAAGAGCAAACCCAAGGCGAGTTAGGAGTCTCCCCGGTGCTGAGTGAGCTCAAGCTTCCAACCAACACACAAGGCATTAAGGCAGCAAGGGTTGGGAAGATCCCCTGGAGGAGGAAATGGCAACCCATCCCAGTATTCTTGCCTGGAGAATTCCATGGACGGAGGAGCCTGACGGGCTACAGTCCATGGGGTCGCAAAAGAGTCTGACATGTTCTGAGAGACTAAACAACAACAAAGGTGATACACAAATATTCTGGGCATCGTGGTGAGATCTTGGGGAAATGGACTGGTGCCCACAGACCAGACATGGGTGAGGATAAAGGTGACTGGCCGGAAGACAAGAAGGCAAAATTCCACACATGATCCACAAGAGATTCCTCAAAGAAGAGGCAGCACCCATCACCAGGAGCCCACTTACATTCTTGGAAGCAAGTCCTGTGAGACTGACCTTTCCCCATTAAGATGTTAGGCCAGCATCTCAGGAAAATCAAGCAGATGTGGTGTACGTCTGACTTTCCATCCTCGAGGATCTTAACACAGTCTCACATAACATCTCATAGACAAGGATGAGAAAGAATAGGGGCTACCATGATGGGGAAGACCCCCCAACTCTGTATCCCTAAAAATCCCCAGAAATTCCCGACAGGCTCTGAATCAGACCATCCAGCACAGGGGTGACTGATTACAGAAAGGGGGACCCCACTGCATCCTCCTGATGGGTGGAGGGAGCCGACAAGCTCCGCCTTCCCACCCTCATTGATCAGGAGGGCAGAAGAGTCCCCTTCAACCAGGCCGTTCTGCACGTTCTCAGGCAAAGATCAGCACCCTCCCCAGCCTTTGTCCCCCAGCCAAACCCAAGCTCCTGTGTCCCACCAACGAGAGCAGCCAGTGTCTCCCGTGGGGCTGAGCCACTCCGCACAGCAGCTGCCACCCCTCCCAGGGGACGGCATCTGTGACAACTGCGGGGTACCCGTGAGGGCCTTCACAAGGTCCTGGGATGGAGGGCACGAGGGTTAGATCCTGAGACACCGCGTCTCAGGAGAAGGCGATGCTGGCTCATCTTCCCTCTCCCCCACCTGCAGGCCGCCATGGCTTCAAAGGCACGCCCTGCCCTCACCCCAGTTCTGTTTCTCTGGTCACAGAGGAAGACTTGTTCTGCTTTCCGAGTTACCCGAACTGCCACGCCGCCACGTTCACAGGGGTTGCGCTGAGGACTCACGCGAGCCCCTCTTGGGGCCAGGACCCTGCCTAGAAAGTGATGCCTCGGGCCGGCCCATCCGACGCATCCCGGCCATTCAGCAGGCGCCAAGCGGCCTTTCCAATGGCCTTGGCTTCCAGAGGGACAGCTGGTCTGCGAGAGTGGAAACCCTGAGCTGTGTCTTTCCCCAAGCCACCCACATTGCTCGACTTCCTCTCCTCCCCTCACCATGCCCTCCAGCACTCTCCTCCACCCAGATTTCTAACCTGGAGGTTCGTTTTGCCTTTTCTTTCAGCAGCACAGGAGTGACTTTGCTCTGACTTTCCCAAGGCATAGGGATGGGGCATCGGAGGGGTGAGGGGGGTGTGGATGGCGGCGGAGCACAGGACCACCCTCCCCTGGCTCTGTGCCTCTCCCAGACCCCACTAAGAGTGTCTCCGTGTCTAATGAATGAGTCAGGAGGCACTTGGGACAGCCCTCTAGTGCCAGAGCCTGCCACTTCCCCCATCCCCCAAACCTCTGCTTTTTTGTTCTATTTCTACGGCAAAATCCCCCGGAGAATTTCATGGACTCTCTAGTCCATGGGGTCGCAGAGAGTCGGACACGACTGAGCAACTTTCAAAGCAAACTCAGCTCCATATTACTCTAAAGCCTCTCAATCTCCTCTCCTCTACCCCAGACACAAATACAGCAGCAAGAATAACTCACGAGTCCTCCCAGCTGAGAAATCATGGGGTCCCTGATCTCGTGGTATCAAAACTCTTTGATGAGGCTGCAGCGACACCCCCTCACGCCTCCTCCTTCAGCTTTATTTCTCACTTCAGATGGTGGTCTCCACATGACTGTGACCCAATTTTCCCAAAAGGCAACTTATAAATAGAGCCCCATTTTACACAAGGGGGCAGCTGCACTAAGATATGGTACTTGACTCCAGCAGTGAATCCAGTCACGTTAAATCTTCCCAATTCACCTGTTCGGCTCATTCAAATGTGTGAAGACCAGGTGTGCCTGGATAATCATAGCAACGGCGTTTCTCCTTTATTGTCTAGCCCTTCAGTTTGTAGAGAGCTTTCATTTGCATGATGCCAAGAAACCCTGGCAAGGGAGCTGGGCACACTTCATTTATTTAAGATAAATAAATACGTATTTATTTATTTGGCTATATCTGGTCTTAGTGGAGGCATCTGGGTCTTTGCTGCATCAGTGGACCACCAGGAATATCCCTGGGCACACTTTATAAATAAACAAGTGGGCTCAGAGAGACCTAGCCACACCAGCCGGGCACGGGCTCTACACTGTACAACCTTGATGGTTACAACTGAATTCTTAGCCAGAGGCAGCTTGTTTACTAAACTCTTGCTCTGACCTCAGCACATCTGTTATGATCTTTTGGTCCCATGAGAACAAAAAAGGAGAAAGTCTTTCAGAAAACCTAGAGGGGCTACCTGAAGAAGACCCTCCCTGAGGTCAGACAACCTCTAAATAAATCAACTAGTACTCTTGTCATGGAAGCAGGTCCGGGTCTCAGGGGTCTGCACACCTCCCACCAAACCTCCATAACACACAGCTGTACTGTGGCGACCCACTCCAGTATTCTTTCCTGGAGACTCCCATGGACAGAGGAGCCCGGCAGGCTACAGTCCACAGGGTCGCAAAGAGTTGGACAGGACTGAGCGATGAACACTTTCACTTCACTTTCATTCTTTCTCAAGAGGAACTCACTCCAGGTTGAGGGGAAACAGACTGAGTGTTGGGCCTCTGAAGTCCAAGGTGACTGCAGGCAGACACTGTTGAGAGCACCTGGACTCACTCCATCAGGCAGAGGCCCTGGGAGCTCACTCTCATCTGAGATAGTGACAGGTGGGTGACGTCCTGAGAGGGGACCAAGAAGGGACATCCCTGAGCCCTGAACTCCAGTCCCCAGACAAATCAGCCAGCCTCTGGTCAGTCTACAGCCAAATTCATAGAAGGAACCTTCTGCAAAGTCCCAGAGGGGATGCCTGCCCAGCCTCATTCTTTCTTTAAAAAAAAGAAAAAAATTTATTTGGCTGCGTGCTTATGTGCTCCCTTGCTCAGTTGCGTCCAATTCTTTCCAATCCTTTGGACTATACCCTGCAAGGCTCCTCTGTCCATGGGATTTTTTTTGGGCAAGAATACTGGAGGAGGTTGCCGTTTCCTCCTCCAGGCGATCTTCCCAACCCGGGGACTGAACCTGTGTCTCCTCTGTCTTTTGCATTGTGGGCAGATTCTTTACCTGCTGGGCCATCAGGGAAGCCCATCGGGTCTTAGTTACAGCATTCGGGAACTTCAGGTGCAGTGTGTGAGGTCTAGTTCCCTGACCAGGGATCTAGTTCCTTGACCAGGGATAGAACCAAGGCCCCCTGCATTGGGAATGCGGGGAGTCTTAGCCACTGGACCACCAGGGAAGCTTCTTGCAGCCTCATTCTATAGAAAGTAAGCATGCATGAGAGAAGGACAAATAGCACACGATGTGGTTTTTTTTTTTTTTTTTTTTGGTCAGTGGCTCTCCAACCTGGCTGTACCTGAGTATCACCCAACAGCCGACCCTTGGACCCCAGTATGCACCTAAAAGATGCCTTTCCTCCACCCATGACTGGATTCTTCTGGTCTGAGAAGGGGCCACTGTTCATCATACTCTAAGCCTAGCTGTGTTACAGAAGAACATTCTATGTCAGAGCCTAAGGAAGAAGAAAAAACTCAGCCAAGGGAAAATCGGGAAAGAAGAGGGGGAAGAAGGAGAGCAAAGGAAAAGGAAATAATAAAGATAGTGGAAAAATGGAAAAAAGAAGAGATTCCCTCAGCTCAGACATGCATACCTTGATATAAAGTAAATATAATCTTTTTCTTCCAGAAAATGTGAATTAATGCTAAGGACAAATTAGGAGATTATTCGTTTTACAGAAGAATTTGACATCAGAGGCTTTTAAATAGAAATCTCTCTGCTAGTACATTTAAAATAGGATTCCTTTTACAGAAGTGTGATTTATACAAAACCCCTGTTACATAAACCTCAGGAAAAGAGTTCTCCTGCCATGTAGTCTGGCTAACTATAGAACTGGCCCAATAGAGATGGTCACCTGTCTTCTTCCAAAAGATACCCAGCCCTGCTCTCCGTCACCTACATCTACTGTTTTACCTGATTATGGTTCACTGATTCTTAAAGGGCCCCTGGAATCTCTTCTCATCTTCCCTAAACTCAAGGAACAACTGCTCTGAATTTTCTTTTTTTAAAGAGAATATTTATTTATTTATTTGGCCATGTCAGGTCTTAGTTTGGGCACTCCAGGTCCTCACTGTGGTGCACGGATCCGCTAGTTGCGACGTACGGGCTCAGTAGTTGTGGCACCGGGCTCTGGAGTGTGCAGGCCCAGTAGCTGCAGTGTGTGGGCTTAGTTGCCCTGAGGCGTGTGCGGTCTGAGTTTCCCAATCAGGGATCAAACCTGCTCCCCCTGCACTGCAAGGCAAATTCTTAATCACTGGGCCACCAGAGAAGTCCCTCAATTCTCTTCATACTCATTCATTCAACACATATTTCCTGAAGGTCATCATGTATTGGGCACTACTCTAGGAATGAAATGAAATTAACGCAGCCATGAAATTAAAAGACCCTTGCTCCTTGGAAGAAAAGCCACGACCAACCTAGACGGCGTATTAAAAAGCAGAGACATTACTGTGCCGACAAAGGTCCATCTAGTCAAAGCTATGGTTTTTCCAGTAGTCACATATGGATGTGAGAGTTGGACCATAAAGAAATCTGAGCACCAAAAAATTGATGCCTTTGAACTGTGGTGTTGGAAAAGACTCTTGAGAGTCCCTTGGACAGCAAGGAGATCAAACCAGTCCATCCTAAAGGAATCAGTCCTTAATATTCATTGGAAGGACTGACGCTTGGCCATCTGATGCAAAGAACTGACTTCTTGGAAAAGACCTTGATGCTGGGAAAGATTGAAGGCAGGAGAAGGGGGCGTCAGAGGATTAGATGGTTGGATGGCAACACTGACTTGATGGACACGAGTTTGAGTAAGCTCCTGGAGTTGGTGATGGACAGACAGGGAGGCCTAGAGTGCTGCAGTCCATGGGGTAGCAAAGAGTCGGACATGACTGAGCAACTGAACTAAACTGAACCAGGGATATAGTTGTGAACAAAAAAAATGATGTCTCTGATCCTGTGGCTCTTATATAACAGTGGGAGAGAGGAAGTAAATAAATAAAATACACAGTACATGAGATGGTGATCTACAGAAGAAAGACAAGGCTAACAATAGGGCTGGGGCATTCCAGGCTGGTGTTAGAAAGAACCTTACACACGGTCATCAGGGGAGGCTGTTTGAGAAGGGGACACAGGCATGCACTTGAAAATGATGAGGAAGCAAGCCCGGCAGACACCTCAGGGAACAGTTCCAGGCACAGCTCACCTGGCAGGTTAAGAAATAGCCAGAGGTCAGGCGTAGGACAGGGAAGTCTGGTGTGCTGCAGTCCATGGGGTCACAAAGAGTCGGGACATGACTTAGTGAATGAAGTACAAGAGGTCAAGTGTAGCTGGCGCTGAGAGGTCAGAGGTGGGAAGGGCCAAATCGCTAGGGGCTATTGTTAAGGACCAGCCTTTGTTTTAGGCAAGACAGGGACCGCTGGGAAGTTTTAAGCAAAAGGGTGACAAGATCTGACTCACTTCTTCAGAGGACCCCTCTGGCTGCCGTGCTGAGAAGAGGCTGCAGGGACCAGCCTGGAAGCAGAGACAGTGACCAAGCTGCTGCTGCATTAGTTCACTTGGAGATGACGGGAGCTCAGACCCGGCTGAAGGGAGCAGAGGAGCTGAGATGTGGTGGGATTTGGATACAGAGCCAAATTTTGAAAGCAGAGCCGACAGGATGTGCTGATGTTTGGACGTGTAGTGTGAGGAAGGAAGGAGTCAAGGAAAGTGAAAAGTATTAGTCGCTCAGTCGTGTCCAACTCTTTGTGACCCCATGGACTGTAGCCCACCAGGCTCCTCTGTCCACGGGATTTCCCAGGCAAGAATACTGGAATGGATTGCTATGCCCTTCTCCAGGGGATCTTCCCGACCCAGGGATTGAACTCAGGTCTCCCACTTTGCAGGTGGATTCTTTACCCGCTGAGCTACAAGGGAAGTCCAAGAAGTCAAGGAGGGCACCATAATTGTTTGCCAGAATAATGAGAGGGTCTGAGCTGCCATTAACAAGATGCAGAGAATCATGGGAGCACAGGTTTGGGGCAGGGCAGATCAGTGCTTCTTTTTGGACATGTTAAAATAAAGGATGTTCATTGGATATCCAGAAGGAGCTGTAAATGAGCCAGGGGATGTGCAAGCCTGGAATCAGAGAAAGGTTCTCATTCACCCTTAAGTCGCTCAGTCATATCCGACTCTTTGCGACCCCATGGACTGCAGCCCACCAGGCTCCCTCTGTCCATGGGATTTCCCAGGCAAGAGTACTGGAGTGGGTTGCCATTTCCTTCTGCAAGGGATCTTCCCAACCCAAGGATCAAACCCTAATCTCCTACTTGGCAGGCACATTCTTTACTGATGAGTTCTTGCTAGATCCTAACAGAATCAATATTCAGATATACTTGGTCAGTCTGGTGATCCTTCTTCACTGAGGCCTTGCAAGAAAGAGGGGAGGTGGGGTTGACCTGCTTTGGGAAGATGGGCACCAGGAAGCTGGCAGTGGATATGTCTGTTTGGGGGGAGAAGGCGGGGATGGGAACCTGGAGAAAACAGAGGAAATATAAGGACGAAACATCTGGAGTCCCATCACAGGCCCATCCATCCCAGCTACATGGCTCCAGGCCTGGGGAGAGAACCTTCTGACTCATTTCCACTGAGAGAACACACGGGTCAATGTCAAGCTCGAGGTTCCAGGAACGTCCCTATTAACATACAACCAAAGCACAGGCATCACTGAACTCAGATCAGAGCCAAAGAGAAGACAGTGGACATGAGCAGGCAGGATCCAGTTACCCTCGGGAGGCCTTGGACTGTCCAGCTGGCAGGTGGAAACCCTGATGGATATTTCCAGGGCTGGACCCAGGCAGTAACAACGAGCTGGGGTGGATTTGCTAAACGGTCTTCTAAAGTGGAGAGAGGGGTGGATGCTAATTTTGGAGGCGGATTTCGTCATCAGCTCTGGGGCTGTGATGTGACTTCCTGGGAAAGCAGAGCAGCCAGAAACGCTCACTTCTTGTTTCTCGAGGGGTGAAGGAGAGCCCTTCCTCTGGGGAAAAGCCACATGGTTCAGAAGTGCAGGGAGTAGAGGGAGACGCCCAAAGGGCCCAGGCAGGGTGAACCCCCACCGGGCACCCAGGCCTGATGCCCTGCTGGTTTCCGGGCTACCAGCTCTTGTTCTAAAGCACAGCTCCTGCGGACTTCCCTGGTGGCCCAGTGGTTAGGACTCCCAGAGACGGGGGCCCTGGTTTGATCCCTGGTCCGGGAACTAGATCCCACATGCCACAACACCCGGCATAGCCAAATGAATAAATATTTAAAAAGCAATAAAAAAAAAAAAAAGCAATAATAAAAAAGCACAGCTCCTGGGCTTCCCTGGTGGTCCAGTTGTTAAAACTCTGCACTCCACTGCAAGGGGCACGGGTTTGATCCCTGGTAGAGAACTAAGATTCTGCAAGCTGCATGGCATAGTCAAAAAAATAAATAAAAATAAAGCACAGCTCCAACCATGCTAGACACATCCAGGGACTCACAGCAGCACCTCAAGCCTCTGCTTCAAGCCACTCTTATAAGCTAGATTAACCCCCCTTCCCCAAACCATCTCTGTTTATTTAAGTTCTGCCATTAACTGGTCAGTCATGACTGTATTCACTCAATAAATTCACTCATCAAACAAATACTGAGCACCTCTGCAAGTACTGCACTCAGTTAACTCACAGAGGAGTAAGAAAGAAGTCCTGGCTTCAAAGAGAGTGATCTAGGTGGGGAGAAAGATGGTGGCATTGCATACACAGCCAGTGGGAAGAGGGGCTGGTGGGTGCAGGATGCAGGGAGGCCTGGGGGTAAGCGTCCTGCCAGGCTGGACAAGTCAGACAGGGCAGCCCTTCCCTGGACCCAGTGAGCCAGCCCAGACAAGGGGCATTCAGGGGAGAGGCCAGTACTGGTCACAGAAGTGGAGGTCCGTGCCCAACGGCAGTATTGCCAGAGTGTGAAAAAGCCAAGAGGAGGCTGGGACCAGAGAGTCCAGTTTACAGTTACAGGCCAACAGAAGAGAGAACAGTGCCAGCAACTTTCCCTGTAAGGACCACTCCGCCCGAAACACATCAGTGGTTTCTCCTGTCGCAGAGCATAGGCTGTGGGGTGCGTAAGCTTCAATAGCTGCAGCTCCTGAGCACTGGAGCCCAGGTTCAGTAGCTGTGGGGCACGGGATTAGTTGCTCTGCAGCATGCGGGATCTTCCCGGATCAGGGATCGAACCCTCGTCTCCTGCACTGGCAGGTGGATTCTTACCACTGAGCCACCAGGGGAGTCCCTTAAAAGCCCCAATCTTAAAGCCCGAGTTATTAAAGTGTAAAAGCAGTGACTAGATAGACACACTTCAATGTGTATACAAGGATCTCACCTCAACTGTGGAGAATGGATACGGCTAAATGTCTATTAGTGCGGGAATGATTACGATGAAGTGATACATGGCTCTACTCATCTGGAAATATGAATCGCTGACGGTTACTAAGTCTACTCATCTGGAAATATGAATCGCTGACTGTTACTAAGTGCTTGCCCTGTACCAGACACTGGTCTAAACCACCTACAGACACAGTAACTCCTCTGCCCTTAGGACAACCCTTCACATTTCCCTACACATGGGGGAAAACCCTGGCTCAGGGAGCCCCAGTCACCTGTCCAGGTGAGCAAGCGGTGGATACAGAATCTGAACCCCAGGACCCATGACCTTGACCACGCTTTGTGTGTTTCTAGATCCAAGACACAGAGAAAGCTAAACTACAAGTTTACAAAACTGCATTATGGCATGGCCCCATTTTGTTTAATGTGTGTGTTATCTGTCTGTATGGATGTGCGTGTGCTATGCTGTGCTTAGTCACTCACTTGTGTCCAACTCTTTGGGACCCCATGGACTGCAGCCCCACAGGCTCCTCCGTCCATGGGGTTCTCCAGGCAAGAATACTGGAGTGGGTTGCCATGCCCTCCTCCAGGGGATCTTCCCAACCCAGAGATCGAACCCAGGTCTCCAGCATGACAGGCAGATTCTTTACTTTATGAGCCACTAGAGAAGCCCATGGATATGATTACGTTTGGTCAAATCAAATGAACATTTGGCCATTTTTTACTTCTAAAAACTGTTCTTTCAGCTGGTTCAACCTTGCATGCGTGCATGTGTGTTGGTGTGTATACCTACGTGCCCACAGATAAGAAAGTCTGTAAGAATCTATACCAAATCGTTAGCAGTGATTTTGGATGGTGGGAATATGCCTGATCTTTGCTTTTTTTCTTACACTTCTTCATATTTTCTGAAAACTGGCACAATGTTAAATGTTTTCTTATGCATGACCTGTTTCCTCACTACAGCTATGTGAGATTAAAATGTACCCAAAGTGGGGTCTTTCCTGATGGTTCAGTAGTTAAGAATCTGCCTTCCAATGCAGGGGACTGGCATTCCATCCCTGGTGGGGGACCTAAGATCCCACATGCCTCGGGGCAACTAAGCCCAAGCGCTGCAAACAGAGAAGCCTGAGCAGCCCAGGGAGACCCAGCGCAGCCCAAAATAATAATAATAAAAATAAAATGTGGGCTTCCCTGGTGGCTCAGTGGTAAAGAATCCACCTGCCAATGCAGGAGATGTGGGTTCGATCTCTGATCCGGGAAGATCCCATATGCCTTGGAGCAACTAAGTTCGTCCACCAGCTACTGAGCTTGTGCTCTCAGCCTGGGAGCCACAACTACTGAAGTCCCAGGGCCCTGGAGCCTGTGTTCCGCAGCAAGAGAAGCCACTGCAAAGAGAAGCCTTTGCACTGCAATGAGAGAAAGCCTGAGCAGCAAGGAAGAGCCAGCACAGCCATAAATAAATGAATAATTAAAAATAAAAATGTACCCACAGTTCAGGAGCCTAGCCTTCCTCCTCAACTACCGCACCCGAGGCCAGGGCACTCGTGGCCACTTCCCCTCGAGAGCTGAGAAGTTAGAGCATGGGCAGAAAGTTGTATGAGACAGAAGCAGAGTCTGCTGACTCAGGGGACAATGCTGACATATGCACAGGACAAAAGGGATGACAGCCAGGACCCTGGGTGACGGCACCGGGAAAATCGCCGTCCAGCCCTAAAACTGCTGACACAGATCTTTGAGCCGGCGGGGCCAAGCAGGCACTGATTTGGTAAGACTATTTTCCAAAGAACCCAGCTTGGGAGAAATCCAGCAAAAGAAAAGCTATTTCAGGTCCCAGAAAATGAGGCGGAACCAGTGCTCCAAAGAGAGGTCACGATAGAAAGTTAATGAAATGCTCATTTCAAAACAACTTCCGCCTACCCATGGTATGCAGGTCCCACGCTTATCTTGGCACTAGAAAGGACCATCTCCAGGCACTGGGGCCACAAGGGGTGTGAGCCTGTTGGCCAGTGGAGCACATACCAGTCTGACTGTTCAGTGGAGATCGCCTCACTTAGGAGACACCTGTGGATTATTTTTAACTTGGACCCTCACGCCCTGCCCGCAGTTATCTCTCTTCCCCCATTCCTCTGGCCCTGCTCCTAAGAGATCCACTCAACATCCTTCTGCCGGCGCACAGTACCACGCTCCCAACTGGAATGTCTTCTCCTCTTCTCAATGAATCACCCATTCAGTCAGCATCTACTGGGCGTCAAGTCTTTTCATCAATGACATTGCCGCTCCCTGGACTCAAAGCACCACTTAAACACCAACTCTTTCAGAGAGCATCAAGGTATAAAGCTTTGGACCCCGTGTCCTGGGAACTTCACTAGCCCCACAGAAATGGGGATTGTCCCTAGTCTGGCACAAAAGAGCAGGTGGTTCCTGAACCAATCCCACGCTCTTGTGACCTTGCTGGGGTTTTTGTTTTCTTTGGCTGCACTGGGTCTTAGGTTAAAGCTTTTTTTTTTTTTTTTTTGGGGGGGGGGGTGGTCGAAAAGCATGTGGGACCTTAACTCCCTGATCAGGGATCCAATTTGCACCCCCTGCATTGGAAGGCGAAGTCTTAACTACTGGACTGCCAGGGAAGTCCCAACATTGTGCTTTTGCGCGCGTGGCTTTCTCTGCTTAGAATGCCCTTACCTTCCTAACCCTCTGGGCAAGTTCCTCCCCCTCGCCCAGTTTTCTCAGTGAGACCCCCTCCTCTAGTGCCAGTCAGGGTACCACCCTCTCCCATGTTAACACATCCCACAACTGGACCCAGTGCATTTTATCACAAGTACTGTAATTACTTACTGCCCCACTAGACTGAGCTCACTCAGCAGAGGTCATCCTGAAAGAAAGACTATTCTATGCCTTCACCTAAAGTTTCAAGATTATATTTATTGCCTGAATGAATGAGCAACAATATTAATAATTATGGACTGGTGGCACAGTGGTAAAGAATCCTCCTTCCAAAAAAAAAAAAAAAAAGAATCCTGCCAATGCCAGAGACTCAAGAGACACGGGTTTGATCCCTGGGTGGGGAGGATCCCCTGGAGGAGGGCATGGCAACCCACTCCAACATTCTTGCCTCGAGAATCCCATGGACTGAGAGGTCTGGCAGGCCACAGTCCACAGGGTCGAAAAGTGTCAACACAACTGAGCAACCACACTCACACTTCTCAGGTGCCAAGAATTGTAAACATATCATCTTAACCCCTCAAGAGTTGGCACACACCGATTGATCTTCTAAAGTCAGCTGCTATACAGCAAAGTCAACTAACCTGTCCATGGTACTAGAGTGGCATCAGGATTCAGCCTCCGGCCTTTGTGACTCCGAAGCCCTGGGTCAGTGTCTACAGTGGTCTCAGGACACCAAAGTCACCTCTGACAGCAGGGGCGGGGCTGGCTCCCACTCCCACTTACAAACAGGCCTCCCCCGCTGTAATCACCATCTTACCTGCTCACAGCAATCATCTGCAGATCAAACACTCACTAGAAACTAGGGAATCTAGAGGAGACAGGGGTTTTTGTTTTGTTTTTTTTTTCCTTCTTCTTAAATGGCTTAATTTCTCTGGGGATCCACAAAATATGAATTTTGTCTGGCTTCCGAGATTCTGTGGTCCAGGGGCAGCTGCCAGACCATGTGCCCATCTGGCTTTGGATTGGGACTGCTTGGGTAAGAAAGGAGACACAGATGGAATGGAAAGAGCTCTTCAAGAAAATAACCCAGCTGTGTATGGGTGGGGGGTGGGGGGTTGGGGGTGGGAATGGTCGGCAGGGAGGGAGGGCTGGTCATCTGTGAGCTGGGTTGTCTTAAAACCTGCATGTGGGGACTTCCCTGGTGATCCTGTGATTAAGGATCTGCCTTGTAATGCGGGGACACAGGTTCGATTCCTCGACAGGGAACTAAGATCCCAGCTAAGATTCTACATGTTGCAGAGCAACTAAGCCTATGTGCCACAACTAAGACCCATCACAGCCAAATAAATAAATATTAAAAAAAAAAACAACCCTGTAGGTGCATCTGAATTTAGTCCCTGATTGACAGAGTGACTTTAGAGCCTGCTGAGGACACTAAATCCTGTTTCTTTCTCAAGACTAATTTTTTTTTAATTTTAATTTTTAATTATTTGATTTGATTTTTTAAAACTAAAGGATAATTATGTAATATTGTGATTTTTCTTTTTTGTCACACATCAACATGAATTGGCCACAGGTATACATAATATTTATTTATTTGGCTATGCAAGGTCTTAGTTGCGGCCTGTGGGATCTAGTTCCCCGACCAGGGATCAAACCCAGGCCCTCCACAATGGGAGCATGGAGTCTTAGCCACTGAACCACCAGGAAATCACCTCAAGGCTATTTCAAGGGAGAAAATAATCCAGGTAAGAGTGTTCTGATAATGATGAAATGATGAAAAATTCACTCAGTCATGTACGACTCTTGGCAACCCCAAGGACTATACAGTCCATGGAATTCTCCAGGCCAGAATAGTGGAGTGGGTATTCTCTCCCTTCTCCAGGGGATCTTCCCAACCCAGGGATCAAGCCAGGTCTCCCGCATTGCAGGTGGATTCTTTACCAACTGAGCCACCAAGGAAACCCCAGAGTGTCCTCCAACTCAAAGCATTTCAAGGAAATCTGCCTCCCCTCCTTGACTCCAAATCTTTCAACAGACAACTCGGCCATCCTCAGCTCTGGGTCCCAGACATACTAACACCCACCCCCAGGGCCCTGCGCACAAAGTGAGAATCCTACATGTGTCTGCACTGAACAGGGACCTCATCTGGGCAGGATACGATCTTTGTGTTGGGTGACAATAAGAGACAGCAGTCAGATGGAAAGGGCTTCCCAGGTGGCGCTAGTGCTAAAGAACCTGCCTCCCAGTGCAGGAGACAAGAGACGCAAGTTCGATCCCTGGGTCAGGAAGATCTCCTGGAGGAGGGCCTGGCAACCCGCTGCAGTATCCTTGCCTGGAGAATCCCATGGACAGAGGAGCCTGGCGGACTACAGTCCACGGGGTCTCAAAGAGTCAGACACGACGGAAGCAACTTCGCATACACACATATCAGATGGTAAATCAAAAACTCTTTCTTCCCCCTAAGCATTTTTAAAAGAGGCAAATAACAGATTTCCTTCCCCGCTGCCACTTGGCTGAAGCCAATGTCAGCTCTGACCCCTGACCTTATTCCACGGGCTATCCTGAGAAAGTGGCTGGTCCGTGATGCTCAGCTCAGTTTGAGAAACCGTGCTTGGTGCACCTAAAGCTCACTCCTCCGAAACTGCTCCCCAGTGTGAAAAGGAGTTTGCCTTTCACTGGGGGACCGTCACACCTTAGGTGGGGAATCACAGATCTCCGAGGACTGTTCCCAAAGCCTGAACCAGAGTCTCCAGTCTGGCAAGGACCTGGGGGCCGTGCTCCTCCAGGGTCCCTCCTCCAAGGGCCACAAGGTGCGCTTTCTCATCTGGAAGTGGATTCTGCCACAAGATAGATGCTCTCCTGTGAGGCAGTCCTGGCCAGCCAAAACCCTGCCTCCTAGAGCACCCCCCCCCCCCGGAGTAGGTAAACTGCCCCTTCCTCCCAACAGCCCTCAGTTGTCCATCAGCCTTCTCTACCACTGGCTGGACTACTCATTTTACTGACATCCTCCTCACTGCTCTCTGGACAGTCTCTAGGTCAGACGCCTCAAACCTTCTCTGACACTAACCATGATAAAAAGCACATCTTACAAGGCAGGTCCGTGTGTGTGTGTGTGTGTACACCCCAACCAATTTCATGAACCTTCTTACATGGAAGACACTTGGATGTTTTCTGGTCTGTTTCACTCTTTCAAAAGCTTGGCTGCAAGCCACTAAACCGATATTTTGTGACCCAGAACTGAACACGCTGCTCTGGTTTCACCAAGCCAGTCACCCATGTCCAGCTTTGACTGATTATTCAGCTCGGACACTAAGCTTTCCTTTCCATGCAGCTATTAGCTGATGTGAGCTGTGGTGGAGTCCTAGGCATCTTTTTACACTGGGATCTCTCTGGCTCAGCTCTCCTCCACGCCTCTCCTGCATCCAGCAAGTCTGCATGAATCTCAGCAGACGGCAGGTTGGCCTGAAGCTACTTACTGCCCTGCCATCAACACTGTTCACTCAGGACACCTAGGTGTTTTTCTCCACTTTTTTCCTGACCTCTTCCCATCTTTCTGTTGTGTAAGATGGAGTGTTGTTGATGTTGTTGTTTAGTCGCTAAGTTCTGCCCGACTCTTTGTGACTCCATGAACTGTAGCCCACCAGGCTCCTCTGTCCATGTGATTTCCCAGGCAAGAATACTGGAGTGGGTTGCCACTTCCTTCTCTGGGAGATCTTCCCAACCCAGGGATCGAACCCACGTCTTCTGCACTGCAGGTGAATATTTACCGCTGAGCCACCTGGGAAGCCCCTAAGCTGGAGGATCCACGGATCAGAAATCTGACATCTGAAGCAGGCAGCTGAGACGTGTAAAGACGCCCCGAGCTTTAGAATCAGCGACACGGGCTTCCCTGGTGGCTCAGAGGTAAAGAATCTGCCGATGCAGGCGACATGGGTTTGATCCCTAATGTGGGAAAATCCCATGTGCCCTGGTGCAACTAAGACTGTGGGCCACAACTATTGAGCCTTGCTCCAGAGCCCAAGAGCCACAAATACTGAAGCCCGCATGCCCTAGAGTCTCTGCTCTGCAACGAGAAGCTCGTGCACCGCAACCAGAGTAACCCCTGTGGCCACAACTAGAGAAAAGCCTGAACAGTGAAGACCCAGGATGGCCCAAAACAAAAATAGATGAATAAAATGATTTACATATGCATGCTAAGTCACTTCGGTTGGGTCCGACTCTTTGCGACACTATGGACTAAGCCCACCAAGCTACTCTGTCCATGGGATTCTCCAGGCAAGAGTGGGTTGCCATTTCCTTCTCCAGGATATATATATATGTGTGTATATATATATAGGTACACAGACACATAGGTGCTAATCCCTTCTTCCTGGATCTTCTCCCCTGGGAGACCAGAGGCCAAAAGCTACCACCTCTAGCTCATCATTTTAGATGAGCTTCTGTCAGTTCTAGAATCTGGTCCCTAAATCTTTTTCCTTACCCTTTACTGACTTTGTCACCATTTTGGTGATGTGGAGAACTGGGGGTTCCAGATCTGGTTCCAAGATTTCCCTTTTCTGAACGTCAGTTTTTCATCTGTAAAATGTGGCTAATTCTTTCTGCCCTGCATTTCTCCTGGAGTTGTGGTGAGCAGGAACATGGGTGGAAATGCTCTGTAAACTGTAGAGAACTATAATGCAAATATAAATTGTTATATAAACTATACCACCTTTTGTTAGAACTCGGGACTTCCCTGGCGGTCCAGTGGGTTAGAATGGGGGAACTAAGATGCCACGTGCCACGGGGCAATTAAGCTCACCTGCCACAACTGCTGAACCGACAGGACGCAACAAAGGTCTTGCATGCTGCAACTAAGATCTGACATAGCTAAATAAATACATAAAACTTTTCTTTTTTAAGAAAAAGAATTGGTGTTACTCAGCCACAAAAAGGAATGCATTTGAGTCAGTTCTTATGAGGTGGATGAACCTAGAGCCTATTATACAGAGTGAAGTAAGTCAGAAAGAGAAAAACAAAATCGTGTATTAATGTGTGTATGTGGAATCTAGCAGGATGGTACTGACGAATCTGTTCGAAGAGCAGCAGTGGAGACATAAACTTAGGGAACAGACTTATGTACAAAGACAGCGGAGAAGAGGGGGAGAATGTGATGAATGGAGAGAGCGGCATGGATGTATATACACTAACATATGTAAACAGCCAATGGGAATTTGCCATATGACTCAGGGAACTCAAACTGGGGCTCTGCCATAACCCAGAGGGGTAGGAATGGGCAAGAGGTGGGAGGGAAATTCAAGAGGGAAGGGACATATATACACCTATGGTTAACTCATGTTGATGTATGACAGAAATCAAACCAGTATTATAAACCAATCATCAATCAATTAAAAATAAGTAAATATTTTAAAAAAAAGAATTGACAAGGGTTGCCTCTGCTCCCCCAATTACAGCACCATGCATTCCTGCTCTGTGTTCAGTAAAGGCACAGAACTCATTATTGACTCTGGGTTAAACTGCTGGGTTAAACCAGTTTTCCCTTGACCAGATATCTGATGTCATCAAAAATTCATCAGGTCACGGCAGCTGGTGAATCCACTGTCCCCAATCATTTTAACCGTCATTCAGAAAGATAACCAGACCTGGGAGAAGAGGTTCCCCAAAGCAAGTCAACTGATATACAGCCCGAGTTCAGCTTTTTAGGCCAATCAAGAAAATTAAGGCTGTGATGGGGGAGGAGGGAATCAGAGTCATCTTAGATGAGACTTTGGGGACTTTCATTGGGCTTCCCTGGGTAGCTCAAACAGTAAAGAATCTGGCAGATTCTTCTGGAATGCAGGAGATCTGGGTTCGATCCCTCGGTCGGGAAGATCCCCTGGAGAAGGAAATGGCACCCGACTCCAGTATTCTTGCCTGGAAAATCCCATGGACAGAGGAGCCTGGTGGACTACAGTCCATGGGGTCACAAAGAGTCCGACACGACTGAGTGACAACTTTCATTGTCATAACAGCCACTATACATGGAGGATTTACTATGCTAAAGTAAAGTATGCCTTAAAGAATTATTTCCAACTTTGATGAGGACGCTCAAGGATCATTTTACACATGAGGCTAAAAGGTTAAGAAACACGCTCAAAAGGGATAAACTATAATCTGCTTTTTCTCGTTCAGTGATAAGCAAGTGAAACCCCAAAGTTCATTCAAGGATGTGGCTGCAATGCTGGGTTGGAGGTCTACCCTGGAACTAAGGACCCCCAGAATGAGAACTTTAAACCAGAGTTTTCACAGTCAGAACAGATAGCAACTCTGGCCTTCAACAGGAATGGGAAGTGATGCCAACTCCCTGGGGTGGGTAAGGTTCTTCTTGCTCCCCAGTCCAGGGTCTGTGCTCTTTACAAAGAGCCGAGAACAATTGTTTCTGGGCTGAGAGCTTGGCTGTTCAATGATTCATGAGAATCTAGTATTACCTTTGTTTGGACCCCAAACTAAAAGAGGAAAGAGGCAATATATGTGCCTTTCCTGTGCCCAAAATTCTCCAGAGGTTACCCAGTGCCAACAGGCCAAGGTTGGAATGCCTTGGCTGGCATTCAACGCTTTTCTGCTTGGACCTTACCAGCAATCTCAACATTTTCTCATCTCAGAACTCTGTCCTCAGCCTCATCCAATGGGTTCTGCCCATTTTTCTTCCTGCAACTCTGCCCACTGGTAAGGAACACCCCTCACTACTCTCAGCAAAGCTGAAACCATTCAGCCTTGAAAACCCAGCCCAGGGTCTTTCTTCCAGACTCTGTAGCCCTTCCGTTCTCAGAGTCCACAGCCCTCAGAGCTGAGAACTTTTGATCCGGATCTGCAGTGATAGCCATTAGGTTGGCTTGCATCTCTCTGGACCCCTCACCTAGATGCTAAGGGCCAGAGGAGCCGGGAGGCCATACATTATGTTTCTGTCTCCTTCACACGGTCCTTGCTATAGAAAGACAGGAATTAAATAAATGCTGTTGCATTCAAAAGGGGGTGGATGGGGGCTTCCCTGGTGGCTCAGTGGTAAAGAATCCACCTGACAATGCAGAAGAAATAGGTTCCATCTGTCATCCAGGAAGATTCCACCTGCCTCGGAGCAACCAAGCCTGTGTGTCACAACTATTGAGCCTGTGCTCTAGAGCCCAGGAGTTGCAACTACTGAGCCCACATGCCACAGTTACTGACGCCCAAGTGCCCTAGAGCCTGTGCTCCGCAACGAGAGAAGCCACTGCAATGAGAAGGCTGCACACTGCAACTAGAGAGTAGCCCCTACTCACCACGACGAGAGAACAGACAGTGCAGCATTGAAGACTCAGCACAGCTAAAAATAGACTAAAAAATCAAATTACCTTTAAAAAAAAAAAAAGAAAATGAAGAGGGGATGGATGGAGGGAGGTGGTGGTGTCTGAAGTGGACCAGAGCTCCAGAGACAGAGGTCCTTAAACCCTGCGAGGTGGTCTTCACAAAACAGGCTTTGAAAAGAATCTAAGCTCGAGGACAGAAGGAAGCTCAGAGGTGATCTGGTTTGGCAGCCATTGGTCTAGAATTCTAGGTTCCCTGTCCTTCTCACTACCCCCACGTCCCCCACAGCCTAGACAGGTGACTCTGGTCTGGCCAAGACACCCCAAGGAAAAGGCCTTCTACCTTCCCACCCCTTGAGGTGCACAGAAGACTTTCAGAAGGGTGTATCTAATAGTTAGCCAAAGAAAATAAGCTTTTATGGTACCCACATAGGGAATGGTGGTCCAGCCTCTTGGCATTGTCCCACCATGGACAGTTATGTGTCCTTAGACTAAGATGGGAGCCAGTGAGGCCCTTCACCCGGGGCCCCGGCCCCAGGGGTAGCATTCAGTTTGAACGCGGTCTCCTGCCATGGGAAGGAATGACTCTCACCCATCATCTCCTCCTCGCCCACAGTGCCCTACCTAAGACTGAATGCCAAAGGCCTGGCAGGGCCAGGAACTCACCTGCCTTCTCCAAAGTGATGGTTACTTTAAAAGAGCACTCTGGAAAAATAGCTAGCCTAATTCTATACAAGATGAACTGAAATTATAGTACCTTCTCTTCCCTAAGGTATCAGCAGATCCAGAACCCTGTCTCCCCAGACACACCCCAACCTAGGTCCTTTCCTGAAGCCCTGGGGCCCCCACGAAGCACAGGATATCAAGGGATACCTCTCCAGCCTGACACACCAGCCCTCAAAGGCCATGAGGCAGGGGTGTGGGTCTAAAGCCAGGGTCAGTGATCTGAAGAACCCTTGAGATTCAGAGTAGGAGCCAATAAAGGCCCCTAGGCAAACCTGCCCCAGCTCTCCAAGGCTCCGGGAGAACTCCTCCCTTCAGAGTTCCCCAAATCACATCCAGCTGCCCCCGCCCCCCAGCCCCAGGTATGTTCTTCAGTCAATCAAGGAACAAGGTATTCAGCTCCTTTGGTGCCCCTGGAGGAGTAGGGGGGCGGGAAGCCCTGGGAGATGAATCAGTTTCACCAGGGAATCACATGCTTAAGAGGCAGGGGATTGTCTGCTGCCCCCAGGCCAAGGCAGTTGGGGGTCTACAAGCAAGCCTCCAGTCTAGAACACCCCTCCATGGATTCTAAGCCAAGGATTCCACCCCTGCCCCATCACCCTCTAGGATGGTTAAAGCCCTGGCTTCTGCCCTCCCAGGCCACCCACCTGTGCCCCCCTGCCCACTGGCTCAGTTCAAAAATCTCCCCATGAATCTCAAATCGGCGTGTGAGCCGGGGGGCTCTGGAGGAGCTCGGACGAGCCCCCTTCCCGCAGCCCTACCCTCCCGCCACCAGGCTGGTTCCCCCGTGTGGGAGGCGAGCTCCACGGCTGTCTCTCCCCGGAGTCTTAAGCGAGCTCTCCGGGGCAGCCCTGGCGGCAGCGCGGCGGGAAACCGGGGAGCCCAGCCGTGTCCGCCAGCCGCCTCCACAGTCCTGGCCCCGCTCCCTCCTCCGGCACGCCTGGAGTTGGGGCTAACAGCAGGATCAACAATACAGAAACTTTCAATGGATCCAGCCGACTGGGAGGGAGCGGGGGAAGGAGGGGGGAGGGACGGGGACGCCGAGGCTCCAGGGCAGTGGCCCCGGCTCTTGACTTACCATCTTGTTCACATCCATGACGGAGGCTGCAGGGGCGCCCCCTGCCCCTGGAGATCCCGCGGGCCCCGAACGCTGCTCCCGGCTAATTGAGCCCGGATGGTGCCATGCTGCGGGGAGGGCGGCCGGCGGGGCCCCCGCGGACCGGGGAAGGCGGCGGCGGCGGCGGCAGGACCGAGACTGGTCCGGAGAAAGGAAGGGGAGGGGGAGGGGAGGCGGGAGGGGGCGGGGGCGGGGGGCCGAGCCGCAGCGCGCTCCGGGGGCGGGGGAGGCGCGGCACGGCGGAGCCCCGCGGGCCGGGGAATCCCGGATTCGGCTGCGGGCGCCCGGGCCTCCGCGACGGTGGCCGTGGCGGTGCGGGGCCTCCGGGGCGGGTGTGATCGGGGGGGATGGATTCCCCCGGCCGGAGAGCCTGCGGCCAGGGCGCGCGGCGAGGGTGTGATTTGAATAACAAAAGGGCGCTTCTCCGCTCCCCCCAGGCCCGGGGCCGGGATCGCTGAGCCCGCAGCGAGGCCGCGAGGCCTCCGGGAAGTGTATGCGCGCGTGTGCGCGTTGGGGTGGTGGGATTAGGGGGACTCAGGAAGTGAGCAGGGGAGGCGGCTGCAAAAGGGGGGCGAGGACTGACCCCACCCCACCCCGCGCACCGAGCCGACATTCCAGTGGGGGCAGGGGGTCCGCTCGGCCCCTCCCAACTTGGCTTCACTGGACAAAGGCAGAATTCAAACCTAGTGGTTAGCCTCCTGCGGCTCATCCCCCCCGGGAAGGGGGGCTTTGGGAGTGGGGGACGCCCAGATGAGTCTGGGGTGGTACAGGTATCCCCGGAAGGCTCCGAGGTCCCCCTCCAACCCTGCCTGCAGTGCGAGAAACTGGCTTCTAAATGAAGCCTGCCCTCCCTTACTCAATACCTTGTCTGCCTACGAGAAATGGGAGGCAGACGCCCCTCTCAAGGAGATGCGGCTGGGGGTGGAAAGGGCTCCTGGCAAATGCTCTCTGGGGAGACAGGTCTCCAGAAAAAGGCTGGAGGCCCGACGCCTCTGGTTTCAACACAGGCATCCTTGGTTGAGCAGGAAGAAGAAAGATTCCTACTAACCAGAGTCACCAGGAACCTGATCCCACCAAGGCCAAGCCTGCTTTACAGGGTAAGGAATCAGAGGCCCAGAGAAGGAGGTCACTTGCCCCAAGTCACACACTTGGCAGGAAATGAAGGCAGAAGAAACCTCACTAAGGACAGTGTGCATGGCGCTAAGTTGATTCAGTCGTGTCCAACTCTTTGCGACTCTGCCAGGCTCCTCTGTGCATGGGATTCTCCTGGCAAAAATTACTGGAGTGAGTTGCCATGCCCTATCTCCAGGGATCTGCCCAACTTGGGGATTGAACCCTCATCTCTTAAGTCTCCTGCATTAGCAGGCAGGTTCTTTACCACTAGCGCCACCTGGGAAGCCCAAGGACAGTGCAGTCTGAGCCCCAAAGAGCTTTCATGCCGACCAGAGTGTCCAGCTTCTAAAATCCTTTCTACTTAAAGGTGATCACATGCGTCCATGACCCTCTGACCCTCTAACCCACACCAGTGGGCTGAGGAGGAGTGCTAGGAAGTCCCCACTCCTGGCCCCAAGGCCTGCTGGGCTGAGTAGGACAGCCCCTTCCCCTTCAAAGCTGCCTTCTTGGGGGATGTGAGAACCCTGGGAAATAAAGGATGATATAGATAAGATACAAAAGCAGAAGAACAGAGGGTCAGGGGCTTTTGTTGCAGTGGTTATTTTTTATTTCCCAGCTCTGGAGCCCAGTCCAGGGGCCCTCAGCTGCAGGAAAGGGCTCTTTGGGCGCAGGTCTCTCTGTCTAACCCCCAGTGTGGACTGCACACTGACGCTCCCACCCTACCCTACAGCTACTCTTGGTAAGCCTCTTCCGCACTATGCCCCGGCCAGGGAAGACGGGAATGCTCCTCTGGTCAGTGCTGGCATTCTGGGCTCCATGGACCCTGCTACTGACACATGTCCACAAGGGTGAACCCCAACAAGGGACGAGGCAGGAGGGAAGCATGCCACCGCTCCCTCATCCTCCAACATGGACACCCAAGGGAGATCAGGGCCAGGTGAGCCAGCAGGAGCCACCGGACACAGAAATGAGTTTTGGATTATCTGCCACCTGATTAAATGCACAACGGCCTTTTTTGCTTAAGGGGGAAAAAAAAAAGGATTTCATGTTTAAAAAATATATATATTTTTAGCCGCTGGTAGTCCAGAGGCTAAGACTCTGTGCTCCCAATGCAAGGAGCCCAAGTTTGATCCCTAGTCAGGGGACAAAATCCCACATGCCACAACTAAAGATCCTGAGGGCTGCAACTAAGACCCAGTGCAGCCTAAATAAATAAATATTTTAAAGAAATATATTATGAACCCTTAGCTGGGGTTGATCAAGATCGCCCAATAGATCATGACCTCTTAGCTGGCAAAGCTCATTTTCTCGTTGCTAAAATGTGAATAGGGGCACCTGCTTCACATACAGGTGGTAAGGGTTCAGTGAAAGAACTTTCCCAAACCTTGCCTGTAGTAGTAGGCCGAATCATCACCCCCACCCTCAGCCCCCACACAGCCAAAGGTATCAGGCCCCAATCCCTGGAACCTGTAGATACTACCCTACATGGCACACAGGATTAAGCCAAGGATTCCCAGGTGGGAAGAGGACCTAGATTATCTGGGTAGACCTCTGATGGGGTCCTGTGCATCCTTACAAGAAGGAGATCTGACCCACAGAAGAGGCAGAGATTAGAGAGATGCGGCCACAAGCTAAGAGATGCTGTCAGCCACCAGAAGCTCCGGAGCAGGCTCTCTCGTATTGCCTGTGGGAACCAGGAGGGGCCCCCTCAACACCCTGATTTTGTCTCAGTAGATTTTGGACTTCCGGCCTCCAGAACTACAAGAGAATCAATTTCTGTCGTTAGAGCTACCAAGTTAACCATCATTGGTTTCCCTGGACACAGGAAACTAACACACTAACATACAACTAAGAAACTAACAAACTGGGCAAAGGTAATGAGGGACAGTGTGGAGGCTCTAGACAGCGCCTGCCTTAGGGCTGCCCTCTCTGCTGGACTTCTTTGCCAGGGAGCTGCTCTTAAGACCAGCAGGAGCCAGGAGTAGCGGCTATTCCTCTCCTGCTGCATTAGGGGCAAGGAGCTTGCATTGCAAAGTGGATTCTTTACCACTGAGCCACCAGGGAAGCCCCTCCTGTGTTCTTTCATCATCAGCTCCAGGTCATTGTATTCCGCTATCTATTGGACGTCCCTGAGAGCTCAGCTGGTAAAGAATCCATCTGCAGTGCAGGAGACCCCAGTTCCATTCCTGGGTCGGGAAGAGCCACTGGAGAAGGGACAGGCTACCCACTCCAGTATTCTTGGGCTTCCCTTGTGGCTCAGCTGGGAAAGAATCTGCCCGCAATGCGGAAGACCTGAGTTCGATCCCTGGCTTGGGAAGATCCCCTGGAGGAGGGAAAGGCTACCCTCTCCAGGGTTCTAACCTGGAGAATTCCATGGACTGTAGAGTCCACGGGGTTGCAAAGAGTCAGACATGACTGAGAGATTTTCACCAGACATCAACACCTGGGGGTTTCAGACTCAAGGAATCCAAAGATAATATTTTCTTTTACCTCTGTTTTCACCACCTGCTTCTGTTCCACATCCACTTAGTTCATCAAGCTAGAAACATGAAGGTTGTAAATCCATGGCTGATTCATGTCAATGTATGGCAAAAACCACTACAATATTGTAAAGTAATTAGCCTCCAACTAATAAAAATAAATGGAAAAAAAAAAAAAAACATGAAGGTTGGCCTTATTCCCTCCGTTGACAACTCCCACTCTCACCCCATCTAATCAGTTCCATGTTCATGTGATTCTTTCTTGCAAATGAAGTCTATGTCTTCTATCCCAATACCAATTGTTCCTGCACTGGATAAGACTAAATCCCAGCCTCCTAACTGGCCTTCCCGCCTCTGGTCTCTACCTGTCCAGTTCATCTTCTACACCTTTAATTGTGACTCCTTACTGGCCAACCCCAAATGGAATAAAAAGCGAAACAAAAAACCCTTTTACAGTTCACCCAGCCTTCAAGGTCCTTACTCATCTGGCCTCACTGCCCTCCATTCTAGCCACCTTTTCCCATCCTCTCCTGTCCAACCCAACAATGAGGTACCAGTGCATCTCGGGATACTTCTGGAATGCCCTTCCCACCTTCTCAGCATGGAAGATTCTTTCTTACCTTTTCTGACCCATCTCAAATACCACCTTCTCTACAAACGCATCCCTGACCCACTGAGCCACAGCCAGTCACTCAGTGTCCCTTCCAGCAAGGGACAGCCTCTGGGTACAGCCTGCAACAACCTTGGATGGGGATGGTTCTTGCCCTGGGCTCTCTCTGCTCACTTGAGTTCCCTCAGGCAGAGGCTGAGCCTCACTGAGCAACCCACCCCAAACTTACTTCCCTGCCTCCAGGCTCTCTTCAACCTAAATTCCACACCCATAACACTGCTCCACCCTTAACTTAAACTAAGATCATGGCTGCAGCCACAAAATTAAAAGACATTTATTTGTTCCTTGGAAGAAAAGCTATGACAAACCTAGACAGTGTATTAAAAAGCAGACACATCACTTTGCCAACAAAGGTCTGTATAGTCAAAGATATGATTTTTCCAGTAGTGATGTATGGATGTGAGAGCTGGACCATAAAAAGGGACAAGGTCCAAAAAACTGATGCTTTCGAATTGTGCTAGAGAAGACTCTTGAGAATCCCTTGGACTGCAAGGAGATCAAACCAGTCAATCCTAAAGGAAATCAACCTGGAATATTCATTGGAAGGACTGATGCTGAAGCTGAAGCTCCAATACTTTGGCCCCCTGATGCAAAGAATTGACTCTTGAAAAGACCCTGATGCTGGGAAAGATTGAAGGCAGGAAGAGAAGGGGATGACAGAGGATGAGATGGTTGGATGGCATCACCGATTCCATGGACATGAATTTGAGCAATCTCCAGGAAGTGGTGGAGGACAGAGGAGCCTGGCCTGCTGAAATCCATGGGGTTGCAAAATGTTGAACATGACTTAGCGACTGAACAACAAAGTGCTGAATGGATGCAGAAGTCAGGAAGATGCAGAGGTGTCCTGGTGCAGGGTGACACCTACTGGAGAACTGTGATTCTGCAGCCTAGCCCTACAAATACCACACTGAAGAGTCCACTGAGCCGCTCAGGGCTGTGTTTTCTAGAGCACTGAGAGTTCATTAATTCCCAGTCACGAAGCTTAAGGGAGAAGGCAATGGCAACCCACTCCAGTACTCTTGCCTGGAAAATCCCATGGACGGAGGAGTCTGGTAGGCTGCAAGTCCATGGGGTCGCTAAGAGTCAGACACGACTGCACGACTTCACTTTCACTTTTCACTTTCATGCATTGGAGAAGGAAATGGCAACCCACTCCAGTATTCTTGACTGGAGAACCCCAGGAACGGGGGAGCCTGGTGGGCTGCCGTCTATGGGGTCGCACAGAGTCGGACACGACTGAGGCGATTTAGCAGCAGCAGCAACGAGATTTAAACTATGCAGGATTTCCTACAAAATAGCCGTATGTAATATATGTTACTATGCTACCTGCTACCGCTACCAAGCATATGCAGAGAGCTGTAAACTTTGTAAAGTTTATAAATTTTACAAAATGACTTTTTGTCCATTATCTCATTCAATTCAAGTAAGGCAGATCGAACATTATTATTGGCCGTGCCATGCTGCTTGCGGAATCTTAGTTCCCCAGTCAGGGATCAAACCCTGTGAAAAACCCTGCGATGATGACACTTAAAAAAGTTGAAAAAGAGGGGCCTCCTTAGTGGTCCAGTGGCTAAGACTCTGAGTTCCCAATGCAGGGGGCTTGGGTTCAGTGCGCTTCCCTGGGTGGTTCACACAGTAAAGAATCTGCCTGTAATGTGGGAGACCTGGGTTCGATCTCTGGGTTGGGAAGATCCCCTGGAGAAGGGAAGGCCACCCACTCCAGTATTCTGGCCTGGACAATTGCATGGACAGAGGAGCCTGGCGGGCTACATCTATGGGGTCGCAAAGAGTCGGACACGACTTTCACTTTCATTGGGTTGGATACCTGATCCCACATGACGCTACTAAGACTTCAGTAAATAAATATTTTGTAAAAAAGGAAAAAGAAAAAAACAAACAAACCCTCAAGATACTTGAGAGTTCCAGGACCTAGAATGTATGTCAGGATACCGGAGGTCAGGGAGGGCAGGGAATCAGGAAGCATGAAGGAAGGTGGGTGTGTTGGAGGGAGGGGCGTGTCATGCTGTGAATAATAATAGTAACTGATAATGTCTGTTGAGTTCTTACCAGGTGCTGGGCACTGTGACAAGTACTTTACAAGCACTATTTCTTTTAGTTCCCACAACAACCTCCTATACTAAGTGTTCCTGTTATTATCCATATTTTTACAGATAAGGAGGGAGGCCCAGAGAGGTTAAGTGCCTTTCCCAGGGCCCTACAGCTAATAGTCAGGGGATCCAGGATTGAAGATAGGCAGTATATTCCAGAGTCCTTCACTCCAGAGTCACATTGAATCATGCTGGGCACCTGGCATGGCCCTGCCTGTGGGAAACCTGCCCTCACTGGGGTTGGCAGGAAGTCTGAATTATGTTACTGTTAGTATGCATTTTAATTATGGGGTTGCTTTTCTTCATTTTATTTATTTATATATTTGGCTGCAATGGGTCTTAGTTGTGGCATGTGAGATCTTTAGTTGAGGCATCTGGTTCCCTGCATTGGGAGTGCAGGATCTAAAGCACTGGACCACTGGACCACCAAGGAAATCCCGCTTTTTCTTTTTTTTTTTAAATAAAGAAAATAAATAAGTATTTTATGTTTGGCTGTGCTGGGTCTCCCGCCGGGCGGTGCATGGGTGAGCAGAGGTTGCGTCTTGTGGTGCTTCTCTTGTTGCGGCCCCAGGGCCCCAGAGCACTCAGGCTGGGTAGCTGTGGTGCACAGACTTTGTTGCTCCAAGGTATGTGGGATCTTCCCGGACCAGGGATCAAACCCACGTCCCTTGCATTGGCAGGACGATTCTTATCCACTGGGCCCCCAGGGAATCCTGAGACTCCTTTTAATGAAGTCATACAAAAGCTCATTTCGAATGCTTCTAGTCCTTGGAGTGTGGCCAGAATCATCGTCATCTCCATCATCATCAGGGGCGCAGCAGCCCTCAGCATGATCTACCAAGCCCCTCTGATGTAGGACATGATGGCTGGCATGGCAATGCCCACTTCTGAATCTGAGAAATCAGAAGCTGAGAAGCAAGACAGTAGCGAGGAGGGAAACAGAGGTGGTTATTGCCGGTAGTTGCTCTCCAACCTCACTGCATGCCACAGTCACCTCGGAAGCCTGGGCCCCACCTCAGGGATGCTGATATAAATGGCCTGGGGACAGAGCCCGGGCACTGCATTTTAAAGCTCCTCTTGGGGATGTGCTGATGTGCACCCGGACCGGGGACAACTCAACCCCTGACCACACAGCTGTGGCTCAGGAAGCCCCACCCCAGTCCTGGCTGAAATGAGGGGTACAGGAGACTAGGAGGTGTGGCATTTCCCTTTGCACTTCTACACTGGGAATTCTGGAACTTTCCATCCCTTGGCCAAAGGCTCAACCTAAGTGGGGACCTCTGAACCCATTGACTCTGATAGATTTTTTTTTGGCTGGGTCTTAGTTGTGGCATGCAGAATCTAGTGCCCCAATCAGGGATCGAACCCAGGCCATCTGCTTAGGGAGCGTGAAGTTTTAACCACTGGAACACCAGGGAAGTCCTGCCCCTGGTATATTTCTTTTCCCTCTTTACATTGCCATTCCATCCCCCAACTCTTACCATCATTAAACACTGATCTCTCTCTCTACGTGTTTGATATCACAGGGAAAGAGACTCCCAAGCATGGCTGAGCTATACGAAAATGCCTAGCACAGCCCCAGAACCAATCCATTTTCCAAGAGAGACCCCAATGAGGAAGAAACGTGTCCGCTCTCAGGATGCTGCTTTTAACTGGTAGGCTCTGGGCAGCAAAGATCTGCTGGATTTGTAAAGCCTCTCCCATCAGTCCGTGGGTGACCGGCGGGAGTCGGGTCTGCTAGAAGCACAGACAGATGGGAGCCACTCGGCTAAGTCCCTGAGTCAGCAGACGGCCTGGAAACCTCAACACGGGGGCCCAGGCTGCTCTGCTCCTGCCTGCCCGCCCCTCCCGGGAAGGCAGGAATTTGGGGCTCCCTCAGATGGCCCAGTCAAGAAGCTGCCAGCCTCTCATTTGGAGGGGTTTTTCCACTGCTCCTTCCCCAAGGAGGACAAGTTCAGGAATCTCTTAGCTGACAAGCAAAAGACTTGTTCCAGGAGCGGGGACCGAGGCAGGAAGGTATCAACTCAGAGACGTCTATAGTGACCAAGCACTGGCATTTCCGTGCTGGAGAGGGCGGCTGCTGGGTTAATTCCATGTTATTACAGCCTTGCAGGAAGCCAGCCTGGCCCAGCTGTCAGCCAGCAGCGGTCTGTGGGCCTTGGGGGCAGAGGGAGGGAGGAGGAGGAGAGAAAGGAAAACACAGCTCTCTCCCCCCACCCAAAATTGATCTGGAGTTATTTTTAGGTGCTTGTTCATCCCATGCATTCCTTTTTAAGAGCCAGGACATGGGCTCTGTACAAAAGCCATTTAGCAGAAGGTAGCTGCTCACGCAGGCAGATGGGGCAGGGGGTACCTGTGAGCACAAGGCCCTGGGGAGAAGGAGGGACAGTGAGGGGGTCTTCAAGGACCGCCTCTCCCCCCTAGTGAAACCATCCCAGGATTCTGAAGACAGAGTCTGGATGAATAGAAGCTTTCAAAATCTGAATTACCAAGTTCAAGTCCAGCTTCCAGCTTTCACTGCCACATGGCCTTGGGCAGGTCACCTAGAAAATCACATGAGACCATGGGCTGCAACCCTGGTGCTGTGTGGCCTTGGGCAAGTCCCTCAACCTCTCTGTGCCTCAATTTCCCCATGGATGGAAGGAAGCTAGTTAACGTAGGTTAAAAGGAGAATTGCCTAGAACTTCCCTGGTGGTCCAGTGTTTAATACACATACATACACTATTATAATATAGTGTGTATGTAGTATATATATTGATATATCTAGTGTGTATACTATATGTTATTTATATTTATTTCCAATAACTTGGTAATCTGGAAATACGTGGAAATAGAATCCACCTGCCAATAGAGGAGACACAAGTTCAATCCCTGGTCTGGGAAGATCCCACATGCCATGGGGCAACTAAGCCCATGTGCCACAACTACTGAATAAATAAATAAATTTTTAAAAATCGCTCTTAAAAGAGGTTGTTATAAGAATCAAGTGAAAAAAAACATACAGGAAGGTACTTGGGAAACTATTAGTGCCTATAAAATTTTCCAAGTTCCAGAAAAGCCCCTTTATTGCTAAGTTTATTAATAAATCATAAAACCTGTCCTCATGAGTCTAACAGGTTTTATTACCTAGAGTCTCTTGCCAATTCTTGCCCCATCAACCTTCCTGCTCCTTCCTTTGCCCAGCTCCTGGAATCTGGCTCAACGAGTGTCCCAGAAAGAGGCTCTGTCATGCATAGCTGGGTGACCTGGACCGAGGCCCTTAACTTAAATTTTGTTTAAAAAAAAAAAAAAAAAAAATATATATATATATATATATATATATATATATATATTATATATTTAGGCTGCATTGGGTCTTAGTTGTAGCCTGTGGGACCTAGTTCCCTGACCAGGGATCAAACCCGGGCCTCTTGCACTGGGAGCTTGGAGTCTTAGCCACTGGACCACCAGGGAAGTCCCTCCTTAACTTTTCCTGAATCTTTTTTTGAGAGACGGTGGAGGGTTATGGAGAGGTTTCAAGGAGATGATTGGCAGCCAGGGCAGCATGTATGCTCAGTGGCCATGGACTCTTAGGGTCACCTCCAAGGGCTCCCAAGGGGCAGGACTCAGTGACCAAATCGGATAAGCCAATCTCTGTCCCCAGTGGGACCAAACAGGGCCAACCACCACCATTCCTAGTTAGACCTAGTGTTGCAGAGATCCTGGTGACAGTCATCCTGATTCCCACCCCTGAACTCCTTCAAGAAGAGACCTAGAGGCCACAGCTCTCGAATTTTCTCAGGGCGTGGTGGTGGGGGGAGTAGCTGAAATCATTTCTCTTTGTTTGGTTCATGCAGAAACCCCCTAAGGCTCTCCTCGTGGCATCTCAAGCAGATGTGACTTGCCAATAGGTGGCCTATTCATTTTTTTCTTTTTTTGGGTCACGCCACATGGCATGTGGGATCTTTGCAAGACCTTAGTTTCCTGAGCAGGGATCGAACCCATGCCCCCTGCAGTGGAAGCTCAGAGTCTTAACCACTAGACCAGCCAGGGAAGTCCCCTAGTGTATTCTTTATTCTACATTTTCAAACCTATTTTTCCTCTTAAAGCTAGAGATGTCTCTTTAAAACAAAGCTGTTCACCATGTCATGTCGTGCTGTGTCTAAAAAGTTTAAAGTTGGTACCAAAAGCACTGGGGAGGGAGGTAGGGCTCTTGGGGTTTGTTCCTGGATCACTGAGCAGATTGATGAGTCTGGGGCCTCTTTTTTTCTCTTGGCTCACGTCTGAATTCCAGCCTCTGGAACATCGCCTGTTACAGAGCAGTCACTCAGTAGAGAGTGGTTGGAGGTAGGAATGAATGCCTGCAAGAAATCAGTTCACCAGCGTGCCAGGCTCCACTCTGACTGGCACATACTTTGGACTCTTCCCTCCATCCTGCTGGTGAGTGCCTTTGACTTTAGCAAAGGGCTTTCACACCCAGATCTCATGTCTCAACGTCCTGCGTATCAGGGTGCTGTTGCCTTTGACAGATGAGTTAAACAAGACACACAGAAACTCAGGGCTCGTGTAAGAAACAGAATTCAGGTCTCTTGTTGGATTCACACACCAGTATTAAGACTGACAACCCTAGATAGCATACTAAAAAGCAGAGACATCACTTTGCTGACAAAGGTCCACATAGTCAAAGCTATGGTTTTTCCAGTAGTCATGTACAGATGTGAGAGTTAGACCATAAAGAAGGCTGAGCGCTGAAGAATTGATGCTTTCGAATCGTGGCGCTAGAGAAGACTCTTGAGAGTCCCCTGGACAGCAAGGGGATCAAACCAGTCAATCCTAAAGGAAGTCAACCCTGAATATCCACTGGAAGGACTGAAGCTGAAGCTTCAATACTTTGGCCACCTGATGTGAAGAGCTGACTCATTTGAAAAGACCCTGATGCTGGGAAAGATTGAAGGCAGGAGAAGGGGGCGACAGAGGCTGAAATGGTTGGATGGCATCACCGACTCGATGGGTGTGAATTTGAGCAAAGTCCAGGAAATGGTGGAGGACAGAGGCGCCCGGCGTGCTGCGGTCCACGGGGTCGCAAACGACTGAGCGACTGAACATTAAGGCTGCAGGCTCTTTCCGTGGCTTCTTGCTGTCTTGGGACGGAATCAGGGGGAACCTTGCTCTTCCCGTGGCCTAGAGTTCACGTGTCCACCCGGGCTGACCTGCACTTGGTACCACCCTGTGCCAATATCAGTGCTGGGCTTAGCGGGGTGGGGGGAAATGGGGACAGATGAATGTAAAAAATGGAGTAAAAACAAGGCTCAGGGACTGAGCGACCACTAAGACGAAGGAAGTGACCTCTCCTCTGTGACCACCTAGGAAGAGTGTTAAACAGCATGACCATAGCAGCTGGCAGTTCCCCTCCTGGGTATATACCCAAGAACATTAAAAACAGGAACTCAGACAGACAGCTGTATGCCAATGTTCAGGGCAGCATTATTCAGAATAGCCAAAAGGAAGTTGCTGGTCAACAGATGAACGGATATATAAACTGGAGTATATCCATACGATGGAATATTCTTCAGCTATAAAAAGAAATAGAGTTCTGATTTACGATATGATGTGGACAACTCTTGTAAACTAATTCTACGTGAAGTAAGCCAGACCAAAAGGACAGTCGCTGTATGTGAAATTTAGAATATGGAAATTCGCAGACACGGAAAGTCGAGCAGACATTACAAGGCGCAAAGTTAGACGGGAAAAGGGAAGTTCTGCGTCACATTTCTATTTGGAATGACGAAAAACTGGAAACAGGGATGACTGTGGGACAACACAAGGAATGTCATTAATGCCGCTGAACTGTATAATTTTAAGATTTTTTTAATGCGGACCATTTTTTTTAAGTCTTCATTGAATTGTTACAGTATTCCTTCTATATTTTGGCTTTTTGGTTTCCAGGCATGTAGCATCCTAGTTCCCAGATTAGGGATTGAACATGCACCCCTGCACTAGAAAGTGAAGTCTTAACCACCGGACCACCAGGGAAGTCCCTAAACTGTATACTTAAAGCTGGTTAAAATAGAAAACTTATGTTTTATAAATTTATATCCATATATAAATTTATATTTATATATATATATAATTTATTTATATGTTTTATATATATATGACCAAAAAATTTTTTTTTAAAGATAAACACTTAAAACACCACTATAGTAGAATAGCAGTAAACATATGGGTCAGTGAAATAGAATAGCAAGTCTAAAAACAAAGTGGACTATTCAGGAGGTACCAATACAATGGAAAAAAAAAAAAATCCCCCTGCTCCAGCGTGTGTGGGGTCAAATGTAAAAAGCAAAACTTTTTAGAACTTACTCAGAAGAACAATCTTAGAAGAAAATACAGAAAAATCTGTTTATACCTTTAGCAATGAGAATACCTTCTTATGCAAGACATGAAATGATGACACCAAAAAAACATTTTCCCTGTGGTGGTACAGTCTTTTATCTGGGCAATCTGGCAGGATCTAATAAAATTTCAAATACACATAAATATACTTATATCTTCTAACCCACAGGTCTCCAGCCTCCGGGATCTAATGCCTGATGATCTGACGTGGAGCTGATGTAACAATAATAGAAATAAAGTGCACAATAAATATAATGGAACCATCCTGAAACCAACCCATCCCCCAGCCCCAGTCTGTGGAAAAACTGTCTTCCAGTCCCTGGTGTCAAAAAGGTTGGGGATCTTTGCTCTAAGCCCTGGGATCTGTCCTAGAGAAACACTCCCATGAGTCATGTTCAAGGGCACTCCCTGAAGCATTGTTCCTAGGGAAAAAGCAAAAGCAACTCAAATCTTCCCACAATAGCACAAAGTCCAAACAAAAGAGGGTGTTTTAATTCTAAGGAATACTACACAGCAGGTTAAAAGAAAGAGGCTGATCTAAAAATGTTAACAGAAAAAAAAAACCTCAAAAAAAAAAAAAAGGGAGAGAGAGAAAGACACCCTGGATCTTGTCAGATAAATCTGCCTACTGGCTAACCAGCTTCTTCCTCATTTTCAAAGGATTTTGCAGGTCAGATACACATCTACCCAGCTCTGAGCTGACAGGGTGTGATGCTATTAACACCTGAAGAGCTGACAGACCTGTGATAAGACCCTGGAACCTCCTACCCCAGCAGCTGAACTCGGATGGAGGGAAAGTCAAGAAGCGGGCATCAGGGTTGGGTATTGGCATTCATGCATGTAGTGGGGGGGTCAAAGGATGAAGGACAGCAGAGAAAACAACTATAAAAACAGCAGGAGAGCAAACTAAGGCAGGCCAGTGTGAAGGCCAAAAGGGCCAGGGCAAGCGCAGCAAAATTCCAACCACTGGCCGGTCATTTATGGGTGGGGACACAGCCAGTGATCTCAGCATGTCCTCAGATGCTGCTTCAGGTCATCTTGTCTCCTCCTACTTTCCGCCAGTTCCAGGGCTGCAACTGAAGATCATTCAGGAAGGATTCTGGGTGCTGGCAGATGAGAACAGTCGTGCCAATGGCTTTCCCTCCAAATCCTGAAGCCACACAAATGCTTGGCTTTGATCTCACTGGGTGTCCTAGGGTCCCCCACGCTGGTGCCCACCCCACTCCATTTTTTTCCAGCTCCTTCCGTCTCAGGAAGAAGAGGGAACCCGCTTTTTCTGAGCACCCATTATCACATTTCATCCTCACGATTACTGTAGTTAGAAAGGTAATCGATGTGCCCGAGATCACGCAACAGACAAGGATCAAGGCCAGGATCGGCATCAGAATCTGGGTCTATTTACATTAAAACTCATGCTCTTCCCATGAGCTGATGCTCCTGAGGAACACTGAGTACCCCTAATATGGAAGCATCCCTGTTAAATGCTCCAGGCTGTCCCCAGACATGATAATATGTTTATTTAATGCATTTATTATCATAAACAACGGGGGAAGTGTTAAGAAAAGACCCAGGACAGAGCCCCAGGCAAAGTCTCCATCTAGGATGGGAGGAGCGGCCACTGCTGGAGCCCAAGAAAGTCCAGACATTATGGAAGGAGAAGATGAGGCCTGGGGCCGTCCTTGAAGGAGGAGTTGGCCACATCCTGCAGGCATATCCTTGAGGATGGGAACCAGAGGGAGAGGGGGAGGCAAGGCACTCAGTTAAAGGTGCTGGGAATTGCATGGTGGTCCAGTGATTAGGACTCTGGGTGCTTTCACTGCAGAGGGCCGGGTTCAATTCCTGGTGGGGGAACTGAGACCCCCAAAACTTCATGGTGTGGCTGGAAAAAAAAAAAAAGCTGCTGGCTAGGTCTCTGACGTCATTTAGGGAGCAACCACAACAGACAAACTCAGATCTAAGTCTGACTGTGAGATGCTGAACATCTGGGGAGAGGAGAAAGAGGAAGGCAGGGAGGTGCTGCGTTTTCTTTGGAGAAGGCTAACGGTGAAGAGCAGAGAATCCCAGGAGATTCCTAAGGGGATGGAAGAGTCCTGAGAAGCCAGCAGGGTGTGTAAGGATGGGGAAGATCCGCACTTGTTCACGGGCAGACGAGAATTGCAACCGAAGAGAGATGGATGATGGAGCGAGGAGAAGACAGACTCAAGGGAACCAGGGAGTCGGTGAACCATGGTTGGGGGTGGGGAGGGGGGTGTATCCAACAACATCATGGTGGGAAAAATCAGAAATGGGGAAGCAGCTGGCATTGGAGGGTCACCATCTTTCCAATAAGACAAAGTTAGCTCCGGGCAGGGAGGAAGAATCAAGAGAATGTGGTGTCCTGGAATTGAAGGTGGGAAAGCATTCTCTGATAGAAACGGGGGCAGATCACGAGGAGGGAGAGGTGTGTGAAAAGAAAGGACAGGAGTTGAGGGGCGTACCTTGAGGAAGAAGCTGGGTGGGAAAGTGGGTTTAAAGGTTGAGGGAGGGACTTCCCTGGTGGTCCAGTGGCTAAGACTCCAAGCTCCCAATGCAGGGGTCCCAGGTTCGATCCCTGGTCAGGGAACTAGATCTCACATGCTGCAACTAAGATCCGGAAAGTGAAAGTGTTATTTGCTCAGTCATGTCTGACTCCTTGCAACTCTATGCACTGTAGCCTGTTAGGCTCCTCTGTCGATGGGATTCTCCAGGCAAGAATACTGGAGTGGGTTGCCATTTCCTTCTGCTGGGGATCTTCCCGACCCAGAGACGGAACCTGGGTCTCCCGAATTGCAGGCAGATTCTTTACCGTCTGAGGCACCAGGGGAGCTCAACTAAGACCCAGAGCAGCCAAATAAATAAATAACTATTTTAAAAAGAAAGAAAGAAAGAAAGGTTGGGGGACACACGGGCATGTTTACAGGCTGAGAGGACGGACGGATGGGAGGGAAAATTACTGAAGACACAAGAGAGAATGGGGATAATGACAGAGCAACGTCTCGGGGACACCAGCTGGGCAGGCCAACCTCCCAGCAGCGTCCTGCAGTCTCGCCACCCTGGCTGCTTCCTCCGTGAAAATCCCCACCTCTTATCACACAAACTGCTGCAAAGCCACAGTGGCCCGCCCGAAACTCACATGCCTGTTACTTTGGGATGAAACTACAGGAGTTTACACTTATCCTAATGACATTTCATAAACTGTCTTTATGACCATCTGTTCCAGTACAAAGACCAAGAAAACATTAAACCCTGTCTGGGGTTTGCCAAATCCCTCTTCGGTTCAGCTGTAGCACTGGGTCCATGCCAGGGAGTGTGAAAAACAAAACGCTGTCCCTGTTCTCAAGATGCTTATAGTGGAGGGTGGGGACAAACACAAAGACATCATTTTAATACAGTTTCAATATTGTGACAGATGCTCTAGAGGAAGGAGGAAGTGGAGCAGCCCCCACTGCCCAAGAACTGGCGGCTAGAACCCAAAGCTGAGTGAGGCTCAAGTGGTGATATGAGCTCCACCTTCTACAGCCAGCTCCCAGCCAGTCTCCTAAGAGGCACCCAGACCACCAGGCTGCTCAACAAACCACCTGGGAACGTGCAAGATGCTAGGGCTGCCCGGAGGAGGGGGTGTCACTACTCAGCCCAGGGCTCAGGGTCCATGGTGGCTGAGTGGAGTTCTGGAAGATGACCAGAAGCCGCCCTGGTGAAGGAGGGCAGTAAGCGTGTTCTTGGAAGGGATGGGGAGGTGTGTGGCAGGCTGGTGTCATTAAGGCAGAAAGTCCAAGGCAGGTGAGTCTGGGGAGCTGGGCAATTAGGGGTCACAGAGGAGAGAGCTTTGCAATGACAAGCTATCAAGGCTGGGACTCGAATTGGATGGGAGGTTTGTCCCAAATTACAGGTGCTCCCTCACCCAGGAGGGCATTCCTTCCACACCGCTCTAATCCCCAACCTGCAGAAGATGAGACTGCAGGGGATGCGAGCAGGTCTGAGCGTGAGGGGCTTCACTGGCACCTGTGTGGAGGACAGTATCAAGGATGGCTGTGCAGATAGCAGTCTGATGGTTGGGACTCGGCGCTTTCACTGGCAAGGAACCGGATTTCAGTCCTGGTCAGGGAACTAAGATTCCATACGCCGAAGGGTGTAGTCAGGGGGAAAAAAAGGTTCTGGCCAAAATAAAACCAAAACAAAAAAAGGGTGGCCAGGTTGAAAAAGACCTGAGAGAACGCTACTGCAGTGGTCCAGACACGAAATGATGGGGCCTGGCCCCGAGCAGCGAAGGGAAGAAAGAGAGGTGAGGACAGAGACAGGACATATCCAGGAGGTGAAACCCAGCGGGCGGGGGGTAAGGGACAGGCCGGGAGCAGCAGGTAGGCGGAGGGGACTTGGGGAATTAACACAGCCATGAGCTTGCTGGGGCAAGGCGGGATGGGAACCCAGCACAGAGGCGGCGTTGGCTTCAGACAGGAGGTGGAATGGATGGGTTTTAACAGGTAGGAGGTGGAATGAATGGGTTTGAGTTCAAATACATTTACAGGTCTGGTGGTGGAAGCAGAGAACATTTACACCTGATGACTTTGGTTTTCTGTGGCAAGTACAAGCTGAACGATTAATAGGATCACAGAGCAGTGTTGGAGGCCCAGCTGCATGTGGAGCGTGTTGTGTCTTTTGGCTCTGATTAGGGTATCTTTTCCTGTACTGGAGCTTTTGATTTTTCCGTAGCCAAATTGATCGACTTCTTTATAGCTTCTCGGTGTCACACAAGCTTAAACCCTTCCCCTGGGGGCCTCCCTGGCGGTTCAGTGTTTGAGAATCAACACTGATTCCTGGAGCCCAGAGGTCAAGGGTCACTGAGCCCGGAGGTCACTGGTTCCATCCCCGCTCTGGGAAGATCCCACGTGCCTCAGGGCCCCTGTGCCACAACTACTGAGCCCGGGAGCCACAAGAGGAGAAGCCACTGCAATGAGCAGACCCTGCTCTGTGCAGCCAGAGGAAAATCCTCCAGCAGCAAGACCCATAAATATTTTTTTAAAAGAAACCATTCCTTCTATCCGGCAGCTTAAAACAAGCAGAAACAAAATAAACAAATAAAAGCAAGGCAGGGCCCTATATGCTGATATAAACAACGTCCAAGATGTCCACTGTTAAGTGGATGCTGTTGATATGCAACTTGTTGCCTGTATATTGTTAGCTGGATATGCATACTGTTGATATGTATATTGTTGTATGTTGATATGCTCGGAGACTCATAGACTGCTTCAGGGAGATCATCCTGAGACTGGAAGGGGCCTGCCTGCTCTGGGAGTCAGCTGGTTGGAGTGGATGTTTCAGAGGTCATGGGGCAACCAATCAGAGGGTATGAGCGAGTGCAGTGACCGCAAGGACCCTGCTGGCTGAGGGGAGAGGGAGAGGATGGCTTCCAGACACAGGGCAGCTCCTGATCACAGGAACAGAGATCACCTGGGATCAGAGGAGAGTGCAGGAAGGTTTGTAGTCAGCTTATAGTGTTCTAAGGTTCCAAAAAGACTAAGGAGCATTGATAAGGGTGCACAGCTAACAGGGCTGCTACATTCTGGCTTCAGGGCCTAATTAACCTTCACTGTCAGTCCGTGTCACTTTTGCCAACATCAAGTGAAACAGTTTACAGTATGAGCACAATTTCCTAACAAGAATTATCAATATATTAATATATATGTATGTGTATATATGGGTCTTCCCAGGTGGCACTAGTGATAAAAGAATCCACCTGTCAGTAAAGGAGACTCAAGACATGCGGGTTCAATCCCTAGGTCGGGAAGATCCCCTGGAGGAGGGCATGGCAACCCACTCTAGTATTCTTGCCTGGGAATTCCACAAACACAGGAGCCTGGAGGGCTACAGTCTATAGGGTCTCAAAGAGTTGGACACTACTGAAGCGACTGAGCACACGTGTATATATGGGCTTCCCTGGTGGCTCAGTGGTAAAGAATCTGCGTGCCAGTGCAAGGGACTCAAGAGACTCGGGTTTGATCTCCGGGTGGGGAAGATCCCCTGGAGAAGGAAATGGTAACCCGCTCCAGTATTCTTGCCTGGGAAATTCCATGGACAAAGGAGCCTGCAGGCTACAGTCCAAAGGATTGCAAAGAGTCAGACAGGACTTAGTGACTAACAACAACAAATGTGTATATATACACACATATTTATAGGCAGTGTATTTATAGGCAGGTAGTGGAAAGAAACACACTAAAATATCAATAGCAGTTATCTGAGTGGGATTTTAAAATGTTTTTCTAGATCTTCTACAATTAGCATTAGTATTATTAACATTAAAAAGTTATTAAAATAATCACTGAAATAGGAAAGCATCAAAGTTATTCATATTTTTCAAAAATAGACTTTCTGGAAAAAGATACCTTGGCAACAGACCCTGAGGATTTGAATAAACAAAAAATGAAGTCCTTTGCTTGACTTATGGGGTAATATTGGAAAGAACATGAGATTTAGAAGACCTGGATTCATGCTATTAGCAAAGTCTTAACTCCCTAAGCTTCTTTTTCCTTACGTAAAACAAATGTGAAAGCAATAAAACTTGCTCTTAGTGTTGTTGTAGAGATCAAGTGAGACACTAAATGAAAAAAAAAACTCTGTCAATCACTGAAACCATGTTAGTTTAATATTATTAGTCATATCTCCTTACACACTTGATTAATGCATGGGCATACCTCCAGTTCAAAATTAAACTGTGATTGTAAGAATACAAGGCCAATGCTTGAATTCTCACTTTGATTTCATAAAAGAGACATTAAAAACAGGGTACTGAGCCATAATAATAGAGTGTCTCCTTTCCTCTTATTCCCTTTTAAAAAAATTTTTTTTTAATTGAAGTATAGTTAATTTACAATACTGTGTTCGCTTCAGTACAGCAAAGTGAGTCAGATATACAGGTATATATCTGTAGATTCTTTCCAATTAGAGGTTATTACAAGACATTGAGTACAGTTCCCTGTGTTATATAGTAGGTATTTCTTTATGTATTTTATACACAATAACTTTCAACTTTATCTCCTATCCTTCTCTGCCTCACTCACTCTGCTTCAGATATTCAGGCAGTCTTGACTCTTGAAAAGCTGGTTCCTGCTTCAGGGCCTCTGCACATACTGTTTTCTCCGCCCAAAAACCTCCTTCCCAGGATCTCTATGCTTGACTGCTTCTTTTTTAGTTGTGGCATGTGGGATCTAGTTCCTTGATCGGGGCTCACTCGAACCTGGGACCCCTGCATTGGGAATGCAGAATTTTAGCCACTGGACCATCAGGGAAGTCCTTTCTTTCTTGACAATGAGGTCTCCCTTTCATCCTGTCCTACTCACTTCATTCAAAAATTTATGGGGTCACAACTATATGCCAAAAAGATCTTTAAAGAGTGCAGGGGGCGATCATGACATTCATTGGCCTTTGAAGGTTTCCCATTGTCCTTAGGATAAGATATAACCTTCTCAACACAGCCTCAAGACCCTGTGCATCCATCCTGTGGCTTCATCCCCACCTTAAACCCCTCAACCCCTCCTTGTCTACCTTGCAGTCATACCACACCATTCCTGGAATGAGAAGTGTTTTCTCCACTCCTGGAATGTCCTTGACCTTCTCTTCCAGCTAATTCCTGCTCTTCCTTCCAATCTTGGCCTCAATCTCCTTTCCTGCCATCCCCAGGGCGGTTTTACTATTATTTGCCCACAGCACCTGTTCTTTATGGACACAACATTTTTGTGGTCACATGTTGAACATCTGCCCGCCCACTGGACCCATGAAAGTGGTACCTGATTGTCCATTCATCATAGGTGCCAGCAGGGCTGGCACAATGCCTGCTCGTGGCAAGCAATCAATAAATGCCTGTTAAATTATCTCTCAAGATGCTGATATTTTTAGAAAAACTCATTTATTTCCTTGTATCCATGAAAGAGTATGAAATAAACTAGTTTTTTTTCTCTTTTGTCTGTCACTAAGCCAAAAGTTGCCAAGCTCTAAATTGCAGAAATAATTTAATTATTGTAGTTGGTGTGCGCTCAGTCAGCTCAGTCGTGTTCGACTCCAGTGAACCCACGGACTGCAGCCCACCAGGCTCCTCTGTTTACGGGATTTTCCAGGCAAGAATACTGGAGTGGTTTGCCATTTCCTCCTGCAGGGAATCTTTCCGACCCAGGAACTGAACCCGTGTCTCCTGCATTGGCAGGCAGAGTCTTTACCACTGAGCCTTCTGGGAAGCCCATTTCAGTATATTTCAGTTTTTTTATGATTTTAGTATATTTTTAAGCCTTTAAAAAGTTAAATGCCTGTTAAAACTATCTAGATCAATATCCTCATTTTATACATACACACACACACACACACACACAAAGCCCAATACAAAACAAACAAACAAATCCAGTAGCCCTGAGGAAATTAATATTCCCATTTTTCAGGAGACAAGAGCTTCTACAAGCCTTAGATCTTGGGTTGCTTAAGGAGGCATTGACAGATACATATAGACACACACTGGAACATTCCAGAACATACCTGCTACAAAACTCATAAACAGAAGCAAACCATTCTGACCATGCACCCACTTCCTCCTTGCTAATGTATCCCCAGTCGCTGCCCTAGGAGGATTTGCTGCTAATCCACCCCCTCTGCCAGTCATGCAAAGCCAAGGTACACGGGATGGGGCATGCTATTCAAGGACTTCAGGAGTGAGGCTGCAGGATTCAAATGAACCTCAAGCAGCAAACATCCACATTCATCGCCCACCTGACATTTAAGGACTGGGAGGTGTCTGAAGTGGGGCTGCAAGGAGCTCCTACCAGTCAATCCTAAAGGAAATCAGTCCTGAATATTCATTGGAAGGACTGATGCTAAAGCTGAAGCTTCAATACTGTGGCCACCTGCGGCGAAGAGCTGACTCATTAGAAAAGACCCTGATGCTGGGGAAGACTGAAGGCAAAAGAAGAAAAGGATGGCAGAGGATGAGATGGCTAGAACTTTCTGTTATCGGAGAGTGAGACAGCCCCACCACAAAAACAGAAGGGCCTCAGCCTCACACTGAGTGTCCAAGGCCAAGAGGACCCAGGGAACATGGAGTCCTGGCTCCACAGGGGTGCCCACCTTGCTGGGTCTGCAAGAGGGGGTGAGGGCGGGGCTCTTGGCAGAGACTCTCAAGGGGTGAATGACTTGGGAGGCAGCCAAGCGCAGCCAGGATGAGAGGGAGCTGGGTTGACGGGAGACGCCCTGGGCCGCCCCTCCGGATGAGGGCATCCGGGGCACAAAGCTTCACCTGTCAGGCTCCGCCCACCCGGTTCTCCCAGGCCTGGCCCTGCGCCCACCGCCAGCAGCTGCCGCCCGCCCTCCCTCCCCCTCTCGGTGGCCTCTGGCCCTCTCTCGGGGACAGCTGCACCGCACCCGCAGGAGGGTGGGGCTTCATCAGAACCCTCCCAGCTCCGGCTCCTAAGAACAACCTCATATTGCTGAAATCTCCCCGGCCGCCAGCAGCAGACAGAGGCCCCACAGCACTGGGTGTCCGCGACTTGAGTGACGAGCAAAGGACTAGTGCTTCCAGCGGACCTTCTGACCCGAGGCCCTCTTCAAGGCCCCCTTCATCCTCTGAGAGCTTGCCTGGCTCAGCTCCACTCTGGCTACACCCGGGACCCCTCCTCCCTCTGTTCAGAACCTTCTGGACAGCCTGCAGCCAACACAGACAGCAAGGCAACAGAGCAAACACACAGAATGAAACCCTAAAGGGAAATGCAAAGCAGACTGTTTTTCAATTTTTTACAAGGGCAACACCCGCTCACTGTAGAAAATTATGTATACATGTGTGTGCATGCCTGCTTCCTAAGTCCCTTCAGTTGTGTCCGACTTTTTGCCACCCCATGGGCTATAGCCTGCCAGGCTTCTCTGTCCATGGGATTCTTCAGACAAGAATGCTGGAGTGGGTTGCCATTCCCTCCACCAGGGGATAGATGCATGCATGTTATGGAAAAACCCAGACAAATTTTTTGGCCAACCTAATATAAATTTATCTAACATATCCGAGGGCTCCCCTGGTGGCTCAGATGGCAAAGAATCTGCTTGCAATACAGGAGACCTAGGTTTGATCTCTGGGTCGGGAAGACCCAGTGCAGAAGGGAATAGCTACCCACTCCAGTATTCTTGCCTGGAGATTTCCATAGACTGATGAGCCTGGTGGGCTCCAGTCCACGGAGTTGCAAAGAATCAGACAGGACTTAGAGCAACTAACACTTTCACTTCACTTTCATACATGTAGGAATGAATACTACAAATACAAATTTTGGCTATGCCCTGGCACTGGTGGTGGGAACAGGGCAGTTGGTCTCCTTAGAGTACAGTCAATGACTGTCTGTATTTCCAGGAGGAGCCCAGGCCGCAAAGCACGAGAATAAATAGAGGGTGAAGACTGTCCACAAAATGAACACTCAGGTAACCTAGAAACGGCTGCAGGTAGAGGGATGTCAACTGAGCGGGTTGTGACAGGTGCATGCACTGGAAGATGGTACGCCCTTGGTCCCTGGTGCAAAACGGGTGCTGGTAAGAGCTTGGGGATAAATTTCATGCATTCTGCATTTCCCAGCATTCTCAGAGTCAGATGCCCCAGCCCTAAGGAAGGCAGAAACCTTTACTTAAGTCATCACAAGGGTGCATCGAGAGCCCATCCCAAGCTGTCTTCTCCACTTTCTGATCCTCCTCTTCCCCGCCAGGTGAGGAAATCCTGGGAAAACTGTCCTAGCTGAGACAGGTCCAAATGACTGTGCAACAGCTAGAGAGATGGTGCATTTTTTATTATTTAATATTCCACCACCCAGAGGGCTTCCCTGATAGCTCAGTTGGTAAAGAATCCGCCTGCAATGCAGGAGACCCCGGTTCAATTCTGGGGTCAGGAAGATCTGCTGGAGAAGGGATAGGCTACCCACTCCAGTATTCCTGAGCTTCCCTTGTGGCTCAGCTGATAAATTCCGCCTGCAGTGCGGGAGACCTGGGTTCGATCCCTGAGTTGGGAAGATCCCCTGGAGAAGAGAAAGGTTACCCACTCCAGTATTCTGGACTGGAGAATTCCATGGGGTCCATGGGGTCACAAAGAGTCAGACACGACTGAGGGACTTGCACCCAGGGGTAACCTTTTTATTTATTTCCTTCTTTTCCTTATGCTATCTTTTTATCTTTATTTTTATCAATAAATGAAATCTTTTAAAAAGAGATGGTTAGATGTGTGTATGTATGGCTGAGACCCTTCGTTGTTCACAACAACGTTGTGAACTGAAACTGAAACTGTCACAACATTGTTAATTGGCTAAACTCCAATACAAAATAAAAAGTTTTTTTTTTTAATAAAAAAAGGGAGGATTAGACCATATTCCATATAAACTTTAGAACATTTTAAAATTTGTTTATTTAGCTGCGTCGGGTCTTAGTTGGGGCACGTGGGGGTCTTTATTTGGTCTTGTGGTATCTTCTGTCAAGGCACATGGACTCTCTAGCTGCGATGCCCTGGCTTACCTGCTGAGCCTCATGTGGGATCTTAGTTCCCCGACCAGGGATCAAATCCACATGCCCTGCATTGTCAAGGAGATTCCTAACCACTGAACCACCAGGGACGTCCCTAGATAAACTTTTAGATGTCATTTTTCTCCTTGGAAGTTCAAGAATTCCACAATATTAAAAATAATCCAAATATAATTTTACAAGATTGCATAATATGATAAACACCCTATGGATGTTTTGGTTCATTTCAGCAACTATTTATTATATGTCTACTATGTGGCATGCATTTCCAAGCACTGGATGCATCAGAAATTACTCACCCACCATCTGTTGAATGTTTAGGTTGTTTAAATTTTTTCATTACTTTTGTTTAAAAAAAACAAAACTTTCTTATTTATTTTTTGATTGCTCTGGGTCTTCATTGTGGTGCACAGGCTTAGTTGCTCTGAAGCATGTGGAATCTTAGTTCCCTAACTAGGGATAGAACCCAAGTCCCCTGCTTTGGAAGGTGGATCTTTAACCACTGGATTACCAGGGAAGACCTTATGATTTTCCATCATTAAACTGGCTTCCCTGGTGGCTCAGATGGTAAAGTATCTGCCTGCCAATGCAGGAGACCTGGGTTCGATCCCTGGGGTCAGGAAGATCCCCTGGAGAAGGAAATGGTAACCCACTCCAGTATTCGTGATTGGAGAATTCCACGGGCAGAGGAGCCTGGCAGGCTATAGTCCATGGGGTGCCAAAGAGTCAGACACGACTGAGTAATTAACACACACATGATAAACATCTTTGTATGTAAGAGGTTTTTATATTTCAAGTTGTTTTCTTAGGGTAGATTCTTAGAGGTTGAATTACTGGGTCAACAGGAGTAATACTTTTAAGATTCTTGACAGACTGTGCCAAATTGCTTATCAAAAAGGCATATCAATTTGTACTTTCTTTATCAGAAGAGTATCTATTTTGCATATCCTGCAATTATTTAATTTTGTCACTAGAAAAAAAGTGTCAGTCTTATTAGATTAATTTGTATTTTTACTTTCTCACTTTTCTTGTGTTTTTGAATGTTGTCTTCCTTTGAGTCATCTATTCATGACCAGTTACCTACTGGTGTCTGTGTCTTTCTTAGAGGTCTGTATAATTTGTTTATATACTAAGACATTTTCTCTGAACTCCAGCAGCAGTTTGACTTATTGCAATTCCAACTTTAACGATTTTTGTTGTTGTGTTGTTGTTTTTTAATTAATATTTTGCTTGTTAATAAAAAAGGGAAAAAATACTCTAAATACTCTATCATTTTAAAACATATTATCTTTAAAAAATAGTATCTATGATTTTATTCTTTTACTGATTTCAATTTTTTAATAAAGATCATCAAAATCACACATGAATATAGTTTTAAAGTCAGGAAAGTGAAAAGACAAAAAGAGACTCAGATGTATAGAACAGACTTGTGGACTCTGGGAGAAGGCGAGGGTGGGATGTTTCAAGAGAACAGCATTGAAACATGTATATTATCTAGGGTGAAACAGACCACCAGCCCAGGTTGGGTGCATGAGACAAGTGCTCGGGCCTGGTGCACTGGGAAGACCCAGAGGGATCGGGTGGAGAGGGAGGTGGGAGGGGGGACTGGGATGGGGAATACATGTAAATCCATGGCTGATTCATGTCAATGTATGACAAAAACTACTGTAATGATGCAAAGTAATTAGCCTCCAACTAATAAAAATAAATGGAAAAAAAAAAGAAAGAAAGAAAAAAAAGAATACACCTCATAGATAAAACATTAAAAAAAAAAAAAGAAAGTGAAAAGACAACCAAAGAAAGGGAGAAAATATATGCAAATCATATATCTGATCAGAGTCTAGTATCCAGAATATATATAGGGGTTTCCCTGGTGGCTAAGTGGTAAAGAATCCACCTGCCAATGCAGGAGACATGGGTTTGATCCCGGGTAGAGAAGATCCCCTGGAGAAGGAAATAGCAACCCACTCTAGTATTCTTGCCTGGAGAATCCCATGAACAGAGGAGTCCTAGTCCCTGAGGTCGCAAAAGAGTCAGACACAAATTAGCGACTAAGACAACAACAAACCCTGAATACATAAAGCACACTTACAACTCAGCAACAAAAAAAATCTAGTTTAAAAATAGGTAAAGAACATAAATGAACATTTATCTAAAGAAAGTATACAAGTGGCTTAAAAGCACTCAACATCATTAGTCGTTAGGGAAGTGCAAATCAAAATCATGAGCTACTACTTCATGCCAACTAGGATGTCAACTGAAAAAAGAAAAAAAAAAAGCAAAACAGAAAATAACAGGTGTTGGCAAGGATGTGGAGAAACTGGAACCCTCTTACATTGCTGGTGGGAAATGTAAAATAGTGTAATTTCATTGGAAGGGTCTAAGAAGTCCTCAAAAATATAAACACAGAATTACCACATGACCCAGCAATTCCACTCGTAGGTATATACCCAAAGAACTGAAAATAGGTATTCAAACAAATACTTGAGCAATGAATGTTCGTAGCACCGCTATTCACAACAGCCCCAAAGTGGAAATAACCCAATGTCCTTCAGTTTAATGAATGGATAAACAAACAAAGCTGGTATTATTCTCAGGACAGAATGTTATTCAGCCATAAAAAGGCATGAAATACTGAGGCATGTTACAACAAGGGTGAACCTCAAAAACATCATGCTAAGTGAAAGAAGCCAACACAAAAGGTCACATATTGTGTGATTCCACTGAAATCAAACTTCCAGAATGGGTAGAGATAGAAAGTGGATTAGTGGTTGCCAGGAACTGGAGGTTGAGGGTGGTGGCGGGGGGAGGAGACAGAGAGGTGGGGAAGGGCTGCTTTAAAAAAATTTATTTTTTTGTCTATGCCAGGTCTTAGTTGAGGCACGTGGGATCCTTAGCTGAGGGATGTGAGTTCTGGTTCCCTGACCTGGGCCCCCTCCATTGGTAGAGTGGAGTCTTAACCACTGGACCACCAGGCAGGACCCAGGGAGGGGCGGCTTCGTGGGCATATGGTTTCCTTTGCACGGGGCAATGAAAATGTCTTAGAACTGAGCAGGGGTCAAGGTTGCACAGCACTCTGAAGGTACTAAATGCCACTGAACTGGATGCTTTCAAATGGTTAACGGTTCACTTTGTGCTGTGTGAATTTTACACCACCACCAAAACCAAGCGGTAAGGACAGCTTCCAATCATCAGTGACCCATCATCTGTCCCACCCTCCCAACTCTACTTCCCACTTTTGATCTTTCCCTTCTCCTAACGAATTTGATATGTCCAATTAATAGAATGACCCTGCTACTTCATTTACTAATTTCATTTTATTTTCAACGTTTATTTGTCTGAAACTCTCTAGTTGTGGCTGGTGGGCTCTGGAGCACATGGGCTTTAGTTGCTCCGTGGCATGTGGAATCTTCACAAACCAGGGATCAAACCCATGTCCCCTGCATTGGCAGGCAGATTCTTAACCACTGGACCACCAGGGAAGTCTAGTTTTTTTTCTCAATATTTATTTATTTGGCTGTGCTGGGTCTTAGTTGTGGCCCACAGGAGATTTAGCTGCAGCATGTGGGATCTAGTTCCCGGACCAGGGGTTGAACCTGGGTCCCTCTCATTGGGAGTGTGGAGTCGTAGCCCCTGGATCAGCAAGGAAGTCCCTAAATACATTTACATTGAAACTTCTGGATTGATGCTCCATGACTCTCATCTGTTCTCTGTGCTTTTCAACTCTTTGTCCTATTTTGCTACTTTGTTAGAGATTTGTTCGCCTTTATCTCCTCTACCTTCTAATGAAATTTGAGTTCATGGCCCTCTTAAACTCTATGGGACTACTACTTGGAAGTTTCTGCAGATTTCCTCCGAGCTGGCATTGTCTTTGTAAGCTGCTCTTTCCTGACTCTTCTTTTGTTTGTGCTGGGACTTGCCTTTCCTTACCTTCGGCTAAACATTGATTAGCTGTTGTATTAGCCGTGAGGCTCTAAAAAGTTAGTTGAAAGGTCCATGTGGAAGTGCCAGGCGGTGGAATGTATCAACTGGCAAATTTTGTTTTAGGGCAGGTGGACAGGGAGCCAGGCTATCTCTGGGCCTCCCAGAGATCAGGTTATGGAGGGGTTTGCTCTAAGGACTTGAATTTCTCCAGAGAAGCATCTTTTGATCCCCCGCCCAGGAGGTGGATGCCCTTGACGCAACTGGATGGAGCAGTGCCCCAGGATAATCCCTTGTTCTTAGCACTCTCTGCCAAGTGGAGGTTTTCTGTTTTTGTTTGTTTGTTGTTGCTGTTTTCAGCTGTGCAGCGGGCTTGCAGGATCTTTGTTCTCCGACCAGGAACTGAACCTGTGCTCCCTGCAGTGGAAGTGCCAAGTCCTAACCCATGGACCACCAGCAAATTCCCAGCATGGTGTTTCTGAGTGAGGATCTCCCCTGGGTCAGTTTCTCCCACCTGGTCCACTGCTGCAGGATACATGCCTGCCTACCAGAATACAGTGTTGGAGGGGGAGTGTCAGTTCTTACAGACAGACATCTTCTGACTTCAGTCCTGCCTCCCCCCAACCCTCATCCCCACCATGATGCCTCCAAGTTCAAGGGCACAGGCTCGCAGCAGAACACATTTGCACTCCTCTTGTTACCATCTCTCCCATTCTTCCTAAACTGTGTTAAGTATCTCATTGGCTAGTGATCCCTTTCTCATCCTTTGTCTTGGTGGGCTTTTATCATTCTTGTTTTCACTAGTATTGTAATAAGTCTTGAGAGATGAAGGCCACTCCACTACTTTAGCTGAAGTTCCCTGCTGTGCCCTGACGCATGAAGCCAGTAATAAAATGACAGTCCTTCAAAGAGCTGTGTCGAGGTCTTAAACCCCAGTAACTCAGAATGGGACCTTGTATGGAGAAAGGGTTGTTGCTCAGTCGAGATGAGATCACACTGGTTAAGGGCGGGTCCTTAACCCAAGATGACTAGTGTCCTTATAAGGAGAGAGATGCAGAGACCCACAAGGAGACACCTGTGTGACAGAGGTCGAAGCGATGCGCCTACAAACCACAAAATAACACGGAGTGCCAGCGAACACCAGAAACTATTGATTGGAGGCAAGGAAGGATTTCTTCCTGTAGGTTTCAAAGGGAGCATGGCCTTGCCAACAGCTTGATTTGGGACTTCTAGCCTCCAGAACAGTGGGAAAATAAATTTCTGTTGTTTTTAAGCCACCTGATATATGGCACTTTATAACAGCCAACCTGGAAAACTAAACAGAACCCTAAACTTCTTGTAATCATATAAATTCACGTTGTTTACCTTGTGACTTTTGTTAAAAAAAACTTTTTATTTTGTATTGGAATACAGCTGGCTAACATTGTTGTGATAGTTTCAGGTGAACAAAGAAGGGATTCAGTCAGACATACACATGTATCCATTCTCCCCTAGACTCTGCTCCCATCCTCACTGTGATATTTTTGATGGCTTTAAAACTTAAAGTTCCTCTACTCCAAACTTCCTTCAACCTTCTCCAAGTGTTTTTCCAAAGGTTTGATTTTCTTCTGCCTCAAATTTAACCATTTTATCTGTCTGGAATTTATACAGGTGTGCAGCTTGAGGTGAGAACTGAAAACATCCTCTTCTCCCCAACAGCTAACCAAACCTAATTTATCAAGTAATCTTCCCATTCCTATTGATGTGTGAGGTCACCTTTGACATATAATTAATTTACATGTGTATAAAGTATGTTTCTGGACTATTTATCCTATTTATTCTACTGATCTGTACTTCCTTTGCTTAAAAAAATATTTATTTGGCTGCACTGGGTCTTAGCTGTGGCATGCAGGGCCTTTCTTCGTTGTAGTATTCGGGTTCTTTAGTTGCAGTATGTGGGATCTAGTTCCTTGACCAGGGATGGAACCCGGGGACCTGGCCTTGGGAGCACAGAGTCTTATCCACTGGACTGCCAGAGAAGTCCCAATCTACTTATTCTTTTTTTTTTCCCAATCTACTCATTCTTAAATGAGTAAGTTCACTGTTTTAATCATTAAAATGTGTTTTGGTATTTTATAAGGAAAGTTTCTCCCCACCACAGTCTTTTTCAAAATTTTAACATTCTTCTCATTTATACTTCCTGATAAATTTTGGAAAAACTTAGGTTCCAAAATAAATTCTACTGGGGTTTTGGTTACAAACACATGCTTAGTCGCTCAGTCAACAGGCGGAGTCAACTTTACCACCCTTTGTAACCCTCCAGGATCCTCTGTCTATGGGAGTTGGGCAAGAATACTGGAGTGGGTTGCCATTTCCTCCTTCAGAGGATCTTTCCCATCCAGAGATTGAACCCGCATCTCTTGCACTGGCTGGCGGATTCTTTACCATTGAGCCACCAGGGAAGCCCTTTGCTTACAAATAGGACAAATGTAAATTATACTAGGAAGAGCTGACATCTCTACAAATTCCATAGTTTCCATCCAGAAGCAAAGTATATGTCTCCATTAACTCATCTGCTTTCTATCTCTCAGTAAAGTCTTATCATTTTCATCAGGACCCCTCTATCTCAAATACCACCCCCCAAGTCACTCCTTATTCCTTTACCTTACCTTGGGTGTGTAGTATTAATCACTTTAAGAAGAATAAGCAAAGCAGCTGATATTTTGGGGGTTCACTCAACGCCAGGCGTTATCCTAAGTCCTTTTATAAGCATCATCTCACTAAATTCTTGCATCAGCATGAGTTGGTACCTATCATTTCCACTTACACATGGGAAAAAAAGTATGGCATAGAGAGACAATTAGGTCATAGGTCCAAGAGACAGAACCAGGTTCAAATCCAAGCAGTTTTATTCTGGAGTCCATTGTCTTATCTCAAATCAGTATTTTTATTGATACTGGGCAAAAGAATGAGGAAACCTTTTATCTGCTGACATATAAAGATTGCCAAGATGGTTGATTAAGTGAACAAGATTCTTTAAAAATACACATATATCTTAGTTGCAGCATATTAGATCTTTTTAGTTGGGGCAGGCAGGATCTTTTTCTTGCAGCATGCAAACTCCTGGGCTTCCCTGGTGCTCAGTTGGTGAAGAATCCGTCTGCAATGCAAGAGACCCTGGTTGGAAGACACCCTGGAGAAGGGACAGGCTACCCACTTCAGTACTCTTGGGCTTCCCTGGTGTCTCGGACGGGAAAGAATCTGCCTCAGTGCAGGAGACCTGGGTTCGATCCCTGGGTTGGGAAGATCCCCCGGAGGGCTACAGTCCATGGGGTCGCAGAGAGTCAGCCATGACTGAGTGACTTTAACTTAACCAGTACAAACTCTTAGCTGTGGCATGTGGGATCTCGTTTGCTGACGAGGGATTGAACCGAGGCCCCCTGCACTGGGAACATGGAGCCCTAGCCAGTGGACCACCAGGGAAGTTCCCGAAAGAGCAAGATTCTGAACTATCATTTGTATTAATAGTGGGGAAGAGGGTAATATTCCACTATATGTATATTTGCTTATATGTGAAAATAAAATATTTGAATGGATGCAGAAAGGAGTCAGTGAGTGGTTGTTTCTCTTGAAGTTGAGCAGGGACTCGACAATAGGGGGACAGGACCAGGAAGGAGCCTTTTTGCTTTTTTTTTTTTTTTTTAACCAAGTACATATATTATCTCTTCAAAAACTAAGTAAAATTTTAAACTTAAAATACACAGCAGACAGTAAATATAAGTGAAAGAGTAGAGATTTCACAGGATCTCTTGTTAAAAAACACTTATTTGGTCATGTCGGGTTTCAGTTGCAGCATTCAGGATGCTTAGTTAAGGCATGTGCGATCAGCTCCCTGACCAGGGATGGAGCATGGGCCTCTGCATTGGGAGCACGGAAGTCCCTCACAGATTCTTCCAAAGGCATCTTATGGTCTTGCTGCTGCACTGACTAGGATCTGTTTTATGGTACAGTTTCAAGCTGGCTGCTGACATATAGGACAAGATATTGTTGATTTTTATAATCTCACTCCCAACACTTATATTCCTTATACGGAGACTCTTTTCCATTGATTCTTCTGGGTTTTCAGTGACCAGGGCAGGGCAGGGGTCGAGGCTCATCCCATAAATGTGTTCAGACAGGCCGGTGATGAAAATGAGGAACGGTGAGAATGGTGGCAAAGGAAAGAGTGCATTCTCTGTGTAAAGACGCTGAGCTCCATTAAAAAAAAAAAATCGCCGTGCAGGCCAAATAAAACAAGCCCACAAAAGAATCCAGCCCTTGGGCCGCCAGTCTGCGGCCTCTGCTTGCAGTAGTCCATGTTCACTCACGCTCTCCTCCGCCCTCTTCCCCTCAGCTACCCCACCCGGGTTTTCCAAAGCCTTCCTCCAGGCCCACCCGCCCCCGAGGGCTCCTGGCTCCTTCAGTCACAGGACTTCCTACTCTTCTCCCGGGCTGGCAGGTTTAGAACCATGTTGGGCTCTTTAACAAGCAACTTCAGACAGTTAATCCTGCCTCGCTGGGCTCTTCCCACCCTTTCCAGCATCCTCTGCTTTTGTGGCTAGCGGACTGCAGTGACCGCTCAGCTTCCCCCGCCGTTCTTCCTGGGGTCTAGGAGCAACTTGAACTCAGCAATCAAGTCTGATTCATGCCTGACTCCTGGCGCCTGGCACTGCAGGCGCTTAGGAAACCTTATCTGCTGAGTGATGAAGGCTGCTGGGCAGATCTTCTTGGCAGGCATTGCAACTAACCCACGCAGTCAAAACCCTGATGGAACTCTGTAGAATCAGCCAAAGAGGACAGGGCCCCTGCCCCTCCAGGGACCAGGCAGAGCCTCCATGACGGCAGAAGCCGGTTTTTATACCTGTCACATAGAGCAGGCCCTCAAAAATAAATTTACTGGCTGACAGACATGATGCTTACCACCTATACACACACAGCAGAGACAAAAAATGATGCATGAAGGACATCAACAAAAAGAGGGTGAGAAAAGTCTCACAGGGCTTCACGACCCTGGAGCACCCATGTAGCCCTTCACTGAAACATGCAAACTTTTACCCCTAAATGAGAATGATTGCTATCGACCCTCCCAGAGCTGTGTCAGTGTTCACATTTTATTCTTATACATTTTATTCACGCTAACTGGTACAGTGGTCCTCACTTTATAGAGATGGTAACTCGCCCAAGATCATACAGGGAGTGTGACTTGCAGCCAAAACTGAGACACTGACTTTTTTTGGGGGGGGGGTGGCCACATCAGGCTTGCGGGATCCTAGCTCTCTGACCAGGGATTGAACCCATGCCCCCTGCAGTGGAAGCATGGAATCTTAACCAGTGGGCCACCAGGGAAGTCCCTGGGCCACTGATCTTTGATTCTACCTCCAGCGTTCCTTTCTGGGAAATTCCAGGTGGGAACTCTGAAGAGAATTCTGAAGAGGCACGTGAGGTCTTAGCTCCCCGACCGATGACTGAATCTGCAGCTCCTGTACTGGAAGGTGAAGTCTTAACCACTGGACCACCAGGGAAGTCTCTATGCTTTTTGTTTGTTTGTAATTCTCTGGCTATACTGCAGAAGACAAATAAAAGGGAACTAAGACTCAGGTAGAGAGAGTAGACTGAGCTATCACACATACGACCTCTCCCACACAATATGTAGATAGACTAAGAAAAAACATCACATTAAAACTGAACTCCCGGTCAAAGCTGCAGCCCCAAACCTTGGGTGGAGACTAGAGAGAAGCCAGAGTCTCTGGCTTGGGCTGCATGGGTGTGCCAAGGTCCCCTACTACTCACACGTGCGGAAGCCCAGTCCTGCAAAACCAAGTAAAGCTTGACCCCATGGTGCCTAGCAGAAATAACCATAAAACTGTCCCAACAGATGCCTCCCTAATACAAGGCATAGGCAGGACCCCATGGGCTATAATCACTACCAAAGATGATCTCACAGACAAAAATGACAAAAGATACAGAGAAATCAAATGCTATGCAAAGGGCAGATTCAACAGAGTGAAATACTTCAGAAACTATAAATAACAGTCCCCTGAAAGGGGAACTGAAGAATGCTCAAAACAAGATAAACAAAGGGATAGAAGCCACAAAGCAAAAATAAGACACTGTAGAAAGTGAGTCTGTGGTTGTAGTTTTTTTAATATTTACTTCTTTATTTGGCTGTATTGGGTCTTAGTTGCAGCACTCAGGACCTTCACTGCTGCATGGGAGATCTTCACTGCAGTATGCAGCATCTTTAGTTTTGGCATGCAGGATCTAGTTCCCTGACCAGGGATTGAACTCGGGCCCCCACATTGGGAGCACAGAGTCTAAACCACTGGACCACCAGGGAAGCCCCAAGCAAGTAAATTTTAAAAAGAACTAGGGACTTCCCTGGTGGCCCAGTGGATAAGACTCTGTACTCATAATGTACTCATAATAGTATCTAGGGAACTAGATCCCACATGCCACAACTGAGAGCTGGCTAGATAAATAAATAAAATAGCCCAAATGACGAAATAAAATATATGTTAAAAAAAATAAAAAGAACTAAATAGAAATTCTAGAAATCAGGGTATGTTTAAATACAACTGAAGAGAGAGTTAGTGAATGGGAAGATGAAACTGAGGAAATCACCTGGAGTGAAAACACATAAAAATAGACAGGAAATACAAAAGAGATGAAATAAAATGGCAAGCAGAACAATAAGTTCCACAATGCATTTAATAAGAGTTGCAAAGGGGAGAATAAAGGAAAAAAGTCAGAGGCAAAAATCTCCCAGAGATAATGGCTAAGACTTCCAGAATTAGAGTAAAAGCTAACACAAGTCCCCAAAACAATAAAGTAAAACACCAGTGTACAGAGTGTACCACATTAAAAGAAAAGAAAGAATCTTGAAAACTGTCAGAGAGAAAAGGTAGATTATCCACTAGGGACTGATAATTAGATGAACTGAAGACAACAGAATAGCAGCTTCAGAGCAATGAAGAAAAATAACTAATCTAATCCTGTTCCATCTGTTATTCCACTTCCATCTTACATCCCAGCAGCTCAGGTAGCAAGAGGAGGAATGATCAGGCTGCTGGCTTTGGGAATGTCTCTCCACGGTACCCACAGGTATCTGGCACCACACCCCTGCCCCACTGTGTCCACAGTCACCACTTGCAGCCAAGATAACAAGAACAAAAGCCAATTCTGCTGAATGGGCACTAAGGAGAAATGTCCAAAATATCAGCAAATAGTCACCTAATCTGGCCTTGGAAAAAAATGGAATGTTAGGCAAAAAAAAAAAAAAAAAAAAAAAGGCTATAGGAAAGGATAAATCTTCTGGCTAAAAAAGTCTCAGCAAAATAGGAAAAGGAAGCAAATGAAAATGGGCAGAGGAGGATCATCAAGTAGAGACTAAAGGAGACTTAACAGCAGAGCCAGAATCTAAAAATGAAGATATTTCAGGCTCCAAAGTGGTGGGAAACAAGGCAGTCTTAGATTGGTCTTAGTGGTGGTTCTTATAAACCTTTCTCCTACAACTCCAAGAAGCAAGTTGCATAACTATCGTAGAAATGGCAAGTTTTCTGGAATTCTAGAAACATATTTTTAAGAAGCTTGGAATCCCACCATATCCCATGTTTGAATACATCTTTCTTTCATATTCATTTATTTGGCTGTACTGGGTCTTAGTTGCAGCATGAATTTTTGATCTTCACTGCAGCTGGATCTTTTCAGTTGCAGTATGCAAACTCTCAGTAGTTGTGGCATGTGGGATCTAGTTTTCTGACCAGAGATCAAACCCAGGCCCCCTGCATTGGCAGCACAGAGTCTCAGCCACTAGACCACTGAGAAAGTCCTGAATACATCTTTAAATACAAAAGTACAACTGCCTTTTTAAGAGGTAAAAGTTGTGTGCTGGTTAATTTCAGCAAGACCAGAAATTAGTGGAATGTTGGGAGGTTTGTTAGATGTAAACTTAACATTCCATAACTGTGAAGGGCATTATACAAATCCCCTGAAATACACACAGCCCAGATGACAGTCATTTAAATGATTCATTTTTCATAATTGTGTTTTTCCCTACTATCTCACCTCTCTGTCTTCTATATGGTCTTTTTATCTCCTTATCAGAACTGCACACTCTCTGTGACAATATCATGCAAGAGGTCCAGAATTTCCCCAAACCTGTCAATTTGCTGTGGATAGAATGTGTAAGACATCATATCCTGTGTTATCGGGACATTCCTCACAAAAGGCTTACAAGTTAGCAATATTTGAAGATTCTGAGCTCTGGTGTCCTCTACTTATGGATAAAGAGTTTCTAAATTTTAAGCTGGAACAGAGGCTGAGTAATTCTTTGGCAGTTTGGTAGCTCCATTGTGTAGGCTTTTTTAATACCAGCTTAGGAACTGATATCTGCGTACTGACCACCAAACAGGTATGCACTGATAAAATCTTGGTTATAACAGGATGGGGGGAAAGGATGGTGAAATACAGACATCTTCACACATATAAAGACTATGAGAGTCCACTGCACAGAGCTTCTTACAGAAAGAGGTGTAAGTTCAGAAGAACTTCCCAGAATAGTTCTGTTTATATATTCTAAAAGGAACATTTGCAAAACCAAACCAAACAAAAAAACACAGCATCACCGCTGAAGCTTTATACTCTTGACATTATCCTGACCACCGCGACGAGCCCGAGGTGGAAGCCAGAGGAAAGAAGAGGTGGGATGCAGTTAGCCCCCATGGAAGCCCTACCCCCACGCCATTGGGACCCAACCAGTGTGAGTGGAATTTCAGTCCAGACCTTTCTCTGAGGCAGGAACTGTTCTATGAACTCTGCTTTTCACCAAGTAAAGATCCCAGGGCCCCATCCCACTCCTTCCACTTCTGTCACCTGCTTCTGGTCAGCCAGCACTTGGGTGGGCTCTCCACTCAGGCCCCCTGCAGTCCTGGGTGGGGGACGGGTGGGCAGAGCATCTCTTACACCTCCCTGTGCACTGCCCCCTCCCTGCACCTGGGCTTGGCAGGGAGGTCACACTTGTCTGAGGTAATTTACCAGGGCAGGAGGTATTTTCAAATGGAGATGAGAAGGAATTATCAAGAAATGACTGGCTGGCAACAGAAATCTAAAGCCCAAGCCCTAAGCTGGTGATTCAGTAATTAAGACACTGACACCACCGAGGGCACTTGGCTCCCTGCAGACCCACAGAAAATCTGGTATAACTTCACTTTTCTATCAAGAAAAGAAAAGTTATTTTCTCCTTCTTCTTTGTTCAGACATAACATCATCAACACAGCTCTTTAAATATCTATGCCAGGAGGCTATATTTAGTGACTGTTTGGCCCTTAAAATGAGCCTGATTTCCTGTGGCAAAAAGTTCTCAGCAACAAGGAGAGAGGCCTGGAGAATTCCGAAGCACTGACAAACAGCGTCAGAGCCGGAGATGCTCAAACAGTGTGAGATAGGAGTTGACTGCTTTTTCTGGAAAGGTGACTGGCACCCAAGAGAGAGGGAGAAAAAGCCTAATAAAAGGGTGCTTGCTCTGAACACTCCCAGGGTCATCCCAGAGAACAGGCTGACACCAGGCAAGCATTTGGGCCGATAATCATATATAGTAAAAACTGTCCTCTTTCAGAGGGGCAGGAGGGAAATCTGTTTACTCATTCACTCACTCAACCATTTACTCACTCATTCACTCACCCATTTCACTCATTCACTGCTTCACTCATTCATTTACTCACTTGTTCACTCATTCATTCACTCGCTCACCCACTGATTTGTGCATCTCCCTACAGGCAAACCCTATGGTTTACAAAAGCTCTAAGTCATGCAGCCAAGACATACAAACCATGAGACTCAGAAGGGCGTCCCTAGAGAGGGTCCTTGGAGGGACACAAAGCAACTGCTTCAGGGGACCTGCAGAGTGATGGGCACTTCCGTGGGGGCCAATCGGGAAGGTTTCACAGGAGGGGAAGCCACCACTGGCACTGGCTACTGCTCTGGGCCCTCTCATTCAAATCCCTCACTGAGCCCAGATGTCAGCACATTATCCCATGTACTGGGAGCTTTCCCAAGCGTCGCCCCCTTCCCACGATAAGTAACCGAACTGGAACGGGAGCTAAGCTTGTCTGACTGCAGCAGGTGGAGGCCGGCAGCAGTGCCTCTGCGGGGCCACAGACCAGGTCCCCATGGCCATTTCTCCCTCGGAGACCTGGTGGCGGGGGGAGCTCAGAGCAGGTCTTCCTTGGAGAAGGCACCCCGCCCTGCTCGCTCCCCTGATGCAGCCTAGACTCTCCACGCTTTCCCTCCTCAGACCCCGCCGTCCCATCCCTCCGTCTGTGGGGTCTCCAGGGTCCCCATGATGACCCAAGGGAGCAGTGGAACGCACATTTACTCAGCCCTGACTAACATTTGCCAAGCAACATGCCATTCTTTTTTTTTTTTTTTTTAACATTTTAGTTTGAGATAATTTTAGACTTTCAGAAGAATTGCAAAAATAGTACAGAGTTCCCGTACATCTTTGCCTGGCTTCCCCTTATATTAACTAACATCTTATATAACCCTAGGAAAAATCACCAAAATGAAGAAATTAACTTTGCTACAATGGGCCCTGTGCTCAGTCATGTCTGACTCTTTGCAACCCCTTGGACTGTAGCCCGCCAGGCTCCTCTGTCCATGGGATTTCCCAGGCAAGAATACTGGAGTGGGGTGCCATTTCCTCCTCCAGGGGATCTTCCTGACCCAGGTATCAAAACCCGTGTCTCCTCCACTGCAGGCGGACTCTTTACCTGCTGAACCATCGGGGACTAAGTCCAGGGTTTCAGGAACATTCCAGACCACCAGTGAACTTGAGGAAGTCTCAGGACAGGGCAGGCCCACCCTGAGGGAAGCCCTGCATTTATTCCCGCCTGTGCTTCCTGACTTTGAGTCAGTTCCCTCCAGTGCAGATACCATCAGGATCCTATAGTAACTCTGGGATTTCCCACCTGCCCTTTTTTTTTTTTAAATAGACAGCACAGCACTTACTTGATAAAAAACAAAAAAAAATTTTTTAAGGTTAAATAACTTACACCTATGATCTTCAAACTTGGAATTGCACCAGAGAACTCCATGGCCCGGCAGGAAAGAATGTTTTGAACAGGCTGCTGAATTGTTTTTCCAGGAGAAAATGTCTGTGAATAAGCGCCAAGTGTGGAAATCCAAAGTTCTCTCTATGGCCACAGAAAGCACGGATGAAATAACAAGTGTTCCTGTAGGTTTAAAACGGTGGCCTGTCTGGGTTCCACTGGGCTTCTTGATGCAGTGCATGAGTTACCTGTTATTAATACCATCCTGGATTAGCTTTTATCACTGCTGTAAAAAATTATCACAAACTGAGCAGCTAAAAACCACACCCGTTTATCATCTCACAGTTCTGTAGGTCAGAAGGCCAGTAAGACCTCACTGGGCTAAAAATCAAGGTGTCAGCAGGGCTACACTCCTTACTGGGAGCTCTGGGGAAATTTCGCTTTGAAGGTTATTCCGGTAGCTGGTAGGATCCAATTCCTTGCTGTTTCCCTTGGGTCCTTGCACATGGGCCCCTCCCACTCAGAGCCAGCAATGGCAAGTGGAATCCTTCTCCCATTTGGAATTCCTCTGGCTTTCCCTTCTGCCATGTCTCCCTTCCACTTGGCAGTCAGAGAACGTTCTCTGCTTTTAAGGGCATGTGATCAGACTGGCCCACTTGGACACTCCAGGCTCCTCTCTCTCTCTTTTTTTTGGGGGGGGCCATGCCATGCAGTATGTTGGATCTTAGTTCCCTGACTAGGAATCGAACCCATGCCCCTTGCATTAGAAAAAGGGAGTCTTGACCACTGAACAGCTAGGGAAGTCCCTTCTCTCCATATCTGGAGGTCCTTAATTACATCTGCAGAGCCCCTTTCGCCACGTAACAGAAGATATGGCCATGTTGATGGTGGGGGCATTTTCTGTCTGCTACATCACACTTCTGAGATGCAGAAGGAACACCAATCAGCCTGCCAGTAGAATATAAATCAGGAATCCTGGCTCCAGTTCCCATCCAGATGTGTACTGTGACTGCACACAGAACCACCTCTGTCCCTCCCACTGAATTCTCCACTCCTAAAACATGCTCACATTTATCCTACTAGTGTTGCCAAAACTTTGGTTTCAGGTCAACATGACATAGATCAAATGCATTCACTTTGGTGGGGAGCACCCGCCCTGGGTGAGAATTGGGCCCCTTCCCTCTTCTGTTGCAGGAACAATCAAACAAAATCAGGTCCTTAAGATGCATCATTAGTTCACTCAGTAAACATCTCCCGAGGTCTTTCTGGGTGCTGAATCCTGCGCATGGGGTGCAGAGGCCTACAGAGCAGGCTAAGCTATAGGGGAGCTCACAGTCCAGTGTGGGACAGACACCCAGATAAACATGTTAACACAGGACAGACAGAAGTGTATACGTGCTAAGTTGCTACAGTTGTGTCTGACTCTTGGTGACCCTAGGGATTGTAGCTCACCAGGCTCCTCTGTCCAAGGGAGTCTCCAGGCAACAATACTGGAGTGGGTTGCCATGCCCTCCTCCAAGGGATCTTCCCGACCCAGGGCCTGAACTCGCGTCTCTTATGTCTCCTGCATTGGCAGGTGGGTATTTACCACTAGCGCCACCTGGGAAGCCTGACAGACAGAAATACCATTCACTCAGTCTGCGTGGAGAAGGGAGGGGGACTTTCCACAGGAGTGGCCACAAAGGTGGGACTTACCGGATGCAAAGAGTTTGGCAGGTGGATAAAGTGAGAGAGGCGTTCTGGGCAGAAGAGAAGGCTGCCACCTGGAAAAACCCAGGAGTGGAGAAGCCGCGGGTCGTGCAGGGAGAACTCTATGGCGCTTGGTGGGCTGGCTACAGGGAGTGTGGGGGGCGGTGGCTGGGCATTAAGGTTGGCAAAGCCTGGCTCTGTGCCATGCCAACGAGCTTGGATTTCAGCTTAGAGTTACGCATGACAAACAGAGGTTTTTAAAATCTGGAGTGATATAAACTCTTGGACCTCTTAAAACCAAACTCTGGCAGCTAAGACAAGGGCAGAACTTATGAGGGTCAAGACTGGAGGGCAGGAGGGCCAGGTGGGCCGTGCAGTAAATAGCTAAGTCTTGAGATGAAGGCCTGAACTCAGGCAGAGGCAGTGGTGGAGAAGTCGGGGTGATATGAGATGCAGTCAAGGAGACAAGAGCAGTAGGACTTGATGACTAGATGCAGGGGTCCGGGCAGAAGGGAGAGGTCTCTTAGAATGAGTGGGACAATTCCAGGTGGAACGGCCTGGGATGGTTCGTAAACTGAGATTCTCTGAAACTGAGAACGAAGAAGAATGAGCAGGTCTGTGGCGGGAGGTGGAGTCCAGGTTTAGATGGGTTGGGTTTTCCTTCCCTTCCTTCCTTCTTTCTTTTTTCATTGCTTGTGTTGGATTTTTCTTAGCTGTAACAGGGCCTCGGCTGCACAGGGAGGTCCCATCCTGGAATAAGGGTCTCGAGGGAAGCAGGAGATGGCAAGTCACTTCCAAGCATGAGTCGGGGAGATGACAATCAATAGGAAGTCCCCAAGGACCACCCACAGTTACATCAAAGGGACGAGGTTTCCAGGGTCCCTCTGGGCAGCTCCAATTATGCTCACGTGATCCCAGATTCAGGGACTGTAAATCAGGGTTCACAGTTCAGAACTGGGACCAAAAATGGCTGATGCTCACTCAGTCCTTCACCAAAAAGATTTTATCCTCCATTCCACAAACCTGTATCAAGAGTTGCCCGGGGCCCGACGCTGCGCCAGGAACTTGAGCTGACAAAGAAAAGACACCCGATGTATATTTTTTTTGAAACTTCCCAGATGGCTAAAGTGGTAAAGAATCCTCCTGCCAATGCAGGAGACCCAAAAGACGTGGGTTCGATCCCTGGGTCAGGAAGATACCCTGGAGTAGGAACGGCAATGCATTCCAGTATTCCTGTCTGGAGAATCCCAGGGACAGAGGAGCCTGGTGGGCTCCAGTCCACGGGGTCTCGAAGAGCTGGATACGACTGAGCAACTTGAGCACGCATATGCCAACCTTAGAGAGGCAGAGCCCTGGGCTCACCTGTGACTCCAAGGGAAGCTGATCTTGCTCAGAGAGGGAACCACAGTACTCACGCCTGTGTATCTTTCTGATGGATTATGGGAAATGAGAGGGAAGAATATAGCATCAGTTAAGCCAGATCCAAGGAACACCAGAGAAGGTATATGCATCCAGGCCAGTACAGGAGAGGGGACACTTGACAGCCTAGTAAGACACACTAATGCACAGAGCAACTGTCACCAGGGCTGGCAGTTGCTGAGACCAGACAGAGACCTCGAAAGAACCACTGCTAGAAGGTCAGCATTTCTGCCATGTTCCTAGGGGACAACCCATAAGCTCCCAGATTCTCACAGTGGCTCATCACGCCTCACTGTTGTTGTTCAGTCGCCCAGTCGTGTCCGACTCTTTGCAACCCTAGGGACCACGCATGCCAGGCCTCTCTGTCCCTCATCATCTCCGGAAGTTTGTCCAAGTTTATGTCCATTGCACTGGTGATGCCATCCAGCCATCTCATCCTCTGACGCCCTCCTCTCCTCCTCTTCTCCTTCATCATGTCTGGCTTGATCTAAATCTTTGAGCAAGAGCCAAGTCTGAGGTTCCGTGCCTACCATCTGGGTTTCTGGTTTATTCAAATGTGCTTTCTTTTGAGCTTAGAGACACGCTTTCTCCTTTCATTCTCTCCTTTGAGAACTTCTCTCTTATACAGTTCATATTTAACAGACATCCTGAGCTGGGGCTGGTATAAAGCCTTCTGCTAGACCTTGGGGCAACTCACTAAAAGATGAGTGAGGAACAAGGAACCCGTCTGCCACTGAGGAAGGGAGATACAAGACATACGTCAACAGGAGCTGAGGGCACCGAGCTAAGCGTGGCCTAATGATAGGTGTCACCCGCCCCGCTCCGTGTTACAGCAGCGCTCGGAGTGTGCAGCTTGTAGACGCATGATTCATAAATCAAACACTTCCCAGCTCTAGGGCAGCGTCAGAGGCACTCTCACGGGGGAGGCTGTGTTTGAGAGAGACCTCAAAGGGTGGGTGGATATCTAAATGGCAGGTTCTTACTGAGCCTCCACAAGACAGTCTCCTACTCCCTGGAAAGAGGCTTTTTATAATCTTTTGTATTCTGAAATATATAAATAGAGAGAACTGCATGAAGCGAAAAAGTACAGCTTAATGAATTATCATAAACCACCATCCAGGCCAACACACAGATGGATGGCAGGGCCACAGAAGCGCCCCAGTTCTGAACACCCTCCCCCTCACTCACCTCTCCTGCACTCAGAGGAGACCTTTATCTGGGCTCTTAGAATAATTAGTCCCTTTTTTCTCTACAGCCTTATCATCTGTGCAAGCACCCCTAAATCCCAGTTTTGCTTTGCCTGTTTTTTGAACTTAAATGGAAGCCTCCAGAGTTGTCCTTTGGGAATCTGTCTCTCCCACCACCCCCAACATGATGTTTTTAACAGTCACGCTGACTTAACCCTGGGGGTCCAGTGGCTAAGACTTCGTCTTCCAATGCAGGGAGTGCAGGTTCGATCCCTGGCTGGGGAGGTAAGATCCCACATGCCTCATAGCCAAAAAAACAAAACATAAAGCGAAAGCAGTATTGTCACAAATTCAATAAAGACTTCAAAAAAAAGGTCCACATCAAAAAAAAAAAAAAAAAAGAATCCCCTACACTGTTGAGGGTAACTATAGTTTGCTTCTTTTCATTGCTGTATAGTATCCCTATAAGAGAGAAGATCACAATTTACTTATCCATCTACTGCTGATGAGCTCTTGGGTTGTTTCTAGTTTGGGGTTATTACACAACATGATTATGAGTAAATATTCTTCTATAAATACCTTTTGGGGCATGGGCATACATTTCTGTTGGGTATATTGCTTGGTGTGGACTTGGTGGGTTATTGAGTGTGCTAATGTTTAATCTTTAATGCTGTTGTTGTTATTCAGTCACTAAGTGGTGTCCAACTTTTTTGCAGGCTCCCCTGTCCTTCACTATCTCCCAGAGTTTGCTCAGATTCATGTCCATGACTCAGTGATGCTGTCCAACCATCTCATCCTCTGCCACCCTCTTTTACCTTCAATCTTTCCCAGCATCAGGGTCTTTTCCAATGAGTTGGCTCTTCACATCAGGTGGCCATTGGAGCTTCAGTTTCAGCATCAGTCCTTCCAATGAATATTCAGGTTTGATTTCCTTTAGGATGGACTGGTTGGATCTCCTTGCAGTGCAAGGGACTCTCAAGAGTCTTTCCAGCACCACAGTTCAAAAGAATCAGTAGTTTGGTGCTCAGCCTTCTTTATAGTCCTATGCTCACATCCATACACGACTACTGGAAAAACCATTGCTTTGACTAGACAGACAACCAGGCTATTTTGAAATGCAGCTACACCAGTGTCCAGCCCCATCATCAGTGCATGAGCTCTTTCATTGCTCCACATGCTTGCCAACACTTGGCACTGTGATTTTTTTTCTCCTGTTTTTCTTTCTTTCATCCTGATGGGCACATAGCAATATCTTACTGTAATTTTAATTTTTACCTCCATGCTTACTAGCAAAGTTGTACACCTTTCTATATGTTTATTGGCCATTTGCTTATCCTCTTTTGTGAAGTTCCTCCTGCTTGTTTCTCTATTGGGTTGTCCTTTCTGGTTTTCCTTTTTTTTAAACATATTCTGGATACAGGCTTTTCTGATAGTTGCTGTGCTATGCTCAGTCATGTCCGACCCTTTGTGACTCTCTGGACTGTAGCTCGCTAGGCTCCTTTATCCATGGAATCCTCTAGGCAAGAATACTGGAGTGGGTTGCCATTTCCTACTCTGATAGTGGTGCTGTGCTACGCTTAGTCGCTCAATCATGTCCAACTCTTTGTGACCCTATGGACTGTAGCCCACCAGGCTCCTCCATCTTTGGGATTTGATGTGTTGCAAAACATCTTCTGGGAGGAATTTCAAAAGTCCAAATAAGTCAATTGAAAAAAAATCTAGGGAGTAAAAAAAAAATCTCTGTACCTTTCTGCAGTTACCAGCCCTGGCAAGGCTTCAGCTTCAGGGGTATGGAAAAGAAAGTATACAATCTGAGATCAGACCCACCAGGTTCCAGCCTCAGCTCCTTGGCCACTTCCTGGGTGTTCCTGGGCAAGACACAGAAGCTCTCTGGGCTTCAGTGTCCATGCTTGAGAACTGACCAAAATTACCTACTGCCTGGTTGCTCCGTGGCTGAAAAGAGGTTGCTTGTAAACGTACTTTGAAAACTTCACACAGTGCTAGTTAAAAGAAGTGACTGGCCACACTGGCTTCCTGAACAGCCCACCCAATCCTGGGCTGTCTCTGAGCGCTAACAGCAGAGGTGGCAGTAAAGGGCGGCCTTTCAGATCCAAGAAGATGCGTGCTCTCTCCCCTGCGGGCTGTGCCAGACGACACCTTGGGTCCCCAGCCCGCTCCCCGTAGCGTCAGACTTCACTGCCCACAGCTGGGAACAGGGCTCCTCCCTGCCTGCCCAGACAGGAAAACAGGAAGCAGTCACCATCCTGCCAAGAGGTGGGGCTGACAAGTTCCCTTTCCTAGGTGGGCACCTCTCCAGGCCGTCAACCCTTCTGAATGCAGGAGAAGCCCTGGCCGCTGGCCCGTGGTGCCGCCACGCCAGCCCTGCGCCCCACCCAGGCCCCCCGCACACTTGGTCCCGAGGTAGTGGAATTAGTGGGCCCGAGGTTGGGGAGCATAAAATGAGCCTCATCAGTGCCCTGCTAGCGAGCAACTCTTTCAATGCCCAAGTGGGGCCGGGGATCTTCTCTCCTGGATCACACGGACATACCCCATCCCTTTCTAAGGAGCAGCACCATCCTTTCGTGAGCCCCACATCACTGGTACCTGAGCCCCATTCCACAAACAGGGGGCATTTGGGAACCCCTTTCAAGGCAGCAGTTGAGAGCTCAGAAGAAACATGTGTCCTGATTTTAATGTGAAAGGCTGCTTACAGGACTTCTAAAAGCTGAAATATATATATATTTTTTAAAGCTGAAATATTTGAGACTTGGAAGGACCCTCAGAAATCTTTTCCAGCCTCCTCATTTTGCAATGAGAGCTGCAGGGGCAGAGCCAGACTTCCTGTTCCTGCACTCATCCTAACATCCCCAGACTTCCTATTCTTGTATTCATCCTAATGCCCCCAGACTTCCTGTCCTTATACTCATCCTAACATCTCTCATGCTCTGCCCCAAATTCTAACACCTGCACAGAGGCCACTGCCCTCGGCCATGTCCAGGGGCCCAGGACACCAGGCCAGTTTCTCTCCCTTCCTGGTAACCTCGTCTAGCTCAGAAAGATCTGACCTGATGCAGAATGAAGTCCTAGGAAGTCCAAGACCACAGTTTGGAAATGTTTATCAAGTGTTCTGAACTTGATAGAAATTCAAATCATCACCCTTGAGCCTTAATTCTGTTTGCAGCCTCATTAGGCTCTTTCCTAAGTGAACTCTCCAACCAAGCTCTCAGGAGCTGAGCAATGTACTTCCACGGTACCCTGGGTACCCAGGCCTGGCATACAGGGCCGGCATCTAGTGAGATATAATCATTAGGGAAGGAGACGGAGAGGGAACCTCCAAAATGTGCAAAGCAAAGTGTTCTGCAAGCGGAGGCCTGCCTACAGCCCCAGGCTGCTGTTGATCCTCTGACTGCTGTACATTCACATGTTTGGCAAACAGGCCTGGGTGCCTGCCTCATGCAAGGGCTGGCTAAGACTCAGATCCTGCCCTCAAGAGCTTCCAGTCTTAGGACTTCCCTGCTGGCCCAGTAGCTAAGATTTCGTGCTCCCAGTGCAGGGTGCCCGGGTTCGATCTCTGGTTGGGGAACTGAGATCCCGAATGCCACAACTAAGACCGGGTGCAGCCAAATAAATAAATAAATACTGGAGAAAAAAAAAAAAAAAGAACTTCCAGTGTGGAAGGGAAGCCAAGAGGTGAGCATGGATGAACAGGAGAGACATACAGTAGGGAATGGCCCCTGAACCAGATCACAGGAGCTGCCTGGTGGAGGATGCTCTGTAAGTTAAGGCCTGCAGCGGACAGGGACTAGGGACCCTGAAGGCACCACATCCTGCAGGGTCTCTGGGCAGCCAGCACAGGTTCTTGGAAAAAGCAAGTTATACGGGCAGTGCTGGGCATTAAGGACAATCCACCGGTCATCAGGCTCTTTGAGGGGGCAAGAAGGACGGGATTACAAAGATGCAGGGAGGAGGAAATAGGGCGGGGACAGCGAGAAGCCAAGGAGGGAAGGATAGGAGAAACATCATAGAATACAGTGTGGCAGTACAGGCAAGAGGCAGGGAAGGCTCCGGGCAGATCCTGGGAGATGGTGGGAGTCATGGGAGGGGCTCAGGTGTTCACAGGCTGGGGAGGCCCAAGTGGAGTCTGGGGCATGAGTGGTTTATCAGGGGGCAGAAGTCTAATGGGAAGTGGTCACGCAGGCCAGGAAGTCGGTGTCATGGGGGTGAGAACAGAAACCATCAGATGGAAGTGAGAGCAGAGGAAGTGGACAGGAGGTAAAAGAGCAGTGGGGTGAGGACAGAGCCTTGGGGTCCCAACTTTCCCCAAGGGGAGGAAGACAAATGAGAGCCAGAGGGGCCCATGCAGTGCCATGGGGCTGGCAGTCTGAAAAGCCAGGCTCGCGGGTCGATCTTCCTGGCTTTGAGTCCCAGCTCTGTCATTTACTCACTTCAGAGCCTTGAGCTGGTTATTAACCCCTCTCAGCCTCAACTGCCTCATCTATAAAACAGGGTGGGTGGTGGCTGGTGGCTCAGCTGGTCAAGAATCTGTCTGCAATGCAGGAGACCCAGGTTCAATTCCCGGGTTGGGAAGATCCCCTGGAGAAGGGAATGGCAACCGCTCCAGTATTCTTGCCTGGAGAATTCTTGCCTAAAATTCTCTTGCCTGGAGAATTTCATGGACAGAGGAGCCTGGCAGGCTATAGTCCATGGGGTCGCAAAAGAGTCGGACGTGACTGAGTGACTGACACTTCACAATCCACAGGCTTGTTGTAATGATTAAAAAGGGAGGTCTGTGCAAGGCCTTTACACTTGCACAGAGTAACTGTGACCAATGCTGGCTTTTCTCATTAGTATCATTGGAAGGAAACCAGAAGAGGATGAAACCACGGAGCCAGAGAAAGCTCCCAGCATCCTTTCTAGTTTTCAGTACTGACTAAGGGAGCAAGCGGGGGACAGGAGGTATACAGAATCTTTTATGTTAGAAGCCATTTCGGTGTAGCCAGGTCTGAGAACCAATGACCCCTCCAGCCCAATCCTAAAATTTTTCAGCTGGTGAACTGAAGGCTGAGCATCTGCTGAAGATCATGTTCAAGATGGCAGATGAGGTAAACATGGAGAAGAGGCCATGCCATCTGATTCTGAAGCCCTGGCTGGTCTATTTGCTTGCTGTGTGACCTTGGAAAAGTCACTTGGCCTCTCTGAGCCTGAGTTACCAAATAAAACAATGGCTATAAATCACCTAGCAAGTCCCTAGGACCCAGCAAGTCCTTCACAAATATTTGTTTCTGTCTCCTGGCTCTTCTCATTATATGATTTATATAATCATATAAAGTGAAGCATATAAAGTAAAGCATCCTTTACTCTGTCATGGGCTCCATCCAAGAGATTGGGACTAAGGGTCTGTCCCTTCCTCTGTGTTTCCAGAGCCCTGTGCTCTCCTCTGATCCCAGCATTCAGCTGCCACAGAATACAGCAGCTCAAACTTCCGTGTCTGGTTGAAATACAGGCTCTGATGTGGCAGGTCCTGCCCTGCTACCGACTCCAGTGTTGCCAGCGCCGTGGGTCCTCTGCTCCCTTTGGAGGAGGCCCACTGCGGCCGGTCCACCTCCCAGCTGAATCATGAGCTCCTCTGGGGCCAATCTCTTTATCTTACTCATCTCCGCGTCCCCTTCACAGTGTGTACTCACTAAGAGGATGTTGAAAAAACAAGCAAACCATGGAGAAAACCATTTTCCAGCTAAGTAAATACAGACAGGACATTCTGTCTGTGAGTGGCAACCCTCCTGATTCATTCCAGAATCGCCCTCTTGGCTGACATAAGGACAGTGCCTGAGACCTAGAACCAGGGCCTAGAACATCTTGGGTTTGAATTCTGATCCTTTCACTCACCAACTGGGAGTCCTGGGCAAGTTACCAAACTCTCATCCATAAAATGTGGGTGATAACACCCAACCACAGTGCAGTCCCAACAATGCCAAAACTTTCTAAACTGTAAAGTGCTCCAGGCTACATATCATTATTACTGTAGCTTTTTTGAGGGCAAGAACTACTTTTTATGTCCCCAGAGCCTGAAGGGTACAGGTGATCGGCTGGGTGGGGGGCACACCGGGGGCCTGGTTGGAGCCGGGGACTGGCAGGGACAGTGATCACGTGAAATACAAGGATGATCCAGGAGAGTTGAGGAAGGAAGGCTTCCTGGAAGAGACTGACAACCCTGAGAAAACAAGTCTGGTCTGAGGGGCAGGCAGCCGGAGAGTAAGCTCGACCTGAAGGAAGGCAGGGAACTCAGAGTCCGTGGAGGGCCTGGGGCAGGGCCTCCAGCTGAGAGTGCAGAGACAAGGGAACTGGGGGCCGTTAGGAAAGAATACCAAGTACTTACAGACGTGCCCTGTGGCCCAGAGCTGAGTTCCCCATCCAGGCCAGGCATCCCCGCCGGGGCCAACCCATCACTTTGGACCTGAGACTACCGTCACTTCACCACAACACCAGCCCCAGGCACATGAGGACAGAAGTTAGAGCGAGACACCGTTCCACCCTCAGGAAGCTCACAGCGTGCTGAGGGTCACAAGGGAACGGGGACAGGACAGGGAGCAGCGGCGAGGCTCGAGGCATTTGGAGGTGGGAGGAGCCGATTCTGCTCTGTCCACCTTAACTGATGAGTCTCATCCACACCCGCCTCCAGACCATACCTTTTCTCCTGGAATGCCCCATCCCTCCTCTCTACCCAGCAAGTGCTGGCTCAGGCTGAAGGATGGGGTTCAGACCTCGGAGGGCTCCCACCCGCTTCGCACCCTGACAGCCTGGACTTTAAGCGATCACTCCTGGTAATCACTGCATTCACTAGGAACACTTCTGTCCCTCTACTGAACAGTTCATCACAGCCTGCCCCAGTATTTGGCCTTTATTCTGGTCCCCTCTCCCCCTCAGATTATAGCAATCATCATCACCACAGTGCTCGCCAGTTTACAAAATGTCTCCATGTATACTATTCAATCGAGTCTCCCACAATCAACCTGTGAGGTAAGTAGTATCCTTATTTTGCAATAAGGAACCTGAAGCTAAGAAAGGTTAGACAGCTTGCCTGGGGCCACAGAGCCCCTCCATGTGCCTGGCGATCAAACTTCAGCCTCTTCCAGCTCCCATACCAGTGCTCTGTCCAGTACTCAGAGGCCACACAGAGCTGTGCTTAAAGGTTGGGATCACGACATGCTGTGTGACCTTGGGCAAGTTACTTAACTTCTCTGTGCCTCAATTTCCTCCAGGTAAAATGTGGCTGATACTCACCTCATAGGTTCTTGTCAATATCACCTCACAGGACTTTACTGAGATTAAAGAAGGTGATATAATGAAGTACTCAGAACAGTGCCAAACACAGAACTAGTGACAATCATCAGTCTACCTTCACTGATTCTCATGCTCTCTTAACTCATTAAATTTTTTTCTAACTCATGTTCATATGGCTCAGACAATAAAGAATCCGCCTGCAATGAGAGAGACCCAGGTTCAATCCCTGGGTTGGGAAGATATCCTGGAGAAGGGAATGGCAACCCATTCCAGTATTCTTGCCTGGAGAACTCTATGGACAGAGGAGCCTGGCAGGCTGCAGTCCATGGGGTCGCAAAGATTCAGACAGGACTGAATGACTAACACACACACATGCATTGGGTAAGTAGTCATTAAACAATACACATTTTTGCAGGTTGACTAAGGTGAGGTTTCAGGATTATTCTCTTTCCTTTTCTTCACTCTCTTACTCCCCTAATAGTTTCAACAACAGAGAAACTCTTTTCCTGATTCATTCTATCTCCCTTACACACACACACACACACACACACACACACACACACACAAGCCACTAGGTAAAATCTGGCCAATTATCAATGTCCCACAGAATGTAAAATACTGCCTAACACTGACCTAGACTCTCCTTGTTGGGACGTCCCTGGATAGCTAGAGAAACTTCCACAAACCTAATTTCCATCACTATAATGGGTCAAACTCTTATGTGTATTTCTCTATTGCTCTAGTTTTTACTGGAGACTCTGGAAGGAATGAATTGCCATTTATTTTCCTTGTCTATTACAAGAAAGATTTACACTGTTTCCTGGAGCAAGAAGCCTTATGTGCCCAGGCAGCTAGATGAGGGCATAATGCCCAGAGCAGACAAGTATCTTCCTTCCTTTCTGGGGTCCAATCCACAGAATCAGAGAATAAAGTTTAAACCCAGCCAGACCCTGGGAGAGGGAAGTGAAGAGCCTTCTTTCCCGTCTCATGTGGGGTAGGATGATGACCTAGGGAGGGGACACTGCCTACTTTACACCACCCCGACACACCTGCAAAGGACCAGAGGTGCCTGGAAAAAGAAGAGGAGGAAGTCCCCCAGGTTTTCATGAAAAGCTTCCTTCTTTGCAAGATTCCTACATAGAACACTCAGTCAGGACCTCACAATCTTTATCTAAAACCCCACTGCCCTTCCCTCACATGGTACTAAGTCTGGAGAGGGGGAGTTGGGAGCAGAACAGAACAGGAGAACCAGCTTCTGTCAGCGGAAGCCCCCTGGATCTTCAAAGGTTCCACTCTGAGAGCAAGAGTGGGCAAGAGTGAGGAACAAACCTGCCCATACAACTTTGGCAGTGGGATTAAAAGAAGTGCTGTGCCCTTCGAAATGGATTTTGCATACAAACGAGCCCACGAACACCATAAACATGTCAGCTTTATTCAGTCCAATCAATACACCAGGCATTAAAACTCTGAGGTAAAAATGGATTGTGGCTTTTTGTTGATGACAGTGAGGAATTTTGGCCCCTAGCCCTGCTCAGGCTGGACAAATAGGGCAGGCTGCCTATTAGCTGTCAGGCACATTTTGGGGGATGAAATCAAAACCCCGATTCAGGGTTCTGGGCACCCCAGGACGACTCGACGTGACCAGCATCGGGACCACTGGTCCAAGAGCCTCAATTTCTGTCCTTGGGCCGGCCCCCTCCTCCAGCCCCCGGTCATCTTCCAAACTCGGCCACACACCACATTTCCTACATTCCTTCCTCCCGGCTCAGACCCCTTCAGTCCGGTCCTCGGAGGCCGACAGCTGGGGGGTGGTGTGAGCACAAGGAAGGCGATGCTAGGGATGGGGGGAATGTCAACGCAGTCCTGAAGAGATCGAGCGGAGAGGACAGGGCGCCCCAGCCTTCACATTCCCGACTCAGCGCCCCACTCTCCTCCGCCACACTTGCGACTCCCAGTGGCCCACCCCAGGGACCCTCCCCAGCCTAGGGGCACCCCTGCCATTCGGCCCCCTGTTAGCGTTCCTTCTCCGCTCACCGCCCCCGTGACCCCTGCCCTGCCCCGTCGGGACCGGCTCCAGTCGGTCGCGCCGCGCGGATCGTGCCAGCTGCTCGGAGCCGCCCTGCCCTCTCCCCCAGGCCAGCCGGGATGCCCCCGGGGTTCCCGACCTTCCCGGATCGCCCTGACCACCGCACCAGATGCCCCCTCTTGCTCCGTCCTTCCCTGGGCCTGCAAGATCCCTACTCCCTTCGAGTCCCCTCCAGGACACTGCGGGATGCCCCAGCCAGGCACGACCCGGCGTGTCCCCCCCTGCCCCGGTCCTCACCTGAGTCCGCTCAAAGCTCTCCCGCTCCGCCGCCTCCATCCCCGCGCCGACCCCACGCCGGCTCAGCACCTTCGGCAGGGGGTTGGGGACCTGCTTCATGGAGCTAGCCATCCGGTCCATGTCGCCGCGCGGAGCCGAGTCAGGGGCCCTCGGCCGCCCCGGGATCCCCACGGCGCCGCCCGCCCCTCCCTATCCACTGGGATCCGGCGCTAACGGGAAGGCGCCCGCCTCCCATAGGCTGAGAGCGCTGCTACTCTGCCGAGGCCCCGCCCCCGCCCAGAGGCTTCCCCGTCCGCCCCCGCCCTCTCCAGAGCCCCCGCCCCGGCCCTGCCCTGCCGGGCTCTCGGGACCGTCAGGCGCGCCAGGACGGGCCGGGAGGCCTGTCGGTCACCCGCCTCCACCGCCCCTGGCGGGGGCGGGCCTGACCTGCCCTAGCCCTCCCCTTCCCCGACGCCCGGAGCGCGGCTCTCCCAGCCCCTGGCTGCACCCGCGCGTTCCCCGCGAGCCGCACTCTCCCAGTCCCCCCGCCTCCACCCCGGGCGCCGGTAGGTCCCGGCTTGGGTGGTGGGCGGGGGTCAAGCTGGCCGTGAGTTGGCCTCCCGCACGGAATCCGGGCCCGCTTGGGACTGGCCTGTTAACTCTTTTCGGGCCGGAGACAAGAGAGCGCGCGATGGACCAGCCCGGCGGCCGGATGCGTCCCAGGATGCGCTGCCCTGAGGCCCGGCCTCCGCAGGTTGGCTCAGCGCGTGGCAGACCTGGCCGCCGTGGGTGGCGGCTCCCACCCAGCTCCCACCGCCTTCTCCCTCGTCCTGCCCCTGCCCCGAATCCCTGCCCATCCCCTTTGTAATGTCCGCAGACCAGGGAGCGCTGGGCTGGGTCAGTGGAAACTTCTCGACACCTTTCCAAACCTCTCACCGTCTGGATCTGGTCAGGATGTATTCGTTGGTAGAAACCCATGTGGATATTTTAATATTTATCCCCGGCTCTTAGACATCCCTCCCGTCCTGCTCCGTCGTCAGCCAAGGTACTGAGGACAGGCGTGAGGGGGATGGAAGGGGGTGGAAGTGCGATCCTTAGGCGAGATGCTGAAGAAAGTTAAGTTTTCTGTTCAAATGCCAATTTTGGTGTTTTAAAAATAAATGCTTTTTGCAACTCAAAGTAAAGAAAGGCGTTACTTTTTTTTTTTTTGACTAAGCTTTTGGTAAAGATTCACACATTGAATAGAGAAGTAGAAGAGCTGGTGGGCCTATGTAGGCGCTGGGGAGCCTCTGTGGGCTTTGCCAGCTGGCATTGTGTGGTTGGGATTCTGGGGGCGACGGGAAGGAAGGGAACCAACGGGGAGACTCCAGCAGTAGGTGAGAGACCACGAGGGCCTCCACTCGCTAGCCGGGAGAGAGTTCAATTCTGTGGGAGGTTCTGTGAATCAGTTCAGTTGCTCAGTCGGGTGGGACTCTGAAACCCCATGGACTGCAGCTCGCCAGGCGTCCCAACTCCCAGAGCTTAGTCAAACTCAAGTCCATCGAGTTGGTGATGCCATCCAACCATCTCATCCTCTGTTGTCCCCTTCTCCTCCTGCCTTCAATCTTTTCTGGCATCAGGGTCTTTTCAAATGATGCATTTCTACGCATCAAGTGGCCAAAGTGTTGAAGTTTCAGCTTCAGCATCGGTCCTTCCAATGAATATTCAGGACTGATTTCCTTTAGGATGGACTGGTTGGATCTCCTTGCAGTCCAAGGGACTCTCAAGAGTCTTCTCCAACACCACAGTTCAGAAGCATCAATTCTTTGGCACTTCTTTATGGTCCAACTCTCACATCCATACACGACTACTGGAAAAACCATAGCTTTGACTAGACGGACCTTTGTTTCAAAGTAATGTCTCTGCTTTTTAATATGCTATCTAGGTTAGTCATAGCTTTTCCTCCAAGGAGCAAGCGTCTTTCATTTCATGGCTGCAGTCACCATCTGCAGTGATTTTGGAGCCCAAGAAAATAAAGTCTGTCACTGTTTCCATTGTTTCCCCATCTATTTGCCATGAAGTGATGGGTTCTGTGAATAGGTTTGGACAAAGGGAAAGAGGGGGAGGGAGGAGGCAGTGTTGGGACTAGAATTAGAATTTTTTTCCTTTCTTTTTCTTTTTTTTTTTTTTTTTTAATTTTTATTAGTTGGAGGCTAATTACTTTACATCATTACAGTAGTTTTTGTTATACATTGATATGAATTAGCCATGGATTTACATGTACTCCCCATCCCAGTCCCCCCTCCCACCTCCCTCTCCACCCGATCCCTCTGGGTCTTCCCAGTGCACCAGGCCCGAGCACTTGTCTCATGCACCCAACCAAGGCTGGTGATCTGTTTCACCCTAGATAATATACATGTTTCAATGCTGTTCTCCTGAAATATCCCACCCTCGCCTTCTCCCAGAGTCCACAAGTCTGTTCCATACATCTGAGTCTCTTTTTCTGTTTTGCATATAGGGTTATCGTTACCATCTTTCTAAACTCCATATATATGTGTTAGTATACTGTAATGGTCTTTATCTTTCTGGCTTACTTCGCTCTGTATAATGGGCTCCAGTTTCATCCATCTCATTAGAACTGATTCAAATGAATTCTTTTTAATGGCTGAGTAATATTCCATGCTGTATATGTACCACAGCTTCCTCATCCATTCGTCTGCTGATGGGCATCTGGGTTGCTTCCATGTCCTGGCTATTATAAACAGTGCTGCAATGAACATTGGGGTGCATGTGTCTCTTTCAGATCTGGTTTCCTTGGTGTGTATGCCCAGAAGTGGGATTGCTGGGTCATACGGCAGTTCTATTTCCAGCTTTTTAAGAAATCTCCACACTGTTTTCCATAGTGGCTGTACTAATTTGCATTCCCACCAACAGTGTAAGAGGGTTCCCTTTTCTCCACACCCTCTCCAGCATTTATTGCTTGTAGACTTTTGGATAGCAGCCATCCTGACTGGCGTATAATGGTACCTCATTGTGGTTTTGATTTGCATTTCTCTGATAATGAGTGATGTTGAGCATCTTTTCATGTGTTTGTTAGCCATCTGTATGTCTTCCTTGGAGAAATGTCTGTTGAGTTCTTTGGCCCATTTTTTGATTGGGTCATTTATTTTTCTGGAGTTGAGCTGGAGGAGTTGCTTGTATATTTTTGAGATTAATCCTTTGTCTGTTGCTTCGTTTGCTATTATTTTCTCCCAATCTGAGGGCTGTCTTTTCACCTTGCTTATAGTTTCCTTTGCTGTGCAAAAGCTTTTAAGTTTCATTAGGTCCCATTTGTTTATTTTTGCTTTTATTTCTGAAATTCTGGGATGTGGGTCATAGAGGATCCTGCTGTGATTTATGTCGGAGAGTGTTTTGCCTATGTTCTCCTCTAGGAGTTTGATAGTTTCTGGTCTTACATTTAGATCTTTAATCCATTTTGAGTTTATTTTTGTGTATGGTGTTAGAAAGTGTTCTAGTTTCATTCTTTTACAGGTGGTTGACCAGTTTTCCCAGCACCACTTGTTAAAGAGGTTATCTTTTTTCCATTGTATATCCTTGCCTCCTTTGTCGAAGATAAGGTGACCATAGGTTTGTGGATTTATCTCTGGGCTTTCTATTCTGTTCCATTGATCTATATTTCTGTCTTTGTGCCAGTACCATACTGTCTTGATGACTGTGGCTTTGTAGTAGAGTCTGAAGTCAGGCAGATTGATTCCTCCAGTTCCATTCTTCTTTCTCAGGATTACTTTGGCTATTCGAGGTTTTTTGTATTTCCATACAAATTGTGAAATTATTTGTTCTAGTTCTGTGAAAAATACTGTTGGTAGTTTGATAGGGATTGCATTGAATCTATAGATTACTTTGGGTAGTATAGCCATTTTGACAATATTGATTCTTCCAATCCATGAACACGGTATATTTCTCCATCTGCTTGTGTCCTCTTTGATTTCTTTCATCAGTGTTTTATAGTTTTCTATGTATAGGTCTTTTGTTTCTTTAGGTAGATATACTCCTAAGTATTTTATTCTTTTTGTTGCAATGGTGAATGGTATTGTTTCCTTAATTTCTCTTTCTGTTTTCTCATTGTTAGTGTATAGGAATGCAAGAGATTTCTGTGTGTTAATTTTATATCCTGCAACTTTACTGTATTCGTTGATTAGCTCTAGTAATTTTCTGGTAGAGTCTTTAGGGTTTTCTATGTAGAGGATCATGTCATCGGCAAACAGTGAGAGTTTCACTTCTTCTTTTCCTATCTGGATTCCTTTTACTTCTTTTTCTGCCCTGATTGCTTCATTTATTTGATTGTACCAGGTCTCAGTTGCAGCATGCGAGATCTTATAGTTTCAGCATGTGGGATCTAGTTCACTGACGAGGGATCAAATCAGGGCCCCCTGCATTGGGAGCACTGTGTCTTAGTTACTGGACCAGCAGGGAAGCCCTAGAATTTCTGTAGAAGGATTTAAGGGTGGCATATGATGGAAGGGTCTCTCCTGGGGCTCAGTGGTAAAGAATCCACCTGCCAGGTTCAATCTCTGGGTTGAGAGGATCCCCTGGAGAAGGAAATGGCAGCCCACTCCGGTATTCTTGCCTGGGAAATCCCATGGCCAGAGGAGTCTAGCAGGTTACAGTCCATGGGGTCGCAAGAGTCGGACACAACTTGGCGACTAAACCACCACCATGATGGAGGGGAACTGCATTGAGGCTACACTTGCATGTCAAGCACACTGATTTTGCCTTCTCTTAGACTGTGTTTATAGGGGAGGCCTTGGGAGTGGCTCCCCTTGGCTTTCTCTGGCATGAGATTAGCTGTCACCTCGTTTTCCAGGCTTTGCTCTAGTCATGGGAGATGAGGCACCTGACAAGAACTGTGGCCTAAGGTAGAAAATCAGTCACCGAAGACCCCAACCTCCATCCCTCCCATCCTTTCATTTCCTACTAGTGCCTGCCACTGGCCAAATCCAGCTGGAAGAAGAGGGCTAGGGTGATGGGTCAGGTACCGCCCTCCTTCCAGGCTCAGAGCAGAGTGGATGTGAGTGGAGGCTAGATCTAGAGTTCCCAGCATGGGACGGGGGTGGAGAGGGCCCTCACCAGAGTGGACCTACCAGGAAAACAGACAGGCTTCATACCAGTATCACCTCCTTCTGTCCCTTCTGCCTTGTACCCAACTCCTGCTCTGGACCCAGCTAAAGAGTGATTTGTGAGCCTTTGCCCAGAGTTTATAGCTTCAGTAAACAGGGGCCCTTTAAACAGGGATTAAGGGATCAGCCTACTTCTTATTAGAATAAACCAAAGTAGGAATCGGGAATTTGTGGTTTGGAGGCACCCTGTGAAGAAAGACTCAAGTGAGTTACCTTCCTCTGTGAAACTCAAGAGTGAGTTAAAAATAAGATTTCCCACTTGCCGCAGCAGCAAAACCCTTTGCCAAGGGTTGAAGGAAACCCTCCCCCAGGATGTAAATGATAAGACTCTGCTCACTGCCTTCAGTTCCTCCAGTCTCTCCAAGCAATGTTGGGACCACTTGTTTTATATGTTCTGGGGATGCCTGGTTTCCAGATATGGAATCTATCTCTGGGAAACCCATTGTGAGGGTCATACCTGTCTTATTACCTGCCTCTCTGTAACTGATGAAATCTTCCCCACCCCACATCTAGTTTGAATTTGATTTGATACCTTATGGTGGTGATGGTTGGTGATGGTGGTTTAGTTGCTAAGCCATGTTGGACTCTTGCAACCCCATGCACTGTAGCCTGTCAGGCTCCTCTGTCCATGAGATTCTCCAGGCAAGAATACTGGAGTGGGCTACCATTTCCTCCTCCAAATATCTTATGACACATAAGCTGACCACACTATTCCTACAGGATCCTGGAGCCCGAGTATGCATATTTTGGTAGCTTAATGAGATATAATTAATCTACATTAAACTGCATCTATTTAAAGTATACAATTTGATGGGTTTTGACATACAAATATACACTCATGAAAACATCACCACATCAAGAACATATTCATTACCCCCAAAGATTTCCTCATGTCTCTTTGTAATCTAGTTCTGAGTGCATGCTCAGTTGCTAGGTCATGTCCGACTCTTTGCGACCCCATAGAGGGCAGCCTGCCAGGTTCCTCTGTCCATGGGATTTTTCAGGCAAGAATACTGGAGTGAGTTGTCGTTTCTTTCTCTAGGGGATCTTCCCAACCCGGAGATCGAACCTGCATACCTGCATTGACAGGCAGATTCTTTACCACTGAGCCACCAGGGAAGTCCAGTCTAGTCTTTTCTCCTCTGTGCCTAGGCAATTACTGATCTGCTTGCCGCCACCATAGATTAGTTGCATTTTCTAGAATTTTATATAAATGGAATCATACTGGATGTATTCCTTTTTGTCTGGCTTTTTTTCACTAAGAAAACCCTAACCCTAATACCCTTATGGATCTTTTAATTTAGAAAAGAAAATTAAGAAAATGTAAACATACTACTTGATAAATATAGAAACAACAAAACATATCCCAAGAAGTGCTTTTCATGTTGGTTAACACAGATTCTCAGTTTATTACTAGCTGGTGCATAGTAGAAGCTCCAAGATGGAAAGCGTCCCTTAGTTATGTAGCAATAACTTATACTTTATTGTCTAAAGGCTTTGACAGATCTTGAAATGTTCAAGCCAGTATCAGAATGTTAATTTTGTGCATGTGTGTGTGTGAGTTGTAGGGAGTCTGGGTAGATTGGAGAGAAGCGTGGTGACCAGTAAGAAGGCAGCAGGCACCTACCAGGAATGGTCTAAGATGCCCCGCACCTGACTAGGCCAGGTAAGCTGGAAGGGGACACCTCTCCTGGTTGACTCAGGAGCCTAAGGCAAAATCTGAAACTGGAGCCAGGAGCTGTGTCAAGTCAGGATCCAGGGAGACAGGAACTAAGCCCAAATGGGAACCGGAACCAAAGTTGGACAAGCAGTCTATAAGCCAGGAGTGGGGAGACAGCACTGGATTGATTCCAGTGATGCACCGGGGTCAAGGGTCTGCAGGGCCAGCTGATCTCTTGCACTAGCAAAATAATGCCGTTGATCTAGATGAGGAATACACTCAGGGAAAAGTCATGAGTTTACCTGTGGACACACTAGGACATATATCTAGAATATACCAAATACACGTTTAAAAAATTTACTTATTTTTGGCTGCGCTGGGCCTTCGTTGCTGTGCAGGTTTTTTCCTCTAGTTGCGGTGAGTGGGCTACTCTTCAGTTGTGGTGTGTGGGCTTCTCATTGCAGTGGCTTCTCTTGTTGCAAAGCACAGGCTCTAGGGCGCACGGGCTTGGCTACTCCCTGGCATGTGGAACCTCCCAGACCAGGGATCAAACCCATGTCCCCTGCACTGGCATGTGAATTCTTTAACCACTGGACCACCAGGGAAGCCCCGAATATACATTTTTTTTTGTTTATTTATTTTTATTTTATCTAAGGGGCTTCCCTCATAGCTCAGTCAGTTAAGAATCTACCTGCAATGCAGGAGACCTGGGGTTCAATTCCTGGGTGAGGAAGATCCCCTGGAGAAGGAAATGACAACCCACTCCAGTATTTTTGCCTGGAGAATCACATGGACAGAGGAGCCTGGCGGGCTACAGTCCATGGGGGTTGCAAGAGTCGGACACAACTTAGTAACTAAACCATTTTATCTAATTTTATTTTTTTAATTTATTAATTTTTAATTGAAGGATAATTGTTTTATAGTATTGTGTTGATTTCTGCCAAGCATCAACATGAATCAGCCATAGATTTACCCATATCCCCTCCTGCTTGAACATCCCTTCCCCCTCCCTCCCCATATACTTGACTTTAAATCCTACACACTGGTCAGGATGACCAAGGAGCAAGGGGACAGTGTAGGGAACCAAGGTAGGGATTTACAACGACAAGGATCTGGGTCTGAGCTTAAGCCTCACTGTGCTCATCACTTGAGCAAGTGTTAGGAAGTAGCCACAAGAAATGGTCAAGGAAAATGAGGACTGAGAAGCCAAAGGGAGGGGAGGCCAGCGGATCTCAGCGTCATCAGAGCCCAGGCAGGAGAACACTGTCAGACCTGGGGCCCCCAGGTAAACAGAGATGCTCTCACCAGGCAGGCTACTCGAAGGGCTTTGAGATCATCACCCAGGAGCTGCAGGCAAAGCCAGCCCTCTCCTTCGGTGAGGTCAATGCTTTACTACACAGATGCTAAATCGCAGTGGGTTGAGAAGGGAATTAAACGTGAGCAGGAGAAGCTGTCACTATGGCTCTATGGCACTAATCCAAATCATGTGTCAGGAAAAGCGAGGGTGGAGAAATGGGAGGAGCAGAAAAATGGAAAGAGGAGGAGGGGGCTCAGGGATGCAGAGATGTGGGCTGCCACGAGAGCGCACACAGTGGGGTCCAAGGCCATGATAGAGAACACAGGTGGAAGACACCTAGGTTGTGTCTAGAGAGGAGTAAGCCTGGGAGAGGATTTATGTGGGGCTTTCGGGCTTGGTCAAGATTCAAAATCTCGGGCGAGAGGATCTGAGCTCAGGCCAGGCTGAGCAGGACAGTTGGAGGAAGGATGCCAAAGGTGTCCCTTTGACAATTTTCTGTCTTAATGGGCAGGTCCTTGGGTTTAACCCTCTCTGAGGCTGTCCCTTTTGGGGGAGGGGTGCTGTGGGGAACAGAAAAAGGCCCAGGTACAAGAGATGTCTGCTACTTCGACTTAGGGAACTCGCATTCTTAACACAAGAAAGAGGAGTCACTATATAAATGGCCGGTGAGCATCGAGGGAGAGTTCCTTGCCTTCTCGATGGCTGTAGGGTAGGAGGTTCTGTACTCTCTTAGAGGAGTTGCCAGCATCCTTGGTAGACAAGGAAGGAGATGGTGGGTCTGGAACGTTCCCAACGACCATGCATCAGGTGGCTGGTCATTTCTTCCTTAGACAGTGAGCCTGTGCAGCTGGGGAAAGCACAGGCTTTGGGATCGGCCCTACCGGGGCCAAGTGCCAGACCCACTTACTAACTATGTACTCATCACTTAACCTCTTTGACCCTCAACTTCCTCATCTGAAAAATAAGGATTTAACTAATTCCTGCCACCGTAAACTGTTAGGTCCAAGGAAATAATACTGGAATTATCTTTTTCTTTTGGTTTTTTTTTGTTGTTGTTTTCCTTTAAATTAAAAAAATTTTTTTAATCAAAGTTGTGATGTTTAGAGTTTTAAAACATCAAAGTGAATAAACCAAAAGAATCAGGCTCCTTCTCTCTCCTCCTTTCCCTTTCCTCCCTCTCATCCCTTCTCCTCCCATCCCTTCCTTCCCTCTCTCCTTCTCCTCTCCTGCCCTTCCTGATGGCTGTGGGGTAGGAGGTTCTGACCTCTCTTCAAGGATTTTCAGGCATCAAGGAAGGAGACATTGGGTCTGAAACCTTCCCTTGGGACTACCCTTCCTAGGTCAACTAACTCAGAGATGGCGACTTCCTTGGAGTGTATCTTTCATATGCAAACCCTACCCCCTACCCCAGGGTTCACACCTTAACTCCTTCTTTATGGAGCTCTCATTCCAGGCAGCAGCCCACCTTCCATAATCACCCCCCCCCACCTCCAGCCAGGTACCAGGCAACTAGGGTGGCCCTACACCCCAGAACCCATTGAAGATATCCAAAGGAGCCAACCCTAAGCCTGCTGACCCTGCATCATCCATTAAAACCACAGCAAAGGCTCTCATAGTTTCCTTTCTCCCTCTGTCTCCTGATCCACCCTGGTGCTCCCCTGTGTGGTTCTGTGTGGGATGACACGACCCTGCTCTTGGGATCTGTGAGTATAACAAACTACCTTTTCAATGGCAGTCATCTCCTGACCTGGCAGCCTCACCATACCTGAGCAATAATAAAACCTGCATTTTATTTATTTTTTGTTTAAATATGCATTTATTTTGCAGATCTTAGTTGCAGCATGTGGGATCAAGTTCCTCCACCAGCAATTGAATCCAGCCCCCCTGCACTGGGAGCATGGAGTCTTAGCCACTGGACCACCAGGGAAGCCTCAAAACCTACATTTTAAAATATTTGTGATTCCAGCTCACTGTCACTCACGCCAACATTACTCCTGTCGTGATTCCTGATGATTTCCATTTGCACACAAATCATCTGTCCACATCACAGTTTACCCATCACCACCTGACAGCAGGTGATCTCTGGATTGAAGGAACGTGGGTCCAGCACACACACACACACACACACACACAAATCCTTATCAACAACCCCACCCCTGGACTGTAAGACACCTCACGCCACCCCCAACCCTACTGCAGATTGGGACACACAGTTTTGAGGGCGTTAGCCAGCTGTGGCCCCCTTTGCCTGGCAAAGGAATAAAGCTATTCATTTCCATTGGTACTTCACCCCAAACTGTGTGGTTCAATTTCGTAACCAGTGCACATTAAGAGCCAAGGTCTTGACAATACGTCACAAACCCTACATGCTTTGACCCCATTATCTCTGCTTCACCTGCTATTCTTCATTTCATTCACTTCTCATTCATTAGACTGTGTCCTCTACCAAAGCCAGGCACATTTCTGCCTCAGGCCCTTTGCACGGGCTGTTGTCACTCCCTGGAACATTCATTCAGACACCTGCAGGGCTCATGCCCTCGCCTCCTTCAAGTCTTTTTTCAGAGGTCACCTTCTCACCGAGGCTTTTCCTGAGCATCTCCTACCATATCTAGTTTCTATTTCTTTCAGAGCTTTCACCGTCTTCATTTTTTTTTTTTTTTTTTTTTGGCCACACCACAGGGCTTGTGGGATTTTAGTTCCCAGACCAGGGATAGAACTTGAACCCTCTGCAGTGAAAGCTTGGAGTCCTGACCACTGGCATGCATGCATGCTAAGTCGCTTCAGTCTTGTCTGACTTTTTGCAGCCCTGTGAACCAGCCCACCTGGTTCCTCTGTCCATGGAATTCTCCAGGCAAGAATACTGGAGTGGGTTGCCATACTCTCCTTCAGGGGCTCGTCCCAACCCAGGGATCCAACCCTTGTCTCTTACATCTCCTGCATTGTAAGTCCAGTTCTTTACCACCAGTGCCACCTGGGAGGCCCCCTAACCACTGGACTGCCGTGGAATCCCCAAAGTTCTTACCTTCTAATGCACTGTCTGGTTTACTTATTTATTATGTTTATTCCTTTATCATATATCTGCACTCTCCCCCCAACCCCGCCTGCAAATGTGAAGTCAGAGATTTTTCTCTTTCATGGCTATCTCCTCGCTTCTATTAGAAGAGGGCTTTGCCTAGGATACATGCTCCATAAACATTTACTTAATGAATGAACAGGACATTAGCCCCTGAGAAGACCCTGAGACCATCTTGTCCAACCTTCTCACTGTAACAATAATAAAGACAACAAAAGAAGCCGCTGCAGCAACCGCCCAGAGTTACTCACTGACTACAGAGCCGGCCCTGCGCTCTCCGCTTTTAACGCAGTTACCTCATTCAAACCTCAGGGCGGCCTGGAGCTTGCTATCACTATAATCTCCACTTTGCTGGTAAGGAAACTGGGGTTAACGATCGAGTTCAGGTTCAGGAACTTATCTTAGATCCCCAAAGCGATAAGTGGTGGCCCTGGGCTCCCAGCCCAGGCAGCCGGAGTCCAAGCCGGTGTTCTCAGCCTCCCCGCCACCCCCTGCAATGTTCCTTCCGATCGATCACGTGCAAGACGTCCCCTAAGGAGAAAACCGCTTCACACGTGGGAGGGTCCAGGAACATGCTCAGTGCAGATGCTCTTGATCAAGTACCTTGAATTTGCTGGGGTTGATGGTTGGGGAGAGGGGAGAGGAGGATGGGCGGGGTGGGGGAGCTGAGTGCTGCCTCTATGCCTGTGCCCTCTCGGCTCTAATGCATTTGGTGGAAGCCAGACAGCCCCAGGAGAGCCTTAATGGACCCGCAGAGTCACAACTTCAGCTGAAACACCGGATTAATAATGGAGGAGGCAAGGTTGTTAAGGACCAGAGCAGGGAGGTGGACACACTTTGATTGGCTTCTAAGGATCCAAGCCCATTCTGGCCAATCCTCGGCTCCTGTCTCTCCGCCCACAGCTTCTCTCCTCTCTGTGTCCGGGTCCCAGTGTCTGCTGAGCCCCCCACCCATCTAAACCTCTGGGTTTCTCACCTGCCAGGAGTCCTTCTCACCTGTCAAGAGTCCACCTCACTTGGGTTCCTTATCCCCCAGCCTGCATCCCAGCTGACGGCAGGTATTGGACTTTGGGTGTGGCCCTTGGGCGGGATTCACGAAGGGCAGGAGCAAGTTCATTTAAGAAAAGCTTCCCTGTGATTCTAAGATGCTACTCTGCCTCTTCTGTGTCCCCTGAGAGCCATAGCTGTGGAGTTCTGTTGTTTTATTCCTTCCTTCCTTCCTCCAGTACATTGGTATTAAGAATTTACTATGTGTCAGACATTCGCCCAGGCACTATATCAGAGATGTATTAGATAATTCATAGATGCAGGCAATTTTAGAATAGCCCTCCAAAGCATGTGAGCCCAGGAGAGTACCCAGGTGGGAACAAAAGCCTCTGAGTTTGAGCCCTGGGTAACTCAGGAGTTTCTCTCTCCCATCTCTCCTGTCCTGCCTCCACGAGGCCCTCAGCCTTTCTCATATGGACTCTACAGCAGCCTCCCCACATTTTAAAAAAACTGTTTTTCATTGTAGTTAAAATATAGTAACATAAAGAGTATCTTTTTCACCATTTTTAAGTATACAATTCAGTGATGTTAAGTACATTTCCAATGTCCCACAAACACCACCTCTATCCATTTCCAGAACTCCAAACAGAAACTCCAAATCCACTAAATAATAACTCACCACCCTCCCTCCTGGTCCCCAGTAACCTCTACGCTTCTTTCTGTCTCTATGAATTTGCCTCTTCTAGGTACCTCATATAAGTGAACCCATACAATATTTATCTTTCCGTATCTGGCTCCTTTCATTTGGCATAATGTTCTCAAGGTTCACTCATCTAGCATGTATCAGTTTGTGTCCCTTTTAAGGCTGAATAATATTCTGTTGTATATATATACTTCACATCTGGGGTATCCATGCATTGGCTGATGGCCATCGGGGTCATTTCCACTTTTTGGCCACTGTGAAAGATGTTGTTATGAACGTGGATACATCAATGCCTTTGATGGTGTTCCCAGTCTGTTCTCCATACAAATGTCAGACACACTTTCCTAAAAAACAGATTTGATTCATTTCAATATTCTTGATCTATAAAGGTGTCTGTTTCTCAGATTCTCTTTTGAACCAGCTGTAACATTTTCCTGGTTCCCGCATGATGAGTAAAGTAAAATCTTTACAGAGTGTCTTTCTCATGCCTGTGTGAAGTCATGATTTTGCCTTTTCTGAAAATGATCTCACAATAGAGCACTTTAGAGATGAGGAAAGAGGTTCAGAGAGGTTCAGAAACTTGCCCAAAGTCACCCAGCTAACAAGTGGCAGAGGTGGGAATTCTGATCCCTTCCGTGTTCTTTGCACTGCAGTTTGCAAAGCTCAGGACATGGCAGAGAGGAGGATTCGTTCACTGTCGGGACTGGAGAAGGCTGGTGTTCACACTGGGTCTTGGCAAGCAGAGAAGAGCACAGGCAGAAATTTTGGGAGCTGGGAAGGGGAGGGTGTGTTTGGAGACCACTCACAGCACCACGCGGGCAGGCTGCAGGGGAGCTGAAGGCATGGGTTATTGAATTCAAACTCTGCCACTTGAGCTATCAATACATTTTTGGAGCCTGTTGTTGTTTCAGTTGCTAAATCAGGTCCGATTCTTTGTGACCCCATGGACTGCAGCACACCTGGCTTCCCTGTCCTTCACCATCTCCTGGAGTTTACTCAAACTCATGTCCTTTGGAGCCATAGATATTATTTTTTAATCTCTGAATTAGAGGAAAAAAATTCCTAACAAGATTGTAAAGAATAAAAAGCAATCATGAGGATGTGGGAACACGTTATCAGTTTTTAAATTACTTGCAAATGAAAGAGATTATTATAAATGGAAAAAAAATAAATTAGAAATTAAAGTCCCCCAAAGATGGAGTTCCCTTGTGGTTCAGCTGCTAAAGAATTCGCCTGCAATGTGGGAGACCTGGGTTTGATTCCTGGGTTGGGAAGATCTCCTGGAGAAGGGAGAGGGTACCCACTCTATACTCTTCTGGCCTAGAGAATTCCATGGACTGTATGGTCCATGGGGTTGCAAAGAGCTGGACACGACTGAACGACTTTCAGAAAGATGGAATGACTGAGCTCAAACCAGGTCTAAAACTTGGAATTTTGAGATTTAAAGGTCCAGGGCTAAAGGGGCCTTGAGAAGCCTTTTTGGAAATCTCCATGGGGGCATCAACCACACAGATCTCCAGGGTCCTACATGAGCGTGCTCATTTTTAAAAATGTATTTTATTTTTTTGGCTGCATTGGATCTCTGTTGCTGCACACGGGCTGTCTCTAGTTGCAGCAAGCAGTGGCTACTCTCTAGTTGCGTTGCGTGAACTTCTCATTGCAGTAGCTTCTCTGGTTGCGGAGCACGTGTTCTAGGGGCAGGCTCGGTACTTGTGGTGCATGGGCTTAGTTGCCCAGCAGCATGTGGGATAATCCCAGACTAGGAATCGAATCTATGTCCCCTGCATTGGCAGGCGAATTTCTAACCCCTGGACCACTAGCGAAGTCTGTATGCTCCTTTTTTAACCAAATGGAATTGGAGACCAAGTAACTCACTGCTGATGTCCGGGGCTCAGCAGGGAAGGGCAAGTGTCTCATGAGATTCTCATCAGCCTGGGCTGAGTCTGAGGGGCTCTGGAAAGCCAATAACCATGGGACTGAGCAAGAACACCGGCCCCTGGCAGTCACTTTGGGAGCATATCCTACCCCAATAGCCCCAGATTTCCCTCAAGGAACCAAGATATCTGTTTGTTCCATAGTTGTTCAGTTGCTCAGTCGTGTCTAACCTTTGTGGCCCCGTGGATGGCAGCATGCCAGGCTTCCCTGTCCTTCACTCTCTCCCGGAGTCTGCTCAAACTCATGTCCGCTGTCTCATCCTCTGTCATCCCCTTCTCCTCCTGCCCTCAATCTTTCCCAGCATCAGGGTCTTTTCCAATGATTCAGCTCTTTGCATCAGGTAGCCAAAGTATTGGAACTTCAGTTTCAGCATCAGTCCTTCCAATGAATATTCCCTCATTAGTAAAGAGTAAAGGGTTTTTCTGATGCTCTTGTCTGAGGACCAATATTTTTCAATTCTGTAGCTGATCAACAGGGTCATATTTTTGTAAGCAGCATGAGGAAGTGGATAAAACCACAGGACGTGGATTTGGAGGAACTGATATTAGCCAACAACGCCCCACTACTGGCAGAAGTGTGACCTTGACCCTACCACTTCTTGTCTCTACCTTCCTTGAAAACGGGAATCATTTTATTCTTCTTCACCTTGAAGATTGAGGAATACTCTAGATGTGTTTTATAAATGATAAGGCCATAGGTACATCAGTATTAGGTATTTGACAACTCTTATCTTATGGCACTGTACAAATGTCACCGTAAATACTTGCTGTCATGTCAGTCCTTCATTAGACCATGAACTCCTAGGAAAGTCTTTGCCACTTTTATTTGCCATCCCCCCACCCCACCCCCACAGTGTCCCCAGCATCTAGGCATCTAGCAGAGTGTCTAGCACAGAGTGGGTGAGATTCAATGGCTGTTCAAAGAATGGGAAGAATCAAGTGCATCGTGGACAAAGATGTTTATTCTTGCAGCTGTGTCTCCCTTACCAAACCCGCCCATTTTTCTACACCCAGCCCCAGTCTTCTTCATAAAGCCTCACACAGCTAGATATGCACATGTTCGCTTCTTTTTTAGCATCTATTCCAATCTTCTGATTTTATGAATGAAGAAACTGAGGCCCAAGGAGGTCATGTCTCCAGTCAGACGCACACAGGCCCCTTATCTTGTGCGTGCTAAGTTGCTCAGTCATGTCCGACTCCCTGCGACCCTATGGACCATAGCTCTCCAGACTCCTCTGTCCAGGCGATTCTCCAGACAAGAATACTGGAGTGGGTTACCATGCCCTCCACCAGGGAAGCTTCCTGACCCAGGGGTCAAATCCACATCTCTTATGTCTCCTGCATTGGCAGGTGGGTTCTTTACCACTAGTGCCACCTTGGAAGCACTCCCCCTTATCTCGTGGGGGGTCTTAATTGCTTTGTGTATATTTCACTGCTCCCCTCCTGGTGGGCTGCAGTCCATGGGGTCGCAAAGAGTCCGGCACGACTGAATGACTAACACACATACACACTCTCCCCTAGACCCTCAATCCTTGAACTTTACCCTCTGAAAATTGAGCTGTCTTCCTTTTTCTCATATCTTTCTTCTGCCTTCCTCCTTCGGTGCCCGCATGTGATCCAGGATCTCAGGTAGATCCTCGGAGAATGGACTTCTCTGCAGATTGTCCCCTTGTCCAGGGAGAGGCAAGTGTCCTTAACAGAAGGTAAGTGACGGTTGCCATCTGCTGGTAGATGTGTGGAACTACAGACAACAGTCTTCCCCCCCCCCCCCCCCCCCCCCGCCCCACCCTCCTCCCCGCCTTCGTTTCTTGTATTTCGGCTTCCTTGGTGGTTCAGACGGTAAAGAATCTGCCTGCAATGCTGGAGACCCGGGTTCGATCCCTGGGTCAAGAAGATCCCCTGGAGAAGGGAATAGCAACCCACACCAGTATTCTTACCTGGGAAATCCCATGGACAGAGGAGCCTGGCGGGCTACAGTCCATGGGGTCGCAAAGAATTGGACACGACTGAGCAACGAACACTTCTTGTATTTGGCAGCTCCGCGGTGCTTGTGGGATCAACTTAGTTCCCCCACCAGCGACGGAACACAAGCCCCTCAGTAGTGAAATCACGGGGAGTCCTAACCCCTGGACCGCCAGGGAATTCCACAAAACGCTGTCTTTCTACTAGACCCATCAACATGACCTTGGTCTTGCAGGCCTGCATGTATATATACCACTCTTCCTGGAGCTTGGGCAAAGAATGTCTGGGAGCATTTTTGGCATGGTCCACAAGTGTTTTTGAAGTCCTTCATTCCTGCAAAGATATTTATACTTAACTCCTGACCTCCAGGAGCCTACAGTCTGGTAGAAATACAAGAGCATCAATAAATATATTACAATTGTAGGGACATTGCTGGTGGTCCAGTGTTTAAGACTTCACCTTCCAATGCAGGGGGTGCGGGTTTGATTTCTGGTCGGGGAGCTAAGATCCCACAAACCTTGGGGTCAAAAAATCCAAAATGTAAAACAGAAGCACTATTGTGACAAATTCAATAAAGACTTCAAAAATGACCTACATTAAAATAAAATCTTTTAAAAAATTATGATTGTAAAGGAGTACCATAGAAAATGAACAAAAGATGCCAGCATCCTCCGAAGGCACAAGGGGTCTGCTAACTGTTTGGGAGGGGGCTTCTTAAGTGGCTCAGCAGTAAAGAATCTGCCTGCAACGCAGGAGCCGCAGGAGACATGGGTTCGATCCCTGGGTCGGGAAGATCCCTGAGAAGAGCGTGGCAACTCCCTTCAGTATTCTTGCCAGGAAAATCTCACAGACAGAAGAACCTGGTGGGCTATAGTCCATGGGATTGCGAAGAGTCAGACACAATGAAGTAAGCACACACTGTTTGGGGGCATGGAGAAAGTCACCAAGAGCTCATGGAAAACCTCCATGTTCTCAGCAAATGGAAGAAACATTTTGACATTTGGGGGGATCTTGTTTGCTAGATAGAATTTTGACAGGGAGAGACTGGAACTGGAGAGGGGATGTTCTGGTGAAGGAAATAGCTTTCAGGAGATGGAGGAAATGACCGCTTGTTGGCCTGAAGTGAGTTAGGGATTGTCACATTATTCAGGAAAGCACAGGGTGGCCCAGTGCGTTTGGTTAGGTAAGTTGGCTGGAACCGTAGGCTGCAGCCTGGTCCAGTGAAGCTAATGCCCTCAGTGCCCTGCTCATAAGCCCTCAGGCCTCACCTTCGTATCCCAGCCCCCCAGCATCTGCATCTCTTTGAGGGCTCTCTCTGATGACCCAGTGTGGCTTCATACACAGCAGATAGGATGCATATGCCTCCTGGATGCCAGCATCTGTTAGCCTCTGACAGACTTGGAATTGGTTTATAAACACCCTTCCTCACTTCCCCTTGTGTTGGGTTAACTCTGAGACACCTGCTGTTCAATCATCGCCTCCCAGAGATCCCCAACAGGACTAAGCTCAGTTGCCTAGAGTGACAACTTGCCTCATAATACACCCTTACTCTTTGCCTTCCCTTTCCTGTCTCACTTCCTCATTTCTTTCTGTTATCTCCTCTGATCACTTCCAAAATCTGTCATATACCCTCAGTTCTTATTTTTGGCTGCACTGGGTCTTCGTTGCTGTGCCCAGACTGTCTCTAGCTGCGGTGCTCGGGTTTGCTGTGGCAGTGGCTTCTCCTGACGCCGTGCGGGCTCGGCACTTGTGGTGTGCTGGCTCAGTTGCCCCGCGGCATCTTCCCAGAACAGGGTTCAAACTCGTGTCCCTCCCACTGGCAGGCAGACTCCTAATCACTGGACAGCCCGGGAAGTCCTACACTCAGATTTTTTAAAATCTCAAGGACTGTTTCCAGTGAAAGTAAGTCTAAAACATCACGGAAGACCTGGGATGCCAACTTAAGAGGATTGGACTTCCAGCAGTAAGTGCTTCCTTCATGCCAAGTCATAATGGTGTGTGTGAGTCCCTCAGTTGTGTCCGACTCTCTGCGACCCCCTGGACTGTAGCCAGCCAGACTCCTCTGTCCATGGAACTCTCCAGGCAAGAATATTGGAATGGGTTGCCATTCCCTTCTCCAGGGGATCTTCCCGACCCAGGGCTCAAACCCAGGCTCCTGTATTGCAGGCAGATGCTTTACCATCTGAGCCACCAGGGAAGCCCCAAAGTCAAGATATAAATGATTATTCTGACAATTCTTATCTCGTGGTACAGAACAAATTGAACCATGATTATTTGTTGGCGTGTTACTTCTCCTGTTAGATCCTGAACGTTATCTGCAGATGGTGTCTTATAAACTGCCATTCTTCTGACACTTTCTCTTGGGATGTGGGGATCTCCCAGCCAGTCTGCTCCTAGCTGGTACATATTGCTATGTGTGTGTGTGTGCTAAGTCACTTCAGTTGTGTTTGACTCTTTGCAATCTCATGGATGGTAGCCCGCCAGGCTCCTCTGTCTGTGGAATTCTCCAGGCAAGAATACTGGAGTGGGTAGCTCTTCCCTTCTCTAGGGGACCTTCCCAACCCAGGGACTGAATCCAGATCTCCTGTATTGCGGGCGGATTCTTTACCGTCTCAGCCACCAGGGAAGCCCAAGCATTGTGGAATGCTGCGTTTTTGCATCTACTATTACTCACACATTTCCAAGTTTCCTTCTTTTACCTTTTCCTTTCTGTTTAAAGAACTTCCTTTAGCCATTTTTTTAAGGTCAAGCCAAGACTTTCATCCCCACCCAGGTAATTAGAAATCACTCCCTACTATAAATGGATTACATGTACCAGTCAAAAGGCAAAGATAGGCAGAATAAAAAATTTTTTTTTGGCTGCACCACCTCGTTTCCGAGATCTTAGCACTCAGACCAGACATCAAACCCAGCCCATGGCAATAAAAACACTGAGTCCTAACCACTGAACAACCAGGGAACTCCCTAGAATAGATGTTTTTAAATAACCAAAATATATACTGTCTATAGGAAATTCAATTGAAATATAATAATAGTGGTATGTTAAAAGTAAAAGGATGGGGAAAAGATGTAGCATGCAAATATTAATCAACAGATAGCAGCCAGGTCTGTATTTAACATCAGATAAAGTAGACTTCAGAGTGGAAAAATTACCGGGGACAGAGAGAGGCATTATATAATAAAAAGAAGTCAATCCACCAAGAAGGTATAGAAGTCCTAAACAGCAGTTCTGCAAAATGAATGCCCTAAGTAACAGAGCTGCCAAATATATGAAGCAAAAACTGATAGGAATGAAAGGAGAAACAGACAAATCCACAACCATACTTGCAGATCTCAACACCCCTGTCTTAAAAACTGATAGAACAACTATTTGGAAAACCAGCAAAGATATGGAAGAATTCAACAACACCATCAACCAAAAGGACCTAATTGATGTTTAAAAGAGACTCCACCCACGAGCCATAGCAAATCCCCAATCCTTTCAAATGCCTGAGAAGCACACACCAAGGAACACTACGTATTCTGAGCCATAAAACAAAACTCAGGTTGAAAAGAATTGGGAGAAGGGGTTGCTAGGGCTGTTAGGCAGTAAATACTAACAGGGATGGGGTTTCTTTTAGGGGTGTCGAAAATATCCTGGAGTTAGTAGTGATGATGGTCGCAGTACCTTGTGAATGTATGAAGGAATCAATGAATTGTACACTTCTCAATGGTGAATTTTATGGTGTATGAATTAACCTCAACTTCATCAAAATTAAATCTTTAACTCTGTGAAAGAAGCTGTTAAGAAGATGAAAAGACAAGTTACCGTTGGAGAAAAAAATATTTGCAAGCCACATATCTGACAAAGGACTCGTATCTGGTGACTCAACAGTGAAAAAACAAACACTCTAATTAGAAAGTGGAGAAAAAGCATGAGAGCTAGTTCACCAGAGAAGATACGTGGATGGCAAATAGGCACATGCAGAGATATTGCATAGTGATAGCCCTATCACACGGCTGACCACAGTAAGATACCTCGGCTTCCCAGGCGGTGCAGTGGTAAAGAATCAGCTTGCCAGTGCAGGAGACACAAGCGACGCAGGTTCGATCCCTGGATTGGGAAGATCCCCTGGAGGAGGAAATGTCAACTCACTCTAATATTGTGCCAAGTGGCTTTAGTCGTGTCTGACTCTAACCGCATGGACCATAGCCCATCAGGCTCCTTTGTCCATGGGATTCTCCAGGCAAGAATACTGGAGTGGGTTGCCATTTCCTTCTCCAGGGGATCTTCCTGACCCAGGGATCGAAACCAGGTCCCCTGCATTGTCGGCAGATGCTTTACTGCCTGAGCCCCCAGGGAAGTCCTTATCTGTAGTAACCTCAGACTAAAAACCTGTGAGAGGGTGGTTTAAATAAACTGCAGTGCATCGCTCCATGAAATACTAGTTAGTCATCGATAAAAAAAAGAGTAAACTGTGGAAACCCCCAACAGCTTGGATGTATTTCAAGGGCACTATGTGATGTTTAAAAAAAAAATACCACCTCAAAAGGTCACATATGATATGATTCTATGTGTATAACATTCTCGAAATGACAGCATTTTGCAGGGGGACAGATTAGGAGTTGCTAGGGGTTAAGGATGGTGGGGGAAGAGAGACGTGACTGAGAAGAGAAGACACTCATAAGATCTTTGTGGTGACCGAATAGGTTTGGCTCTTGGTTGTAATGGTGGCTTCAGGAATCTTGCACATGTGATAGAATGACAGACTCATACAGACTCTTACACCACTGTCGATTTCCTGGGTGTGCTATTTTACCATAATTGTGTACGATGTGACTGTTGGGGAACACTGACTTCTCTGTATTGTTTTTGCAACTTCCCGTGAATCTGTAAGTATTTTTTTAGGTGGTTTATTCTAATCGAAGTGAAAATGTTAGTCTCTTAATAGTAGTGTTCGACTCTTTTGTGACCCCCATGGACTGCAGCCTACCAGGCTCCTCTGTCCAGGGGATTTCCCAGGCAAGAATACTGGAGTGGATGGCCATTTCCTTCTCCAGGGGATCTTCCCTACCCAGGGATCGAACCCACATCTCCTGCATTGGGGCAGATTCTTCAGTGCTGAGCCACCAGGGAAGCGTATTAATTATTACCTGATGAGAAAACTGTGCCCAGTATGGATGTACTTCATTTATCCTGCAAAAACAGGCCACGAGGTATTGTACAGAGTTTAATTTTCCATATGACATAAACTTATCTCTCTATATAATGTTAGAACATTTCATGGGCATTTTGCCAAAATATATTAACATTGTCCCTGCTTTTTCTTTTTCCACACACAAAAACATAAGACAGAATTCAATACCATGGTCTGATCAGGGACTGGGGACTTGCCAGGCAGTCAGCTGCAAATATTGACTCCTTTATTTTCTTTGAAGAAAATTCAGTTTTTAATTGAATACGAAAGTTTATTGAGCAAATCAAATCTTTTTAAAATGACTGGTTGAAAACTCTCCTCTCCTCCCTACCAGACCCGTGGAGCCTTCTGTTGGGGAAATTCTTCAGGCTCCACCAAAGGCCAACAGAGCCAAGTGCAGAGCCGGATCCAGGAGTCTTGGACTGAAAATTCAGCAGTCAGGTCACAGTTGTCGCTGGGCTTTGAGTAATGAAATGTATTTTTGCACCCATGCTTTCTTCGGCTGGGCACATACTTTCTGGCCTCTCTTGGTGGTGAATCTGTGGAAAAAGAGATGCTGAGAGTCAATACTAAGAACTTTGGCCTCCTGGAAAAGGATGGACTTGAGGGGCAGCCCCCCCACCCCACCCAACTGATCTCCTGATTGCACCCCCTTTGCTGCATCCCCATCCCTCTTCCGTCTTCCTTCCTTCTGGCTGCGTTGGGTCGAGTCTTTATTACAGCATGTGGGCCCCTTTCTAGTTGTGGTGTTCCGGCTCCAGCTCAGGCTCCAGGGCGTGGGCTCTCAGCTGCCCCGAGGCCTGTGGGATCTTTGTTCCCTGACCAGGGCTCGAACCCACGTCCCTTGCATTGGCAGGCGCATTCTTAACCACTGGGCCCACCAGGGAAGCCTCCCAGCTCCCTCTTCCAGCCCCTGCCCTTCCTCCTCTCCCCTATCCTGTTTTCCAGTGGAAACCTCGCTTCCTGGCCCACGTTTGTTAGGAAACATGCCCCAACAGCTCTGGTCTGAAGCAGGTTACCTGCGCCATGCTTCTAAATTCTCCCATTTTAATATAGCAGCTTTATTGGGATATAATTCGCACACCGTATAACTGGCCCACTTAAAGTGTATAATTAGAATTCAGGGGTTTTCGTATATCTGTAGATGACACAGCCATCACCACGATCAATTTTAGAATATTTGCATCACCGCACAAAAGAACCTTATATGCATGGAGCCACTTAATTCTTAATCATGTTATTGTGGGTTGTTTGCCACAGCTGTTCATGTGAAGATTCCTGTGTTCCTTACCGCACTGTGAGCTCCTTAAGACTGGGAGTTGTGGGGCTTCCCTGGTGGTCCAGTGGCTAAGACTCTGCACTCCCCATGCAGTGGGGCCTGGGTTCAATCCCTGGTCAGGGAACTAGATCCCACATGCTGCAAATAAAAACTGGGGCAGCCAAATAAATAAATACGAAAAAAAAAAAGCCTGGGGCTTGTGGCTGATGTCGCTGAATGGTTTCCAGCCTTTGCTCCTGAGAGCATTCAGAAGTGACAAGAGCGTAAGTCAAGGATGCTCTAACCTGGAGTGCCGTGTACTTACTGGGTTCCTGCCCTGGCACGTGCAGGGGAGAAGAGCCCAAAGAATGGGAAAATGAGGGAGAAAAAGGGCTTCATGGATGTCCCAACATCCATTTGACATTGTTCCCATTAAGAAATGGGGGTCTATGTCTCCTCCCCTTGAATTTAGGCCAGTCTTAGGGGACTGGTTGACCAATAGGAATGGCAGAAGTGATGCTATGTGACTTGGTAGCTAGGTCATAAAAGGTTGTAGAACTTCTGCCTGGTTCATTGAGCACTCATACAGGAGCTTTGGACCTCCTTGTAAGGAGTCCAGCCACCCCAGGTCACCACACCGTGGGGAGGCCCAAACTAGCCCAACAGATTACACAGAGATGCCCTGGAGACAGAGAGATGCCTCCAGCCCCCCCGAGCTGATCCAGCTCCAGCACCACCAGTCTGCTGTTGTTAAGTCACTGGGTTCTATCCAGCTCTTTTGTGACCCTGTGGACCATAGCCTGCCAGTCTCCTCTGTCCGTGAAATTTTCCAGGCAAGAATACTGGAGTGGGTTGCCATTTCCTTCTCCAGGGGATCTTTCTGACCCAGGGATCGAACCCGCATCTCCTGCATGTGTCTCTTGCATTGCAGGTGGATTCTTTACTGGTGAGACACCAGTGAAGCCACCATCTGTCCATAACCACAGAAGAGATGTCAAGCCAGAGCCTCGCAGCTGAGCCCTTCTGGAATTCCTGACCCATGGAAACCATGAGAGATAAGAATATTATCACTGTTGGATTAAGCCACTAGACTTTGAGTGATTTGTTATGCAGCAACAGATGGCTGATCTAGACCCCTCACCTTCCTTTTACAAATGACTTGTGTCCAAGGTCACACAACTTGTGACAGAGACACTGCTTTGAGCTTAGCCTGGGCCTTTTGCCAGCTGTTGGTTAAGTGTTAATGTCTGTAAAGCTCCAAAAAGTCAATCAAGACACAAAGGAGAAGACCCAGGGAGCGCATCCTGAGCCCAGGAGCATCCCCCTCCATGCCTGGGCACTGGGGTGCCTCTTGCCTGCCCTTAACTGTGACAATATTTGGGTTTGTCCTTGGAGCCTGTCATCTACCTTTCTGCACATTCTCTCATGCTCAGGAACCCCAAGTCCTGGAGAGCAGTGCGGTACCTACTTGTGTATTTATACTTAAAGATCGCTTCCATTACCCACTCTAGTATTCTTGCCTGGAGAATTCCATGGACAGAGGAGCCTGGCAGGCTACAGTCCATGGGGTCACCAAGAGTTGGGCACAACTGAGGCAACTTAGCATCGCTTCCATTTGCTAAACGTTTCCTGTGTGCAGGCTCAGCGCTATACGCTTTGCATATGTTAGCCTCATTTAGTCCTTCCAGGGACCCTTCCCGGGATGTGTCATCCCTCCTGCTACCGATGAGCTTGGCATGATCTGCCTCTTGCCCACCTGTCTGCCTTGTCAGAAATTTGTTCACCCTTCTCCCATCCACCATGCTCCTGCCAGCCCCCCCTCACCTGGGCCACTCCCACTTATCCTTGGGGGTTCTCAGCATAAATGTCACTTCCTCCAGGAAACCCTCCCAACACTAAGTGAGGTCCTCCTGTGACTATGATGAAGGGTACCCAAATATGCTGCCCCCAAATATGCCACTTTGACAAAAGGATTATTTTGAGCTAAAGACACTAAAAAACTCAAACAATAAAAAACCCCCCAAAACAAAACAAAAAATCCCAAATACCAGCAAGTGCAAGAAGGGCATTCTGACCTCCCCTTTGCCTCCTGAAAGCAGGAGATAAAATTCCCATGTGAAAAATGTCCTCCTTGTGCCTGGAGGGAAAATTATTCTTAACGTCAGAGATAGTCAAGGCCAAGAAAACTCTGTACAAACAAACATTATTAAGATAACCCTTATCAGTCTTTAGCTTTCGTCACCCCCATATATTTTAATTACTTTTCCACAATTCCCTCTTTGTTCAAAAGCAGGTAGGCTTTGGACAAAAGCATGTAGATTTTGCTACTTCCTTGGGTCTTCATCTTCCTGTGGGGGCTCCCTGTGCATGAAAAAATCTGTATGCTTTTCTCCTGTTAATCTGTTTTATGTCCATTTAATTCTCAGGCTCAGCCAGAGCCCCTAGGAGGGTAAAGTTTTACCTCCCCTCAATGACATGCTCCCTCCTGCTCTTTTCTCCTGCTGTCCTTTCCAAGCACTCATACAATTGAGATTATCTATTCTGTGCAAGTGTCTTTTAATCCCCTCTTTCTTATGCTAGACGTAAGATCTATGCAAGCATGCTAAGTTGCTTCAGTCATGGGACCCTGTGGACTGTAGCTCTCCAGGCTCCTCTGTCCATGGGGATTCTCCAGGCAAGAATACTGGAGTGGGTTGCCATGCCCTCCTCCAGGGGGTCTTCCCAACCCAGGGATCAAACCCACATTCTTCTTCATTGGCAGGTGGTTCTTTACAACTAGTGCCACCTGGGTCTATAAGGGCTATTTATTCTTTTATACCCAGCACTTAGCACAGTGCCTGGCAGATCCCTGGATCATGGTCTGCAAGTCAGGAAACCTAGCTCAGGGTCATGCTTGTTAATGCCTGAGGTTAAGCAATAACCGACTGACCAGGTTTCCAGCCTGAGGTTCATCCTGACCCTGGGGTCGGCGAGGGGGTCTGCTCAGCACCCCTCTAAGTACATAACTGGTAAGGGACCCCAAAAACCCAAAGGAGAAATACTCACATCACAGCCTTCTGGGAGCAGCTGTCCCTGGTGAATTCATAGCTACGCACCCACTTCCAGGGAAGGGGTTTTTGGCTGTATTGGAAACAGCAGAACTTGGCCACATCACTGCCACCTTAGAGGAAAAAAAAAGAGAGAGAGAGAGGAAGGATCTTGGAGCTGGCCCTTTGCTTCCGCCCCTGGTCAGCCCGGGAAGGGAGTGGGGCAGCTCCATACGTGTGGTAGCTCCGAGATCGACACTCAGGATAAGAACCAGGAAAAGAAGGGAAGCCATAGGGAAGTTCTTCATCGTGCTGCAAGCTGGGTCCTTCAGAGCCTTCCTTCTAATTCCTCTGACTTGTCAGGAACCCTCTTTTATGGGGCTGAGTCGACCCTGAAGATAGTTCCAGAGAATTTTATGGTTGAGCACAAAAGCAGCTCTTTTGACCCTTCAGTGGGAAGCAACCTTTTATCTGCGAAAAGGAGACTGGAAAGTCAGGAGGTGTCATGTGGGGGAGGAGCCAGCACACCCTAAGAGTCTCTCAGCCAGGGGAATGGTTTGAGCCAACACTGATTATTTTAGAAGCAAAAACAGAGGAAATGAAATAAGAATTCTAGTGAATTGACCTCAATTGCTTTTTATAAATCTTTGATTGTTCCAGATAGATGTCTGGTTCTTGGCCAAAGCTTTTATGGCTTCTGAAGCATTGATTGTTTTCAAGGAGGTCTGGATAGTCTCAGGAGAGGACCATAGAGCAGCGTGACCACACAAAGGATGTTCAAGAATGATGCTCCAGGTATGTGCCCTTCCTAGCATCCCAGTGCTGCGCATCACCGTGATGTGCCAGGGCTGCTTGAGGGAGGCACTTAGGGGGTATCTCATCCAGTTTAGAGGATCTCAAAGTCTGTTAGAACATTACAACCATCTGGAATGTTGAAATAATCCCCGTTAGCCAGTGATTTAGTGAATTATGCCTGCCCAGTAAAGCCTCTATAAACATCCCCAAAGAGGACGTCCCTGGTGGTCCAGTGGTTAAGAATCTGACTGCCAATGCAGGGGACATAGGTTCGATCCCTGCTTCTGGAAGATTCCACATGTTGTGGGGCAGCTAAGCCCATGGACCACAACTACCGAGCCTGTGCTCTAGAGCCCAGGAACCACAACTCCTGAATTCATGTGCTACAACTAGGGAAGCCTGCGAGCTCTAGAGCCTGTGCTCCACAACAGGAGAAGCCACACACCCACAACTAGAGAGTAGCCCCTGCTCACTGCATATACAGAAAAGCCTGAGCAGCAGTGAAGACTCAGAGCAGCCAAAAAGAAATAATAATAATTTAAAAAGAGGCAGACAAAGGATGGAGGTGGGGTGGGTCTGTCTTGGGAAGACCTCGTAGGGTCCTGCCCTGTTACAAGGTGGTGGCCTGGGCTTGTGGTGGGCATCTGAACTGTGGGTGAAATCTTGCAGCACTGAGCCCTTAGCCTGTGGGATCTGAAACGATCTCCAGGTAGACAGGGTCAGAATTGAGTAAATTGTAGGATACTCAGCTGGTATCTGAGAATTGCTGGGTGTGAAGAAAACCCTCCCACATCTTCATCAGAAGTAAAGTATGTAGAGTACAGTGGTTCACTGAGTAGACAGGAAACAAAGATTCTTTCCCCCTCTCAGCTCTAAATCCAGTGATTGGTATCCTGTTAATAAGTTCCATGTGAAGAAGTAGAGAAAAACACAGGGAAGATCATGTGAGGACAAAGACAAAAATTGGAACACCCAGTATCTTCCAAAAGATAAGAAGAAACAGGGAGGGATTCTCCACTAGAAATTTCAGGGGGGACTATGACCCTCTTGACAGCTTGACTTTGAACTTCTACCCTCCAGAACCATGAGAGAATAAATTTTTGTTGTTTTCAGTCATATGGATTGTGATAATTTATTCCAGAAGCCCTGAGAAACAAATGCAACTTGTATCTGTAAGGTCTAGAATTCAGAATTTCTGAGGAACTCTGTAAGTCAACAAGGGAAGAGACAGATAACCCAACAGAAAAAAGTGACGGAAACTCTTTGTGAAAGAGGAAACCCTAATGACGAAGGAAAAGGGGCTGGTTTAAATGAGTCATTAGTGAAATGCAAACAAACTAGAATGGGCTATTATTCACACCCCTATCAGAATGACTAAAATGACAAAGATGGAATATACTCAATATGGGAATCTGGTGCACTGGAAACTCACATATTGCCAGTGGGAGTGTAAATTCTAGGCAGTATTTGCTAAAGCTAAACATACACAGATTCTACTCCTAGGTGTATATCCATCAGAAATGTGTACATCCGTGCACCTAAAAACATTGCTTATAATAGCCTCAAGCTGGAAACTACCAAAAGTATCCATCAACATAGAAGGGAAAATAAATCGTGGTTTATGAATGTTATATGACACCATACAACAATGAGAATCACACATAACCAATGAGCCCTGGTGACTCAGCGGTGAAGAATCCACCTGCAATGCAGGAGATGCAGGAGATGCAGGTTCCATCCCTGGGTCGGGAAGACCCCCCGGAGAAGGAAATGGCAACCCACTCCAGTAGTCTTGCCTGGGAAATCTCATGGACAGAGGAGCCTGGTGGGTTACAGTCCGTGGGGCTGCAGAGTCCAACATGACTGAGGGACTAAACCACCACCTGTGGAAAAGTATTTTATGACCAGTGTTGAAGGAAAGAAGCCAGACATGAAAGAGAAACATTGTAGGGTTCCTTGTATATAAAGTACCAAATAAGCAAAACGAACCCGTTATGACGGAGAAGGCAAGGGCACCCCACTCCAGTACTCTCGCCTGGAAAATCCCATGGACGGAGGAGCCTGGTAGGCTGCAGTCCATGGGGTCGCACAGAGTCGGACACGACTGAAGCGACTTAGCAGCAGCAGCAGCAACCCTTTATGATGGAAATCAGAATAGGGTTACCCCTTGGGCACAGTGACTGGAAGGAAGGAAGGGCCAAGCTGGGAGTCTGGGGCACTGGTATGCACTCTATTCCTTGATCTGCATGCTAGTGGACCCTGTTATCCTTGTGCAAATTCATTGAGCTGTATCTGTAAGATTCATGTATTATATTTCAATAAACATAATCTGATAAATTAGTGGAGGGAAAGGAAATGGTGAATAAAACACATCACTCTGCAGTTAATATTTTATCAATGTCATGACCTTCTCATTTCCCTTCTTCCCTCCCCCTCCTTTAGTATTGAGAATGTTTTTCTCATTTCAGGGAAAAGTGCCAGCTGGCTGCCATATCAGCCCATACATCTTTTTTTGTTGTTGTTAATTTTTGTTTTTTAATTTTTTAGTTGGAGGATAATTGCTCTACAATGTTGTGTTGGTTTCTGCCTTGCCGCTGCGTGAATCAGCCATTAAGTATACGTATGTCTCCTCCCTCTTGAATCGCCCTCCCATCCCTCTCTAGGTCATCGCAAAGCATGGGGCTGAACTCTCTGTGTTATATAACAACTTCCCCCACCTAGCTATTTTACACATTCCACTCTCGCAATCCATCAACTCTCTCCTTACCCCGCTATGTCTACAAGTCTAGTTCAGGTCACATTTGTTTGCACTGTTTCTACCTCCTTCTTCCAAGTCCTGCCTCTCCTCAACCTGGCAGAGTCTATACTAAGCGTCATGCTTAACTTCAACGTCCAAGCTCCTACTTGCCCTCCAGAGTTTGTCTCAGCTGCCATAATTCCTGGATCTGGAGCACCCCCAGAGTCCAAGTGAAGACCTCTTCCTAGCTTAAATAATTATATCTGCAAAATCCCTATTTTCAGATAAGGCCTCATTTTGAGGTTCTGAGTGGATATAAATTTGGGGCAGGGGTGCAATTCAGCCATTCTAGATGTATTGCAAAAACCTCTTGCTTTTTCACTCCTTTATTGGTGTCTTCTAATGAATATGAATTCCAAATTTCAAGGTAGTCCAAATTATCAACTTTCCCCTCTTATGGTTAATAATTATGTATCTGTGAGGCATTTGGGTCTCAAGGAGCATGTCTGTAAATAGACTTCTGCTGAAACCTCTTCTCCTTGGTACTTGTGTAATAGGCCCATCTGGCCAGGACCTTGAGTATGTCTTTAATGCCAGTCCATGGCTGGTGGCCCAGGATCTCACTGTTCCTCCCAGCTCCTTCCCTATGGCTGAAGACTCTGCCCCCTCCCCTCCAACCTGCCAGCTGGGCTCCCAGCACATATATAGGGGTATCTCAGAACCCCCATCCCACATGGTTCCCAAGTTCTGAACTGTCATCTGCATTTCCATTGCTATGGACACTCTTTTGGAATCAGATCTACTGTTCTGTCATCTTGGGCACTGAGCTTCAACAACTGACCTGCCTCTTTAAGCCCAACGTTCCTTAGCTGAGTTGCTTTTCCCCAATCCCCCTCTTTATGGACTGAATTTTATCCCCCTCATATTCATATGTTGAAGCCCTACTCCCCAGTGTAACTATATTTGGAGATAAGGGTCTTCAAAGAGGTAGTTAAGGTCAAATGAGGCCATAAGGATGGGGCCCTGATCCAATAGGATTAGCGTCCTTATAAAAAGAGGAGGAGGACTTCCCTGGTGACCCAGTGGATCAGAGCCCACCAGCTAATGCGGGGGACATGGGTTTGATCCCTGGTCCAAGAAGATTCCACATGCTGCACAGCAATTAAGCCCACACACCACAACTACTGAACCTACATGTCTGGAACCTGTGCTCCACAACAAGAGAAACCATCACAATGAAAAGCCTGAGGGCCGCAGAGAAGAGTAGTCCCCGCTCACCACAACCAGAGAAAGTCCACGTACAGCAACGATGACCCCATGCAGTCAAAAATAAAATTAAATTTAAAAAATTATTTTTAAAAAAGAAGAGGAGACAGCAGGGATGTGTGTGCACAGAAGCAAGATAGTAGGACCCCAGGAGAAGACGGCCACCTACAAGCTGAGGAGAGGGGCCTCGGAGAAACCAATCCTGCTGACACCTCGGAGTCCCAGCGTCTCAAACCGTGAGAAAATAAAAGGTCTGTTGTCTAAACCCCCCAGCCTGTGGTGTTTTGTTACAGCAGGCTGAGTTACATAACACAGCCTCATGCTTCTGTGACGGCCTTCTTCCCTCTTCCTTGTACTTTTTTCCCAGATTGGGTTTTCCCAGAGGCAGATCCTGAGACATGAATTTCAGTGCAAACAACATGTTTATGTGAAGATTGAAAAAAAATACTATCAGGGTTGTGGAGGAGTGAGACAGTGATGGGGGGGCAGTCAATAATGAACGGGCAGCTTAATAAGCATGTTCCCACCGAGGGCAAAACTCCATCAGACCTCTGGACAAGAACCCGAGTCCTTGCAACTGAGGGCCAGGAATCTGCCTCTTTTATCTGCCGCCTCCCATCACCACTGGCTGGGGATATGTAGGCCTAGAGGGAGCCCTCAGGTAAAGCACCTCAGGTGCGTTCTGATGGGGGATGGAAGGAACAGTGAAAATAGGAGGGTGAGTGCGGAGGGAGGTGGGCTGGGCACCCCCAGTATCTGCTACATGTGGACTCTCAGGTAGGAGCCAAATATCCTTCCGCTAGGGACACTGTGCCCTGTTCCGCATCTGCAGAGACTTCACCCTCTGTACCTACAACCTATGTCACCGGCTCACAAAAACTTCCCTCCATCCTCCCTTGCAAGCTCTCCCCTGGTTCCCAGAGAACCTTGTGCCACATTGAATCACAGACAGCATCACCAGTTCAGTTCAGTTCAGTCGCTCAGTCATGTCCGACTCTTTGAGACCCCATGTATTGCAGCACGCCAGGCCCCCCTGTCCATCACCAACTCCCGGAGTTTACTCAAACTCATGCGCATCGAGTTGGTGATGCCATCCAGCCATCTCATCCTCTGTCGTCCCCTTCTCCTCCTGCCCCCAATCCCTCCCAGCATCAGGGTCTTTTACAATGAGTCAACTCTTCGCATGAGGTGGCCAAAGTATTGGAGTTTCAGCTTCAGCATCAGTCCTTCCAATGAACAGCCAGGACTGATCTTTTTTAGGATGGACTAGTTGGATCTCCTTGCAGTCCAAGGGATTCTCAAGAGTCTTCTCCAACACCACAATTCAAAAGCATCAATTCTTCGGCACTCAGCTTTCTTCACAGTCCAACTCTCACATCCAAACATGACCACTGGAAAAACCATAGCTTTGACTAGATGGACTTTTGTTGGCAAAGTAATGTCTCTGCTTTTTAATATGCTGTCTAGGTTGGTCATAGCTTTTCTCCCAAGGAGCAAGCATCATTTAATTTCATGGTTGCAGTCACCATCTGCAGTGATTTTGGAGCCCAGAAAAATTAAGTCTGACACTGTTTTTCCACTGTTTCCCCATCTATTTGCCATGAAGTGATGGGACCAGATGCCATGATCTTATCTCTTTTCAAACTCACCAGCTTATCTATCTACCTTCCTTCCTGGACAGTAAATTCTTTCTTCACTGACTCATTCATTCAACATTTATTTTTTTTCCCATGCTCTTTGCATGGTGCTAGAGGCTGAGAGCCAGGGGTAGAGAAGTGTCAACTACACATTGGCTCTTGCCAAGAGCATCTGCCAGTGACTGAACAACAGCCAGGATGTTTGCCATCTGCCTCTGCAGAGACTGAATCCTGTGCTGTTGCAGCTGTTGACCTTCAACACCCCCTGAGGGGGATTCAGAGTGGAGAGTGAGGCACTCTGTGCTCCAGTGAAACTGGTTCAGTTCAATTCAGTCCCTCAGTCGTGTCTGACTCTTTGCGACCCCATGAAGTGCAGCACTCTGTCCGTCACCAACTCCCGGAGCTTGCTCAACCTCATGTCCATCGAGTCAGTGATGCCGTCCAACCATCTCATCCTCTGTTATCCCCTTCTCCTCCTGCCTTCAATCTTTCCCAACATCAGTCTTTTCCAATGAGTCAGTTTTTCACATCAGTGGCCAAAGTATTGGAGCTTCAGCTTCAACATCAGTCCTTCCAATGAACATCCAGGACTGATCTCCTTTAGGATGGACTGGTTGGACCTCCTTGCAGTCCAAGGGACTCTCAAGAGCCTTCTCCAACACCACAGTTCAAAAGCATCAATTCTTTGGCACTTCTTTATGGTCCAACTCTCACATCCATACACGACTACTGGAAAAACCATAGCTTTGACTAGATGGACTTTTGTTGGCAAAGTAATGTCTCTGCTTTTTAATATGCTGTCTAGGTTGGTCATAGCTTTTCTCCCAAGGAGCAAGCATCATTTAATTTCATGGCTGCAGTCACCATCTGCAGTGATTTTGGAGCCCCCCAAAATAGTCTATCACTGTTTCCATTATTTGCCCATCTATTTGCCATGAAGTGATGGGACTGGATGCCATGATCTTAGTTTTCTGAATGTTGAGTTTTAAGCCAACTTTTTCACTCTCCTCTTTCACTTTCATTAAGAGGCTCTTTAGTTCTTCTTCACTTTCTGCCATAAGGGTGGTGTCATCTGCAAATCCGAGGTTATTGATATTTCTCCTAACAATCTTGATTCCAGCTTGTGCTTCTTCCAGCCCAGCATTTCTCATGATGTACTCTGCACATAAGTTAAATAAGCAGGGTGACAATACACAGTCTTGACGTACTCCTTTCTCGATTTGGAACCAGTCTATTGTTCCATGTCCAGTTCTAACTGTTGCTTCTTGATCTGCATACAGACTTCTCAAGGGGCAGGTCAGGTGGTCTGGTATTCCCACCTCTTTAAGAATTTTCCATAGTTTGCTGTGATCCACACAGTCAAAGGCTTTGGCATAGTCAATAAAGCAGAAGTAGATGTTTTTCTGGAACTCTCGTGCTTCTTTGATGATCCAACAGATGTTGGCAATTTGATCTCTGGTTCCTCTGCCTTATCCAAGTCCAACTTGAACATCTGGAAGTTCACAGTTCATGTACTGTTGAAGCCTGGCTTCAACATTTTGAGCATCACTCTGCTAGCGTGTGAGATGAGTGCAATTGTGCAGTAGTTTGAACATTCTTTGGCATTACCTTTCTTTGGGATTGGAAGGAAAACTGATCTTTTCCAGTCCTGTGGCCACTGCTGATTTTTCCAAGTTTGCTGGCATATTGAGTGCAGCATTTTCACAGCATCATCTTTTAGGATCTGAGATAGCTCAACTGGAATTCCATCACCTCCACTAGCTTTGTTTATAGCGATGCTTCCTAAGGCCTACCGGACTTTGCATTCCAGGATGTCTGGCTCTATGTGAGTGATCACACCATCGTGGTTATCTGGGTCATGAAGATCTGTTTTGTATAGTTCTTCTGAGAAGGGAATGGCAAACCACTTCAGTGTTGTTGCCTTGAGAACCCCATGAACAGTATGAAAAGGGAAACTGGTGGAACTGGTCTTTCCTGTTCCTTAGAGCGAACAGGTAGTTACATATTTTCAGGAACTGATTTCAGGATCCCAATCCTTTCACCTCTTCATATCTAGAAGAGCACTAAATCACTAAATGATGACATCAGATCCTCATCACTGGCAGAAAACCTTTTGTAAAGTAAGCACTTGATTGTATTGCACTCCCCCTTCACCAAAATCTTATATATTGACCTTCCCCCACTGCCTCTTTGGAGCAGTCTCCCAGAGCTATCTGAGACACTGTCTCCCAGCCTGCATTTCTCCCCAAGTAAAACTTAACTCCCAGCTCTCACGTTGTGCATCTTTTCAGTCAACACAAGACATGCAGTCCTTGCTGTCGGAGAGTGTATATTCTAGTGGAGGGACTAGATGTTGAACAGAAAGCAATCACCCAGTATATTACTTTTTAATTAATTTATTTTTAGCTCTGCTCAGTCGTCATTGCTGTGCATGGGCTGCTCTCTAACTGCAGTGCACAAGCTTCTCACTGCAGTGGCTTCTCTCGCTGCAGGGCGCTGGGCTCTAGGGCGAGTGGGCTTCAGTAGTGGTGGTGCGTGGGCTTAGTTGCCCTGAGGCATGGGGAACCTTCCCAGACCAGGGATTGAACTTTTGTCCCCTGCATTGCAAAGCAGATTCTTAACCACTGGACCACCAGGGAAGTCCTGCAGTGGATTATTAATTCTACCTGGATTAAGAGTGTAGACTAAGGGAATATGAATGAGGCTAGGGAGTCAGAAAAGTCTATGGTTTTTCCAGTGGTCATGTATGGATGTGAGAGTTGGACTATAAAGAAAGCTGAGCGCCAAAGAATTGATGTTTTTGAACTGTGGTGTTGGAGAAGACTCTTGAGAGTCCCTTGGACTGCAAGGAGGTCCAACCAGTCCATCCTAAAGGAGATCAGTCCTGGATGTTCATTGGAAGGACTGATGCTGAAGCTGAAGCTCCAATACTTTGGCCACCTGATGTGAAGAACTGACTCACTGGAAAAGACCCTGATGCTGGAAAAGACTGAAGGCAGGAGGAGAAGGGGACGACAGAGGATGAGATGGCCGGATGGCATCACTGACTCGATGGACATGATTTTGAGCAAGCTTCAGCAGTTGGTGATGGACAGGGTGCTTGGTGTGCTGCAGTCCATGGGGTTGCAAAGAGTGTAACGTGGCTGAGTGACTGAATTGACTGAACGCTTATACGTTTGGTGGCTTTCTCTCTCTCTCTCTTTTTTTAAGATGCAAAGCTACCAAATGAGGTTCAGGGCTTGGAAGGGATCCTGAAAGTGACGGGCCTCGTGGTGAATTCCCTCTGACTCTGCTCTGTTGCTTTCTATATAAAGCATGGGTCAAGCATTTTCTTCTTCTTTTTTTTGACTGTACCACATGACTTGCAGGATCTTAGTTCCCTGACCACGGGTCAGGGATTGAGCCCTGGCCCTCAGCAGTGAGAGTGTGGAGCCCTAACCATTGGACTGCCAGGGAATTCCAAACATTTTCTTCTTTATCCTAAACACAATGGGGAGACATTAGGGAATTTAAAGCAGTGCATAAGATTAGATTTATAAAGAACCCCCTGGCTGTTGTAAGGAGGATGTACTGGAGAGGGACAAGCAGGATGTGGAAGACTATTAAGAAACCTCCTTGTTTGTCTACACAAGCCTTCAGCACAGAGCCTGGAACCTGTTGATCTCACAAATGTTTGTTGAGTTCTTACCAGGTGCCCAGGAGCTCCCCAAGGCTTTGGTGGATCATGCTGGACGAGACCCACCCCTGTCCTTACCAAAGCTGAGTGGACGGACACGACCTCCACCCATGGAACGTTGCAGTGAAAACTCCGTCAGGGAGAGGAGAGGCCAGAAGGAGTCACCATGTGTCAAGAGGGTTTCCCCAGGAGGTGGGCAGTGTTCTTGTGGTTTTCTTGTTTAGTCACTAAGTTGTGCCCTGCTCTCTGAGACCCCATGGACTGTAGTCCTCCAGACTCTTCTGTCCGTGGGGCTCTCCGGGCAAGAATACTGGAGCGGGTTGTCATGCCCTCCTCCAAGGAATCTTCCCGATCCAGGGATTGAGCCCACAACTCTTGCGCTGGCAGGCGGATTCTTTACCAGTGAGCCACCTGGGAAGCCCAGGCAGTGTCCTAGTCTGGATGGAGTCCAGAAAAGAAAACATGTTTCCAGGAATTGGGAAAAGACAGGCTTTTATTTGGGGAGCGGGGGGAGGGTATTGTTCGTTACCAGTTACTCCATCTATCCTCATGGCAGTTCTCTGGAGGAGGTTTTCTTATCTTTACTTTTCATCCAAAGACACTGGGATTCAGAAAAGGGAGGTGATTTGTTCAAGGTCGCACAGATAGCAGGCGGCAGATTGTTTTGTTGTTTAGTCGCCAAGTTGGGTCTGACTCTTGTCACAGACTGTAGCCTGCCAAGCTTCTCTGGTGATGGGATTTCCCAGGCAAGAATACTAGAGTAGGTTGCCATTTCCTCCTCCAGGGGATCCTCCCAACTCAGCGATCGAACCTGTGTCTCCTGCATTGACAGTCAGATTCTTCACCACTAAGCTACCAGGGAAGCCCAATAGCAGGTGGCAGAGCCAAGGTTCAAAGCCAGGTTTGTCTCATGCCTGTGTCTTATCCTGCCTCTGAGTGTCTCAGGGTCCTGTCCCCTGTCCCACCCCGCTACCCTGGGAAAGGGCCTCCAGGTTGACTTGCTTCAGGCTATGTCCTGGAGCCAAACTCCTCAACTAGGTGATAACATCAAAGCAAAGGGTTAGTAAGGACTGACAGATAAGGTGTGGCACCTGTTTGCCTTAGAGGGTTGGCAAGCTTTCAATGAGCTAATAATATCCAAAGGGAAGTGCCATAAATCCCAGGATTCATGACATATACAATATAAAAGCAAGCCGCTGGTTGTCTGAGATTCGTGCAGCTCTTCCTAATTCTGAGATCCAAGAGATGTTTTTCCAGGTGACTCTTGGAAACAGGTCCCTGGGTGATATCACCAGGGGGGTCATACCCACAGCATCCAGACAAGAAGTGTATGTTCCCTAGGGTTTATCCTTGTTCTGAAGTTAGGGCTTCCCTTGTAGTTCAGTCAGTAAAGAATCTGCCTGTAAGACAGGAGACCCGGGTTTGATCCCTGAGTCGGGAACATTCCCTGGAGAAGGAAATGGAAACCCATTCCAGTATTCTTGCCTGGAAACTTCATGGACAGAGGAGCCTGGTGGGCTACAGTCCATGGGGTCGCAGAGTCTAGCATCATTTCGCGAACCACCATCACTAGAGAGCCAGGAGAAGGATACTGAGATTTCCAGGGAAAGCCAGTCACAAGATAATTTTTCCCCTAGAATTAAGAAATATAGAGGCCAAGCAAAACTTAATCTGAATGTGTTATTCTCCTTAGCAAAGAAGGGGCAGAAAGAGTGGAGATGAGATTGGTCAGGAGGTGCCTGAGCTGTCCTCCCTTTGTCCCCGCCCCCTCCTCCCCCAGCCTCACCCGTTTCTTGGGTGGAATGCTGGGTTGAAAGACCCAGGCACACAGCTTTAGGAGAGTGAAAGCAGAATGTTTTCTGAAGGGATTTCCTGGAAATTGATAAATGTGTAATTCTGGGAAGTTAAACAATTACTTTTTTTTTTTTGGCTGCATGGTTTGCAGGATCTTAATTCCCCAACTAAGGACTGAATCTGAGCCCTTGCAGGGGAAACAGAGCGTTCTAACCACCAGAGCATCAGAGAATTCCAGACAACTCAGGGGGCAACTGAGGATAAGATGGTTGGATGACATCACCGACTCCATGGGCATGAGTTTGAGCAAACTCTAGGAGATAGAAGACCCTGGAGTGCTGCAGTTCATGGTGTCGCAAAGAGTCAGACACGACTTGGCAACTAAACCACCACCACCTTTTCACAGGGCCTTGAAGAGATGAGGCCATGGGATATTTTGGAAAAATTAGTTTTGCAAGGGTGGGGATCTAGATCTGCAATAAGAATCCAGAAGTTCTGATGGCAAAACAGATATCTTTCTCTGCCAAACAAAGCCTCTTGCCAGTAACCCCTCCCAGAAGGTCTGTTTCCAGGAAGGAAGTGGGAAGGAAGTGTGGAGAAGAGAACCAATGCTTTTCTGAAGGAAACGATCACTGGGGGGTCAGCTGTGCAGGAACTCCCATCATCAGATGGTCGTCCTCTCGATAGGTGGGTGGGACCTTGTTGAACCCAGTAGGAAGCCTGGCTGGTGGGAGAGAGGAGAAAAACCCAGGAAGGAGGAGACAAGGGAGAGGAGGAGAAGGGAGGGGAGAAAGCTCTGAAAAGTTCAAAGGCTTTGAGCAAGTACAAGACTTTAGGTTGTGGATTGGAAGAATTACTGTCGTTAAAATGACCATACTACCCTAGGCCATTTGGACCCTAGGTCATCTGGGCTTCCCAATTGGCAAGAATCCGCTTGCCAGTGCAGAAGCGGCAGGAGACTCAGGTTCGATCCCTGGGTGGCGAAGATCGCCTGGAGGAGAGAAGGACAACCCACTCCAGTGTTCTTGCCTGGATAATCTCAAGGACAGAGGAAACTGGCGGGTTACAGTTCTTGGAGTCACCAACAGCCGGACATGATGGAAGCATGATGGCATGCTCGCGCTCTCCCTAGGCAATCTATAGATTCAGTGCAATCCCTTTCAAAATACAAAGGACAGGGGTGAACTGGCCGAGTTAGGCTGCTGTCTGCTGCCTCTGAGTCGCTGCTGCCACTGACATGGCTAGCCAGTTGGGGGGAGAAGGAATTCCAGGCCAAGGAAGCTGGGCTCTGCGATCCCACAGCAGCTGCAGCCCTGAAGTGGAGAAGGACACCCAGGAGAAGCTGACCATCCTTCAGACCTATTTCCGGCAGGACAGGGATGAAGTCCTGGATAACCTCTTGGCCTTTGCGCCATCCCGCCAGAAATCCATGAAAGCTACCGCATAAATGGATAGAGGCCGAAGAAAAGCGCCTGTTCCGTGGACTGGTGTTCTTAATGCCTTCATGGAACCTGAGGCTTGAGCAAGGCTGGAGTTACAGTCTTACAAAAAGGCATTAAATTATTTCTGTGTTTTATATAGTAGGTCCCTTCACTTTTTGAAAAATAGAAAACATAGATTCTTTGTACAGGCTGCAGGCTTATCCACAGATTGTATCTTTTTACCTCATATATCTTAGAAATTTAATGGATATATGTTGTCTGTTTTCTATGCCTCTTCGGTCAAGCAGCATATTATCAACACTGACTTTTTCTTTCTTAGATAGTTTTTAAAAACCCAATTTTCTTAAGAAAGAAAGGGTTTAAAATATTTTTTCCCTAAATCTCTCTTGAAGGTCAGGGGCTTTATCTATGAAAAAGTAGTAAATAGTTATTTGTAACTGATTTGAAGCAGCAGCCAGCCTTAATATAGTCCTTTTTCCGGCTAAGAGTTAGAACAATGGGTCCTAGTACTGGGCTGCTTTTCCTTTCTCTTATTCAAAATTGCTAGATTAGAATTCACTAACTTGTTACATGTTACTACTTGATGTACTGAAAATCATTTAAAAGTAAAGACTGTCATGCATTTCCCCTCCCCCTTCCCCCAAAATACAAAGGACATGTTTTCAAAGAGCTAGAACTAATAGTTTTTTTTTTAAGCTCTGACATCTACTTAAGAAAAAAAAATTTTTTTATATTTATTTAGTTGGCTGCACCAGGTCTTAATTGCAGCTCGCAGGATCTTGGATCTCTGCTGTGGCATGCAGGATCTTTTATTTTCAGCATTCTAACTCTTTTTTTAAAAAAATTAATTTATTTATTTCCATTGGAAGATAATTACTTTACAATATTGTGGTGGTTTTTGCATACTTCAACATATAGGATCTAATTCCCTGACCAAGCATTGAACCCAGGCCCCCAGCATTTGGGGGCTTAGAGTCTTAGCCACTGGAACACCAGGGAAGACTCTACTTTTTAAAATATATGTATACAGTAGGTCCTTACTGGCTATTTATTTTAAATATAGTAATGTGTACATGTCAATCCCAAACTCTGTAACCATCCCTCCCTACCACCCTTGCCTCTGGCAACCACAAGTTCTATAACAAATAGTTTTAAATTTTGTATGGAAACACAAAAGACCCAAATAGTCAAAACAATCTTGAGAAAGAAGAACTGAGCTGGAGGAATCACATTTTCTGACTTCAGACTATATTACAAAATGACAATAATCAAAGCAGTATGGTTCTGGCGCAAAAACAGACAGAAATCAACAGAATAGAATAGAGGGCCCAGAAATAATGTGATCACATACTCATGATCAATTAATCTACAACAAAGGAGGCAAGAGTAAATAATGGTGAAAACAGAGTCTTTTCTGTAAGTGGTGATGGGAAAACTGGACAGCTACATGTAAAAGAATGAAATTAGGGGGCGGGCCATCCATGGTCATCCTGGAACCGTGGATTCCAGTTTTGCAGAACTCTGATATCTGTGGACGCTAACACGGACTTCATTTAAAGAAATCCATGGACCACTAATGGAAAAAAACATGAATCAGTTTGCATTTTGGCATTCAAATCTTAGCACTTTGGGAAAGCATCAAGTACAAGTTTTTGAAGACCCTGGGGCCTACCATGATTCTGCGTTCAAGATTTCAGTTTGAATCACTTCATCAAGACTTAGATCCTCTTCAAAAGCCTCAAGTCTCACCTGTATTAAAGCTCCCCTCTGAACCCTCTCACAAAAATAAAAGCTTAAATGACTGGAAAAAAAAAAGAATGAAATTAGAGCATTTTCTAATACCATATACAAAAATAAACTAAAAATAGATTAAAGACCTAATATAAGTCCAGAAACTATAAAATTCCCAGCAGAAAACATAAATGGAACTCTTTTTGACATAAATCATAGCAGTATATTTTGGGGGGATCTTTCTCCTAAAACAGCAGAAATAAAAGCAAAAATAAAGAAATGGAACCTAATTAAACTTAGAAGCTTTTGCACAGAGACTTCCCAGATGGTCCAGTGGTTAGGACTCCAACTGCCAATGCAGAAGACATGAGTTCAATCCCTGGTCCAGAAAGATTCCCACAAACCAAGGGGCAGCTAAGCCCGTGCATCACAGCCACTGAACTACTGTGCATCCTAGAGCCCATTCTCTGCAGCAAGAGAAGCCACCCCAGTGAGAAGCCCATGCACCACGACTAGAGAAAGCCAGATTCTGAAGCCCCAGAGGGCTGAGAACTGCTCTTCTATGGGTCTCCTCCATCCCCCTCCCACTCCTCGGGCTCAGGGGCTCACCCGTGCTCACTTCCTCCCCACCCTGGGGTTACGATTACACATTTTGATCCACCAGCCGTCGGCTGTAACAGAGCTTATTAACTCAGTTTCAGTGAGTCACAGGGCAGGTTTTGTCTGGGGCAGGGTGCTCTCCCAAACACCGGCCAACTTTGGTTTCACAAAGCTCAGTCTCTCCCTGACCACAGCAACTCCCGGCACCCTCTCCATCTCGGGGATATCTCCAGGGAGCATGAGAAAGACTGGGCGACTCCACGCATTGTCATCGTGCTGGTGGCCCACCCAGAGGCGGGGCAGGAGGGTGTCCCCTCCCTACCACAGACTGACTGAGCACAGCCAAGGCTCACATTCTAAAGAGAGACCAAGGCCAAGGCAGGCTGGGACTTCTGTGGACAGTTCAGTTGCCCCGCAATCAGCATTGCAATGAGGGCCTCCTTTCTGCAGAGGCACTTAATGGCCATCAGAGAAATGAGGCAGGAGGAAGTGGGGCGGGGGGCACAGAGACACTGGAATGGGCACAGCAGAGTCAACCGGGTGCCCTGGCCATAGCAGGACCGGCTTCAGCTTCTCAGCCTCCCGCCTTAACTCGAGCCTGCAGTTAACACTCACTCAGCAGTTACCACGTGCCAGGCATTAAGAGAAGTGTTTCCCGTGCATTAAGCACCTTGTTTCGTCCTCATGGCTGACCCATGAGGCAGATAGTTCTGTTACGCTCATTTTACAGATGTGGAAACTGAGGCCAGGGAACTCAATTAACTTTCTCCAGCATCACAGAGCCAAAAATGGAGGGGCCTGGGATCAAATCCATCTGACTTCTCAGACCGAGTGGTCTCTCCTTTATTTATTCATTTTTGTTTGTCACTTAAACTGATGGACTTGGTTTGCATTGCCTCAGAAACAAACCCTGAGATGAGGGTCCAGGAGTATGTAGTTTATTTAGGAGAAGCAGACACACCAGCCAGAAGGGCAGGCAGCCAGAAGGGTGTGTTGTCAAGCCTGTAATTGTGAAACACAGCAACTTGTTGGCAGATGGCAGAGTACACATCCCCCAGGGCTTTTTCCACTGAGGAGTTAGGGACTGGGGATGGTGGTTAGACATCTACTTTATTTTATTTTTGTTAATTTTATTTGCACTGTATTTATTAACAGAACACGATGTTCTCCTTTCTACTACTACACTGATGCGTGCTCAGTGGCTCAGTCATGTCCAGCTTTTTCAACCCCACGGACTATAGCCCACCAGGTTCAACCCCGTCCGTGGGATTCTCCAGGCAAGAATACTGAAGTGGGTTGCCATTTCCTTCTTCAAGACATTCACTCTAATTAGCCGTTGGTTGAGGGCTGCCTGGGGCTCTTCATTCCCTGGTATTTCTGGCAAGGAATGAAGTACCCAGGCACAGAGCCACAGATCCTCCTGACTGTTGGAAGAAGTCAGGAGCACATTGAAGGTACAGCTCGAGGGAAAGGGGCACAGACAATACAGTTTCTGTACACTTTACTACAAAAGGGGTAAATGCACGTAGTAAGAAGCTTAAACGCCCCAGAAAAGTACTAATAAAGATGTCGTAATATCCCCTGTCTCCCTGACTCCCATTCTGACTTGCCAAAGGCAACCACCCTTGATAGTCTGTGTCCGTCAAGTTGCTAAGCATACAAGCATCTTTATTTGCAAAAATAGGATCATACAGTTCTTGCCCTTATGCACCTTGCTTTTTTTAAAAAAAAACTTAAAAATATGTCTTGGGGGACTTCCCTAATGGTCCAGTAGTTAAGAATCCACGTTGCAATGCAGGGGACATGGGTTTTATCCCTGGTCTGGGAATTAAAATCCCGCATGCCACAGGGCAACTAAGCCCGTGAACTCCAACTACTGAGCGCGCGCTCTGAACCAAGAGAAGCCACCCCAAGGAGAAGCCCGAGTACCACGACTAGAGAGTGGCCCCTGCCCGCCACAGCCAGAGAAAGCCCATGTGGAGCAATGAAGAGCCCATGCAGACAACAGTAAATAAATGAATTTTTTTTAATCTTAAAAAAATATGTATCCTGGCTGAATCGCCTATGAATGAGTGATTAGGTTGTTGTCAATTTTCTCTCACCGTTAATAGCGCTGCCTGCATCCTTGTACATGCACTTGTGTGCAAATGTGTAGGACACATTCTTGGAGGTGGAATTGCTGGGTCAATGGTGTGTGTGTTTAACCTTTTAACACATGCTCCCAGACCATCCAAAGAGGCTGGACCAGGAGACACACATGCCCGCTGTAGGACAGAGTTCTAGCTTCTAAACCCTCCCCGGGGGCACTCCTCTGCTTGCCATCATCTGCTTCAGTCTTCTCATGAGCCTGGCTGCCACTCTACCAGATTTGACGAAACAAACAAGAACCGCCAGATGAAAACCAGAAAAGACAGTCCATTCAGCGCTCGCTTCAGCAGAGGCGTCAGATGCATCATTTGCGTTTGGCAGGGACTCACGGGCCACTGGGGAGTGGGAGAGTTTCAGGGAGGAAGGAAGTGAGGAACATGTAGTAAAATCTGGCCCACAAGTCATGCCGCCTGAATCAGAAGCAGCTCTGCCTGTCCGGGCTCAAAGTGAGGACAACGGAAAACCCCTGAAGGCTGAATCCACCGCCACCAACTTCCTTGACAACAGAAGCTATTTAGAAACCCCTCAAAGACCCAGTCAGCGTGTTGTGAATGGCCAGGGCAGTCCTGCCAGTCTTTTGAACATCTCTGCTGGTAGTGATGATAGTGTATTTGATTCTTCTCCTGACATGGAAAAATTCACTGAGATTATAAAAAAGATGGACAGCACAGTGTGTATGCCCCAGAAGAAAAAGAAGCCCAGGCTGCCAAACTTCCCCGCCCCTCACTTTGCCATGCGGCCTGTTCAAGAGGACAGTTTAGAAAAGGTGTTTGATCCCAGCGTGTTTACCTTGGTTTGGGGAAGAAAAAGGAAGGCCAGTTGGAAATGTTAGCAGCTTCACATTTGATGCAGAATCTTGACACCAAATCCAAATTGGGGCCCAAACGTTCATCCACTGAACAGAGTGTCCTTTTCAAGTCCTTGCAGACTCACACTAATGGGAAAGACGAGCCCCTGGCAGCTCCAGAAGTCAGTGACAGAGAGAACAAGGATGTCCCAAGTGGTGGAGTCAAGAGATCAAGGCTAGAAAAAAGTGCACTTTTCTCAACCTTGTTATCTTCTCTACCACAAGACAAAATCTTTTCTCCCTCTGTAACATCAGTCAATACCATGACCACATCTTTTGGTACAGCTCATAGCAGTTCTCTTTCTCGACCTTCCATGCTGCAGCCCGTGGCTGAGAGTGCCCCATCCTGTGGTTCAGAGAAAGAACAACCAAGTCTGCCAGCCAGTAACTCAAAGGTCTTCAATTTCAACTCGTCAGATACGTCTCATTCGGGATTGAAAAGTCTGAGCCCCATGGAAAAGTGCCTGCAAAAAGAGGAAAACAAAAAGGATCTGGATCAGCAAAGCAACCTTCCCACGCCAGAAACTAAATTTTCTGAGTTTTCAAAACTGGAGACCAACGGTGATACATCTAATCATACTGAAAGTGTTCTTAAATTGAACTTGCCGTAAGCAGTGGCACAGACTTCACTGGTCTCTTCAAAGCCAGACGATTTGACCGAAGCATTTCTTTTTCAGGAATGGCATTATCAGATACAACAACACTTAGAGGGAGCATCCAGAATAAAATCAATCTCCGACCTGGAAAAGTAGTGATATACAGCGAGCCCAGAGTCTCAGAGGCATGTATTGAAGTGTTCAGTGACGTGGAGGATTGTAGCTCCTGGACCCTCTCTCCTGTGATACAAGTAAAAGTAATTTGAGGATGTTGGATGTTGTATGAGAAACCAAAATTTGAAGGGCACTCCATCCCCTTAGAAGAAGGAGAATTGGAACTCTCTGGTCTCTGGGGTATAAAAGATATTTTGGAAAGAAATGAGGATAAGGCAGTGTTGACTAAGCCCATGGTGATTGGATCAATCAGACTTGTGGTCTAGGATTACAGAGTTAGTCAGATTGACTTATTTACTGAACCAGAAGGGTTAGGACTTCTAAATTACTGCTTTGATGATACCGAAGAAATGCAGGGGTTTGGCGTAATGCAGAACACTTGTTCCATTAAAGTACATTGGGGCACATGGCTGATTTATGAAGAGCCTGGATTTCAGGGTGTCCTTTTTATCCTGGAAGCTGGTGAATACCCTGACTTATCCTTCTGGGATACGGAGGAGGCATACATTGGATCCATGCGGCCACTGCAAATGGGTGGCTATAAAGCTGAATTCCCTACAGATCCTAAGGTAGTTGTTTATGAAAAGCCTTTCTTTGAAGGAAAATGTATGGAGCTGGAAACTGAGATGGGTAGGTTTATCATGGAAGGAGGTGAAACATAAGAAACCACTGGAGATGAACATTTGTCATTTATATCAGTGGGATCTATGAAAGTTCTACGAGGCATTTGGGTTGCTTATGAGAAGCCTGGCTTTACAGGTCATCAGTATTTGCTTGAAGAAGGAGAATATAGGTGCTGGAATGACTGGGGAGTTTACAGTGGTGAACTTCAGTCTTTATGACCCATATTAGGTGATTTCTCAAATGCTCACATGATAATGTACAGTGAAAAAAAAAACTTTGGATTCAAAGGTTCCAGTATTGATGTATTAGGAATTGTTACTAATTTAAAGGAGACTGGATACAGAGTGAAGACACAGTCTATTAATGTACTGAGTGGAGTATGGGTAACCTATGAAAATCCTGACTTCACAGGAGAACAGTATATACTGATAAAGGTTCCTATACCAGCTTCGAGGACTGGGGAGGCAAAAACTGTAAGATTCCTCTGTCCAGCCCATATGTTTGGATTCTTTCACTGGCCCAAGAAGGCAAAATCAGATTCACTTGTTTTCGGAACCACACTTTCAAGGTCACAGTCAATGTCTTGGAGAAACAATAAGTCAAACTGATGATTCATTCTCTACCAAGTCTTGTAGAGTTTTAGGAGGCAGCTGGGTTGCATATGATGGAGAAAATTTCTCTGGGAATCAGTACATGTTGGAGGAAGGCCACTATCCTTCACTCTCTGCAATGGGATGACAACCTGGAGCAAATTTCAAGTCTCTGCGTTTTACAGATGTTGAATTTTCTGAACCAACAATTATTCTCTTTGAAAGAGAAGACTTCAAAGGAAAAAAGATTGAATTTAATACAGAAATAGTTAATCTCCAATCCCTAGGATTCAACACACACATATGCTCTGTCCAGGTGATTGGTGGCATACGGGTTACTTGTGAATATGGCAATCACAGGGGCCGACAGTTCCTACTGTCACCAGCAGAAGTACCTAAGTGGTATGAATTCAGTGGCTGTCACCAAATAGTTTCTCTACGACCTTTTGTTCAGAAACGAATTTATTTTAGACTTTGAAACAAAGCAACAGGGTTATTCGTGTCAACCAATGGAAACCTAGAGGACCTGAAGCTTCTCAGAACACAGGTCATGGAGGATGTCGGTGCTGATGACCAGATTTGGATTTATCAAGAAGGATACATTAAATGCAGGATAGCAGAAGACTGCTGCCTGACCATCGTGGGGAGCCTCGTAACCTCTGGCTCCATGCTGGGCCTGGCGCTCGAACAGAACGCTGACAGTCAGTTCTGGAGCATGAAGCCTGACGGCAGGATTTACAACAAGCTTAAGCCAAATTTAGTTTTAGATATCAAAGGGGGCACACAGTATGATCAAAATCACCTTATCCTCAACACTGTCAGCAAAGGGAAGTTAACACAAGTGTGGAAAGCCATGGGCCTGTAGACCTGAATAGAGAACACAGGGAGAATATTTCTGGAAGTCTTCCAGGGCTACCTTACTTAAACAGAAAGAAAGAAAAAAAGGCCTGCTGCTGGAAGCACGGAGAGTAGACCTGCTTCTTCAACAACTCTAAAGTCTCTCTTGAATCACATTCCTGTGACCAGGGCAACCTCTCATCTCATCAAAAGACTGATCATTTTAAACCAATCATCTGTCCTCTTATTTCTTCCCTTTCCTTTCAGGAGCTGCTTAAACAGGTTTCCTCCTTAGCCGCTTTAGGGTGCTTTTTGGGAAAAGTTATACTAAGACCTTAAGAGACGATGTGCGTTTGAAATTATTTCCAAAGATAGAGAACAGGAACAAACTTACCAACCCTGCAGGCCTACAAGTCCTGTACACTTTAAAGGGAAGGACAGAAGCTCAAGTTTGTAAGGTAGGAGACGCTTCAGCATCTGAGAAGAAATCATTTATTAGGCCTGTAATTTTGGTCCCTGACCCTCTGTTTTCTGGACTCATTAATTATGCTGTTCAGACATATTTTACGGAACTAAGTATAAACCAAGTATGTTTCTGTTAATATTAAAAATTAGCAAATTTACAAAGAAAAAAAAAGGAAGGCACAGGGATGTCTTGATTAGAAGCTGTTGGTCAGGAAGCTGGAGAAGGGATAACTATAAGCAGACATCTGTGATTGATTTGGGAGTTTGTTTCTCTAAAGATTTTTTTGGTGTGGGAAAAGTCTTTATTGAATTTGTTACAATGTTGTTTCTGTTTTTTATGTTTTGTTCTTTTGGCCACCAGGCATGTGGAATCTTAGCTCCTCTGACCAGGGAATCAAACTGGCACCCTCTGCACTCGAAGGTGAAGAGTCTTAACCACTGGTTTTCAGTCGTGTCTGACTCTTTGTGGCCTCATGGACTGTAGCCCACCAGGCTCCTCTGTCCTTGGGATTTCCAGGGCAAGAGTACTGGAGTGGGTTGCCATTTCCTCCTCCAGGGCATCTTCCCGACCCAGGGATTGAACCCAAGTCTCTTGTGTCTCCTGCATTGGCAGACAGGTTCTTTACCACTGGACCTCCAGGGAAAACCCTGGTTTTCTGGGCTGGTTGCTACAGAGTCTCTGTGTCAGAGTTCTGTTGTCACCTATGAGACCAATGTCTATTTGTGGTTCAGCCTGTCATCCCTGAAGATGCAAGCTGTCTTCCATCCTTAGAAAACCACTCTTCTTTTCAGAGGGAAAGCTCAGTCACTGTTCAGATGCCAGCTCTTTGCTAAGGATTTCTGCAGGTTCTCTTCCCCCCATCACAATGTCCTCTTTTCTGCGTGGTTTACCCATATCCTTGATTCTGCTTTATATGGTGTTAAAAGAAGGTGCCACTCAATCCTAAAGGAAATCAACCCTGAATATTCATTGGAAGGGCTGATGCTGAAGCTGAAGGTCCAACACTTTGGCCACTTGATGCTAAGAGCTAACTCACTGCAAAAGACCCTGATGCTGGGAAAGATTGAGGGCAAAAGGAGAAGAGGACAGCAGAGGATGAGATGGCTAGATTGCATCACCAACTTAATGGACGTGAGTTTGAGCTAATAGTGAAAGATAGGGAAGCCTGGCATGCTGCCGTCCACGGTGTCGCAAAGAGTCAGACACAACTTAGCGGCTGAACGACAACAACCAAAGAACTTTAATAGTTTACTGCCAGGTCTTTTCAGGAGGCTCGTTTTGGACCGCGGAAGGTTGGCTTGCCTCTCACCTGCAGGAAGACCGCTGGGGATTTCTCCCCAGTTGGCAATGAGTGATGGAGGGAGGTATAATTCTGAGGGGTGGGTCTCACAGCACTTCCCTGTGGCTGGAGCTGATTCCCCTCTGCTTGGTAACACACTCTTCTTACTGGCTGCTTTCTGTCTCTCGTGTTACATCCTCTTTCTCCTGGTGGTGTTTCCTGTGTGTGCGATCAGTACCTCCCAAATGTAGTATTTTAACCCCAATCTTTGTTTTGGGGACTGCTTCTGGGGAAAACTCAAAAATGAAAAGTTTTTCATCTCCCAGAGTCCCTTGGACAGCAAGGAGATCAAACCAGTCAATCCTAAAGGAAATCAACTCCGAATATTCATTGGAAAGACTGATGCTGAAGCTGAAGCGCCAATATTCTGGCCACCTGACCTAAAGAGCCGATTCAATGGAAAAGACCTTGGTGCTGGGAAAGATTGAGAGCAGGAGGGAAGGGGCGACAGAGGATGAGATGGTTGGATGGCATCACCGACTCAACGGACATGAGTTTGAGCAAGCTCTGGGAGATAGTGAAGGACAGAGGAGCCTAGGGTGCTGCAGTCCATGTGGTCACAAAGAATCAGACACGAGTTAGCAATTGAACAGTAACAGCAACAACAACATTTTACAGATGAAGGAAACAGGCTCAGAGAAATTAAGTGACATATTTCAAGCTCCTACAGTTTATCAATCAGGATTGGTATGAATGCCACACGGCTTTTGATTTGTGAGTGTAGATGTGTTATTTTTCTCCCTCATCCTTTGAAACCAGAGACCATCTTTTATAATTTAATAGTCTTCTGATGCCTAAATAGCTTGTTGTGCAACAATGTGTTCTGTGGAAATTGTTTAGAAATTTAATTGAATACAGCTATGCATATGTGTTTTTTGAAGTTCATAACAGGATTCCCAAGGGCAGGCCAAGACCACTCCTGGGATGCCCCGGGCTCAGGCTGCCTTCATTCCCTCCCAGCCTTGAATGGGCAACTCATTCAGGGTGATCTCTGGGGCACACGCTCCACTGTTTACACCCAAACCTCCCTCCCGAGGGAGATGAGAACAGGAAAGACAGGACCAGCCTCGAAGGAAAAATTCTATTTTACTTGGATTGTCATTTCAGAACATCAAGTGTGTCCGTCTACACTTGACAGACAAATGACATGGTGTAGGAAAAAAAACTGGGGTCCTCTTCCCCCTCAACTCCCACCCCATCTACCCCTCAGCAAAATGTAGGGGAAAGGCCAGCTTTAAAGGCAGAGTGGGTCTTTGTCCCCAAAGGAGCAGGGAAGCCAAAACATACCACGAAGCAAAGCATCTCCTCAATAATCCCCTATCTTCACAGAGGAATGCAGCTCCCCAGGCTGGCCCCTCACCCAAGTCCTCCAGGTCCATTTCATTACAAAAACCAATGAGTTCCTGAAAACGTTATTAATCATGTCCCACAGAGGTGTGCAAGGAGGGCCAGGATCTGGCGGTGTCTGTGACCAAGAGCCCTCTGCTTTTGTTGGGTTTTTATTCACCTGTGAGTGAAGCATCCCCGGAGCATCCCCATTGTGATGGAGAGCTACAGGTGTTGAGAGGTCACCCATCCCCGGACAGACAGACAGACAGGCAGGCAGACAGCCTGGAGGTCTCACTACAAGACCAGTGGGCCCATCGAAGCCGCTTGCAGACTAAGGCACAAGCAGAATCGGTTTGCAGCTCAGGCCTCATGCACTGAGACTCTTATGCAACCTGTGAGCTGGAGAAGGGCTGGCTCCAGCTCAGAGGAAGGACAAAGGGCCGCCATGGCCTTCCTTCTGAGACCTTCTCCCCCCAGCTCAGGAAAAGCAAGGGGCTGGGATCCTTGGAGCCTTGGGTTCTTTAAATAAACTAGACACATCCCCTGAGAATGATGCAAAGAAATGGCAACAGTAGTCCTTTGCCTACCACCACTGGCTCACCAGGCCCCAAGCAGCCTGCCAGGAGGCGAGACTCAGGCCGAAGCTCAGGACTGGGGGCCAGGGCAGGGCTTAGATGAAGGTGCTGTTGGCTAGGTGTCTCCAGAAGGGGGCTGTAGTGTTCGTCACCCTGGTCCTAGTGGAGGCTTTCTTCTGCTTGGCATCCAGGTTCTTCACGTACTTCTGGACCCACGGTAACTTGGGGTTGCCACAGAACTTCTGGCCCTTCCGGGTGGTGAAGCTGTGGGGAGAAGATAGGACACCCATGAAGCTGGGCAGGGGGTGGGATCCCTCCCCTTTCTGAGGAGGGCACGTGGAAGCCCAGAGGACATGCCACTGCCCCAGCCTCCTGGCAGGCTCTGAACACAATGTCTTCTCTCTGTGCGTCTGCATCCCTTTGTTCCCAAAACTTCATGTTCAGGTTCAGTAACCTCCTTGTCAGATGGGGGAGCCCAGCCCTACCTGCAGAGAACACTGGGTCTGAAGGGAGAGACGCAGTGTCTACTCACAGGGGACGAGAGAAGATGCACGGAAAACCCCCAAGACAAAAAGGCCTCCAGCTCACACACTGTGCAAGGAAAGGTGGTCGATAAGGATGCCAGAGCTGGGAGGAGGCAGTGGAATGCCCTCTTCCAAACCAGGGATGCCAGGCTGTGGAGCTGGGTCTGGTGCCAGTGGAGAAAATTACCAATAATAATACAATGGTTTTCTTTAATCCCCCTCAAAGATGCAGACATAAAGATTCAAAGTTTTAATTAATTTCCAGAGTGATAAAAACAATTCTCTGAATTATGTAAACCATTGCACAAATACTTGCTTTTGGGGCTTCCCAGGTAGCACTAGTGGGTAAAGAACCTGCCTGCCAATGCAGGAGACATAAGAGACATGGGTTTGATCCCTGGGTTGGGAAGAGTCCCTGGAGGAGGGCATGGCAACTCACCACAGTATTTCTGCCTGGAGAATCCCATGGACAGTAGCTTGGCAGGCTACAGTTCATAGGATCGCAAAGAGTTGGACATGAAGTGACTGAGCATGCAAAACCATTTAAACAAGTGTAAGGAGCTTTAAACAATTCACTACAAGGAAATGGTTATACATTATAAATACTACCTTCTGGGTTAAGAAAAGATCACATTTCTGTGGCATGCTGCTGCTGTTTATGAAGTGAGCTCCCACTTGCTGTCTCGAAACTCTGAAGTTTATTTCAAGTCCTAAGTGACCTTGAGTAGGTCACCTTTCTAGCCTCAATTGCCCCCTGTCAAATGGGGATAAACAACTGCAGCTGATATAATGGCTGAGAGGGTTAGTTAGGGGAATGTTATATGCCCCGATGGATTTCCCTGGTGGCTCACTGGTGAAGAGCCTGCTTGCCAAGCAGGAGACGCAGGTTTGAACCCTGGGTCAGGAAATATCCCTTGGAGAAGGAAATGGCAGTCCACTCCAGTAATCTGGCCAGGAAAATCCCATGGACACTAGCCTGGCGGGTTACAGTCCATGGTGTGGCAAAGAGTCGGAAGGACTGAGCGACTAAACAGCAACAGCAAAAATATGCCCCAAAGGCTGCCTCATATGTTTATGATGGTCAACCCTGAATCCTCTTTCTAGTCTCATGGTGAGGAAGCTGAAGCTCAGAGAGGTGGCGTGACCTGTCCGGGATCACAGAGCAGGGCCCCCAGTGAGCCTGGAGGCTCATCTCTCCCCGCTCCCCTCCCAAGTAGTAGTTACTTACATCACTCCTGCCTGTGGGCAGATGCTCCCGTTGGTCAGCTGGTAGCTTATCACTCGGCTCTCAGGAATTTTCTTGGAAATGAAGGTAATGCAGCAGGAAGAGGGGAGTGTCACAGAGTCTAGAAGACAGGAGAGAGAAGAGCCTCTCTGCAAGCCTGCCCTAGATTCTGAGCTTCAATAAGGACCCATACCCCGCACTAAGAGCTTCCCCGATGGTTCAGGGGTAAAGAATCCGCCTGCAACATAGGAGCTGCAAGAGACACAGGTTGGATCTCTGGGTTGGGAAGGTCCCCTGGAGGAAGGCACAGCAACCCCACTCCAGCATTCTTGCCCAGAGAATCCCGTGGACATAGGGGCCTGGCAGGCTAAAGTCCATAGGGTCACAAAGAGTCGGACATGACTGAAGCAACTTAGCATACACTCACCCCGCGTTAAACACCTCCAGTCCAGCCACTGGGCTGCCCCCCTTCTCACCGTTCCCCTGCAGACCCAGGCTGCTCGGTCCTCCACGCTCTGCTGTGCCATCCCAGTCATGCCCTTGGGATGGCTGTTCCGAACAGGAGACCCAGGATGGGGTCGGAGGTCTTACCTGCAGGGGTGATGCACAGGGCCAAGAGCAAGAGGCTGGTTGCCATGGTCACGGGCCCCGCCATGTCCTGGAGAGCAGAGAGGGCGGCTCAGGGCTCAGTGCTGGTGGGCAGGAGGAGAATGGCTGGGACGAGAGCACTTGAGCTACCCTCTGGCCCTTTTCAGGCAGCTAGGAGGAAACATCGGCTTTTATAGAGGCCTCTCTTTGGGGAGTCTCTCCCCCTCATTCAAAGTCCTAGAAACCTCAAATCTGTAAAGAGGAAGTTGTTGTCAGCTGAGTCAGGGGTTATCCTGAGCATGCTAAGAAAGCGCTGGAGGAGGAGGGCAATCCCCCGCCAGGGTGAAGAGCAAACACATTGGATGAACAGTCAGAAGGCTGATAGGGAGCCTGGCTATGCTGGCCATTGCCTGTGGGACTCTGGGTCAGTCATTCATCTCTCTGAGCCTCAGTTTCTTCATCTGAAAATGGATAATGTTATCCTCTCTCTTTCTTCCTTTCATCCATTCATTCATTTAGCAGCTCTTATTAGGCATGTACCTTGTGCCAGGCTTCTAAGTGGGGAGTCATGTATAAGATCAAGTGCGTAGAATCAGCTATTGCAGGTGCTGACAGAGTGGGCGTAGAGTCAAGTATCATTCGTCTCCAGCCCCTCAGACCCCTTGCCCATGCTCATGCACACCGCCTCTTGGTGACCTTGCCTTTCTAGCCTCCAAGCTACCAGAGCTGCCTAGCCTGCAGGGTCTAGGAAAGTGGGAAGTGTCTGGAAACTTACATCCTCGGGGAAGCCCTTGACCAATGCTGGCTGGAGGGGTACAGACTCCAGGTCCAGTGTGATCTACACTGTTCCCTGTGTTCCTGTCGAGGTTGAGTCAGTTTCTCTTTGCGAGACAAGGCTTGAGTTAACCCTACCTACCCTTCAGGGTCCGCTTCCCTTCTCCCCTGCTGCTTTCCCCTGGAAGCACTGCTGGATAAAGCACTGGCCCATGAATCCTCATCTCAGGGTCTCTTTGGGGGACCCAAACCTGAGACAAGGGGACATTGGAAGGACTGGCCAGTTCTGCGAGGAGGAAAGTAGGGGATGCCCTTGTGGAGGGTGTGAGGTTGGCTGTGCTGAGGTCTGGAGGATGAAAGGCGGTGGGGACTGTCCTGGAGCTTTGTAGCCCATAATACTCAGCTCAGCTGTCAGACTGAACGGAACATGATACCCACCCAGCTCCATCCCCCATTCCTGGCTCCCAGCCTGGGACCCCTGTCACTGCTGCTTCCTTTCCCAAATCTTCGTCCTCTCCATTCCACCTTTCACGGGAACAGCTGGCTTTCTCCAGCCTCTCCACTCTGGCCTGGCAAGAGCACACCTGTGGGGCACCAGAGTGGCCCGCATCACTGGGCTGCCGCTGACCAGCTGTGTCCGTGCCTTCCAGTTGACCATGAACACCTTGAGATCAATGTCCCATTTCCACCAAGTCCCGTGCAGGTCACTTGTCCTGTGGCCGGTATTTGGAGAATGAATGTATGATGGACCAACTCTGGGTCACTCTCCTCTGGACCAGGGACTCCCAAGGGGTCTCTGCCCAGCCCGACTGGGGTCAGTGGGTACATGGGGGAGCCGCATGGCAAGTCCTCTGATGAGGACAGGGCTGAAGTTGGGGAGGCCTTGATCAGCAGTGCCTGATCTCATTGTCCTTGTTTACGGAGTGAGAAGCACTGAGCACCCCAGTCAGCTCCCCCCCCCAGCCGGCAGTGGCAACTCTCACCTGGCAGAGGATGGGAGCATTCAATGAGAGCCCTTTACACATGCAAGAGCTTTTCCCGAGTCCATTCTAGGGAGCCCCTTCTAATCCTTGCTCCTCAGTGATTCAGAGGGGACAGCCTGTTATCTGTCTGAGTTTCATGACTCAGGGGGCGCTGGGAGGGGAAGCAGCATGCTGGAGAAGAGTGGGGACTGGACTGAGCAGGGTGGGACGCCTTCGTGCATTGACCACATGTTGCAACCAGAGTGGGACGGCAGAAGGTCATCTAGCGGGAGGATTTGGGGTGGGGTGCCTCACCCCGATTAGTTAACACCAATTACAAGCTTTCCCAAAACAAAAAAAAAAAAAAAAAAAGAAACCCCACCCAAACACAACATGGTAAAACAATTACACTCCAATAAAAATTAATTTAAAAAAATAAAAGAAAGGCCAGTTCGAGACAAAACAAAACTCGATACCCAGTCTCACTGCTGTGTCTGGGGAAGTGGTTAAGGCAGGGTTTACCAGCCCATTTTACAAAGGGGAAAACTGAAATCTACAAAAGGTGACTGGACACCACCACAGAGCCACTTACCCTGACTCCCAACATGGGGACCTGCACTTTCCCGCTTAAAGCGGGGGATCCAATAACCAGAGCAATTAGTCAAAGTAAAAGAGGGAGAAGTTGAAGGTTCCAAGAGAGCAGAATAGAAAGAGATAACTAGAGAAAGAGAATGAAGGCAGGAGGGCAAGTGGATGCAAAGACTTGGGGAAGGAGGACTTCCCTGCAGTCCATTCATTAAGACTCCGAGCTCCCATTTCTGGGGGCCTAGGTTCTATCCCTGGCCCATGAACTGTGATCCCACGTGCTGCAAGGTGGACAAAAAGAAAGGGGGGTGCTCCGTGAAGCACCCAGAGCCCCTCCACTCCAGCTCGGACCCTGCCCCATCCCCTGCTGGGCTTTGTCCGTCTAAGAAGTGGGGGTGTTGGCCAGATCTGCATTTCCCCAGGTGTAGTGGTCACACCACCACAGGTGCTACATAAGAATGGGTGCTTTTCATTTTAATTTAAATATGTCTTGTTAGGGTCTGTCTATGATGAGGGGTTTTATATTTATGACAGTGATAGAGAAAATATGAGTTGACTAAAAAAACTGGAGGTTGAAAGTTAGTCTCACAGTTGTGTCTGATTCTTTGAGATCCCATGGACTGTAGCCAGCCCAGCTCCTCTGTCCATGAAATTCTCCAGGCAAGAATACTGGAGTGGGTTGCCATTCCTTTCTCCAGGGGATCTTCCCAACCCAGAGATTGAACTCGGGCCTCCTGCATTGCAAGCAGATTCTTTACCAACTGAGTCACTAGGGAAGCCTTTTTTGACTAAAAAAACGAAATAAAGCAAATCGCAGAACAAATGGTATGTAAATATGACAGAGACAGAGACAATATATCTGATATCTAAGAATATCTGAAGTCTGAGAAGCCTGGCCAAGTCCTCGCTGAGGGCCTTTCCCCTCCGATGTTCTGTACAGTGGAGCCGGCCCTGGGGAGGAATTGAGGGGTCGGGGGGGATCAGAGCTGCGCCTGGTAGGGAGCAGGCGGCTGTGGTCCTGCCCTCATGAACCGTAGCCAGGGTGCTGTCCTGGGTGAGCCACACCATGAGCGGTGATGTAGCACAGAACTCAAAGGGAAGCTGGGCCAACGGACAGCGGCCAAATGACCGAGGGCGCTCCAAGGCACATCCTAACAAGAACCGATCAGAAGAAGCGAGCTGTTAGCTTGGGCTAGAAACGACTTCCATACATGAAGACGTGTCCCAGAAAGGAAGAATGGGCCTTGATGACCCTAAGTGGTGCAAAAGCAGACCACAGACAAGGGTTATGATGTTCGGCTGGGGTGCATGGGGTAGGAAAGGTGACCGGTGGAGCAGAGCCCCACTTGCCGATGAAACTAAGTACTCTGAAGCCCTTGTCTGTGTTAATTTCCCCCACTTTATAGGCAAGGAGACTGAAGCTCCGAGGTTAGGAAAGGGGAGAGCTGGCATTTGAACTGAGTTCTACCTGAGTTCAAGGTTCAGGCGGTGCCTCTCACCAGGTGAGTTCAGCCGTGATCCTGTGGGCAGGGGGCCAACTCAGCCTTGAGGTGCAGGGTCAGCGAGGTCAGATCTGTGGTCTGGTGTCATGGTTGGATCCACCAGCAGGTGTGATAGGAAGGTACTAGGGGCAGGGATCAGAGATTACACAGCTTCCCAGGGGAGGGACGATCAGGGAGCCGGGCAGGGGTCGAGAGAGCTTAATTGGCTCCGCTCCTCACGTTAGACCGACCTGACGTGCCTGGAGGAGAGGGTGATGTGGAATCTGGGTGTGACCCCTGGTGCGTCCTGGATTGTGGGTAAGAAGCACCCGCAGGTTTCCTAAGACCTGCTTCTTGGAAGTCAGTCCAGAATCCATCGTTTAAAGCCCCTACCAACTTGGAATAAGTATTTTGCATCAGTTAAAAAAAAATAAAGCCCCTCCCTAAACCCTGAGAAGACTGACCAGGATCCAGGGCTCAGAGGACCACCTTTCTAGATTGGAGAGTCACCTGCCAGGGTTGAAATCTTAACTCAGCTGGGTGGCCAGGGTTACTTAACTCCTCCAAGCCTTAGTGTCCACACCCCGTCTGTAAAATGGAACGTACTGACAATATCTGCCTTGTAGGTTATTATGAGGATTCAGTAAGATAACTCACATCAAGTGTTTGGCTCCCCCTCTGGATAGAGGACTGTCCAGAGTGCCCATGAAAAGATGGTTATGTGTTTCCTTTATTTCCCAACAAATATTTATTATTGACTAAATGGCAGGTAAGTTCTAGGGACAAGAGATCCAGGAGTGAATACAGCTCAAAAAGTCCATTTCTTCATGGAAAGACCATTCTTTAATTAGGAGATAATATAGCAAGTACAAAACAGTGATAATTGTATCTTATAATCTGCCAGGTAATGACATATAAAATGCCTTTTGTAAGTAGTCTTTTATAAACTTTTCATTGACTTGGAAGCATTAAAAATTTTACAAAAATATTGGCTTATTTATCAAAGAGGTAGTTCACTAAAGTGTATATTTATTAGAACATTTCGGCAAGCAAAAGGTGGTCATCATGTTTTGTTGTTTTTATTACAACAACTTGTTTACAAGCTGGTGAGCTGACTAAGCAATCCACAGGCTCTTCCAATGACCTTTCATGTATCAGGGCATTTAATCTAATCTTTACAATAATGACCCTATGGAGTAGATACTATTCATTTTGTTGCACAGAGGTGAAGTAACTTGTTCCGGGTCACATGGTCCCTGACTGTATCTGGTCTGCAGCTGAAACCTCAGCCACCATGGAGGGTGTTAGAAATATAGAGGGAACATGAGGGAGAAAAAAGTTTAAGAAAAAGAAGACAAATGGACGAGCTGATCCTAAAATTGACGTGGAAGTGCAATGAACTCAGAGGCAGCCAAAACAATCATGAAAAAGAAAGCAAAGTTGGAGGACTAACACTTCGAATTTCAAAACTGCACCCTAAGGTAATCAAGATAGATTGATACTGGCATTAGGATACATATGTAGAGTAAAGGAACAGAGTTGAGAGTCCAGAAAGAAACCCTTACATTTACAGTTAATTGATTTTTGACAAGGGTGCAAAGTTCATTTGATGGGAAAGAACAGTCTCTCAACAGTTGTGCTGGAACAACTGGATATCCATAAGCAAATAAATAAAGTGACACTCTACTAGATACCACATAGAAGAATGAAGTCAATATAGAGCAAAAATCTAAATGAAAGAGCTAAAACTCTTAGTCAGGCTTCTCTGTCCATGGGGATTCTCCAGGAAAGAATACTGGAGTGGGTTGCCATTCCCTCCTCCAGGGGATCTTCCCAACCCAGGGTGGCCCACACTGCAGGCGGATTCTTTACCAGCTGAGTCACCAGGGAAAACCTTAGAAGACCTTGGATTAAGTAACAGTTTCTTTGATAAGACACCAAAAGCACAAGCAAGCACAGAGAAAGTAGATAAGTTTGACTTCTTTAAAATTAAAAACTTTTGTGAATCAAACCACACTCTCAAGAAAGTGAGTAGCCAACCCACATAATGGGAGAAAATATTTGGAAATTATCTGATAATTCTAGCATCCAGAATATACAAAGTCCACAATACAAAGACCAAAAAAAAAATCTAATTTAAAAATAAGCAGAGAATTTAACTAGATGCTTCTCCAAAGAAGACTACAAATGTTCCATAGCACATGAAAAGATGCTCAACACCATCCATTAGTCAGTAGGGAAAAGCAATGAGATATCAATTCACACCCACAAGGATGGCTATGGGAAAAAAAAACAGACAGAAAATAAAAGTGTTCCCAAGGAGATGGGAACGCTCATACATTGCTCATGGGGAATGTGAGACTGTATGATTACTATGGAAAAGTTTGGCAGTTCCTCAAAAAGCTAAAGATAGTTATAGTATGACCCAATAACTTCACACCCTAACCCTAACCCTAACCCTGGAAAACTGAAAACAAATATTCACACAGAAACTTGCACCTGAACTTTCATAGCAACATTATTCATAGTAGCCGAAAAGTGGAGACAACCTGATGTCCCTCCAATGATAAATGGATGAGCAAAGGTACAGTGGGACATACAGTGGGATTTTATTCAGCCATGAAAAGGAATGTAGTGCCAATGTATTCATTATGTTAAATGACAGGCACAACAGCCCAGACACTATGATTCCATTGATAAGAAAAGTTCAGAACAGACAAATCCATAGGGACTTAGAGCAGATTACTGGCGGCTGGGGGCCTGGTAGGAGGAGAAAGTAGGGAGATACAGTTTCTTTTGGAGGTGATAAAAATATTCTAGAATTTAATAGTAGTGACGGTTGTACAACTTGTGAGTATACCACTCACATGTATGATTTAAAGAGGTTAAAATGATGAATTCTTATGTAATGTGGATTTTATCTCAATTAAAATTTAAAGGAGGGAATTCGCTGGCCATCTAGTGGTTAAGACTCTGTGCTCTCACTGCCACGGGCTCAGGTTCAATCCCTGGTGGGGGAACTAATCTCACAAATCATGCAGCACAACCAAAAAAAAAGAAGATGCTGAGGAAACCTTCAAAATGTTTGTTCAAATGGTGGGGCCTAGAAGGCTTCATTAAGGCTGCACCCAGTGTCAAAAATCTCATCTATCTCCCTCACGTGGCCTGACTTTCATCCAAGGGTCTGATTAATGAGAACGAAATCTGAGAGGGCACACAGGCAGGCAGGGAGCAGTGGGTTTTCCCCGGGCTCTCCCCGACCCTGGGCATACTTCCTGGCAAGCAGGCAGAAAAGGAAGCTTCCTTTGGCGGGTTCCTTGGCCAAATCCTTAGAGAGATGAAGCTTTGAGGGCCCCCTTCTCTCTCTCTTTTTCCTCCCCCAACCCTCCTAAGACCCCAGTACTTCCTTACTCCCTCTGTCCCTTCTTATATCAAAACCTACTGTATAAAAAGGCAATAAAAGGCACTCATTCCCTCGACACACAAGTGACTTTTAACAGCTTAAAATGGGCTTCCCAGGTGGTGCTAGTAGTAAAGAATACACCTGTCAATGCAGGAGACCCAGAAGATGCAGGTTTGATTCCTGGTTCGGGAAGATCCCCTGGAGGATGCAATGGCAACCTACTCCAGTATTTTTGCCTGGGAAATTCCAGGGACAGTGGAGCCTGATGGGCTACAGACCATGGGTTCAAAAAGAGTCAGACATGACTGATCAACTGAGCAGAACACAGAAGCACACAATCGCTTAAAATAAGAGGGCTTCTTGTATTCTAGGCCTCTGGAAAAAATGAGGATCACGGAAGCCAGGTTTGTCCTTCTTGGAGAAGAGTGCTGAAAATATGCCAAGGGTGGGGGGACTTCCCTGGTGGTCCAGTGGTTAAGAGTCTGCCTGCCTATGCAGGAGACACGGGTTTAATCCCTGATCCGGGAAGATCCCACACGCCGCAGGGCAGCTAAGCCTCTGTGCCACAACCACTGAGCCGGCACACTCTGGAGCTTGTACTCCACCACAGGAGAAGTCCCTGCAACGAGAAGCCCACGCAATGAGAAGCCCACTCACCGCAGCTGGAGAGGAGCCCCCGCTCGCGGCAACTAGAGAAAAGCCAGTGCGGCAAGGACAGGCCAAGGACAGCCAGCAATAAATAAATAAATAAATTGTTTTATAAAAGAAAATACGCAACGGGGGAAGGAGTGAACCCAAGAGTGCTGAATTGAAAGCAGAGGTGTCCGTGTACATATCATCTTTCAGAAACGGTAGTACACCAGTAGTGATGAGTATATCTAGCAAAGATATTTCTCCTTGGAGAAATAAACGATTCCAGTGCTGGGTCAAAGAAAGTAGAATCTGGAATATCTTTTTGGTGACAGAAAGAGAGAAACTGCTCAAGGAATCATGGAGATAGATCCAAAGGACACAGGAGCTAGCTTGCCCGAACACACACTGGCCAATCTGGGACAGTTGGATCAGTAATAGTGGATAGTGATGAACTGAATAAAATAAGAATCAATTAACAAAGTTTGGGGCTGAATTTTTGTCTATCCCCAAAAAATGAGTGTTGGGGTCCTAACCCCCAGAATCAAAACGGGACCTGATTTGGAGACAGAGTCTTCACAAAGACAAGCAAGTTAAAATGAGGTCATTCAGAAGAGATAAAATCTGATATAACTGGTGTCCTTACGCGTGCATGAGAGTTCAGTTGGTCAGTCATGTCCAAGTTTTTACGACCCCATGAATTGTAGCCTCCAGGCTCCTCTGTCCGTGGGATTTCCCAGGCAAGAATACTGGAGTGGGTTGCCAACTCCTCCTCTGGAGATCTTCCCCACCCAGGGATCAAACCTGCATCTCCTGCACGATAGCCAGATTCTTGACCACTGAGCCACCCCTGAGCTTCCTCCGTCCATGGGATTTTACAGGCAAGAACACTGGAGTGGGTTGCCATTCCCTTCTCCAGGGGGATCTTCCTGATTCAGGGATCGAACCCATGTCTCTTGCATTTCCTGCATTCGCAGGCGGATTCTTTACCCCTAGCGCCACCTGGGAAGCCCCTTTCTGAACTCTTACCTGATCCTTTATTATTCCCATTTCACAGGTGAGGAAACTGAGGCTCAGAGAGGTTAAATGACCTACTCAAGCCCCAGAGCCATGATGCAGCAGGACTGGTCCTCCATCTTCCTGTGAAGAACCATGGCCCCAGTCTCCATCAGCTCTCTCCTGGATTCCTGCCCCGACCTCCTAACTGATGGTGGTTGAAGATAAGAGTGTCTGGGGTGGAAAGTGAAGGAGATGCGGGAAGGGGCCAGGAGGATGGATGGGCACTGGGGTGAGACGTGCAGGGGATTTGGGGGAGAGCAGGCTGGGGCTATCACTGCTACCCCTGGTACCCTCCCTGCCCGTTACCCAACATACACCCAGTCCAAAAAGGACTGGGAACAGGGGATGGTCCAGGGAGCCACTTACCTGGAGGTGACAAAGTGACAAGTCGTAGCACCAACTCTAGAAATATTTCTCCTCTCTTATCAAGTCTGGGAGAGTGGGCGGAGAGGAGGGGCCTCCTGGGCAGGGAGGGGATCCTCCTGTACATTTCACTTTTGTTTGGCTTGGAAACTCAGGAGCCCAAAGTTCACGAGGACATCTGAGAACATGGCTTCATTGCATCAGGGGGCGGGGAATGCTCAGGGTGAGAGGCCAGCCCATTGATAGACCGTGGGAGCTCTTTGATAAGGAGGTCATCTCCTCACATACCCTAAGCCCCGTCCCGGAAGGGACGTGGCCCTGGGCAGTACAACGGGAGACAGGTGACAACTATGAAGCACCTTGCCCTTTGATATTTTGATAGGAGGACTTCCCAGAACTCAACTTTTTTTTTTTTTTTTTTTATCCATGAAACACCCTTATTTTACTGGGCTGTGAAAAAAAATTGCTGTTGTTGAGTCACTAAGTCTTGTCTGACTCTTTGTGATCCCATGGACTATAAGCCTGCCAAGCTCCTCTATGGGATTTCCCAGGCAAGAACACTGGAGTGGGTTGCCATTTCCTCCTCCAGGGGATCTTCTTGACCCAGGGATCGAACCCAAGTCTCCTGCATTGCCAAGCAGATTCTTTACCACTGAGGCACACTTGGAAAGTGAATATGAGGTAATCTCAAAGGCAAATAAATAGTTAATAGAGATGAAGGTGTCAATTGGCAAGCATCAAGGTAAAAATAAAGGTCTGTGACCAAGGCTCGGGGGGAGATAAAACACCACGTGGTAATGATCCACACAAATAGGGCTGGTGGATGGGGGTGTTAACAGGGAGGTAGGATGGAGTAAGAAATATTTGCTAGTTAGAGATGGTCACTTCTCAATTCCTCCCCAAGAATGGTGTTTGTTTCCTCAAGAGAAGAAAGGGAAACAAATATCATATATTAACGCATATATACGGAATCTAGAAAAATGGTCCAGATGAACTGACGTGCAGGGCAGGAATAGAGATGCAGATGCGGAGAACAGACTTGTGGACCCAGGGTGAAGAAAAGGGTGGGATGAATAGAGAGTAGCAGCGACACGCATACACTAGCGTGTGTAAAGTAGCTAGCCAGGGGGAAACTGCTGCAGCGGAGAGCTCATTTTGGTTCCCTCTGTCGGCCTGGAGGGGTAGGAAGGTCAGAGTGCAGAGGCTCAGGAGGGAGGGGGGTGTGTGTCCTAATGGCCGATTCACGTTCTTGTAGCAGAAACTAGCACAGCACTGTAAAGCAAGCGTCCTCCAATTAAAAATACATTTTACAAAACTCCAAAATATTCACCTTGGTTACTTCTGACTCCAGGAATTTAAAAGAAAAAATTGTCTACATTTTCTGAAAAGGAAAAGAAGAAAGGAGAAACAAAATTAACCCGCATCTTTAACAAAAGTGAATAAAGTAAACTGCATTGAGTCTTTTCACAAACACACAACACCAACATGTCAGATGTTCGTTTCCGACTGAAACAGGGTTAGAAAATATGATTATGTAATGAATCAAAAATCTAATTGTAGGCCTGCGTTATTGATAATAAATAGTATACAGTATATAAATATACTAGTAAAATAGGATTCTTGACCAAAGAATAAAAACTAAAGATATGTTTATGTCAGTGGCTCAGTGCATAAAATGAACTCAAAAATCAACAATATAAAAATCTCATAAATCTAAAATTATCATTCTTGCAGTATGAATTTATGCATTCACTGTATTTGTTTTTATCATACATGAAGCTTATAGTATGGAATCCTTCATGGCTCAGACAGTAAAGAATCCACCTGCAATGCAAGAGACCTGGTTCAATCCCGGGGTCAGGAAGATCCCTTGGAGAAGGGAACAGCAACCCACTCCAGTATTCTTGCCTGGAGAATTTCAGGCAGGAGACAGAAGAGCCTCATGGGCTACAGTCCATGGGGTTGCAGAGACACGACTGAGCAACTAACAACATGCTTATAGCACTGGAAACCAGAGCTCAACTTAACGGAAGCCGGAGCAGAGACAGTGGTACTGCTCGCCCAGTCTCCTAGTGAACTGGGACAACTCTAAACCAAAGGGAGCTAGAAGATCCCCTTGCACATCTCAGAGTCAGTGCTACCACCTCACTTTCCCAACGGCTCAGATGGTAAAGAGTCCACCTGCAACGCGGGAGACGTAGGACCAATCCCTGGGTCGGGAAGATCCCCTGGAGTAGGAAACGTAACCCACTCCAGTATTCTTGCCTAGAGAATCCCACAGACAGAGAAGCCTGGTGGGCTACAGTCCATGGAGTCACAAAGAGTTGGATACAACTGAGCATACACGTACACTGTTATGTCTTAGACACTGGAGGTCCCAGGAAGACAGAAACAGGGGTCAAGAGGTAAAACTCAACCAAGGAAGACGTTAGTAGTGGAAAGAGCCATCTAGAGACAAATCTGCCCATCTTGGATGATAGCGAGATCCCCCAACAAGTGGGCCATGCAAGCACTTCTTGGCGGATCTCCCTAGTAGGAAATTCAAGCTTTAGATGAAGAAGTCCCATTCAGCTCTGAGGTTCTGGGATCTCGGGAAGGACCCATTTCAGACTCAATGCCACTAGAACTTGAAGTCCAGTGCAAAGACAAACACACAAATGAATAATTACACTTGAGCATGATAAGGCATAGGAAGCAGAGAGATTAAGAGCATGCACATTAGAGGTAACTGGGCTGGGGTTAAGATCCTGGCTCTGTCAGCCTCGATTTTGTCATCTGTGAAGTGGGGATGAAACCCTTTGCTTCCCAGGGGTGTTAGAAGAGAGTGAACCATGAGCTGTACATAATGTTCCTGGTACGGTGTTTGACCTGCAATAAATGTTAACAAGGGGGAGTTATCGCTAGTGCCAAGCCCCTGCCAGGCACAAAGGTACAAAGGGCTCTGGGAGCAAAAAGGAAAACACAGTTCTATGTGGGAGGTGGGGAAGCTCCAGGAAAAAAGGCAGCCCACTCCTGGGTGTGTATTTGGAGAAAACCGTAATTTGAAAAGATACATATATCCCAGTGTTCACTGTAGCACTGTTTACAGCAGCCGGGACACGGACGCGACTTAAACGTCCACTGACAGAGGAATGGATAAAGAAGATGTGGTACATATGCACAGTGGAATATTACTCAGCCATAAAAAAGAATGAAATAATGCCATTTGCAGTGACGTGGATGGGCCTAGAGATTGTCATCCTAGATTGTCTGAGTAAGTCAGACAGAGAAAGACAAATACCGTATGATATCGCTTAAATGTGGAATCTAAAAAAAAATGGTATAAATGAACCTATTTATAAAACAGAAATAGAGTCACAGATGTGGAAAGCAAAATTATGATTACCAAGGGGGAAAGGGAGAAGGAAAAATTGGGAGATTTGATGACATATACACACTATATGTAAAATATATAATAAGGAGCTACTGTTTGGCACAGGGAGCACTGCCAATACTCTGTAATGACCTAAATGGGAAAAGACTCTAGAAAAAGGAGTGGGTATCTGTACACAGATAACTGATTCACTCTGCTGTACGCTTGAAACTAACACAACTTTATAAATCAACTCTACTCCAATAAAATTAATTAAAAAAAAAAAGAAGACAGCAGGACTTCCCACAGGACGAGGGGGTCAGAGGTATTCTAAGCTAATGGGAAGCCTGGTGAGCAATGGATTGACTGAGTTCTGGAAGGTGATGAGAGGAGATGAGGTTGGGAGATTAGCGGCAGAGATAACGCAAACATACCTCAGTCATCCTGCCCCAGATGCCACTCACGTATTGCTCCTTAACGTCCAGCGAAGTCACCATTGTCCCCTTCCCCGTATCTGGTAATGTCTCTAATTTTGTTGATTGAACCTATTTAACTCCCAGACCCACCTGCTCCTTCTCAACCCCATCCCACTGCCCCCCAACTTGCCGCCGTCCAATCTGTTCTGCACACAGATGCGAGAAATCTCCTCCTAAGTGCAAACCACCCAGCTCACTCCCCTGCCTAGAATTCTTCACTAAGACCCATCACCAACAACTAAACTTTCAACCATTCCATCATCTCCAGAATGTTTACCCACCACCCAATCTATCTTACATCTAATTGAAAGTGACCTCATCCAAAAATATCCATGACAGAGTTCCCCAGTGATCCAGTGTTTAGGACTTGGTGCTCTCACTGCCGGGGGCCTGGGTTTGATCCCTGGTCAGGCCACTAAGATCCCTCAAGCTATGTGCACAGTAAAAAAAAAAAAAAAAAAGGCACACATACACACAAAAAATCCTTGAAATCACAGATTTAATGTACTGGCTGTATTTTTTTTCCAATATGCATTGAAATAAACCCACAAATATTGAAGTAAACCAGGAATGAGTAAGTATGTGTGTGTGTGCGCAGGTGTGTGTGAAACGATTCATGGTCTGCCCGTATCCCCTAGTTCTTATCAATTCAGGGCACATTGGCCTGGCTCCCATCTGCCAGCACCTGGCTGACTCTGCCCCCTGGGGTCAGGCTGACCTGGGAAAGGGGACTCAGGAACTCCAACTAAGTGACTGATACCAACACCAGTGATTATCAGCAAATACCTTGGCAGCTCTTGGTTGACAGACAGGTGAGATGCAGCCCAGTGATGATGCACTGGTAAATCTTTAACAACTGGCTCTGAGAGGAAAGCTCTGTTTTGCAACATTTGCTCATTCCTATGATGTAAATGGGCTTCCTTGTTGGCTCAGTGGTAAACGTGGGTTGGATCCCTGGGTCGGGAAGACCCCTTGGAGAAGGAAACAGCAGCTGACTCCAGTACTCTTGCCTGGGAAATCCCACAGACAGAAGAACCTGTCAGGCTACAGTCCATGTGGTCGCAAAGAGTCGGACGTGACTTAGTGACTAAACGATAACAACACATGATATAAATACTCCTCACGTGCCTGATTCCAAGCTTTCAACCTGAACATGGAGTTGGGAAGAGATGCTCTCCCAGGTGGGATGAGCTAGCTTTGGTGTACCACTGGGTGGAACCCAGAATGAGGACTTAGGGGACTCATGGTCCTTATGTTCTGGGAGATGCAAGAAGGGGAAACAGTGGTATTGAGAGGGAGGCTGGAAGGTATTTACTAACCGGAGGCTCACCGAAAGCAGGTGGGTGCAGGAGGAAGGAAAGGCCTCTGGGCATGCGCACAGGGTCTCTCGGATGGGCCACAGCTAAGGATGCCATGCCTAAGAAGGCAAGGCTTCCCCAGGCTTGTGGACAGGAAGCCAGCCACCCAGTTTTCCTGTCTTGCCCAAGGCCAGGTCCCATCCTTCCCTTGCAGAAAGAGCTCCTGATTGGAAGTCAAGGAAGGATCAGATTCTGCTGATCCACAAAAGCTCACAGGCCAAGGACCTCAGTAAAAGGAGAAGTGAAAGGGCATTCTTCCTGAAGGGTTATCACAGCTGGATTTCTTCCCTAAGGCAGAAAGAAACTGAGGCTGGAGCCAGAGAGGCCCGGCTCCTTCACTGGGCTGCCCAAGGATATTGAAGAGGTGGGTCTGGGATCAGACACACTCTTCCCACTTGCTTGACTCCAAATCTCCTGGGATTGGTTGGAATCATCAGGAATCTTATGCTTCTGGTATGTACTCACTTGTCCTACCTCCTGGAACCAGTAGGAGGCTTGAATGACAGGGAGTTACAAGCTCACTTTGCAAATTGCAAAGCAAGAGTAGAAATGAGTGATGGAATTATGGTGATGCCCAATCCATCCAAGACCCCTGGGGTCAGTGGCTCCTACTCATGGACTCAGTGGCTCAAGCCACAGAAAAAAGTCCTTGTTGGGTTGGATAGTTAGTTACCCAGCAAGTTTGGGGAGTCTGGGGGAGATGGGGTTCTAAACAAGCTCCTGGGAGAGATGGGAGGCACCAGAACAGATAATGGCACTGAGAGAGGAGATGGGAAGAGTCTCAGCACCAACCACTCTGCCCGTGAACCCCTTCTGTCCTCAGGAGGCTTACAACCTCAGCAGGAAGACAGGGCACATGAGAAAGCCCACTTTGCTCATCTTTCCCCTGGTTTCTGCCACCAAGGACCTTAACAAATGGCTTCTTACAAGGAATGATTTCCTGATTGACAGAGTCTCCCAGAATACGATGCCGAGAGGAGACGCTGTCTGCACAGCACGAGCAGTTCTATTTTGCAGTTTTGCAGCAACATGGGAAGACACTGGACCGAGAGTTGATAGATTCAGATTTCAGCTCTGCTACTTAGCGGCTTAGTGAGAGCAGGCAAGTCACTAATTCTCCCTGAGCCCCAGTTTTCCCACCTGTAAGATGGACATGGAGATCTCCACCCTGTTTGCCAGCCCCAAAGCATTGTCAAAGACTTAGCTGAGTTAGTGAGTGTGAGATGTGTGTGTGTGTATTTAGTTGCTCAGTTGTATCTGACTCTTTGTAAACCCATGGGCTGTAGCCCACCAGGCTCCACTGTCCAGAGGATTCTCCAGGCAGGGATACTGGAGTGAGTTGCCATTTCCTCCTCCAGGAGATCTTCCTGACCGAGGGATCAAACCCATGTCTCCTGCATCTCCTGCAGTGCAGGCAGATTCTTTACCATCAAGCCTTCAGGGATGCCCACTCTCTCGCAGGAACATACCAAATTCTAGAACCCAAAAGGAAGGCAGATGTTCCGCATTAACCATATTGCATGAATGAATGTTCTGGCCAGAATGAATCTTCCTTATCAGTTAACTATTGACTAGAACACTCCAAGGCTTCCCAGGTGGCACTAATGGTAAAGAACCCATCTATCAATGCGGGAGACATAAAAGACGAAAGTTCAATCCCTGGGTTGGGAAGATCCCCTGGAGGAGGGTATGGCAACCCACTCCAGTATTCTTGCCTGGAGAATCCCATGGACAGAGGAGCCTGGCAAGCTACAGTCCAGGGGGTCACAAAGAGTTGGACAGGACTGACGTGACTTAGCATGCATGCACTCCAAGGACCAAGTTCCCAGATGCCAACCAAAGACCAAACTCATAAGCAGATCTTTCTAAGGCTAGGTCTAAGGGTAGGCTGACTATGCGATGAATAACTTTTTTCTGCATAGGACTAAATATTCCAATTAAAAAGCAGAGATTGTCAGACTGGATAAAAGAGCAAGACTCCACTACATGCTGTCTACAAAAGATGCATTTTAAATATAAAGACACAGGTAGGTTGAAAATAAGTAGATGGGGGAAGACATTTAAATATAAGTAGGGACATCTTGTAATAAGTCATCAGGACGACAAAACAATTATAAGTGTGTATATGCCTTAGAGTTTAAAGATACATGAAGAAAAGGACTTCCCTAGCAGGCCAGTGGTAAAGACTCTGCACTACCAATGCAGGGAGCATGGGTTTGATTCCTGGTCAGGGAACTAAGGTCCTGCATACAGTGCAGAACAACCAAAGAAATAAATAAAAATTAAAGACACATAAGGAGAAATTGCCAGAATTAAAGGGAGAAAAAGACAGATTCACAATTATAGTTGGAGACTATAACACAGTTCTCTCAGTAATTGATAGAAGTAGATTCAAAATCAGTATGGACAGAGAAGTTCTGAATGACTTTGACTGAACTGATGTTTATAGAACACTACCTTCGACAAAGGCAGAATATATTTTTCCCCAAATACATAGAATATGGCCATTGAGATACACAATGTGCTTGCCCAAGGGCTCAGTACATTTAAAAAAACTGAAATATGGGCTTCCCTGGTTGTACAGTGGTTAAGAATCTGCCTGCCAATGGAGAGGACAAGGGTTCAATCCCCGGTCTGGAACGCTCCTACATGCGTCGGGGCAACTAAGCCCATGTGCCACAACTACTGAAGCCTGAACAACTAGAGCCCTTGCTTTGCAACAGAAGAAGCTACAGTGATGAGAAGTGCCCGCATCACAAGTAGACAGTAGCCCCCATTTGCTGCAACTAGAAAAAGCCGGCTTGCAGTAAGGACGACCCACAGCAGCCAAAAATAAATAAATTTTTAAAAACTGAAATATTAAAGAAAGTGTCCTCTGACCAAAATGGAATTAAATTAAAACAAGTAATGATAAGAAATCTACAAAAATGTATTTGGACATTAAACATCATGTCTCTTAATAATCCATAAATCAAGGAAGGAATTACAGGGGAACTTAGAAAAGATTTTGAATTTGGTAATAATGAAAATACAACATATCAAAAGTTGTGGGATTCAACTAAAACAGTGATTAGAGAGAAATTTACAGTTTCTAATTCTTATATTAGAGAGAGAGAAAGGTTTAAAATTGGTGACCCAAATTTTTATCTTTAGAAGCTAGAAAAAGAATACAAAGATTAATCCAAAGTAAGCACAAGGAAGCAAATAATAAAAATAAGAGCAAAAATCAATCAAATAGAGAACAAATGTAGAGTAAATTAGCAAAGCCCATAGTTGCTTGTTAGAAAGATTAATAAAATTGATAATAATCCTAGCTAGGTGGATAAAGAACCAAAGAGGTGTTTTCACTGCAGATTCTATACACATTAAGAACATAAGGAAAATAACCAATGGGTCAGAAAAGATGTAACAAGGAAAATTAGAAAACACTCTGAGATGAATGAAAATGAAAACACACTATACTAAAACTTACGGGTTGCCACTAAAGCAGTGCTTACAGGGAATAATGCACATATCCATATGTCAACAAAATAGATAACTTAAGTAGAATTGACACATTCCTAGAAGGACATAGACTACCAAAACTGACTCAAGAATAATTTGAAATTCTGAATAGGTTTATGACAAGAGATTGAATTAGTAATCAAAAACCACCCACAAGGAAAAGCTGAGTCCCAGATGACTTCACTGGTGAATTCCACCAAACATTTAAAGAAGAAGTGATATCAGTTCTTCACAAATTCTTCCAAAAAATAGAAAATGAGTAAGCACTTTCCAACCCACTCTATGAGGCCAGTATCAGCCTGCTATCACATCAGAGAAAAATATCACAAGAAAAGAAAACTACATACCAATATCTCTTCTAAATATAGACACAAAAATTCTCAACAAAATGCTAGCAAACTGAATCTAGTAGCATTTCTAGTAGAAAATTATTATACACCATAACCAAACAGGACTTATCCCAAGAAGGTAAGGTTGTTTTAACATAAAAAATTAATCAATGTAATACACTGTATCAATAGAATAAAGGGCAGAAACCTTATGATCATCTCATAAATGCAGGAAAAGCATTTGACAAAACTCAACACCTCCATGAGAAACCACTCAAAACCTAGGCAGATAGTTCCTCACCTGATAAAGGGCATCTCCAAATAACCCACAGTTATCAATGTACTTAATAGTGAAAGACTGAATGCTTTCTCCCTAAGATCAGAAACAACCAAGGGTGTCTATTCTCATCACTTCTATTAGGTATTTTACTGGAGGTTCTAGCCAGGGCAACTAGGCAAGAAAAAGAAATAAAAGGCATCCAAACTGGAAAGCAAGAAATAAAAGTATCTCTATTTGTGGATTACATGACATTATATACAGAAAACCCTAAATAACACAAACACACACACACACAATTAGAGCTAGTAAATGAGTTCAGGATACAAGAGCAATGTTTTAAAAGTTATATTTCTGGGAATTCCATGGTTGTCCAATGGTTAGGACTTCACCTTCACTGCCAAGGGCACAGGTTCAATCCCTGGTTGGGGAACTAAGGTCCCACAAGCTGCATGGTATGTCCCAGGGGGGGAAAAAAGATTATTTATTTCTACACACTAGGAGTGGACAATCTGAAAATGAAATTTAAAAACAATTCCATTTACAGTAGCATCAAAAAGAATACAACAACCAGGAATACATTTAACCAAGGAGGTGAATGAATTATATACTGAAAGCTACAAAATATTGTGTTTTTTTAATTTTATAAAACATTGTTGAAAGAAATTTTAAATGACCTAAATAAATGGAAAAACATTCCATGTCTATGGGTTGGATACTTATTATTGTTACGATGACAACATTCCAGAAGTTGATTTACTAGCAGAATACCAGGTGGCTTTTTTGCAGAAATTGACAAGCTGACTCTAAAATTCATATGGAAATTCAAAGGGCCCAGAATAGCCAAAAAGGAAGAAAAAAATTGGAGGACTAACACTTCCTGATTTCAGAATTACTACAAACTAATCAAGATAGTTTGATACTGGTATAAAGATCAATGTATAGATCAGTGGAATAGAATTAAGAGCCCAGAAATAAATCGTCATATTTACAGTCAAGGGCTTCCCTGTAGCTCAGCTGGTTAAGAATCCACCCGCAGTGCACAGGACCCTGGTTGGATTTCTGGGTTGGGAAGATTGCCTGGAGAAGGGATAGGCTGTGCACTCTGGTATTCATGGGCTTCCCTGGTGGCTGGGATGGTAAAGAATCTGCCTGCAAGGCGGGAGACCTGGATTCAATCCCTGGGTTGGGAAGATCTTCTGGAGGAGGGCACGGCAACCCACTCCAGTATTCTTGCCTAAATAAACCCACGGATAAAGGAGCCTGGCGGACTACAGTTGATAGGGTCGCAAAGAGTGGGACACGACTGAGTGGCAAAGCACACAGCACACTTACAGTTAATTGATTTTTGACAAAAGTACCAAGTCTGTTGAATGGGAAAGAATAGGCTTTTCAACAGATGATGCTGGGACAGCTGGATATCCATATGCAAAAAGAAAGAAATTGAATGCCTACCTCATACTATATGCAAAAACTAACTCAAAATGAATCAGAAACCTAAACATAAGAGCTAAAACTATAAAACACAGGAAGGAAACATAGGGGTAAATCTTCTGGATTTGGCAATGGATTTTTAGATATGACACTAAAAGCCCAGGGCTTCCGTGGTGGATCAGTGGTAAAGAGCGAATGCAGGAGACACCGGTTCAAAGGTTCAGTCCTTGATCTGGGAAGATCCCGCATGCCATAGTGCCACAACCATTGAGCCTGTGCTCTAGAGCCCAGGCGCTGCAGTTACTGAGCCCACGTGCTAGAATTACTGAAGCCCACTTACCCTAGAGCCTGTGCTCTGCAACCGTAGAAGCCACCGCAGTGAGAAGCCTGCACTCTGCAGCGAGAGAGTAGACCCTGCTTGCCGCAACTAGAGAAAAGCTTGTGCAGCAATGAAGACACAGCACAGCTAAAAATAACTAAATCAAATTGTATCTAAAAAAGTAGAAGCCACCCAAGAGAAAGCAGATAGACTGAACTTCATTAACATTTAAAAGTTTGTGCTGTGAAGAAAGCGAAAAGACCAGGGAACTGTAGTCAATATCTTGTAATAACCTGTAATGGAAAATAATCTGAAAAATAATATATGCGTGCATGTATAACTGAATTGCCTTGCTGTGTACCTGAAACAGACTTCAATAAAATATATATATAAGAAAACAAACAAATAAAACTACTCAAAAAAAAAGGAAGTGAAAAGACAACTCACAGAAAAGGATAAAATATTTGTGAATCATACATCTGATAAGGGACTTGTACCTCAAATATGTAAAGAACTTTTATAACTCAATAATAAAGAGACAAATAGCCTGATTAAAAATAGGAAAAGGATCTGAACAGATGTTTTTCCAAATAAGGTACTGAAATGACCGATAAGCATGTGAAAAGATACTCAACATCGTTAGTCATGCGAGAAATGCAATTCAAAACCACAATGAGATAGCACTTTATACTGACTATAATGGTTCTAATCAAAAGGACAGATAATAATAGGTGTTACGGGGATGTGGAAAAATTTGAACCCTCATGCAGAGCTGTTAAGAATGTAAAATGGCACAGCCATTTTGGAAAATAGTCTGGCAGTTCTTCAAAAGGTCAAGCATACAACCCAACAATTTTTCTCTAAGGTATATAACCAAGAGAAATGAAGACATACATCAACACAAAACTTTGACGTAATGTTTAGAGCAGCATTATTTATAATAGCTCCAAAGTGGAAACAACCCAATATCTATCAACTGGTGAATCATTAAATAAAATGTAGTAGGGCTTCCCAGGTGGCTCAGTGGTAAAGAATCCTTCTGCCAAGGAAGAGACGCAGACACGATCCCTGGGTCGGAGAGATCCCCTGCAGGAGAAAACGGCAACCCGCTCCAGTATTCTTGCCTGGGAAATCCCATGAACAGAGGAGCCTGGTGGGCTATAGTCCATGGGGTCACAAAGAGTCAGACATGACTTAGTGACTAAACAACAACAGCAAATACCCATGTAATTGAATATTGTTATTCAGGCGCTAAGTCGTGTCCGACTCTTTTTGACTCCATGGACTGCAGCCCGCCAGGCTTCCCTGTCCTTCACTCTCTCCCGGAGTTTGCTCAAACTCATATCCATTGAGTCGGTGATGCCATCCAATATCTCATCCTCTGTCATCCCCTTCTCCTCTTGCCCTCAGTCTTTCCCAGCATCAGGATCTTTTCCGATGAGTCAGCTCTTCATATCAGGTGGCCAAAGTATTGGAACTTCAGCTTCAACATCAGTCCTTCCAATGAATATTCAGAGTTGACCTCCTTTAGGATTGATTGGTTGGATCTTCTTGCTGTCCAAGGGACTCTCAAGAGTCTTCTGCAGCACCACAGTTTGAAACATCATACATGTTTCAGTGTATCAATTCTTCAGGGCTCAGCCTTCTCTAGTCTAACTCTCAAATCCGTACATGACTACTGGAAAACACAGCTTTGACTATATGGACCTCTATTGGCAAAGTGATATCTCTGCTTCTTAATATACTATCCAGGTTTGTTATAACTTTTCTTCCAAGGAGCAGGCATCTTTTAATTTCATGGTTTCAGTCACCATCCACAGTGATTTTGGAGCCCAAGAAAATGAAATCTGTCACTGTTTCCACTTTTTCCCCATCTATTTGCTGTGAAGTGGTGGAACCAGTGGCCCTGATCTTCATTTTTTGAATATTGAGTTTTAAAGCAGCATTTTCACTCTCCTCTTTCACCCTCATCATGAGGCTCTTTAGACCTTCTTTGCTTTCTGCCCTTAGAGTAGTATCCTATGCGTATCTGAAGTTGATAACAGTAATAATCATAGCTGTCTGTAGATATTTTTGAAATATGTGTAGTACCAAGAAAATCATAAGACCAATTGTTCTACTAGTAAAGGTTTTATTCTTTGATAAAGAAAAATAAATTCATATTTCCTAGCTCTGTCCACTGAAAAGGCCCAGAACAATGACCACTTTTGGTAGCAATGAACAATCCTAAGAGGCCCAGAATGTGGTCTCCAAATACTATTTCCCACTAAAGAAGCCAGAGTACTTTGAAGAAAATGACTTATTTCAGTTCTGGGATTGGAAATATCCAAGATAAGCAAAAAAGCAAAGATGACTGCAGTTGTGCTAAAGGGAAGCGGGAGTCAAGGTGAAGAGGGACTCACTGACTAAAGACTGGACAATTTGAAATGCAACAAAAATTATGACCTGCTATGGATTAAAACAAAAAGCATGGTCAAATTTGTGAGTTCACAGTGGCACTTAAGAAATAAAGCTTCAGGCTTCCTTGGTGGCTCCGTGGTAAAGAATCTGCCTGCCAGTGTAGGAGACACAGGTTTGATCCCTGATCCAGGAAGATCCCACACGCCACGGAGCAACCAAGCCCGTGCACCACAACTGCTGAACTTGTGCTCCAGAGCCCGGGAGCTGCAGCTACTGGGCCACGTGCCACAAATGCTGAAGCCTGCGAGCCCCAGAGCCTGTGCTCTGCAATAGAGAAGCCGCCGCAATAAGCTCTCGCACCGCAACTGGACAGTAGCCTCCACCCTCCGCCACTAGAGAAAAGCCCACACAGCATTGAAGACCCGGCACAGCCAAAAATAAAATAAAATAAACAAATAAAGTAGTCTAAAAAATGTGAAATTTCATCAGTTACTCTGTTAGTTTATTAGAGTTGCCATAACAAAGTGTCACAAACCGGATGGCTCGCAACAAGAGGAATGTTTTGTCTCGTGGTTCTGGAGGCCAGCTGTCCAAAATGAAAGTGTTGGCAGATCCACACTCCAACTGAAACCTCTAGGGAGGAATCCTTCCTTGCCTCTTCTAGCTTCTGGTGTTTGCTGGCACTTCTTGGAACACCTCGGGTTGTTGGAGCATCACTCTGCTTCCATCACCACATGGCCATCTTCTCCCCTTCCCATGAGGACCCCAGTCATACTGGATCAAGGGCTTGTCCTAGGGTTAGCAACAACCTTATTTCCAAAAAGGGCTTCCCTTGTGACTCAGCTGGTAAATAATCCACCTGCAGTGTGGGAGACCTGGGTTTGATCCCTGTGTTGGGAAGATCCCCTGGAGAAGGGAAAGGCTACCCACTCCAATATTCTGGCCTGGAGAATTCCATGGACTGCAAAGAGTCGGACACAACTGAGTGGCTTTCACTTTCACTTTATTTTCAAAAAAGCTCACATTCGAAGGTTTTGGGGAGTTAGAGCTTGAGCATATCTTTTAGGCAGTGGGATACAATTCAACCCCTAACAGTCATTTAAGGGATGCTAAGGAAACAACTCACCCAGAAAACTAAAGGAAAAAAAAATCAAGTAATTAACCTGGCTTTCCTGTGCAAACTGTATCCAGGGCAACCAAGTAGTTGCCAAGGGAACCTTCCCCTCCATGAATTTCAACTAATAAAGGAGAAAGAAATGATGAGATCGTAATGTTCCATTTTTCAACCTCCTAATGAAATAACGGATCCAGGCAAAGATCATTTTGTACAATATCACAAAGAGAGAGAAAGACAGGGGCATGAGATTCCTCCTAATGGAAGGTCGCAGTGACCCCAGGAAGTAGTCTTTGCAAAACACTTAAAGCTGAAACAGACTAAGCCATTAACCATGGGTGTCCTGGAACTAGAGGGGACAGAGGGAAACATTAAACATTAATAGTACCCCAGGTAGTCGATCTGCCATGTAGGAACTTTACAGGATCAACAACCCAGTCTCTTCAAGCAACAAATTCCAACAGAAAAAAATAAAGAAGGAGGGAGGACAAACAGCAGTTGACCAAAGAAGAGACTTAAAAGACACATCACCACTGCGATGTGTGGACCTTGTTTAGATACTAATTCAGATAAACCAACTGTAAAAGGTATATGCAGAGATGCATATAGATTAAGGGGTAATTGGGGAAATCTGACACATGGACTGGACATCTGGTGACATTCAGGAATGATTATTTGCAGAGACATGAACAGACCTAGAGATTGTCATACTAAGTCAGAGAAAGACAAATATCCCATATATTGCTTATATGGGGAATCTAAAAAAAAAAAATGATACAAATGAGCCTATTTACAAAACAGAAATGGAGGCACAGATGCAGAAAACAGACTTAAGGTTATGAAGAGGAAAGGTGGGGAGGAATAAATTAGGATGATGGGATTGACATATACACACTACATATAAAATAGATATTTAACAAGAATCTACTGTATAGCACAGGAAACTCTCAATACTCTATAATGACTTACATAGCAACAGAACCTAAGAAAGGGTGGATATATGTATATGTATAACTGATTCACTTTGCTATGCAGCAGACACTAACACACATTGTAAATCAATGATATAGCAATAAAGATTAATTTTAAAAAATCTTTACTTCTCCCGAAAAAGACATATCAACCACTTATGTAGGTACCTTGTTAAAATATTGATTCAGATAAACCAACTGTAAAAAAAAAAATATTATGGAGTAATTGGATAAATTTGACTTGGACTGGATATTTAGCAACATTAATGAATCAATAATTTTTTAGCTATAATGGTATTATAGTTGTGTTTTTAAGGAGAGTCCTTATATTTTTTACATAATATTTACAGTTGAAATGATATGATGTCCGGGAATGGCCTCAAGACACTACAGAATGGAGAGAGGGTAAAATGGAAAGGCACACATATGAAGTCTGATGTCATAAACCGATGGTTGTTGAGCTGGGTGGTGAGTAAATGAAATCTCACTATGCTGTTCTCTCCATTTTTGCATATATTTAAAATATTCCAGGCTTCAGCAATACGTGAACTGTGAACTTCCAGATGTTCAAGCTGGTTTTAGAAAAGGCAGAGGAAACAGAGATCAAATTGCCAACATCCGCTGGATCATCGAAAAAGCTAGAGAGTTCCAGAAAAACATCTATTTCTGCTTTATTGACTATGCCAAAGCCTCTGACTGTGTGGATCACAATAAACTGTGGAAAATTCTGAAAGAGGTGGAATACCAGACCACCTGACCTGCCTCTTGAGAAACCTGTATGCAGGTCAGGAAGCAACAGTTAGAACTGGACTGGACATGGAACAACAGACTGGTTCCAAATAGGAAAAGGAATATGTCAAGGCTGTGTATTGTCATCCTGCTTATTTAACTTATATGCAGAGTACATCCTGAGAAACGCTGGGCTGGAAGAAGCACAAGCTGGAATCAAAATTGCCGGGAGAAATATCAATAACCTCAGATATGCAGATGACACCACCCTTATGGCAGAAAGTGAAGAGGAACTAAAAAGCCTCTTGATGAAAGTGAAAGAGGAGAGTGAAGAAGTTGGCTTAAAGCTCAACATTCAGAAAACTAAGATCATGGCATCTGGTCCCATCACTTCATGGCAAATGGATGGGGAAACAGTGGAAAAACAGTGTCAGACTTTATTTTTCTGGGCTCCAAAATCACTGCAGATGGTAATTGCAGCCATGAAATTAAAAGATGCTTACTCCTTGGAGGGAAAGTTATGACCAACTTAGATAGCGTATTAAAAAGCAGAGACATTATTTTGCCAACAAAGGTCTGTCTAGTCAAGGCTATGGTTTTTCCAGTGGTCATGTTTGGATGTGAGAGTTGGGCTGTGAAGAAAGCTGAGCACCGAAGAATTGATGCTTTTGAACTGTGGTGTTGGAGAAGACTCTTGAGAGTCCCTTGGACTGCAAGGAGATCCAACCAGTCCATCCTAAAGGAGATCAGTCCTGGGTGTTCCTTGGAAGGACTGATGCTGAAGCTGAAACTCCAATACTTTGGCCACCTCATGCAAAGAGTTGACTCATTGTAAAAGACCATGATGCTGGGAGGGATTGGGGGCAGCAGGAGACGGGGACGACAGAGGATGAGATGGATGGATGGCATCACCGACTCGATGGACACAAGTTTGGGTAAACTCCAGGAGTTGGTGATGGACAGGGAGGCCTGGTGTGCTGCAATTCATGGGCTTGCAGAGAGTCAGACACGACTGAGTGACTGAACTGAACTGAACTAAAAATATCCATAATACAAAGGAGGACAAAAGCAATACAGTACTTCATGATGAAAAATATTGCAAAAATAAACAATATGGAAATTTTGTAGATGTCACAGATGGTTGCTTCTGGCTTGTGATGAGATTTCCAGCAATGATATCATACACAGTTTCCAAAACTGCTCTATTAAAACCCTGAAACATCCTAAATATGTGGGGCTACCCTCCTGAGTGATTGCTCTAGGTATACACACGTTGGAATAAAACTTTTGCATGAAATGTGAGAGTGAGGAAAGCAGTATTCTTGATCAGTATATTCTTTCCTATGAAGGGTGCAACTACGTGGAAATTAAGGATGGTAAGAAAGAGAGAGAGAGAATAAAAGAGACTTAAGAAATATTGCTGTGTTGGAATAAAATTGTTGCATGAAATGTAAGAGTGGGGAAAGTATTCTTAATCAGTATATTATTTTCTATAATAAATGCAACTACATGAAGATGAAATATTATAAGAAGGAGAGAGACCTAAGAAGCATTGCAACTGAGTGTACTGGGTGGGCCTATTCAGGGGTCTCACTGGAATGAATCAACAATAAAAAGATATTTTTAAGATAACTGGGAAAATTGAGCCCAGATTGGATCTGGGAGATTCTAAAAACTTGTTTGATTTTGAAGGATGTTGTAATAGTCATTATGACTATATCATAATGAAGAATGTCATTATAGTTATATTATCTCCCAAAGCCTTGTTTATTAAAGACATAAAGAAGCAAAACACAAAAGATCACATATTGTATGAAACATTCAGAAAAGTAAACCCAGACAGACAGCAGATTAGCGGTTAATGGTGAAACTGCTTAATGGGAGTAAGGAGTTTATCTGGGGCTGATGAAAACATCTTGAAGCTAGACAGAGCGCGTGGTTGTACATTGTGAACATGCTCAGTGCCACTGAATTGTATACCCTCACAATGGTTAATCTTATGTAACCTTTACCTCAATTTCTAAGATATTTCTGGCTGTGCTAGGTCTTTGGTGCTATGTGTGAGCTTCCCTAGTTGCGGCGAGCGGGCGCTACTCTTCGCTGTGGTGCTCAGGCGAGGCGGTGTTCACTGCACTGCTTTCTCCTGTTTCAGGGCATGGGCTCTAGGGTACGTGGACCCAGTAGCTGCGGCACTTGGGCCTGCTTGCCCCATGGCATGAGGAATCTTCCTGGACCAGGGATCAAACCTGTGTCCACTGCATTGACAGGCGCATTCTTAACCTTTGGGCCACCAGGGAAGTCCTTATCTCAAATTTTAAAAGTGAAAAAAATGATATGGGAGAGATGAACAGGGTGAACACAAAGAAAACGAGATTGTCCAGGCACTGTTAATGATTGGAGCTAGTGATGGGTACTTGAGATTCCACCGTACTGTTCTCTTGATGAGATACAAGTTTAAAATGTTCTGAAATAGAAAGGTGTGTGTGCGTGTGTGTTTAAGAGGAGGATTTCAGTAATAATAAAGCCACTGGTGTCAAAGATTCAGGAAAGCATTTGGACAAATTAGTTTCATGAAATCAGAGAGTGGGAAATCCAGTATTTGCAAATTAATAAATTGCTATATATATATTATAGCATGCAGTTTTAAAAATGAGCATATACCTAAATTAATAAATAATATTTTATAAATAGTACAAGTATAGTATTATAAACAAGCATCATTCTCCCTAAAAGTTTCTATATTCAAGTTGGGGAAAAGCTCTTTATTTTAGCCTTCTTCAGAAGCTTTGTGTGGTCTTGTTATATCCTAGCATTTAAGCTGTATTTCTGTGATGAACAAGAGGATCTCATCATTAGAAAGAGATCCTTATTCCTGGAGCAGAACTACATCCGAATATTTCTGCAGAGCCTGGGTGACACGAGACCCACCAAACCATTTGGCTTCGAGTCCTTGCCCATCAACCCCTCACTTTACTAACTTGGTTTTCGTATTGAATAATTCTGATCTTCCATCCACAAAAAAGGTAAATTCAGGGAAGTCCCAGGTGGTCCAGTGGTTAAGATTTCACCTTCCAATATAGGGGGTGCAGGTTTGATCCCTGCTCAAGGAGCTAAGACCCTACCCACATGCCTGCAGGCCAAAACATCAGAACATAAAACAGAAGCAATATTGTAACGAATTCAATAAACGCTTTTTAAAAAGCCCAATAAAGCCCATTAATTTCGTTAAACACCCACAAATGAGATTTACCTAGAGCCTGCTTTACCAATACAGGGACCCAGTTCCCCTCGTATTATTCACCTGTCGTTTCTGTGTGTTCCCCAAGGGCTGCTTCTCATGACTCAGGTGAATTTCTCAGTTTCTTCTCCTCTGGCCTTCTGACCTCACCTGTGTCTTGTGAGGTGACCATGCGCTGGCTCCCTTTTCTGACAGTATTCTCCACACCTCTCATCCCTCTGACTCCCAGAGAAGATACAATTTTTCTTTGACCCCACATATCTCTCAGTTCCCCACAGAGCAGCTGTGATCAGACTGTAACATCTAACAAAACTATGTATATTGAACACTGGGGCTTCCCTGGTAAAGAATCTGCCTGCCAAAAAATGAAAAATAATAAAATAAGATAAAATAAAAAGAAAAGAATCCGCCTGCCAATGCAGGAGACATGGTGTCGATTCCTGGTCTGGGAAGATCCCACATGGCTAGGAGCAGCTAAGCCCGTGTGCCACAAGTATTGAGCCTGTGCTCTAGAGCTCGGGAGCCGCAACTACTGAAGCCCAAGTGCCCAAGACCTCTTGCTCCAAAACAAGCGAAGCTGCTGCAGTGAGAAGCCCTCGTGCCTCAACTAGAGTAGCTCCTGCTCTCTGCAACTGGATAAAAGCCCATGCATCAATGAAGACCCAAAAATAAAATAAATGATTAAGCATTTAAAAATAGTAAATTGGACATTAATGGATAATAATCCATAGCAGGGTCTGCAGATTTCTTTTTGTAAAAGGCCAAATAGTAAATGTTTTAGGCATTGTGGACCACGCACAATCTCTGTCACATATTCTTTTTGACTGATTGTTTGTTTTGACAGCCCTTGAAACATGCAAAACCCCACCTTAACTCCATGGGCTGCACACAATGTCCTGCAGGGGATTTGGCTCACAAGCCATCATCTGCTAACCCTGATCCACACCCTGCCAGCTGAGCCTCGGAAGGGACAGCAGCCCAAGTCCACAGGGGTCAATCCACCCACAGCCTCCTTTCCAACTCCATTCTTGCTCAACTCCCAGCCTCAGCCCTCGCAGGAGCTGGTTTCTGGAGAAATTGTTTGCCTTAGTCAGAATTCTCAGAGAAACAGAACAATAGGGTGTTTATCTATAGCTACAGAAACAGAGACAGAGATTTATTTTGAGGAATTGGCTCACATGACTGTCCAAAATCTGTAGGACAAGATGGCAGGCTGGAAGTTCAGGCTGATGTCACAGTGTCAAGCCCAAGCTTCACAGGGCAGCAGACTGGAAGCTCAGAGAGGATTTGGGTATTACAGCCTGGAGGAGGAGAATTCCTTCTTTCCCAGAATCCTCAGGCTTTGCTTTAAGGGCCTTCAATTGATTGGATGAGGCCCATCATAATGCTAAGAGCTGACTCACTGGATAAGACCCTGATGCTGGGAAAGATTGAGAGCAAGAGGAGAAGGGGACGACAGAGAGATGTGATGGTTAGAGGGCATCACTGACTCAATGGACATGAGTTTGAGCAAACTCCAGGAGATGGTGAAGGACAGGGAAGCCTGGTGTGCTGCAGTCCATGGGGTCACACAGTTGGACACGACTTAGAAAATGAACAGCAACATCACATTACAAAGAATGATCTGCCTTATTCAGTGTCACTGATTTAAATGTTAATCATGTCTAAGGACATCCCTGGGGGTCCCGTGGTTAAGACTTTGCACTCCCAAGGCAGTGGACCCAGATTCGATCCCTGGTCAGGGAACTAAATCCCACATGCTGCAACTAAGAGTTCACATGCTGCAATTAAAAATCCTGCATGCTGCAACAGAGAGCGAACATCCCAGTGCCATAACTGGGGGGCCGGTGCAGCCAAATAAACAAATAAAATAAATATTTTTAAAAATGTTAACCACATCTAAAAAATACCTCCACAGCCACATCTAGACATGTGTTCAACCAACACCTGGGCATCTTAGCCTGGCCAAGTTGACACATAAAATGAACCATTTCATTGCCTGAGCCTCAGAGTAAGGTTCAGTGGGCATGAGGCCAGGGAAGAGAGAGAGACCTTTGCCTCCTCTTCAGTCTGAGCCCTGCCTCCCCCCGCACACTGCCACCACCATTTACTGTCCAAGGACTGGCCTCTTTCCAGACTGTCTTACAGTAAAATTTCTACCCCTTCCAGAGGAAACACAACTCCCACTCACACTGATAAAGGACACTTCCTTAGTACTTAGTCAGAGTGATGAGATCTTTATTCTCATTTCAGCTCTGCTGTGGGGACTGGTTTTTCACCAGTTTGGAGCCTTCTGCTAGACTCAATACACAGAAGAACCTTGTAGAATAAAGTAGACCTTCAACAGATGTGTGTTACCTTAGCTTTAGGAAGCCTTGTGCAATCAGAAAATAGCTTTATTTCCCTAGGCCAGCCCTCCCTCCCCTTGTAGCCCTGAGCGTTGCGTCTCAGTGTTCATGTTTGGGCCCCAAAGAGCAGTACCGAAGTGTTGGCAGCTTGGGCCCAGAGTGGAAAGTTAGGCTTCCTTTCTGGTAAGGAGAACGTATCACTGACAAGCGTCACGCCTGTCAGACGCAGTCAGAATTCTATCTATCCCTGAAACAGTTCTAGGTAATTTCGCCTTCAAGCATCTTTGCTGTGGACATCTGGGCCACAAACATTTTTGCTACAAAAAACATTTTCACCACACAGCTGTGAGTGCTCAGTCAGTTGTGTCCAATTCTTTGTGACCCCATGAACCAACCAGGCTCCTCTGTCCATGGAATTTCCCAGGCAAGAATACTGGAATGGGTGGCCACTTCCTCTTCCAGGGAATCTTCCCAACTCAGAGATCAAACCTGCAAAATTGGCAGGCAGATTCTTTACCACTGAGCCATCTGGGAAGCCGCCACATAGCTAGTTGGCTTTGAAAGATAAAATACAGTAAGTCTCCTACATACAAATGAGATCTGTCCTGAGAGCATGTTCGTTAAGTCCAATTTGTTTGTTAAGTCCAACGAAGTTAGCCTAGGTACCCAACTAACACAATCAGCTATATATACTGTACTATAATAGGTTTTTATTAGTTTTCAAACAAATAATATGTACATAAAAAACAAACAAAAATAAAGAAAACATTTTTAATCTCACAGTACAATATCTGGGAAAGTACAATAGTACAATAGCTGGCACACAGAGGCATGTCTGCTTCTTTGAAAAGTTCACAACTTGACAGTTCGTATGTAGGGGTCTTCCTGTAACTGGTTGACGCTTCAATTTCAACTGGCTGAAATGTGTTAGTGTTTCTTCCAGTTAATGATGTTAACTGAGGGCTTTATCGAGCAGCTAGATGACAATGATTGGCCCCACGAGCTGGGATTTTTTTTTCTTCTCCCCCGCTCGAAGCTTGTGGGATCTTAGTTCCCCAACCAGGGATTGAACTTGTGTGCCCTCAGCAGTGAAAGCACAGAGTTCTAGACACTGGACCACCAAGGATCTCCCCAACAGCTGGTTTCTTATTTTGAAATATACTACATTGGAGGAAAAAGAGGCTGAGCGCCTTAAAGGTGCAGAGTTGAACCCACATTTCCCATAGAACTTTGGAACATCTTGTCAACCCGGATATGGACAACACACCAAGGACAGAAAGAGTGCAGAGGCTTTCCCGGCGCAGTAAAGAGCTGTTACAAATACACATCCCAGCATTTGGAAACGGATACCTCTCTTGAGAAAAGAAATTTTAGTGAAAAAGGAAAAAAAAAGTATAATGAGAATATGAATCAACAAGCAGAAAAATGCATGACCCTATGAATGACATACATGACACTATGAAAGACAAAGGTGTAGGCACAATCCCCAAGTAACTTATTTGTGCAGATTTGTCACACACTTACACACATATTCAATTTATTCAACTGTTTTGTATTTTGCAATAAAGTCTTTTTAGTTGAATTTTGTTATTCCGTTTTCATGTTTCAGGGTGTCCTTTTTAATGTCCCTCTTTCATTTTACACTGTTTTGTCTTTTAGAGCAAAATTGCCTGATGACCAATTTGTTGTTTTTCAGTCACTCAGACACGTCCAGCTCTTTGTGACCCCCGTGGACTGTAGACACCAGACTTCTCTGTCCTTCACTATCTCCTGCACTTTGCTCAAACTCATGTCCATTGAGTTAGTGATGCCATCCCCCTTCTCCTCCTGCCCTCAATCTTTCCCACCATCAGGGTCTTTTCCAATGAGTAGCCCTATGTGGCAAAAAAAAAAAAAATTAAAAATGTTTGCAGGGAAAATGCTTGTGGCAAAGATGTCTAAGGCAAAGAGCTTAGAGTAAAAATAACAAGCTCTGCTCACTATTGGCCAAGTCTGTTCTGATTAGACATTTTCTCCCAGCCTGTCCATACAGAGGGCAGCCTTGAAGAGCCTGGTGCTTCTGCCCATGATTCAGAGGGGACTTCCTGTGAAATAAAGATGGGTTCTCTCTGTGAACAGGAATTCTCAACTCTTTAGCAAGAATGAAATTCATCTAAATTTAGGCTGTCAGCAGAGTTGAAGTTTACCACAAAGCTGAACTCTAGTAGAAAAGGAAAATTTTGGTCTGTGCAATTCTCAAGGGATTGAAATAGGGGTGTGTTTGTGTATGTGAGTGTGTGTGTGTGTATGTTTTGGTCTGGGGAGTTGTCAAAGGATTGAAATAGGGGTGTGTGTGTGTTTTGGTCTGGGGAGTTGTCAAGGGATTGAGATAAGGATGTGAGAGTATGTGTATCTGTGTGTGTGTGTGTGTTGAGAAATTCAGCTGCAGCTGGTAAGAAGGTAGAGGAAGAGGAAGTTGGATCAAAATGTGTAGAAGAAGTTGTGGTTGGGACACAGTCAGATTGAGAGTTTGTTTCTCTGTAAGGCACAGTGACCTTGGTTGGCAGCATCTCAGACCCAGATCCGGTTCATGTCCGTAAAGGTAACGCTGAGAAATGTGAACCTCTTGTCAGCACTGGGCCATGAGGGTGGAAGAATATTTGCCCTAAAGTTGCTCATGTTTGCCCAGAGAAGATGATTTTTAAATTTCATTTCATAATTAAATAACATTTTAATAAGCCATTTCTAAAATCCTCCTGGCAAAAGTTCCCTATCTGGGATAGGGGGAAATTCCTTGATCTCTGGACTTCCTCCTAACCCAATACTCACCAACATACAATGGCAAAACAGGAAGGGTTAACCATAGTATACACTCCCACTCAAACAGGAGAAAGATGGAAGGCTGCCTACCTGGGTTTGGGGAAAATTCTTTGACTGGGTATTGTCTCTGTCTCTGGAAGGGTCTCCCTAGTCCATTGTTCCCTGTGGCTCTTGGATTTGCTCTTGAAGAAGCTCTGTCTATACCATTATATACCATTATATACCCGGCGGCCTTATCTGAAGTAGACTTTGGACCACACATTCTCTGTGGAAGCCAAGTAGCTTTCTCAGTTTCCTTCTTGCCTTAGAATGTTGAAGCACCCCAGGATTACTTCAAATACTGAAATACTTCTTTTTTAGTTCAGATGAATGGTTCTTTTGATGCTACAACTTTCTCAAAAATTTAGTTAGCTTCATGAATATGTGTCAGATGCAACCGAGAGAAACCTAGTCACGGCAGCAAATTCTGTTTTCTCATTTCTTTATCCCAAAGCCAAAAATTCATTAGCTAAGTCAATTTCCTTCCCAGTTAGTTCAGGTGGTTGATAGTTTTGACAAAGGTTTTGCCATTGTGCAATGCAAACTGCCATTTTTTCCCCTGGATCTCCAATGACTGCCAATGCAAATTATTTTTAGATTTTCGTATTTCTAGGTACCAATTTTTGTATAGGTCATTATTCACTATAATGTTAAAATCGCCACCCATAAATCTCAGTTGCTTACCAAAAAAAAGTAAAGGCTATTCTTGCTCACTTTACGTGTTATTCTTTGGTCAGCCCCAGCTATGCTCACATATCCCAGGCTGCAAGAACAGCTCATATCTGAACAAGTCAGGCTCATGGCAGAGAAAAAGGACAAATAAGAATGGTAGAAGCATGTATTGACTCTTAGGATGCTTGTACTCATGTGGTTCATTCATAGCTAAATTCAATAAATGCATATCCTGACTTTAGGAGAGTGGGGAGAATAATCTTCTCTAGGGAAAAACAGTAAATGTTTGGAACAATAATGCAACCTACCACGGGGCCAATGAACAGAACTCTCTTTTCTTTTGGCCTCCCCTCATAGCACACGGGACCCTAGTTCCTTGACCATGGATTGAACCCATGCCCCTGCATTGGAAGCAAGGAGTCTCAACTACTGCACTGCCAGGGAAGTTCCAGAACCTTCTGTTTTAAATTTAATTTTTATTTTACATTGGGTTGTGGTTGATTTATCCCAACCCAGGGATAGAACCCAGGTCTCCTGCATTGCAGGCAGATTCCTTACCATCTGAGCCACCAGGGAAGCCCAGCTTTCACAGATGTACAGCAAAGTGGTTCAGTCACGCAGATACATACGTCCCTTCTTTTCAGACTCCTTTCCCATGTAGATTATTACAGAATATCGGGTAGAGTTCCCTGCGCCATACAGTAGGTCCTTGCTGATTATCTATTTTATATAGTATGTGTATGCTAATCCCCTGATTTATCCCTCCTCTCCCTTCTTCCCCCTTTGGAAACCACAAGTTTGTCTTCGAAGTCCGTGAGTCTGTTTCTGTTTTGTAAATAACAGAACCCTCCTACCTGAGCTCTGAACTAAGACATAAGACAACGGAGACAACATATAGACGATCAAAATCACTCCTTTAGGGACTTGGGCTGCCCCGGTGGCTCAGGCTGTGAAGAATCCGCCTGCAATGTGGGAGACCTGGGTTCGATCCCTGGGTGGGGAAGATCCCCTGGAGAAGGGCATGGCAACCCACTCCAGTATTCTTGCCTGGAGAATCCCCAGGGACAGAGGAGCCTGGGGGGCTACAGTCCACGAGGTTGCAAAGAGTCAGACATGACTGAGCGACTAAGCACATAGCACTGGTGGTCCAGTGACTAAGACTTCACACTCCTAATGCAGGGTCCTGGGTTCGATCCCTCATCTGGGAACTAGATCCCACATGCCACAACTAAGACCCAGTGCAGACAAATAGATAAATAAATATGCATTTTTAAAAAATTACTCCTTTATCACTAATACAGGCTAGATTGGAGACTGGCAGCTTGGTATAAGAGCCATAACGGGATCAGATATAAAAGCCCAGAGTTAAAAACCTTGCTGCCCAGTCACTGCTTTGCTGGATGGGGAGGCTTGGGCGGGTAACCTGTTCTTGGAAGAACAGAAGATATATTCCAAGGGAAAGAACCAGCTCTAAAGCAAAGGAGAAGAGGGTGGGAGGTGAGGGGAGACACTTGAATTCTCCTTCAAACTTTCCAGGCAACTGAGTTATTCCAGCTTCTCTGGAAGAGAGTAAGTGGACAGACAGAGGAAGGCCAGGAGTGTAGTGCAAATAAACTCCCACCACATGGAGGGAAACATAAGGAGTGGGCCAGAAACACTTATGAAGTTAAGTACCTTTCAGATGAGGAAACAAGTTGGTGAAGAGCAGTAACTTACTCAAGTCCCAAGTGGGCAGCTGAGTATCACTCAACTCTGGGGAGGGAGGAACTGATTTCTACCTAAGAGAGACGGGAGGCTTCCCTGGTAGTACAGTGGTTAAGAATCCGCCTGGGGCCACGGGTTCGATCCCTGGTCGGGGAAGAACCCACATGCCGCCACAGAGCAGCTAAGCCCATGCGCCACAGCTGTGAAAGCCTGTGCTCCGCAACAAGAGGAGCCACTGCAACGAGAAGCCTGGGCACCTCCACGAAGCGCAGCCCCCATCTCTGCGGCTAGAGAAGCCCACCGCAATGAAGACTCAGCACAGTCAAAAATAAACAAATAAAACCAAATAAATCTTTTTCAAAAAGAGCGAGAAAGACCAGACTGTGCTTCATGGAGAGGAATTTGCCGTCTGGGTAGGAAGGTTAAGGTTTGAAGAACATTTTCTATGTGCCTTCATGTATCCAAATTTGTATCTGCTGATTTCGTATAAATCTGTTTATGTTTGATGAGTCTATACAGTTTTAAAACATCCCCCGTCCACTCCCCTGAATGGCCATTCAAGAACCCAAAACTCAGCCAAAAAAAAAAAAAAAGAAAGAAAGAAAATTGGTTGATTCTGAATAAGAACAGCCTTACTGGGACTTATCAGGCCTACTTTACAGGCCCAGAGGAGCTGAAATGCTGCCTGAAACCCAGACATAGGAGGCTGGGCTGGGATATAAGCCCTGGTCTTGTAATTCCCATGCAGGGTTTCTTCTCTGCCTCACACTGCCTGTCTCCTCCAACGAGGGCTTAAATATCTCAGTGCATTGAGTCCCATCCCTCCAGCGGGAACCTGGAGGATGGTTGGCTGGCTGATGCCATCATAGGATCCCAAGCCAGTGTCAGGCTGACCCACCCAGGGGCCTGCAAGGGGAGTCTCTGCGTTCACCAGGCAGCACACAGTGGCGGCAAGCCATCACAGACATGCAATTCCAGAGTCTACTGCCTGGGAGTGGGTCAGAGACACAAACCCTTTTCAAAAGTCTCCTCAGATTTGCCCCAAGACAGAGCCAAGGCAACAGATGTGAGTTGTGATCCCTCCTGATTCTTGTTGCCTCATCTACATCAGTTTTCTCTCCTGACTCATCCCAGGACATGGGGATGGAGTCTGTTATCAGGGAAACCGGAGGAGAATTTCCCTGGTTTCTCCCCTCCCCCTGCCCCGTTCCCTGCTCCTTCTTCAGTTCAGTTCAGCTCAGTTCAGTGTCCAACTCTTTGCGACCCCATGGACTGCAGCATGCCAGGCTTCTGTGTCCATCACCAACTACCAGAGCTTACTCAAATTCATGTCCATCAAGTCAGTGATGCCATCCAACATCCTCTGTCGTCCCCTTCCCCTCCTACCTTCAATCTTGTCCAGCATCAGGGTCTTTTCCAATGAGTCAGCTCTTCGCATCAGGTGGCCAAAATACTGGAGCTTCAGCTTCAGCATCAGTCCTTCCAGTGAATTTTCAGGACTGATTTCCTTTAGGAAATTGGTTTGATTGGTTTGATCTCCTTACTGTCCAAGGGACTCTCAAGAGTCTTCTCTAGCACCACAGTTTGAAAGCATTAATTCTTGGCTTTCCTTACTCTTTCTGCCCAAAGAATTGCAAACCAAGCCATCCTTCTGCTTCCCTTTCTCTCTTACTTTTTCTCTCTTACTCTTCATTTTCCAAAGTCTGAGTCCTCCTATGAGATCAGATTGACCTTTGTCATCTCCCCCAGCCTACTCACTTAGGTCTTTGTATTCCTCCAGCCAGTGGGTGCCTTTGCCATCTCCTGTTAGCAAGATCTCTCTCAGGTTTCTCCTTTGGGTTCCTACTTCCCAACAGTGAGGAGTTCAGGGTTAGGATTATTTCTGGGGGTGAGGAAGTTGCAGGTGGGTTTTGAGAGAAAACACCCCCCCTCTTTTTTGGGGGGAAGATTGGTCTATTCTTGTGTTGTGGACATTGGGTCATCCCTCTATTGGTACCTCTTGCCTCTCGGGCTCTGGAAGTGTAATGACTCTTGCTCATTCCCAGCCCTGGGGGACCTGCCTGCCTACCTGGCCTCATCTTTACAAATAGCCCCTTTACCAAAGTTCTCTTAAGGGTCCCATTTTCTTAAAAAGAGTCTTGGAGGTGTGTGTTTGTTTGTTTTCTGTCCTAGGTCTAGAGAAGCATGCAGGCTTCTCTAATTGCATCACACAGCCTTTGTTGCCCCGAGGCATGTGTGACCTCAGTTCCCAGACCAGGGATTGAACCCTGCATTGGCTGGCAAATTCTTAGCCACTGGACCATCAAGGAAGTCTCAAGAGCCTCATGGCCCCATTTTGAGTCTGTTGGTCATCCTTTTACTCCAGGGTCTTGATAAGAAAGATAGACCAGCAGATCTCAGTGGTTTGACCCAATGAAAGTTTATTTCTTATTCATGTCACAATCCACTGTGGGTTTGAGTATCTCCACATGTATAGGATAAGGGGAGGAGATGAGGAAGTTGGGTTAGACAGCATAGAAGAAAAGTTGTGGGTGGAGGTTTATTTCTCTGGAAGGCTTAAGGTACATTGACCTGAGTTGGCGGTTGACAACACCTTGGAAAGTGACTTTTTAGGTCAAATGGTGTTCGCTGTAATTGAAGATACGTCAATTACAGAGAAACAGGAACCTCTTGTCAGCCCTAAACTGTGGAAATCTAAGAATAATTGCCCCAGATGTGCTGATGCTTGCCCAAAGAAAATAACTTTGATTTAACAATCATTTACTTTAATTCACAACTACTAAGCATAAACCAATGTATTCAACTTTCTGGGATTTATCAGTTTGATGCAGATGTAGGGTCTGCCCTCAAGAAACTTGAAATTCCTTCATACTTAAAAATTATATTTTAAGTTTACACACAAGAAAATTCATTTATAGGGGCATACAGTCCTATCAGTTTTTAGTTTATTTTTTCATTTGCATTTTTTGAGCACATTCTTCACTGCAATATAATTCACATACCATAAAATTCATTCACTATTTAAAGTATAGGGTTCAGTTATTTTTGGTTTTTCATTCTTTAATTATTTTTAATTTTTTGGCCATGCTATGTGACTTATGGGATCTTAGTTCCCCAACCAGGGATTGAACGCAGGCCCACAGCAGTGAAAGCGTTGAGTCCTAACCAGTGGACCAGCAGGGAATTCCCTCAATCGTGTTTAGTGTGTTCAGAGTTATGCAACCATCACCACTAATTCTAGAACATATTCATCATCCCCCAAAAGAGACACCATACCTGTTAGTACTCATTCCCTCACCCCCTCCCTCTCCCCCATCCCTTTGCAACCTCTAACGTATTTTCTGTCTCTGGATTTACCTACTTTGGGCTTTTCATAAATAGGGAATCACACAATATGACCTACTTTTGGACTTGTTCATAATGTTTTCAAGGCTCATCTATGTTACAGCTGTTTCAGTACTTCATCCTTTTTTACGGTTGAATATTTCACTGTACTTATACATCACACTTTGTCTTTCCATCAGTAGATGGAAATTTGCGTTGTTCCCACATTTTAGCTATTACGAATAATACCGCTATGCACATTCTATACAAATTCTTGTTTGAACGCTGGTTTTTCAGTTCTCTCAGGTTATTTACGTACGGTTTAAATTGCTGAGTCAAATGGTAATTCTATGCATAGCTTTTTTTAAAAACTACCACTGCTTTCCACAGTGGCTTTACTATTTTACATTCTCCTCAGCAGTTATGAGGGTTCTGACTTCTTCACATCCTCAATAACATTGCAATTTCCTTTTTTTAAAAAAAATTATAAGCATCCTGGGGATTGTAAAGTGGTATCTCATCATGGTTTTGATTTGCATTTCCCAAAAGATTAATGATATTAAGCATTTTCTTATTGTCCATTTGTATATTTTCTCTGGAGAAATGTCCATTCAGATCCTTTGCCCAGTTTTTAAACTGGGTTGTCTTTTTCTTCTTTTTTTGTTTTGTTTTACTTTGTTTTTTGGGTTTTTTCCATTTATTTTAATTAGTTGGAGGCTAATTACTTTACTGTATTGTAGTGGTTTTTGCCATACATTGACATGAATCAGCCATGGATTTAAATGTGTTCCCCATCCCTCTGGGTCATCCCAGTGCACCAGCCCCGAGCACTTGTCTCATGCATCCAACCTAGGCTGGTGATCTGTTTCACCCTTGATAGTATACTTGTTTTAATGCTGTTCTCGTCTTTTTATTCTTAAGTTATTTGTATATCTGACTCTTTGAGATTCTTTGAACTGTATCCTGCCAGGTTCCTCTGTCCATGGGATTTTCCAGGCAAGACTACTGGAGTGGGTTGTCATTTCCTCCTCCAAGGGATCTTCCCAACCCAGGGATTGAACCCACATCTCCTGAGTTTCTTGCCTTGGCAGACAGATTCTTCACCCACTGAGCAATCGAGGAAGCCTATAAACTGAATACTAGACCCATATCATATACGTGATTTGTGAACATTTTTTTCCTATTCTGTGGGTTGTCATTTCATTTTCTTGATAGTGTCCTTTGACACTTAAAAATTCTTAGTTTTGATGATGTTCAATTTATCTTTATTTTCTTTGGTTGCTTGGGTTTTTGGTATTAAAAACTAAGAAATTCATGCATAATCAAAGGTCACAAAGATTTACACCTATATTTCCTTCAAAGAGTTTTCTCCCATTCGGTGGGTTGTCTTTTCACTCTCTTCACAGTGTCCTTTGATGCACAGAATTTTCATATTTTGATGAGGTTCAATGTATCTATTTTTTCTTTTATAGCCTGTGCTGTTGGCATCATATCCAAAAATAACTGCCCAAAAAAAACCCCCCAAATAACTGCCAAATCCAATGTCATAAAGATTTCTTCCATGCTTTCTTCAAAGAGTTTTTATAGTTTTAGGGTTTTGATCCAGTTTGAGTTAACTTTTGTGGGTTTTTTTTTTTTTTTTTTTTGGTATAAGGATCGAACTTATATATATATATAAGGAACCAGTATGCTGAGGTTAAAAAAAAAAGGATTCAACTTCATTCTTCTGCATGTGGCATCCAGCTTTCCCAGCATCATTTGTTGAAAAGATTATTCCTACCCCCCTGAATGGGATTGGCGCCTCTGTCAAGAATCAATTGACCAAGGACTTCTCCGGCGATCCGGTGGTTAAGACTTTTTCTTCCAGCGCAAGGGGTGAAGATTTTCACTGGTCGGGGAACTAAGATCCCATGTGCCTTGCAGTCAAAAAACCAAAACATAAATTGTAACAAATTTAATGCTTTTAAACAGTGTGGAGATTTCTTAAAAAGCTGGAAATAGAACTGCCATATGACCCAGCAATCCCACTTCTGGGCATACACACCAAGGAAACCAGATCTGAAAGAGACACGTGCACCCCAATGTTCATTGCAGCACTGTTTATAATAGCCAGGACATGGAAGCAACCCAGATGCCCATCAGCAGACGAATGGATGAGGAAGCTGTGGTACATATACACCATGGAATATTACTCAGCCATTAAAAAGAATTCATTTGAATCAGTTCTAATGAGATGGATGAAACTGGAGCCCATTATACAGAGTGAAGTAAGCCAGAAAGATAAAGACCATTACAGTATACTAACACATATATATGGACTTTAGAAATATGGTAACGATAACCCTATATGCAAAACAGAAAAAGAGACTCAGATGTATAGAACAGACTTGTGGACTCTGGGAGAAGGCGAGGGTGGGATGTTTCAAGAGAACAGCATCGAAACATGTATATTATCTAGGGTGAAACAGATAACCAGCCCAGGTTGGGTACATGAGACAAGTGCTAGGGCCTGGTGCACTGGGAAGACCCAGAGGGATCGGGTGGAGAGGGAGGTGGGAGGGGGGACTGGGATGGGGAATACATGTAAATCCATGGCTAATTCATTTCAATGTATAACAAAAACCACTGCAATGATGTAAAGTAATTAGCCTCCAACTAATAAAAATAAATGGAAAAAAAAAAAACAAATTTAATGCTTTTAAAATTGGCCCATATCAAAAATATTTAGAAAAAATCAATTGACCTCATATGTGAGCGTTTATATATAATGGGTCCTCTGTCTTACTCCACTGGTCCACCAGTCCTTTGGCCAGTACTGTGTGTGTGTTCAACCAGGTCCAACTCTGTGACCCCAGGGACTGTAGCCCGCCAGGCCCTTCTTTCCATGGAATTTTCCATGGCAAGACTACTGGAGTGGGTTGCCATTTCCTTCTTCAGTGAATCTTCCCAACCCAAGGATTGAACCCATATCTTCTGCATTGGCAAGTGGGTTCTTTACCGACTGAGCCACCAGGGGAGCTCCAGATCTTTATGGGGTAACATAATTCATGTAAGTATTGTCCTTGATTTTTCTCTTTCTCTTACTCTGCATACCCACTCCATCAGATAACTCAGGTGCCTTCTCCAAATTGTATTCCAAATCCATTTATTTTTCTCCACCTTGGCTGCTGTGTCCAGCCATGGTCATCTCTCTCCAAGGCACCTTTTTTGTTTCATTTTTAACACTTTATTTGTATTCAAGCATTTCACAAAATGGCCATGATCATTAGTCATCACAGAAATGCAAATTAAATCAATGAATACATCCTGGTATTGACAAAGATGTGAAGCAACTGGAATTCATTTTTACTGCCTGGAGGAGTATAAAATAGCCCAACCACTTTGGAAAACTAAAATTAACTCTATCTTTATGCATTGGGTTTTCTGGGAAGCACACTCTGAGAGAGAGGTGGTCATTTACTGGGGAGTGCTCTTGGGATCAGCATCTATGCCAGGGAAAGAAGCAGGTTTGGAGAGAAAAACAGGCGTAACGAGCCTTGGTGAAGGTCTGTAACCGGACTCAGATTCGGCCACTCACCACTCCACAGCCAACAAGGCAAGCTTTGGTCGAGAAGAAAGTTACTTTATTTAGGGTGAACTGATAAGTTCAGAGACCCATCCTGAAGATTCTGCTCAGCCATGATCATTTTTAAAGGGAAAAAGGAGAGATGATCTCAATTAATCACTAAGTGCATAAGTCTGTGTGCTAAGTTGGTTCAGTCGCGTCCAACTCTTTGTGGCCCTATGGACCGTAGCCCACCAGGCTCCTCTGTCCATGGGATTTGCCAGGCAAGATTACTGGAGTGGGTTGCCATGCCCTCCTCCAGGGGGTTTTCCTGACCCAGGGATCGAACCTGGGTCTCCCACATTGCAGGCAGATTCTTTACTGTCTGAGCCACCAAGGAAGCCGATGTATGGATCGGAGGGACACAAATGATCAGGCCATGGCAAAATGGTCCAAAATTTTAAATGTACCCAAGAGTTTACAAAGGAGTGAGTCCTCCCAGACTTACACCCCAGTCATTCAGTTCCTCTCCCTGGAAGCTTCAGAATTATTCCACGCAGAGTGAGGTATCTTTTTCTCCCCAGCTCCTTATATTTATGGCAGCATGGTATACCCACTGATATTAACCCTGCCTCTTGACTCAAGAAAATATTTCAGATATCGTCCCATACTGATACATAGCTTTCTCAGTTTTTTTTTCTTTCTATGGTTATAGAATATTCCTTTGAAGAATGCACCATTATTTATTAATCATTCTTTCCATGATGGACATCTGGTTGTTTCCAGTATCTACTACTGCAGTAGATAACGTTTTATGTGAGACATATTCCACAAATGCAAACAGGTCAGTAGGCTAAAACCCTAGAAGTGATAAAGGCATTAGTCATTTTGCAAGATATTGCCAAATTTCCTTCTACAGAACGTCCGCCAACTTTCAATCCTCCCAGTGTCTGAGAGGGCTCATTTCCCCACTTTCTAAACATAAATAGCTCAGGAAAATCTGGTTTAGCCCTGCTAAACTTTCCACTTTCTTGGAATGAGACTCACATTGCTCACCACAGCCTGCAAGGGCTTCCACTGTTTGACTGTTGCCAACCTGGCTTCCCAGGCCCCGGTGAAACCCAGTGTTGGGAGAGATCCAAGGAAGATCATTGCAGAAACAGCGATGCCAGCCAGAAGGCATCCTGGGGCCGGTGTTCTTTTCTCTGGGGGCATGTGTATTAGGGAGTGGGCTTGCTGCTGTGTGCCCCACTCCATGAGTGTGGGAAAAGAGAGGTGGGGTAGGCTGGCACGGCACATGAATGGCATGGAAGGCTGAAGCTACATTACCTTGGGGGCCATGTTGGGGGCCATCCAGGATTTTGGACCTACTAAGATGTCCCCAGATTAAGCCATCCATCTAGATGTGAGCAGCTCCCCCGGACAGCCGGCAAGGGGCCAGTATTCTGCTTCCGGATTTGGCCTCTTCGCCAACAAACTTAAAGGACTCCTGCACAGAACTGTCCACCAGGGGGCAGTAATGATACTTTTGAACTGTGGTGCTGGAAAAGATTTTTGACAATCCCTTGGGTTCAACTCCGTCGCTCAGTTGTGTCTTGACTCTGAGACCCCATGGACTGCGGCACGCCAAGCTTCCCTGTCCATCACCAACTCCCAGAGCTTGCTCAGACTCATGTCCATCGAGTCAGTGATGCCATCCAACCATCTCAACCTCTGTCATCCTCTTCTCCTCTTGCCTTCAATCTTGCCCAGTATCAGGGTCTTTTCTAATGAGTTGACTCTTAGCATCAGGTGGCCAAAGTTTTGGAACTTCAGCTTCAGCATGTAGTCCTTCCTATGAAGATTCAGGGGTGATTTCCTTTAGGATCAACTGGTTTGTTCTCCCTGCAGTCCAAGGGACTCTCAAGAGTCTTCTCCAACACCACAGTTCAAAAGCAACAATTCTTTGGCACTCAGCTTTCTTTATGGTCCAACTCTCACATCCATACATGACTACTGGAAAAACCATAGCTTTGACTAGACAGACCTTTGTTGGCAAAGTAATGTCTCTGCTTTTAAATATGCTATCTAGGTTGGTCATAGGTTTTCTTCCAAAGAGCAAGCGTTAGAAAGTCCCTTAGATAGCAGGAAATCAAACCAGTCAATCCTAAAGGAAATCAACCCTGAATATTCATGGGAAGGACTGATGCTGAAGCTGAAGCTCCAGTACTTTGGCACTTGATGCAAAGAGCTGACTCACTGGAAAAGACCCTGATACTGGGAAAGATTGAGGGCAGGAGGAGAAGGGGGCGACAGAGGATGAGATGGTTGGATAGCATCACCATTGGATAGCATGGAGTCCAATGGACATGAATTTCAGCAAATTCCAAGAGATAGTGAAGGACAGGGAAGCCTGGCATGCTGCAATCCATGGGGTTGCAAAGAGTTGGACACACCTTAGCAACTGAACAACAACCCCAGTAAATGGCAAGGGCCTCAACCCTCTATATGCATTTGTTTGTTTATGGAGTCTTAGAACTGAGGGTCTAAAAAAATTTTTAAAGGCATCTAGTTCCATCTCCAACCTGACATTTGAATCACTTCAATAGGCTCCTCAAGTCCCCAGATTGCCTCTGCTTGCACACCTCCAGTCACGGAGAGCTCACTATCAACTAAGGCACCTCATGCCATAGATGGACAATCCAAATTGTCAGAAAGTTCTTTCATAAGCCCAGTGTGTTGCCCTATCATTTTTCACCTTTCATCCCCAGGTCTCCCCTCTAGAGTAACACAGGGTAAGTCTGTTCCCTCACCTCCAGGAAAGCCTTTCACATAGTCAGTCAGTGGTCAGGACCCCTGAAGCTTTCTCGGGCAAGTCTCTCTGATCTCTTTAATTGTCCCTCATCAAATAGGATTTGAAGTCCCCCTTTCCCTCCCCATTCTAGTCACTTGTTGGTGGACAAGCCAACAATTTTTCTAGATCTTTATCCAAAATATATGTCTGAAAGTAGACCCAGAACTCCTGGAGTGGCACAGAGGAAACAGGACCACCATTCCCTTCCTCTTTCCAAGGCCCAGACTCTTGTTCCAGCAGCCCAAGTCCCCACTCGTTATTTTTAGCTGCTACACCGCACTTCTGAGTCATATGCTGCTTCCTGTTGAGTAAAACCTTCATTTTCATGCCCACTGCTGCATCATTAGCAGCATTAGTTTAAATCTACACAGCATGGAAAAGGTACATTTTCATTCCAATTCCAAAGAAAGGCAATGCCAAAGAATGTTCAGACTACTGCACAATTGCACTCATTTCACATGCTAGCAAAGTAATGCTCAAAATTCTCCAAGCCAGGCTTCAACAGTACGTGAACTTCCAGATGCTCAAGCTGGATTTAGAAAAGGCAGAGGAACCAGAGATCAAATTGCCAACATCCACTGGATCATTGAAAAGGCATGAAAGTTCCAGAAAAACATCTACTTCTGCTTTATTGACTACACCAAAGCCTTTGACTGTGTGGATCACAACAAACTGGAAAATTCTTCAAGAGATGGGAATACGAGACCACATGACCTGCCTCATGAGATATCTGTATGAAGGTCAAGAAGCAACAGTTAGACCTGGACATGGAACAACAGACTGGTTCCAAATAGGAAAAGGAGTATGTCAAGGCTGTATACTGTCACCCTGCTTATTTAACTTATATGCAGAGTACATCATGCAAAATGCCAGGCTGGATGAAGAACAAGCTGGAATCAAGATTGCTGGGAGAAATATCAATAACCTCAGATTTGCAGACAACACCACCCTTGTGGCAGAAAGTGAAGAAGAACTAAAGAGCCTCTTGATGAAAGTGAAAGAAGAGAGTAAAAAAGTTGGCTTAAAATTCAACAATCAGAAAACTAAGATCATGGCATCTGGTCCCATCACTTCATGGCAAATGGATGGGGAAACAATGGAAACAGTGACAGGCTTTATTTTCTTGAGCTCCAAAATCACTGCAGATGGTGACTGCAGCCATGAAATTAAAAGATGCTTACTCCTTGGAAGGAAAGTTATGACCAACCTAGACAGCATATTAAAAAGCAGAGACATTACTTTGCCAACAAAGGACTGTCTAGTCAAGGCTATGGTTTTTCCAGTGGTCATGTATGGATGTGAGAGTTGGACTGTGAAGAAAGCTGAGCACCGAAGAATTGATGCTTTTGAACTGTGGTGTTGGAGAAGACTCTTGAGAGTCCCTTGGACTGCAAGGAGATCCAACCAGTCCATCCTAAAGATCAGTCCTGGGTGTTCCTTGGAAGGACTGATGCTGAAGCTGAAACTCCAGTACTTTGGCCACCTCATGCGAAGAGTTGACTCATTGGAAAAGACCCTGATGCTGGGAGGGATTGGGGGCAGGAGGAGAAGGGGACGACAGAAGTTGAGATGGCTGGATGGCATCACTGACTTGATGGACATGAGTTTGAGTAAACTCCGGGAGTTGGTGATGGACAGGGAGGCCTGCCGTGTTGCGATTCATGGGGTCGCAAAGAGTCAGACACGACTGAGCGACTGAACTGAACTGAAACACAAATGACAAAAAGAATCTCAGGTTCCCTTCCTGAGGTTCATGGGAACACAGACATTGCCAGAACCATTGACAGGGGGGCAAACTAGGTCTGGGAACAGATCTGAAAGTCCAGCACAGAGAATGAAGCATTTGTTCATTTCTCAGTAGTCAATTTTATATCCATGTAGCAGTAGGCAGGATATTAGAGGGAAATAGTGAAAAGGGAAGAAAGTCAGCACTTAGCAAACAGGGATTCAGATCCTAGTCCTAGTCTGGAGCATCTGTAATTGAGGAAACAATATTTCAGTTGTCTAAACAACTGGTGAAGGTGAAGGTGCTTTTCTTCTCTGGTGAAGATGCTTTTCAGACTTTAAGGGCTGAAACAGACTTTGGTTATTATTATTCTTAAATTACATCCCTAATACTTCAGGTCATTGGGAAAGATCTGATACTGGAAAAGATGGAAGGCAAAAGGAGAAGAGGGCGGCAGAGGATGAGATGGTTAGATAGCATCACTGACTCAATGGATATGAATTTGAGCAAGAGATGGTTAGATAGCATCATTGTCTCAATGCATATGAATTTGAACAAACTCCGGGAGATAGTGAAGGACAAGGAAGCCTGGCGTGCTGCAATACACGGGGTCGCAAAGAGTCAGTCAGTGTTGGATACAATTTAGCAACTGAAGAACACTTCAGGGCCTTCCGTGGAATTCCTCCTTTCTCTCCTACCCTGTTTCTTTAATCCAGGCACCAAAACCTGCTTTTGCTAGTAGCCAATTCCAGGCCATAGCAACGGCAGGAACCTGAGTTCTAATTGTGTTTGCCATCTAACTGCATTACCCAAACCCTAGTGTCGCCACGGGTATTAATGAAGGTAGATACAGATAAGGGAGGCTGTGTGTGAGACAGAGAAAAAGATCGAAGGCTCTGTAAACTGCAAGGCACAATACTCATTAGGTAGCTAGAGCTGAGATGATGAAATCCAAAATTCGAGCCGCCCCGCCCGGTGCCCCCCAAGCGGCTCCCACACAAGACTCCTAGCCGGTCCCGAGGATGCTGCAGCCAAAGCTCACAGGCTGGACTCCTTACGGCCTACGCGCGTGGGAGGCCTGCCAGCGCGAGTTACCGGATTGGGTAACTCCGCACAGGGCGGGGCCTCTGGGAGGCGGGGCTTCCGGCCACCCGCTCCGCTGTTGCCACGGGTGACAGCCGCAGGGAGGCGGAAGGAGCCGAGGACCAGCCAGAGCTGCGTAGGTGAGCGGGAGCCTTGGCGGCCATGGCTGTCTCGGAGCCGGGTTACCGGAGCTGGTCCTTGTGGCCCGAGGTGCCATCCGCCACCTTCTTCACCGCGCTGCTCTCGCTGCTGGTATCCGGGCCCCGTCTGTTCCTGCTGCAGCAGCCCCTGGCGCCCTCGGGCCTCTCGCTGCGGTCCGAGGCCCTGCGCAACTGGCAAGGTGAGCAGGGCGGGGCCGGGTACCGGGTGCGAGTTCTTTTTCCTCCGATCTCGCCAGGCCCTGGGCTCCGGCCTCCCAGAACCCACGCCACCCTATCTCCGTCCGCCTCATTCTCCCCACCTGGAGGACCAGCCCCATATTCCACGTCTTTGTGCAGAGCCCCATCTTGGTCATCCCTGTAACCCTTCCCTACCCAGATGTGTTCCCGTCCCTGTCGCCATCGTACTGGGCAAGGCTCCCATATCCATTCGTAGCGATTAGGCTTCATTCACCCCTGCTTGCTCTCCGAGGAGGATTTTTCTCTCCCTTGTCACATTCACACCTCCGTCTGCTTTAGGGCCCAACCCCCTACTGGAAACAAAAAAAAAAATTTTTTTTCCACCTTCTCAAGACACTTGAGCTGTATCTGTGGCCACCTCTGTAAGCATCCTGGCCTCCTGGGGTTTAGAATTTCTTCTGCATCTTCGTTTTTATCTTAATCCTTACTCCGATTCCCAGCTTATAGAGAGAGCGGGGTGTCTTGTACTTTTGGGAGAGGTGTTGGTTTTCTCAGGGAGATGGAGAGATTTTGCAGACCAATTAAGTATAAATATCTGCTCATAAAAGATGTTCTTAGCCTCTGTTTCTTCCCCATTCTTTTTTGGAAAATGAGAGATTTGTATGACTTTTGTTGTTTTGCAAAGCACTTTCACATGCATTAATCTCTTTTAATTCTCACGGTGATCCCATGACGTATTATTACTGTAGGCTTTATTGCCCATGGGCTTTATTGTTGTCCACTCTTTAGATGAAACTGAGGCTTAATGCGAAGACTCACAGAGCTATTGAGTCATACAATTGACACAGGAACCCAGATTGTTCTTTGCATCGTGTGACATTTTGGAACTGGAACCTTGGGCTTTCTAAATCCCCAAATTATATAGAATTGCTTCTAGAATCTTCACATGTACCCTTGGGATTTCAGTGTTGGAAGTACTCAACAAGTAATGATGGTACTCTTCAGATGACGAAGCCTTACCGAGATGGCCTGACTGAGGTATATGGTTCTTAGCCTGCCTCCCTGCTCAAATCTAAAAGTGGTCCCCCTCACCCTCACCCTGGATCACATAGCATGTCTGTCTTCAGAGACAGATGCAAAATGCCAGCCTAAACTGAGCTCCCTTTTTTTTTTTCCTTTACTTTGCGGCTTCTCTTGAGTGTGGGATTCATGGACAATGTGAGTATTAGACACGTAAGAGACCTTTGAGGGCCTCGAGTATATCCATTTTATTTTACAATAAGAACCACTGAAGCCGACAGGGCCCTGTGTCTGGACTGAACTCAGCCAGTCTAGATGTGACAGAGCCAAGATTCCTCTAGACTTCCAAATCCAATGTTCCTGCCACTTCACTGATCACCCTCCTCCTTCAGTTTAGTGTTTTTGCCTGCAGGGATGTAAAAATACAGAAGTGAGGACTGCTTGTAGAAAAATAAAAGATTCTTTACTATCTTATTGCATATCAAACATCACTCTACCTCTAAGACTGGATAAGCACTTGCCAGAAAGACTTCTGAGTTCTGTATCTACATTCTTAGTGATAGTTTTCTCATCTTTACAGGTGCACAATAATTCATGGTCCCTTTTTTCTTCCTCTGAACAGCCACTATGGAAGGAGAGGTCAGGATTACAGCCGAGGAGACGGGCACAAAGAGTGTTAAGTGACACCCACTCAATCCACCTGAAGCTGTTACAATTAATTAACCCTCAAACTGCCCGGTGAGATAGGTCAGTATTAAAGCCTCAAAGAGGATTATAAAGCACATTACAAATTATAAGAGACCATCCCATGCTAAAAAGTGTTATTTTTCTTCCCCCACGTGGAAGCCAGTCACAGATAAGACTTGCTCCAGGTCTGGGAAAGAGCACAGATTAGACATCCCCGCCTCTACTTTGAGTCCTGGGTCCTTCGCTGTTGCTCCCCTCTGCTTATCCCACTGGCTCCGGGCTGATTTTCCCTGGCAACGAGAGCCAGCTGCTCCCCGTTTTCCTAGGTGGGTTGTAACCTGGCTTTTCCCTTCTTGGAGCAAGCCACCGTCAGGCCTCTAACTCGGTTCCCCCTGCAGTTTACAGGCTGGTGACCTACATCTTTGTCTACGAGAACCCCGTCTCCTTGCTCTGCGGTGCCATCGTCATCTGGCGCTTTGCTGGCAATTTTGAGAGAACCGTGGGCACCGTCCGCCACTGCTTCTTCACTGTGGTCTTCGCCGTCATCTGTGCCATCATCTTCCTGTCGTTTGAAGCTGTGTCATCGCTGTCAAAGCTCGGGGAGGTGGAGGACGCCCGTGGTTTCACCCCCGTGGCTTTCGCCATGCTGGGAGTCAACTGCGTCCGCTCTCGGATGCGGCGGGCCCTGGTGTTCGGCATGGTTGTGCCTTCGCTGCTGGTGCCCTGGCTCCTGCTCTGTGCCTCCTGGCTCATTCCCCAGACCTCTTTCCTCAGTAACGTCTGTGGCCTGGGAATAGGGCTAGCATGTATCCTTCCTAGAGGGCTGTTGTCGTAGCGATGACATGCCAGAGGGTGAACCACACTGTAGGTCCTGGGGGTCGGGGCAGGGGGTTCAGGCAGATAGAGCTCACATGTAGGTATTCTGTGTGCCAGCTTCAGATTTGAAAACCATGTGGCCTCAGGCCACTTCCCTTCTTTACACCAAAGTTTTCTCTTCTGGGAGAGATCCCCCTACCTGTTTCCATACGGTGGCTCAGCTGCTGCTGCTGCTAAGTTGCTTCAGTTGTGTCCGACTCTGTGCGACCCCATAGACGGCAGCCCACCAGGCTTCGCCATCCCTGGGATTCTCCAGGCAAGAACACTGGAGTAGGTTGCCATTTCCTTCTCCAGTGCATGAAAGTGAAAAGTGAAAGTGAAGTTGCTCAGTCGTGTCCGACTCTTCGCGACCCCATGGACTGCAACCTACCAGGCTCCTCCATCCATGGGATTTTCCGGGCAAGAGTACTGGAGTGGGCTGCCATTGCCTTCTCTGGCTCAGCACTACCGTTTAATGAAATACTCTGGTTTGTTTTTTTCCAAGGTATAAACCCATTTGGCCAATTTTTTGTTGTTGGAGGGTCCTGAAATACCCATGAGCTAGAGATGTTCCGTGAAAGGTATTCCCAGGAAAAAAAAGATATTCCCAGGAAACAGGTTTCTTTGTTTTTGTTTGGCTTAGTCTTTTTCTCAGAAGAGAAAAAGAAAAATTTTTTTAAGGTAGGCTTTGAACATTTGAGTGGTTAAAAACTTAGAATAAGCCTTACATTCCTGGCAATTAGGCTGACTCTTTTTGGCCATCTCGGCAGTGACGGGCTGACGCAGGTTGGACAACCAGGGTGCCCTCACATCTCTGGGAGCTGGTGACGATGTGGGGGACGGGCTGCCACAGAGGCCCACGAGAAGCTCACTTGGTCACATCGAGGCACGGTTCCTTCGACCTGGGACAAAGGACAAGATGTCAGACCTCCCAGAGGGTATTAGACTGGCTGCCTGCTTCATCCCACTTAGAGAAACAGAGGTGCGTGCTGGCTTCTGACGGTGATTACAGGGGCTCGAGAGGCCCAGGAGAGAGGATGGGTGTGTCCAGGGGAAGGTGAGATGTTAGCACCTGCCTGCCTCTCCTATTGCTGCGTTGTGTTCCCTCTGAGGTACGGAGGCTAGAAACGCCATCTCTTGGTTTCCCCTGAGCTTGAAACTGCAGTCCAGAGATGATGGTGGAATAAGCCCAGGCCCCCCGTGGAGTCAGCGTGGTTGCCTGTGTCCTGGGGCAGCACGTAGCCCCCCTCCCTTTAGCTCTCTCCACTTCTCCTTAATACGCTGACCCCAGACGGCTTCACCTACTGCTTCTCCTTTGACGTCCCAGAGCAAGTCGCAATGAAGCTCGACCAGAAGTTCCCCTTCAGCCTGATGAGGAGGATTTCAATGTTCAAGTACATCTCCGGCTCTTCAGCCGAAAGGAGGGCAGCCCAAAGCCGGAAGTAAGTTACAGAACGCAGTGCTTGCTTTATTCCTGGAGCAGCTCCAGGGCCTATAAAAGCGCGGTCCCAAGCCTTTTTGGCACCAGTTTCGTGAGGACAGTTTTTCCACGAACCAGGAGTGGGATTGGGGGGGGAGCAGGGGATGGTTGTTTCAGGGTATTTCAAGTGATTACATATTTTGTGCACTTTTATTTTCACTCTCAGATCCACCTCAGATCATCAGGTCCCAGAGGTGGGGGTTCCCTGCTGTAGAGGGTGCGACTGGTTTTCGGTGTCCTGGGGAATAGGGAAGAGGTGTGGGTCGCTTGGGCCTGCCCAGCGAAACCTGTGCACAGATTTCTCCTGAGCGTCCTGGATTCTGCCCAGCTGCTTCCAAAGAGGGGACCAAGCAGGAAGGGCGTTAGATGGGAGGCGTTCAGAGCCCTTGCGCATAATCCCGAGGGCCTGCGGGAGGGCATCACCAGCCCTCAGCACTGACGCGCTCTGTGTGCCTGGGACTGGGCTCTGGCAGGCGTCGCTGGTAAGAAGTGTGATCCACCCGGCTGACTGGCGGGCTAAGGAGGTGGCATGGCCCGAAGCTCAGGGTGTTCTTGGCCACCTGGCAGGAGAAGGTGAAGTTTATTCACTGCTTTCCAATCCAGGTGTGTTAACTCTATGGAGCTCTCACGTAGCCTCACTCCCTCCTGTCGGAGAGGAGGCCCAAAGGGGACAAACATCTTTCTCCAGGTAACACAGAGTCAGAAGTGCCCGGTCTAGAGCCAGGGCCTCCTGCTTCCGGCTCCTGCTCACTTCCTGTCACTCCTGCACACACGCTGCCAGCCTCGGGTGGCCTTCACTGGTTTTTGTCAATGCTGAGAGTTCACAGTGGAGGTTTCTGTCCCAGAGAGAGGGTTCACTGCAAAGTTAAGGCAGTGGCTGGTTTCTGCCTTGAGCCAGCTGTGGAGTCCATCTTGTCCCCCACACTGGCCTGGAGGCAGGATCTTGGTTGAATCAGGAGCTATTCCTTGTAGTTTATTTTAAGAGACAGATTCTCAGCCTTCAGTGGCTCAAAGCCCTCTGACCATTTTCTTTTCTTTTCTTTTTTTTTGGCCATGCTGTGTGGCTTGTTGGATCTTAACCCCCTACCAGGGATCAAACTCGGGGCTCCCTCAGTGACAGTGCCAAGTCCTAACCACTGGACCTTCCCAGGGAAGTCCCAGCTCTGACCATTTCTTAAAGGCAAGGATGGGTACCAGGAAAAATAGAAATGCACACTCACTCATTTTATTTCAGGCAAGTAATTCTGGAGTATCAGTGGGTAGGAGGTGTTGACGTTTAGAATTAGCTGTATTTTAGCTTTTTGGAAGGACCCTGATGCTGGGAAAGAGCGAGGGCAGGAGGAAAAGGAGACAACAGATCATAAGATGGTTGGATGGCATTCCCCACTCAATGGACAAGAGTTTGAGCAAGCTCTGGGAGGTGGTGAAGGACAGGGAGGCCTGGTGTGCTGCAGTCCGTGGGGTCGCAAAGAGTCGGACACGACTGAGCGACTCAGCAGCAGCAACAATGGGTGGGAGGTGTTTACATTTAGAATTAGCTGTATTGTATAGCTTTTTGGTTCTTAATTGCTGTTCTCACAGAATCTAGGGAGAACTTCAGTTCTAATTTCAGTTCAGAGAGAACTTAGGAGACCTCATTTGCAAACTCCTCAACCACGCTCCAAGAAGGAAGCCCCTCTAAGACAGCTGCCGATGTTGACCCCTGGCGGTTGGGGCCTCGCTCTACAAGGCAGCCCCCAGTGACGACGGTCTTGCACGCTGGATCACACTCACTTCTCTGTAACTGTGACACCCGTGGTGCCCAGTGATCCTGCTTCCCCATAACGTGCAGACCTGGCTGGGGATATGGTGACCCACATGGCATAGTGTCCCAGCCCGTGTCACCCTGGCCTATTGCAGACACCCAGAACAGACATGATGTTTCTGATGACCAAACAACAGGACACGGGCAGCACTGATGCACGTGTTGGTTTTGGCATCAGTCCTGGCTGCCTGGACAGCTTTGTCTCCCTTGGAGGCTCTTATCAAGCTTCTTATAGGCCAGAGCCTCTGCATTTTTAAAATTCAGGGAGTGCTGCCAAGTGTTTGTGTCTCTACTTCAGTTGATTTATAAGCTTAGGTTTAGACTGAAATGTATCAAGGTTTAATCGTTACCTAACACAGATGTCAGTGGTGGTGACGTTCATTCTTCGTATTGAGAAATCTCTGCAAAAGGTCACAGGCTAAATCCCTTAGAAGGTGTCCCCCTCCATGGCCCCAGCCACCTGTGTCTGTGGTGGGGTCTTTGACCTCGGCACAGACAGTTCCCCGCATCTGTCACATCCGTTCCTGCCTGCCAGGACTTTGAGCTATAAGCCTTCTTTCCTGCTGTCATGGGTAAACCATCTGCCAGCAGACAAGGCCTGGGCCCGAGCCCTGTGTTACCCCGTTGGAGCCCTCCCCTCCGACCTCCCACAGAAGTGGACCCGTTCTCTTTGGTTGATCACTTGGCCAGCCAAGGAAGACACTAACTACTGTGATCCCATCCCCAAGTCCATCCAACTTGCCGACTGCCCTTATACCTCAAGGGGTCTTAGGCATGGGCCCGACCGCCCCTCATCCTGCTGGCTTACTGCAGGACCGTGAGTGTGCCCTGCCCGCTCTGGGCATCTGTTTTCTGTTCATTTGAGATGACTCTTTCTCCCCATGTGGCACATGTACAGCTGGTTACAGGAAACTCCAGTCCACAGCATGTTGTAATAGAAGGCAGTGCAGCGAGCCCAGCCTTTTCTCCTGCAGATCGACAGTCGGGGTGCTGTGTTCCCCGGCATGACTAGCTCAGCGCCCGTCTTCTCTCTTGTTCCTTTCCAGGCCAAACCCTGTGCCCGGCTCCTACCCCACGCAGAGTGGCCACCCTCACCTGACCCCGAACCACCCTGCCGCCCAGATGCAGCATGTCAGTGGCCAGAAACTGGCCTCCTGGCCATCGTGTGCTCCTGGGCACATGCCCAGCCTGCCTCCGTACCAGCCTGCCTCTGGCCTGTGCTACGTGCAGAATCATTTTGGCACAACCCCCAACTCCTCCGGTGTCTACCCAGCTTCCGCGGGTGCCTCCCTGGGAGTCCAGCCCCCTGCCCCTCTCAACTGCCCTGGTACCGTATATTCCGGGGCCCTGGCCACTCCAGCCGCCACAGGCTCCAAGGAGTGCTCAAGGGTCCTGATGCCCTGAGAAAGTTTCCAGGGACGCAGTCTGCCCTCTTGGCCTTCTCAAAAAGGGCCTCTCTGAGCTGAGATTTTCTTGACACGAAGTTATTTATTGGACACCTCTATGTGCCATGCTCTGTGTTGAGTATTTTGATATGTATCCCTGTTCAGTCTCCTTTATCCTCATGACAGCTTCGTGAAGTACAGTGGTCCCCACTTCCCAGATGCAGAAAGCAGGGCGCCTGGTGAGGACACGTGGCTCTCGTGGCACAACTGGGGGCACTTGGCTTCAGGCCCAGGCCCCTCCCACCCCCTTCCCCCCAACAAAGAAACCCCGGAGCAGCGGGGATCGGTTGTCAGTGGCTCCTCCCAGCTCTCGGTTCCTTCCTGTCCTTGCGCACAACACCCTTGGTTACCCCGTGTCCGTGTGTCTGTGCGTCCGTGTGTGTCCTTGGGAGCGCCCTGTTGGTGTGCTGGCCGCTCCCCGGGCCTGTGCAGTGTCCCTCCCCTGCAGTGACGCCCCCCACCACCCAGACTTCTGCCCCAGGGCTGGTGAGACGGGCCTGCATGGGCCCCAGCAGGATGCTGATGGGTCCGTTGCGTTGGTTACGTTTGTATAAAGAAACTGCCTCCAACCTGCCCCTGGCGTGCTGTGTCTTTATGATCAGGGAATACAGAGGGCAGCAAAGAGAACCGCAGCCAGGTCCAGTCGGGCAGACAACTCCCCAGTGGGGATACGAAATGGGGGGGGGGGAAGATACGTGGCTCCCTGGAGAGCTGAGAGGGCAAACGGGAAGGTTGGCGACCCTGAGATGGGTGGACAGCAGGGAGACACTGTGGTGGTCCCCGCGCTCCAGGCTGGGTCACCATGAGAAGGGCTGCCTGGCGGGACTTTACACAGAGGAGAGACGTGGGCACCTGCGGCGACACTGTCAGAAGCAAGAGGCGGGGAGGAGAGCCCTGGCCTCTCTGCCTGTCTCCTGATCTCCCAGCAGGAGCTCCCGTGGGCTAAATTAACCAGGAAGCTATTGGCAAGTGAGCCCAGGAAGTGTAATTTGCAGGGAGCTGATCCCTAACCCTGACCCTAACCGTTATCCGCCCAAACCCGTCCCGGCAGGGCAGGCAGGACAGAAAGTGACTGAGCCAATGGGCACCTGATCGGGCTGGCAGAGCTCACAGCTTCTGATCAGCTGTCAGCTGGACTCATGGTGGGCTCGCGTTGAGGAAACACTTCTGGTGCGGGTGTTCTCACCAACATCTTAACACGTGGCCTTCATGCATTCCTGGAGCTGGATGGCCCCCCTTGGGCTGGCTTTTTGGAGAGGCCCTGGGAATCAGAGGTGGGTAAGACACACCCACAGACCCGCAGCAGCGGCCAGGGCCAGGGCGGTGAATGGCCTGCACTGGCCGGGGAGCGGGGATGAAGCCAGAGAATGGCTCCCAAGAGGGATTGTGAACAGGATTCACCGGCCAAGGAGTCCAGGCTGCGGCTGAGACTTGCCTGCAGTCTCAGAGCCTGACATCTCCAACCACGCCAGCACCTTTCCCCTAGGGTCACTCGGTGAGGGCAGGCTGCTGTGTGTCCCTTGGTCACAGTCCCTCCACTCCAGACTCCCGTCCCAGGCCTGTGCCCAGAAGCAGGGGAGGCGGCCACTACCTTCAGTGTGCTACCATCGCCTCCTTCGTATCTGGCCCTCCTGCTTGGATTGGCCAGAGCTGTGGAGGCCGGCGGCCTGCCTCTTGGACGGCCAGGCTCGAGGACCCTCAGGCGACTGAGTAGCAGGGCTGTGAGGGTCCTCTGAGGTCACTCTGTCCCAGCGTCTCCTCTGCCACTGGTTTCCCGAACCAGCTTCCAGGGAGGCGGGGTGAGTCTGGCAGAGCAGCCAACAGTAGCCCAGCCTCAGAAATTGGTTCTTCGTCTGTTTGTTCCCCTGGGCTTTGCTTGGGCCGCAGCGGGGAGCCTGGACCAGAGCGGGGGCGTTTGTAGATGGGATCCCAAAGCCCTCCCCCACTTGCCTGTTGAATCATCCACGTGCACCCGCTTCCGTGCGTGTGTGCCAAGCCTCGGGCTGGGCCTGGAGACAAGACAGAAGTGAGCTCCATGAGGGCAGAAAACCCCCAACCTGGGCTGACACACAGTGAAGATCTGTTGACCAAGTAAATGAACTGGGACGCCCCACTCTGGGGGAGCTCAATCTGGGAGTGGGGGGAGTAGACGATTGAAAAATTGTAATTCAGTGACACTGTTCAGGCATCAGACCAGCCTGGAGATCTGGGGGTCAGTCGAACACTGACCACACATCCTTCCGTGGGGGCGGGGGTGGCTCTGGAGGGAGGGAAAGGGGAAAGCCCTAACCAGGTCCTCCAGCTATTGTTAGGTGAATGAAGAACACAGACCACCAGGCAAAGGGATGGCCATTGTTCCCCCGCATGATAGAAACCGCTGTTGTATCCCCAGGCCTGGACGGACCCACTGATGGCCGGAGAAGCTTCCAGATGTCCTCCAGTTCCCCCTCTTCGTCAGCAGGGTGCAGCAGAGAAACAGCCCCTTGGCCACCTCTGAAATCTTACCCAGGGGCTGGTGCTGGGACTATCGGAGGAAGAGGATGTGTGCATCGGTCCTCCGAGGAGCGCCCCCTGGGGTGGGGCCGGGGATCCTGCTCTGTGCATAAATGTGACCCGAGATAAGGGCTGGGAGAGAGGCATGGACGCCCAGCTCCGAGAGGCCCCGCTGCTTCAGATGCCTGCTGGTTCATTCCCTCATTTAACAAGTGCTTTGCGAGCAACGAGGGCTCCAGGCCTGTGCTCGGCTCTGGGGATGCAAAGAAGGAAAAGAAGGAGCCCAGCCTTCAGCGCACTCAGTCCGTTGCAGGAGACGTGCTCTGTGGAGCGGGAGAAGAGCCAGGTGCAGAGGCGAGGGGGGCCCACCTGGCCAGGATGGGGTGGGGCGGGGGAGGGCATCGGAGGGGAGTTAACCAGTGTAAGCAGAGACGGGGAGGTGGGGAGGTAGGCAGGGCAGAGGCTGTGTGCAGCTAGGGAAGAGCTGGAAGTGCTGGGTGCCCAGCCTGACCCCGAGTCACAGCAAGTGAGTGGCCAAGCATGTGCACACAGCTCTCCCACCTGGAGTTCAGTGCTCTTGCCCTTCCAGAAGGCGTCTGCCCGCCCGCAGGTGGAAGGGTGGGGGAGGGTCCAGGGTGGGGTGGGAAAGTCCTGAAGGATGAGGTTCCCCCCAAGTGAGGAATGAGGGGATGGAGGATGGAGTTGGCTCCTGAGACCTGCAGGGCCCCTCCCCGGGCCTGCATCCCAGGGTGCCTGCAGGGCTCTGCTCAGAGCATCTCTGCCTGGATAACTGCCCGCAGCCAGAGGCGGCGAGTCCCCTAAGCTCGGCGCCGCCACACCATCTCCAGGTCCTGGGCCGCCAGGGATCTTGCTCCTTCTGAGCCTGGAGCTCCTCCACCATGAAAGGTGGCCTGTCCGAGTCTGCTTAAGCACCCCAAGGCTACTGCCTTGATGGACTCCTCCTCCTGGGGGCCTGGCTACAGCATCCCTGGAGCCAAGGAACGGGTGGGCTACCCACAGAGGTGACTCTGGGTCAGGGCTCGGGGCGGTTGGGACACAAATCACACCCCCCCACACACACACCCCCAACATAGGCATGTGACAACACAGATTCGACATTCTGAACTCACAAATCTGGGCCCTTACCCAGGGGCCTCCCATGCCAACCTGCGCTCTCTGTGGTCAGGGTTGTGGGTTCTCCGTGGTCAGTGTTGTGGGTTCTGTTGGTGAAGGAAAGCTACACGGCTCAAAATAGCCTGGAGTTAAAGCTCCCCTCCAGGTCCTCCCCACCATTCTATTCAGAATAAAGAACTTTCTACCCCGAAGAAAGGAATGGACATTAAGATTGATTACATTCAGCTCCCAGCTGACCCCAGTCTCCAGCTGGTCTCAGGAATTCCTTGCCTCAGTTGTTGAAAGCTAACTAGTTAAAAATAATCTTGAGGAGAAACAGACCCCCTCAAAACAATGTATCTCCGCAGATATATGTTTCCTATACAGACCTACTCTCCTCAGCCCACTCATCGGACTGCTGTCCCTTCTTGCCTCATTAAAGGTGATCTGTTCCTCTAAAGTGGGCCGGTCTCCTTTCTCCGAACATCGCTTTCTCTAACTCCCTTACCCTACAGTTGGGTCCCCTCAAATATGTTGAAGGCCTAAGCGCACCCCCCACCCCAAGCCATACCTGTGAATGTGACATGTTGAGGTCATATGGGATTCAGGTGGGGCCTAAACTCAACAGCTCGCTTCCCCATAAAGATGACGCTACACAGAGACCCCACAGGGAGAAGACAGCCATGTGATGACAGAGGCAGAGTCTGGGTCGATGTGTCTCCCAGTCACGGACGCCAAAGACTGCTAGGAATGAATGGAAGCTGAAAAGAGGTAAGAAAGTGTTCCTCCCTAGAGCTCTCATGGGCAGCACCGGCCCCTGGATGCCTTGATTTCAGACTTCTGGCCTCCAGGACTGTGAAAGAATAAACGTCTGGGTTTTTTTTTTTTCCGCTTTTAAGTCCTTATTGAATTTGTTACAATTTTGTTTCTATCTTATGTTTTGGTTTTTTGGCCATGAGGCCTGTGGGATCTTAGCTTCCAGACCAGGGATGGAACCTGTACCCCCTGCATTGGAAAGTGACCTCTTAATCACTGGACCACCAGGGAAGTCTCCATGTCTGTTGTTTGAAGCCACCCAGTTTGGGGAGCGCTGTTACAGCCGCCCTGGGAAACAGGCAAGGTCACCTCCCTAGATGGCTACCCCCCACGCCCACCCAGAATCCGGGGAGCTCCCCACAGCCAGCTCCTCTATCCGCACCCGGGGGCCCCCACCCCCGTCTCTCCCCCAGCAACGTGGTCAGTTCCATGGCATCCTGTACTCATGCAGTGGGAAGGAAAAGGGGGAGCGAAGTAGAAGAGAAATGACATTTTGAACTCTCCCGGCTGGAGACAGTAGCTGGAAGAAGGAGGTGGTCTGCAGGCAGGGGCTCGGGGGATATGCCATGTAGGTAACTGTGATTCTGTGGCCACGAGGTCGCAAGGCAGAGATGGCCTGAGGCCTTGGGAAGACATGGTGCTAGAACCCAGATGATGTAGGGTAGAGACCTCACACCTCACCTGGTTCCCCAGGCCAGCAGGGAGAGGAGGGAGGGCTGGAATGAGTAGCCCCAGGAAGGAGCTCTGATCAGAAGGCAGAGGGGGGCTCAAGGCTCCAGCAGCCTCTCCTGGCCTTGGGCAAGTCTCTGACACCAGAGGGAGAATTACACAGGTAATAAAGCTACTGCGGTTTAGTCGCTAAGGCGTATCCGACTCTGCAATCCCATGGACTGTAGGCGGCCAGAATCCTCTGTCCATGTAATTTTCCAGGCAAGAATACTGGAGTGGGTTGCCAATTCCTTCTCCACGGGATCTTCCTAATCCACAGATGGAACCCAAGTCTACTGCACTGGCAGCGGATTCTTTACCACTGAACCACCTGGGAAGCCTCAGGTAATAAAGACAGAGGGATTATAATCATGCTTTTTTCCTAGTGTTTGACCTGAGGACAAAGCACAAGCCTCACCTGAGCTTCCTTCCCTCACGTGTCAAGGGCAAAGAGCCATCCCTTCCTTCAGGGACGTCAGTAAAGGACAGAGGCACCTGTCATGATGTGACTGTAGCTTCCATGGGTGGGGAAAAGACTTTTATCAACGGTGGCAAATTGCATCAATGCGATGCAATTGGTGCACCAACGCACCAGTCTCCAAGCAGGTGCCTGTCTATTGCACCTTGAACCCTGTGAAAATGGGGACTGTCTGGCTTGTGTTCATTCATTCACTGAACATCTACTGAACACCCACTTTATGCGAGGCCCTATTCCAGTTATGGGAATGCAGCAGAGAGCAAGGTGGCCAAATGCCTACATTTAAAGAGCCTAACAATCTGTGTGTCAGGGGCAGGGAGGAAGAGAAAGACAATTAGCAAAAAGATGAATAAATGAAAAATAGGGGCTAGTGATATCATGGTACAGAGCATTAAAGTAAAATGAAAGAAAGCGAAAGTGAAGTCGATCAGTTGTGTCTGACTATTTGCAACCCTATGGACTGTAGCCTACCAGGCTCTTCCTCCATCTATGGGATTTTCCAGGCAAGAAAACTGGAGTGGGTTGCCATTTTCTCCTCCAGGGGATCTTCCCGACCCAGGGATCAAACTCAGGTCTCCCACATTGCAGGCAGACTCTTTACCCTCTGAGCCACCAGGGAATCCCAAGAATACTGAAGTGGGTAGCCTATTCCTTTTCCAGCAGATCTTCCCACCCAGGAATTGAACCAGGGTCTCCTGCATTGCAGTCAGATTCTTTACCAATTGAGCTATCAGGGAAGACCTTACAGAGCATTAAGACAAGACAATGAGGCATAGAGAGGGGAGAACCTTAAGTCATAGAAGGCCTCCTGGAGGAGGTGACTTTTCTGCCGAGATCTGATGAAATCCAAGGAACAGCCATAAGAGGATCTGGGTGAAGAGCATTACAGGTGGAGAGAAGGACAGAGAAAGGGCCAGATGGGAAGGGCCGAGCACGGGGGAGAATGGCTGGGGGTGATACACACGTTAGGTGCTCAGTCAATGCTTGTTCCCCTGGGAATCTGTATGTGGGCAGCCTGGGTTTGGGAGGCCACACTCATACTCACAGCTTGGTGCTCTGAGCCCCCATGACCTGAGCACCTGGCTCACGGGGAGTTCATGGTCTAGGGTCAGAGATCCTGGGAGCCCAAGCCCTCACAGTGCCTGCCCTCATTCATCCACTCATTGCCTTATCAAAGAGTTACTGAGCATCTGCTACATCTGGGCCTCATCCAAGGGGCTGGGCCACAAAGATGACCACGGCCCACTCTCATCGAAGTCTGGTGAGGGAGACAGAAAGCTCCCTGCGAGACCGCAGCTCTGGGAGAGACCCCTGCTAACCCCTGCAGACCCCAAGCAAGGGAACAACCAGCCCTGCGGGACCCAGGGAAGGTGTCCCAGATGAGGCAATCCCCACACCTGGCCTGGAGGGCTGAGCAGGCCTCTCCAGAATAGAGTGTGGAGAAGGGCATTCCAGAAGGAGAGGGCAGCCCGGGACAAGGTGCCCAGCCAGCCTGGAAAGTGTGCTGTAGAAGGGCTGAGGGATGGATGCGGAGAGGCCATGGCAGCCAGGGTGGGAAGGGCCCTCATGGCCAGCCTAAGGAGTCCGGACTGGATCCTGGGGGTGGTGGAGACCATTGTGGGTTTCCCTACTCGGGAAACCTGGGGTCTGGAGGCAGGGGTCTGGAGGGAGCCTCACAAATTCACGTAGCTGAAGCCAGACTTCTCCCCTGGGGCTGCCCCCGCCTCCCCCAGGGCCCTTGGGGTGGGAGGAGGACAGGCAGAGCTGGTTCTTCCTTGTACCCAAGCTCTCTGCCTAAGGGTGAGTCAGCTGTCTGGGTTTCTGTGTGATAGGCGGGTTCGCCCCCACCGCCGCCGCCCCCCGCAGAGCCATCAGGAACATTCCTGTGGTTGGCTGAGAAGAAATCTAAACCCCTGAGCTTACTGTCTGTTCTTTGTTGTGCTCCACCCCCAGGTGTGGCCCCTCTTCTGTGAAATCTCGGGACTCCAGGTGCACGGAAGGGTTACCTGCCAGCACCAGGGGAGCGGGGCAGAGCCAGACTCCCGGATCGGAAGGGTGGGACCCAGGTGTCCCAGCCCCCAGATCCCACCCGCCCCAAGTCCTTCCCCTCTGGGGAAGTGGGAGGATGGGGAAAAGGAGGGTGTTTCAGCTCTACCTTCCTGAGGGCTCTGCTGGTGGGGATGGGTGGGGGGGCCACCGTCTTGGCCATGGCTGCTGGGACAGCCCTGAGCCCGCGTCTCCCCGGCCCGCAGATGTAAGAGGAGCAGCTGAGAGTGTGTATGAGTACGGGCTCGGGGAGTGTACGGCCGATGCATCGCTGTGTGTTCAACGTGGGAGCAGGTGGATCAGCTTGAAGGTGCGGGCGGCGCTGCCTATTAAATACTCTCCAGTGGGAAAGGTCCTTCCCCGGCCTGGTTCAGCCTTGGAGCTCCGATGACCGTGCTGAAAAGATTCTTAGATCCTCTGGTCCTGAGAGGAAAGAAGTCTTTCCCGAGGCTGCACAGGGAGTGGACATAAACCCCACGTGCCAGCCTCCCATTTGCCCCCCAGAGACTGTCTCCCACGACAGGACTGCCCGGGCCCTGCCCTGCCCTGCGTCGGCCTCACCCCAGTCCTCTCCAGCCAGTGTGGCTCGGTCTGTCCCTCTTGGTGTCCAGCCAGCCCCTCTGGAATGTTCGGGGTGAAACTCTCTGCTTGGAGTCTAGCCTTAAGCCTTCATGCTGCAGTCCCAAGTCCTGATGGAAGAACCTGGATCTCCCTACAGGCCCTGGAACTCTCCCTTCCCAAGGGTGCCAGGCCCTGCTGGTGGCTTCTGCACCTGGGACAGTGTCAGTTTCCCTGAGAACTAAGGTCTGGCCGGGTCAGGTTCTGGCTCACCCTGGGAGGCTCTGGCTGGCATTAGGTAATAGTTCCAGCTCTCTCCAGGCTTCAGGAGTGAGGCCCATTCCCCCTTCACCTGTTCTGAAAGGTGGAGCCAGGCCGGAGTGAGGGCAGAGGATGTGAGACCTGGCTTCTTCTTTCCCCATAGCCCTGCAGGGTCCCTGAGCCCGTCACCTCCCCCTGGGAGGCTGGGACTCACTCCCATTTTATGGATGAACATATTGGGGCTCTGGGAAGAAAGCAACTTAGCCAGTGAAAGCAGTCTCACTGAGCCCCCAGGTCTTCAGCCCACTGATCCTGACCTGCTCACGGCCAGGAAGGGGGTTTGCAGAGAGGGTGGCCAAAATGCCTGCTGGAGGTGGCAGAATGGACCTGGGTCCTCTCAGAGCTCTCTCACATATGCGAGCATGTGTGTGCATGTACACGTGTGTTTTTGTGTGCGTGTGTGTGCATGCATGTGAGTGGGGTGGGGGGCCAGTGTCCTTCATGAGCCCCTCTCCTGCATGGAGTCCACTCTCCCCCTCCCCCTCCAAGAGCTCCCCTCCCCTTTACCCCTAGGGAGCCCCTCCTCACCCAACCCCTCCCCAACATATATGTAAAGTTCCATGAAGGAATTCCCTGGCTCTCCAGTGATTAGGACCCTGTACTTTCACCACCAACACCGTGGGTTCAATCCCTGGCTGGAGACTAAGATCCCAAAGGCTGCACAGCCTGGCAAAAAAAATAAATTATTATTAAGTTCCATGAGATCAGAGCCTTGGTTCCATCCACAGTGTTATCCCTCGCTTGTGCCCAGAACAGTTCTGGTTCTCCCTGTCCAAGCACCTAGCAGGCAGGCACTCAACAAATATTTGCTGGATATATATGACAACTCTTTTAATTACTGTAACACTCCTATGATGTAGGAATGACTCTCAGCCCTGTTGCCTGGAAGTAGTACACTTGAAAAGTGAGGTTTGAGCCCAGAGGCAGATACTGAGGCTCTGGGTTCTGACCTCTACGCCAGCCTGCTGGGTACCTCCAGGGTCTACTCCCTGCAGCATCGGGCAGGGGACACGAGGCATGTTGTCATCAGCTGGGGACACAACTCCTAACCCCACACGCAGGCCTGGCCTGGCTGGTGTCCAGCCTGCTGAAGCCTCTCAAGGTGGTCCACGGGCTCCTCGTGGTCTCACACGTCCTCTGCAGAGAGAGCCCAGCTCTGTTCCCCCTGAGAGAGATGGGGCTGTACCCAGAGGGGGACACAGAAAACAAAAGGAGAAGTCTGGGGGGAAAAGTCCAGAAGGTTCCTCACAAGACAGTGGAAGACAAAGGGCCGGCTTCCAGTACAGGACAATACAGGACCAGAAAGATATGCCAGGGTGTCCGCTCCTGCAGACAGACCTCGGTGCTGGAAGTGTGTTTGTGCATGCATGTGTGTATGTCTTCTGCTGGTAGAGGAGGAGGAGGGGGCTGTCTAGGCAGGGCTGAGCCCCAGAGAGGGAAGGACCACAGGGGTGCTACCCACTCCCTGGTGTGAGAGAAGGGGCAGCGGCATGGGCAGCAGCTGGCCTGATTTACTGTGTGAGCTTGGCCTCCCAGTTCAGGAAGGTCATACTGCCCACTGCAGAGGTTGCTCCGGGAGCCAGTACGGAGGGAGCGTGGCCCATCTGAGGATGAGCAGGCTGCTTTGGAAGATGGTGCGGTCCTGTTACCAAGGTGAGCAGATGACGGATGCTGTGGAGGCTGAATGTGGTGAAGATCATTAACTCTGAGAATTTGGGCAGTACGGGGGCAGATCACAGTCAACCTGGGCCTCATCCATATAATGGGCATTTCTCCCCAGTGCTCGATGTCCTACTGTGAGAACCACACCGAGAGCCAGGTTGTCTCTCCTCCTCCCTCACCACCCTGCACCCAAGTCTCATCCTTTGCAGGGGGCTGTACCTCTCTGAGGGCACTGGGAGGGTAGGGGGTGATGGGGGCAGGGGTGTGAGCAGACCTCACCTCTCCAGGGGTCTGGATCCCTGCTCAGAAGCAAACACGGCTACCTGACATCACCCTTCTCCAGGCTCTGGTCCCTTGTTCAGGGCTTTCCTGGGACTTGCTGGTTCTCTGAGGATGTTCCTGGCAATGGCTGGAGGGTGGGTTGCATTCTGGACCAGATGTTGGTGCAGTGACAGAGCTGTGTCCACAGAAAGAAGGCTTACTCAAAAACTGTGCTGGCCCTCTCTTTGCCGTCTTTGCCCCTAGTTGGCTGGGTAGAGGGTGGCTGGGTGTTGGCATCTTCTTCCCACAAGGAAAAAGCCAGGTGTCCAGAGATGAGACACACGAGGTGGGAATCACAGGAAGATCCCGCAGCGAAGGAAATGGCAACCTAGTATTCTTGCCTGGAAAATCCCATGGACAGAGGAGCCTGGTGGGCTACAGTCCATCAGTTCAGTTCAGTTGCTCAGTTGTGTCCAACTCTTTGTGACTCCACGGACTGCAGCACTTCAGGCTTCCTTGTCCATCACCAACTCCTAGAGCTTGCTCAAACTCATGTCCATCGAGTCTGTGATGCCATCCAACCATCTCATCCTCTGTCATCCCCTTTTCCTCCTGCCTTCAGTCTTTCCCAGCATCACAGTCTTTCCTAATGAGTCAGTTCTTTGCAAAGTATTGGAGCTTCAGCTTCAGCATCAGTCCTTCCAATGAATATTCAGGACTGATTTCCTTTAGGATGGACTGGTTTGATCTCCTTGCTGTCCAGGGGACTCTCAAGAGTCTTCTCCAGCACCACAGTTCAAAAGCATCAATTCTTTGGTGCTCAGTCCATAGTGTCGCACAGAGTCAGGGACATCTGTGCACACATGCAGAATGCAGAGCCTGGAATCTCTTGATTTCTTTTTGCTTCATTGGGAGCCCACCTGGAATGGTCTGGGGTCCTCAGAGGAAGAACCAGAGGCCTGAAAGCATCCTTTCTGGTCTCCCCTCTCCAGCCTGCCGGTGCCTCATCCCCCATTCCTTCCCGCACCCTCTGATCAGGAGCCAACAGAGTGGCAAGAATACAAGGAAACAAACCACGCTCTTCCCAGCTCACACCTCTTTGGTGCCTCCCCGCCCCCCCACCCCCGCCCCCCTTCATCACACACGTTGTTCTTCGTTCATCATCTCGCTCAACAGATGTTCATGAAGGGTCTGCTAAGTGCCAGGCGTGGTGCACAGGATCAGCTTATAGGCTGGCGGAGAGAAAGCCAGTAATCACACAGCCACACAAATGACAGACTTTCCAATTACCAACCACACAAATGCTCTGGGGGAAAGGAACATGGTTGAGTTGCGGGGGGAGGGGGTGGTCCTTACACAGAGGACCCCGGCTGGCCAAGTAGAGGAGCAGGAGCTCACTAAGGACCCTGAGCAGGAGCCGAGGAAGGGAGTGCCAGGGAGTCATTAGCTGCAGAAGGCAAGAGAAGAAAGGGGGACAATGAGGCCAAATGCCACTGAGACGTCAAGTAAGGTATTGGTGTTGTTTGGTCATTAAGTCATGTCTTACTCTTTGCGACCCCATGGACTATAGCCTTCCAGACTCCTCTGTCCATGCGATTTCCCAGGCACAAATACTGGAGCAGGTTGCCATTTTCTCCTCCAGGGGATTTTCCCAACCCAGGGATTTAACCTGCATCTCCTGCACTGGCAGGTGGATTCTTTACCACTGAGTCACCTGGGAAGCCCTTGAGTGAAATGAGAGAAGAATGTTCTCAGGGTAAAGCACAGACATCTTAGCTTGGTCAACAAGGCCCTCCAGGATGGCCTCAGTTGTATCTCCATCCACCCCCAGGCCATAGCAATCAGCACGCCTGCCATGCTGTTGCTTGCATCTTCCTCCCTGCCTGGAATTCCTTTCTCATCCTGGCAAATTCCCAAAGATCCCGCCACCTCAGCTCAAAAGCTGCCTCCTCCATGAAGCCTTCCCTGACCGCCACCCCTCTGGTAGAGCGTGTCACTACCTCCTTGGGTGTGCCCATAGCCCTTCGTATAAACCTCTGTTTGGAGCCCGTGGCAGAATAGTAAGAGTAAGGCTGGTGAGAAGGCTGGTGTGAATAACAGCCAATGCCGGGAGGGCCAGTGGGGTATGTGGAGATGGTTGAGAACAATCGATCAGACTTTCCAGAAGGGCAATGCTGAGACCAGGCCAAAGGGCCTTGGGTTCACTGACAGAGGCCAGCAAGTAGCCCTTCCCACACTGGCCTGGGGGTTGGTTTTGGATTCACCCTGCTTCTCCCACTCCGGGGCCTCGTACAACCCACGGCACCTCCTGTCCTGCTTGCAAGCTGCTGGGTGTCTGCCTGTCTCCCTGTGGATGCATAAATCCCTTGAGGGTTCTTTCTTCATGGTCCCTCCCCCACCTGCTGAAGCATAAAGGGCTCTGCGATGGAAAGCGGAACTCGAGGCCAAGGCAAGGGATGCTGTGCCAACTTCCTTCAGCCCCAACTAAGGATGTTTCTGGGCTCCCTCCCTGATTCCTTCATTGCACACGCGCTTCTCAAAGGACGGAACCAACAGCTTAATCCTTCACCTCAAGGACTTCCTAGGCCTGGACCTGAAAGGAGAGGAAGCTGGGTTCCTTGAAGTGTTAGTCACTCAGTCGTGTCTGACTCTTTGCAACCCCAGGGACTGTAGCCCGCCAGACTCCTCTGTCCATGGAATTCTCCAGGCAAGAATACTGCAGTGGGTTGCCATTTCTTTCTCCAGGGGATCTTCCCAATCCAGGGATCGAACCTGAGTCTCCCTCCTTGCAGGCAGATTCTTTACCATCTGAGCCACCAGGGAAGAACTACTTAATAATACAGGGGGTGCCATCTGACCCAGGCTGGCCTTCCAAGATCACTGTGAATGCCAGGGCCACCACTAATAGATCTACCTGCCCAGAGAGGTCCTGGGAGGCTGGGACAGCAGCCCCCAGCATGGGCTCCTGGGCTGGGCTCTCTGGGCTTTGCACTTGGCCAGTCAGGCCCTAGGCTATGCTGAGGGCCTGCTGTGTACTCAGTGTTGACAGAAACAAACAAAGACACACAACCTAAAAGTTCTAAGTCTCAGTTTTTAATCAGAGACCTTCCTGAGGACTGTAGCCTGGGAAACAGTCTCTCAATACCTCTGAGGGTACTACTTTGAAGACGTTCTGGCATAGAGAAGCCAGGATACATGTATATATGATTTTGGCTGCGGAATACAGGCAATTCAGTATCTGTCTCAGTGGAAGGTCACTGCTAGATACAAGGTACAGATATCTCAGTTAAAGATTTTAGTGGTGTTTTTTTTTTTTCGATGTATGGGAAAGTGCAAGAATCTGGGTCTATTATAATTCTTCCTGAGATATATCTGTTTAAGGGGCCTGTTTTTTCAAAGCACAGAGTGCTTTGTCCTGTTCTTGGTCTTAAATTCCTTTCAGGGTATATAGGTCAGTAACTGTAGTGGCTAATGACTTGATCCTTGCGGAACTAGATGGTGGGCAGCATTCTTTGATGGACATCAGGTGGGATGTTAATCCACTCGGAGCCTGGTTCTGGTCCAGGCTTTACATTGACAACCTCTATAATCTTTAGCAAGTCACTCAAACTCATGGGGCCTCAGTTTCTCCCTCTGTAAAATGGGATGATAACCACCTCCTGGGGTTGGTTGCAACAGTGAAAAAAGTTTGCTTATGTAAAAACACTCTGTAAGCTATAAAGAGAGGTGGATGAAGGCATGGGCCATGTGGGCTGGGGGGCATCCCTCCCAGTGATAATAATAATTTTCCCCCACTCTGGGAAAGATAGGTACAAAAATAAGATCTTGATGATCTAGGTCTCAGTATTATCTATAGCTGTATAACAAATTACTCCCAGATTGAGTAGCTTAAAATAACAAATATTTATCATCTCACAGGTTTTGTGGGTCAGAAATTTGGGAGCAACTTCATGGGGAGGTCCTGCTCAAGGCTTCTCTCTCTTTTTTTTTGGTCACATGGCATGTGGGATCTTAGCTCCTCAACCAGGGATCAAAAGCCCCCTGTAGTGGAAGCAGAATCTTAACTAATGGACCACCAGAGAAGTCCCTCAAATCTTCTGTTGAAGTTACAACCAAGGCATCATCTGAAGGCTTGACTGGGGCTGGAAGATCTGTTTCCATGGTTACCCACTGACATGGCTGTTGGTAGGAGAGCCCAGTGCCTTGCTGGCTGTTGACAGAAGGCCCCCTCCTGTAGCACATAGGTCTCTTCATGAGGCTGCTTGAAAGTACCCAATGTGCCAGCGGTCTGGCTTTCCCTCACAGCTGGTGATGCAAGAGAGAGTAAGGCAGAAGTTACGATGGCTGTTATGGTCCAGTTTTGGGAGTGGCATATCATCCTTTCCGCCTATGCTAGTGGTCACGTCGGTCAGTCTCCTGATACAGTGTAAAAGGGGACTACACATGGCATGACTATCAGGGCACAGGACAGTCGGGGGCCGTCCTGGAGACTGGCTACCACAGTTGTCTCCTCCAAGACTTAGACAGCCACCCCTCTTCCCTCACATACCAGGAGTCCGGCCATCATGTTCCCCTCCCCTTCCACCCTCACTCTCTCCCGCAGTCACCAAGGCCCAAAGTTGGGCCTCTAGAACACCTCTTTCACCAGTTACCCCATTTCACCCCTGTCCCCACCCAGGCAAGATCTTGGTCATGTCTCTCCTGAACACCCAGGCTCTTCTAATCCAAGATGTACATATTGCGTAAAGCTTTCATTGGCTCCCCAGTGTACACAGACTCCTGTGTATGCTCCTGGGAACAACTCCTGGGTGAGGTGTTCAGTCCCTGCTCACCACTCCTCAATGGGCCTAATTTGAGCCTCACCGATGTTCTCTAAGCAAAGTTATACCCCTTCATTGACCTTGTTAGCTCTGCCTGGAAGACATTCTTTTCATCTGTCTGTAAAACTCCTAGGCATCCTTCAAAACCCATCTCCCAGAACCCTTCTCTAACTGCCCAGGACAGTCAGTTTGTTCCTCTCCAGATACTCTCAGCCTCTGCTCACAACCTTGTAACCATCTAATCACCTGCCAGCCCCTCTTCACAACTATGAGCTTTCTCAGGGCAAGCACAGAGCCTGGCTCAGCTTGGGGTCCTCAGAACAAAACCCAGAGCTGGGTGCATCTGCAGGTAGGAGCTGGAGAGAAGATCAGGCTGGATACATTTAGCTATGAGTGTGGAAAAAAAAAACAAACCCAAATCAAACTGGCTTAACAAAGGAGGATCTTCATTATCTCGCATGGAAAGAAGTCCAGAAGCAGGTGGGCAATTGGCATGGTGTGACCAGCGGGTCAGGAACCATTATTGGCTTTGTCCTCTGGCCAGTTCTCCTCGTGGCTACATGAGGGCTACAAGAGTTCCCATGTCACCAGTGGACATGAAAACATCCAGAGTCAGAGAGGGACCATGTCCTCTAAGATCTTTCTCTTGGGAGCCCCCTCTGTGCAGCCCCTCAGAAGACTTTCCCTCCTTGGCCAGAACCAGGTCATGTGTCGCTCCTAAGCCAGGTGCCATGGGGGAGACTGTCTGGGCACAGAGGCTGTTGGGAGGCAACCTTCCAGACTGGAAGGGAGTCATAGCCTGATCGTGAGAGCATGTGGGATATATTTATGGATGGAGCTGAGAAATGAGAGAGAGACTTTGGCATGTCTAGAGCAAGCGAGGTGAGATGTGAGGAAATAAGGTTGCCAAGGATGGGTTTCCAGACCCCTCGCCCACTGTAGTCATCTTTCCATTCATTCATTCATTCAAATAGTGATTGAATAGCTACGTGCTAGGTTCTGGGTCACCTATGTTCACCTATGAAGTACGTATTATTACTTACATCTCAGAGTGAAGAAACTGGGCCCGCAGGTGGAATAACTTGTTCAAGCTCCCAGAGTAGGTGGGAACAGTCATATCTGTGTGGCTCACGATACAAAGTTCTGAATCACCCCAAGAGGGGACCATAGGGAACAAGGGCAGCTTGCACGTCCCGAAATGGCCTCGCTCGCCTGGGCCCTGAGCAGCCCCACAGGAAGGCTGGGCTTGGCTGGATGGGGCATCTGTGCTGTTTCGTAAGGGATGAGGGTTTCGGCCAGGGCACAAGCCATTCTGGAACCAGCTCTGCTTCCAGCACCTGGCAGGAGCACTCGGGGTGGGGACATTTCTCAGATATAGGTACCCTGGGCTCCACCCCTAATCCGTCACTCCACACCTCTCTGCTCCATAAAAGGACACCATGAGTCTCAAGCCCTGGGAAGGCAGGACGGTGCCTCAGCCCAGGAGCTGCCCTGGCCGGTTGGCCCCATCCAGGGCATCCAGACCTGCAGCTGCCCAGGTGGGTGTCTTCGCCCTCGGGGCAGGGCAGGAGGAAGGGGGAGGGGGCCAGAGGCTACGCACTGGAGGTGGCAGCCTTGCTGCTCCACCCTTCCTCGGCCCTCCTGGGAAGCCAGGTTCAGGGCAAGGAGGGCAGAGAGCAGGCTGCCTGGACCTGGCAGGTCAACTGGACCCGAGACTGAGGGTCGCTGAAGGCAGGGTGGCTGAACCCAAGCCTCGGTGAGGAGGTGGAGTCACTAGCTGGGGTCTGTCCTGTCCCATGCTGGGCAGGGTGGGGGTGGTGGGTGGTGTGAGAAGAAGGGAAGGGAAGAGGAAGGAGCTGGTGCAGAACTTGTCCTCAGCCTGTGCCCAGCACAGCAGGGAAACTCCTGGATAGGGCCGCTGAAGCAGGGCTCTAGTCCCATCCCTGCCATCCTTTACTGTGTGACGCTGGACTAGTGCTGCGACCTCTCTGGTCTGAGTTTCTGACGTACAATAGGGAGGTGGCCTGGGATGATCTTAAAGACTCCTCTGGGCAGACCATCTCTGCTTTCGGTTTGTGGTGGGACTGGATGTGGGTGCCCCACCCTCGTCCACCTTCTACCCCACCTGCTCTCACCTTTAGCCCCTCCTGCAGCCACTTCCTACTTCCGGCCTCGGGGCCCCAAGCCAGGGACTGGCGACTTTGAATACATTTTCAGGGCCTGGTGGGGGCCCCAGGTCTTCATGGTCATCTTCCTTCTTCCCTAGGGCAGCCAGGGCAGGCATTTTTATTAGAAAGAAGGAATGTGAAATGCCCTCGTGACTGGGGAGGTGCAGGACAGAACAGTGAAAGGTGTGGGGCTGAGTCCCTGGAAAACCAGCACTAATTTCTCTAGCTCTGTGTTTCTGGGGCCCCTTGCAGAGTGATAATGTGTGAGCTTGCCTGACCCCTGGCCTCCTGAAAGGGCCTCTTTGGCATACATGCTGCCCAGGGATTCCTCCGCCTAAGGGTTTGGAAGTCACTGCTCTGGAAGACCCAGGAAGGGGTGGGGGATGAGAACAAGCTTCATTTGCAAGCAGCACTACAGAAATGGATGGGGTTCCGCTTGCAGCCTGGAAAGATCCTGAACTCTCGGGGGGGGGGGGGGGCAGGCACCAGCAGCCTCTGCAATGGGGGACCCCCAGGCGCCCAGCTTAGGCCAGGAGCTGGGGTGTCCTCTGGAGACCTTCTAAAAAGGGGAGGAGGAGGACTCCCTTGGTGGCTCAGTGGTTAAGACTTCACCTTCCAGTGTAGGGGGTGCAGGTTCGATTCCTGATCAGGAAACGAAGATCCCACAAGCAGGCGTGCTCATGCATGCTTAGCAGCTGTCATGCCCGACTCTTTGTGACCCCATGGACTGCAGTACGTCAGGCTCTTCTGTCCATTGGATTTCCTAGTCAAGAATACTGGACTGGGTTGCCATGCCCTCCTCCAGGGGATCTTCTCAACCCAGGGATCGAACCCATATCTCCTGCATTGGCAGGCGCGTTCTTTACCACTGAGCCACCTAGATCCCACATGCCCTGAGCAAAAAACCAAAATGTAAAACAAGCAACATTATAACAAATTCAATAAAGACTTAAAAAAATGGTCCACATCAAAAAATATTTTTAAAAAAATAAATAAAAATTAAAAAGGGAGAGAAGGTGTGACCACAACAAAGGAGACACTGTCTACAAAGTGGGGTTGGTGGTCAAGGGGCTGCAGGCTGGCTGGGCAGCCCAAGGCAAGGCAGGAGTTTCTAGGGCTCCTTCCTTCTCCTGCTAAACCCTAATACTTCTTGAAAAACACGTTCTGGGGAATGAAACCAGAGTTGTTTTAATTTCCTAAGCTACCACAGCTTTTCTCTTGGCAGAGCCAGAGTTGCCAAAATGATTAAAATAATCCTGTTATTGTCCTTGTGGATCTGCACCAGCATTTCCTTCCGGGTGGGAAAGAGTTAGTCCCCTGTATTTACTGGTTCTGCTGGTTTGGTCCTGGAGCTCCAGCTGAGGCCTCCCCAGGGCAGAATGCTAATCTGGGCTGCCCATCTGGCCCTCTCCCCAGAACGGGGATAATCAACCAGCTGCCCTCATGCCCAGACTGCAAGCATTCATCTTTAGAAATCAGAGGACACACAAACATCTTAGCTGATAGTTTCATCTTCCTTCAGCTCATTTCTCAAACCAACTTTGGATGGGGGCTAGGATGAGAAACTGAGGCCCAGAGTCAGAGGCAGATTTCCACAAAGCTCAAGTCACTTAAGCTTCAAGATTCCCATTTGCTGAAACAATAAACGATGTGAAAATGATCACTGAAGACACGCTGAGTTTTCCCTTTTCTGTCATTACAAACCATCCATCTGTGACTGTATTCAACAAAATGAAACAAGTTCTGGGAAATCATATTTGCAATATTGTGCTCTTTTTCTTGAAGGGGGCTCCTGTGAAAACCGCTGCAGTCCTGCCAGGGTCTCTTGGGCAAGAAGTGGTAAGGCGGAGCATCCAAGTCAGTGAACTTTACCTCTACCACCTCTGATCCTTCTGCCTGTCCCTTTCTACTCCCACCTCATCTCGTTGTTCTTACTGTTATCAAGGTAAAGGGTTGATATAGTCTACCTGCTTTGTTTAATCTGCAAAGGTGGGTGGTAGATTTATTGGAAATAGTTGGCATGGATTGTCTTACTTTCAAAATAAGCCTCTAATGTCTGTTACGGGGGATTAGAATAACTCATATTGTAAAAGGTGGATATTTCACGGGGATGGATGTCAGCTCATTTAAAGGGAAACTTAAGCCCATCAGAGATTTCATAGGTGGATGGGTTCCCTGAAAAGGCAGGAAGCGCCCAGTCACGGGATGTGGGCAAAGAGAGGCTGGAGGCCATTGGTTGCCGAAGAGGCTATTCCAGCTTTGGGGAGGAGGGTGTTCAGGCAGATGCAGTGTAAGAGGGGACCCTGAGAGCCTGCGGTGACAAAAGCGTGGAAAGAGACCAACTGAGTGTGCAGGTGAGTGAACACAGGAGAGGAGGTCTGAGGATTGGGGGTCCGGCTTAAAAGCCTAGATGATCTCGGCCATGAGGGCAGCAGGGTATTATATAGTTCAGTGTCTCCACGTTTGGGGCAGGTGGTTGTCACCAGGGCTGCTGCTGCTCTTTCTGACCCTACTCCCAGCTCTTCTCCCCTCCAGCGTGATTTCCCATTTCCACCTGCGTTGTCACTCGGCCCGGACCCTGCTGGACAGAGAATAAGGTACCTCTGTGTTTCTCCAGCCAGGATCCAGGAGAAAGAATATCTGCTCGTTACCTTATCACAGGTGCTGCAGAAGTAGAATCTGACACTGGAAGGGACCCGAGAACCCAACCCCTTCACAAGCTCTCAGCTAGCCTGCATACAGAGCAGGCAGAGCCTCTGTTCTTTCATCTGTGACCACAATAGTTCCCAGTTCTTGGGATGGGGTGAGGTTTTAATTAGATCTATGGTTCTCAAACTCCAGCCTCCATCACCATCACGGGGGGGGGGGGGGGGCTTTTGTTAAAACCCAGATTTCAGGACCGCCTCTACCCACCCTAGAATTTCTGATTCGGGTAGACCTTGAAAGGAACCTGAAATGTGGCATTTCAAACCAATTCAAAGGTAATGGGAAAGCTCCTGGTTTGAGGGCTAACACTTTGAGAGTCATTGAACTATACCAAGAGGTTCTATATCTTGGCCAGGAGACCGCCAGCCCCTCAAAGTCAGGGACCAGCTCTAAATCACTCCCATTTCTGCTTAGTGATTGCTCAGCACAGGCGCATGGCAGATGCTCTCAGCAAGAGCTGTCCGAACTGAATGTTAATGCAAACCAAGCAGGCTCCTCAGAGACTCTTTTTCAATGGCTAGCACTGGGTTCTGGTTGCCATGGCGACAGCTGGAGCAGAAGCCAGGAGATAAGGTAAACACCGGTGTTTTTTGCAATATTGAGGATAGCAGGCAAAGGTCTTGTCCCAGCTGCACGTGGACAAAAATGTGGAGGGAGGCAGGGAAGATGGGGCTTTCAAAACCTCGAGTTACAGAGACACCCTCCCATCTGCTTGGCAGCTGGCCCCAAACTGGGAAGGATTTAAACTTTGGTTGCATAACAGAGAAAGGAACAAAGGGAAGGGGGCTGGGAGGGAGGTTGTAGGAAACAGGAAAGAGGAGGGACTCCCGGTCCTTGAGAACCAATATATACACTCGGCGACTTAACCCATTAGCCCATTTCATCCTCACCCAAACCCCAAGGGGCCGCCTTTATAAGGATCCACAGAACCCGTCCAAGGTCACACAGCTATCTGGGCGTTGGTGTTAATCCAGATTGGAAACCTGATCTGCTGTTGCCAAAGATCAAGTTTGTTCTTTAATTTCAGGGCTGCCTCTTTGCTGAACTTTGGACATGGTTTAGAGAACCTAGGAGTGTGGGGGTGGCAGGGAGGCTATGAGAAAGGTTTGGGGAAATTTTAACACCCCAGGGAGCCAGGCCAGTCATCATCCTGGCTTCTCCCTTCAAAACAACTGTTTCTTCCTCCTTTATCTGCTTTTGTGTTTGGATCAACCTGAGCTGTGCTGTGCGGTGGACACGCCACCTCCCGCACTGTTCTGGTCATGTTAACCCCACGAGGCAGTTGTTCTCATATTCCAATGCGGAAAAAAGTGAAGCTTATTTAAAATGCCAATTTCTGCCTGGCCTCCAGAGATTCTGATCCAACGGCTGTGGGTGGGGATGCCCTAGGAACTGGCAGTTTTAATAGGCCCATGACGATTCTGATGGAGGGGACTGGTGCCCTTTGAGACATCTAGCCAGGGCCTCCTCTGTCTCCTGTACCTACACGGTCCATCTGGAAGACCCCCGTTTCAGTGATTTCTCATTCTAGCTCCCTGGCTGCCTCTGCCCTCCGCTCCTCCTAGCTGTTTCCCCCGGGAATAGTTTATGTTGCTGCCGAACTGGCTTCAGACTGCTTGTCCACAGTTGCCCCCAGCGGGTCAGCCAGCAGGCCCCCACACACCCAACTGGCTTAGTGAACCCCACAGCTGAAGCCTCTGATCTGTTTTCTAAAGATCTGGCTCCTGAGCAGCCAGAGAGCCTTTGGTCAGGCTGGGCCAGCTGCCCCTGACATCAGAAGGAACTATGATGTCTGCCCTTTGTAAAAGAGATTTGGGCAGAGGATCATCCCAGTGACCAGAGAAAGATCAGATTTGGGGGATGAACCAGTCAGATGGGGCTGCTTCATTTCCCTGCTTTAGTTTTCCCATCTGTAAAATGGGGCCAAGACCAAGTGCTCATTAGAGACTTTCAGAAAGTTCAGAGTCCCCCCAGGCAAGAGGTCAGGCAAGAGGTTTGGCCAGGGGCTTAGAGGTGGCAGAATTGGGGCTTCAGGCTCCTTCTCCTGCTCCTCTTTGATGATAGGGCTCACCTGTGTCCTTGCTTTCTGCCCTGATGCCACAGATCCATCCTTTGAGCATCATAACAAACCTCAGAACACCAGGGAAAAGGGGGCAGGACAGAGTTTTTCCTCCTCATTTTGCTGAGAAGGAAACTGATTTCTTATCTAAGGAGGCCAGGCATATCTGGTAAGCAGCCAAAGCAGAATTTGACTCCTAATCTGGGGGTGGAGGGTGTGTGTGTGTGTGTGTGTGTGCGCGTGTGTGTGTGTGCATGCTTGCAAGTGTGAGCTTAGTCACTCAGTTGTGTCTGACTCTGCAACCCCATGGACTGTAGCCCGTCAGGCTCCTCGGTCCATGGGCATTCTCCAGACAAGAATGCTGGAGTGGGTTGCATGCCCTCCTCCAGGGAACCTTCCCAACCCAGGGACTGAACCTGCGTCTCCTGCATTGCAGGAAGATTCTTTACTGCTGAACCACCGGGGAAGCCTGTACGTCTGTGCTTTGGTGACCGCCTCATCCCTGGCCCTGTAGGTAGACAGGGCAGGTCCTTTGAATGTGCCTGGCGTGAGTTCCCGCTCAAGAAACTCCTTTCCTTCCTGTAAAGCAGGAACTTGGAGCTAGTCTAAGACTGCGCCCACGAAGGAGGAAGCTGGAGTCGGAGAGAGCAGGGAGGAGTCAGGCCGACTGAACCCTCCAAGGCAGGCACTGCCTGGGAGGGGATGAGGGGAGCCCGCACCAGTGTGGAAATGGTACCACTCTGAAGTGAGAGTGGCACAGAGCTCCCCTCGCCCAGCTCCCACCAGGCTGGGAGAGTTTTCCCGGGGGAAGGGTGGCTCCCAGGGTTGGGGTGAAGTTGGGTGGATTTAGATGTGCTTGACACACTCACTGGGGCTTCCCCAGTGCTCAGCAGTAAAGAATCTGCCTGCAATGCAGGAGACACAGGTTCCACCCCTGGGTTGGGAAGATCTCCTGGAGGAAGGCATGGCAACCCATTCCGGTATTCTTGCCTGGAGAATCCCTTGGACAGAGGAGCCTGGTGGACTACAGTCCATGGGGTCCCAAAGAGTCAGACACAACTGAAGCGACTGAGCATGTACTCACGCGCCCATGTACGATACAATCAGTGGTGGGCACAAGGCCCAGGTCACTTACTAGTTGTGGGAGCCTGGGGAGCTTGGGATAGTCCTTTCACCTCTCTGAGCCTCTGTTTCCTCATCTGTCCAGTGGGGATCGTAGTGGACACTTAAGATTTGTGGTAACAGTGCTTAGGATCTAGTTGGTGCTCAGTAAATAGGAATTAGCTCTTCCATCTCATAGCAAGTGGGAGCCCACTGCAAGGGCTCAGCAAATGTTTGGGTCTGTAGAGCAAGGAAAGGCTTCAAGGGATCAGACTGATCAGAAGGTGTGAACCCGAGGTACAGCCCTTGGCTTTGTGGGATGTAAACGTTTCTGTTGCAAGGACTTCCCTGGTGGTCCAGTGGCTACGGCTCTGTGCTCCCAATGCTGGGGGCCTGGGATCAATCCCTGATCAGGGAACTAGATCCCACATGCTGCAACTAAGACCTGGCATGACCAAATAAATATGTATGTTTTAAACACTTCTGCTGCAAAGAGAAGTTTTGCTTTAAGGGCCAGTTTCTGCCCCCTCCCCCAGCCCCTAGGCTGTCTGTCTATTGTAGGTGCCTAGAGTTTTCAGGCTGTTCACATTCAGAAGAACCTTGGGTTGCAGAGTGTGGGACAGCACTGCCCATAGCAGAGAAAGGCCCACTATACTAATGGTCCCTGTCTCTCCCTTAGACTAAGATCACACCTTCCTGATGAGTCCTTGATGCGGCGGTACCCACACCTTCACCCGGACAAATCTCCCGTTCTCTTCAGGGGACATAGCCCTTGCAAAACCAAGAGCAGCTGTCAGGACAGGTCACAAAATCCTTGTCCTGCCTTGACCTCTGTCTAGTCCCGTCTGCCCCTCACCCCAGCCTTGGCTCCGGCTCCCATCCCTCACTCTCATTTACGCAGGTCCACGCTCCTTAACTCCAGGCTGCCTTTCCAGAATCTTCTAAGGCTCATCCTGCAAATACCTCCATGCTGCTTTCACTTGGCAGAACCTGGGGAAGGGGAGGGGCTTCCCAGGTGGCTCAGTGGTAAAGAATCCGCCTGCAATGCAGGAGACCTGGGTTCGATCACTGGGTCGGGAAGATCCCCTGGAGGAGGGCATGGCAACCCACTCCAGTATTCTTGCCGGGATAATCCCATGGACAGAGGAACCTGGCGGGCTACAGTCCGCGGGGTTGCACAGAGTTGGACACGATGGAGTGACTGAGCATACACGCTCGCACGCACGGGGGCAGGCGGGGAGGCAGAAAGAGGAGGCTTCTGAGACAGACCTGCCCTGGAGGGACTCCAGACTGATGAGGGACAGATATTCTGAAGATATGATTTAAAATAGGAAATGCTCTGGGCCTTGGAGAGCTGGACAATAGTGAGTAGGCATCGCTTCTGGAGGGATCAGAGCACCTTTCAGAGGTGGGAGCTTTGGTAGGAGATGGACATATTACATAAACATGGAAAAGAACAACATTCCTAGTGGCTCAGCAGAATAATAAAAATGCACAGCATGGACAAAACTGGATGCATCCAGTTTTGCTCCAGTGTAGAAATTGTGGAAGAAAGTTGTAAAGATCAAGCAGGAAAGGTAAGTTAGGGCCAGGTTTTGAACTCTCCTCTGGCATTCCAGACTACAGCCATCCATCCATTCCACAAACGGTCATGCCCCTTTATAAGAATTGAAACACAGATAGGAATTCAGTCTCATCCTTTACAGTAATCAACCTGGGGTGGGAGTTGGGGGTGCCGGGGAACCTTGGTGGGAGTCTCAGGAAAAATCTGGATCTACCAGATCCATGGAGAGACTGAGAATCTGTTTCTTTTAAATCATGTTGGCAGAGGGGAAATGTACTTTCGGGAAGAGGATACACAGGAAGAGCCGTGTAATCATAAAGGTGGTTGGTTCAGCTGTGCAGTCCAGCTGAATGCGATGACACTGCTAAGGCCGCTTGCTGACTTGACTTTTAGGCTCAAGGGACAAACAAAGCAAAGAACATGTTATGTAGAAGGCAAATGCTGTCAAGCTCAGTAATGAAAATATTCAGGCAGCTGAAATGGGCAGGCAGAGGCAGGGGTTCAGAGAAATGGAGAGGACTTACTGCTGATTGCTTCACTGTATGGCGTGAAAAGATATCGCTTGCAGTGGAAGACTCAAGAAATAAAGGTCCCAGGCTATTCCTTCAATTATAAAAATGATTAATGGAGGATGTAAAACAGGTACACAAATAATTATGTTGACATGTGGGCAGGGGAGGCTGGTGTGGTTTTATTAACCCGACTCATCATTAGCAGAACTCTAGAGGTAACACCTAAAATTTCAGACAACAGCCAGCCACAAAAACATTTATTTGCCAGCATGGAAATAAGGACCAGAAGCGAGTCCGAAATGAGGTAAGAAGCTGATTCTTTCTGGGCAGTGAAGATGAGGTGAAACAGGAGAGCTGGCAGGAAACTGTTGTTTGCAACCCCACACTTTCTTCTTTCTTTTTTTTTGGTGGGGGGCATGCAGTTCAGCTTACAGGATCTTAATTCTTTGCCCAGGGATTGAACCCATGCCCCCTGTGGTGGAAGTGAGGAGTCTTAACCACTGGATCACCAGGGAAGTCCCTCCTCACACATGTTTAATTTTGATTTAAGAAAAATGAAGTGTACAGTCACTATTCTTTACATATTGGGAGCCAGTGAAAGAGTTGGTTCCTTGGCCAGTGATGAGGCTGTCTGGGTAATCTTCTAAAGTATTCATGTATGACTTAGAATAAATAAAACACTCACAAGGCACAAAGTTGAAAGATACAAAGGGAGCACAATGACGCTTCCTTTGCTTCTGGTCCCAGTTCTCTAGAGACAACCAAGGCTATCTCTTTTTTTTCTTTCCAGAGAGTTCATACATATACATGCAAATACAGATACACAGTATGTACATTTTTTCCCCCTCCACTTTCTCTTAGAGAATAGTTTTTAAAACACAGAGGAAAACATTCTCTACCCATTGGCCATCATCTTGCATTTTCCTTTTGTCAATTGATCTGAGATTGTTCCCTATTAGCAATGAGCTTCCCTGTTTGTCTTTACAAGTGGATGGTATTCATGTCTGGATGTGGCTACAATAAATGACCGTGTCTATTTCTACTCAGTTCCAACCCTGTGAGTCATCAAACTTTCAGATTTTGTTGTCATTGTAGGTGAAAACTGGGATCTTGGTCAATTTTTAATTTTCATTTCTTCTATGTGTGGGGTTGAAAAACTTTTCGTATGGTTAAGAGCCATGTGTTTGGTTTTTTTTTTTCTGTGAACTGATGGTTCCTATCTTTTGCCCATTTATATGAATCAGTCCTTTTCTTATTAATTATTAGGGGCTGTGTATTAGGGAAAGTAGTCCTTTGATTATTGACTATTAACAATTGCAAATATTTCTTCCTGGTTTATCCTTTGCCTTTGGACTTTGCCTGTAGGTCTTTGTCACACATCATGTTTTGATTTTTATGTAGGTAGTTTTTTCAGTCATTTATGGCTTCAGAGGTTTGTGTTCTATTAAGAATTCAGAAAGGTCTCTTGGAGATTAACACAAATTCTCCCATGGTTTCTTGCAGGACTTTTCCTTTCTTTTCTTTCACTGGAATTAGTGGCTCAGAGAATCTTTTTTTTTTTTTTTAAATTAATTTATTTTTTTGCCTGCGCTGGGTCTTCATTGCTGTATGCAGTCTTTCTCTAGTTGTGGCAAGTGGGGGCTACTCTCTAGTAATGGTGCTTGGGGTTCTCGTTGTGGTGGCTTCTTTTGTTTCGGTCCATGGCCTCAGTTGCCCCTCGGCGTGGGGAATCTTTCTGGACCAAAGGGATCAAAACCATGTCCCCCACATTGGTAGGTGGATTCTTAACCACGGCAACACCCCAGAAGTCCCTCCTTTTTCTTCTTTTTAGAAATTGTTCAAATCTTTTAACTGTCAGAAGTTTATATTAGTGTAAGGTGTGAAGTGTGTATCCAACTTATATTTTTCCCCAGCTGGTTACTGAGAGTGTGTTTTGAGAAGGAAAAGATAAGGGACAGCAAGGTCGGGCAGTGAGCAGAGCAGTAGAAGAGTAAGTTTCCCTAGCAGCAGGTGGAGAAGGAGCTGGAGGTAGCGTGCGAGACAGGAACTGTTGAGATCATCCAGGGGAAAGGTGAACCCAGGTGTGCCAAAACTAGGGCAGGGACAGCAGGAAAGAAGAGAAGATGGGGAGGGTGGTCCTGGAGAAGGAATCTATAGGACTCAGTTACCGGCTCAATCAGAGAAGGCAAAAGAAGATATCTATCTCTGGCCCCAGGCAGGCCATTGGCAGAGAGAAAGAGAACTGAGTGTTCAGTGTCTTCCCTTCATATTAGCAGAGAGCAAGGATTCATGGAAGCCTCTTTGGGAAGCACAGGTGAGGTGTTCAACAAAGCCGGTGGAAAGGTGAGACAGAGTATCAGACATCTGGGGGATGAATTTCCCTCTTGCTCTCGAGGGTCCAGAAGATTCCCTGGAGAAGGAAATGCAACCCACTCCAGTATTCTTGCCTGGGAAATCCCGTGGACAGAGGAGCCTGGCGGGTCCATGGGGTTGCCAAGAGCCAGACACGACTTAGTGACTGAAACAAGGACTCTTGAGGGCCTAATATAAGAGTTATACATTCAGTCCCTTAGTTAGACATGGTTGTGCCCCACCCTGAAGGCTCTGGCATTTAAACAACCTGTAGGCGGAACTGGTTTAATGCAGTGAATCAGACCGGTTCCAGACAGACTAGAAGGTCAGTCAGTCAGTCAGTTCAGTCGCTCAGTCCTGTCCGACTCTTTGCAGCCCCATGAATCGCAGCACGCCAGGCCTCCCTGTCCATCACCAACTCCAGGAGTTTACTCAAACTCATGTCCATCGAGTTGGTGATGCCATGCAACCATCTCATCCTCTGTCATCCCCTTTTCCCCCCGCCCCCAATCCCTCCCAGCATCAGGGTCTTTTCCAATGAGTCAACTCTTCAAATGAGGTGGCCAAAGTATTAGAGTTTCAGCTTCAGCATCAGTCCTTCCAAAACACCCAGGACTGATCTCCTGTAGGATGGACTAGTTGGATCTCCTTGTAGTCCAAGGGACTCTCAAGAGTCTTCTCCAACACCACAGTTCAAAAGCATCAATTCTTCAGTGCTCAGCTTTCTTCACAGTCCAACTCTCACATTCATACATGACCACTGGAAAAACCATAGCCTTGACTAGACGGACCTTTGTTGGCAAAGGAATGTCTCTGCTTTTTAATATGCTATCTAGGTTGGTCATAACTTTCCTTCCAAGGATAGGAAGCCTAAAACTGGGGCCACGAGAAGGATCCTCTCTTTATACAGGCTTTTACAATTTTCAAAGTATTCATGCTTGGTTGTCATTGGTGGGTTCCATTTTTAAAGATGGAGAACTGGTTCTGAACAAGTGAGTTGCCCCCCAACTGTTCCCAGAGGAATTCGTAGCAGAGACTGAAATTAATAACAATAATAGGGACTTCTCTGGTGGTCCCACTCCCTGCTTCCAACGCAGGGGCCGCATGGTAACAATAATAGTAATAATAATAATGACATATTTCTAGAGCACTATCGCACCAAGCTAAACTATTTATGAACATGAGTTACATCACTTAATCCTCATAACCCTCATAATCCTCATAACCCTCATAAATATTCATTTAATAAATGAATCCCAGTGCAGTAACCAAGCAGGCTTCTTACCTCTCAACCAAGGAAGTCAGACTTTCCAAACCAGAGGCGCCCTCTGTCCCCCCGCCTCTTCATTCCAGTCCTGCCCCCCTCCCCCCCCCCCCACGCTTGCTCACCTCCTGCCCTCCGACCCAGAAAGCAGGTCAGCATTCCAACACTAGGCTGGGTTGACCCCGACACTCGCCTCGCCATTTTCGAAGGCGAGGGAGCTGAGGACAGTGGATGAGAAAAAGCCACGAACACAGGCGATCCTCCCGGCAGGAGGAGGCCAGACGGCGAAGCTCACTGGCCACCGACCCTGTGGAACCGCCGTGGGCCGCGCTGGCGCCGCCTGCCAGGGCACTGCAGCCTGGCCCGGAACAGGGCGCCGGGCTCCCAAGGCCTCTAGGCAAAGCTGGGACCCTAAGGGGGCGTGGCCGCCAGGGCCGTACCAAGAGCGCGGATTCTCAGGGGGGAGGCCTAGCTCCTAGAAGCGAGTGCATGGCCGGGTTGGGGCGGAGCGGCGCCGACGCCGGCCACGCCTCCACCCCCGCGACCGGCGCGGGCGGTGGTAGCGCCTCAGTGGTGTGGGCCTGCGTCCTGCTCAGATGTCTCGACTGCAGCCGGCCGCCTGTGGTGAGTGCGTGCGTTCGGTGGGGTATTGGTGGGGTCCGGGCGCCGGGGTTCCGGGTGCTGAGGCTCCGGGGCCTGACGCCTTCTGGCTGCCTCGGCCGCCAGGGCTCCCAGCGCGGGGGCGGGCTCTCGGGCCGGGTTGGCTGCCTGTTTCGCCCGCCGTTCCCGCGGAAAGCGCGGCCCCCATCTCGGCCCTTCCTGGGGGTGGCCCTCCCCCCCCCCCCCAGCTGACCTCTTGCGGATGCTTTAGGGTCGTCGCTTCCACGGCCGAGGGCGCACTACGGGCCCTTTCGACGAATTGGGTCTCGGCGTGAGAAAACTCAGGCTCTAGCCCCTCACGCCTTCACCCTCGGGCTAAACCACTTTTCCTCTCGGAGCCTCAGTTTCTCCGTCTGTACAGTGGGCCTCAGGAGGCGGCCAGTTCTTGGGTTCAGTCACGTAGGACGCGCTCGAATGTGCGTGGGACCCCAGCCTGACCGCGCAGCACTAGGTGGGCTCAGGCTAGGGCTCAGGGGAGCCCGCAAGGCCGGCCTCTCCTGGGAAACGTTCTCGGTGCCGGCGGCATCCCTGGGAGACAGTGCTCCTCGCGGGCAGGGGTTTGCCGGGCTCTGTTGGGTATCCGTGACTTTCTTCGCTCTTGGGAGCAATTAGTTAAAGGGTGAGGTCTCCTGGGCGGCGGGGGCACTTGACCTCGACTCTTTTGCATTTTCATTTCTCCAGGAGAGTCACCATTGTGTGAGCCGGTGACCACACTGAGAAGTTCGGGGCCACTTCAAAGAACGTGGCTACCTCCTCTCTTAAGACCAGCAAACTACAGCCTTCTCTCTGAGCTTGGCAGGAGTGGAGAATAGTGCTAAGACCAAGGGAGATGGGGCTGGAATGGGTAGTCCTGGGTCTGACACCTTGGCATCTTGACAGGACCACAGGTTTTTACAGTCTCTTTTAGCCACCCCCACCCCGCCCAACCAGGTTGAAATTCAAAAGAGAGGGTCTTGGAGGGTGACTTTGAGAACTGTGACATTGCACCTAAGTGAACATTTAACTAACCTCTGTGATTCAGTATTCTCAGTGTGTGTTGCTATAATTCACAGGCTGGCCTGTTTGGGGAGAAGACGTTGATTCATTAACCACTCGCAAGTTCTGTCTACACAAATCCCTTCTGAGTGGTTATGGGGTTGTCTCGATCAAGAAAAAGCCCCCAGATCTAAGTTAGTAAAGCAGTGAACCCAGAAGAAATCACTTTCTTTTCTTTGTGTCCCTCTAAGGAATTTTCATTTTCTTTTTGAGGAGGGGTCAGTTCTTGACCTCGTGATTTTAATAATACCTAGTTAAATCATGTCTAAAAAAAATAGGTCTGCATTTCAGAGAATGTAATATTGGCTTCCAGTTGGGTTATAGTGTTGACAGCTTCACAGTGATGGTAACTCTTCCTGAATCCTTTGTGTCTAGCACTTGAAAATGTTACAGGTAGGTCTGAGGTGAAAGGAACCCCAGGAATGTACTTCAGCACCTGGAAACAGCAGCCTTGACCAAAGCCTGCATGAGTGAGGCAGGTGAAACTCCTGAGTGAGTTTGTAAACAATTCATGAGATATTTCAGATGTTTGTTTCTGGACAAGTCAGAAATTTTAGGGCCTGCTGGTCACTCTGAACTGATCCCTTAACTCTTTGAAAATCAGAATCTGAGTTAAATAAAGTTCATGTGTACTTAGGAGAGAGATCATTTGAAATCAGAACTGCTTGGCAAGTTCAGCACATTTACTCACAAACTTTTCAAGTTCATAAAAAATGTGGCTCTTAAGCAATCCCTTTTGTATTTTTTTTTTTTTTTTTTTAGTTTCTTTCCCTTTGGGAGGCTTCTTTAATTGCAGAACTTTTCATGGTTCCGTAGAGCCCAACTGCCTTTGCAGCATCTCTGCTTCCTCACACTTTGGAAGGGGGCGAGCCCTGGATGGGGTGGTGGGGGCCAGGAGTATCGGGGAAACTGAGTCCCAGCTCAGGCACGAGCACTGTGCGCCTTTCACCAAACCACCCCGGGCCCAGGGGCCTCAGTTTAGTGCTATGGGATTTAACTTATGTGTCAGATTCATTTCACAATTAACATCAGAATAAAAGTGAAATAGAGAAATGATGGTTTTTATAAAAATATATTTTATTCTGTTTACAGAAATGCTACGTGCTCATTATTTTTTAAAATACCATTATAGAAACACTCAATATGATAGTGATATAACAGTGAACATCCTTCTTAGCCTTGCTGCTGCTGCTAAGTCGCTTCAGTCATGTCCGACTCTGTGCGACCCCATAGACGGCAGCCCACCAGGCTCCCCCGTCCCTGGGATTCTCCAGGCAGGAAACCTTACACTGAGATAAAAAAGTTACTGCTAGTCATGTAATATATATTCTCCAGATATTTTTCTTTAAATATAAAAACACTTATTACCTAGATTTTGTTCTTTTACTTAAAACAGCAGGAATTTTTTACTATTGAAATTTAAGACAGAGAATTAAGATGAAACTAATCAGCTGTTGTGAGTCTTATTTTTATTACTTAACATGATGCCTTTTTATAACATGATGTAAATAGCTACCTCATTTCTGTTTTAAAACCTCATCCCTTTTAAAAATGACAGTAGCCGAGTAACCAGTATGATTGAAAAAAATTTGTTGTTTGAGGCCTTTTACTTTTATGAATTCTACTACAGGGATTAGCCTTTTCTTTATCTCTTGGCAATTGGACAAATATTTTTATATAATGAATTCTTAGAAGTGGAAGAGCTAGAATATTTATGAGCTTTTAAAAGTATTCATTTAACAGATAGTGACTACCTACAGTTATACAGGTGCTATTTGAGGTGTCGAGCCTATTGCAGTGAAGAAAATACACAGGTCCTCTGTGGATCTGACACATGGCTCGACATCAAATTACATCATCAAATGATGATGTAATTTCAGACTTAACTTTTAATTATATGTCAGTTTCATTTGAAAATTAAAATCAGAAAAAAAGTGAAGTGGAGAAATGACTTTTTTCTAAAAGTGTATTTTTTCTGTTTACAAAAATATTCAGTGCTCGTTATGAAAAGACTATTATTACAGGAAATCCCCTGCTAGCCCAGTGGTTAGGACTCCTCAGTTTCATTCCAGAGGACACGGGTTAACGATCCTTGGTCAGAGAACTAAGATCCTGCAGGCTGAGTGGCACAGCCAGAAAAGAAAAAAAGACAATTACAGAAATGTGCAATATAGACAGAGAACATTCTTCATAGCCTTACACTGAGACGTTTTCCATATGGAAAAAATAGTACAAAGGAGTATGTGTGTTTGTAAAAAAAAAAAAAAAAGTATGATTTTAAATGTCAGTAGATATTGCCAAACTTCCCTCCAAAAATCTTAATCTTACATTCCCACCAACAGAGACGCGTCATTTTTTAATTCCTAATTCTAAGGGCAGTTGCTAGCCACTAACAGCAGCGATGCTTTTATTTCAGGAAAAGTAGGTGCAAGACACTTTGTGCTAAGTTTGTATTAGGTATATATGTTTTCCTCTTTCTTTCAAGTTCTTCTGATGATCCCAAAGCCTGGTGTTTCCATACCCACTTCACCCCTGGGAAGGCTGTCTCAGAGATGAAACCACTTGCTCAAGTCCATGAGGATAAAACTAAGGCCTCGCGCAGGGCCGTTCGCCTTCAGAGCCCTCCCTCCTCTCTTTGTGAACTGTTATCTCATTTTCTGACCATAGAGGACATTTTTTTGTGGGGGGAGTGGAAGGGAATCTAATACATGGTATTACTGAGTAATATAATTGTTCTTCCTCGATTCTGTCACTGCAGTGTGCAAGTGTGTGCATCTTATATGTCTCACCATGCATCTCATTATAGTGTAAGAAACATGAGAGTATCTCATACAGAGATGGATGAAGCCAGTTCTTTTATTATCATCATTATTATTATTATCATCACCATCATCATCATGATCAAACTGTAGGACAAAACTTGTTTTCTTGTACAGTTATCTGGCAGGTGATAGAAATGTAGGCTCAGGAGCAGGTGGAGAAAAGCTCCTGGGTCAGAGGTAGCATTCCAGCTTATATTTAATAGGTACCAGCTTATACAGGCCCACAGCTGGCCTTACTTTCTTCATCCGTAAAGCAGAGGAAAGAGTCCCAGCCCCACTGCCTCCTGGAACAACCCAAGAGGTGTTTATTTTTGGCAGTGAATTCTCTGTGTTCTTGGATATGTTTCCATCCCTGAGGAGGGACACTTGAAAGACACACATTTGGCCTCTGGGGTCTGGTTCAGCCCTGGCAAACACTGACGGGGAAGGAACCAAACAGAAGTAAACACCGATAGCAGAATGTGTTGAGCTCCTTCTGGATTTAAGGTGCATGAGGCATTTCCCCTTGGTATTGAGCCCACTGTGCCCTGGGGAGTGCTCAGGAAGAGCTCTCTTTCAGAGAATTTCTTTTCTTTTTTTTTTTGGCGGCCCTGGGTCTCCATTGCAGCACGCGGACTTTCTCTAGTTGCCCATCGGTGTGTGGATCTTAATTCCCCAACTGGGGATCGAACCCATGTTCAAAGGCAGACTGTCAACCACTGGACCACCAGGGAAGTACCTGGGACAAGTTCTGTTTATATGGGGTATCCTGCAGGGGTCAGCAGAAGAGGGGGCATCTGAGTTGGATCTTGGAGGTTAGGTAGGAATTCTCTGAGCCCATCAGGGCACACCAGATCTGGGGCATGTAAGGGTGTAGGTTGCCTGAGGCTTGGAAGTGATCGGGACTTATCTGAAGGGGTCTTGTGAACCATGCTACGTGATAGGAAGGCTTTTAAATAGGTCAGGGATGTGGCCAGCACAGAACAGTGTATTCTTTTCTTGGGTTTCTGGACCTTCTTACTTCCCTCTGGGTGAATCCATCATTTAGGAACCTGACTCTGCCTAAATCTGTATCATACCATTTTAGAGCTCTACATCCTCAAAAGTGTTTTTTCTTCCTCATCCTTTTCCCCAAGCAAGGTGTTCACAATAGCTGTGCAACTGCGTGTGTGTGTGTGTGTAATGGTGGCAGAGGAGTGCCATTGTGCAAACCATGGCTCTTGGAAGGCTTGTGGCTGCTGTTGGTTGGGTCCTTTGGAGCCAAATTCATCAACCTCTGTTATGCCTGATGCTGGTTGGCATGGCAACATGCTCAGGGATGTTGTGAACAAAGCAGCTGGGGGACCTGGTCCTTTTTCTGGGTGGCTTGTGGAGAAAGCCACTGACATGGGGGGCTTATTAATTTCACTTATAAAGAGGGGCTTCGGGGGGGGGGAACATCTAAGAATTATCCTTTCATTGGACTGCTAGAGGGTGAGGCATTCTGATCTGTACAGAGCTGAGAGAATTGTACACATGCTTCCCAGAAATCAAGGCTAAACTAGAACAAAGTGATGGGCGAAACTGTGGTGCTGTCAGCCATAGACTTTCTCAGTCTATGGATTCTTTGGGAAGTGACCTGTGGTAGGAGAATAGAATGGAAAAAGCAGACTTGTCGCCTGGTTATAATCAGAGAGGAAGACAGACTCTGTAAGGGTACTCTGATGTGGGGTTATGTAATTTGCTTCTAAGTGAAAGTCATGAATGATGTTTAGTCATTTTTTAAAAATTCTCCCCGAGTTCTTATCTCCAGTGCCTTCTCCCGTTGCCCTGTCCACCCCGTTCCTTTTGCCTGAACTTAGCCTTTCATATCACCTTGGAGCACCTTGGTCAGGTAAGAGCGCCTTAAGAGCACCTTGACCTCAAGAAACTTTGGTCCTCGCAGCATACACCATGTCCTCGAGCCGGGTAGGCTGGATCTGTACAAAGGTCTGAAGGCTGGGTAGGAACACATGAACTTGTGCTCACCCCTGAACCCCATGTGCTGACTCTATCTGTAGGTTGCTTGAGGTCAGCTTTCAACACTGTAAACAGGGGTGGCGGTTCTTAAAAACACAGGACAGTGGATCAGCCAATTGTGCCCAGCTTCTTTCAGGGGTGGGGTTTAGGGAGGCATGCATTCCAGGCAGGGAAAAGTGTCCCACTAGGAATTTGTGGTCTTGTGAAGAGGGGCATTTGTTGGTTTCAGTTAGGGTTGCAGAACCTTGGTGATTGTGAAACCACACGGCGTTGCCTGGACACATTGGACACAGTCACTTATGTAATGTGATTTGCAAACTCTGAGAGGTCACTGAGCGTGACAGCAGAGATGGGCAGGCCTGTCCCGCCTGAAACCCTCACCAGTGAGGCCTCTGCCCCTCCTAGTGACTTCACCATCCCCTGGTCGTTGAAGCTCTAGGGACAGAGGACATTTCAACTTTCCCCTCATATTCACTCTGAGTTGCCACCAGCACTCCATCCCGACAGTTTTTAGCCTTTGAATCCCCTTCCACTGCTGTGGTCTTTCTGTGGCCCCTGTCATTTCCTGCCTCGCCAGCCCTTGAATTGGCCTCTGAGTCCATAATTCTCCCTCCTGCTCCTCCCCATCACGTCTCATGATCTGTCCATGGTACCGTTGCTCGTTATCACCCTTCCTTTGCTCAAGAATACAGTCTCACTGTCTTAATGTCTTCTCTTTATTTTTCCTGCTTCATCTGCTTCCACCAAGAATATGGAAGTGTTCAGTCGCTTTAGTCGAGTCTGACTCTCTGCGACCCCATGGACCGTAGCCCACCAGGCTCCCCCATCCGTGTGATTCTCCAGGCGAGAACACTGGAGTGGGCTGCTGTTCCCTCCTCCAGGGGATCTTCTTCACCCAGGGATTGAACCCACATCTCCTGCATTACAGGTGGATTCGTTACCTACCTGGGAAGCCCGAATTCTTCAACATCTTGAACCACCTGGGAAGCCCGAATATGAAAGTAGCTTATAATAAAAGGAATAAAAAATAAATAAATAAAAGGAATCTCATTCTCCCTCTCCCTAATGGCGGTGTGGCTTGTCAGGGACAGAGAAATCCCCACCGTTTCCTCGTATGTCAGCCAGCACATGGAACAGTGCCAGGCGTGTGGTAAGCCCTCAGAAACACTAATGGGATGAGTGGAGGACGAGTGCCTATGATTTCTCTCTCCCAAGTGTCTTGCCAAACTTTCTGCTGCATATTGACTGAGATGCCAGTATTGGGTCTGATCTGTGTTTTTTTAAGATATAATATGAATTTTTGGTACAATTTTAGTTTTCCATCTAGTTGTGACATTTTAAATGTTTCAAGTTCCTCCTGCTTTTGGTATTTGATAAAGTAATTATTTTTTAATTGAAGAAGGGAAAGAACTTGTGTACTGCCCCTGCATAATATTAATAGCATTTTAAGCTTTGCCTTGTCCTTAAAAGGTGGTGAAGGACATGCAAGTGGATAATCGAGTGGCTCTGATGCCAGTTGGTCTAGGTTTAAATCCTGGTTCTAATGCTTATCAGTTCCCTGACTTTGGACACGGTACTCTGATCACTGTGCTAGTTATAGCTCCTAAACCTCAGAGCATTGCTGTGAGGAGGAAAATAAGTAGTGGAAAGTCCCAGTGTATGTGCTTCATAACCTGGTAACTGTTGTTATGGTTAATATTTATTTAGGGGAAAAAGTAGATGAGGTAAATAGAAAATGATGAGACCTAGGAATAAGGCTAGTGTATGGCTGCTGGAGGCTGTTTGGCTTTGTCCTGAACTTCCTGATGTCTGGAACAAAGAGGAGAAGACACATCAGGAGGTGGGAGTGCTTGCTGATGGTACAGCTTTCCTTTGTCGGGGGAGGGGGTGCTGAAAATGTCCTGGAGGTCGTTAGTGGTGCTATTTGCACAGCGGGTGAACATACTGAAAACCACTGAATCGTACACTTTAAAATGCTGAATTTGGGAGTGTGTGGATTCTATCATGATTTTTATATCAGGACTTCCCTGGTGGCACGAATAAGTGGGTAAAAATCTGCCTGCCAGTGCAGGGAACATGGGTTCAATCCCTGGTCCAGGAAGATGCCACATGCCTCAGAGCATCTAAGCCCGTGTGCTCCGACTCCTGAGCCGCCTTGCTTCAGCTGCTGAAGCCCGCACACCTAGAGCCCGTGCTCCTCTACAAGGGAAGCCACTGTGCTGAGAAGCCTGTGCACCACAGCTCGAGTGTAGTCCCCACTTGCCAAGACTAGAGAAAGCCTGCCCACAGCAGCGAAGACCCAGCCCAGCCATAAATACATAAATAAAACTTTAAAAAGAAAATATTAATATTATTTGCTTTAAAAAATCAGACCAATAAGCTGGAGTTTTCTTCTTCCTATTAAGAGAACACGGTCAGGCAGTCCACAGCTCAGCAGCTCATGGTTTAGTGCAGGTGGCATAATAATCATGGATGCTTTTACAGACACCGGGAGACAGTCCTCTATCCCCACGGGATTGAGGACTGATTCTTCCCGACTCGTTCATGCTGTTCTATTGTGAACCTCAGATAACCCATCTGCCCAAACCCTGCCACCTGAAAGCGTGGTGTGACTCGGCAGGCAAAGATCATGGAAATGACCTTCAGCTGTGCTCGTACAACTTGATTGACAACAGGCCTTTAATGGGCAGCAGTGGCCTAATGTCAAGGCAAAATACAGGCAGAGCTGGGGATCAAAACAGTGCCACCTGAGGCCCGAGCCTGACCTCATGATAAAAGCTGGCCCCCGGAAAGCACACGGCCACGCCTCTGAATGCTAGCCTCCGTCAGCGCCTCCATCACTGGCTGCGGAGCCGCTGCCCAGAGTGGCCTTGTGCGGCTGCCTGGTCCTCACTGCCCTGGCAGGGAGTCAGTCTTTGAACCAAAAGGCACCATCTACTGCTGGCCGAACCTGGGGTGACCAGCCAGCCTGGGAACAACCTGGGAGGATGGTGAACCAGGATTGGGCTTCTCCGTTGCTCATCCGTGGGTAGCCAGTGATGGCTAGAGCAGTGACAGGATCTGACATGGCCCTTAAATCTCCCTCTTTGAGTTGCTGGCTGTGGGACCTTCAGTAATTTGCTGGTTCCTTAGGTTTGTGTCTGTGAAATGGGTGAAATATTTACCTAAACAGGCTAATCATAAGCGCCAAAGAGCTTGTATGAAGTGCCTTGCATGGTGGTTGGCCCACGGTGCCCTTTGGGTGGGTGCTGTCTCTAGGCCTGCCCTCTGCCAGCTGAGTAGGCAGGCAGTGCACGAGGTGCTGATGAGGATCCTGCAGCCTTTCTGCCCCCTGCGGTGCTCAGGGCTGGCTTTTTGAGGGTCGAGGTATTAACACTTGCTGCTCAGCGATTATGAGGACTCCTGGTTGTCAGATTCTCAACACTGGCTGGAGAAGTCCAGTGATGATGAGTAAGACAATGTGAGCTTCAGGAGCTAGTCATCTGGTGAGAGAAGCAGATATGGAGGTGACTATAACCTGAGGCAAAGGCTGCCACGTGCCAGAGCTGAGTGTGGCCATGAAACCAGGAGCCAAGGATCTATGGAGGAAGTGGCACTTGTGAAGGGACAGCTTTGATGGCTAAGAAAGAAAAGGAAGAACATCCTCCGGGGGGAAGGCAGTGAAGCAGAAACAGGCAGCAGTGTAGCAGGTGTGTTTGGGGGGGTTGATAGGAAGGCCTCACAGTAAGGATGCTACTGGATTTTTTTAAAAACCTTTTTATTTTTAACCAAATTTTGACTTACAGAAAATTGCAAAAATTGTTGTGAGTTTCCTTATATTCGTCACCCAGCTTCCCCTGATGTTAGCATCTTACAAAATTATAATAAAATTAGCAAGAACAGGCAATTAAGATCAGCACGGTATCATGAACTGTAAACCAGGGGTCAACAAACTTTTTCTATAAAGGATCAGATAGTGAACACTTGAGGCTTTATGGATCAGAAGGTCTCTGTCCCAGCTACCAAGTCTGTTGCTTTAGCAAGAAAGCAGCCATAGATCATCTGTAAATGAACGAGTGTGACCATGTTCCAGTAAAACTTTATCTTCACAACTAGTCAGCAAGTTGGGCGTGGCCTGAAGACCGTAGTTTGCCAGTGCCTGAATGAAGCTCCACCCCTCATGAGAATTTCACTTGTCTTTCCACTCATCTTCTCTCTACTCCAGGCTCTCACCCAGGATCCCACAGTGCCCCGAGTTGTCAGGTGTCCTGAGTCTCCTCCAGTTTCTAACAGTTCTCCTTTCCTAACCTTGATGCTTTAGGAGAGGGCCAGTCCATTGTTTTGTAGAATGCCCCTCAGTTTGGGTTTGACCAGTGCTTGCTTGTGACTGGTGTAAGGTTGTGCACTTGTGGCAAGAGCACAATGAAGCCAGTGGTGTGTCCTTCTCAGTGTCTTGTCCCAGGGGTCCAGTGCTGATCATGCCTACCTTGACCTCTTGATTAGGTTGGTGTCTGTGGCGGTTTTCCACTGTGAAGTTTTTATTTTTTCCGTTTGCAGTTTTTTAGGTATCTTGGAGGAGATAACTTTGAGACTATGTAAATCCTGTCCTCCCCACCCTACCCTTCCTCAGAACTTTTTGCCCACTGATTTTAACACATCCCTTGGTGGATCTTACCTGCAGTAGTTCTTACTGTGGTGTTTCTCTGATGGTAGTCCTGTCACTTCCTTGTTCCTTCTAATACGTTTATTAGTTGGAATTCTACTGTGAGGAAGGCTTGTTCTTTCTCTCCCGTTTTTATATCTGGGCTCATGGAATGTTTATTTTCCTACGGTTAAAAATCCATTAGCAGCAAGCAGTCCAAAGAGGAAATTAAGAAAATAATTTCATCTATAGTAGCATCAAAAAGAACAAAATACATAGGAATGAATTTAAACAAGGAGATGCCAGTCTTTTGCACCAAAAACTGCAAAACATTGCTGAAAGGAAATGAAGAAGACTTAAATGGAAAGATACTCCTCTTCATGGATTGGAAGACTTAATATTAAAGTGGCATTATCCTCACTCTGCTCCAAGCAATGTACAGGTTCAGTGCAGTCTCTATCAAAATCCCAATGGCTTTTTATGCAAAATGGAAAAGCTGATTCTGAAATTACTATAGAATTTCAAGGAACCCCAAAGAGCCCAAACAATCTTGGAAGAGATCACACTTGGAAGACTCATACATACTAATTGCAAAACTTATTTCACAGTTGTAATAATTAAGACAGTGTGGTCCTGTTATAAGGATAGATAATGGATAGATCAGTGGTATAGAGTTGAGCCTCCAGAACTTAACACATTGCGTATGATTGATTTTTTTTCTTTTTGACAAAGGTGTCAGGGCTATGCAATAGGGAAAAAATAGTGCTGGGACAACCAGATATCCACATATGAAAGAAAGAAGCTGAACCCTTGCCTCACACCATATACAGAAATCAACTTAAGATGGAACAAAGATCTTAATGTCAAAGCCAAACTATGAAGATCTTAGAAGAAAGCAGGGGTTAATCTTCATGATCTTGATTTTGCAATGGTTTCTTAGATATGACACCAAATCACAAGCAACCAAAGGAAAAACAAAAAGCAGATAAATCAGTCTGTTATGGACTGAATATTTGTGTCCCCATAAAATTCAATGTTGAAATCCTAACCCTGAAAGTGATTAACTGCTTCTTCTTTGCTCTCTGCCATGTGAGAATATAAGAAAGCAGCTGTCTACAAAACACACAGTGGGCTCTCACCAGACATGGAGTCTGCTCATGATCTGATGCCAAGATCTTCTCACCCTGCAGAACTATGAGAAATAAATGCTTGTTGTTTTAGGTCTGTAGTATTCATAATAACAGCCCCAAGCGGAGACATGGACTTGCTGTTTCTGTAGCCAAATAGCTTAGATTTTAGTCTGCAGAACTGTTCCTCTTTCAGAAAAAATAGATGCCATCCAAAGATGTGTCTGGATATCCTTGCTTTTTAACTGTTGGAGCTCGCTGAATCGAAGCAGCTGAATTTGACGCACCTCCGCTGCCACCTCTTTCAAGAATTAGCTCATTTCCCTGGGCTTGAGATACCGAGCAGGCAGTGTCTGGCCACATCCAGACCTTGTGGAGTTATCTTTTGCCCAAGAAATTTCGGATTTTGACAAGAGAGCAAGTCTTCTGAGTGGTCGCATGGATGGGAAAAGAGTGTACAGAGACCTGATCTTGTAATGGGAGCCCAGTGCGACACCCTTGATCTTGTTCTGTGTGTGACTACAGATAATGCCAGCGATAGCCAGGTCCTTCCTGTCTCCCCACCACTCATCACCCTGAGCCTCTTTTACTTTCTGAGGAAGCCGAGTTCTACATTAAAGTGATGGGAGACCCTCCGCAGGGTGGCCCGGGAGCCCTTCACAGTCATTGTGCATCCCTTCAGAGTGATGTCAGCCTTTTCCAGAATCTTGATGGTCTGATTGCTGAGAATGGGCTTCCTCCCCACAGTAGATGCAGCAGAGAGGATGCCCCATCCCCCACCCTGTGCCACTCTTGTGGGATCTTAGTTCCCCGCTAGGGATTGAACCAGGGCCTTGGGATTGAGAGCATGGAGTCCTGAGTACTGAACCACCAGGGAGTTCCCGACGCAGTTTATTTTTAATCTGCTTCTGCCCTGAAGAAGTGATCCACCGACGTTCTTTGAGCACCTACCATGTGTTCCCTGCAGTTTTACCCATATTATCCTCCCAGCAGCCCTTTTGGAGTTATTAATGATGATGATCCTCCATTTTAGATGGGCAAGCAGCTGAGGGAAGTCAAGTTTTGCCCACAGTCACAGAACGATAAGTGGCAGAGCAATTTCGAACTCATTTTACTTAGAGTTATGACCCCATATTACCTGCAGGCCCTTCTGCTTCCTCTTCACTCACCCCCCTCTCCAATTCCTCCATCTCTGCCATTTTGTACCCTCTCCCATCAGGAAGCCATCCTAAGCCAGTCTCTGCCCAACCGTGAACTGTGCTGGCCAGAACCTGCACTGTTTGTTTTGGCAGGGAAGTAACTGTGTGTCTTATCTCTTGCCATAGAAAGAAGGACATCTCCTGACCTAGTTTGCCTTCTCCTGTTTAGTTAGTATGGTTCTGGGTACGTGGGCATGGAGGACCCACTCTTGTTATGAGTGGAGTGGTTCCCCCTCAGTGCAGTTTCACTCTGGACAGTTGTCTTCAAATCAACATCACTATCAGTATTTCTGTGATTCTTTGCAGTGTTGCCACAGACATCATTTATGTAAAAGCCAAACAAGGACTAATAAGCCACCTGGTTGACTAAGATGAGAGGTGATTCATGCTGGCGGTGGTAAAACCAGTCTGCAGGTTTGGTTCACTAAACTGCCAAGTCCCAGACCCTTTTCACTGTGTCCCTCTGCCCCAGTTTTTCTGTTTCATAAAGCAGTGGACTAGAGAGAAATCAAAGAAAAGATGGGGCTATTTCACTCCCCTCTGCATTTTAGCCCCTCCTCTGTGAAACCACTCCTAGTGAGAAAAGTCACAATTTTTAGGGTTGCAATTCAGATATTCCTTTTGGAAAGTAGTCTTGGTTTCCTTTGATGTGACTGAAGTGTAGGAATTCAAGAGTCGCCAGATGATGAAAAAGTAGTTAACTCGCTTTCTCTAGAGAATACTAGAATGGGGGCATTTGGAAATTTGACATAATACTATAAATATTGACATATTAACAGAACAAAGTAAACAGAAACCTACCCAAAGTGCCTAACACTGTGAAGGAATAAACAGAGATAGGTAGATTTCTGTTTACTTTGTTTATCTTCCTGGTGAGATGGTTTGGAACACGGACAGGCTACTCCTCACACCAGAGTGGACAGGTGAGCTTGAATAGACGTGCCATTCGTCTTTCCATTCTGACCGATGGAGGTTGACAGAGACCTCACTGACCTTGTCTGCTGATGGTAGAAAAGTGCAGACAGAGGACTATCAGGGTTTGGCAGGGGTTCCGACTCCTACCTGTGTGTTCTTAAAGCCCAGAAGTGCTGCTGCGGCACCTCTTTGAGTCATTTCAAACCTTCTGAGCTCTCCTCTAGGTCTGCCCTCTGCCGCGCACCTGTCTCCTGTCTCCTTGCAGGAGCTTCCGGGGCCTGTGTGCCCACCCACGTTCTGTCCCCATGAGAGTTAAGGTTTTCGTGTAGGAAATCAAGGCGAGCCCATCAAGAATGGTTGAAAGACTGCCCTTCTTGGGTACCAGTGTCCCGGCCTCCCTGGAGTCCTTATGGGTTCTTATCAGTAGGGTTTTTTGTTTTTGTTTTTTTTTTACCGTTTCCTCCCCACACCGATGCGGGGAGGGATGCAGTGTTTTGTGGAGTTACTCCCTCTTCCCCAGGTTAGCATGCAAAGGGCAAGCTCCAGAGGAATGCTGAAAAGAAATTGCTTTGTGGAAAATGATTTGAAAGTGAGTCAAGGGTCCTAAAAATCTTTATTCCCTTTGATTCAGAAATGTTTCTAAGATATATTTGGAAACCCTATTTTAAGCAAATAATCAGAGGTGCAGAAAGTTTTATCTTGAAAAGGTATCAGTCATCATGTTTATCATGGTGGTATTTATAATAGTGAAGATATCCAGTAAGCTGCTGTGTAGTCATAGGCTGGAAGAACATTTGAGATTTTTATAATGTTCACAATAAATGAAAAAAGCAGGACAAAATTATTTGTAGTATAAAACCAATAATGTTAAAAATAAATATATTTTATAGTACACACGTAAAAAAATGGGTGGGACAGAAACAAATATGCATTTGGGTTGTGTTTTCTTTCTGTTTTTTAATTTAATACATTTTCTTCAATAAGCTTGAATTTATTTTAGCTTATTTTTATTTTGAAATAGTTTCAGATTTACAGAGAAGTCGCACAAACAGTGCAAAGAATTTTTGAATACTCTTTACACAGATTCCCCAAATATTAACATTTTACTTTATTATTTTCTCTTTTTCTCTCTCCCTTTTATTGTTAATATTTTACTTTTTGGCTGTCCTGTGAGGCAGGCAGGATCTTACTTCCCTGACCAGGGATCTAACCCTCACCCCCTGCAGTGGAAGTGCAGTCTCAATCACTGGACAGCCAGAGAAATCCCTCTCTTTCTCTTTTAAAACTGAAGTGTAATTCACCTGCATCTCTGTGTTAGTTCCAGGTGCACAACACAGCGATTCAGAATTTCTCTATGTTACAAAACGATCCCATGATCAGTCTGGTAACCGTCTGTCACCATGCAAAGACATTACAGTATTATTGGCTCTATTCCCCATACTGTGCAGTTCATCCCTATGACTCATTTATTTTGTAACTGGAAGTTTGTTTATTTCCCTAAACTATTTCATTTATCACTATCCACCTCCCTGCCCCCGCCACTTCCTTTCTGGCATTCAGGGAACCAGTTTGTTCTCTGAATCTGAGTCTATTTCTGTTTTCTTTTTTAAGATTCCACAAATAAATGAAATATATGGTATTTGTTTCTCTGTCTGACTTATTTCACTTAGTATAATACTCTCTAGATCCATCTGTGTTGCCACAAATGGCAAGATTTCATTCATTTTTATGGCTGAGTAAATTTCCATTTTATACGTATACTATATCTTCTTTATCCGTTCATCTGTGGATGGGTTGTTAGGTTGCTTGCATATATTGGCTATTGTAAAGAATGCTTAGAGGTGCACTGTGTTTTTTAAAATTAGTGTTTTTATTTTCTTTGGGGAAATACCCAGAAGTGGAATGGCTGAATCGTATGATGGTTCTATTTCTAATTTTTTGAGGCACCTCCATAGTGTTTTCCATCGTGGCCACAGCAAGTTAGAGTCCCACTAACACTGCACAAGGATTCTTTTTGCTACATTCACCCCAACACTTGTCTCTCTCATTGTCATATTTTTCCTTGATCTTTTTGAGAATAAGTTGTACATATGGACATATGAAGTACCTCTAAGTACTTTAGTATTTCTTTTCTAAAATTCAAGGGGATTTTCTTACATAGCCATGGTTTAATAATATCAGGAAATTAACACTGATATTCTGTGTTAATTGTCTAATCATAGAACTTTTTTTCAAAATTACCATTAATGTCTTTTATAGCAAAAAAAAAAAAAAAATTTTTTTTCTTGGTCCAAGATTGCACTGAACTGTAATCACCCACTCTTTACTTTCCTTTGATCTGAAGCAGCTCCTCAGTCTTTCTTTATCTTTTGTGACCTTGACATTTTTCAAAAAGTCAGCCCATCTCTTTATAGAATATCCCTCAGTGTGGATTTGTCTGTTTCCTCCTGATATGATTCAGATATGTTTCAGGTGGAATGTCACAGAAATGGCCTTTTGTCCTTAAAGCACTGTGTCAGGTGCTTTCACTATGTCCCAGTATTGAATTTTCATCTCTTGCTTATGGTGGCGTCAGCCAGGTTCTCCACCATAAAACTCTTTTTTCATATATAATCCTTAAGTTTATCATCAGACACTTACCCACAAGTTTTAGCACTCATGGTTCTTGTCTGAAACAGTTATTAGTCTGATGGTTGCTAATTGGTGATTTTCTATCCTTTTCTTTACTCCTCCTGCATTTATTAGCTGGCACTTGTACTCTAAGGAGGAACTTTCCCTCCTCACTCATGTGTTTATTCATTTATTTTTTTATTTCAGTATTGACTCTTGCATTATTCTTTTATCCAATGGGTTCTAATCTGTTGCTGATGACATTTATTTTGATGTTCAAGTTGTCCCGGATTTCCCAGTGGGATCCCCTTCAGGTGAACTCCTGCCTTCTTTAGACATGTCCCAGTCATTCTTCAAGCCCTTCCTTACTCTAACACAGCAAAGTGATCCAGGTTCATCTACTGCTTTTCCTGCCCTTATTCCTGAGTCAGCCATCTCTCCAAGGAGCCCTGGTTTCTTTGGTTGGAGAATGGTGTTGAGAAACCAAGGTTTGGATGCTAAATGGCTTCTTGCTCCTAGGATATCTTTACTTCCTCTCAGCAGACAAAACTGGGAAATACACACAAACACACATGCATTTCTGTGTTCATCTTCATATATGAAGAAACCATTGTGTATACTGATATCTCTAGTTTCAGTCCAACCCCACAGCGTTCGTTCCCTGATCTCTGTTCCCATGTTTGTACCTCCCTCCATCAGCAGTAAGAAATCCAGCTCCTGTGAATCTAATATCGTAAGTAACACAGTCATCTCCTTATAAAGAATAGACAAAGCAAAGGACCTTTTAGACACCCACCCACCACCATCATCTTCTAGATGTTTAGTAGAAGAAATCACTTTTGTATATATCCTCCTGGATCATTTTTCTGGAGAACTATCTAATTTTTCTTTTATTTCACTAGTGGTTTCATAATGGGACTGTCACTGCCTTCTGTGTTATGTATACATAATGACAGTATTTCAATGAGAATACCATTAGTTCCACATAACTTTTTTTTTTTTTTAACTATTGTATAGCATCGCATTACTTGGAATGGAAAACATAAGCACCCAGTTCAGGCGCTGGTGCAGGCAGTGCTGAACTCAGTGAGAGACACAGTCAAGGAAGAAAGTCACCAAACTTTTTTTTTTTTTCCCATAAGAAAAAGGCTTTAAAAATATTTTTCCAGTTAGGTAAATAGCACATACTCACTATTTTTAAAGAAGCAAGTCATACATTAAAAATAAAGTGGGGAAAAAAAATCTCCCCCCTGAGATAATATTTTGGCGCTCCTTTCACATATCTTATGCATATGCAGGCATAAATGTTTTACATCCTAGAGTACATGTGCTGTTTTGTGGGTACTTATTTTTCCAGTGTATCTTACGTACAGTAAGTGCACAGTCTTTAATACGCAGCTTGATGAATTTTTACATAAATTTCTCAGGAACTGCTGCCCCAGATGAGATACTGGACATTGCCCAGTATGCCAGAAGGTTCCCTTGTGCCTCTTCCTCCACTCATGACCCTTGACCCCAAGGTAACCACTGTTCTGAGCTCTGTCACCATTGACTGCTCTTGCCTCTTCTTGAAGTTCAGCCATAAATGGAATCCTTTAATAAGGTCCTCTCCTGTGTTTGGTTTGCCTCGTTCAGCATCACGTCCGTGAGATTCATCTGTGTTACTGTGGGTAGTAGCAGTTCATTCTTTATCATGGTCATGGGTACTTATCTTTTGTTGTTTACTTCTTATCATTAAGACTTTTCATAGTAGTCACAGCTACATTTATGACAGCACATAACCTGTGCTAGGCACTGTTCTAAATCCTTGACAATTTCAGCTTGTTTCAGTTCAGTTCAGTCACTTAGTCGTGTCCGACTCTTTGCGACCCCATGGATTGGAGCACACCAGGCTTCCCTGTCCATCAACTCCCGGAGCTGGCTCAAACTCATGTCCATCAAGTCAGTGATGCCATCCGACCATCTCATCCTCTGTCATCCCCTTCTCTTCCTGCCTTCAGTCTTTCCCAGCATCAGCCTCTTTTCCAATGAGTCAGTTCTTCACATCAGGTGGCCAAAGTACTGGAGCTTCTGCTTTAGCATCAGTCTTTCCAGTAACTATTCAGGACTGATTTCCTTTAGGATTGACTGGTTTGATCTTCTTGCTGTCCAGGAGAGTCTCAAGAGTCTTCTCCAACACCACAGTTCAAAAGCATCAATTCTTTGGTGCTTGTTTATTCTTCAGAATAATCCAATGAAGTGGGTACTACTATTAATATTATTATAATAACATGTCCTTGTCTCTGTATCAAGTTAAAGAAGTTCCCTATTACTCCCAGTGTACCGAATTTTTTTCATCATGAATGGATGTTGAATTTTGTCAGATGCTATTTCTCCATCCACTGATGATCACATGAGGTTTTTTAAAAAAGCCTATTGATAGAGTGAATCACGTTGATGTTTGGATATTCAGCTAACCTTGATTCCTGGAGAAAACTCCATTGATCATGATGTAGTATCCTTTTTACATTTGTGTTATTCAATTGGCTAATATTTTAGATTTTTGCATCTGTGTTCGTGAGGCATGTTTGTCTTTGGTCTTCTTTTTTGTACTATCTCTGTCTGGTTTTGGTATCAGTGTAATACAGGCATAAAAGAGTTGGGAAGCCTTCTATTTTCTGTAAGAATTTATACAGAATTGATCTAATTTCTTCCTTAAATGTTTGATATAATTCATCAGTGAAGCTGTCTGCTCCTGGAGTTCACTTTTGGTGATGATTTTAACTAGTAATTTGAATTCTTTTAGAGAACTCTTCAGCTTATCTGTTTTTCTGGTGTGAGCTCTGACAGTTCATGTCTAAGGAATTTGTCCATTTCATCTAAGTTATGAAATGTTGACATAAAGTTGTTCATAATTTCCCATGTTACCCTTTTAATGTCTAGAGAATCTACTGATGTCCTCTTTTTCATTCCCTATGTTGGTGATTTATATCTTCTTTTCCTCCTGGTCATTCTGCCTGAGGTTGATCTATTTGAGAACAATGTATATATCATGAGTTCTAAAAATTCTAGTATAGTTGAGAATTTAAGGATTTTTTTTTTTAAGAGAAAACGTTTTGTTTAAAAATATTTTTTCTTATTATTATTTGGGGAAAGAATCAGAATGGCCCTTGGTAACCAACACACATTTTATTTACTTATGAAAATATTTATTTATTTATTTAGACTGTGCTGAGTCTTAGTTGCGGAATGCGGGATACAGTTCTCTGACCAAGGATTGAACCCATGCCTTCCAGCACTGGGAGCACAGAGTTTTAACCACTGGACCACCAGGGAAGTCCCCAGACACATGTTTTAATTCAAGCTGCACCCCTCACCAGCTGTGTGACTTCAGGGGGCTGAAAGACTAGTCAACCCCCCGGGTTGCCCCTCTTCACAGCGGAAAGCCCAGCTCGGTGGGAAGCACGGACTGAGCTTGGGACTGGTGATCTTGATTAATCAGGAGAGTTAGTACTTCCTCCCCGTTCCTGCCCTTTTCAAAGTCTGTCCTGCGCCTCCTGGTCTCTCTTCCCATCGCCTGAGTCCTTAGACTGCGGCGGGTCATGTATCACTGCGTCATTGTCTGCTTTCACTTTCCATAGCTCTTCTTTAATGTGAACTAGAAGCGTGTGTGTGTGTCTGTGTGTGTGTTTTTCAAAGCCTTTGAAAGAAGGGAAAGAAGGTCAGGAATCTGTGTTGAAGTGTTAACTCAGGTTAGAGACTAGGGTTTTCCTCCTGGTGTTGTCACCAGTCAGCTGGTTCAGCTTTATGATCATGAACTTGGTGGGTCTGTGTCCTGGGCCCCTAGCGTGGCAGGCAGTCTGTCATTAAGCGCAGATTACCTAGCCTTGTGTTGACCCATGTCCACTGATGGGAGTGGGGCACGCCTCACCACGGTTCATTTTCTTTCTATGCATCTTGGTCAGAAAGTTCTTCCTGGAGAACGTGGGAACCTCTGTCCCTCCATTACCACTTCTGCAGACCAGGGCTGCCGCCACCTCTGTTTCCTGACCACCCAGAGCAGGGATCGGCTGCCTCTCAATCTTCTCTTCAGGGTAAACCTCTCTGCTTCCTTTCTGGTTTCTCGTGTGTTGTGTTTTGTTTGTAACCATTTGTAACCCTGTCGGTGGGCCTTTAGTGCAGGTCCACTCTGGGAAGGCCCCGTAGGCTCTGGCCCATCCCATTCCCTTTTCTAGGAAAGGGAGGCATAGGATCTGTTTTGCAGGCTTGCTGTGTGAACATGCCCAGTGAATAGTGGCATGCCCTGCTGGGGATGTGGCGGTTCTGGTTGCCCTTTGGGGGTTCTCATCACAGCAACACCCCTTATTCCCAATCAGGCACTAGAGGCAGAAGCCGACCTCAGAGCAGGTCTGCCCAGACCTTGAGCAAACCAGGGCAAGCCCTGCAGCTCTGTGCTTCTCTTTTCCGTATTTGTATTTACAGTCAGTGAAGGCAAAGGGGTGGTCAGGAGGGTGTCGACTTACAGATGCACATGAGAGCTGTGAGATAAGTTTTATTTGGGGCAAAATGAGGACTGCAGCCTGGGAGACAGCACCTCAGTTCTGAGAAACTGCTCCAGAGAGACGGGGGTGGTGGGGGAGGACAGTGTGCATGTGATTTTGCTAAAGGGGAAATACATGCAATCAGGCACAGATTTTTCCAGAAGGTTTCTGCTCATCTCGTGAAGCTTTCTGCTAGCCACGAGCAGTCATCACCATGAAGGATTTTAGTGCTTTTCTAGGTATAAGAATTGGGCTCATGAAATCAGCTCCTGAAAATATCTATCTGAAGACCTGTCCTGCCAGTTTTTCTCCCGAGCACAGGTGCCTCGTTTCTGCTGAGCTCCTTTCAGGGGGTGTTGAAGGTCAGCAGCTGCAGTAGCCCATGATTTAATCCCCGCAGGGGTAGATGACAAGTGCCGATTTGTAGTTGAGGGGGTGAGCCATATGAACTTGGCTTAGAGAAGCCCAGCCCTTCCTCCTGGGTCTCTTCTTCACATCTCATGTCAGATGTATAGGGGCTTCCCCCACCAAGCACGGCAACTGGGTGCCCTGCAATTTAACTCCATGTTGATACTGTCTACCTGGAGATAGAGTCAGATCCCATAGAGTAAGGGCAGATCCCGAGGATCCCGAGCCAAGGAGTTTCTGTCCCTGTAGACTTAGGGTCACCCTCCCAGCACGTGGCTGTGCTCACCAACCTGAAGCTCCCCGAGCCCCGTGCTTCTGGAATTTGAAGGAGGCCTCCTCCTGTAGGGATGATCAGTTATTCACTCCGTTTCCAGCCCCTCTCCCCTCTCTGGAGAAGGTGTTGGGGGCAGGACTGAAAATTCCAAGCTTATCCCCTGGGGAAGGAAGTGGCAACCTGCTCCAGTATTCTTGCCTGGAGAATCCCATGGACAGAGGAGCCTGGTGGGCTACAGTCCATGAGGTCGCAAAGAGTTGGACATGACTGAGCAACTAAATAACAGCAACAAATCCATGGCTTGGTCTTCCTGGTAACCGGCCCCCACGCAGGATTCCACTCACAGTTACACTGGAACAGAAGATGCTCCTGGTGCGTGTATCACTTTAAGAAATTCCAAAAGTTTTAGGATAGAAACTCTGTGCCAGGAACAGGGGGCAGAGGCCACTGTATGTATGTATATGTATTTTTTCTATTATCTCACAGCACCCATATGAAGTCTCTTGTGCCCATAAATTGCCCTTGCTAACTTTTAGTAATGTTAACTAAGTGGTACCCTCAGAATGACCCAGAGTTCATTGCCAAGGGCTTAGGGGATCTGTGGGCTCACACTGCTTTGGGTTCAGGCCAGGTGGCTGAGGCCCCAGAAAGACCATGAGAAGAAACAAGTGCACGTGGCTGTCTACGACTGGCCACAGTTCCAGTGGTCAGTGTCCGTGGGACTTTGTCAGCTCCGTTTATGCTGAGTGATGCTAGCTCGCTCTTCTGCCTGCTTCTTGCCAAGTCATGCTTTCACAGATCCGGCTTCTCTGGCTGCCTTCCTCTTTCGCGTCCTTACATCAGACACAGTGCCCGTCACATGTCTCCACATCCCACCCACAAGCCCTGTTAATCGGGGGAAAAGTCATCAGCTAGGGCACTTGGGCATCTGCGGGGAATGTGGGCCTGCATGAGTTCTAGCCTAGGATGCCTTGGTCATGGCTCCACGTCTGCACTGATCCTGTGGGTGCAACCACTGTTTGGGTTACCACCCTGCCACCTGGTTCTAACCGTGCCACACCCTCACCCTGTCATCACTGCCACCCAGAGCTCAAAGGCTTAGGCACGTAGAACACTCCTTCACGCTCTGGTCTTAGATCTCCTTTTAAAGGCCAGCCTCTTACTCACCACCCTTATACTCACATACAAATGCATCTTGTCCTACCACTTGAGTCACACTAGATTCTGTAATTACTGCTCTTTTATCATTTGTATCAGTGGTTACAAGTGAGTAACTACTGCTTTATCAGGAGGCACATGCTTCCTCCAGCTGGAACTTTTCCCTCCTTTACCTGACTGGTGGACCCTGGTCATTGTTCATACCCCAGCTCAGAGCTTGGTCCCTGGGCGACCCATCTTTGACTGTTTGGACCATCTTCCCTTCTTCCTCAGAGCTCCGTTTTCCCCTACGTGTGGACCCTCTGTGGTTTGAAACCACTGGAATATGCCTATAGTGTCAGAAATGGGTTGGCACCCTCCATCCCCCACCAGCGTGGTGACAGAGGAGGCCTGACAAAAGAGAGGACTTAAATAAGATTTAGAGTGTTATAATACCCAAAATGCTCAGGATCCAATTTAGAAAAAAATCACTCACCATCCTAAGAACTAGGAAAAATCTCAAGTTGAATGAGAAAAAAACAGTCATACAAAAGATAAAGAAGAGACAGACAGACAGCTTAGAACTGAAAACTACCATAGCAATAAGAAAAGACCAAAAATCCATGGATGGCACCATGGTGGAACTGGCAGAGGAAACCACCAGTGAACTTAGAAGAGTGGAAATTACCCAGTCTGAGAGAAGCCAGAGTAATAAAACTGAGCATAGCCTCTGGGACTTGGGGACGCCAAAACACACTTAGGTCATCTTGGCCCCAGAAGGGAAAGGGAAAGAGGGTGGGGCCAAGAAAGAACTTGGAGACAACATAGCTGAAAAGTTCCCAGACCTGCAGATTCAAGAAGCTGAGTGAATGGCAGACAGGATAAACCCAGAGAAAGCCTCACCGGCCTTGCGTGGGTTTAAAAGGACACTCTAGCCAGAGGGGAGTGTGTTCCAGCTGCTCTTTTGAGCAGTGGTCTCAGCAGGCTGCGTTGGGGAGGCCCTTTCACCTGACTTATCGCTCAGGCTCTGGAGGATTAGCTGTTAGGCAAGAGCAGGCTTGGTTTCCCTGAGGATTCTTTCTCTTATCTTGAAGAACCTTGGCAGAGGTTTGTGACCCTGAGCAGACCCTACTTCCGCTGCAGCGGGGGTGGTGGGTGGAGGGGGTGGTCCTGGGCTCCCTGGAGACAACACTGCCTGCTTGCCTGGATGATGTGCACAGTAAAGGGGTCGCGTAAACTGCTCGCTGGCTTCCTTCCTTCCTTCCTTCCTTCCTTCCTGTTGCTGCATTCATGCCAACTCACTGTGATGTCAGCGCCAGCTCAGTCGATCAGTTACTGACGAGAAGTTACATACGGTGACAGCAAAGCTGCCGACACTTTCTGGAGGACAATCTGAGACATCAGGTGTTATCAACAGCTGGATGGAGAAAGAGCCCTTCTCTTTTTGCCACATTTGTCCCTGCAGAAGCTGACTTAGCTCTTGCCACGCCCTTGGCCCTAGGCGGTCAGCAGTTTGTTTACCCTGCTCTGCAGGCTGTCGGGCTGCCCCGGGGACTGCTGCTCAGTTGCCTCCGACACTCTGCGATCCCACAGACTGTGGCCCTCCAGGCTCATCTGTCCATGAGTTTCTCCAGGCAAGAATACTGGAGTGGGTTGCCATTTCCTACTCCAGGGGATCTTCCCAACCCAGGGATCGAACCCACATCTCTTACATCTCTTACATTGGCAGGTGGGTTCTTTACCACTAGCACCACCTGGGAAGCCCTGGCATTGCTGCCTTTGACCGTCAGCATCAGTGGGAACTGGCTCATTGGTGCAATCAAAAGGAGGAATAGCACCTATCTATCTATGCCCGTTTCCATATGTACACTGTCTTAATGATAAAAGTGAAAACTTAGGTACAGACCTACCTAATACAGATTGAATCAGACCTGCTCTGTTTGAGGTGGGGGAGACTTACTTGGCTGGTCTTTGATGAACCCCATTTTTTTCTGTGTCTAATTTTTACATGTAAGAATATGAAAGCCTCCTTCCTGCCCATAAGGGATTTGCCTAGCTGGCAACAGGCCTGTGGCAAAGAGCCTGGTCTGGTTAAGAACTTCCTCTATTTTCTCACAGCCTTTTTATTTTCTTCTGTTGCTGACAGATGTTGCTTTTGGCCCCATGAGCTCTGTACCATTTGGTTTTCCTGCTTCCCACTAAGTGCAAAAGAATCAATGATGGAAAGGTAGCGCGCACAGGGCTCCCAGCGTCTCCCCGAGGGCCTGTGGGGACGTCAGACTGTCCACGGTCAGCCCCCCACACTTGGAATGGAGAACACCTGCCAGGCAGGATGGTCAGATCTCTTCCATGGTCAGATCTCTTCCACCTGAATGTTTCACATGCAGAGCATAGTGATTTTGTGCAGCGGGGTCTCAATTCCCTGACCTTGCCGAGGTGCCTTGGGGCATCATTGCTGGCGCCCAGAGGTGCTCAGAGAGACTCCATGTCTGTGCCCCTGAGCGCAGCTTGTGGTGTTTCTCAGTACCAGTGTGAGATCGTCTGCATTCCTTTTGACACTCTGTGTGTCTTTGCAAAGCTGGGTTTTTGGAAGTTGTTGGGATCCAGCTACTCCTAAATGGAACTCTTTAGTATGTCTATTGGCCTAGGGGTACCATTTACTCAAATGCCAGGGGCCTAACCAGCCGAGGAAGTCTGGGGACCTGTGTCCTGGAGGATCACTGCATGGGCATGCTCCCAGCAGTCTGCCGTCTTCATGTCAGTGGTTCATGCAGTTGATACATCCTGTGCGTTTTGGTGAATTCATTGACCTTTTTCATTCCGTAAGAAGTTGTGCCATGGCAACCTACTCCAGTGCTCTTGCCTGGAGAATCCCAGGGACGGAGGAGCCTGGCGGGCTGCAGTCCATGGGGTTGCTGGGAGTCTGACACGACTGAGCGACTTCACTTTCACGCATTGGAGAAGGAAATGGCAACCTACTCCGGTATTCTTGCCTGGAGAATCCCAGGGATGGTGGAGCCTGGTGGGCTGCCATTTATGGGGTCGCACAGAGTCGGACACGACTGAAGCGACTTAACGGTAGCAGCAGCAGATGATGTGCCAAGCACTGTGCCGGGAAAGTGTAACACCACCCCCACCCCCCCACCCCAGAAGTGACAGTTGAGCCAAGGTCTGAGGACTGAGTGGGGAGCAGGTAGAAGGAGAGCATCCCAGGCCCTGGTCAGGGCCCTGGGGGCAGGGACGCAGGCTGGAGAGAAGGGCATGTGGGTTTGTGTACACCTCAGTGGGACGATGGTGGTTTAACAGTTTGTTCTCGGCTTCAGCCCCCAGGCCCGTGGCTCTGATCCTAGTTGGGAAGCGTGAGGTGAAGGTTTTTCCTGACTTCCTCCTTGCCAGCCTGCCAGCCCTTCCTTCTCACCACAAGCCAGATACCCAGGTGTCTTGGGGGGACTGTTTGTCTCTCGCGAACTGGGGACAGAACAGAGAGACATGTGTCCACTCTGTCCCCTCGCTTGGGTGAGTGGTGAGCAAACCTCACCCCCCTGGAGCCTCCCGCCCTCCGGTGGAAATCAGATGGTCTCCAGAGTCCTTTCCACCGCCCTCTGCGGCTCTGGTCTATCTGACATTTACGTCTCAGAGTCAGAGCTGTGGAGACCCCAGATCTGAGTGCTGCGGTCTACTTGCGCGCGTGGCAAGAAGCAGTCATTTAGTTTTGTGGGTGTCAGTGCCCCCTCTGTAAAGTAAGGGGGCCGGGCGGCCTGAGTCAGAAAGGCGGTGGGACAGGAAGCTGGCAGTCATTGCCGGGGGCTCTCCTGGGTCAGCACGTCAGCCCTGACAGGACCCTTAGGTGGGCTCCGAAACCATGAGGCCAGGTCCCCTCCACAGCAGAAGTCTCGTGGGCGCACCAGACACCACTGCCAGGGCGGGTAGAAAGACGTGACTAACCCTGAGTAAACATTCAGTGTGTTTATAAGTCAGTTCTTTAAACAGGACTTCTGGGTACTCGAGTTAAGACTGTCTTTTCACAACAGATATCGAAAAGGGTGAGCTGAGGTGATCTCGGGAACTCAGCCCCTGAGACCAGCGCCTCGGATTAGTGACCAAGCTGAGAAGCAGGCTGGAGGGCCGTCCTGAGGGGCCTGCTCCCAGCCCTCAGCTGACCCGGCAACCCCCCCCCCCCCCCCCCCCCCCCGCCCCGCTGTGGTTCCCCGGAGGCAGTGACAGCTGATGGAAGTCATGTGTGAAGTAATCTCCCACTGCCCTCCTGAGCTGTGACTCAGGCGTTTCTGACTGAGCCTGGAGCCATGGTTGTGCTGAGAGCACGCCACTGGCTAGGAGCAGTGATTGCGAAAGGGAGCAGAGCCAGCCTGGCCTTGGTGACAAGAGGCAGAAATGCGCCACGTGAGTGTCTGAGCCTCTGCTGACTCACCTGTACACACCTGCGAGGTTTCAGTGGTGGAAGGACCAGTCAAGCCCTTTTCCAGGGGACTAAATAGGTTGGTGTGGGGGGAGTCCCCGAGAACACCATCTGGGAAGTCAGTCAATTGGTGTGTATGGGGGCGTTCCCCCAATACCACCGTCTGGCTCGGTGATTCAGCAGGACTCACAGAACTTGACAAAGCTGTTTTACTCCCAGTCATAGTTGATTGTGGCCGAGGGAAACAGACTGAAAGCTGCAGAGGAAGACTCGAGACGACAGTCTAGCAGGAACTGGCAGAAGCTTCTCGGTGTCCTCTGGCCGTGGGCGGACTCTCTACTGGGAGTCACACGATGTGCTCCGCCGGCAGCCACGTGTGGCCACATGTTTCAAATGCTGCCAGCCGGCGAGGCCCCCTTGAGCCTTGGCATCCAGTATTTTTACTGAGAATCAGTCTCAAAGGCCTGGGGCTCCCCCATGTCTGAGCTCACCTCTTGAATCTCCAGCACCCCAGAGGTCCTAGCAGTATGATGTGACTCAGAGCCCCAGGTGTTCCCTTAAACCGCTCCATTAACATAAACCGTCTGCGTGACCCAAGGTCTCAGGTATGCGAAGACATTCTTATCAGGCAGCACATTCCAAGGGCTCAGAGGTTATTTCCTTGGAGCTCTCCAAGGGCAGGTCCCTGAAGACCTGTGGAGCGTGCCAGGTTCGGGGCATCCCAGTGCGGTTCCAGCCTGTGCCCTGGTGCACCCGGGGCTAAGCAGGCACCACGCGGGTCGCATGCTTGCTCAGTTCTTGTCCCAGGCTGCAGCTCCGGCCCCAGGGCTCCGCCTGTTGCTTGCAGCCCTTGGGGTGTGCAGCCCAGACCAAAGTCTTCAGGGGGCTCCCCAGCAGGCCCCAGGCGGCCCCAGCTGACATCTGTTGTTCTTTCTCTCGACAGATTCCTGATGAACATGGCAGACTCCAACATGGATGCCGGCACCACCGTGTCTGAGACAGTGGCTGAAGAAGTGTCCCTTTTCAGCACGACGGACATGATCCTGTTTTCTCTCATCGTGGGTGTCATGACATACTGGTTCCTCTTCAGGAAGAAAAAAGAAGAAGTCCCTGAGTTCACCAAGATTCAGACCACGTAAGTGACAACGCTCAGGGTCCCCCGCGGAGCACGTCTCTGCCATCCTCCCAGCGGTGCTCAGGCAGGAGCGAGCCAGCTGAGAGGGCAGGGGCCCCTCGAGCATCTTAGGTTTTGCCTGATTGGTGGGCTCTGCTTCTGGTCTAGCTTCACAAGCCCTTCTGTTTACGTTGTACCTCATGTTGGTCAAGGTCCTTTGATGCCTGTCTCGTATTCAGGCGTCCCAGGAACCAGTCAGAGCAGAAGTCACCGCGCGCTGACAGGTAACCTGACGCTCTGGGCCTACCAGGTCCTTAGCACAAGGCAGCCAGTTATCATCTCACTCCAGGCCCCCAATTGTGCCTTTCAAAAACACACGGGCTTACTGAGGCACCATCCTCAGGGCCAGGGCGCAAGGTAACTGGTCCTTTTGGGATTCTCTTGCATCCTTTTCACTGTCGACAAGGAGAGACTTGCAGTTTGATGCTGCCTTAGCATGTCCTTATCACCTAACAGCTGCTCATTTCTCTTTTTATTTTATTTTTAAAAATTTATTTAATTGGAGGATGATTTCCCTTTTCTTTTTTAAATGAAGAGAGGAGCCTGGAGCTTAGCGTTTGGTTGCGGTCGGAGGGGGTGGTGGTGACAGCATGAGGGAAAGCTGCTTTTTTCTCCCCGACCCTCAGTGCTCAGACTGAACGTGTCTCTGACCAAGCAGTCCTCCAGCTCTCTGGACCCCAGCTGGGTGTGACACTGTCTCCTGAGTTAGCATCAGCTCCCCCAGGTTACGGGCTCAGCCCCACAGGAGCGTCCCCCACTCCCTCAGACAGCAATCAACAAGTCCAGGTGCCAGCCACCGCCTGGGTCAGAAGTCCCCATAACCCCTGCTTGATTAATTCGCTAGAGGGGCTCACAGAACTCAGGAAGACATCGTTCTCACTAGATCACCCGCTTAGTGTTATTTAGCAAGAATAAAAGAAATCAGAAACAACCAGATGGAAGAGGCATAGCGCAGGGTGTGGGGGAGGGGCGCGGGGCTCCCCTGCCCCTCTGGGCTGCCACCTGCCCAGTCCCTCCATGTCATCAGCAGCTCCAGGACGCTCCAAACCCCATCCTTTTGGGTTTTTGTGGAGGTTTCGTTGTGTGTGCATAATTGATCAAATCATTGACTGTTGGGCATTAATGCAGCCTCCAGGCTCGCTCCCCTCCCTGGAGGTCAGTAACCCTAAACGCAGTGAGCCCACCCTCATGGGGCTCCTGTGGGTAGCGTCTGTGCCATCAGCTCACTCCAGCCCTGCCACTCGGCGGCTGCTTAAGTGTTTGTGTCCCAAAGTGTGTGTACCGAGCACTGCACTGGACGCCACAGGTATGCAAGTTTGGCCTTTATGTTGAAGAAGCTAAGAAGTCAGGACGTGGAAAGGTGCTTTAAAAAGTGGTTCCTGAAACACTTTCAGCTCAGCAGGGTGGGTGGCCTTATCACTCACGATGAAGGGAGAGGTGAGCAGGCGGGAGACACAGGCTCTGGGGGTCTCTACTGAGGCATCCCCTCTCGGAGAGGTCAGAAAGTTGTGCTGTAGGAAGGGGTCCATGTTCCCAGACTTCAAGTGCTTTGCCAGCAGAAGGCCAGAGTTGGGCGGGAGGCCTGGCAGGCGCGCAGAGGCCAGCCTGTGCCCCTGCAACTGGACAGGTACATTCCTGGTATGGCAGAGTATTCTTGGTGAGAAGGTATGGCACTCAAGAGGACCAGTGCCCAGGTTCCAGTTTAAAGGGGACCCTGGGTCTGCTCATCTGTAAAATGCAGGTGTGTCCCCACCCCTGCCCCCGAGGGACGCTGTGCCATGAGAGAGCCTGGAGCCGCCGTTCTCCCGTTACGGGGTCCCTGGGCTCACTAGATGGACTTGAAACAGAACTCCTAGAACTCACAGATTTGTAGATTCAAATAGTTTCTCTTTGCCAGAGTGCTGAAGCTCTATTTCCCTCTTCATAATCCTAAAATTTTCACCCTACGTATTTCAGTCCCCTTCTCGTCCCTCATGGTATCACGCTGAATACCTTGTGGCCAGGGTCCCACGTGTGCACTGTAAGGAGAAACTGTCAGAGCAGTGGTTAGGGTCTGGGCCTTGACGGTGGTTATGAAGGTTTGCGTCCTGACCCCACCCACCCTGTATTAGTCTTGTGACATTTTCCCTCACTTAATCTTTTGAAGTTTGTGTCTTCAGTTATAAATTGGAGATAACCATAGAACTGACCTCATATGGCTGTAAATATTAACCGACATACTCTGTCATAGAGCTCTTTGCCCAGCTCCTGGTGCTTGACGAGCCCTCATCATTAATACCATCTCCAGTCTTACAGGAACCTTCCAGAATACCATCATTACCCTGTCTTGCAGAGAAGGAAGCTGAGGTGCTAGCGATCGAGTGTGCCCAAGGTCACCTAACTTACAAGAAGCAGAGCTGTTTTTTTTTTAAAAATCCAAATCTACAGATTCCACATTCCCCAGTTTTCCCCGCTTTGCCAGGCTGCCTTCTGTCTCTTAGGACGTGGTTAATATCCGAATTTAAAGGTGAGAGAACTGAGACTCAGAGAGGTCACCTCGCTGGTGCACCCGGGCCACGAGGCTGGCCTCCTGCTGTAAATCCCTTCGTGGTGTCCCTACCCTCTTGTGCTTCCCGTGAACGCAGGTGTTTCCAGCCCCACCTTGGTGCCTCCCTCACCCACCAGGCCCGCAGGGAGCAAGCGGTGTGGGGCCTGTCCGCAGCCCACAGCTGGATCAGGAGTTCTCACTGATTCCCAGTGCCTTCCAGTTGGTCTTTTAAGGCCTTTTCAGGCCTTCACCACCTGGGATAGTGAGTCCAGACCTTTGGGATGTTTTTTAAAAACCAAGCCAGTAGGAACTGCTGTGTCTGACAGCAAACAGGATGCGTGTCCGCAGCCCCCTGACCCTGGACTTCGGGGTGCAGGCAATCCCCAAGGAGCCCCCATGTCCGCAGGTGAATCTCCCAGGCATGCTGGCCTCGGGGCAGCCCTCACCACAAGGCTGGATTGGGCTTCGGAACCTCAGGAGCCCAGGGAGGGCTTCGAGGAAAGGTCAGTTCTAGAAGGCCTCCGTGGTATTTTTCATAAGCTCTTTATTGAAATGCATAACATGCAGACATAAAAGTACACAGATCTTAAGCACATGGTTTAATCATTTGTCACAAAAGGGACATAATCATGTGAGAAACTTCCCCCACCAGTCTCACCGTCCCCGGGTCGTCTACTCTCCTGACTTCTCATGACAAGTGTCGGCTGTGTCCTGGGATGTGTAGCATTTGGCCATTTTTCCTGAGGTTTCTCCATGTCATGTGTAGTAATAGTTCTCTCGTTATTATCATTACATGGTGTTCAGCTGTGGGAGTAAACCATGATTTATTCACTTCTGTCATGAAGGCTCTTTAGATTGCTTCAAGCCTTGGGCATTGTTGCCAGCAGTCCTGCAGGGAACACCTGTATGAGTGGACACGGTTCCCATGTGGACGCAGCTCTGTTGGGTGTGTGGTGGACGTGGACATGGGGTCAGAGGGAAGGCTCATGTGTACCTCTGTTAGATACGGCCAGTTTTCCAGCCTGCGAGTACCAGCTTCCAGTCCTGCCCCCAGCATGCAGGGGTTCAGTTGCTGCCCATCCTCACCAACACCAATACTTTTGTCAATTAAAAAGTTTTAGCCTTTCCAGGGAATTCCCTGACAGTCCAGATTTTAGGACCTGTTGTTTTCATTATCAGCGCCTGGGTTTGATCCCTGGTCAGCAAACTAAGGGGTTTCTGGTTTCTCCTGCAATGTAGGAGATCCAAGTTTGATCCCTGGGTCAGGAAGGTCCCCTAGAGGAGGAAATGGTAGCCCACTCCAGTATTGTTGCATGGAGAATCCCATGGACAGAGGAGCCTGGTGGGCTGCAGTCCATGGGGTCACAGAGAGTTGGACACGACTTAGCAACTAAGCCACCACCATCACTACTACAGCGAACTAAGACCCCACAAGCTGCATAGTACAGGCAAAAAACAATTTTTTAATTAAAAAGAAAAAACAATAAAATTTTAGCCATTCTAATGGGCACATAGTGGTACCTATTTTAATCACATTTCAGTGATTTTTCATGTTTACTGGCCACTGAGGTATCTTTTGTGAAGGTCATTCAAGACTGCCCATTTTTTTCTTGTCAGGTTATTGACCTTCTTCATTTGTCACAGTTCTTCATGTATTCTGGATCCGAGTCCTTTGTTAGATATTTACGTATTGTCAGTATCTTTTTGTAATTTGCCTTTTAAACTCTCTTAATAGTATCTATCTTTTTGTGATCAGAAGTTCTTAAACTGGTCCAATTTGTGAACTTTTGGTTGGCCTTCACATTTATTGTTAATGCTCTGGTATCCAGTTTAAGAAACTTTATCTTATGGTCATGGAGCTTGTCTTTTGTATTTTCTTCTGAAAGCGTTCACTCTTGTAGTTTTTATCTTAGATCTGCCATCCAGCTGAAATTGATTGGGTATCTGCAAATTGTCAGGGCCCTTTGAGATTCATTTTTTCCTTTACGGATATCCATGTATTCAGTCCAGCACCTTTTATTACAATAGAAAAGGTCATCCTTTTCTCACTGCATTAAAGCATCATCACTGTGGCTATAAATCAGGGGACCAGATAGATGGGGGTTGACTTCTAGACTCCTTGTTCCATTGATCTGTTTTCTGTCCTCTCCCCAGTACCACACTGTTCTGTTTTCTATGATTTTATAGTAACTGTTGACTTGGCATCTGGTAGTCCAAGTCCTCTAGCTTTGTTCTTTTAAGATTCTGTTGGCTTTTGGCATTTCCAAATAAACTTTTTTTTTTTTAACTTGGCCAAAGCTCAGCTTGTGGGATCTTAGTTCCCCAACCAGGGATCAGACCCTGACCCCAGCAATGAAAGCGCAGAGTCCTAACCATTGGACTTGCAGGGACTTGCCTCCATATAACTTTCAGAGTCAGTTTGTCAATGTCTACCAGAACAAATGAAACAAAAAAACCCTGCTGGGATTGGATCAAATCTCTCAATTAATTGGCCTCTTCCAGTATTGAGCCTGAGCCTTCTAATCTGAGAACCTGGTTTTTACCCCCCTGGGGAGGTGTTTTGAACAGTTTACAATAGCAATTAAAGGCTTGTAATAGAGAGCAGTTACAAGCAGCGCATCCGCATAGTGATAATCCCTCTTTCATCTCCACTCCCTCTCAGTCCTCCCCCTTTGCTCAGCTTGTACCTCTGGGCAGAGCACTTGGGGCCAGGGCAACTCCCGGTGGGGGGACCCCAGGGTGGGGTCTGGAGCTCAGGGGGCCCCTCTGTGCCCGCAGGCACTTTGCTCGCACGTATAATACAGCCTCCTTCCTGTTGGGTGGGAATTTGTTTCTTTCCTTCTCCCATGGTGCAGAGGTAGTGTCCCATTCCTGTCCTGTCCTCTCTCTGGGTCTCCAGCTCAGCCCTGTCGGAGTGAAGATACTTGGAGAAAGGCCGTTGATTTAGTAAATGCTAAAATCTGCACGTGTGTCTGCCTCTCTGGCAAACTGGCTCACAGGCTGGGTGTGGCTTACTTTTTTTTTTTTTTAATTTACAACATTGAAAGCCCTAGCAATTTCACTTAAAACTTACTTCTATATAGCCTTTTTTGAAAAACGGGAAAAAAAAAAGCAGCCCAGAGGACCCAGCCACGCTGTGAGCCCACCGTGACCACGGCCAGCAGGGGCTGGGGCTGAGCAGGACCACCTGTGTCAAGGGGGTCCGCATGGCAGCCTGTGCCCCCAGCCAACCCTGGCCGTGCTCCCCTCGGCTCTGCTCACAGCCCTGGGAAGCCCTCACCCCCTCAGCCTGCTCCTCTTGTGGCTCCTAAGAGTGCTTTCAGGAGAAACAAAGATGCTTCTTACGGAACGTTACAAGCAAGCACCGAAGCATGGAGGGGAACCCATGCCCCCGTCACCCAGTTTCAGCAGCTCTCCGCTCCTGGCCATTCCCCACCCTTGCCAGATTATCTTAAAGCTGGCATATGATTTCATCATTAGTCCTGTAACTCATATGAATTATGAATAAAGAAATCACATGATTTCATAGGAAATTAGAAATATCTCCTGTGAAACTATACGGAAACCTGAACGAGGAGAATATTCCAGTTCTCTCACATTCGAGGACTTCCCCTTTCTGAACCTAACACACCACCTCCCTCCAACCCCTTCAAGTCCACATTGAGTATCACTGGATACTCGGTCAGCATTGTTGATTGTTCCCTGAGTGACTGAGCCATTTTTTTAAACCCTTTTTTTTTTTTAAAGATTCAGGATCTAAAGCCATACATCACAATTGATTACTCAATCTTCTCAGTCTGTCTTTCAGAGGGGTCAGGTCTACATGCAGTAAAATTCTCCTTTTTTTTTTTTTTAATATATTTCATTTATTGTATTTGGTTACATTGAGTCTTAGTTACAGCTTGTGGGATCTAGTTCCCTGACCAGGGATGGGACCCAGGCCCCCTCCATTGGGAGCACAGAGTCTTAGCTACTGGACCACCTGGGAAATCCCCCAAATTCTCCTTTTTAAAAAAAAATTATTTTGAATTGGAGGATAATTGCTTTGCAATATCATGCTGGTTTCTGCCGTGCACATTCCCCTTTTTAAAGCGCACAGTTTGATGAGTCCTGACGGTGTGTGCAGCTGTGTAACCAGTGTTATGGTCAAGATACAGGACATTCCGCACCCCAGAAAGCACCCCCACCCCAGGTCCCTTCACAGTTGGCACTCCCCAGCCCCCACCTCTGGCAACTGCTGACCTTACTTCTGTCCCTGCAGTTTTGCCTTTTCTGGAAAGTCATGCTCACTGGGACTGTGGCCTCTTGTGCCTGGTTGCTTCCCCGTCACACAATGATGGGTCTCTCTCGGTCCGAGGGCTTCATTCCACCCCTGTGCCTCCCTCGCAGCATTTTTTGTTGAAGAAACCAGATCATTTGCTTCCCCAGGTTTCCCGCGGTCTAGATTTCACTGACTGCATTCCACTGGGGATTGCTTCTGAAAAGCCACAGAGGAGCTCGTTTTCCGCCGGGACCTTGGTTTGACAGCTTGCTCTCGGCAGAAAGGCCGGGAAGCCAGGAGTCGAGGCCACCAGCACCATCTCTGGCCGGTCTCCATCTCCAGTGCTGTCACGCCTGCTGACTCTTTGCACACCCAGCTCAGGGCCGCCTTTCCTAGACGGGGGTCCTTGGCTCTGGAAACGCAAACGGGTTTTACAAAGGGCAAAGTGCGAGGAAAGGCCGTGGAGGGTGGACTGTGCCCGAAGCCACCTGCCTCCGTGGGGGACCTGGTGAGGACGCGGGCTCAGGACGTTCACGCCACGCCTGTGCTCAGATATGGGGGTTTTTCGATGCCACCTGACCACGAGGGACCACTCCTATCCCTTGATGGGATTGGGGAGGTTTTGCCATTCTAGCCAGTGCCCCAAAGCTGCAGACGTGACCTGTCTGGGAAAGCGATACAGGGCCTAGTGTCAGTGGACCTTCTGGCCTCACTGGGCGTCACCCGGGCTCTCGGTGCTGGTGGCTTCATCTCTGGGGGCCAGGCACCAGGGCGCAGGGGCGCGGGGCATCCTCAGGCCCTCACAGGTAAGTGGGGCACACGAGGGTGGTACAGTGCACAAGGCTCAAATAGCCCGAGGCACCACTGGGGGGGATGTCAGCAGGGAGGTGCCCCCCCAAGCTGAGTCTGGAGGCTGAGTAGGAAGCCAGGAGAGGGCCATGTGTGCTGACGCCTGGACTAGGAGAACAGGGAAGGCGCATCCTGGCAGGGATGTAAGTCACCAAGGGAGTCGAGGGTGGTGAAGGGAGCCGAGATAGGAGAGCTGAGGCTGGGGAGGGGCCCGTGGGGCCTTGGCGTTTTATCTGACCCTCATGGGGAGCCAAGGGGAGGGCTGGTGCCAGGGCAGCCCCAAGAGCCATGGTTTGTGTCCGGTCCTGGGACGCAGTTTGGAGAGGATTGGAGGACGGTCATCGGGAGGCATCCTGCTGACCAGGGCCCATGGTGTCCACCGGGGGGTCCACCAGGGGAACAGCATCCCCCCACTCCGAGGCTCAGAGCACCCTCAGTGACGGAGGAATCCCTGGGAAGTGCAGTGAAGTGTTCATGGGGACCGTTGGGGCGGCTGGGGAGATGCAGCCTTGCTCTGCTGGGGGCAGGGGAGCAGACTGAGGGTGTCTCTGGGCTTTCCTGGGCTTGGAGTTACTGCTTCAGCCCCAGGCTTCACTCCCCTCCAAAGTCAAACGGGTTAGAATCCTTTCCCCCTTCCCGGTGGGGGTGGGCTGGGCAATTACCTGAAGCAGAAAAGGAAGTGGACAGGAGCGCTCTGTAAGCAAGGGTCCCCCCCTTTCTTGTCTCTGAGCCCTGGCCTCCCACACTGCTGCAAGCTCCCACCTGCCTCGCCGCTTTCCGCCTGCAGTGGTTCCTGCTCTGGGCCCAGGCGGTGGAGAAAGCTGCTGTTTCCTGTTTAAGCTCCAGGGAGCCACTTTGTTTTCACCCTGGGCAGCTTTTCCCATCCATTAGCTTTCTGCCGTGAGACTCTGGTGGGTTTGCCGCCTTCCACCACCTGCTCTGCCACCATCAGTGTCACCCAGCACTTGGCCCTTCTCCCGGCCTGCCGCCCTGGGGCCTGAGAACTTGTCGCTACCCATGAGGCTCTGGAAGGGAGCCACTCGAAAGCAGCTGCCCCACATGTCACCGGGAGCAAGGGAAAGTCTCAGAAGAAATCAGTTCCGCTTTGCTGAAAATTAAATTTCAGAAACCCTTCTGAGCGTGGCCTGGGACTGGGAAGAGAATGAATCACGCCAGCCCTGGTGGTTCATCTTGGTCCAAGTGACTCAGTGTTCTTGTCCACCCTCCCTCTGGCCAATCCAGTCCCCCCACCACCCCCACTGTAGTTGACCTCAGAAACCAGAGACACTTCTGCTCCCAGTTTGGGGGTGGGGAGCCTAATTGGAACCGTTTGTGCTCCGGAGTCGTGTGGTCTCAGCCCCGCTCCTGGGCTAGCTGCGGCCTCTCCTGATGGCCGTTTACTTGGGTGCCTTCAAAGGGGGGCTCCCCACATGGAACCATCTTAGCCCACCCTGCTGGGCGTCCCCTGCACTGCAGTGAGGGGTCAAGATGTGCTAGTTTCACGGACCCTCTACCCCAGGTGACTGGACCCAGGGTCGTAGGCTGTGTCACCCACAGTTCTTTTGTAGGGAGGGAGATGGGAGTCAGATGTAATTTAACAGGATCCCAGGGCGGCCTGCAGCAGGCTCCTTTATGGGGACGCAGCCCTGCCATAGCAACCTGCCCCACTGCCTCCCAGGGTCCAGAGGAGCTTTGTTCAGCCTGCACGACTTCATTTTTTTTTTTTTTTCCTTAAAGGGAGGCTGTGGGGAGAAAGGGCTCTGCTATAAACAGTTACCAAGGAGACCCCAGCCAGGGCTGGGGAGGTTTCCTCCTTCCCTTGGTCCATACAGGAGGAGGAGGGGTGTGTGCCAGACGCAGGGGCTCATGGGAGGCTCCAGCCGGGAGTCCCCGTTCCTCCCCGCTGGGCCCGCCAGATGCAGCCGCTCTCCCAGGCTCTGGGATCGGAGGCAGGCAGGGGCTCGGCAGGGCTCCCGAGAGGACCAGAGCGTCTGGGAGGATGTGCAGCATCCACGGGCTGGGCTGCCCGCCTCCAGCGCTGATAGAGAATGGACGGGGCCCGACCTGCTAGCTGCTGGCCCCCCGCACACGTCCAGGGGCGCAGCATTCTGCCTGGCCCCCGCAGTCCAGAGCAGCTGGGCATGAGAAGCCATGGGGTGTGCCTACTCAGCTCATCAGGACGAGCCCATCCCGAGGTCAGTTCCGGACAGCGTCCGGGCACCCCCACTGGGCTGTGGAGGGAACTTGCTCCTGGGCAGGGACGTCTGGAGGCATGAGGAGGGCACAGCCTCAAGGGCCGCCGGGGGTGCGCTGGGGCACAGCCACCCTGGCCCCCGCGGTCCTGGTTTGCAGGCTGCCTGTCTCTGCTTCCGAAGAAAGAGGTTTAGACCAGAAACCAGGAGGGCCGCAGTCTCCCTTCCCACTCCTCGCCCCATGAAAGATCAGGTTCCGAGTGCAAATCCCGTTGCGGAGCGGTCAGGAGCGGGGAGGCCAGCTGAGGGTACCCAAGGGTGGCCCTGCTCAGGGCCTGGCAGCCAGGCGTCAGCGGTGGGAGCGTGAAGAGCCTGCCCCGTGTCGGGCAGTGACTGGAGGCACGGACAGGGTGTCCCCCTCCTCCTCGGGTTTCCTGTCCCCCTTGTGGCTCTGTGGGCGTGATCTTTCCCCAGGGGCTGAAGCTGAGGACAGTGCTGGCCTTCAGAAGTGCACGCCTGTCTCAGGAGCACCCTTTTCTTGGGGGTGGGGGCCCCTAGCACCTTGTGCCTGCCCTCTGACACCCCCAGCCAGACCTGCATAGAAGGCCCCTCTCCCCTCCTGCCGGTCTGGAACACCCCCCTCCCAGCAGCTGCATGGGGAGCTCCCCCTCCTTGGCCCTCCTCCCCAGAGCTCATCCCTGCCGGCTGCCTGGGCCTCACCCAGGAGCCCCTCAGCTGCTGCGGCTTTCCCTCGCGGGAACAGTTTCCTCCCTGAGACTAGAGCCCAGTTCTTCCTCAGGCTTTTCTTGTCTCTCCGGGCACAGGGCCTGCTCCCTCTGGAGCCTGTGGCCTGCAGACGCCCCATCCGTTTGGTCTTCTCACACCTCACCCTGCTGAAATCACAGAGCCACCCAAATACTTTCCTCTTCCCTCTTTATCCCTGAGAGTTAGAGACATTCCCAGTGCAGAGGACCCCACCAGGGCGGCTGCAAAGGTGGAGATGCAGGGTTTTCAACCTAGGAGTCCGAGGCCTCGAGAGGCCTGCCTTCTCCGGTCGGGGGCCCATTTAGTAGAAGAACCAGGCTTTGACCCTGAGCCTCTCTGCTCCTGAGGTGTGGCCCCTCCACTTCCTCCGTGATTTTCCGAGCCTGGTGACAGGCCCTGGGAAGATAGGGGCCACCTCATGTGGTCTCATGCCCGCCCCCCCTTGGCTGGCCCGTGTCGCCTGGAGGTGGAGGACGGGCAGCCGGGTGCTCAGTGGGTGGTGGGCGTGCCCAGTCCCTGTCTTCAGTGAGGACTCAAGTCCACTTAGCTGAAGCTTGTATGGAAGCCTCTGTCCTTGAAGAGATGAGAGCTTTTCTGCTGAGGTCAGACCCTCAAGTGGGTGGGGAGCCTCCAAAGGCCTCTGAGGCCACCTCAGCCAAGCTCCTGCGGGTGAGGACTCAGAACCGAGCAGCCCAGAGCCGATAAGGCCTCGTGGGCCAAGTGCACTCAGTGCTCGTGCTGACTGCAAAGAGATACACAGGCAGCTCCCCCCAATTGCGACACCCAGCCCTCAGGTTGAGCAAGAACACCCTGAAGGAAGTGCTTGGATGGAGGCGTGAAGACGCATTGAAGATGGTAACGGACAGTCTCATGTCAGTGGCAGGGAAGGTGCTCTGGAGGGGAGCTTGGGCCTCATGTTTTCAGGATAAGCAGGAGTCTGTGGGAAAAGGGTTAAAGGAAGGGCGCTCTAGGCCAAGGCGCAGTGGGTCCAAGGGCACGGAGGAACTAGATGTCCAGCTGGTCATTGTGGCCGAGCATTTAGACGGTGGAGGAGGGTGGATTCTGAATCGGAGGGCCCCATTTCTTTAGTTTGGCTTCTCCGCTGTGGGTCTCTCTCAGGGTGTGTCTGTCAGCCATCCTGATGTCCAGACACGAGGCAGTGGTGGTGACAGGGCCCTCGGGACCGTCACGGAGGGGTGGGCTCGGGAGGGGGCTGGCGGGCGAGGCCAGGACAGATTCTGAAGGGACTTGTGTGTCTTCAGCCTGTGGGTCATGGGAGCCACGGGAGGCTTTAGAGTGCAGCGGTAGTGTGGTCAGAATCTTATGCGGGACACTCCTGGTTGTCTTGAGAGGTGAGACAAAGCCAGGGGACCAGGGGATGGTGAGGGTCTGGGAAGTGAACTTGACCCTTCATTTTCATGCTCTTATGTACCTAGCGGGTCAGCCCTGGCCCCGTGAGGTGTTGGATTTGGGTTTACCAGGTCCGGGAGCTTGGGTCCTGCCTCTTCCAGCCCCGGGACCGGACTGGAGGCGGCTAATGGCGTGGGCACCACGGTGTCTCCCGTGCCCATCAGACAATTTTATTTTTCAGGACCTCCTCTGTCAAAGACAGAAGCTTCGTGGAAAAGATGAAGAAGACGGTGAGTTCTCTCTCTCTCTCTGCTCGGCCCTGGTGGGCAGGTGGGGATGTCCAGCAGAAGGCCAGCTTCGCTGGACAGGAAGAGAGAGGGCGGGTGGGAACTGGACTCAGTTCCCACATGTGTACATTCCAATCTAACCAGAGCCTTGAGGCTGCTCTGCCGTTGCCAGGACAGTTTACTCTGCTTGTTCAATGTTTACTTCTTGAACAAACCAAACTGTAGGAACAGACCCTCCCTCTGACTCCGATGCCGCCCGTCTCCTTCCTCCCAGACCAGGCTGTGTCCACGAGCAGATGTCCACCTCACATGGCTGTGGTCCTAGCGCAGCTACAGTTCTCTCTCTTTGTTTATTTAAGTATCAAATTTTATGACATGGTACTTCATTCATGTGGTTAAATCCAAAACACAAACTGTTCAGGTGGAAAGCTCCTCTCCTGTCCCTGTCACCCATCACCGTTCTTAGAACTTCTTTCTGTGCATGTAATGAAAACAAATAGACTTTTATTTTTTATTTTTTAAACACAAAAGGTGGCATATTACATACACTGCTATAGACCTTATTTTTTTTTCTCACTTAATGATACGTCTTGGAGATTGCCTCAAAGCAGTTCAGAGATGCCTCCCTCATCCTTTATTATAATTGCATAATGACTCCACTTGTGGCCACAAGTACTGTAATTTGCTTTAACACTGCCTTGTTGATGGGCATTTGGAATATTGCTTATCTTTAGCTCTTCCTTTGTGGCTTCCCTTGTGGCTCAGCGGGAGACCTGGGTTCAATCCCTGGGTTGGGAAGATCCCCTGGAGAAGGGAAAGGCTACCTACTCCAGTATCCTGGCCTGGAGAATTTCACGGACGGTATAGTCCATGGGGTCGCCAAGAGTCGGACACGACAGAATGACTTTCATTTAGCTCTTACAGAGAGAGCCCCTGTGACTACGTAGATCAGTTTGCAAATACAGTACAGTCCCAGATGTGGAACTGTTGAATCAAAAGGTACATGTGTTTGTGATAGAAGATGCCAAATTGTACCCCACCCCACAGGGGTCACATGAGGGCAGTCACTAGCAGGGTGTGAGAAAATCTATTCCCCCGCAGCTTTGCCAACAGAGTCTACTATCAGAGTTTGGGATTTTGCCCATTTTCTAGTTTAAAAAGAAAGATTTATCTCTCTAGTTCTAATTTGCATTTTTTCTATGAATGAGTTAAAGCAAATTCTCATGTTATAGGATGGCTTTTCTTTTTTCTTTTTTAATAGATTCTCTGTTCAGCTCTTTTGCTCACTTTTTCTGTTGGGATTGATCTTTCTCAAGAAATTCTTTAGAATTATTAGGGAAGTTAACACTTGTCTGTGATATGACTTAAAAATATTTTTCCCAGTTGATAGTTCGTGTGTCATTCAGCTTACTGTGTGTTTGTTTTGCCATGTAAAAATTCCATAGTCCGTTTTACTTTTCTTTCTATGACTACTGGACTTTGAGTCATCATTTGGAAGGCTTCCCCATTCTAAAGAGATAAAACAATTCTTCCATGTTTTCTCTTGTATCTTTATGATTTCTGTTTTCCATATTTTAAATTCAGTCTGTTGGGAATTTATCCTGGTGTAAGATATAAGGTTTGGTCCAACACGTTTTTACTTAGCTGTATAAATTCCATGTAATAAAGTCCATCTTTTCCCCACTAGTTTGGTCATAAATGTAATTCTCATTGGTATTTGAGTCTATTTCTACATTTTCCTATTCTGATACTTTGATCCAGCTGTCTGTGTATAAACAGTATCATACTGTTTAGTTATTATAACTTGTTTTAATATCTGTAGCACTAAGCACTTCCTCCCTCTCCCCATCACTCTTATTTTTCACTTTTCCTAGCTGTTACCTCATCTGTATTCACTTATTTTGGGTAACAGTTTTATTGGGATTTAATTCATATCCCATACAGTTCTCCAGTTTAAAGCTTACACACCAGTGATTTTTTTGTATTCTCAGTTGCACAAACCACCACCACAGTCAATTTTAGGACATTTTCTTCTTCCCCAAAAGAAACTTTATTAGTAGTCACTCCCAGTTTCCCCACCCTGAGCCCTAGGCAACTGTTCATCTACTTGTTGTCTCTATAGAGTCGCCTCTCCTAGACATTTCATGTAAATGGAATCATACAGTACATGGCCTTGGGTGGCATCTTTTATTTAGTGTAATGTCTTCAGGGTTCATCTGTGCTCTAGCAAGTGCCAGCACTTCTTTCCTTTCTGCTGCCAAATGGTGTACCAGCACTTACTTTTACAAGATTTTTTTAGGATCATGTTGTTGAAGGAAAAAAAGAGCTGTTGCGGTTTTTATTAGGACTGTGTTATTTCTGTATTACAGAGGGAAGACCGGCATCCTGCATGTTGAGTCTCTCTGTGCAGAACCAGAGGGTCTTTCCATTCAGTTGGGCCCTTTGTCACTCAGTTGTTATTCTTGTTTAGTCGCTAAGTCATATCTGACTTTTCTGCGACCCCATGAACTGTAGCCCACCAGGCTGTCTGTCCATGGGATTTCCCAGGCAAGAATACTGGAGTGGGTAGACATTCCCTTCTCCAGCGGGATCCTCCCGACCCAGGGATCAAACCTGAGCCTCCTGCAGCTTCTGTATTGGCAGGCGGATTCTTTACCACTGAGCCACCTGGGAAGCCCCTTGTCACTCAGTAGCTTCTTACGTGTTTCTGGTTTGGCTTATTTCTAAGGTTCTTTATATATTTTGATGCTACCATAACTACCATAGCTACTGTTTTACATCATGTTTCCTTTCCTTGATATCATAAGCATCATTTTAAAATACCTTTGTAAATGATTTTGAAATGATTTGTAGAAAATTCAGGAAATGAAAAAGGTATGAGAACAACATACAGCAGTTGTAATCCCTATAACTACGTTTTATTTTGTCATCTGCACCTGTCAGTCAGGGCTCCATGCCAGACCAGACACCCCTCTAGGCAGTTTGGGCGCTGGAAGGTCTGCTGCTGAGGTCTGCAGAAAGGGACCAACTGGAAGGTGGCCTGTGCCTCGCTTCCGGATGTTGCAGAGCGCATCCCATTGGCTGGACCAGTTTGCTGCATCCCTGACTGCAGGGAGTCTAGGGGATGGAGTTGGGCTTTTCCAGAGCTGCTGCGGAGGGTGCCGTGGGAGGAGGGCGGAGTCAGAGCCTGTGAGCCAGTCTAGATGTGGTACCTCTCCCCACTGTCTAGGTTTTTATAAAGCATGTGTTATTACTTTTACAAACATCTGGGAAAACTCACCCATATTTTCCCACTTAGAGACTCTTGGTATATTTCATGCTGTTCTTTTTCCTTTCTGCGTGAATGTGTATAAGCTGTGCACACAGGTCGGGTGGGTATGTAACAAAATTGGATTATGCTATACATAGTCTTTGGTCACTTTTTTTTTCTTTACGGAATGTTATTTCTGCTTTTTTCAAGTGTCATTTAAAGATGTGTCCACAGTGTGACTTTGAGCAGCTGTGTGTTGGGTCACCTTGATGGCTTCAGCTGGAGCTGGCTGAGTGGCCTCTGACCCCACCCGCCGCAGTGGCTGCGGTAACGAGACACTGGCCCGAGGGTGACTCAGAAAGGACCTGAAGGACGAAAGAAAGAGGGTGCCCTTAGGGACCTGCCTGCCCCGTGGTCACCTTGAGTCTCCGGTGGAGCCTGTGGCTCTTGGCCCCTTGCTGACCCCGTGTGTCCGGCCATCCCTAGGGCAGGAACATCATCGTGTTCTACGGCTCCCAGACGGGGACTGCTGAGGAGTTTGCCAACCGCCTGTCTAAGGACGCCCACCGCTATGGGATGCGGGGCATGGCAGCTGACCCCGAGGAGTACGACCTGGTGAGTGCTTGCCACGCCCTGACCCCTTCCTCCCAGGCAGTGCGGTTCCAGGGTGTTAAGGCAGGCGTGTCTGCGTCGTGGAGACACAGGGGCGGAGTTAGGCAAAGGCACAGGCAGGATTGGGCATCTCTTGTCGTTTGTCCCGGCAGCCAGGTGGCCTCTGGACATGGAGAACACCTGGCCCACGTGCGTGCGTGTGCGCTCCCTTCCCAGCTCTCCATGCTGCAGGCTGTACAGGCACTGGGCAGGTGCCCCCAGAAGGGGCCCGGGCACCTCGTGGATTGGGTGTGGCCTAAAAGAGGACAGGGTCTCAGCAGGTCAGGAGAGGAGCTATCTCTCGTGTTCCCTCAACCCCCACTCCTAGACTGCAATGGCAGGGGAGCTGGACTCTAACCCACTCCCTCAACTGCCTGGGTGACCTGGCCTCACTGGGGGCCTCGTCTGCAGGGACGGGATGAGGGTGTTGGATGAGCCATCTCTGGGAACCCGGCAGCTCAGCTTTGCATGGAGGCTGTAACCTTGTGTGTCTGGGCTTGGGGAGGGCCCAGGAGAGCCCAGACACTGAGGGAAAAGCCCCCATTTGGGGCTACAGGATCCTTCCTCCCCCGTCTCCACCTTCAGCCGTCCTCGGCACGTGACTCCTTCAGGCCCACACAGCGCTGTCTGCAGGACAGTCCCCACCTCCTGGCCCCAGCCACACACAGCTCGTCTCTGAGGCTGTGGGGGCCAGCTCACCTTGCTCACTGTCCTCCCGGCACTGGCTCCTTTGCCAGTCGTAGCTCTCCAAAGTGCAGGAAACTTCCAGCAGTCTGCTCGCCTGTCTCTGAGACAGCCAGGCCAGCGGCCCCCTGGGGACACAGTAGGCAGAGAGGGGGGAGTGGTCCTTAGGCCCCAGGAGAGGCAGGGCTGACAGAGCAGCTCGTCCTGGGAAGACGCCCCAGGGAACACCTTCCTGCATCTCCCCCGCAGGGTCATTGCCAGTCATCACGTGGGCTGTTGCTGCTCCAACGTGATGAATGAACTTCCCCTGAGAACCCCTGTCTTCTGAGTGCCAGCTGCTTCCCACCTGTGCCCCTCCTTCACCCAAACCAAACCAGCCCCCACCTACCCCCCCAACACACACATCCTTTGGTCTTGGGGATGGCCCACTATCCCTCTGTCTTAGGACCCGGGTTTCAAGTTGGCAGACAGTTGGTTAGGAATCCCATGAACTCAGGCGCCCCGGGACTCTGTAGGGTGCTCCAGAGGTGGCACTGTGTTCCGAGTGCCCACTCCTGGCCTGGAATCCGCTGCTGCTGTCCACACCCAGGCCTCACCATGTTCTCCTGGGCTTGCTGCCCCTTTGCTCTTGAGATGCACTCTGTCCACCAGCCCAGGACTCACCTGACTGCACTTGGGAGCCGGCTTAGTCACGGTCACTTGGCCCTGCCTCTGTCCCCCCAGGCCGACCTGAGCAGCCTGCCAGAGATTGAGAAGGCCCTGGCCGTGTTCTGCATGGCCACCTACGGTGAGGGGGACCCCACCGACAACGCCCAGGACTTCTATGACTGGCTGCAGGAGACGGACGTGGACCTTTCTGGGGTCAAGTACGCGGTGAGTCACCCGGGTGGGCGCGTGCGACCTCCAGAAGCTTGTGTCCTGGAGGACACCTCCAGTTCTCACCTCGACCGGCTGAGCCCGGGCCTGGCAGGGAGCTCGTAGGCGGGAATCCCGGGAAGAGCTCACGGGTAATCCTCTCTTCTGCCCGGCCCGGCACTAAGAGCCCTGTTCCCGTGTCCCAGCCCCGTCGTGCCCGGGGCATCAGCCTTTAGAGACAAAAGGCAGGAAAGGAGTGGGATGACCAGGATTCGGCCGGGCAAGGGAGCAGGTGGGGCGGACACCCTGCCACTGCCAGGGTCCAGGCCGAGGTGGCCGCGGGGGAGCCTGAGCTGTGGGTCCATGGAACAGAGCCACTCCGGGGCCTGGCCGGAGGTACGAGGTGTCTGGCCAGACTCGCCGACCCTGGCCCCTCACGCACACAGGTGTTTGCCCTTGGGAACAAGACCTACGAGCACTTCAACGCCATGGGCAAGTACGTGGATAAGCGGCTGGAACAGCTCGGCGCCCAGCGGATCTTTGATTTGGGGCTGGGCGACGACGATGGGAAGTGAGTCCCCCCACCCCAAGCCACCCCCAGCACCCCCAGGGCTGTCGAGTGTCGGGAGCCCCAGGTTCAGGCTGGCCGGGGCCCAGGAGGGCAGGGCAGAGCTGTGGTGTCGGCTCACCCCTGTGACCTGCCTCACCACGGGGGACCACCAGGCCTGCCTTCTTTGCTTGTCCACACCCTCCCGGCTCACTCAGCTCAGACGGGGCTTCCTGTGGTTACTGCAGACCCTCTGGATGCTTCCTGCTGCCCTGGGTTACATCACTGGGCGGGCTGGTGTGAAATGAACCCTCGAGCTTGGAGGGGGAGCCAGGGGACAGAGGGTCCAAGCTGGCCTGGCAGCCCCCTCTGGCCCCGGGCTCATCCCCTCTGGTCCGCAGCCTTGAGGAGGACTTCATCACGTGGAGAGAGCAGTTCTGGCCGGCCGTGTGCGAGCACTTCGGGGTGGAAGCTACGGGAGAGGAGTCCAGGTGAGTGCGTGCACCTGGGACCGTGGGTGGGGAACCAGCCCGGTGGGTGCAGTGGGGCTGGAGGAGGCTCAGTCAGGGTGTGGAAGGGGCCCCGGGCCCAGGTGCTTGGGCTGTGCCCGCACGCGAGGGTCAGGGTGGGCTTCCCGACCTCCTCAGGGCTGCTGGCCCGGCTGCCCCGCCTCTCCTGCCTGCCCCGCACTCACGCATCTCCTTCCTTGTGGGTCACACCTGACCCTGCGTCGCCCAGGCGTGCCCCATGGCCTCGCAGCCTCGCTCCCTCCTGGGGACTCTCCCCTAGCCTCCTGCCTCCCCCAGCCCTCGGCCTCACCCTGGGTCTGCTGCTTCCAGCATCCGTCAGTACGAACTTGTGGTGCACGCGGACATGGACCTGGCCAAGGTGTACACAGGCGAGATGGGCCGCCTGAAGAGCTACGAGAACCAGAAACCGTGAGTACAGAGCCAGGCCGGCCAGGGCTGGCCGCGCGTGTCTCTGCAGGCCTTTCCTGCCAGGCCCTGTCCCGTGGGCTTCCTCATCCCCCCATCCGGGAGGGGCCCTGGCTGGGGCCACCCACACGTCCGTTTCTACCCAGAGGAGGGCACGAAGCCCGGAGCAGAGAGACGGGGGGCTGCTCTGAGCCCAGGGTCCTGGGGACTCCTCCCTTCTTGGTGGTCCTTTGGTCCAGAGCGTGGCCTTGGAGAGACTGGCACTTGCTCAGTTTGTACTTCATTTGCCCATTAAATATGCCCACCGCTTCCTGGACCAGGACGTAGCAAGTTTAGCCCTGGGTCTAGGCTGAGCCTTGGCCAAAGGGCTCGCTTCCTTCAAATCTGCCTCCATGTTTGGACTTTTTGTCCAAAGTGTTCCTCTCGGGGGCCCCTCACTTGCACCTGGGCCCACCCAGACTCTTGCTGGAGCCGCCCAGGAAGGTCCTCCTTGACCCTCCAGCAGCCCCACTCTAGGCAGCCACTGCGGTTGCAGCCGACAGCCCGTTGCAGTGACTTCCCAGGGGGAAAGCCTGGCTCCTGCCACGCTCAGTCCCGGGCCGTCACTCAGGACCCAGGCCCTTGCTCCGTCTTACGGAACCACCTTCTTGGGCCAGGCCCTCCTTGTGCTCTGCCCACCAGTGGGTACCAGGGGCGGAGGCTCCCCCAGGTTTCAGACCAGCCCGTGTCTGTGTCTGTAGACAGGGACACTGATAACCCAGCTCTGCCCCCTTGGGAGTACCGGGAGCATCGCCTTGGGGGGAGCTAGGAAAGCCCTGTACCTCATTGGAGAGGTTTCTTCCTGACCCAGGAGGGCAGCTTTGAGGTTCCCATGTTCTGTGTGGTCAGAAGGGTCCTTGTGGGTGCGGAGATTCAGACCGGAGGCCTGGCTCACTGCACTGCTCTCCCCACCCAGCCCCTTCGATGCCAAGAACCCATTCCTGGCTGTCGTCACCACCAACCGGAAGCTGAATCAGGGAACCGAGCGACACCTCATGCACCTGGAATTAGACATCTCGGACTCCAAAATCAGGTACCAGCTGCTGCCACCCCCCTCCCCAAACCTTCCACCCAGGCCTCCTGTTCCCGCACAGAGCTGCCCTCCACCCTCCCCCTGAGCCTTGCATCACCCCCAGGTATGAGTCCGGGGACCACGTGGCTGTTTATCCAGCTAATGACTCTGCCCTGGTGAACCAGCTTGGCGAGATCCTGGGTGCCGACCTGGATGTCATCATGTCCCTGAACAATCTTGACGGTGAGTCCTGGGTGCCAGGCCTCCCCCTACCTGGGCCTGAGGGCGCTGGTGGGAATGGGCCCCCTGACAAGGCCCAGAGGTTGAGTTTCTGCTTAGACCTAAAGCCTGGTGTCCTGGAAGCCCTCATACCCAAGACACGAGGGGCAAGTTGCAGAGCAAACCAGGAGGCAGGGGGAGAAGGCAGCTGTAGGTCTGGCAGGCCCCCTTTTGGGGCTCCCCACCCCCTTGCTGCCATACTCCCTTGAGGGAACGGGGGCCCAAAGACAGAGCCAGGCCCGGCTGCCCGCGCAGCCCCGTGTCCTGTGGGGAAGAGCGCCACAGCCGGTGGCCGGAGGCCCCTCCAGCTCCAGGGGCCCGTGGCAGCAATCCTGACAGACTCTCGGTCCACTGAGGGTGCTCAGCCTGCACCCTGCCAAGGGCAAGGCTGCCCTGCCTGAGCCTCTGACTGCGACCTCCAGCACCCCGCACTGTCCACCGACCTGGGGCGCAGCTCGGCCTGGCCCTGCCTGCTCGCTCGCCCGTGTCCTCGGTGACCCGAGCCTGGGCTGCTCCTCCGCACCTCTCAAGGTTCCAGAGTCGGCCTTGAGAGGACAGGAGAGGGGCTGATCCGCACCGGAATTCCTCGTGCTGGCCGGGGACCTGGTGGCCTGTGGACCACGGACCGGTCTTCCTCTCACTAGGGGGGCGGTGGTGGGGGTTGGGGGAGGCCTTGTGCCTCGGAGCACACCTTTCTGGGGTGGGGGTTGTCGGTGCTCACTTCCTCCCAGGAGTGCCTGAGCCCCTATGGTGGGGGCCCTTCTCTGCCAAGGGCTGCTCTGAGGAGGCTCAGAATGCGAGGCAGAAGTGGGACTTCAGAAGGAGCACCCACACCTGCCCCGTGGTGCAAGGCCTGAGCCCCGGCTTCTGAGCCCACACAAGAGGGTGCCTGGGCGTGGGGAACACCTGCTGCTTGATGTGGGCGCTGGGTACACAAGGACGTTCAGTTCGCGAAAATCCATCAGGCACTGCTCACGTGACTTGTACATCCTATGTAGGTCGTGCTTCAGTAAGTTCAACCCTTCCCCCAAAGCTAGGCCCACAGCCCTCCAGGCTGAGCCGTCCTGCCCTCTCCTCTCTGAGTGGCTTGCCAGCCTTGTGCTTCTCTGGGGCTCGTTGGTGCACAGGAGCCAACACCCGTGCGGTCGTGCCTCTAGGAGGTGGAGTCACTCCGGGGTCCAGCCCTGCTCTGGCCTGGCCGTGGGGAGGTGTCAGTAAGGCCGGCCTGTTGACTGTGGCAGTGGAAGCCCCTTGGCAAGGGCTGGCGGAGCGCCTGAGTGTACAAGATGCCGCCCCAAACGCTTGGCATGTGGGCGCCCCATGCACTGACCTCCACTTGTGTGCAAGGATAAAACCTGAGCTGGAGGGGGCCTGTCATCACAGCCGAAGGCCCAGTATTGGCATCTCACTGTCAGAGCCTGGCGTCCCCACAGTGGACCAGGTCCAGGCCTCAGGCAGGCAGGCCGGCCCCACCGGGGGGCTCCCCCTCGGCTACCCTGTCTGAGCAGTGACTGTCCTGGTTGGGGACGGTGACAGGCCGCCCCCAGCAGCGTCCTGCCTCTGATGAGACTGCCTATCCAGCAGCTGAAAGCCTCAAGCCTTGCCCCAAAGCCAAGGAAGACCCCAAGAGAGCTGGCCTTGCTTCCCGCCCACTGAGCCTTGACCCACCCCTTCCCTGTGGCAGCCCACCCGCCCCGGGGGGCCCCTCACCCTGAACCCTGCCTCTCCTTGCAGAGGAGTCCAACAAGAAGCACCCCTTCCCCTGCCCCACCTCCTACCGCACGGCGCTCACCTACTACCTGGACATCACCAACCCGCCGCGCACCAACGTGCTCTACGAGCTGGCCCAGTACGCCTCGGAGCCCACCGAGCAGGAGCAGCTGCGCAAGATGGCCTCCTCGTCGGGCGAGGGCAAGGTGGGCCTGCCCCTGGCGCCCCAGCGCCAGCCCCCCGGCCCAGCCATTCCCCGAGCTGCCTGGGCCCCGGGGCCCCTCGCCGTCTCACCCACGTCTGTGTCCCCCAGGAGCTGTACCTGAGGTGGGTGCTGGAGACTCGGCGGCACATCCTGGCCATCCTGCAGGACTACCCGTCCCTGCGGCCCCCCATCGACCACCTGTGCGAGCTGCTGCCTCGTCTGCAGGCCCGCTACTACTCCATCGCCTCGTCCTCCAAGGTGGGGGCTCCGGGCCCGCCCCCGTAGAGAAGACAGTGTTGGCTCCTCAGAGAGCCTGGGGTCTCTGGGCCGCAGCCTCAGCTCTGCCCCATGTCCATGGGCACTTTGCTCAAGACTCCCGGGATGTGTATCCAGAAGGCTGGACCGTAAGAGCGCACCCTGCCCTCTGGCCCTGGTGCCAAGAGCCAGTCAGGCCGGCTGCCAGGAAGGGGCCTTGAGCAGGGACCCCGTGATGGGGTGGGTGGCAGGAGGGAAGGGGCCTCGGGCACCGCCACGCTCACCCCTGCACACCCCCAGGTGCACCCCAACTCCGTGCACATCTGCGCTGTGGTCGTGGAGTACGAAACCAAGACGGGCCGCATCAACAAGGGCGTGGCCACCAGCTGGCTGCGGGCCAAGGAGCCAGCCGGGGAGAACGGCGGCAGGGCCCTGGTGCCCATGTTCGTGCGCAAGTCCCAGTTCCGTCTGCCCTTCAAGCCCACCACGCCCGTCGTCATGGTGGGCCCCGGCACCGGCGTTGCCCCCTTCATAGGCTTCATCCAGGAGCGGGCCTGGTTGAGGCAGCAGGGTGAGTGTGAGGGCGGGCAGGCTCCAGCTCCAGGCAGGGGGCCGGGCCTGGGGCTCCTCGCTCACCCCGGCTGCCCCTGCCCCAGGCAAGGAGGTGGGCGAGACGCTGCTCTACTACGGCTGCCGGCGCTCTGACGAGGACTACCTGTACCGTGAGGAGCTGGCTGGCTTCCACAAGGACGGCACCCTCACCCAGCTCAATGTAGCCTTCTCCCGGGAGCAGCCCCAGAAGGTGAGGCCTGGGACAGGCCCCAGGGGTGGGGGCTATGCAGAGTGCGATGGGCCTTCCTCACAGGCACCCCCACCCCCAGGTCTATGTGCAGCACTTACTCAAGAAGGACAAAGAGCACCTGTGGAAACTCATCCATGAGGGGGGCGCCCACATCTATGTGTGTGGGTGAGTGGCGGGGGTGAGGGGTCAGAGGAGGGGCAGAGGGGGGTGAGGGGGGCAGAGGGGGGGTGAGTGGGGCACAGGAGGGGTGAGGGGGCAGAGGTAGGGTGAGTGGGGTACAGGAGGGGTGAGGGGGCAGAGGTAGGGATGAGGGGCAGAGGAGGGGTGATGGGGCACAGGAGGAATGAGGGGGGCAGAGGTAGGGGTGAGTGGGGGTGAGTGGGGCAGAAGAGGGGTGAGGGGGCAGAGGGGGGTGAGTGGGGCAGAAGAGGGGTGAGGGGGCAGAGGTAGGGGTGAGTGGGGGCAGAGGGGTGGTGGATGGGGCAGAGGAGGGGCAGAGAGGGGGTGAGTGGGGCAGAGGGGGGGTGAGGGGGGCAGAGGAGGGGCAGAGGGGGAAGAGGGGGCAGGGGAGGGGCAGAGGAGGGCTGAGGAGGGGGGGGGGGCTGTCCTGCCCGTGGAGGGGCCCTCCCCCAGTGCCACCTCCTCCCTGTGCGCAGGGACGCTCGGAACATGGCAAGGGACGTGCAGAACACCTTCTACGACATCGTGGCAGAGCAAGGCGCCATGGAGCACGCCCAGGCTGTGGACTACGTCAAGAAGCTGATGACCAAGGGCCGCTACTCCATGGATGTGTGGAGCTAGGCTGCCCGCCCTGCTCTGCCACTCGCGCCCTACAGACTTGCCTCCCCATCATGTAATCACGCGCCTCACTCCCTTCTGTGGTCTCCTGGGTGGCTCTGCCAGGTGCTTACCTGCCCCGGAGGCAGGCCCAGGACAGAGGCTGCTCCCGCGGGACCTGCACCCTCCGGCCATCAGCCTGGGGGCGCAGCCGAGGGTGACAGGCTGTGATGTGAACACCTCTGGGCCCTCGGTGGCTGAACACAGAGGTCCGCCTCTCAGCTGAGTGAGGCCTGGCCCCTCCCCGTGATTTTCAATGAGTGTAAATAATTTTAAATAACCTCTGGCCCTTGGAATAAAGTTGTTTTCTGTATTTGCTGGGTAGTGCTTACACAGACCTGAGGCCTCCATCTGGGTCTCCTGAACTCAGACCCCAGAGACACCTTGGGAGCCCCCAGGCCCCGTGCGGTGGCGGCACAGGCCCCCCAGGCCCGTCTCACCCGCAGGAGCACACACGCCGAGGCTCTCGGAGCCTTTTCCTTTATTCAGGCCACAGGCACCCAGCTCCCATGGGGCGGGGACACAGGCCCAGGTCCTCCTCTCCAGCAACGCCATCAGGGCCCACAGAGCCCACAAAACCCAGGGGAGGGCAGATGAGACCCTCCCAGACACGGGGAGCCCCCACCCCCTCCACACAGAGGTTCAGAAGCTCCTTCCAGGCCGGGGGTGCCGTCGGGCAGGGAGGGCCCAGCCTCATTCTTTCTTGCTCCCATGCAGCTGGTTGTGGAATTTCTGGTGCACGACCCGCAGGGTAGTGAAGAAATTGCCAAGGAAGAGGAGGAGGAAGGGGAAGCCGCACATGAGCACCTGGAGGAGCAAGCGGGGTCAGGACGGAGGCCAGGCCGGCCCTCCCGACGGCCTCTCCAGGCGGGGGCCCGGCTCACCTGCCACTCCTTGCACTCGGGGTCCCGGGCCAGGTTGAACAACGTCAGCGCATTAAAAAGCTGCCAGAACTGGGAGGGAGTGGGCTCTTACACACGGTCCCTGCTCGAGACAGCCAGGTGGACGGGGAGGGGGCGGCTCGGGTACAACTTACGTGTCCGAAGAAGAGGAAGGGCAGCAGGAACGTGAGGCCCCGCCACATCCAGGACTGGAAGCCTTCTGCAGGGGCACAGCGGGCAGAGGACCCGTCACTCAGACCCCGGGCCAGAGGCAAGGACAGGCCCTCCCGGCTCCCTCAGGATTGCAGGGCGGGGCGGCCTCGCCCGACTCACCCACAGTGAGGTCCATGGTGTGCCGCTCACCCAGGGCCCGCAGGCGGTACAGACAGCCGCTCTGGTAGTAATACTGGAGGAACTGCACAAAACCTGGCGGGGTCGGGGGCAGGCATCAGGACGGGGCTGGAGTCCCACGTCCCTGCCCGCCCTTCCCTGGGGGGCGAGCCCTAAGCAGAGCAGGGACCTTGGAGACACTCACTCTGGTACATGGAGAAGGACAGGAACTGGTTCCGGAACTTCTGGTACATGAGCCCGTCGGGCCTGAGAGCAGAGGGTGGGGTGGGCGCTTAGGGATGCCCCCCCTCTCCCTGCCCCTTGCTCCCCCGGAGGCCCTGGGACCAAACCGACCCACTCACCATGTCAGCATGACTCCCGACAGGAACGTGGACACATAGTGATGGAAGACCCACCAGCCTTTGATCCTGCGTCAGGAAGCCACCGTCACCCCTGTCTCCTCAGCCCCAGGATCAGGGCTTGGGGGGCAGGACGTGGGGCTGCAGTGGGAAGGAGCCACTACCCACCCTGCTTCTCAGAGGGCCATGGCACCCCCCCTGCCCCCCACTTTGAAGGGCAGCTCCAGGAGTGCTCCGCCCCCCCTACCCCGGGGGCTGGGCCCCACCCTCACCCACCTAGAGCCATTGTTAATGAGGATGCTTTCACGGATGGTCAGGGTGCAGTAATACCAGACCAGCAGAAAGTTGAAGGCAGCGTCTGTCACCCTGCAGGGAGGGGTGCAGAGGGTGGATGCTGGCACGTGGAGAGGGTCCAGGGGGCCAGCCCCCACCCCTCACTGGACACCCACCTGGAGTTGAGGAGGAAGCGGCAGGTGAAGGAGATGAGAATGAGGATGATGGTGAGGTAGAGCTTGAACTTCTCGTACTCGTCTTTGTAGGCAAACCTGGGGGGACACACTCGTGGGACAGGCTGGGGTGCTGGTGGGGCCCACCCAGGCCTCCCGACAGGCTGCTTGTGGTGCCATTGGGCAGCGGCCCCCGAGCCCCAGGCTCAGCCAGGGAGGCTGGGGCAGGCTGGAAGGGACCCCGGGGCGGGAGGTAGGGGGCGGGGAGGAGCCTGGTGACCACAAATTACTTAGCCTGCTTGCTCAGGAGTGTCACGTTGACGTTGCCCAGGACCAGGCTCAGATACAACCTGGGGGAGGAGAGGCAGCCTTCAGCCCCAAGCCCACTGCAGCCACCCACACCCGTGACCGCACTGCGACCTCCTGCCAACCCCGAAGGGTGCCATCACCCACCCCATCCAAGCTCCTCTCGTCTGAGAGTCACAGCCCTGTACCAAGAGGCGGCACCCATACGGGCTCCTTGCATGTTCACATGCAAGCCCTAGGCCGGGGCTCACAGCGGTTCAGAGACCGGCCTGAGGCCACGGAGAGGCTACAGGGCACAGCATGGGACCAGAGGCCAGGCTGCCTCTCAGCCTTGCCTCGAGCTCCTCCCTCTCCCATTCCCGGGGCAGCCCTCCCCCAAACCCTCCACCCTGTCACCTTCAGGCAGGTGACATCTTCCCTGCTGCCTCCCCACCCTCCTCTCTGCACACCCCTCCTCCCAGACCACCCCTTCCCACGGCCCCAGGGACTTCCCTCCACTGTGTACCGAACCTCCCTGCGGTCTCACCCTCCACGGGCCCCACCTCTCAGCAGGCAGAGATGCTCAAGTCCTTCCTATGTACAAACTCATACACCCAAACAGAAGCGACTCCTCAACCCTCACGATGAGCTCTAGTTGCTAGTTTCCAGGCAACTAGTTTCTCCTTCCACTCACCTCCAAGCTTTGGAAGCGTGGCCTGAACCTGGCTGTCTCCTCGGCTCTTCTGTCATCCCCAATATCACCTTTCCAGCCCCACCCTCCTGGAAGCGGTTCTCTCCAAGGTCACCCGGACTTCCAGGAAACATTCCCCTTCCGTGTTACCTCTGACCACCCCCCCATGCTGCCCCCGGGGGCCATCTGATCTCAGGTTACGGGCCACTCCTTCCTCCCCTGCCTTCTGGGACACGCTTTCTCCCAGCTTTCTCACTGCCAGCTGTCTCTCTGCTGGATTGTTTTCCCAGAGCCCCGGGTTCTGCCACATCCTCGGCTGTGACTGCGGCTGATCTAAGTGCATAATTGAGCTGTCGCTCTCTCCTGCCCACTGGGCCAGAGGGGAGCGCCGCAGGCTGGCTCCTGCTCTGGTCTCTCCGCAACCTTTCACCTCCTACCCTGTGCCCTGGACGTGACACCTGCTGTTGCACCTCTCCAGGTCCAGCCGGCTCCCTCCTCTTTATCCTTCATGACGCAGCCCAGGCATCACCTACCCCAAGAGGCTTTCTCCGGCCTCCCAAGTGGTGAGGTACCCGTCTGTGCTCTCCCTGATTCTCAGCACATCCCGCACAAAGCACCCGTCATCACAGTGAGCGGGCACTGTCACTGAGGCTGTCCCTGAGGGAGGACCGGGTCTGACGGCTCAGCCCAGAGTGGGTCCAGGAAACCAGGCAGAGGGAGACGGGGCTGTGAACCGAGCTTGGAGGAGGGGTGTCTCACCCATTCTTCTTGGGCAAGTAGGCCTCCATATCGAAGAAAAGGCCCTGTCGCTCCTTGATCTGATTTTCCAGCTCCTGCGCGGCTTCCTCGGCCTCTGACGGGATGGAGGGTTTGCATCTGCAGGTGGGGCCGCAGAAGCCAGAGTCAGAACACCCGACACCTGGCGGGCAGGAGAGCAGACGCAGCCCAGAGAGGGGAGAAGCGGTGCCCGGAGGCACCTGGGAGTCAGCACCAGCTCCCTACCCCACCAGGTTCAACACGCACCCCCGGTCCACGGCCAGGGGTGTGAGGAGGGAGGGCATGGGGGGGCCTGTGGGGGGGTGGGTCCTAACTTCTTCAGGACCAGGGCCAGCTCCTGGAGCCGTTTCTTCTGCCGAGTGATGGAGCTAGTACAGGTGTTCTGCAGCTTGGTCAGCTCCTCCAACTTCAGGCGGTACAGCCGGTGGGTCTCCTGGGGACCAGGGAGGGGGAAGGCTCAGGCTGGCTAGGGGACCCCTGAGCCAGAGCCTGCTGGGAAGGGTGTGGGGCACAGACTCGCCCAGGGCTCCCCGGGAGCGTCTCAGCAGGAGAGGCGGCAGCCAGCTGAACCAGCTGAGCCAGCCTCAGGAACGCCCCAAGGGTCTTCTCTCTCCAAGGCAGGCAAGGAGACAGGGCTCTTCCAGCAAGCCCAGGAGCCCCCCAGCACGTTGGCCCCAGAAACAGATGCATTCTCAGAAGCTTTTCTTAGTCTCAGCCTATCTACTAGCTGTTCCCACTCCTCTCTGCCCATCCTGAGTCTGCATTCCAAGCCCACAGGTCCACAGTCTGGACCAAGCAGGCGGCCTAAAGCCATCCCTGGCCTTCTCAGAGCCTCCGGTCCAGACAGCCTGCAAGGGCGAGGGGAGCTGAGGTTGTCCAATATGACTGCTGCTCTGGCACTCCCAGCATCTTCCTCCCGGGTTAAAGGTCACCAGGCTTCAGCCCTTGGACCTCTTGCTGTAAGACCATTCCTCTACCCTTCCCCCCAGCACCTTTGGCCCAGGGCTTCCCAGAGCACTTTGCCCCCTGGGGTGAGTCTCGAGAAGGAGTAGCCTGGAGATGGGGGGGCAAGAGGCAGTGTGAGAAAGGTCAGGCAGGGGCTGAGGCCAGGACGGTGGTGCCCAGGCTCGGGAGCCTGGGTCTGCTCTGCTCAGGGCCCTGGGGAGAAGCACGAATGATAGCGGCTTGGCCAGGACAGGCCAGGGGGCAGTCAGGCTTAATGTGGACAGGAAAGGGCTGAAGCCAGTCCAAGAGAGGCAAAGGCCTGATCAAGTGCCCAGCTGGCCTGGGCTCTACCCTGGCTGGGGTTTGTTTCTCATGCTCAAGGAGGGGCCACCTCGGTCTACCCCCAGCCACACACTCTCCTGTCCGCCTGTCCACGGAAAAGCACAGCGGCCCATAGCAGCCAGATCCAGACAATACCGCCACCCCCCTCACCCTCGGCTTCCACTGGTCTCAGAGAGACTCCCACCCCTGTCAGGCCCATGAGGTCTCTTGGCAGGGCCCCGCCCACCCACTTTCCCCTCACTCTGCAGCAGCCACGTGGTCCTGTGTGGTTGGAAGCTGTCCTGCGCCCTGGACCGGCCTCGCCCCCATCCAGGGACTTCACCTAAATCCCACTTACCCGGACCAAGGCCTGGCGGCCTCCCGTCCTGCTCCCCAGCCACACTCAGCCCAGACCGCGCGGCCCGAGGGAGGGGAATGCCGGCCCGGCCAGCGCCCACGGCGCTTTTGCTCAGTGATTGACCCAAGACTGGCCCTGGTTAGCTCTGACTCTCCTGGGAGGGGACCAGGTCGGAGTCGGGGCCTCTTTCCGAGGTCTTCACGAGAGACCGGAGGTCTGCCCGGGTCAGTAGGGTCACTCCAGAGTCCCGGCGGCTGCGCAGGCGAAAGATACCGCCGGACATTGATTTGAGGCCGAAAGGAGGGTCCAACCGGGGACACCGGGACCCAGGACCTCGCTGCCGTCAGGAGCAACACCAGGGTCCCCCACCCCTGACCCGGAGCTTTCCTCAGCCTGACCCGGGGCTACCCGACCCTTGACCCCGAGCCAGACAGACATGGCTCGGAACCAATGGGAGCCCGCCTTGGCGCTCACCTGGATGCCGTGGAAGTCCTGCTGCAGCTCCTCCCAGTCCCGTAGGCAGTCGCCCAGCGGGCCCGGAGGCGGGGGATGCATTGCGGCCGGGCCGCGGGCAGGAGTAGCCGAGAGTCGAGGACAGAACCGCAACCCCGGCCGGCCCGAGGCACCTCCGCCTCCGCCGCCTCCGCCCCCGTCCGCTTCCGGGCTCGCGCCGCCGCGATCACCAATGGGGAAAAGCCTGGGGCCGCAAGCCCGCTGGCCCCGCCCCCAGCCAGAGCCAATCCGGGGCCGGGACGGGGCTGGGGCGGGGCCACATGCTCCGCGAGCCGCTGGCCTGGCCGCTCCAGCTTGGAGGGCGGCGGCAGCCCCCCGCCGGGGCTCTACCCGGGATGCCAGTTGCGTGGTGCTGCCAGCAGTGTCCCTGCCGGTCACGCCGGGAGTAAACCAAGGCCCAGGGAGGTGGCATTCTGCCTCAAACATCTGCCCCCTGGGGAAGCTGCTCTATGGCAGGGAGGCAATTCCGAGCCTCTTCTCTTGCTTAGATTTTTACGAGGGCCTCTTTATGTCTCCCTGTCTCCAAGTTCACCGGTACTGCCCCTTCACACAGACACCAGGCTACCCTGATTAAAACACAAAGCCAATCCCTACCGTGTCCCTGCTGAAAACTTGCCGGTGGCTCTGACCTGCTTACCAGGAGATGCCTAAGCCACAGATCTGCAGCCATCCCAGGCTCCGCTCCAGTTCTAGTGCTCACTAAAGCCTATACTGCCTGAAAAGCCCTTACCCCTGAGCAAAGAGCCACTGCTTGAGGGCGTAGGCTTCTGTTGGGGTGCGGGGAGGAGGGGGTGCGGGGGCGCTCCTCCAACCCTCTGTAGAGTCCTAGCAGGCGACATGGCGTTCACCTGTATGCCTCGGCCCTGTACAGGTGGTGGAAATGTTTGCTGAATGAATGTGGACAGACATGTTAAATGCTTCATCAGTCCCCTTGTCCCTTGACTCCAGGCTTTTTCGGTGGGTGCTGCCCTCACTTGGAATCTCATTTCTGAGGAAAACTCCCTTTAAGACCTGAGGAATTTCTAGAAACCCTGGCACGGGGTTGGAATGGAAACAGTGAGAGACTTTATTTTGGGGGGCTTCAAAATCACTGCAGATGGTGACTGCAGCTATGAAATTAAAAGATGCTTGCTCCTTGGAAGAAAAGCTATGACAAACCTAGACAGCATATTAAAAAGTAGAGACATTACTTTACCAACAAAGGTCTGTCTAGTCAAAGCTATGGCTTTTCCAGTAGTCATGTATGGATGTGAGAATTGGACTATAAAGAAAGCTGAGCACCGAAAAATTGGTGGTTTTGAACTGTGGTGTTGGAAGACTCTTGAGAGTCCCCTGGACTACAGGGAAATCCAACCAGTCAATCCTAAAGGAAATCAGTCCTGAATATTCATTGGAAGAACTGATGCTAAAGCTGAAATTCCAATATTTTGGTCACCTGATGTGAAGAACGGATTCATTTGAAAAGACCCTGATGCTGGGAAAGATTGAAGGCAGGAGGAGAAGGGAACAACAGAGGACGAGATGGTTGGATGGCATCACCGACTCAATGGACATGAGTTTGGGCAAGCTCCGGGAGTTGGTGATGGACAGAGAAACCTGGTGTGCTGCAGTCCATGGGGTCGCAAAGAGTTGGACATGACTGAGTGACTGAACTGAACTGAACTGGCGTGGGGGATGGGAGAGTGGGAATCTCTTCGTGGTGAACACAGCCAGGCAAAAATGAGTGGGGAGCAACAAAAGGAAAGATCCAGCCCACAAGCAATGGACCAGTGGGAGCACTGCGGAGAGATGGAGATGAGGCAAGGAGATGCCCTTGTGCCATGAGTCTCTCAAAGCTGTGAAGGCTGGCACCTGAGCCAAGGCTGGGCTTGGCATCTGTTGGGCTGGGGATCTCCAGTGGGTGGGCATTTTGACACCCCCTGTGGAGCAACGCAAGGCTGGGGGAAGACTTGGAGCTCCCCCAGGGGCAGCCTCCCAAAGGACCACGTTATGGGAGACAGGAGGGGCAGCTGCTCTGGCAGCCAGATACTCCTCCCAAGGAAACCTTGGGAGTGCAGTGGGGGTAATCTGGACGCCCAAGGGATGGGTTCTTGCTGAGTCTGAACACCTTCTATGTGGCACCAATGAGGAACCCGGGAAGAACCACTGCAGGAGGCTGACACAAAGCTCCAGGCAACAAAGGCCTTCTCATTCCTCGGTTACACACCCTGGCTGACTACCCACAAAAAGCCCCCAAGTCAGGTTCTTCTGGCCCCATAGCTGGACCACAGAATCAGTAGGGTGGATTCTGGATGTCCGTGACGATGTCTCCGAGGACAACCTTCTCCCACTCTGATAGTTGAGCCACCAAAGCCCGATTTGGGCGCATGTTGTTTTTACACTTCTTGAGGTAGGCCCAGGACCTCTGTGAACCAAGGAGAGAAAAGTAGACTTCAGGGTTGGACCTGGGCCCCTTTCACCTTGAAGAGAGCCAGCTCAGGAGGAACAAGAGACACTTGCCCAGGGGCCAGCAGCATAGCTTAAGGGCAGGACAAAGAAACAGCAGCAGCCGGGGGTTAGACTAGGGCGTAGGGGTCAAGGGGCTGGCTCTGCCTTGGGCAAGCCCATCTGCACCTCTGCTACTGAATGCAGAGACAGAAGTCACTCTTCTGTCAGATGGCTCCACGAAGGCTGAGAAAACATGTGAAGCCTACTGTGGACGAGGAAGCACCATGCCCATGCCTGCCACCCAGTCCTGCCTCAAAAAGATTTGCACTGGATTTCCCTGGTGGTCCTGTGGTTAAGAATCCTCCCGTCAAGGCAGGGGACACGGGTTTGACCTCTGGTCACAGAAGATTCCACATGCCTCAAAGCACCAAAGCCGGTGCACCATAGCTCCTGAAGCCTGCGTGCCCTAGAGCCCCTCTGCAGCAACACAAGAAGCCCCTGCAGTGAGAAGCCCACCCATGCACCACAACCAAGAGTAAGCCCCACTCGCCACACGTAGAGAAAGCCCTCAGGTAGCAACAAAGATCCAGCACAGCCCAAAAGGATATAAATAAATAAAAACAAAGGTTTGCATCGGAAGTGGGTAAATTAATGGAAAGAAGAAGAGAGCTTGGGCAAATTCTCTGAAGAAGGAAAACTGAAGCTGCCTTCATTCAAGTGCCCATCCCAAAATACAGGAAAGGTTATCTCATGAAGGAAGGTCATCAGCTGGTCTCCATCTGATGGAGGAAAAAGGCAAAAGGCAAAATCGGTGCCTCAGCAGACTGTAGAACAGAAGGAAACCATCTCAACATAACAAAGGTCACATATCAATCAGGTCACATCATACTCAGTGGTCAAAGACTGCTTTTTCCTCTGAGACTACAGGGAACAAGACAAGGGTGCCCACTTCCACCACTTCTATTCAACATTGTACTGGAAGTCCTAGCTGGGGAAATTAGGGAAAAAGAAAAGAAAAGGCATCCAAATTGGAAAATACAAAGTTCTGCAGCTCTGTTTGCAGCTGATATGAACTTAAGGATTTCATATGTAAAAAACCTTAAAGAGTAAATACAAAAAAAAAAAAAAACCCCACAACTGTTAGAATGTAACAAAGTTGCAGGATACAAAATCAGTTGTGTATCTAACTAACAATGAACAATCTGAAAAGGAAGTTAGGAAAATTTCATTTATGCTAGCATCAAAAGAATAAAATTCTTAGCAACAGGGACCAAAATGAGCAGGGCGTGGAAGAAAGGAAGAAGCTTCCAGAAGGCTGGGTAGTGGGGAGGCAGTGAGTGAGTGGGCATCAAAGCAGAGTAGAAGGCTTTGTGGCAGAAGTTACTAGGGGGAAATGCTGAGAAAATATGAGGAAGGTGGGAGAAAGCAGAATAAGGTGTTCTTATCACAAGTAGAGAGATGAGTGCTGATTTGATATGAAGTGTAGACGTGGGGAAGTGGAATCCCTAATCTTCTCCCACACGGGCCAAGAATTAACCTTTTAGAAGCCAGATGGCGCAGGGCAAAGTTGCACAAATAGTAACCATGTGTTAACATATCTGGAGAACATGGTAATAAAAAGCATGTTCACAAGTGTGCATTTGCCTCTCTAAAAAAAAAAAAAACATCTCTCAAAAATGTATCAAGGGACACACCTCAACATAATAAAGACCATACATGACAAGCTGACAGCTAACATCATACTCAACGGTGAAAAGCTGAAAGCTTTTCTCTAAGATCAGAAACAAGACAAGGATGCCTACTCTTACCACGTTTATTCAACATAGTTTTGCAAGTCCTAGACAGAGTAAGAAAAAGACATCCAAACCGGAAAGGAAGAAGTAAGACTGTCCCTCTTGGCATACAACATACTATATATAAAAACCCCAAAGACTTCACAAAGACACTGTTAGAATGAATAAACAAAGCAGTAAAGTTATAGGATACAAAATCAATATACAAAAATCAGCTGTGTTTCTATACACTGATAAAAAAACCATCAGAAAGAGAAATTAAGAAAATAATCCCAATTGTGTCAAAAGGGTAAAATACCTAGAAATAAACTTAACAAGGAGATGAACTTGTACACTGAAAACCATGACAATGATGAAAGAAATTAAAGACACTAGTAAACAGAAAGATATTCCATGCTCATGGATTGGAGGAATATTGTTAGAATGTCCATACCACCCAAAGCAATCTACAAACTGAACACAAACCCTATCAAAATCTCAATGGTATCTTTCAGAGAAATAGAACAAACAATCCTAAAATTTGTGTGGAACAACAAGACTCCAAATAGCCAAAGCAATCTTGAGGAAGAAGAACAAAGCTGGAGGCATCATACTTCCTGGTTTCAAACTATATTGCAAAGCTATAGTAATAAAAACAGTATGATATTGGCATAAAATATAGACACATATATCAGTGGATCAGAAGAGAACCCCCAGAAATAAGCCCATACATATATGGTCAATTTAGGATAAAGAAGCTAATAATATACAATGGTGAAAGAATGGTCTCTTCAATAAGTAGTGCTAGAAAACTGGACAGCCACATGCAAAAGAATGAAACTGTTGGGAATTCCCTTGCAATCCAGTGGTTAGGACTCTTTGCTTCCATTGCTGGGAGCCCAAGTTCAATCCCTGGTCAGGGAATTAAGGTCCTGGAAGCCATGCAGCCAAAGGAAAAAAAAAAAAAAAGAATGAAATGGGACCACTATCTTACACCATACACAAAAGTCAATTCAAAGTGGATTAAAGGCTGGAATAGAAGACCTGAAACCATTAAACTCCTAGAAGAAAACACAGGCAGTAAACTCCTTGACATCAATTTGGTGGTGACTTTTAGGAACTGACATCCAGAGCAAAGGAAACAAAAGCAAAAATAAACCAGTGGAACTACATCAAACTAAAAAGTTTCTGCACAGCAAAGAAAACCATCAACAAATTAAAAAGGCAATCTGGACTTCCCTAGTGGTCCAGTGGTTAAGGCTCCACACTTTCATTGCAGGTAGGCACAGGTTCAATCCCTGGTGGGGGTACTTAGATCCTGCATGCTGTGCAGTGCAGTCAGGAAAAAAAAAAGATTACAAAGAAGCCTGTATATTGTCACTTTGCTTATTTAACTTACATGCAGAGTACATCATGTGAAATGCTGGACTGGATGAAGCGCAAGCTGGAATCAAGATTGCAGGGAGAAATATCAATAACCTCAGATATGCAGATGACACCACCCTTATGGCAGAAAGCAAAGAGGAACTAAAGAGCTTTTTAATGAAAGTGAAAGAGGAGAGTGAAAAACCTGGCTTAAAACTCAACATTCAAACAACTAAGATCATGGCATCTGGTCCCATCACTTCATGGCAAATAGATGGGGAAACAATGGAAACAGTTACAGACTTTATTTTGGGGGGCTCCAAAATCACTGTAGATGGTGACTGCAGCAATGAAATTAAAAGATGCTTGCTCCTTGGAAGAAAAGTTATGACCAACCTAGATGGCATATTAGAAAGTAGAGACATTACTTTACTGACAAAGGTCTATCTAGTCAAAGTTATGGTTTTTCCAGTAGTCATATATGGATGTGAGAATTGGGCCATAAAGAAAGTTGAGCGCCAAAGAATTGATGCTTTTGAACTGTGGTGTTGGAGAAGACTCTTGAGAGTCCCTTGGACTGCAAGGAGATCAAACCAGTCCATCCTAAAGGAATCAGTCCTGAATATTCATTGGAAGGACTGATGCTGAAGCTGAAGTTCTAATACTTTGGCCACCTGATGTGAAGAACTGACTCATTGGAAAAGACACTGATGCTGGGAAAGGTTGAAGGCAGGAGGAGAAGGGGATGACAGAGGATGAAATGATTGGACGGCATCACTAACTCAATGGACATGAGTTTGAGCAAGCTCCGGGAGTTGGTAATGGACAGGGAGGCCTGTCGTGCTGCGGTTCATGGGGTCACAAAGAGTTGGACACGACTGAGTGACTGAACTGAGCTGAGCAGAGAAGGAAAAGGCAACCTAAGAAGTGGGATAAAATATTTGCAAATCATATAACTGATAATGGGTTAATACTCAAAATATATAAAGAACTCATACAACTCAACAGCAAAAAAAAAAGAAAAAGAAAAACCTAACAAAAAAAGTCCAAATAATATGATTTTTAAAAGGGCTAAGATTCTGAATGGATCTTTTCCCAAAGAAGACATACAGATGGCCAACAGGTACACTGCAGCAGCCAAAACACACCTCCCTTAGAGAACCGTGAACAAACGCTAGTAGAGAGATGGGCAGCAGTGGGGGTCATGCAGATGGTGCTGCTGACCACAGCCTTGCCCAGCCTGGGCCCTGGCCTGCCCCAGGTGCCTAGCCTCAGGCCTCTAGCCCAGATCTTGGCACCCTGTCCTTGGGTGTGGAATGTTAGATAAAGCCCTTGACCCTTCCCTCTCAACGCCTCACCATCAATTAAGGTCCCAAGGCAGTGTTGGGGACCCATTCCTCTGAGGTGCAGTTCTGACTTCACCTCCTGGACCAGGGGAATACGTACCTTCAGGGTCTGCCCGTTCCGATGCATAAGGTAGGCCAGGATGGCCGCACAGCTGCGGCTGATGCCCAAGGTGGAAAAGACCAGGATGACGGAGTTGAGCTCCAGGTGTATGTCTGGGGAGGGAAGGAAAGGTGGAAGGCTGTGCGTGGCTTCTTTCCCTGAGGATCCGGAAGACGACTGGCCCCAGTGGATCCACGAGTAGGTTCAGAACCAGCACACCACGGTCTAGGCGGGTCACGTGATAGCTCTAGGATACTGTTTCGTTGCCTGGCAAATGATGCGTTTAGCATCATACAAAGGCTTTCTCTGAGCTATCTGTGCTTCCTTCCCAGGAAGGTTGGCCACCTGGGTGCTGACAGAGGCTGTGTAGCCTGGATGTGAACCACAACCAGCGAGCACTGGCTGTGGGGCTTGGGCACTCGAAGCCACCATTTCTCCATCTGGGAAATGTGGTAACGGTATACTGCCTGCCTCACGAGGTTCTGCACTGTGCTTAGCCCTGCCCTTTTTCTCCTGAGAGCTGGGAGGCACTGGCAGCAATAGGTACAAGGTGCCATGACCCCCTCTGCTCCCCTGGCACGGGGCCTGGCTGAAGAATGCCCCTTACCAATGAAGTGACAGAGGAGGCGTAAAAAGGGTGTAATGCTTGCTTCCAGGGAATCTTCTATCTGGATGTGCAGAAGCCTGTCGGCGTCACCTACAAAACTAAACAGAAGAAAAGCACGTAATCAGGCAGACTCGCCCAGATCCTGGCTGTGGTGTCCTTCATCCACAGCAACAGGACTGCAAGGGGAGGATGCTGAGCTGGCAGCAAGGAGATGGGGGCAAATAAATGACGCCCTCTCAGAAAAAGAGCACTTGCCTCAGAGGGGTGCTGTGTAGATTAAATCAACTCATCTATGTAAGGCATTTAGCAATCTGCTTGGCACTGCATTCAATAAACGGGATGTTGTTATTATTAACCAAACCTGGTGCTTTCCTGGAACAGAATGCAGACGGTGAGGACAGAAATATGTAATGAGTCTGCTATGTTAAATGGAGGAAGCAAGACTGACAGAGTCAATTGACAAGACTGATGGAGAGTGGTGGGGCTCCTGTTTTAGATAGGGTGGTCAGGGAAGGCTTTCCTGAGGAGGTGATATTGGGAAGAGGTTTAAAGGAGGTGACAGGACAAGCCAGGCGGTTATCTGAAGAAAGAGAGTTCCAGGTAGAAGAGAATCCAAGGGCAAAGGTTCCGAGGGCCAGGATACTTAGTATGCTTGTGAAACATCAGGGGGATCAGAGTGGCGAGAGCTTTATGAACAAGGGAGAAAGAAGAGGGAGATGAGGCATGTGGCCCGTTCAATGAGAAGATGGAGCTTGGCACAATGCCTGGTGTGCAGTGAGTGCTTGGTAAATGTTATTTATGAAGAATACGGCCTGCTGGTCATTCACTGTGGCATGCAGAAAGGTGCAGTAGATTCAAGAATAAAAATATTCTGGTTTAGTTTCTGCATGAGCACTTGCTGTGACAAATACAAGCACAATTCACCAATGCATGCATGATTCATTCATTCTGTCCATCCATCCTTCCCTTCCCCTTCCTCTCTTGCTCCCTCCCCACCTGACCACCCACACACCATCCATTCATCCATCTATCCCCAATCATTCATTCTTTCCTCAGACACTTGCTCAATGCCTATAGTGTACCCGGCCTTGAGCTGGACCCTAGTGAACACAAGATAAATCAAATAGGGCCTCTCCCAGCTTCAAGGAGCTCTCACCCTGATGGGAGAGGTATACACACAAACAAATGGCTAATCCAATTGGCTAGGCTTTAGGATAAAGACCTACATGTGCTCCTGAAGAGGAGGGGCAGGGCAAAATCGAGGGAGCTGGGAAAGCCTAACAGTGGAGGAAACATCTGGAAGGAGGAGGTTGAAGGATACAGGTTAACGTATAAAAATCAACTGGATTTCCACATAATAGCAACAATCAGAAATTTAAATTTTATTTGTTTATTTATTTGGCTGCAGTGTGTAGCTTGTGAGATAGTTCCCTCACCTGGGACTGAACCCAAGGCCCTAGGAATGAAAGTGCCACAACCGAACCACTGGGCCATCAGGGAAGTCACATGACTGTTGGCAGGATTCAGTTTCTCACAGGCTCTTGGACTGAGGGCCTCAGTTCATCACTAACTGTTGGCTGAAAACCATCAGGCCTTTGCCATGCAGACCTGTCTCCAGAGGTCTGACAGCATGGTGGCTGACTTCCTTCAGCATGAGTGAGCAAGACACGGTAAGACAGAGGCCACGGTCTTTCTGTGACCCAATATCAGAAGTGACAGCCCATCATTTCTGCTTTATTCCATCCATTAATGCGCCCAAATGCTGTGAATGGTAGGTGGTGGGGAATCACCAGAAAGACTGCAAAGACATATTCCATATTTCCCTTTCATTGATTTCTGTTGAGTCAGTCATCAGTCTAATTATTGTTCCTTGGAAAGTCATGTCTTACTTACCTGCTTCTTTTCACTTCTCTCTCTCGTTCTCAGAAGTCTCACTAAGTGCCTTGATGTGATTTTCTTTAGATTTATTGATTTTCATATAGTAATTTTTATTACCAGATGCCTCACTGAATTCTTGTGTTATATAAATTGTCTCTGAGCTGAATTTTATTAGCTTTTGATTAGGAACTAGAGGAAGTGGAGGCCTTGGTGATCATGACTGGACATAGCTGGGAAGACACAGGCTGACAAGCAAGGCTGTAAAGAACTTTCCTGCTCCATGAACAATGGTGAGTGTGTGTGTATGTGTGTGTGTGTGTGTGTGTGTGTGTGTGTCCCTAGCATCAGGGAAAATCTGAGGCATAACAGTTGCTGTATGCAATGTTTGTGTCTTCCCAAAATTCATATGTTGAACCCTAATTCCCAAAGTGATGGTATTTGAAGGTGGGGCTTTGGGGAGATAATTAGCTCATGAGGGAAGAAATAGAAACCCTTATGAGTGAGATTAGTGCCCTTGTAAAAGGGACCCCTAGAGAGCTTTGCCCCTTCCGTCAGGGGAGGACACAGCAAGAAGAGTCCATCCGTGAACCAACAGCAAGCCTTCATGAGACATGGAATCTGCCATCTTGGACTTCCCAGCCTCCACACCGTGAGAAAGCCCGTTGTTCATAAGCCACTAGTCTGCAGTATTCTGTTCCAGCAGCCCAGGTGGACTAAAAGAGGGGTCGCTTCTCAGAGAGCCTGAGACAGGAAAAGCAGGGTAAACCACGATGACTTCGCATCAGAATGTCAAAGCACCAAAAAAGCATTACTTTTGGTGAGATTTAAGTACAGGGTGTGGGGCAAGCGTCGGGTCTCAGTCTGGGGCAGAGGATGCTATGCTCATGCCAGGAAGTCAAGAGCAGGCTAGGAACAGATGAAAACAACACAGATCCCATTCCAGTGTATACTGACTTCTAAAAGCCCTTTCAATTCTATCAGTGCATGCCACTGGAGGTTTTATATAAATAAATAATACTAATATTAAAAAAATCAATGGTATTTCTACTTACAATGGCCCTGTCTCCATGGAGATGTTGACATGTGCATTGATTTTCAAATCCTTCTGAATTTTAGGGTCGCAGGCTTGCTTGAAATTTCCCAGGTAGATCCTGCCTGGCATTATCTCAATAGGGTATGGCTGGAAGGCATCCAGTTCCTGAGGAGGGGATGGAGAAAGCCTGCTGTCATAATAATCCCCAGAGAAGAAGCTGTTTTCGTTTTGTCTCTTGAAATGCGGCTCAGCAAACAAGCTTAGAAAGGCAATCTGGGATAGTGAATGAGACTAAGCAAATGTTCACTGCAGCACAATTTATGTAGCCAGGATGTGGAAGCAACCTAAACGTCCAACATTAGAGGAATGGGTAAAGAAGGGGTGGTGCACATATATGATGGAATATTACTCGGCCATAAAAAAGAATGAAGTAACGCTGTTTGCAGTAACAATGGATGGACCTAGAAATTATTATAACTAAGTAAAATAAGTCAGAGAAAGACAAACACTATATGGTATCACTTATATGTGGAATCTTAAAAATATGATACAAACACACACACACACACACACAAATCATATGATACAAATGAACTTACTTACAAGACAAAAACAGACTCACAGCCTTTGAAAACAAACTTATGGTTATCAAAAGAGAAAGATGTAGGGGGAAGGATAAATTAGGAGTTTGCGATTAACATACACACACTACAATATATAAAATAGATAATCAACAAGGACCTACTGAATAGCACAGGGAACTCTATTCAGTATTCTATAATAACCTATACAGGAAAAGAATCTCAAAAAGAGTGGATATATGTATACAAATAACTGAGCCACTTTGCTGTACCCCTTTAACTAACACCACATCTACATTGTAAAGTGACTATATCCAAATATAAAATAAAATTTAATTTAAAAAATTATGTCAAAAAAATTAAAACCAAAACTACCATTTGATCCAGCAATCCTACTTTTGGCACAAATCTGAAGGAAATGAAATGACCATCTTGAAGATATATCTGCACCCCACATGATCATTTGAGCATTATTCACAAAAGATACAGAAATGACCTAGAAGTCCATCAATGGATGAATGGATAAAGAAAATATGGCATGTAAATACAATGGAATACTGTTCAGCCATAAAAAAGAAGAAAATCTTGTCATTTGTGACCACATGAATGGAATTTGAGGGTGCTGTGCTGAGTGAATAAGTAAAAAACAAACAAACAAACAAATAACATTGCATGATCTCACCCATATGTGGAACTCTGAAAAAGCAAAACTCATGGTATTTCCAGGGGCTGTGTGGGTGGGGAAAATGGGGAGATGTTAGTCAAGGTTATAAACCTCCAGACATAAGGCAAATCAGTTCCGGAGATCTAATGTACCACATGGTGACTACAGCTAATAACACATTTAAGAAAAATAACACATTTTAAGAAAAATTTCAAGAAAGTACATCTTAAATGTTTTCATCGCTCACACACACATAAATGGTAGTTGTGTGAGGTGATGGATGTGTTCATTTTACTATGGTAATCATCTTGCAACATACGAAGTGAAAGCGAAAGTGTTAGTTGCTCAGTCCTGTCCGACTCTGTGGGACCCCATGGACTGTAGCCCCGCCAGGCTCCTCTGTCCATGGGATTCTCCAGGCAAGAATACTGCAGTGGGCAGCCATTCTCTTCTCCAGGAGATCTCCCCGACCCAGAGATCAAACCCAGGTCTCCCGCATGTCAGGCAGATTCTTTACCCTCTGAGCCACCAGGGAAGCTGCAACATGTATGTGTATCAAATCATGTTGTGTGCCTTAAACTTACACAGTCTTATATGTCAATTACACCTCAATAAAGCTGGGGGGTGGATTACAAAATTTGAGTGTTTCCAAGGAAAGATTATTACAGCACCCATCAGGTGGTTAGAAACAATTATTAATAAAAATATTAATAAAAATAATTATTAAACAATTATTAATGAGACTTATAAACAAGTTGGAAAACAGCCAGAGAAGTCTAAGATTGTTCTCAAAGCATGCCTACAGAACTAATGAAAATTCCTCTAATGGTTCCTTGGGTGACCTCTTGTAGTTCAGATGTCTGTAATAAAACAGTGGATACTTGTTTATTGTTGGCATAGACTGAAAACTTACTTGTTATATTTAGTAAAATAAAACCTAGGCATAACCTCAAAAGAAAAAAAGAAAAAGAAATCCACTAACATTGTATAAACTGATGTTTATAGAATATGATCTGCTGGTAGTGGTTGTTCAGTTGCTAAGTTGTATCTGACTCTTTGCGACCCCATAGACTGTAGCATGCCAGGCTTCCCTGTCCTTCACCATCTCCCAGAGTTTGCTCAGACTCATGTCCATTGAGTCAGTGTTGCTATCTAGCCATCTCATCCTTGGCTTCCCTCTTCTCCTTTTGCCTTCAATCTTTCTCAGCATCAGGGTCTTTTCCAATGAGTTGGCTCTTTGCATCATTGGCCAAAGTAGTGGAGCTTCCGCTTCAGCATCAAATTTGGAAAACTCAGCAGTGGCCACAGGACTGAAAAAAGGTCAGTTTTCATTCCAATCCCAAAGCAGGGCAATGCCAAAGAATGTTCAAACTGTTTAGAAACCCCCTTTTTTTCATCAGTTTTCCATAGGAAATGCTAACCAATATAATTTCAAAGGTCAAACCAGTTCTAAACCACCTCTGGCTCCAAGTTTGACTCAGAAACAACATCGTAAGCACCTCAAGCTGGTGTGCAGTCCACCTGAGCCTTCCAGCGCCTTCCGGTTTCAGCACACCTCCCCTCCCAGCGAACCCACCACCAGCCCACATTCCTCCCAAACTGTCAACCTCAAAAGCTTTTTTATCAACTAGCAGACACCACTCCAAGTCAGCCTACAAGTCTGTGAGACATTCGGCCCTTCCATGTGCAGGCAGGCAGGCCCACTACCCACAAATGTGACCCAGAGCGCTCCCCAGGGCTCAGGACGCCCAGCTTGGTGCAGCCAAGTGAACTCCTCCTGGTTTCATGTGGAAAATATAATTCAATCTCACCACAAATCTGTCAAGGCTCTTCCTGATGCTTTTGAACCAGCTTCCTTTCCCGGTGGTTTTAAGGGCAGTGGGGGAGTGGGTGTGACATGCTCTGCTCTAAACAGCTACTGACGGTTAATTCTAGAGGACACAGTTTTGACAACCATGTCGACAAATGTAAAAGAAACCAGTATCACAAACTAACATGTCCAAATTGAGCCCACTGCCCGATGTGGGTAGCCACAGTCCATGGGGTCACAAATAGTCAGACATGACTTAGTGACTAAACAATAACAACATATAAAACAGGAAATTAGAAGTCACTCAGTCTAAAGTAGAGGAGCCATCTCAGAGTCCAAACTCTGTGCCTCCGTCCCCCTGAATTCCTTGGGGAGCAGCAGAGACACTGCTGCTTCACATGTCAGACCACGTAACAGGAACAGAGTGAGGCTTTCTCTCTTGCCCCTGAATTAGTAACAAAGGTCCCAAAGTAGGAGAAGCCAGTCTAGGAATGTACATCCTACAAGGGCCTCGAACAAGCAGCATAGAACTCACCTGTCCAGGCCCTGCTAGATACCACCAGCCACCGCCCTATCCCTCTTCCCAAACTACTTTAAAACTGGGGCAAGGACCAGTCTCAGGTGTATACATGTCAAAAGTGACCAAATTGTACATCCTAAATATGTGCTGTTTAACCTATGCCATTTCCACCTTCCTAAAACTTTAGAAGAAAAATAAAGGGGCTTCCCTGGCGGTCCAGTGGTTAAGAATCTGCCTGCCATTGCAGAGGACAAGGGTTCGACCTCTGGTCTGGGAAGACCCCACATGCCACAGGCAACTAGGCCCATGCACTGCAACTCCTGAAGCCTGCACACCTAGAGCCCATGCTCCGCAGAAAGAGAAGCCGCTGCAACGAGAAGCCCGAGCACCTTGACAAGAGGAGCCCCTGCTCTCCGCGACTAGGGAGAGCCCATGCACAGCAACGAAGACCCAGTGCCGCCAAAAGTGAATAAATATTTTTTAAAAAAGAAAAAGAAAGAAGGTGAGTCATGAGCATGTGATGTTTGCAGACAAGAAAGACCCACTCTCGTCACTGCAAAGCCAGTAAGGACGCTCCTCTGGGAGCAGAGGCGTGCCTTGGAGGGGCCTGGGAAGACCACTGTACAGCTGCTGAGCTAAGAATCACAGCTCAGCGGAAGAAGCTGAGGAAGTCCCCTGGAGAGCGTCACACGTCCACCCTGAGTCTGGGAACAAGTATGACCCTGGTGTGGGTCCCCGCCTTTTCACACGGGCTGGCGGGAGCAGCCGCGCCAGCAAGGCCAGGAGCAGCCTCATCCCCACCGTCACACCCTCCGGGGGCTCATTCTGGACTTCAGGTGAAGGAATGTGGATGGGGTGGGAGGTCGTGAGCTGCCAAGGGAAGGGAAGGGACCTGGGGGGTATTCCTGTCAGGAATTCTCGGCTGGCTCTCTCTGAAGGATCCCTGGTAACAGATGGAAAGGAAACCAGCCTCAAAGGCCGTCATCTGTGGCACACAGAACCAGGCGGGGCAGAATGAGAAGAGGGCACATCCCCACCACTGATAAGCAGCCAGTCACACAAGACAGGACCCACCCGGACCCCCAGCACCAAAGGGACCAGGACCAGAAGAGGAGAAGTAAGCAGGTATCCCTGAAGCTACCCTACACTCCTCCCCACTCCCAGTCCCCACCCCCAGACAATGGAAGGCTGCCCAACTCCGTAAAGGGAGAGGAAAGAAGACCTGAGTTGAGACTAGAACATTAAACTAGCCTAGCTTGTACTGGTCTGTTTTATTCCCTTTTAAAAAATTATTTCAAAAATACACAAGTAGAGAAAATAATGTAAAAAACTCCTGGATCTATCACCCTTCAGCAAACATTCATTATCAACTAATGGCCCATTTCATTTCATATATGCCTCCAACTTCCCGACCCTCCCCAGATTATTTTGAAGGAAATTCTAGACATCATGTTATTTTAATTATAAATATCTCATTATGTATCTCTAAAAGATAAAGACTCACGTTTTCAGAAACATAGCCATAATAATGTTATCACAACCTTAAAAAATATGTAACAATAATTCCTTGTTGCTGTTCAGTCGCTCAGTCCTGTCCGACCGTGACCCCATGGACTGCAGCACACCAGGCTTCCCTGTCCATCACCAACTCCCAGAGATTGCTCAGACTCATGTCCACCGAGTCGGTGATGCCATCCAACCCTCTCACCCTCTGTCGTCCCCTTCTCCTCTTGCTCTCAATCTTTCCCAGCACCAGGGTCTTTCCCAATGAGTCTGCTCTTCGCATCAGGTGGAATTCCTTACTATCACCAAATTCCAGTTCATAAGCACATTTCTCCAGTTGTTTTATAATATGATGAAACTGAAATTTTTCATAACCGAGAGTGGTCTGAAAGTATGGAATCGGCCCATGATGTTGCCCACGGCAAGAGTGAGAGCACAGCTGAAGTAATTTGCTAGAAAGAATGAAACCCCTGCAGGTTCACATTCCATTTCATTCCTGACTCTTCAAGAAACCAGATGCTATAAAATTCCCCCCAGGACCGCCCCTGTCTGCCTGTGACTGCCCTCCAGTGCTCACCTTATTTACCCTCTGGTTTGGCTCCCATCACCTTGTGTAACACCTTGGCCACACCTTGTTATAACCCTTGTCTCCCCCATCAGACAAAGGACTCCTTGTAGGCAGGAGCTGCTATCTCATCCTTTCGTTGTAACCTCTGGACCCAGCCAGGGTCTGTGAGGCCAGACGGCTAAGGATGGCCCTGCCTGGGTGGCTTTGACCACGACCCATCACCCAGAACCCCCCGCCGCGGATTCCTGCTCTCTCAACTGGCCTCATGGATGAAACACCACACTGGCTTCTGCCTCCATCTGGCACTTATAAATTCATCACACTGGACTGGACTGGACCTCCTGGCTGCCTGAGTTCATTCCCAAGTCATCGTCAACATCTCTTTCATCATTTCCACATCATCTGTCCCCTCCTCTTTCTCCAGCCCTGCCCCCTACCCCTTCGGTCCCCAGGGAAAGGCCATGCTCCCACCCAGGCCTGCCTGTGCTCAGTGCCCAGCTTACCTGAGGCATCCAGATGCTCTTCTGTGTCCGGAAGAAGTGATACATGGCCGAGAAGTGCTCATAGCCTCCTCTCAGGATAAGGATGGGGTGGCGGGTGAGGTGGGTGAGGGTTCTGCCACACTCCACAGCCGCTCCAAGCACTATTCCTAAGAGCAGAGACCAAAGAGACGACTGTCTCCTGTGTGCTAACTGTTTGACTAGAGGCCCAGTGGACAGGCACTCCACTCTGAAAAGCAATTATCGAGGAAACTGAAGCGAATATAAACAGAGATGAAAGCTACAACTAAAATTTAAAAAGCAATTCACCACCAAGTAAGCTGATCTTTGTCTGTAAATGCCAAGATTCCATTTTCGTTTCCATATTGTTGCAAGGAAGGACGATCCAACATAAGTGAAATGCATATGTGTATATGAAAGTGAAAGTTGCTTGGTTGTGTCCAACTCTTTGTGACCGCCTGGACTATACAGTTCATGGAATGCTCCAGGCCAAAATACTGGAGTGGATAGCCTTTCCCTTCTCCAGGGGATCTTCCCAAGCCAGGGATCGAACCCAGGTCTCCCACATTGCAGGTGGTTCTTTACCAGCTGAGCCACGTTATGTGTATATACAATATCGTAAATGATATACCACACAATTCACCTATTTAAAGTATAGAAATTAATGTTTTTAATGTATTTGCGGTTGTGTAACCATCACTGCAGTCAATTTCAGAACATTTTAATCACCTCCAAAAGAAACCATGTACCATTTAGAGGGTTTCATTCCTCACTTCCCTGAAAACATTCAGTTCTAGGCAACCACTAACCTAATTTCTTATGGATTGACCTATTTTGGACATTTTATAGAAATGGAATTATACAAATGTGAAATGTGGTGTTTTGTGTCTGGTTTCTTTCACTGGGCATGATGTTGTCAAAGTTCATCTATGTTGCACCAAGTGTCAGCACTCCGTCCTTTTTCATAGCTGAATAGTATTCCTCTGCGTGGTTCTCCATCTTTGGTTTATCCACTGATCTGTGGATGAATATTTCAGGTGTTTCCATTTTGTGGCTATTATAAGACTGCCAGGAACACCCATGTACAAGGTTCTACGTGCACATGTTTAATTTCTCTCTGGCATATACTATGGACAAAGAATGTTGCGTGCCACATCAGTAAACAAAGAACACTGTGGCCATCAAGCCATTGGCCACTGCAGTTGTCCCTGACTGTGCAATCTTCCCTGAGTAAGCAAATTATAAGTGCACGGTTTGGGGGGTTTGTTGTTCTGTGATTGTGATTTCTTTCCGAGTGAGCATGGCAGCTCCACAGTGCTAAAGTGAGGTCAGGTAGAGTATAGAGGGGATTGTTTTTAGCGACCACCATTTCCTAGGACTTCAGGGTTCAGCCGACAATCCTAGGATTGCAGACCAGGGATGAGTGTAGAGAAGAGGGGACAATTTCCTAGCTAAGGACCTCCTGAGAAAACTAGTTTTATTACAGGTAGAAGCCTAACACCACCCAGTGGCCACTGGTATGAATGCCCAGCCCATGGAACGCATCCACCCATATCAGTCACTGGGCCAGCAAGCAGCAGCAATGTGTGGCCAGCTCAAAGCAGGGGCTGAATGGAGAATGCAGTGGAGCCTCAGTGAAGCAGACTGGGACTGGCCACGGCCCAGCTCGAGGACGCAGTGACTGCACTGTTCTCCAGCATTTAGGCCGTGGGAGGCCAAACAGAGCCCAGGCTTGAATCCTGGCCCCACCACTTACTAGGTGTGGTGGTTTAAAAACTCTTCCCACAAACACTTTCAAGTGCCTCCCTTTAATTTAATTCCCCTCTCCTTGAGGGTAGGCTGTTCTCAGTGACTCGCTTGTAATGAACTTGCTTCTAGTATTCCCGTCTCAAGACCAGGTCATAAATAGGTGTGTGGCTGTACCCTTCTCTCCCTCTGTCTTGGCCCACTCTCTCTGGGGAAAGCAGCTGCCCTGTCATGAGGCCATCTAAGCAGCCCTCTGCGCAAGTCCATGCAGTGAGGAATGCAGGACTCCTGGCTATCCCCACGGGAGTGACCATCTCAGAGGCACATCGCCCTGGCCCCATCTCACCTTCACAGGACAGCAGTCTGGCTGACATCATGTCTACAGCCTCAGGACAGGCGAGAACCTCCCAGCTAAGTGCTCCCGAATTCCACAGAAACAAACAGACAACTAATGATTATGGTATTAAACTACTGAGTTTGGGAGTAATTTGTTACACAGCAGTAGAAACCCACGGTCCCAAACATGGGGAACAAGTTATTTCACCTTCCTGGACTCCAATTTCTTCCTCTATAAAATGGAGACATTACTTACTAGGAGCTAACTCTCCACGGTCTTTCTTTTTTCTACACGTCCTTTGAACCAAGGCACTGACTTTTCAAGGATATCTGTAATAAACAGCCTTGGATGATAGAGACAGTTCCTCCCTCCAGAGTCAAGGGCAGGCAGGCTGTCTGCATGTTTGTCAGAAAAGATTTAGGCCCCCTAAGCTCAGAGTTCTCTAACAATACCACCCACTGCTTTCTGGCTACTTCTATTGCTCTGAGAAATAAAGTCTTTTATCTATGACCCAGGATCCTCAGGTCTTGCGCCAGCATCCATAAAACCACAGTAGGCTCGCTTGTCACCTTGCAAAGAAGGAAACATCCCAGACCCTTCCCAGGTTCTGACTCTGCCATTCCCATAGGGCTGTTCTACAGAGATGGCCCAGGCAGAGCTCCCGGCATGTGGCAAAAGCGCTCAGTAACTTAACTCTTATTCTTGCTGCTCTGGTAAAGACTTACTGTGCTTGCCATCGTCAGCGCTGTCATCGTCACTGCTTTTGTCTTTCAGCATTAGCTCCAGGGAGATGGTGCTGTTATCGTATACCACACAGTATTCCACACACTCCAGATCCACAGACTCCGGGATTAGATATTTGCCTGCCCTCTAAAGAAACCACCGGAGAAGCCTGTTGGCGGGTGGGTTAGGCTGAGCCCACACGCCTTGCACTCCACCACCGGGAGGAGCCAAGGTGGGACAGCGCCCCCTTCCTTGACCACACACAGGGCCGGAAGCCCTGAGAGTGGACCAGAGAGGCTGCCATATTCCAAGAGTCTTCCACACCCACGGTCCCTCCTGGAGAAGCTGTCCATGGCTGATTGGACCAGAGATGATAGACTGCCCAAAGAACCGTGGTCTAGTGACCAGCCCACAGCTGATTAGGAGCCCTGGCACAAGTGCTGAGAGAGTAGCCGTGGCCACCTGAACTACTGACATCCTCTGCAGAAAGGTGTGGGTGATGGAGACCAAAGCCAAAATCTGCCATGAAGAGGGCAGTAAGCAGACAGGCTTGAATGGACAAAAGTCACAACCCTGGGGTCCATAACATTGTCTGGCACATCAAAGAATTAAATCAACATTTGCTTAATGAAGCTGTTGACCATGGAGGACAGGGAGAAACCTCAGGGAGTGTGTGACACTGTCAGAGACTCTCGTGGTGGACGCACGGGGTCCTGCCTCCTTCGCCCACAGTGTTCCAGTAGGAGGTGCCGCCTCCTGGACCTCGGATAAAATCTCCCATTCTTCCGGCCCTCCAGTAAGGTAGCCTGTCTGCCCCACATTCAGATTCTGTCGGTATACCTTCTTCACGAGGAGGGCTGTAATCACGTGGCTTTCATCATACTCCCGCCTGGACCGCACATCTGAAAAGGAAAAGTATCGAATGAGTAACTGCTTTTGCAAAGGAACACGTGACCAACAAGAGCATTAAAATATGTTAAAGTAAAACGATGAGCCAGAAACAGAGAAAATAGCTCTAATACAAATAACTAACAAAATCTTGTATCCGGAATTTATAAAGAACTTACAAATCAATGAGGGAAAAAAAAATACAGACATCTGAAGACATCTTTACCTTCAGAAACAGCTCAAGAGTACATCCAAACGGACTCCTGCCTTTGTGAAGTGTCTGCCTGAGGACACTCAAGGCCGCCAAAGAACTTACTGCTTGCTCCAGCTGACACCTGAAGACAGGGCCCCTGTCCCCCACCACTGAGGAGGGTAAGAGCCTAATTTCGATAAGCACCAGTTAGCAAGCCCCCTTGGGTTTCACATGGTCCAACTCCCACCCAGTTTGTAGTTTTTCACTTCCCTGACTCTGAGCCCCATGTTCCTCCTCTCTACTCCTTCACTCTCCATCTCAAAGGCCTCTGTGCAAACCGGACTCCTGTTCACTCTGGGCTCTTCCCTATTGCAATAGTGCACTACCGATTAAATTCTGCTTCCCCTTTGTTTATCTTTAACATGATCTAATAACAAAAATGAACCAACTACACTCTAGCTCCAGGCAACAACATAAGTGAATCTTCATCGCATAGTCTTGAGCAAAGGTCAGAGACATGGTCTATTTGGCTTAAAAACAAGTGAAACTGGGACTTCCCTGGTGGTCCAGTGGTTAAGAAGACCTCTCCCAAAGCAGGGGGTGCAGGTTCAATCCCTAAGATTTCACATGCCGTGGGACAACTAAGGCCACACACTACAAAGGGAGAGTCTGCGCACTGCAGTGGAAGATCCCACCTGCCACAGCCATAAAGTACTTACCCAATAAACAGAGGTAGTTGGGTTCAGTTAATCTGGGTAGTTTTGTGACCTGATTCAAGATGTTGTAAAGCTCTGTTGGTTCACACAGAACCAAACCGGTCATCCTACAGGAAAGAATCAATAATGTATTAATAAAAGCTTAGTGAAGAAAAAAAAAAAGCTTAGTGAAATGAAAGTCGCTCAGTCGTGTCCGACTCTTTGCGACCCCATGGACTGTATAGTCCATGGAATTCTCCAGGCCAGAATACTGGAGTGGGCAGCCTTTCCCTTCTCCAGGGCATCTTCCCAACCCAGGTCTCCCGCATTGCGGGCAGATTCTTTACCAGCCGAGCCATAAGGATAGCCCAAGAAAACTGGTGTGGGTAGCTTATCTCTTCTCCAGCGGATCTTCCCAACTCAGGAATGGAACCATGGTCTCCCGCATTGTAGGCAAATTCTTTACCAACTGAGCTATCAGGGAAGCCCAAAAGCTTAGCACATCTTTCTATTTTAGATGAATGACTACCAAGTCACAAAATTAAACTTTCTTAACATGTGTTCAAGGTGAAAATAATCATCAAAGTGATCAAGGAAACTTCAAAAACTTATAGTGAAATGTGTGTAGGGGAGATAAACATTGCATACAATGTATCTGAATAAAACAGGTTGTAAAACAGTCACCAATTCATTTCTTCTTTCAGTAAATCATCACTGAAGACCTACTACATGCCAGGCGCTGGAAATAACTAGTCAACTAGACCTACCCTTACGAGGATTACAGTCCAGCATGGAAAGCAGACATTGGACAAACAAATACTTCGTTAAGTAGGGAAAGCCTTATAAAAGGGTCAGCATCCAGTGCCACGGGAGGTGGCCACAGGAGGGCACCTAGTCGGTGGGCTGGCGGGGGTGGTCAGAGAAGGGCTATCTGAGATGTGACAGCTGAGACAGGAGGTTAGGCAAGACTTAGGCAGGTGGAGGAGACAGAGAGGATGAAGGAGGTGGGAACACTCCTGAGAGCAGGAGGGAACTTAGCACCTGAGGTTTCAAAAGGAGCCTGGGGACAGTGGGAAGAGAGTGATGATGAAGACCCTGGGGAGGCTGATGCAGGTCCCTCATGAGAGGCCTTGTGGGCTTGTTGTAAAGATCGTGTTGCTTCGTGGAAGGTGGGGCATCGCTCACTTGTACTGACAGAACTGCCCGGCCAGTCGGGGCTGTGGCTCCTGCTTACAGGGCTGCTCTTGGTTCCTGGGCACAACTGTCTCTGCGGCCCCCTGGACACTGAGCGGGGAAGGCTGGGCCTGTGCAGCAGCTTCCTGCAAGGAGGTTACCTTTTAGCAGGGGAGGGAGCAACCAGGAGCAGCCAGCAGACCTCTGCAGGCCAGTCAAGTCCAGGGACAATCTTGCTCAAGTGGACAGTTAGGGTCCACTTCAGAACTACCAGTACAATGCTCCCCAGAAAGGCTAAACCTTCGACTTGGGCCCTGGAACCTTCTCACCTCCTCCAGCACCTCAGTTCTCAGCCTCCTCTCCAACATCGTCAATTTCGGTCTCCATGTCGGTCATTCCCAGTGGCACGCCAGCATCCTCTGTGCCTGTCTCTGTTCCCTTTGACAGCCAAGACTTCTCAAAAGGGATGTGTCTACATGGCCTCCACTTCCTCACCTCTGAACTCTAGTCTGAACCCCTGTTGTGCCACTTATTCTTGGCTGCCTGACCTCAGGGAATAATTAGCCTTTCTGTGCCTCAGTTTCTGCCTCTGTAAAATGGGATAAAAATAGTATTGCCATTTCTGTAGAACAAGGATAATAGTACTTGTTGTGTGTGGATCAATGAAATTACACACAGAAGACATTCTGAGCAGGGAGGAAGTGCTCAGTAATTGTTAGTTATTGGTATGAACTTCTCCCCTGGAACTTCTAACCCCAAACCACAGAACCTGCTCTTATCAAGGTCATCACAAATACTCCTCGTGCCTAATCCATTTAGTCATTCCTCTGTAACCCACTTGAACGCCTCCTTCCCCAAACACTCCCCGCTCCCAGGAACCCCCACTCTCTAGGCTTCCCGCTTCCCTCTCAGATGGCTCCTATTCCAACTCTCCCCATGAGCACACCCTCGGACACAGTCATCTCCCCTCTTCTCTACCTACACTCTCACTCTGGGACAGAGCTTCTCAGCCTTGGCACCACTGAAAGGCACAGCCAGGTAATTCTTGGTTGTGGGGCTGACCTGTGCACCATAGGATGTTTAGCAGGATCCCCAGCCTCTACCAGGAGATGCCAGTACCAACTCCCACCCTCCAGTTACAAGACATCACCAAATGTCCCCTGCAAGAAGGGCAAAGTCACCGTTAGTCGACAACCACCACTCCCCCAGAGTCTAGGGGATTCATCTAGTCCCTTGAATACCTCCCTGTATACCAATGACTCCCAAATCATAGCCTCTACTTGACCTCTCCACTGACCTCCATACTCCATGTGGATGCCTGACAGGTAGCTCAAGTATAATGTGGCCAGAAAAGAAGGTTTAAATTACACATGCCCACATCTCCAATATCTTCTTGTCTTTTGTCTTCCCTGTCTCAATAAACAGCACCATTATTCACCAAGTTACTTGAGGTCACATATCTAATCCTTTATTTCCCTTCCATTAGCTCCCACCTATTAGCTCTACTACCTAAATATATTGGGTTTTCTTGGTGGCTTGGTGGTAAAGAATCTGCCTGCCAAGGTAGGAGACGCAGGTTCGAGCCCTGGGTCAGGAAGATCCCCTGGTGAAGGAAATGGCAAACCACTCCAGTATTCTTGCCCGGAAAACCCACGGACAGAGGAACCTGGTGGGTTACAGTGCTTGGGGTCCCAAAAGAGTCGAACATGACTTAGTTACTAAGCAACAACACCTAAATAGATATATTCCAAGCCCATCTCCAGGGCTAACATTCTAGACCAAAGTACTAGCATCTCTCTCCCAAGGACGCAATACTTCCCAACTGGGCTTCTTGCTCCTGCTTTCTCCCTATAGTCTAAACTTCACATGGCAGTCAGGGTGATCTTTGTGAAGCATGAGTTCATTGTCTTCATCTGCACTACTGTACCCACTTGTTTGCTTATTTTTATCATCAGTCTCCTCATAGTGGGATGTATGGCTCATAAGAGTGGGGACCTTGCCCTTCCTGTTCACTGCAGTATCCCCACAGTAGCCAGGACTTGTGATGCAGACCAATGCTCAATAAGCGTGTGTTTAACGAATACATTATTACTAGCCACCATTCCTGCCTTCACCATGGGCCCATCCTGACCTAATGCCATATATCTAGATGCCACACACACAGCCCTCCTATAGGACCTCCCAACTCACACCCCCAGGTCCTCTGCCTCTGAAAGTCCTGACCTCAGGCCATTTTGGAGGTGGTGAGCATCAGGGAAAGGGGATGGACTCTGTGTCCAGTCCCCAAACTTCATGAAGCCAACCAAAAAGCTGGCTAACATACCTGGTTGATCACTCAGAGTCCATCCTCATCCTTCCACCTGCTTCTCCCCATGACAACCTCCATCTCTTCATTCACTAGCTAAGAGACTGTCTCTGGGCTTTCAGGTAAAACCTAGTCCAGCCCCAGGAAACAACTCCTTCTGACATCTCTCCTTCCCAAAGGGTGCACTCTCCCTTGTCAGGCAAGATCTGCCTCACCTGCTGGCAAACTTCAGGAGGGTATGCACTGTCTTGGCCCTAACAGCACCCTTCTGAGAGAAGACACAGCCCTGTGAGCCACAGTGAGGAGCGCCACTGGACTGGGCGGGCAGAGGGCTGGGTACAGCCAAAAGCCCTTCCAGCACAACTCCAAACTTGTTTTTGTTTCTTTTTTTGGCTACACTGAGCATCATGAAGCATCACAGTTCCCTTACTCGGGATCGAACCTGTGCCCCTGGCAGTGGAGACATGGAGTCCTAATCACAGGACCACCAGGGAATTCCTGCTCCAAACTCTGAAGGGTATGAGAGGTTCTTGGCTACACCGTTTAGGTCCTAAGAATATTTTGATATCGAGCTTTTATATAAAACCATAAAACAAATACTGATGAGGTGCTCAGCCAGGCTTGTGCCCCACCTTCTGCTCCTGACATGGGATCCTGGATATGATCAAGCTCTGAACCCAGCTTTGTTTTCACTCCCTGACCTCTGGCTGGCCTGGAGGACTGAAGGCTTCGCCCCCAGCTCAGAACTGCCACCACTGGCATCTCTGCTCGTGGGGGCTGCTGGCCAGCAGCTTCAGGTTGCCTCTGGTGTCACCGGTCCACCACCTCCTAGCTGCTCCGCTGGCATGCAACTTGGGAAGCCAAATCCTTTGATGTCCAGCAGGTACGGGCCACAACTGAAAATTAAGCTATATAAACATAGTTCTATTTTAAAATTTATGTCCCCTTTTTCCAATGTTCTAGAGCCCCTAGAGGAAAATAAAACTGTCATACAGGTTGGACAGTTAACATCTTTCTAATTCTTCATTTTAGCTCCAAGGATCTGAAAGATTTAAAATACTTCACTTGAGTAAAATACTTCACTTGTGGTATAATTTTAGGGTTGAAGAGAAGATAAGCTAGCACAGAATATGTGCACCTAAGAGCAAAAATTTGACAGCTCATGGCTGTGGTCCGAAGCCTATTGTAAGGAACAAAATGGTCAGTATATGTGCATGTGTATGGCTTGTGTGGGGGTGCAGCAAGGAAGGTATCAGTGTATTTCCTATACTGTGTATAAAGATATACAATGAAGAACTAGCAAAATTAATCTATAGTGATAGAAATCAGGAAAGTCAGGTATTTATATTTTCTGGGGGACTGGGACATAAGAAAACTTTCTGGAATAAAGAAAATGTTCCTATAGCTTGTTTTGGGTAGTGGTTACAAGACTACAAACTGTCAAAACTATCAAACTACACACTTAAGATCTGTATACTGTATCATATGTAAACTACATGGCAATTTTTGTAATCCCCTGAAATATGAGGACACTTCTCTACATCGGGTGGGGATGGCCCAATAGAGAATATGGGAGGTGGGGGTTGCCTGCCCTAGAGATGCCGACAGGGGCTGACTGACCTGGCAGGGATGGGGAGAAGCCCCAGCCTCAGATGTGGCAGTGAACATGAGAATCTGACTCAAGTCCCTCTTCTATGGCCTCGACTCTCCCCTCTACAGGGACGACTTCAGCCCTGGCCTCTCTCAGGGGTTTCAATCCCATACTTCCTCTGGGAGTAATCCCCCAAGTGTCCACTTCCAATTCAGCCCATCTAAAATAGAGCTCTTCTCTTTTTCTCCACACAGCTCTCCTTCCACACAACTTTTCTCAGGCTGAGTTTCCACAGCACTTTTATTTAAATCCAGATGGGCACAAACAATTCTTATCAATTCTTCCCTCTCCTTCATTGGCCCCACTTCCCCATTTCTAAAAGTACCATCATAACTCAGATTATTTATCATCTCCTAAGACTCTTGCAGCACAGAAGCTGCAAGAAGAACAAGGTTAGTCTCTCAAAATACTATGGAAGATAAGCCTCCTGAACAACCTCCCTGCCCTGCACATTTTTCCCTTGGAATCTTTGACATAACAAGGTCAGTATAATCTTCCTCAAACGCAGTTCTGGTGGCATCACAAAAGCCTCTGATAAACACTTGCTTCCCAAGGAATAACTCAGCTAACATGCATAAGCCCTGCACAATCTGGGTTTTCCAGTCTTGTATCTAAAACCACTTGACTCTCCCCAAATTCAGAAACCCACTCTCAACCTGGTCAGGTGCTGGACAATAAAGAGATTAAATTACCTGACTGCACAATGCCCTTAGTTCTAGTGGTAAGATAAAGGGGTGAACAATGAACAAGAGAACACTGTCAGTGATACAATAAAGGACACTGTTCTCATGTCCCCACTCCCAGCAGAAATTATCTGTTCACTGTCCCCTCCTCCAGGTTTTCCTTTGGGCTCTTTTCCCTTTCTTGCTCATCTGAACACTTTCTATTGTTAACTGCCCAACTCCCAATGCCCCTCCTTTGGGAACCCCAAAGCCCATGTGTATCTCTCCCTCCTGTGGAGCTGAATGGTTTAACTCTTGTTCTTCTTTTACATCTCAGCTTAGATGTTTCACCCTCCAAAGTCCTCTCTCACATGGCCCCCACCTCCACCCCAAATCTGAGTTAGATAGACCTCCTTTGTGAAGGAAAGCAACACGGCTCAAAATAGCCTGGAGTTAAAACTCCCCTCCAATGGTGGGGTCTTCCCCACCATTCTATGCAGGACAAAGAACTCCCCGCCCCTGCCTCGGCCCGGAAGGAAGGAATGGACATTAAGATTGATTACTTCCAGCTCCCGGCCGGTCCCAGCTCCACTGGTCTCAGGAATTCCTTGCCCCAGTTGTTAAAAGTTAACTAATCCAAACAATCTTGAAGAAGAACAGACCCCTCAAGACAATGTATTTCCGCATCTATGTTGCCTATATATACTTCCTCTTTTCTCCACTTGGTGCAGCAGCTCACTCATCTGACTGCTGCCCCTTCTCGCCTCATTAAAGGTCATCTGTTCCTGTAGAGTATCGGTCTCATTCTTTCTCCAAACCTCGCTTTCTCTGACTCCCTTAACCTACACTTTGTGTTCCCACAGCCCCTCATAATTCTCTAGTGTTGCCCATATCATGCTGCTTGCAATGTACCTGCCTCCCTCACTAGACTGTGAGCTCCTTAAAGGCAGAAAATGTGTGGATCCTTGCTCACCTGTGAAGCAAGTGATCTTAGTAGCTCAATGAACGAATGGAAAGGAGGCAGGAAAGAGTAAGCCCGTCATCTCGCATGCCCTCCTACTTACATGTTCGTCAGTACTTGGGCTAACTGCTCTTTTTCACCTCCTGCTTCTCGGTTCCCAAGTAGGCTGTCATTGGTTCCCCCTCACTGGGTTTGCAGACTTCTCCAAGGTAACAGCCTGCAACACACCTACCTGCCCCACTTGACCCTGAACTTTTTGAGGGCAAGGAGGTCTCTGCACCCCCAGAAAAGAGCAGCAGGGAAAAGGAAGCTTCTAAGTATGCTGATACATTTGAATGGTAACTTCTAGTGAGCAAAAACCATGTCTTGACTTTCTCTGTGGTGGACTCTGAACAAATCCACTTTAACTGTGCTCAACATGGTTTCTTGGCACCTAAGGCGGAAACAATGTGGCCAGGTGGACAGCGCGGCTGAGCCGACCAGAGGTGAAGGGACAGCGTGACTTTGCAAGTTCTATCACCCGGATACCTGTTACCGCATCTATAACCTATAGCGATGAGTCAGTGCTCAGGGTCTGTCATTCTCGGGAGTGGTGTCCCTAAAGCTTTGTAAACTTAACAGAAGGTCCTGGGCATCGGGAGAGACAAGTGGGCGGACTGTGTGTGATCAGGGGTGGTGCACAGGAATGACAGATTAGAGGAGCCCCCATCCTCCACCTCAATCCCGGGGCTCTCAACCTCCCCTCCCCCATTTCCTTTCCAGAGCTCGGAGCCCCTCCAGTCCCCAGGGACAAGATGGGTGGGTCTGGCTGAGCTGGCGCAGGGGAAGGGACCGCACGCATTCCATCGGGCCTCCGACCTGACCTCGGCCGGTCGCCCTGTCAGAGCCTCTGTCTGGGGCCCCACCTGCAAAATGGCTCCTCTAAGGCTCTCCAAGCCTACAGCCCGTCTTCTTCCACCTCTCGAGTGCGGACTCTCCCTCCCACTCTGACCGCGTCTGACGGGCCGCACGCAACACGACCCGCGCTATGACCCAGCCCAGGACTGCGCTCCGAGTAGCACCCTTCAGCGGGCCTCCCCGAAAGCCCGGATGTGGCCGAGATACCGCGAGAACTGGGAAGTGGGGGCGCCGGAAGCAGCGCCGCTCTCGCGAGACAAGGCGGAGCAGAGCCGGGAGGCCTTGTGCAGTGTGGAGGTCGTTGGAGTCACTTGTCTGCTGACAGCTCCTTCGCCCGCCTGTTCGCGCCCCGCCCGCCCCAGCCATGCTTTCCGCCCTCGCCCGGCCTGCCGGCGCCGCTCTCCGCCGCAGCTTCAGCACCTCGGCCCAGGTAGGCCCTGCGAGGGGCAGCCTGCAGGTGGAGGCTCCCCGGCCTAGGCCACGTGTGTTCCTGGCTCGCGAGCAGCCTTGACCCTCGGGTCAGTCAGCTTGGACCGCAGAGCCGCCCGGTGCAGACCCGCAGTTGTGTCGGTTGGGTCGACCCTGATTCCGGGCGGGAGGTGCGGGGGAGAAAGTCCCGGAGTCAGGGAGGTGGGAAGTAGTCCAGCTCCAGTACCGGGGCGCTTCTCCGAGCCTGGCAGTTCACCCCCAGAGTCTGCTCTTGACTTGTGCTCCTTAAAGCTTGAGAGGCCAGGGCTGTAGGGGCTAAAGTAACTTACCTTCCGTAGTGCTTTGAGAGACCAACCTTGTTCTTGGAGCTTCCGTACAAGCACTTGTGTAATTTTTAACTTCATAGTGCAGACAGAGCTACCCAGGGTAGAACACTGGTCCAAGGTTACACAGTCTTTTGGCCAGAGGATTAAAATTCCCCTCTCCTGACCACTGTAATTTTTTTTTTTTTTTTGGATCACCAAACCTTCCCTCTAAGAACCTGAAGACTCTGCTTCCTCTTAAAGACCTTTTGAAGGCTGCTTCCTGCGGTGGGAGGCCTGGGCCTGGCTTGGCCTGGGACTGCTTAAGCCTAAGCTATTTTTAGCCGTCTCGGGCAGCGATTCTCAAACTCTGGTGTGTGTCAGAATCACCAGAATACTGATAAAGATCAGAGACAGGGCGTCAGTGAAGGAGGTAGGACCTGCTGGGCCTCTGTTTTTACCAAGTGCCCCAGGTGATTCTAATACAACCCAAGTATGAGAACCCTGGAATGCCCACATCTCAAGTACCTTGCCCTCAAAGGGAGGTGATTGTTAAACATGAGGTTCTGCATTTTTTAGCCTCTGCCCTTCAGACCAGTCTCCTGTGTGTTCAGTTCATTTGGAAAATAAATATACATATAAGTACCTTTGAGTATCTTCTTGCCGAAAGCTGTGTTGGGTGCTGCAGGTGATACCAGGATGAGTGAGAAGCGGCACTTATGCCAAAAGTGAGTAAACTTAGCACCCATAGGACTGGTGGAGGTGTTGAACAGTGACACTGAGGAGTAGGGGAAGGGAACTAACTGGAGATAAGACAGGGGGATTTGCTGCTATGATTTCATGAGGGGTATTGAGAGAAAGAGGAACATGGAGAAAACCAAGGCTTTGGATTTTGGAGTTGAGTTACTAAGGTAGGAAAAAATGCTCGGAAAGAGTGATGGGAGTTGGGTGTGGTATTAATATTGGGAGCTCAGGTTTGGATAGATTGAGTTTTAAATGCCTATTAGACATACAGACAGAGTCATTTACAAGTCAGGTGTATAAGTCAGAAAGATGAGCTTGAGCCAGATGGTGCATCGGCCTAGAGACTTTAGATCCCGTGTCCTTAACAGGAAAAATGTAATGAGCATTCAATCTCCATGTATTTATGTCTCTGTGTGTACTAATGTTCTAATATATATATATAAAACACAAGAAAGAAATTTAAAAACAAGCTGTTCAAGTCTGTTATACAGACTTTAAAAAGCAAACTTGTGAAGGAAGTGTTACTATATATCCATTTTCAAAGCCCATTGCTAAACGGTGTGCCAAACAGTGGAAAAGGATGTCAAATCTGGCAACAGCTTGTTTAGCAAGAGATCATGAGCTGTCCTGCAATACCAGAGATTCTCATCTCACTGTAAAGATCCCATCATTTACAAGTTATGTTTTTATAAATATTAGCCGAGCTGATGAAACCTTATACAAAAAGTAACATGGCCTCATCCCACTGAAAGTTTGTTGTATTCATCTTGTTTGTCACAGGGGACTGATTGATCCAAGGACCCTAGTTGAGGACACCAGGTCTGTCTGTTTCTTGGTAGATATTAATTCTTTACCTGTTAGATAAAAATTAAGACATAATCTTTGACATTTACATCCTGCACGCCAAGGGGACTGTATTGTGCTCCTCATGTTGAAACCCTGGTCAGTCATGGGAGCCACGCTAAGAAATCTGGGCATGAGGAACTTGAGAGGATTTTTGAGCAAGGCAATGATGGAAACTTTGAATTTAGGGGAGGATGGTTGAGAGGTAGAGCTGAGGACCTAAGTTAGACAATGGAATCAGAATGGAAATCAGGGGCAGGTTAGGAAGATGTTTGAGATGCCAGCTCCTTTGTGTCTTAACTGGGTGTCTCCAATAAGGAAAGAGGCAAGAGCTAGGAATAAAGGTTTGAATGTGGGTGAACACAGGTGCCATTTGGGGACAGGGATGGGAGAGGTAACGAGGATAAATTTATTTACACAGTTGGGTTAGTGAGACCAGTGGAATGCCTAACAGAACTGGAGATGTGGAGTTGGAATCTGGGAGTCCCTGGGATTCGGGACAAGGTGTGAGGGTGATCATTGAAGGTTCAGAGGTGGGTGAGATTCCAGACTTCAAGTTCTGGGTGGTTGGTCCAGCTAGCTTTCTGTGAAGTCAGGGGTCCAACTTAAAAAAACAACAACAACCTGAATTCGAATCTTACTTGTAGTATATGCCCTTGCAAGTTTTAATTTCTTCAAGCAGATCACACTGTGCGTCAGGTGGTTTTTTTGAGTTTGTTTTGGTTTGTTTTGGTTTGCTGGGTTTGGTTTTGTTGACAGAAGCCCATTATTGCTGGCTTCCGTTGCTGTGGAACACAACATGCAGCCATGGTGTAGATGCTGCCCTCCAGGACTGCACCAGCCTTTGAGCTCCCACAGCTGCTCTTTTCTCAGATTGTCTTCTTTCTGGCCTGCTTGCCAGGATAGGCCCTCCTTCTTGTTTGTGAGTTTAGACTGGAAACAGCCTTCCTGAGGTTGGCTGGGGTTTGGGTTAGGCCCTGCGCGAGACCTGGAGGGAAGAGTGCCTCTTGTGTGAGGGGAGTGAGCTTTAGGGCATGGCTTCGCTTCAGGACCGCTCTTTGCCCTCAGCTCCTGGGCATCTCACTGCCTGGCCGCTCGGGAGCTGACCGGGGTCTGATTCACTCCTACAGCCCCCAGGTCCAAGCGCTGGCCCATTAATAGGATTTCATAAATGTTTGTTTATAGGTTTTAAAACCTCACGTTGCAGGAGAAGCTTCTGTTAGCAGTCCAGCAGCCGAGTGAGTAGTTTGCTCGTCTCTCGAGGGTATGGGAGAAGTGTGCCCTGACCCTCACAGCATCTGGAGGCACAGGTCCCCCCATTTTCCTGAGGCATGCCCTGAACGTCCGGAAGGCCTTAGGGGTGGTAGGAATACTATCACCTCTTCGTTGGTACCACTGCAGTAAAAGAGGCCAGGGGCCAAGGTCTGCGGTTTTTACCATGTGAATCCTATTAATGCTGAATCCCTCTTCAAAGTTCTGTCTGTGTGCCTCTTTCTAGAACAATGCTAAAGTAGCCGTGCTGGGGGCTTCCGGAGGAATTGGGCAGCCGCTTTCGCTTCTTCTGAAGAACAGCCCGCTGGTGAGCCGCCTGACCCTCTATGATATCGCTCACACGCCCGGAGTGGCCGCCGACCTGAGCCACATCGAGACCAGAGCGACCGTGAAAGGTACTGGGCTCGCTGACTCCATGGACCGTTCATCTCTTCTCTCCAGTAGTCCAGGATCCAGGTTTAGAGTGAGATTCTTGGGTGGAACTAGGTGTTCAGAGACTTGAGGTTTCCGTGTCCATTTTAGAAGTAAATTTTATAAATTACTGCAGTTTTTTGGACTTGTCTCTAAAAATGCAAGTAGTGTCTTTCAGAAAAACAACAGTGGCCTGATGTTCCCATTTAAAATTTTTTATAATTTAAAATAATAGGAGTGTAGGGGTAGGGGGAGCCTCCTGCAGGGACGTGGGGCCGTAAGTGGTACTGTCCCTGGTGTGCTGCCCGTGCCTTCCGGGCCGGGCCGTCCCTCCGCCAGCCTCTTCAAAGCACAGCCACTCAGGGAAATCTGAAATGAACACAGGTATATTATCCAAGAAGTCGTTCGTAATCACATACAGTTATATATAGCCTGCTCATTTAACCTTCACATCATAGCAGCGTTTATCCGCGTCACCAAATTCTTGGTAAAATCATTTTTAAAGAGGTATTATAAGTTATAGCTTATTTATTGTTATACCCATGCTGTTGGCCCCTGGGCTGTTTTGTGTTGTGCTGTATTACAGATATTTCTGTAAGCTGTGATAAGCATCTTTTTATCTTTACATTTTGTTCCTTAGGATCCTAAAAGTAGAGTGAGTAGGTCCGGCTGTTGTACAGCTTTTACTGTGAAATGTCAGATTGCTGTGCAGGAAGCTTGTACTGCTTCCCGTCTCTGCTGATGGTGTTTGCACGTGTCCTCGGTGGGTGTAGACAACCCAGAAGGTTGACTTGTCAGGTCACGTGCTTGTGTGCTGCCAAGGTCCCTGTGCACTAGTTTGCTTGCTTTCTCTTGGGCTGTGTATTTTAGAGTTTCCAGAAGCACACGCAACAGGGAACAGTCAAATCCAAGCAGATTTTGGTCATTGGAGCCAATTCCCCTGAGATGTTTGAAAGTGAACCTTCTTCTCCACAGGTGATAGGAGTAAACAAAGTTGATGCTAATATGTCGAGTCCCTGTTTATCATGGCAGGGATTCTCTCTCCAGGGCACCTTCTGATCTGACCCCAAAGTGGAGCTTTTGTTAGGATGACCGTGACGTGGAATAAGCAGCTCTTACTGGGAGCTGAGCAGGGCTCAGAGGTGCTGGCAAGTCGGGTCAGATAAGGCCAAGTGGCTGACTTGGATGGTTATTCCGTTCTGTAGGGGGGCTGGGCCATAGAGGCTGGGGGAAAGTGGAGTGAAAGGGACTGTCCTGCCAACTGGAGTCATCCAGACCATGGCGGTAGTTCTCAAGAAGAGGAACCCCTTCACAGATAGCCCTTCCATCCTGTCTTGAGGCCTGTGGTCAGATTTGGACCTGTGTGGGGCTGTCCTCCTGGGCTCTGTCTGCGTAGATGTGCTGGCCTCTGCGGGTCAGAAACTGTGAAATTGCTCACTTGAGTGTTTGTTTTTTTTCCAGGCTACCTTGGACCTGAGCAGCTGCCAGACTGCCTGAAGGGCTGCGATGTGGTGGTCATTCCAGCGGGAGTCCCAAGAAAACCAGGTGTGTTGAAAGCCTTGCCTAATGTCTCCCTGAAAGTCAGCTGAGGACATGGTTTTCCTTGAAAAATGGAGCTGGTCTTTTCTCTGCTGCAGAAAAGATCCCAGGCTTCCAGATGCCTGTGGGGTGCAGACAGAGCCCTGCACGGGTCACTGGGTCCCCTTGCCCAGTCTCTTGGGTTTTCTGCACGGAACGCCTTTTTCTCCACACACCTCTGCCTTGGAAGGCTTACTGATCCTCCTCGGGAATAACCCCCCTCTCTCCCCTCCCCATGCCTCACCCGCACCGACCTCTCTGTCTTGGCACTTGTCACACTGGGCCGTTTTCCCTACAAGATGGGTTTACTTGACAGGGACCCTGTGTCACTCATGTCTGAGTTTCATAACAATAAACACACAGCACTTGGCACATGTTTGGAAATTCATCCTGTGGTTTATGAACAATATTGAATTGGATTGTTCTCAGGTATGACCCGAGATGACTTGTTCAATACCAATGCCACGATCGTGGCCACCCTGACCGCTGCCTGTGCCCAGCACTGCCCAGAAGCCATGATCTGCATCATCTCAAATCCGGTGAGTGCCGCGTGAAAGTTCATTGTGTGGCTGTGCTTAGAGTGGAAGATAAGCGGGTTGATGTGCTGAAGTGGATAAAGGGGATGAATACCGAGAGGCCCTTAAATTTATTTCCTGAGGATTCTTTCTGGCCTACACCGTGTGAGTTGTAACCTGGATTTCCCATCAGCCGTGTGCCTTTGGGCAGGTCACTTCCCCTCTCGGTATCTTAGTCCCTCCACCTGGAGAAGGGTCCGTTCCTCAGGCTGCCTGTTAATTCCCCTTATTGTGGAATTCCTTATTGTGTTAATTCCTCAGGCTTTGCAGTTCCCGCTGCTCCGGCCTCCTCGCCCTCCTCACACTCACACCTGATCACATACACAGCCACCACCACCCGCCCCTACCCAGGCCCTGCTCGCTGGTTTTTGTAGGAAGCTTGTTCCTCAGTTCAGAAACTCTGGGTCCGGTGCTGTGTCCCCCCAAGAAGTCAGCTAGGGCTCGCATCCCCACCCCAGCAGGGCCCCTGGTCGCATTTGACAGCAGCCTCCTCTGTCCCCCTCTCCTGATTGAATCTGGACTCTGCTCTCCTAGTACGAGAAGGACCTGGGTGAAAGTGCGGTGACGCTGCTGTTGACCGAGGGACGTGGCCACGGGTGAACTTGTGACCAGGGCCTCTGAGAAGAGGGTCCTGCCCTTTGCACCCAGCCCCCCTTTCCTTTCCTCGGGGGCCACTGGCCAAAAGTTGTTGGGGAGCTGATTAACCGTTACCTGATATAAATCTTGCTGGTTTTGTCTTATTTTTTTCCATGTACCAGGTAATATGTTAAGCATTTGCCGTGTATTAAGACTGTTAACCTTCACAGTAACCTCATGAGGTAGTTGTCTTCCAGTTTTACAGATAAAGAAACTGAGTCCCAGGGTTATGATGCAGAGTGCCAGAGCTGGGACTTGGCCCTGGGCCATCTGAGCTTGTAGCCCTGTACGAGGCTGTTGTTTTTTTTTTTTTTTAAAGAATGGTCTTTAGGGCCTAAGGCCCAGCTGGAGCAGAACTTGGTCTGTGGAGCGCTCTCCCATTTTTAAGTTGACTGTTGAAGGATCACGTGCACATGTGAACACTGGGGTCGGAGGTCACCAAGGGGAAGAGTGCCTGCAGCAGTGAAGGGCGTCTTCTTTCACAGGGCGGGGGGCGAGGGGACGAAGCAGTCTTTTAGAGTAGGAGGCCTTCCATGCTGAGGCTCAGGTACCAGACAGGGCAACTTATTGTGGCACCTTCAGGCTTGCTAATAGTCTGATGAGAGTTTTCCTTCTGTCGCATGGCTCTGCTCTCAGAATGCAGGTGAATTGTGCCTTTCTCTTGGATTTACTAGGTTAACTCCACCATCCCAATCACAGCGGAAGTTTTCAAGAAACACGGAGTGTACAACCCCAATAAAATCTTCGGGGTGACAACCCTGGACATTGTCCGAGCCAATGCCTTTGTCGCAGAGCTGAAGGTAAGAGCTGCATCGGACATCTTTCACGCGGCCTTTCTGATCCTCCATGTCCATCCTTGGCTCACTGATGGGCGTGCAAGACCCCCGGGCCCTGAGAGATCACGTATAACCTGAGGGTGGTGTTAAAGGTCTTCATAGCTCACCTCCTTCATGGGAAGCAGCTCTCACATTTTTGTGGGGAGTGTAGACGGCGGACGCCTGCGGGCTGAGACTGGCCGGCCCCTGCATTGACCAGCCCGGCCTCCCTGCACCATCCAGGGTGCAGGCTTTCCCGGGGTTTCTCGCTGGCTGGAGCGGGATGTGCTCCTTGTACTGTCTACCGCTGATAACTGGCCTTCGCAGGATTGACCTGCTCATCGTTAGGCAAATGATAAGATCAGCAAACAGGAAGGGCTTGGGCGAGCTCCTGAGATGGTATCAGCATTGTAACCCGGGTCTGTGTCCTGATTCGCTCCTGCTCGGGAACCGGTAGTGACTTAGACTCCCCTCTGCTCCCGCCAGCTGCCAGCTTCTTCCTGAGCTGCCAGACTCGTCCTGGGGTGGGTGTGGCACTGGCGTTGGGTCCAGGGTCCTCTGTGTGTTTTGCAACTCGCTGTCTAATCTCCCTGGTGTGGACCTGCAGAGCCACTTACTCCCTCCCCAGTAAACGTCCCTCTTGAGCTTCAGGCCATTTGTTGTGACTCTGCAGAGGAGGGTTCCCATCCAACCTCCCGCCAGTTAGGAATCATTGTGCACATGGCTTGGTGAGAAGGGCTTGCACAGGATTTGACCTCCATCTTCCGCCCCTGCGCCCAACACCTCTCTCCAGGGTGTGGATGGCACAGTGCCCGCACTGTCACTCTTGCTGTGGCGTGTTCCTCAGGCTGTGTTGTCCATGTGGGGGCAGATACTGAGACATGGCCCCAGGGCCTGGGAGCTCTGTGGAGTGAAGTGGAAAGAGACGCTTTAATTCCGGAGACAATGAGTTTGAGCAAACTCTGGGAGATGGTGAAGAACAGGGGAGCCTGGCAGTCTGCATCCATGGGGTCGCAAAGAGTTGGACACGGCTGAGCGACTGACAATTCCGGAGACAGTTGGATTGAATAACCAGTTCAGCACGTGTGTGTTTGGAGTGAGATTGTTGGTGCCACGTTCTTGGTGCCCAGCCTGGCACCCTGCTCCGTCAGCCCTCTGCTGCTGGGCCCACCCACCTTTGTGACTGGGCTCCCCTTGCTGGGTAAAGCAGGTTCCTAACTCAGGGCATCTCTCTTCAGCAGCCAGAGCATTAGGGGACTGCTCACCCTCCTCCCATAACTCCCACCAGCGTCTTTTTCTGTGATAAATACCTGAGTCACAGATTCTCGGGGGGCATGATGCCTCAGGTTTAACAAGTGAATCAGCCATCCCAACAAGCCCCGCTTAATGAACTGCGGTGTCTGACCCCTTTCCACTTGGTTCCCTCCTTTCGGTCCCAATCACTGAGTTGACAGACTTCTCACCCCTGGCTTTTCTAGAATCTTGCTTTCATGCGAGGGGAAGAGAATCTGCTTTGTTCATGGTGAACACACTGTGGGCATGTGAGTCTGGGCTAAAGGCGTGACAGCAGGTGTGGGAAGGAGGGCTGTCGTCCTCTGATCCCAGGAAGCTGTCAGACTGAGGGGGACCTGCTGGGACCCTCCAGGGAGGCAGTTTCCAGCCCGTTGTGGAGGGAAAGCCTCACAGTGTTCTCACCAGATGCCAGGGTACTGCTCTGTGCGTGTTCAAGCTGCTGTCAGAGCGTGCGGGCGCGGGGGTGGTGGGAGAGGTGAGCGCAGCGGGAGTCACCCGCCGGACTCTTGCCCGGCTTCTTTGTTTTGTTCTTGAGTTTTGTGGATATTCCCAGTGTTGGTGCTTCAGGTGCATATGACGTGTTTGACACTCAAAGTGCTTGTTTAAAAATTAATCCGACTTCACGCTTTTCCTGACCAGGATTTGGACCCCGCCCGAGTCAACGTGCCCGTCATCGGTGGCCACGCTGGGAAAACCATCATCCCCCTGATCTCTCAGGTGCATGTCACACGTGTGTGTCTCCTCAGCCGGAGGCCCCCAGACCTCGCGCGCCCTTCAGAGGTCGACGGTGGGGCCCTGGGGCAGGCAGACCTCACCCTCCGTGGTGGCTTTGAAAGGATTCCTACTATGGATGCAGCCCCACCCCACTTGTCTAGGGGCCTCCTGATGGCCTTGGGGGTTGTGGCAGTGAGTGTGGCCAAAAGGTGTTAAGACGGCCAGCTCCCACACACGCTGAAAACTGCCGGTGGAAGCACCCACTGCCTTCCCAATTAGGTCAGAGCAGGCAAGGCCGCCTTGTATAAAAATGAGGAGAGACAAGGTAAACACCCCCCAGGAACAAGATAAATCACCTCATGACCTTGGAAGAAAATACTGAGGAAATACTTTATAACCTGAATTGATGGACATCCCACAGAGTGGGCATTCAGTGCCCTTGACTCCTGTCATGAAAGACGGGAGGGCAGAGGGAGCAGTCAGAGGCAAGATCCCTGAGTGCCGTGGGCCCTGCCAGGACCCTGAACAGAAAAGGGAAGTAGGGGGCAGTTGGTGACCGGTGAGTAAGGTCTGTGGTCTAGTTCATCACGCATGATACTAATTCCCTGCTCTTCATAACTGCATCCTGGTTACATAAGATGTTAACATCAGGGTAAGCCGGGTGAGGAAAATCTGCTATTTTTACAGCATTTCTATAAGTCTAAAATAAGTCCAAAAAAGAGCAAGTTTTTTTAAAAAAATGAGTAGGGATCTTACCTCACCTCCCAACAAAGTCAGCTTTTTCTGTCAAGAAAGGGTCTTGAGTTCCCATGTGGCCACGATGCCCGGCGCCCACGGGGCGGGGCCAGGAGGGCGTGGGGCCTTGGAGCCTGGGCCCGCTCACGTGCCCCCTGTGCCTTCTGCGTGCAGTGCACCCCCAAGGTGGAATTTCCCCAGGACCAGCTGACCACCCTCACCGGTCGGATCCAGGAAGCCGGCACAGAGGTGGTCAAGGCGAAGGCTGGAGCAGGTAGGTCTCAGGGGCAGCCCCGGGCCCTGGTTAGAGTCTGCACTGAAGACACGAGCACCTGCAAGGAGCAGGCCTTTTCTCAGTTTCACATCCATCTGCTTGACATGCCACCCCCCAGTCAGAGGGCAGCTCAGCCTGCTGGGTGGTGTGGAGTAGCGTCTGAGGTCAGCAGAGCTAATTCCATGCCATTCCTGCATTTGTCAGGTCAGGGAATGCTGATGTACATTCCCGATGACTAGAAGGCTGGAGGTTACACGGGGATTTTCAGCTGGTGGGAGAGCGCGCCTGGATCTCCAGGTCACAGCTCTGGCGTGGCTCACCCACCTGTGTCCTCCTAGGCTCTGCCACCCTGTCCATGGCATACGCCGGAGCCCGCTTTGTCTTCTCCCTTGTGGATGCAATGAACGGAAAGGAAGGAGTCGTCGAGTGTTCCTTCGTTAAGTCCCAAGAAACGGACTGTCCGTACTTCTCCACACCGTTGCTGCTGGGGGTACGTACCTGGGGGCCGGGTCTCGGCTGGAAGGAGGAGTGTGTTCTGTAGTGGAAAGCCAGCTGCTCCACCCGGAGCCTTCTCTCCATGACTCGAATGTCCGTGACTAGGGACCGTCCCCGCTCCTCTGAAGCATAGAGGCGCCCCCGAATCAGGAGCAGGGAGACACCTCCGTCCCGGGGCCTGACGGGCTCTCACGGCTCCAACAGCGGTCGGCAGCAACCACCAGGGCAGCCATCCTAATGGGACCCTCGTGTCCCGAGGCGGCCTGTGGACGGCTGCTGGTAGCGGCTTCCCCACGCCAGCCTGCGTTTGTCCTGAGCCCAGGGCCCACCGAGGCCTGGACCGCTGTTAGACGTTCAGGGCCGGCGTTCCTGGGCCGCTTGGACAGGGCCCTTCTAGTCAAGTTGCCAGCTTCAGCCAGGCTGGTCTGGGGCAGCTGTCTGGTCTGCTTGGCTCCTCCCGGGTGTTCAGGGAGCAGCTTTCCATGTCTCCGCCGTGGGCACCTGCTGGCATCAGGCTGGTGTGTGCTCGCCTTCCTCTCATGCCCAGCAGAAGCCCTTCCCATAGCCCCCTGGTGTCCACAGTTCCCGGGACTCGCTCTGAAGAGGTTAGTTCCGGAGCCCATTGAGCAGGTGTGTGTGGCATGGTGAAGCCCATGGGCTGATGGGCTCCCAATCAGGGAGCGTCTGAGGCGGCCTGGAGGCCAGGCTGCTGTCTTCCTAATACCCGGCGTTTACCTACTTACTTACCTTGGGTTCAGGTGGACATGTAAGTGTTTCTTCAGTCCTTAACCAACTTGGGAAAGAAACTAGCTCCCCGAAGTAAGCTCTGTGCTGGGGAGAATAATCGTGTTACTAACTGTTGAGTTCTTAGTGCACCAGCTGGCCGAGGTTTGTCCTCATAGCCTTCTGTGAGGTGGATGAGGAGCCAGACTCGGCCTGTGAGCACCCGGGCTGTGCACACAGCGAGTTCCGGGGCCTGGCTCCCAGCCCAGGGCTGGCTGATGGAAGCCTGAGTTCCCGGCACGGCTCACAGCCGTCCCTTCCCACCCCACCCCATCCCATCCCCAATGTGTGTGACTCCCTCCGCAGGCTGCCCAAAGCCGCCGGCCACTGGTGTAGACAGGCTAGGCAGGGCTGGCAAAGTTACAAGCAGGCTCTTCTGTAACAAACTCATTCAGGGAAGCTTTATTGTGAAATGTTACCACCTCCCCTCTCTCCTTCAGAAAAAGGGCATCGAGAAGAATCTAGGCATCGGAAAGGTCTCCCCTTTCGAAGAGAAGATGATTGCCGAGGCCATCCCTGAGCTGAAAGCCTCCATCAAGAAAGGAGAGGAGTTTGTCAAGAACATGAAATGAGAAGGCGCTTAGTGAGCAGTCGGTCTCCTTAACTTATTAAGGCATCATGTCACTGTAAAGCCGTTGCAGATACTTTTGTTGTTTCAATTTGCTTGGTTGAGGAAGATTGTGTTAACGAACCACCCCTTCCCAATCTCGGTCAGTCTGTCGGTGCATCAATAAAAGCAGGCTTTGATTTTCTTTTTCAAGGTCTCCAGTTAAATACTGTGATTTCTTCCCCGTTGGAGCCTACTGCAGTGTGTCTGTCTGGCGTCTCTCCCATCACGAGTCAGAACTACGTGTTATTTAAAATTTAGACTGAAGCATCGTGGTCTCCTCAGTAGCTTCAGGTCTAAAATCTCGATCAGTAACTGCTTCTCCCAACCCTGCATTGTGAGCGGTCACGCCCCGGGGCATGGGGGCTGGGGGAAGGGCCCGCTCAGGCCTGATTCCTCCGCGTCCTCTTACCCGCTCCTTGTTTGTCAGTGGCCGCCGCCAGGCCGCTGTCTCCTGTCCCGTGGTTTTTCTGGCCCAGCAACCAGCACCGCTGGCTGGATTTCACCCTCTTCTCGTTGAGCCCTCATGTTCAGTAGCAGCGACGACAGAATCGTGAGGAAGGCTGGGCAGGGGCAGGAACAGCCAAGACAGAACACCAGCTGCCGCCACAGGGCCGAGGACACGGGAGGGTTCCTGTCCTCGTCAGTAGCCGGCAGGGGCTTTGTGGCATAAGCTGGGCTTAGGATAAATGTGGGGGATTAAAGGGAGGCCCAATTCCCTTCAGACACAGGCTGCTCCCCAGAAGCCATGGCCTCCGAAATGGAAAGTGAGAGCTCCGTGCCTGAGAAAGAACCTCCTGACGACAGGTGATGGCCTTCCCTTGAAAGGCAGGTGGGGGGCGGAGCTTCGCCCAGTGGACAGACACTATCTGCAGCTATCTTGTCCCCCAATTAAATGTCAAGTATGACATCGCCGTTTTCTTACACAAGTGATAATGTTCATTGTTGAAAACCTGAAATGTAAGTCAAATAATAAAGCAGGAAATTGTCACTGATAATAGTATTTATGCTGTTAATTTTGCATATTTCAGAAGCAGAGATAATGTTTCTGGTGCCACTGTGTAACCTGTCCTGCTGGTTATTACCATGTAACACACACAGTGTAGTTGTGCAGAATTTCTCACAATTCTGCAGTTGACAAATTTCCACCAGAAAATTCTGTGCCGCCAGGTGTAGGGGCCTGGCCAGCCCGGCATGTTCAAGATGATGTCTCAGGCTCATGGCTGCTACCAGGGGATGATGAAGGGACAGCCGGGCCCCATGAGGCCCCCGCAGCAGGCTGCGCAGGTTTTTTCTTACTTGATGGCTCAGGGTTCCCAAAAGTGCAAGAGCAGAAGCTGCCTGGCATTAAGGCTTAGGCTCGGAACCAGCAAAGCATCTCTTCTGCTACATCCTTGTGGCTTAAGCAAGTCACAAGGCAAGCCCTGGTCCATGGTGGGAAGAGCCTCAAGGGCCTGAGTCCCCAAGGCCTGGTCCTGTGGGAGCCAACTTGGGAGATCAGCTGCTGCATGGGATTCTTTTACTGTAAGTATATATGCGTTTTCCCATATCTCTCGCTTAATTGCTGGGTAATCATTGAGGTGAATGTACTGAAAGATGTACTCCACTCTTGCTGCATAATCAGATGGTTTGGGTTTTCACGCCTAGGAAGAGCATGGCTGTGAACGTCGTGGTGCTGTTGGACTAATTCCTCCTGGTGATTCTGTATGTGAAGCACTGTCCCAGCTCTCTTTGGGGTGCGTTTGCTGTTTCCTGGGATCCTTGTGACCCTGACAGGCAGGACCTAGTGCAGATGACTCAGCAAGTTGTCTTGGTTTAGGATGGTCAGGTCAGTGCCCATCTCCATACACCAGTGGTTACCACAAAACGTCCTCCAATTTGCTTAAGTTCAGGTTCCTCCCTCCTACACTGTTGGTGGGAATGTAAACTGACGTAGCAACTGTGGAAAACAGTATGGCGGTTTCTCAGGAAACTAAAAATTAGCACATGACCCAGGTGGCTCAGCTGGTAAAGAATTTGCCTGCAATGTGGGAGACCTGGGTTTGAACCCTGGATTGGGCAGGCCCTTTGGAGAAGGGACAGCTTCCCACTCCATTATTCCGGCCTGAAGAATTCCAAGGACTGTATAGTCCATGCGGTCGCAGAGTCCAACACGACTGAGGAACTTTCACTTTCACTTTCCAGCAATCCCAGTCCTGGGTGTATATCCAGGCAAAACTATAATTCAAAAAGATACATGCCCCCTTGTGTTCATAGCCACATTATTCACACTAGCCAAGACAGGGAAGCAACCTGAATGTCCATCAACAGAGGAATGGATAAAAAAGATGTGGTATGTATATGCAGAGGAATAGTACTCAGCCATAAAAAAGAATGAAATAATAATACCATTTGAGCGGCATAGATGCAACTAGAGATTATCCTAAAAAAGACAAATACCATATGACATCACTTATATGCAGAATCTGAAATATGATAGAAATGAACTTACCTACAACAGAAAGAGACTCAGGGACATAGAAGCAGACTGGTGGTTGTTGCTGAGGGGGAGGGATGGAGTAGGAGAGTGGGATGTAAACTGTTTGATAGGTTATAGCAGAAGATGTAAACTATTATATATAAGATGGAGAAACAAGAAGGTCCTACTGTCCAGGACAGAGAACTATATTCAATATCCTGTGATAAGCCGTAACGGAAAAGAATATGAGAAGGATGTATGCATATGTGTGACTGGGTCATATGCTGTGTGGCGGTGATTAACACAATATTGTAAATCAACTATATTTCAATTTTTACAAATAATTATTAAGCGAATTTCCTGGCAGTCCAGTGGTTAGGATTTGGTGCTTTCACTCCCTGGTCAGGGAGCTAAGAGCCCAGGCACACTGTGGCCAAGTTTTTACTTATCTATTTCTGGCTGCGCTGGGTCTTCGTTGCTGCCTGCAGGCTTTCTCTAGCTGGGTGAGCGGGGGCCGCTGTCTTGTTGCAGAGCAGAGGCTCTAGAGTTGCAGGCTCAGTAGTTGTGATACACGAGCTTAGTTGCTCCTCAGCACATGGAATCTTCCCGGACCAGGGATGGAACCCATGTCCCCTACACTGGCAGACAGATTCTTGAGGAAGTCTGTCAAGTTAAAAAAAAAATTAATGCAGGTTCCTGTGCCCACCCCTCAGAAGTTCTGAGAGCAAGGACCAAGAACCTATAATACTCCAGATTCTTCCAGATTACTCTGAGGGGATGGGGTGGTCAGTGAACACATTTTGGACAATGACTGCCCCAGAGCTCTTTTCACTAAGGCATTTCACAATAAAGCTCCTGCCTTTCAGGGCTTACAGATAAGTCAGGGACGAGAGAATCAGTGAGAAAAATGCAGATCAAGTACCAGATGACTCCAAAGAGAACAGGATGTCTTGGTAGAGGCCAGGACCGGAGGAGACTGCCCATCAAGATAGCCGGGAGGAGGAGGAGATGGCATCAGAGCTGGCCCTGCAGGCGGGGTAGGATTCCAGCTGGCCGGAAGGGCAGGCTGGACACGGCAGGCAGCAGCAGGAGCCGCCTGGGCTGAAGAGAATGGGCTTAAGATGGGTTTGAGGTATGGCCAGTGCTCACACAACGAGGGGAGTGAGGCCAACCGGGGTGGAGTCGGGGAGTCTTGAATGCCAAGCTGCAGAGCTCGGGCCTTGTCCTGTGGGTGTGGAAACGGAGGATGTCAAAGGCGCTGAGCAGGCTGGTGACGGTCCCAGGAGGGGGCTTGTCAACATACAGATTGTGGCCCAGGAGCCTGGAGAGGGATCCAGGTGATGTCTTTGCAGCCGGCCACACTTAAGAAGAAAAGACATGCCACAAGGACCACTCATGTGACACTTGGCAGCGAATGGGCAAGGACAGGAGCAGGGTGGCAGGGAGGCAGAGGGTGACAGGGACACGGAGGAAACACCAGCACCCCCCAGCCTCATTTCCACCCTCCAGCAGTCCATCAGCCCGTTGGCGGCGTAGGTTCAACTAACCACGCGCCCTGCTTTCAAGCTCCAATTATCCGCCTCGCAGGCTGTGAACTGGCTGCCAGCCCCTGCCTCCTGGTCGCCTCCTGACACACGACTCCCGTCCGGCTCAGCAAGGAACAAAACCCAGGGACTAAGTGGATGGTGTTAATGACCACGATGAGCTGGCTGAGTCTTTGCTGGGGGAAGCCAACAGCCAGCCTGTAGAGAGCAGAGAGGAGGCTCTGGGGCACCCACTCGGGGGTCTTTAGATGGCGACAGGCACGGTCCTGCAAAGAAGCTGCCCTTTAAGTCCCGGGTAGACCCAGCCACGTGGGGGTAATTAGAAGGAAAACCGAGTCTTGCCTCCCCACTGCTAAGGCAGAGGGGGTGACAGCTTAGCTCAGAATCAGCCTGACCTCTCCGGAGGGAGGCCAAACCTCCCAGGCAGTTCTCCCAAACTGCCAGCAGAGGGAGCCGGAGGCGGGTGCAGCGCCGGTCCTGGGGACTGTGGGTCAGGCGGCGGCGGAGGGTCAGCTTTCGCCGTGGGTCTGGGCTCTGCTCACCCCGACGGGAGGGGGCAGCCACCTTCGGGCAGGGGTCGTGGAGGTGGGAGAGAGCCCAGGGAAGTCTGGAAACCGGCCTGGAGACACAGAAGGGTTGAGGCGGGGGAGTTTCTAAAGAAAACCCATACCTAGCCCCGCCCTTGGTGGCTCAGACAGTAAAGAATCTGCCTGCAATGAAGGAGACCCAGGTTCTACCCCGGGTCGGGAAGATCCCCTGGGGAAGGCAATGGCTATTCACTCCAGCATTCTTGCCTGGAGAATCCCATGGACAGAGGAGCCTGGTGGGCTACATACAGTCCATGGGGGTTGCACAGAGTCAGACATGACTGAGCGGCTTTCACTACTTTCCACCTCCCCATAACCATAACCCCATAACTCAAGGCCACGCACCCCACCAGAGGAGTAGGCCGAGGATAACTTCCCTGTTACGCTAACCGAGTAACCATGGGCTCCTCCTGTCTCCAGTGCCCTGAGTGGACAGTAGGGACAGGCCACTCCGTCCAACACCCCGAGGAGGTGGGGATTAAGTAACCCAAACCCAGGGTGGACCGAGCCGCTGGGTGGCCGGAAGGGAAGGCTTAGCCTGTGGACACCTCCGGCGTGCCAAGGGCAGCTGGGCCCTGCGAGGGAGCTGGGCCAGGCCCTGCCTGCCTCTGAGTTCCCGCAGAGTCCTTTCGCAATGGCTCCACTTTCTAATCCCCTAGGGCTTGAGATGGATCTCTTCAATTAACCCACTTTAAGAGGCCACCCACGTCCTCCCACTGCCTGTCGTCCCGGGCCTGCGGGCTCATGGCTTGGGGCAACCTCACTAAGGCAGCCCGGGTGTAGATGCCTAATTAAATTCCCTCACTAAGCTGAACAGAGTCACCCAGAACTGGGCGCCGAAAGGCAGAGCCAGGCGGGCTGATCTTTGACAGGTTGCCCCAGTACAGCTGACCTGGTTGAAAAACACTTAGACCACGTAATCCACAGCTGCTGCCCACCCCAAGCCCCTCTAGGTCGGCTCCATGGTAAAGGGGTACCACCTGGCAGCTTGGCTTCTCCCAAACCCATTAGCCAACGCTTACATACTTCAGTACCACTGTGGTATGAGGCACCTTCCGCGGGACTGGGGGAGGCAGTCCCAGAGCGCAATCTTCCCACCCCCAGCAGAGCCGGCAGGCCTGACACCCTCTCCCCCACAGCCCCCCACAGCTCCCCACTGCAGCCTGGCTTCAGCCAGGGGAGCAGGGTCCAGAGGTGGGGCTAGGGGTGATTCCCAGCAGTTTTACCTGCCCCTTCTTTCTCTCCAGGGCCTCCCAGGTGATGCAAGCAGTAAAGAACCTGCAGGTCAATGCAGGAGAAGACGTAAAAGATGCAGGTTTGATCCCTGGGTCAGGAAGATCCCCTGGAAGAGGGCATGGCAACCCACTCCTGTATTCTTGCCTGGAGAATCCCAAGGACAGAGGAGACTGGTGGGGTCCATAAAATTGGACACAACTGAAGCAACTTAGCATGCACACACTTCCTCTCCAAGGAAGCACTGATCTGACAAAAAAAAAGAGAGAAAAAAAGCCTCTCCACAACCTATTGCTGCTGCTGCTGCTGCTAAGTCACTTCAGTCGTGTCCGACTCTGCGCGGCCCCAAGGACAACAGCCTCATCAAGGACAACAGGCTCCTCATCCACAGGATTCTAGGCAAGAATATTGGAGTGGGTCCACAACCTATTACATGAAAACAAATGGGTATTATATGATTTCATATACCATAAAAAGACCTACCACCAACAACCGCTCCCCCAAATGTATTTGTGTTTGAGTGTAAATGCCCGTTAGCTTGGTTCACTGTCTAGAACACGAAGTCTGGTTCCGTGTCTTAACACCAGACCTTTGGATTTCTTGGGTTGCTGACTCCCCATGCTCTGATGTCCCCTATGGGGAGTTGGGGGGGAGGTTTCCCCATGTCCACCCCCACCCCAGGAGGCAAGATCTTGGGGGCACTCCATAGAGGATGGGGGGAACACTGATCTGGGATCAGGGGCTGATGGAGGGGACCGGCCGTTCACAGAGGGGCTGGTGTGCCCTCGGGAAGTCACCCACTCTGCCACTGCCCAGCTGCTTGTCTCAAGGCCTGACAGGGAAGCACCGCCCTGCTCGCACCCTGCGCGTCTGTCTGTCTGTCTGTCTGTGGGTGGGGGGAGGAGCCGTCAGCTCCCACAGAGCCTTCTCCCCACTTTAGAGCCATTTCACATTCTCCCAGCTGGCAACCCGGCCCAGAGGGACGGCTTCGGTAAATGATCTTGGGAAGTCTCTTACTCCTTCTCTGGGCCCCCTCCCCTCCTTCCCAAGAGAGCCCCGCGCCAGCCCGGTCCCTCTTAGGAAAGGCCGCCCCCTAATCTAAGCACCACCCCCCACCATCACTCTGTGAAGCCCCCTCCCTCTGAAGCCTCCAGCCCAGATTGACTACAAACCCCACCTCCATTGCCTAAAAATAACTCCTCCCGCTGGGCTGCTCCCTCCCTGGCGGGGCTCCTGCTGGTGCTAACGCTCTCCCAGCCAGGAGAGCCCCGTGCCAGGCAGACTGCGGGAAGGTAATTAGGTTAACTCCACTCCTGCCAGGGACGGCGATCGGATGCTTGGGGCTGGGGTAGGAGTGACTGGGAGTGCTTCTTTCATGGGCCTGGGTGATTTCGTGTGGTGTGTGTGCCTGTGTAGGTGTCTGGTGAGTGTATACGTGGGGTGTATGTTTTGAGTGGCAGGCACTATATAAGATGTGAAAGCGGAGACCTGTGAGAGCAGGTGCAGCTGGCCCCAGCTGGGGAGGGGGTGGGGGGAGGAAATGTCTGGCTCAGGAAGGAAGGGGTGGGGGAGGGGCAAGCGATGGGACCCTCGAGCCCCTCCCACTGCCCATTGATGTTGACCAGGCAGTGCCTGCTTGCATCACCAAGCATCTTGTCCTCACCCAGAACCTTCCACGTCTGCCATCTCACAGCCGTGAGGAGGCCCCGTTAAAATCGGGGAAGCAGGGAGGGGCTGCCCAGGAGCCCCCGCCCTGATGAAAGCCCAGTGCAGCTTTAGACCCCTTTAACCCCGGTGGCGCTCATGATAAAGAACCTGCCTGCCAATGCTGCAGATGTAGGACGTGCAGGCTCGATCCCTGGGTCAGGAAGATTCTCTGGAGCAGGGCTCAGCATCCCACTCCGGTATTCTTGCCTGCAGAATCCCATGGACAGAGGAGCCTGGTGGCCTACAGTCCATGGGGTCACAAAAGAGTTGGACACGACTCAAGTGACAGCACTCACGGGCCAGCTCCTCTGTGCCGGGCACCTCCTGGGCACAGATACAATGTGGGATGATCAGTAAACTGAGGCTCCAGTCATGTGACCTTGCAGGTGGTGATTGGCAGGTGGGACCGAGTCCCCACTGACACGTGAGAAGACCCCAGCCCCGGGGCGCTTTCCACGGCGAGGAGCAGGGTCATCCGCGGCTGCAGGAGGGGGGCTGTCCCAGCAACTGCGGAAGAGACCACAGAGGAGGCCACCATCCAGGCCAGGCCCCTCCCAGGGACCCTGACGGGACTTTGGGCATTTATCGTGACGAGCATCTCAAGGTGGGAAACCAGTGCATCAGGCCTGCCGCACCCTGGACAGCATGGCTCAGATGAGCCTGGGCACAAACAGGAAGTGATTTGAAGAAAGAGTTAAATAGCAGCACAGAAGGTACTCAGAGGAACAGAAATGTGGAGCCGGGACCAGAATTGCAGAAGTTTCCCTGGCATCTTGCTACACTACAAATTTGACTCCAAGTTTCCCAGTGCTACAGAGCCTTCCAGAAAGACAGTCCAACAGGACTGGTGTAGTCTGGAAGGACAGCCTGGGAGATGAGGCTGCTGGAGGCCAAGAAGGGGTTGCCTCACTCCAGACCCCAAATCTGCTCTCCACGCTCCACCCCCAAAGCTGTGGTGCCTGGAACAAATTACTTAACTTCTCTGGGCATCAGCTTCCTCACTAGTAAAATGGAAATGATTGTGGCCATTCCCCTGCTTGCTGAGAGGATTAAGTGTCTAAAGTCCTCATTGGGGAATTCCCAGGCGGTCCCTGGAGTTGATGATGGACAGGGAGGCCTGGCGTGCTGTAGTTCATGGGATCGCAAAGAGTCAGACACGACTGAGCAACTGAACTGAACTGAACCAGCAGTTGGGACTCTGCCCTTCCACTGCAGGGGGCATGGTTTCTTTCCCTGGTCAGGGCACTAAGATTCCATATGCTACACAACATGACCAAAAAATAACATATATTTTTTTAATTAAAAATAAATCAATAAACCCACAACACACAGTGGGCGCTCAGTAAATGGTGATCATCCTTGCCATGTTACTCACTTGGAGGTCAGGGCTCTCCTGGGGCCCAGGGGTGAGTCTCCAGGTCTGAGGGTGGGGACTGCTGGGAGGAGGGGAAGCTGGGGGCCTGGGACAGTCCCAGGAATGGCACAGGAGCAGGGCCCCACCACCACCACCCCGCCACCCCGCAGGGCTGGGCCAGCCTGGCTTTGTCTGAGCTGACGGGATTTGGGATTCGGGAAGTAGGTTCAGGCTGCTGGGGTCCCTGGAGGGATCATTAAAGCAGGGCCAGGGGGAGAAAAAGGGAGGTTTTTTGGTAGTGTGCAATTAAATGCATCATACTTATACCACTGTGTGTACACATACACACACACACAGACACACGCAAGCAGGTCGTTCCCAAGTACCTGCCTCTCGCCTGTCCCACCCAGACAGCCGCTCCCAGGCCAGCAGCCCCCTCCCCAGAGCGCAGGGGCACATGGAGGGGTCCAGGCCCCTGGCTCTGCCTCCCTGCTCTGCCCCCAGCTCACCCTGGCTTGGGCTCCAGCTGGGGTGGGGCCTGCGGCCTTCTCTTGGGTCACTGAACAGTCAGGAAAGGCCCCATGAAATAAGTGGGGCCTGGGTTAAGGACCCCCCCGACACCCCCTCCCAAAGAGACCCTCAGTGAGGATGGGATGGGGAGGGAGATGGGAGGCAGGTTCGGGAGGGAGAGGACATGGGTGTACCTGTGGCTGATTCTTGTTGATGTCTGACAGAAAGCCACAACGTTCGGTAAAGCAATTATCCTTCAATCAAAAAAATAAATTGAAAAATAAATTTTAAGAAATAAATAAATAAAATGGAAAGAAAAAGAGACCCTCAGTGGATCCCCTCCTACCTCTGGGTTCCGGGGGGTGGGGAGGGGTGTCAGATTCAGTGTGAGTGCACCCCTCCTGTCCTACAGGCCAGCTCTAGCCGTCTGTCCCAGGGTCTGAAGTGTTGGTGTGTATGTTTACGCATGGACACATGTGTGCGGGTCCCATGTGGATGTGGGAGTATGTGTGTGCTGCATATGCCAGGAGTTGTGCGATGTGTGTGTCTGAGGTTTGGGTCATCCAGGTGTAGAGATGTAACAGTGTTCATGAGTGTGTGTGTGTGTATGGGGCACGTATAATGGGCTATGTACATGCATGTGGCATGTACATGGGGTACGTGTGAAATGTGTATCTGATATGTATGTGCCTTGTGGACGTGCACGGTGGGTTCAGGTGACTGGAGATCACTTCTGCTGGCAGAGAAATGCTGGTGATGAAACTGGGTCACAGCCTCAGCTGCCATCTCTGCGGCCGCAGCCGTCCCTGCCCTCCCCACCCCCCACCCACCCACCCTGTCCTGGTGTGAACACGTGGACTCAGGTGTGGTGTTCAAGGACTTTAAGAAGAGCTCATTACACACTCCTTGGGGATGAGGGACCCCAGGCCAGGGCACCCACCCCCGGGGATAACCTGGATTCTTACTGGACCTGGATACAGTCGGCGCCAAGTGTGGGATGGCGAGATGACAGGTGATGAGTTAAGGGCCTACGGGTGTCCTGCTGAGGAAACAGGAAATGTACATCCCAGGCCACAGTGACGGGGGACGGGGCAGGGCTGTCCTCTGCCTACCCATCCCCTTTCTTTGCCCCTCTGCTACCATTTCTGTTTTACTCTCTTTATCTCCTCACCCTGACCCTCCCTTCTCCTAAGCATCTAAAACAAATTTTTTATTAAAATAAAATATACATAGGGACTTCCCTGGTGGTCCAGTGGTTAAGACTCCACACTTCACTGCAGGGGTTATTGGTTAGATCCTACATATTGCATGGTACAGCCCATTCTAGAGGAAATCAACCCTGAATATTCACTGGAAGGACTGATGCTGAAGCTGAAGCTCCAATACTTAGCTACTTGATGGGAAGAGCCAACTCACTGGAAAAGAGCCTGATGCTGGGCAAGACTGAAGGCAGCAGAAGGGGGTGACCCAGGAGGAGGCATCTCTACAGCAGCTGAGTGGAGGGGCCGGTGGCCCAAGTCATCGCCCAGGTCACCCGTGGGCTGGGCGACCGTGAGCAGCGTTGGACCTCTCTGAGCCTGTGTTGTCATCCGTGAGATGGGCCGGTGATCCCTGGCCCAGGGGCTCACTGGGAGGTTCAGAGGTAATGAGGCCAAACGCTGGGACACGGCAGTGCTCAAAGTGCGGGCCCCTCTCAGTCCTGCGCCCAGGCCGAGTGGGACCTGGGTCTGCGGGTGAGGCCTCGGCTGCTGACGACAGGCCCCCAACTCCAGCCCAGGACGGGGCTGAACCACTGAGCTCTTGTGAGGCCTCGGCAGGGAGGGGAATTGTCATGAAAGACTCTAAGGCAGAGACAGGCAGGGCTCACAGACTCAGAGCATAGCCCCCTTCCTCTCTACACTATTACCCCTGCCCCACCCCGACCCCTCACCCATTCTAACAAAACCTTCTTCCTTTCACACTCCCACCGCCCAGGGACTTGCACCCTCAAAAAGGAGATGAGTCCTGAATATTCACCAGAGGGACTTATGCTAAGTCTGAAGCGCCAATGATTTGGTCACCTGATGCAAGGAACTGACTCATTGGAAAAGACCCTGATGCTGGGAAAGATTGAAGGCAGGAGGAGAAGGGGACGACAGAGGATGAGATGGTTGGATGGCATCACCGACTCGATAGACATGAGTCTGAGCAAGCTCCGGGAGTTGGTGATGGACAGGGAAGCCTGGCGTGCTGCAGTCCATGGGGTCGAGAAGAGTCAGACATGACTGAACGACTGAATAACAGCAAAAAGGACCACAATGAGGGCAATGCTTAACCCAGAGCAATGACCCCTTATGGGAGACTTACAGGTGAAGGACAGGAGAGCCCAGGCTGGAGGGAGGAGGGGAGCGCAGGGGAAGCAGGCGGGGGAGTGGGAGGGAGGCTGTCGCCTCTGCTCATTTTTTATTAAAGATCTGCTTCAAGGTCAGCCCTGCCCGTCTGCCGCAAGGGACTCCTCAATTTCCCAGGCTCTGCGGAGGGAATGAGAGAGTGATGCGCTGGGAGGAGGGGAGGGAGACGGAGAGGAAGAGGCCTGGCGTGGGCCAGGCAGAGAGGCACCGAGAGAAAGAGACACGGTGGCCCCTGAACGCAGAGAGGACCCAGCAGAGTGCTGGGCTCCAAGGGGGCAGCCATGCGACAAGGAAGGGAGCAAGGAGACAGAAAGGACAACAGAGGGGAAATGCAGTTGGGGTTGGATCAGGAGAAGAGTGAACAGCTAAGGTATTGGGATCCTGATGCCCAGGTTTTTGTCATTTTCCAGATAAGACAGCAAAACATCACTGGCCTGGCACCTGCATCACCAGTTCGCTGCAGCCTGTGGCCATGAGATGATCTCTAATTAGGAAAGGAGCATAATGCTCAGAGACAGGTATTGCTGGCCCCATTTTACAGATGAGGAGACTGAGGCTCAGTGAGGTCTAAATCACTTTCCCAGATCCACAGAGCTAGTCAGCAGCACACCAGGGCTTCGGGCCTGGGTCTGACTCCAGACCTCGCTCCCCTCACTGGGACGGTCGCACTTTCCCCACCCTCTGAGCTCAGCTCAAGACTCTCCCTCCCAGGATGCTTCAGCTGCCTTGAGGCAAAGAAACAGCCCAGGGGGTGAGGAGGGCAAGGTCTCGGGCAGATGAGGGCCATAGTCTTGGTTCTTCAAGTTCAGGAGCGCAATTGTGGGTCCACCCCCAAAGGGTGTAAATCGTACGTTTGGCAGATTAAAGAAGGCCAACAACTCCTTGTCCATCACGAGGGGCGATCTCTGTCCCCTACCTGTGGCTATGAGTGAGGAAGCACCACCACTTAATCTTTATTTATTTCTTTTTGGCCACGCTGGTTCTTCGTTGCTGCTGGAAAGCCTGGGCTTTCTCTAGTTGCTGCGAGCAGGGGCTCCTCTGTAGCTGCGGTGTGTGGGCTTCTCACTGCGATGGTTTCCCTTGCAGCGCACAGGCTCAGCGCTTACGGCACACAGGCGTAGTTGCCCTGCAGCATGTGGGTTCTCGGGGTTTTCCAGGTGGCTCAGTGGTGAAGAATCTGCCTGCCAATGCAAAAGACGCAGGAGATGTGGGTCTGGTCCCTGGGTAGGAAAGATCCCCTGGAGTAGGAGATGGGCACCCACTCAGTATTCTTGCCTAGAAAACCCCACAGACAGAGGAGCCTTACAGGCTACAGTCCATACAGTGGCAAAGAGTCAGACACGACTGAGCATGCATGCACCTGTTGGATCCTAGTTCCTGGACCAGTGATTGAACCCATGTCCCCTGCATGGGCAGGCAGATTCTTAACCACTGGACCACCAGGGAAGTCTGTGGAAGCACTACTTTAAATGGAGTGGACTCTGTAGCTGCTTTGATGAGTAGAAAATGGGGAAAGTGATGTTGTGTCTGCTGAGCCTTGACCTGCCTTAGAAGTTCAGTTCATTTCTACTTCCTGTCTAATTTCTTCTTCCTGTCTTTTGGAACACTTGTTCTCAGAGCCCTCACCCGCTGTGTAAGAAGTCTGACGACTCTGCTGGAGACACCATATGGAGAATCCTGAGATGACTCACAGAAGGAGAGGAGTCAAGCTGAGCTCAGCCCTGCCAGCCATCCCCACCAGGGTCCCAGACATGTGAATGAAGGCATTCTGGACCTTCCAGTCCACAACCCATCCATCAGCTGAAAACCACCCAGTGTCCCCATTTAATGCCTTGTGGAGTAGAAGAACCCTGTAGTCAAGAACTGCCCAAATTTCTGACCCACAAACCTGTGAAATATGGGTTGTTGTTTTGAGTCATTAAGCTTTAGAGTGTTTGTTACACAGCAGTAGATACATTAGAGTAGGTCTGGAGAGAGACTCTGATAGCAACACATTCAACAAGCACTTAAGGTGGTTTCGATGCAGAGAGTGGAAGAAACGCTCTGAGAAGCGCCAGAAGGGAGGGGGCTGACTCCTAAGTCAAGTGCCCCCAGGAGGCTCATCTATGTCACATCGTCCAGAAAGATAAATGGAAAGACACGGCAGACCCAGAGAGAAAGGGAAGACTCCATTGTTTGAGGAGTAGAGAGACAAAAAAACAAAAAACTAAAGTGGGAGATGGGCGTGGGGAACAGAGAGCAGCTTGGAGATAGACAGAAAACCAGACAACTCAACTCGGTAAGCAATGATTCTTGCCCCCTCCAGGCTAGAGTGGGTGATGGGAGATGGGCACAACAGCCCCACCGTCATGGAATTCACATTCCAGACGCAGCTTGGCACAGAGAGAGGGTGTCAGAGACAGGGCAGAGTAAGAGAGAAAGTGTTAGTAACTCAGTCATGTCCGACTCTTTGCGACCCCATGGGTTGTAGCCCGCTAGGCTTCTCTGTGCGTGGAATTCTTCAGGCAAGGTTACTGGAGTGGGTAGCCATTCCCTTCTCCAGAGGATCTTCCCAACCCATGTATTGAACCTGGGTCTCCTGCATTGCAGGTGGATTCTTTACCATCTGAGCCACCCAGAAACCATAAGAGAGAAAGGGCAGGGCCAATTCTGAGGTCAAAGCCACTGTAAGTCCTTCTCTGGGCCTTGAAACTTTGGGGAGTGAAGCACCAGGGCCTGGCCCAGCCCGGCCTCTCCTCTCAGGGTCTTTCCTGCTATGGAAAACAGTATGGTGGTTCCTGAAAAAATTAAACCGAGAATTACCATATAATCCAGTAATTCCATCTAGGTATGAATCCAAAGAATTGAAAGCAGGGACTCAGACATTTGTGCACCCATGTTCACTGTGGCATTATTTACAATAGCCAAAAAGTGGCAACAGCCCAAAAGTCCATTGATGCTACTACATGGAAGAAACTTCAGGACATTCTGCTGAGTGAAATAAGGCAGTCACTAAAAGACAAACACTGTATGATTCCACTGACATGAGGTCCCCAGAGTTGTCAGATTCACAGGGACAGAGAGTAGAACAGTGGGTACCAGGGGAGTTTGATGGGTAGAGTTTCAGCTTGGGTTTGGAGGATGGTTGTACAACAATGTGAATATACTTAACACCACTGAACTGTAAACACTTAGAATGGCCAATTGATGTCATGAATATTTTACCACAATAAACTTTTTTAAAGGAGAATAAGAATGAATGATAGTGTGGGACTGGGAGATGCTATTTTATGAGGCTCATTGGAAGGGTTCATTGATTGAGTGCTAGCCAAGCAAAGATGTATGTTTCTGGGGAGAGTGAGTGGGGAGGGAACAGGCACTAACTGGCATCCAGGACCCAGGCTTGGGCCATGTAGACACCCTGGGGGTGAAGAAAAGACACAGTTTCAGGAGGTAGAAGGTCTGCAGGGAGAAGGGGGAATTGGAAAGCTCAAAGACTCACAGGATTCTGACTTAGAGACTGGACTTAAGAGGGAAGGTGATGGGCCAGGGACCCAGAATGAAGTCGCCAGCACTTTCAAAAGTTTAATGGAAAAGAGTCTGATGAAGGGACTATACACAGAGATGGGGGTGGGGATAGGAGAATGGACCAGTGAGGGACAGAGAAGCACCCAGCAACTTCTCACAGCAGGAGCCGTTAGCTCCTCCAGGTCTGAAGTGCCACCGGGAGGAAACTTAATGCCAGAGCTTGCCCAGGAAAATGGAGCCGTGGATGTGGGGATGCTGGACCAGAGCTGGAGAGGAACTGGGCAGGGGAATAAACACCTAACCTCTCTCCTCCCACCCTTCGTTCTGCTAGTGATGTTTCCCCTCGGATGAACCCAATCAGTAGCCAAGAAGGGGACCTGGTAATCAATCTGCAGAGGTCAACCTCCCAAGACCCAGAAGAGGGCAAAGAAGGAGAAGCAGGGACCAGAGGGGCAAGCGGAGGAAAACCAGCGCAGATGCTGATGCCACTGATACAATAAGCAACACAAGGGAAGGAGCTCCTTTTGGAAAACTGGCAGGCTGGTAGGGAAACCAAGACAGAGGTCTATTCCTCTGAACCAGGGCATGGGAGTACAAAGGGTGAGGGGGCGACTCGGGCTAAGAGGCTGCCTAGGTTTCCAGGGCTCCCTCATCCCAGATATGGTAGAAAAGAGGGCCCAAGGCAGCGGGGGACGCTTGCCTGCAGCCAGCTTGCAGGCCCCTCCGCCCTTCTCACTAAAGCAGCTCCCACTGTGAATCCACGGGGCAGGGTTGCAGAGGCAGAAGGGAGGGGGCAGGAAGAGGGGTGCCCAGCTTGGGGCAATGTGTTCCCAGGCATTAGCCCCAAACAGAGCTGAGGCTGGGGCTGGCCATGAACTGAATCAGTGCAGTGACATTTCAAAATACTAACGTGACTTCATTTAAGGCACTGGCTTTAGCCCGGGAGAGTGCCGCCCCCCTGTTCCTCCTATGGCTTCCTTCACCCTCGCCCCTCCACACACCCAGCCATGCTCCCCAGGCAAGGGGCCCTCTCCCAGCCCTTGATCTGCCTACTCCCAGCTCTGTCTTGGGAGTCCCCGCCAGGCAAAAGGGGGCAGCCCCCTCCGAGGCAGGGGAAGCAAACACATTGGTGCTAGGCCAGCTCAAGACCCCAGCATATGAAATATTCATGCAGCCAGAAGGCAGGAGACCAGCAAAGGACTCGCCCCTGGGGCTATGAGGCTGCAGTACTGGCGGCAGCAGCTGTAGCCCACCCCTCTGCCCCACCCCAAGCTTTGTTCTGCAGACCCAACGGGCCTGCAGTGCCCCGGATCCCAACCACTTACACACAGGCCCCAACACACACTCCAACGACATACAGTAGGTGAAGAAACTTGCGGGAAAGGAAAGGGGAGGGGAGGAGGGTACAGACGGAATATAGAAACAGACACACATATATACAGATGGGTTTGTAAGATTCACAACAAACATTTACTTGGATGACTCTCAGGGTCATGCAAAGTGTTCTTCTTTTTTAATATTTATTAAATTTTGGCTGCATCAGGTTTTAGTTGCAGCACAATGATCTTCCACTGTGGCCCGCGGCCTCTAGGTGCAGCACACCAGCTTTGCTGCCCCAGGGCATGTGGGATCTTAGTTCCCTAGCCAGGGATCAAACCCGGGTCCCCCACACCGTGAGGCGGATTCTTAACCACTGGACCACTAGGGAAGTCCCGCAAAGGCCTTCTTATAATCTGCACCCCAGGTGCCTCCCTTGCCTCACCCCGTCCCTCTGCAGCCTCCGACCTGCTCTGGGACTTCAGCCCTGCCTCCTAAGACAGCACAAGGTCACTGCTCATGGCTCCAAGCAAATGCCTTGTCTTCCCTGGCCTCCTCCCACGACAGAAAGGTCTCTGTGCTTCCAATGCTCCTTGCAGAGTCTGCCCCACCCCTGAATTCCCTCCACTCAGCCGGCTCACTGTCCAGCAGAGGAAACGCAGGTGGGCGCTGCAGGACGACAGGCTTCCAAGGTCACGAAGAGAGTAACCAAAGGGGGACTTGAACTCAAGAGTCCAGACAGCCAACTCAGCACCACAGAAGGTCCAGCGATTCTGTTCTCAAAAATCTCCCTCCTTTGGAATGTCTCCCACCACCTCGCCTGGGCTCGGTCAGGCTACCAGGATGCATGATGAAAGGGGGCATCCCAGCGTGATCTCTTGCTCCACCCCCGACCCCTAAGTCGTGGAACAGGTCACTGCAGTGGAGATTCTTTCCCTCAACGCCCTCCTCCACGACAGACGCCCAGTCCCTTGACTCGGTTGCGGGCGGCCTCCAGGCCTGTGGAGGGCGCTGTAGGTGCTGGGCCGCTCTGGCCTGCAAGCGGCGGGCTGGGAGGCCGCCTCCATGGTGGTGCGCTGTCCAGCATTTCAGCAATCGGCGGCGGCGCCCGCGGGGAGACGGAGGGCGCGGGGCCGCGGGGGCCGTGGAGCTACCCTGCCGAGCCGAGCCGAGCCGAGGAGGCGGCCCGGAGGCCACCCAGACAAGCGGGACCAGAGGGCCTGGCTCCAGCACCCGGCGGAGAGCAGCAGTCAGCAGGGAGGTGAGAGCCCAGGCTGGGGCGGGGGCATTACCCAGAGGGGTTGGGGCTGGGTTGGATCTTGGGCCTCCCCAGCTGGGCCAGGGCCCAGAGTCCACGGAACCCAGAGCGGACGGTAGCGGGTGGGGGACTGTCTGTGTGTTTGGTCGGGGGGTGCGAGGCACCTGGGGAGCAGAGATGAGGAACATTGTTCATTTCACTGAGAGGGATGGAGAAAGTGAGAACCCTGCCGGGTCACAGGCAGGACTCCACTGAGCTTAAATGACCACGGCCTGGTCCATAAGGATGCTAGAGAGGCACCCAACTGCAGTCCAGTTGCCCTCTTGCAATTGAGAAGAAGGACCTGCTCCCTAAGGAAGGGAAAGACCAGTGAAGAGACTCTGTGGAGATGCTGGTCACTGGGAGGGATGAAGGGAGCAGGCCCCCACCTGAGTGCTGGGCCTCTGTCCAGCACAGGGTGGCAGCATCAGGGACAGTCTGGCCCCTTTCTCAGCTGCCCAAATGCCCCTGGGGAGGCAGAAGCTGGCAACAAGAACTGGGTCTCACACAGGATGGCATTTACTCTCTCACTGGGGAGAAAATGAAGGACACAGAAGAGATAATAACCATTAGGAGTTTTGGGGGGGGGTTCTCTGTGGTCTCTCTGGGTTCCCAGGGAGGGTTTTGGGGGCTCACAGTGAGTCCAACCAACCCCAGAACAAATTCTTGGTTTAAAGAGAGAGAGAGATAGAGAGAGAGAGAGAGAAGAGACGCAGCCTCTTTCTTGCCTCCTCCTCACCCTCCCTCCCGGAGCTCCTGCCTGGACAGTGTGAAGCCTCCTGCAGTTCCTGCTCCTGGCGGCAGGTCCATTGTGGGGATGGGTTTGAAGGGGAGCAAGAGAAGGGCACCCAGGTCTAACCTGGTACTCCAGTGTCTGTGCTCTATCCCAGCCATAACTTCTCACTTTCCCAAGACCTCACTCACTCATCCACTTCTGGCTCAAGGGGCCTGGGTTGACCTTTTGTCCCATGACAAGAGAAAAGGCAGGTGCTTCGATGGAGACCTGAGCAGGGTTTGGAGAATTTCTCTGTAGAGGGGGCATCTTAAGGTCATGGTCTCAGCAGGTGTCAGATCCTTACCCAGCCAGAAATAGGACCAAGCCGGCTCAGAAATTGCTCCCACACATCAGCTTTTCGGTTCCTTAACTTTATGCCCCATCCCACTCTCCTATGAGCAATGGAGGAGGAATTCCTGAAGAGCGAATAAAGAGTGGTTTGGATTTTAAAAGGTGGAGTTGAGTGGGTAGAAAGTCATGGACTTTGAAGTGTGAGAGACATGGGTTCACATCTAAGCTGTGTGACTTCAGGTAAACCACTTAACCTTTCTGAGTCTGTTTCCCAATCTGTAAAACAGGTATAGCGTTAACAGCATCTACTTTGGTGGTCAAAGAAATAATTCAACTATTTATTGGATAGGAAACTAATTTTAAGCTATGCAATGCTGGGCAAGTTTTAGTAAATCAAACACAAGTAAGAATTTTTAAGGAGAAGCTACAAAAAGGGGGGAATGTTTTTAGTATTGTTTGAAGCACATCTTTCTTTTCTCAGAGTGGGTAGACATTGGCTTAGGGTCTCATACCAGGCTCCATACTAGGCTACAGTTAACTCAGTTCATCCTCATGAAAACTTAACAAGGAAGCCATCAATGTCCCCATTTCACAACTGAGAAATGAGACTTGAATGACTTTCACAAGGTCATGAAGCCACCCAAGCTGTCTTCCCTGGGACAGGAGTGGAGCTGATATCCTGTCATGGCCCCTTGATATCAAGACCCAGTTAAATGTCAGTTTCTTGATTCATGATGCCAGCTTTCCAGGTGAGAAGCCTGAGGCGTATGGGTGAGGAGGTGTGATGCAGTGAGGAGCCGACTCCCCCAAGGTCACTGGGATATTTGGAGGTGGAACGTGCTTTGAATTGTCCAGCTGGGTGCCCCCATCACAACCCAGCCCCGCCACCACCACAGCTGCCAGAGGGGGAGCCTGGGCCTGGCAGGCCCATCTGCTCACCGCCCCACCCACTCTCACCTTCTCTGCCTGCCAGCCTCTTGCTGACCTCGGCAAGCTGGTGGCCGCCTGTTCCTCTCTGGGCGGTTAGCCCTCACCCCTGTGATGAGGCCATGGTCCAGAGCAACTGCCAGCATTGCTGTTGTTGGCCTCCCCCACGGGCTTTTCCTCTGCCTGCTTCTTGCTGCCGGTGGGGCAGAATTGTAGCTCCTCCGGTCCCAGCAGCCAGCCAGGGTGCCTCTGAGGTGATGGGGGAGAGCCCCCCCCACCGCCTTCCTTAACTCCTACACACACTCTGAGCCCCTGCCACAGGCCTGTCACTTCTCACACATTATCTCATTTCATCCTCACATAACCGGGTGCCAAAGCTGCCACCGTCTCCCTTTCACAGAGGAGCAAAACGAGACCTGCAAGGGACGTGATGTTCCCAAGGTCACAGAGCAAGGTCTCAGGGCAATCCTAGGCTACTGCCTCAGGGGCCCAGCGTGGCTCCCACAGTAGCACTCTGCTCTATTCCCCAGGCTCTCCTTCGTGAGGACCAGCCAGGGCACTGGGGGTTGGCAGGGGTTGGATGGAGGGATGGGAGAGAGGGGCATGTGATGGAGTTCAAGGATCTTCCTTCTGGGCCCATCTCTGCTCCTAGTGTGAGCTTGAACAGGCCCCTTCCTGTCTGCAGGCCTCAGTGTCCTCAACCGTAAAATAAAAGGGTTTGACCAGATGACCCCCACCCCCGGCCCCCCACTGAAGGCCCTGCCAGCACTAAGATTTTAAGATCTCTCTGCTCCATAAATCTGTGTGTCAGGAAGCCTGTGGTTCCATCAGCAGAGGTAGAGTCCATCCCCAGTGTATGAAGGTTAGGTTTATTCATTGGAACTGAGATTTAAAATTCACGCATCCCCCTCCTAGGGTCTTTCCAGGTGGTGCTAGTGGTAAAGATCCTGCCTGCCAATGCAAGAGACATAAGAGATGTGGGTTCTATCCCTGGGTTGGGAAGATCCCCTGGAGTAGGGCATGGCACCCCACTCCAGTATTCTTGCCTGGAGAATCTCATGGAGAGAGGAGTCTGGCAGGCTATGGTCCATAGGGTTGCAAAGAGTTGGACATGACTGAAGCGACTTAGCCCATGCACCCACATCCCTCCTAACTACAAACCTGGGGTCTTGACTCAAAAGAGGAAAATGTGCCTGGAAGAGGCCCAGTGGCTCACCAGGAGATTGTGCTTCTATGGCCGAGCCAGGATGGAGCCCTCCCGGCCCAAGATTTGAGGTGACCTGCAGAGACACTAAAGATGCTCTCCACACTCCTCCTGGAGTTGTTCACAAAATCCCAGGAACCCCACGCCCCACCAGGACATGTATACATGGGTCCTACATCCAGGGGAGCAGCCGGGGTACAGTGGTGGAGGCTCATTCTTAGAGTGTTGGGGAGAGGAAGAGACTTTGCAGCTGACGCTCCAAAGAAAGCAGGCAGAGCCCTGCCGGAGGAGTGGGTTGGTAGGGCCATGGTTCTGGTTCAGGCTGTGTTGGGGAAGGAGCAGCCAGGCAAGACATGGGGGAGTTCCTTCTCAATTCCAACATCTGGGCTCAGCCAGAGGGGAAAGGGATTGAGGAGAGAAAGGAGGAGGGCCCCGGCTGAAGGCAGGCAACTCCGCGGGTCATGGAGGCTCAGGAAGGGGGAGGAGGCTCAGGGAGGTGGTACTCAGAGAAAGGAGGGCAACCATGAGTGGAGAGGAGTTAGAAGAAGGAAGGGGGGCTCAGTAGAGGGGAGTGAGGTCAGAGAGGAGGAGGGGGTTAGAGAAGGGAGGGGCGGAGTGAGAGCACAGGAGGAGCCCGTGATGGCGGGGGACTGTTACCGTTACCGTTACCGACAGTTACAGACCCCAGCCTGGCCCAGCCGAGGTCTTCCCTGGGGCCTTGTGCCCGCTGACACTCCTGGGTTCCCCTCCCTTCACCTTCCTCTGGATCATGAGAACGGGATGGCATCAGCTCTCTTGACTCTGTATCATCCAGGACAGGGTTCTTAGGGGACCTGTGCAAGCGAGCCAGGCAGGCCCTGGCTGCCCCTTGTGCCTGGGAGAGAGACCTCGGTGGCCAGGTGTGCCCGGGCTCCAGAGCAGTCCCCTAACCCCCAGGGGCTCCTCGCTTATAGCCCAAAGCCGCCCGCCCATCCGTCTGCGTCGCTGCTTCCCCAGCAGTCAGCCTGGCCTCAGCATCCTGCCGCCCCCGCCCTGGCCTCTTGCCCACTGCAGAGGCTGCTGTGCCAGCTGAAGCATCCTGCCGGGGCCTGGGAGGACTGGAGGGGGACCTGAGCCCAGTGAACCAGACCCTGAGGCCCAAGCAGCTTACTGAGCTGGGGTGGGGTGGGGTAGGGGGGTTGCCCTTAGCCTGCCTGTTTCTAGCTTCCAGAATGGCCTGTGGCTCTGAGATCTCTCCTAGGACTGAGACTCCTCCCCACCCCCATCCCCCCCAAACTCCCTAGGATGGAGACAAGTAAGTTTCGTTGAATTCTTCTGATGTTAAGAATGGTGCATCCTCACCGGGTTAGACTTGGGGGATAGAAAAACCGAGGAGAGAAAGGGCATGTGTGGTCCCACCGCTCAGAGGCAGCCATGGTGAACAAAGGGGTCCTTCCTACCAGGATTTTGTCCGTGTGTTCACAGATACATAGCATTAAATAACTGGGAACACCCTGTTGAGCAAAGTCGACATGCTATTTTTCACTCTATAGTGAGAATTCTCTGATATCCTTAAAGATTCTGCAAAAAGCCTACTTTTCAGGCCAGATGGACCCTGGGCACAGGTCGCGCAGCTTCCCCAGCAGCCAGGGAGAGCTGCGGCTGTGGGGTGGGGGACCTGCTCTTCTTCTATCCTCTTGGGTGGGGCACACCTTGGGGGGCTGCTGGTCATGGGTTTCCCTTGGGGAGGATGACTCTGGGGCCTGTGCCAGGGTCAGCTGGGGACTGGGGCAGCGGGGGTGGGGGGTGCTGCCTCCCTCTGCCAGGGACCACGGTGGGTGGGGGAGGGCCAAGGTGGCTGGGGGAGGTGGAGCAGGAGGCAGTCCTACATCCCCTGGGCGGGGTGAGAACCTGGACCCACTCAGACCTTAGAAGAAGGAGCTCAGAACTGGGAATCAGGCGACTGCCAATCTCCTGGGCTCTGGTCGCATCTTGACCCCCACCTCCACAATCAGGTCTGTTTCCCTTCCCCGTGAAATGGGCCTGATAACACCAGGTGCACACTGCCAAGTGATTCGGGTGGTGAGTGTGAAGGCACCCAAGGAGGGACAAGGCCCAGTGCACGGCCCAGAGGTGGCGGTCATTCGAGTGTGAATGCCTCGAGTGCCTCCTATTTTCCCGGCATCGTATGAACACCGGGGACTTAGCCATGAAGCCAACACCGACCCTCACCTTGAGGAGCTCCCACGCTAGGGGGAAACGGAGGAGTGAAGTAACTGAGTGATGACCGTTGAGGTTCTGCTCGGGACTAAGATGTCCCAGAGATGTGGACAGCCAGAGGAGGTGCTAGGGAGAGAGACCTTGAAGTTGGGCTTTGGAGAGAAACAGAAAAGGTGCCAGACAGAAGAAGTAGAGGTAAGGCACTCCTGATCACAGCGGGGCCACGCCCCCAGGGATGAGAAGTCCCAGTGAACTAAGAGGATAGCCGATGATCTAACCTAGCCATGGCATGCTTGAAGGTAGAGGGCAACCCCAGGGGTGTGGCCAGCCAGGTCAGGCCTTGAAGGACCTTGAAAACCACTGTTAGGGCTGGGAGTTGGCTTGGAAAGGGATGAGAGTCAAGGAAGGCTTTGGAGCAGGGTCATGAAATGATCAGACCCACATTTAAGGAAGCCCCCTCTGGCTGCCTTGGAGGGGAGGACAATGGAGAGAAGAGACCAAGGATAGGAGGCCAGGGTCGGGGTGGGGCACAGCTGCAGTGGGGTGGGTGTGGGGGATGTGCCCCCAGGAGATTTGACAGGGGTGGAACTAGGCCAGGCTCACCAGGGGGCAGGGGTCTGGGTAGGGTCAGAGTGGTGGGGGTGGGGGTGGGTAGGTGGGGGGGGTGCAGAAGTGGCTGACACAGCTGTCAGCACCGAAGAACCAGGATGGCGAAGTGGGCTTCAGGCCAGGCAGAGGGGCCCAGCCATCTCTTCTCCCAGCAGGTGGCCAGAGCGGGATGGAGTGGAAGCTGGAACTTGCAGCAGGTCTTGCCTCCAGGCAGCCCTGTCCCCCCTCCATGCCTGGCAGAATCTCTCATGCTTCCTTGTCCTTTTGACCCATCTGTTATTGACCCCAGAACACGTCTCTTCCCTGCCTCCCAATTTCTCTCTTCCTCTGCTCCTCATACATCAGAAAGTAGGGGCGGTCATTCATTCATTCATCAAACATGAGCTCAGCAGCCCCTCTGAACTAAAACACTCAGTTATCATTGTCATCCCCAAGCCCCGTGCTCAGCACTGGAGAAAGGGAGGAGCCGCCTTCCGTCTAGTGGGGAGTCAGGCCCAAGAGTTGGTGAATATTTGGGGATAGAATATGGGTTACATGGGACCATCCAGAGAGCTGCTGGGGCACTGGTGTTGGGGGCAGGGTGGCCCAGCTGGTTGATGTTGGAGCCAGCTTCACAGATGGTCCCCAGAGGAGGAGGACAGGTCTTCCAGGGGGAGAAAAAGGGGAAGGGCATTTCTGGCAGAAGGAACAGCCTGAACAACAGTCCTGGAGGAGGGAAGAGA